>NC_046315.1:94513766-95713766 GCF_009819535.1 Lacerta agilis | reverse complement strand
GGAAGAAATGGAGGCAGTGAGAGATTTCACTTTCTTGGGTTCCATGATCACTGCAGATGGTGACAGCAGTCACGAAATTAGAAGACGCCTGCTTCTTGCGAGAAAGGCAATGACAAACCTAGACAGCATCTTAAAAAGCAAAGACATCACCTTGCCGACAAAGGTCCGTA
This sequence comes from Lacerta agilis, assembly GCF_009819535.1. Lineage (NCBI taxonomy): Eukaryota > Metazoa > Chordata > Lepidosauria > Squamata > Lacertidae > Lacerta > Lacerta agilis. The sequence continues at coordinate 95,713,596 of NC_046315.1, read as the reverse complement.
TAGTTAAAGCTATGGTTTTCCCAGTAGTAATGTACGGAAGTGAGAGCTGGACCATAAAGAAGGCTGATCGCCGTAGAATTGATGCTTTTGAATTATGGTGCTGGAGGAGACTCTTGAGAGTCCCATGGACTGCAAGAAGATCAAACCTATCCATTCTCAAAGAAATCAGCCCTGAGTGCTCACTAGAAGGACAGATCCTGAAGTTGAGGCTCCAGTACTTTGGCCACCTCATGAGAAGAGAAGACTCCCTAGAAAAGACCCTGATGTTGGGAAAGATGGAGGGCACAAGGAGAAGGGGACGACAGAGGATGAGATGGTTGGACAGTGTTCTCGAAGCGACTGGCATGAGTTTAGCCAAACTGCGAGAGGCAGTGAAGGATAGGCGTGCCTGGTGTGCTCTGGTCCATGGGGTCACGAAGAGTCGGACACGACTGAACGACTGAACAACAACAACAACAACAACTATGATCTGCTGCTATCCAGGTGCTAACTATTACTGGAGGATATCAAAGCTCCTTTTCTCCCCTTTAAAGTTTTGTTTTTTCTTTAAACCAGATTTTATGCCCTTTAAATATGCCCTTTATACGTGGACTCCCCAATGGTACTTCTGCAAACAATAACTTATGGGTATCAGTAGGTTAGATGGGTTTTAAAAACATTAAGACGCGTTCCTGTAGGGTTGGTCCATCAAAAACTACTGGTGTTCCTTTAGGCCGTATCTCAGGACAAAAACTGATCCAGCCCTGGTTCAACAGGTACCCATGGAGCAAGATATGCAAAAACAGTTGATATATGATAATTGCATTATTACAATGAAGTTGGACTAGATGACCATTGTGGTGCCTTCAAACTCTACAATTCTGTAACTCTACAAAAAGATTGAACACACACAGCTGCCAGAGAGTTAAATGGAGGAATCAATGTGAACACAGACCTCCAATTTGCTTCTCTCCTTCCCTCTTATTTCTGTTATTCATTATAAAACTGAACTCTAGAGCTCTTGCATTTATTATGGGCTAATTTCCCTCATGAAAAGTGCTCTTTGGTAGACGTCAGATCATACTACCATCTTCCCTTGAATCTTTGGAGAAAGAACTAAAACACAGTCTGGCCACAGCCAGTAGTTTAGATAGGTTTCATAAAAGGATTAGATAAAACTCAACACTTATAAGCCATCATAATCAAATGGAAGCTCCATGTCAAAAGGCAGAATATCTCTTGCCATTTGCAAGAAGGCAGAGGCAATAGAAAAATTATACTGAACTAAATAGACTTTTGGTAAGGGCCTCTTATCTCAATATAAGCACAAATGCAATTTGAAAACACGCTCCATGATACTATTCCTGGAAACAGTAAGGATAAATATCATGATAAATTCACCAACTAAAAAAAAAAAAAACATAAATGCAGTCAACAGGCCCAACAGTTAATGTCAAGAACACTGGCAGGTTAGGGGCAAAATTCCTGACAAGGCTGTGTTTGCAAAGTTGGTAATTTCAGCTGGAAATTAAATTTGACCTGAACCACATACCGTGTTTCTCATAAAATAAGACGTCCCTATAAAATAAGCCATGGCAGGATTTTCAACCGTTCACAAAATGTAAGACATACCCCGAAAATAAGCCGTAGTGCTGGGCGCAATTCTGGAGGGCGCCAAGGAAGATGCGAGGTTGCCCGCACCTCCAAGCCTCCTTCCCGCTGGAGGAGCCGCCCTCCAGCTGCTGCCCATCTTCTTTACTGCACGGTTGCCGTATGGAGCGAGAGTGACGAGCCGCGGCAGGAGGAGGAGGCGGCCTGCCAGCTCGGCGCCCGGAAGCGGCTGCTGCTGCAGCGCCGATCGGAGCGCGCCGAGCCCGCAGCCTCGCCTCCGCCTGGCCCAGCCGAGGAGGGCTGCCGGTTCGGCGCCCGGAAGCGGCTGCTGCTGCAGCGCCGACCGGAGCGCGCCGAGCCCGCAGCCTCGCCTCCGCCTGGCCCGGCCAAGAAGGGCTGCTGGTTCGGCGCCCGGAAGCGGCTGCTGCTGCAGCGCCGATCGGAGCGCGCCAAGCCCGCAGCCTCGCCTCCGCCTGGCCCGGCCGAGGAGGGCTCCCGGCTCGGCGCCCGGAAGCGGCTGCTGCTGCAGCGCCGATCGGAGCGCGCCGAGCCCGCAGCCTCGCCTCCGCCTGGCCCGGCCGAGGAGGGCTCCCGGCTCGGCGCCCGGAAGCGGCTGCTGCTGCAGCGCCGATCGGAGCGCGCCGAGCCCGCAGCCTCGCCTCCGCCTGGCCCGGCCGAGGAGGGCTCCCGGCTCGGCGCCCGGAAGCGGCTGCTGCTGCAGCGCCGATCGGAGCGCGCCGAGCCCGCAGCCTTGCCTCCGCCTGGCCCAGCCGAGGAGGGCTGCCAGCTTGGCGCCCACAACTGGCTGCTGCTGCAGCGCCGATCGGAGCGCGCCGAGCCCGCAGCCTTGCCTCCGCCTGGCCCAGCCGAGGAGGGCTGCCAGTTTGGCGCCCACAACTGGCTGCTGTTGCAGCGCCGAGCGGAGCCCCGAGCCAGCGGGACCCAGCAGCAGAACCCAGGAGCAGCAGCACCGTGCTGCGCGGAGCCCCGAGCCAGATAAGTGGGTATCTCCCCTCCCCCCTCCCATGGCTAAACAGTTTTTAATTTCTGTTTTTTTATTATTTCACCATTTTGACACAACACTTTGGACAGGGGACTTGCTAGGCTTTTCCCTAGGTTCCAGGGGGACCCTATCCTTGTAGGTTAAACTTTTGGGATTGGGACTTAATTCCTCCCCCCCCCAAAAAAAATACTTACCACTGTATTTGTGTTAAAGAAAAAAAAAAGTTTAGCAGAGAATGTACATAAGCTGTGCAGTCTTGGCAGCCTGCACCCACATTTAGTACTTCTCATGGCTCTCACTTGGTCCGTTTATAAATCTGTGGTAATAAAAAATAAGACATCCCCTGAAAATAAGCCATAGTGGGGGTTTTTGAGGAAAAATAAATATAAGACGGTGTCTTATTTTATGAGAAACACGGTATCAAGCTGTCAGTTCCATTCACCTAAATTAAATGTAACCTACGCTGCCGGAACAATGAAAATCAGCAAATTAGTTATTAGGCATTTCTTGCACAGTCACTAAAGCACTTTCAGAAAACTCTTGAGGCTAATCTTATATGGAAAGCCACAAAGGACATCGCTTAAAAGTATATGTGCGGCCGCTGCATTGATGACAGTTGTCAAAGGAAGCAGCGAGAGAGCCTGAAAACTTTAACTACATTTCACCTTCGTAAGAGCAATTAATCTCTATTCCCACAGGAGCAACTAAGAGGAGAAAAAAGAACGCAGGACTCCCTTTGGGGGGAGGGGGCAAAATAATTGCAGCACACATTAAAAATGCAAAAGGCCATTAGGGGTGATTAAAGATTAATTCTTTGTCAAAAGACAGGGCTTAGGATCATTAAAGGTCATGACTTTAGCCTTAATTGTTTGGCTTATTGTTTTTATTTAATTAGCTTACTTTAATGAGTCTTTGGTTATTGATGTCTGGGTCATTGGAATATTAACCAAGATGAGGCTCTCGTTGGCTGGCTTTGGTTCGACAAAAAATGCAGAGAGCACAACAGAGAGCAGGGAGCAGAGGCAACATGGCAGGTGTAGAGAGAAAAACTGGCATGTAGAGAAATCAATTGTCCATTTCAGATCTTGAAAATACATTGCACACACTTTTTGTAAATCAATAAAATCTATAATAATAATAATAATAATAATAATAATAATAATAATAATAAAATACTCTGTAGCAAATACAATAGCCGTGCAAGATAATTCAATATATTTTGATATATTCTAGAAAAGGTGTGGCAGATCTGCATACCTTGTGTTTGTCTGTTTTTTATATATAAAGAAATGGTTCTCCAACCCTGCTAAAATACAATCCCTTGGAAAATTGTCTGGTAGATGGGTCAAAACTAGATGAGATGAAGAAGATAAAAGAGAAATAATCAGATTTCATTTCTCTCTAAATTTTGACAAACAGCAAGGCAGGGTAGGGGGTTGATGTGCGAAAGAAGCTCAAAGGCCCAAGCAGTCAAAGACCAACCAGTTGCCAACAGGAAGACCACAACATGAGCACAATGGACCTCTCCTGCTCATGTTCCCCAGCAACTGGTATGCAGAAACATACTATTTCTTATATTAAGGATAATATAGCCAACACAGCTCATAGCAATTGATAACCTTCCTGGACTCACAGTCCTGAAAGAGGAGGATTTAACCCTTTGTGCTTGTGCCATTTTCCTGATAGAAAGCATTCCTCAAAGCTGCTTTTTGCTCCACTAGGCAAAACTTAACGTACAGGCTATGTCCACAAGAGTTTTCCTGGAAATGTCTTCATTCAATGGTACTAAGAGTGGCTTCCAAGTACTTCTAGCTGCTGGTGTTTGGGGGTCAGTCCTAGCTAGGCAAAAGCACAAAAATGAAATCAACTGCTAAATAAAGGCTTCCCATGCTGTTGATTATAGCATCCCCTGTTAAATCTTTAACAGGCTACCCAAATGCTTTCAGCAAATGTTCAAACATGTACAAAGAGATAAAAATCAAACAGGGCAATTCTTTCAGAGATGTGCTGGATCTAACACAATATACGACACAGGACAAAAAAAACCCTCATATGACTTCTTAGCAAAGCATTTGGCACAGATTTACATGTCTAATCTACAACCAATAGTCACGCAACAAAGTACATCTAGAATTAGTTTAGAACCTTTGGATCTTTCGTATTTAGGGGTCTTTAATCTTGATTTACATCCTCCTTTTCATGGAAGTTCTTCCAGTCTCATTCTTTCTTATTTCATTTCTGAAAGCCTACATGCCTTTAAAATCATTGCTGGAGACAAGCAAGTAACTCATGTCACTTTGGTTATTAAAATATAGATATATCCTACTTGATGTATAATATATAAGTAATAAATTATAGAACAGTTTATCTCATATTGAAATCTCAGAATCAAAATATCAATACCTTAGCTTGTCAGTATTTCTCAGTGTTTTTAACACTGCTTTGAAAACTAACTTATTAAAGACAAAATGATGGGTTTCAAATAAGTGTATCAATCTGGTTCCCCATTTCATTACTGGAGGTCTAAGACATCAGAATTTCAGAGAACAGCTATATATTCATGAGATTAGAAACTTCCTAAGAATACTTATGACATAATCCTTCCTTCCTTCCTTCCTTCCTTCCTTCCTTCCTTCCTTCCTTCCTTCCTCCCTTCCTTCTTTTCTAGAAACAAAATAGAAAATTCTTTCCAGTAGCATCTTAGAGACCAACTGAGTTTGTTCTTGGTATGAGCTTTCGTGTGCATGCACACGAAAGCTCATACCAAGAACAAACTCAGTTGGTCTCTAAGATGCTACTGGAAAGAATTTTCTATTTTGTTTTGACTATGGCAGACCAACACGGCTACCCACCTGTTCCTTTCTAGAATCTATCAAGCAACAACCATCTCAAACTGTGGCAGCTTGCAATACTGTGACCAAATCTGGTAATTTTAGTTTAGACTCAAACTTTTATTTGTTGAGTTAGAATAACCTGTTAGTGTGTGAGAGCTTCTCCTTTCTCCTCCCTTATTCTCACACACTCAGCGCCCCATTACTGAAACTTGTTGATACAATGGAGCATATGATATAGCTAGGAGTGCTCGTTTCTACTTTCCCCCCTTGGAGACAAACTAAACCTACCACAAAGATGCACAAAGTTTAAAGTATACAGCCCTGGGAATTGCGGTAGCTATGAAGCTTCTATTACTAGTAATGGGAATTCCATGGCTCATTCCCCAACACAGCACTGGAACCAAGCCCTATTTTCTCCTGATGTTTTTTTAATTGATAACCACATGCTGGCCAAAAGGCTTGATTAGATGTTGCTCTGATTGCTATGCGATGCCATGATGCATTTTTTGCTGCGTGTTTTGTTCGTTGTTATAACTCCCATTCAGTCATAAAGCAATTACAAACCCCCACAGTGTTTAATATCCACAAAGCAGGCATATTCTAGCACGAGAACAGAGCCAGCATCAGCACTGGGTATCCTTGGGCATCTGCCATGGTGCCGCCAGCCCTCAACTGCCCAGAGAATGGGTATTTTAATTTCCCATAATAAAACGAGCATTAAAATGGTGGCTACACTTAGCCACCCAACACGGCTTGAAATAAAGATACACTACTCATCACTGCCAGGTAAGCCCAACCCGACTGACTGACAAAGGCAACGGTGCCAAATATTGGGGGGCAGGCTGCATCACATGATCACATGACATGACACACACACCCATTTGAATGGCAATGCTCATTAACGCGGGGGGGGGGGGGGAAGCAACCTCGGCACCTAGGAATTGGCTCCTATGGAGAAAAGGCCTTCTGTCTAGGGCACTCTCTTTCCTGGATGAAGCCCTGCATTAGAGAACCACAGCCAAATATTTGACTTGTTGTTTCCTCTATTGATTCATTTCAGCCCCAATCCATCCACAATACTTGTTACCTCTCTTTCCTTATTCACTCCTTTTCAGCAACAGAATATACTAGACCCCCTCCAGATCTTGTCAGATATACAGGTGAAACTCAAAAAATTAGAATATCATGTGGAGAGGTTCATTTCTTTCAGTAATTCAACTTAAAAGGTGAAACTAATATATGAGATAGACTCATGGCATGCAAAGTGAGATATGTCAAGCTTTATTTGTTATAATTGTGATGATTAACAATTTCAACTTTGGGGTTTTCATCAGCTGTACGCCATAATCATCACAATTATAACAAATAAAGGCTTGACATATCTCGCTTTGCATGTCATGAGTCTATCTCATATATTAAACTCCAGTAGCTAATGAAAACAATTACCGGTACTTACATAAATGGACTTTTCCACGATATTCTAATTTTTGAGTTTCACCTGTATGTAGAGCTAAGTGTGATGACATTGAGCAAGACCATGGCTCCATCTCCTGAATGTCACACCTTGAGCACAACATATGTGAGGACGAAGCTTATGGGTGAACAGCGTAACACGTGTTGGCTTTAATGTAAATGGAACCCTTGTGGGACAGGGGAACCCAATCACACAGTAGCCCATGCAAGCACTTAGGCTACCTCTTGGCAAATACTGTGCTAAATGTGCAACAGGAACGCAACCAGGAGGCACAGTCCAACTTCCCACCTGAAAAGCACTAGTATTTTCTTCCCTTAGGCCCAGCTTCTCTTTCTCCGTGGTTCTTCAACTTCCTTCCATACTCCTCTTGCTCTTAGCCATCTGCTTCATCATTCCTTATGATCCCTACTTCTCAGCCCACCATGATTTTTTCCTACTACTGTGATTTGGGGCCTCACCTTCTCACATCTTCTACATCCCATTACCACATTCCACTTTCTTTCCAGCTGAGATTAAGCATATCCGCTTCCCATTGAACTTCAGGTCCCTACAAAGGCTTTTTCGTTTTCAGGGGGCTTTTTCTGTTTTTATGATTAATTTGAATTGATTTTTTTTATGTCCACTGATTAGAGAGTTTGGTAATTAAGTGCTATATATAAATACCTTAAATAAAACAAAGACAGTGTAATATATTTTAGCCCCCTGTCTTGCTCTTCTGCCAATGATGTGAGGTCTTTTCTGGGCCTTGCACCAAGTTGTGTCAAAAAGGTGCAAGACCAATACTTTTCACTACATCAGTTTTACATCAATTCTTACTTTACATGAACATTCAGAAAAGACATAATGACCTTGTTTGCCTAGAACAAAACTGTTCCGACAAGAAGAGATTTGATATTCAATTAAGGTGTCAACTGTATTTGCTTTTGCTTTTTTTTGCACACAAAGTTGTACATCAATGTAAATCCATCTCTTTTTTGCGGGGACCTTTCTTCACATATCCCCCCCCCCATTCCTGTTGCTTAAATGAGATAAAACCTTATTTGTTACTCAGCTTTGTCTAATCGCTCTCTAGTCTAGTCTCTTTCACTTTTCCTCCCCTTTTTTTGTGGTGGTGGTTTGTGTCTGTTGAAGCATCACTGTAGGGAAATAGCATTATTATACCCATGAATCTTAGGTGGCATTTTTGCAAAGGCTCATCCATTATTACCTTTCATTAACACCCAAATAATCCAGCACAATTAGCTCTGCACGTCCCCCTGAGAACATATTCAAAATGCAGCACTCCGTCCTTAACTACAACAGCTTGCAATCTATGTTGGGGGGAAATGAATTAAGTTCATTCTGAAATTATCTACAAACACCTGGTGCCAGGGCTTATCTTGGATTCACTCATTGTTTTCTATAATTATCAGAGCCTAATCACAATTATGCAAGCCTCTCAAAATATACCCCAGAATATATAGTGGTGTTTCTGTGTATAGCTAGCAGTTAGTGTGTAGAATTAGGACCCTGGGAGACCAGGGTTCAAATTCCCACTCAGCCATGAAACTCACTGGGTGACCTTGGGCCAGTCACCATCTCTCAGCCTAACCTACCTCACAGGGTTGTTGCGAGGATTGAACGGGAAGAGTAGAAACCAGGTATGCCACCTCTTGAGCTCCTTGGAGGAAAGGCAGGACATAAATCAAATAAATCAATACCACATGGACTGCAAAGCTTCCTTCTTTTGAGGAAGCGCTTCGCACTTACTCAGTTATGCATATAAATAACTTAAGTAGTCTGATGCAGAATGTGGTGGAAAGTGTACTCTCTAGATGATCCGCCGGGACCACATAACACCGGTCCTGAGAGATCTGCATTGGCTCCCAGTATGTTTCCGAGCACAATTCAAAGTGTTGGTGTTGACCTTTAAAGCCCTAAACGGCCTTGGTCCTGTATACCTGAAGGAGCGTCTCCACCCCCATCGTTCAGCTCGGACACTGGGATCCAGCGCCGAGGGCCTTCTGGCGGTTCCCTCACTGCGAGAAGCAAAGCTACAGGGAAACAGGCAGAGGGCCTTCTTGGTAGTCGCGCCCGCCCTGTGGAACGCCCTCCCATCAGGGGTCAGAGAGATAAACAACTACCTGTCATTTAGAAAATACCTGAAGGCAGCCCTGTTTAGGGAAGTTTTTAATTTGTGACTTTGTATTGTATTTTAGTATTTGTTGGAGGCCGCCCAGAGTGGCCGGGGAGACCCAGCCAGATGGGCGGGGTATAAATAATAAATTATTATATTATATTATATTGAGAAAATACCCAGAAAGAAATATTTTTAAATGAATAAAAGGCTGCCATTTTTCAAAATTGCTCATATTACTGGATTGTTATGGTCACCAGCATTCCTAGTAAAATATCTGGTAAACCAAGGGCCTAAAAACTTATAATTTCATTGAAATGCCCTAATACTAGTGAGAGACTCTGCTCTCATCTCTGTCAAAGCAGAAACAATTCCTTATATTTTCATTAAGAATTTAGGATGGTAATAACACATTGAGCCAGGAAAAAATGTTTTATTTATTGAACTGATTCATTACTCTTCCTCTCGGGCAGAGAGGAGGAACCTGTACCCTCCAGATGCTGTTGCGCTGCAACCCCATAAGGGTTAGGGGAGGGGTAAACTTCTGGGGCAGTTTATCAACCTTTGATTTCCACCCTGCACTCAGCTCTCACCTGTAGCTCCTAGAAGGTGTCAGCATGTGGCAGCGGCTGCATCTCGGGAAAGGCTTCAACTGGCCTGCTAAACCAGGTGAAGGTAACAGGTAGGTCCTAAACTCTCAGTGAGTTAGGGACTTCCCTTGGACATGAAGAAGGCTCCGGTGGATTGAGTGGATGAGACCAAGAGTAGGTCCAATGGTCAAGAAGGTGGGCTCCACACATGCTGTAGAAGGAAGTGGGGGGCAAGATGGGGCTTGTCAACCTGGGAAGGCAGCCCATATAAGAGAAGGAAAACTCTGATCCTAAACATCCACTACTTTGTGGGATATCTTCAGAAGAAGAAACCCTCCACAAACCCATAGCGGAGTCCCTGAGACGGTTGGATGGTACCTTGTATGCCTCCTTCTGGAAACTCCTACAGCCAAGCTGGTGACAAACATATTGCTCTGCTTTTCTTTGGACCACATCCGTGAGGCCAAGAGGGGGAAGTCTTGTTGTCTGGGTAGCCCAGGACCTCCGTACACACTGTTCAAGCTTGTGCCCTGCAGAGATCACGTTGGTGCTGCTAACATGGACTTCAAACCACCCCAGAGGTGCACTCCATTTCTCTAGAGACAGATGGATGCTGACAACAGCTTCCATGATTCTTGACCATTGGCTACAGTGGCTGAGGCAACTGGGAGCTGGAACCCAACAACATCTGAAGAGCAACATGTTCCCTGCTCAAAAGTTTTAAGAGGTGCTTATCCTCAGAGCAACCCTATCCATGGGGGGGGGGAATGGTGGCTGGCCACAGCCACCCAATGAGCTTTGTGACCGAGCAGTAGGTATTAATACATGGCCTCGCAGTGCAATAATTGACGTAGCACTGACTCTCTTTTAGTATTGTTTCATTCTGACCTGTAGCTATGATGCAAAGAAGGAGATTCCTCTTAAGAGTAACACTCATCAGGAATATCTATCAAAACTCAGCAAGGTCAAGATTGATACCTGTCTAATTTAATATATATCTATGTATGTCTTTACAGGAGAAATAAGTTGTTGGCAAAGCTATCAGGTATAATTTGTACATATTGTACTGAGTTATTTTCGTCTAAAAATAGTCTGGTTTACTTGACAGCTCTTTCATTGTTAAGGCAGCCTGAATGACATTCAGGCTCAAATGTGTTTGATTACTTAATCATTAGCTGTGTCTGTATGACTTTTCACATGTCACCCCATAATGAGAAGCGGGCCACTATTCATTTCTAAAGTTGCTGCCAAGTTCTTCCCACATTTTCTAGCCATTGCCTAACCTTAATAATACCCGTAAGATACGTTGAGTGAACTAGTTCCAACATGTCACAGTTGCCAGTATGGGACCGCGAGTTTGCTGGGGGGGGAAATCATTTGCAATAACGAAATGAAGAACATTTAGCTAGGAGATGGAAAGAGAAGCAAAATAACAGCAGCAAAAATAGAAGCCTTTAAAGAATCCATATGTGCATTAATTATGCATTAAGCACAACAGGCGGCGCGGTTTCGGCGCAATTACAGAACACCTTAGGTGGTGCTCCAATGCATACATTTGCAGACAAACCACTGCTATGGTTGAAACAAGGAGTTTTGTAGAGATCCTCTCCCCAATCAATGGGTTTTTTTGGGGGGGGGAGGGGGACACACACAATAATAGGTTCCTGTTTCAGACTATCAAATGCGGCAGTATTTATCCTATTAGCTCAGGGAAAAGCCACAACGTACAAAATAAGGAGGGTAGCTTAATTTGCATAGTAACACATTGAGCCCTGAGAGTGGTTCGTGTAGCTAACTTTTCATTCCTTAATGAAGTTAGGCAGCCCTGAAGTTCAATTATTTCACTGGGATGACGGACACTGTATCGTATTGTTGGATTATCAATGCTCCAAATCATAGTAATTGTCACCCAGCCACAAGATGCATGTTCGGGTTGCTGATCCCTCTGCTGATTGCTACTTCCCAACAAAGAAACTATTAAATAGTGGGTGGACATAGCAGACGACACAGTGATTCTCCAAGCAGCTCTGTTTATTCTCAGGCTGGAACAGGACTGAACTGAAGGGCTCAGCAGCCTGCTTATATAGAACTCAGCTACAAGCAACAGTAACAACTTTCTGTAGTTACCCAATCCCCGAACGTCACTTTCAATCCCTCATTTGCATGTGCGGACCTGAGTGAGAACTGCAACAGAATGAACTATATACACACACCCCTAGTGGCCTAGGGTGAGAACTTCAATACATAAAAGAAACCTTTATCATTCCTTCCAGTCAGCAGAAAATTCAGGGACAGGTGAAATTCAGAGGACATTGGAAATTTTTTAATCCACATTTTTTATTATTTGAAGTACAGGGGCTTAAACTTGGTAGCGGCAACGGTCACTAGATAGATATACTGATAGGTTGATAAATAATTTAACATTTAGTCACTGCTTTTCTCAATGGCCATTGGCCACCATCATCCTGCTGAGAATGCCCCAGAAGATTTCAGTTAAGACAAAAGCAAAAACATGGCTCTATTATTTTACAGTGATACAAGGCAGAAGTGCAGATACTCAACAGATCCTAGTTCTAGCCAAGGCATGTTGTGATACTCTGCTTCCATTTATGTAAATAAACAGAGAAATACACCATGATTCTAGTGCACTGCACCTCAGCATTTTAGTGACGTTATTATAAATAGTAGTCTTAATTACCTGACTTCACCCTAAAGTCCCAGGTGGGTTAAAACATTAGACAGCAAGGGTCATGGACAATTGAAATGAATTAATTCTGGTGTGAAAGCACCTCCTCCTCGCTAAAAATGTGCACATTTGCCATTCGCCGTGGCTGCTGCAGACAAAACTCTGCCATCTCCTTGGTTGGACAGACATATATCTAGTAAACACTTTGCTCCTCTAGGCCTCTTCAGTACCTCAACATGAATGGATTGCTAGCAGAGACGTCCCCAGGGAAGTGTGCTTGGTGAGCCAATCTAAGTACTCTGAAAGATGCTGCGTGAGAACTACTCCTGAGAGTGCAGCAGAGAGTCTCAAAACTGAAAGACGGGAGGGCATCTCAGCTTTCGACAGTTCTCAGCTATTCTCAGCTAGTTGGAACAATTCTCCAGCCTTTGCAGTTCTCAGCTGCTGTCAGCATCTTCAAATGCCACAAAAAGATTATTTCCACCTGTGCTGGGTATCAGGTTCAACTACATCCACAGAAGGTTGGAAAAGCAGAAAATAATTCAACCCACCCTCTTTGCCACCATGCCATCTCCCCCTGCAGGGCAAGGTAAAGATATAATGAAACAGATGCTTTAGGACGCAGAGTCTCAGCAATGCACGGGTCTAACCCTGAACACTATCCCCCTCTCTTGGCTTTAAGTGCAGTGGATCAGAGGAGTACATGATTCTTGTATTTGTGCCCTGCCCCCCCAGCAACCAAATCAGCCTTACAATTCCCTGGTATTAAGTATGTGATTTATTGTACAATATGGTGGATAGTAATCATTTCGAATTGAAAATAGCCATTATACCATATGCCAGAGAATGGAAGGAGGGAGAAAGCTGGGAGACAATAATCACCAAGTAAATAACCATATCTGTCATCTTCCCGAAAGTGAAGGACAAGGGCATATGTGCCAGGAATAGTTGGAATAAGGACAACTCATTGCAATATGGAGCTCAAAATATACTCAGCACTTGCGTGTCAGTAGAAGGTTCATTTATCACTCAGTTGTCATTGTACTGGAACAATACTTCAGGATGCAGAAACCAAAGTACCAGTGAAGGGTCTATGCAGCTGGAATAGGGTGGTCAGTCAGGGTGGCCAGTCTACTGAGGATTAAATTTTAAGATGCTGAGGCAGAGTTGGAAACTAATACGGGTACCTGGGGGATCAAGGAGTGAATTCACATGGGATCGGGGCTGAACCTGCTGGTTCCTGGCAAAAACAAAGGATGGCACCTGCACAGTCTGGGCCAGAGCCCTCACGCCTCAGGGTTAAGCCTGATGAACTGTCCCATTCCACAAAGCGACCCAGAGCTTTTTACCAGTTCCTCGATCTTCCAGAATGCTGACCAAGAGTATATATTTGGCAAAATTAACTTCTAGGCCCCATTATTGCAATGCAGTTTGCGTGAGGTTACCCTTGATCTTGTTTCGGAGGCTCCAGCTGCTGCAAAACGCTGTGGTTAGATCACTGGTAAGACCACACTATCACCAGAATATAACTTGCACTGGCTGCTCCAGAGGAGGAGGAGGAGTTTGGATTTGATATCCTGCTTTATCACTACCCGAAGGAGTCTCAAAGCGGCTAACATTCTCCTTTCCCTTCCTCCCCCACAACAAACACTCTGTGGGGTGAGTGGGGCTGAGAGACTTCAGAGAAGTGTGACTAACCCAAGGTCTCCCAGCAGCTGCATGTGGAGGAGCGGAGACGCGAACCCGGTTCCCCAGATTATGAGTCCACCGCTCTTAACCACTACACCACACTGGCTCCCTGGGCTTGGTTCAAGGTTCTCCTATTAATTAATAAGGTCTATAATGATGAGTTCAGGATACCATAGGAACCACCTGATCTCTAATTATATCCTTGCCCTATCGCTGAGTTCTTCGGGAGAGTGGATGTTAGTGGTCCAATTTTATGGAACTGCCTTCCAGTGGGGGCAGACTAGCTCCCCCTCTGTTGAACTTCTGGCACCCACTGAAGATGTTGTTTTTTTATTTCAGCAGGCATTTTAATTTAATTCTGATTTTATAGTTCTAACCCATATTTCATTTTATTGTACTGAGTTTCTTGTGTGATGCTTAGTTATGACTGGAATTAAATGGTAAATAAATAAATAAATAAATAAATAAATATCTAGCAATCAATTGCAAGCTAACGTACATGCATGAGGAAAAACAGCTTTCTACAACACAAGGTGTTTGTGTTCTTATTTGGAAAACTAAACAATAATATACCAATTGTAAAGGTTGTGATCCTTATGGCAACTTACATAATTAATCCGCAGTCGATCAAGGAATGCTGTAGTGAATTTGACCATCTGGGTCACTGTGAATGAGTGGTCAGGGCCTTGACAAAATAATTTTATTGTTTCTTAAGAACTGTGGATGGTCTCCTGATTGGGCAATTAACCCAGGAGAGATAGGGTCTTGCAGCAGGTCAGTGTTTGTGCTTGTGCCGGGGAGAAAGAGATGGACTTTAAGTAGCTTTTTAGAAACCGCAAGCCTTTTTACACATTTATGGAAAGTGTGCTGATCACGGGGTGGGGTGGGGGGAGAGACTGGGATCACACCCGCGGCCCCGTTCTCAACCTTCATGAGTTGATACTTACACAGTTGACAGGCAGGTCAGGACTGATGGTAGCATGGCCAATCCTGCTCCATCCCACAGAAATTCAGAACATGAGTGGAGGAATAGGGAGAGGCAGAATTTTCAGGTGGAGTTATTGGGCAGTGAGAGGGCAGCCTTGGAAGGGAATGTGCAAGGAATTGCTCTCTAGGGGTCTCTCCTCACCCACCCTTAGGAGGCTGCTTCCTTCTAGCAGTCTTTGCTTGTATATTTGTAAATAAAGGAGAAGAAGAAGAAGAAGAAGAAGAAGAAGAAGAAGAAGAAGAAGACAGTTTCCTGAACACTTGCCCATCCAAAAGAAAATGAATTGTGTAACTTCTTGCTGCTTGCTTATATTTTCATCCTTTCCTCCTCCCAAAATATGAGACATTTCATATAGATATAAGCAGTGATCTGGTAGGCGAACAGGTATGTGTGGTACAGGGAGGTGAGGGGAAGGCATTAATATCAGTTTGTGAATTTTTACCCATATTATTACCATTATGTGCCAGGATTAGGACATAAAACAAATTGGATCCACAAACTAGACTAAGTGCTAGAATATTGTCTTTATTTATATTACAACTGTGATGCGTTTTTAAAGGTGGGGTATATATTTAATAATAAATAAATAAATATGTGCAATCGGTTATGAGCTGAATATACGAGTGTTCTATGTAAATGTAGACCTACCCCGAACCAGCAGTTTTACACATTAACAGGTCATAGAATCATAGAATCACACAGAATTGTAGAGTTGGAAGGGACCACGTGGGTCATCTAATCCAACCCCCTGCAATGCAGGAATCTCAGCTAACATATCTGAGACAGATGGCCAGCCAACCTCTTCCCCTGCCACTTCCATGCCACTACACCCCGCAGTCGTCTTGCAGCAGCCTCCTCCTTCCTCGCCATACTGTTGCACCCACCATCCTGAACGAAGCAGTGGCAGCGCAGACAATCCATGCCTCGTTCTGAGGATGTGGTCCTTCCTCAGAATGAGGCATTGTAGGGGAAGTCATCAGAGAGTGCCCCCGCTGCCACCATCTGTTGCAACGGCAGCAAATGACTCTTCCCTTGTAGCAAATGGCAGCTCGGCAGGCACTTTCTGGTTAACCTCACACACAATGCCTCACACTGTGGATGAAGGACCTCTTCCACAGAAAGAGGCAAGGATCACCCCCCACTTTCTTGGCAGTGAGTGAATGGGAGGGAAGTGAAGCAACATTGCGTGGTTGTAGTAGGCAGCTACCTAGGATGGAATGGAACTTGCCTCTCCTTATTTGCTAAATATGTTATCATTGAATAACAAATTCAAATTAAGTTAAATAAAAAAATAAATAAACCATTGAGACATTGCTCCCAAGTTACAGCAGTGGGATTCCATAGTTAATTTACAGCTTTCACCTGGATATATGGTAAATGCTTTTTTCAGGATTTCAAACACTGCATCATTAGCAAGCAAAGAACTATGAAACCTGGCCATCTTTCTTTCTTTCTTTTTATTTTTCGCAGCTGCTTCTGCCTTCCAGAATACTGGCATCACATGTTTGGGACACTTTTCATGGTAAGCTGGATATACAGATATATGAATCTTGCAATTCCCAAAACATTGTGCATGAGCAATCAGCTTAATCATGCATCGTTCCCCATTCTGCTTAAACGCTTATTGTTGCCCATTCATGAGCACAGACTTCTGGCTTAACTGCTCAATGTTACTCATTCAGAAGCATTGGCTTCTGGTTTAATTATGCTCTGGCTTAATTATACGCCATTCCCAATTCAAAAGCACAGACCAAAGCAGCATAATGCCGATCTGAATGTTTGTATCACAACTGACTTAATTGTACAAGATGAGGAAAAAGCTGGGGAAAGACAAGAAGAACCGGCCAAAGGGAACTTAAAAAGAAAACACTAATTAAGCTGAGCTCTGGATGCCCTATTTCTTTGCAACAGGTTTGTTTCAAAATAATAATTGTATTGTGATTTTTTGGGGACGCGGGTGGCGCTGTGGGTTAAACCACAGAGCCTAGGGCTTGCTGATCAGAAGGTCGGAGGTTCAAATCCCTGCGACGGGGTGAGCTCCCGTTGCTCGGTCCCAGCTCCTGCCAACCTAGCAGTTCGAAAGCACGTCAAAGTGCAAGTAAATAAATAGGTACCGCTCCGGCGGGAAGGTAAACGGCATTTCCGTGCACTGCTCTGGTTTGCCAGAAGCAGCTTAGTCATGCTGGCCACATGACCCAGAAGCTGTACACCGGCTCCCTCGGCCAGTAACACGAGATGAGTGCCACAACCCCAGATTCAGACACGACTGCACCTAATGGTCAGGGGTCCCTTTACCTGTGATTTTTAAAAATCAATTCCACATAATTTGTCCAGAGATTGAATAACCTACATTTTACATATACACCTTGCTTGGGCACAGTATGTTTACTACAGCTAATATGATCTTGCACTACTTCATAATTTCCAGATCCCTGCTGTTTCCTCACTACTCACATGGATTGATTTTGTTTTCAGCAGGTGTTTAAAGAAACAAGAGTTAGAATTCTGAAAACAGATTGTGTTTCATTCTGTTCTCATAAATGCATATATAGTCCCATAAAAATTAGCTTCAGAAAAAAGCCAGAAACAAGCAAACATCTCAATTACATGGATGACCTTGGGGAAAAACTCCACTCCATGCTAAATGACCAATTGGTAAAACATTTTGAGACTTTACTTTCTTACTAGGTATCCCACAAACCACCATCAGTCATAATCCATAGCCTCACTACTCAAAGCTCAGTTGAAGGGGCATGGCATTGCCTTTCTTGAATTCACTATCAGCCGCAACTAACCAGTTCCAGTAAGCATAGAACAATATCCTTCCATGAGCAGCTACCGCGGAACAGAGGAACCAGGTTGCAAAAGATGACACTGTGTCAGACTTTCAATGTGCCCTCCTTCATGAACCAAGTTTCACAATGAATCTATGGCAGACATAGGCCAACTCGGCCCTTCAGATGTTTTGGGACTACAATTCCCACCATCCCTGACCACTGGTTCTGTTAGCTAGGGATAATGGGAGTTGTAGTCCCAAAACATCTGGAGGGCCGAGTTGGCCTATGCCTGATCTATGGCATGTGTACCAACAATGAAACCACTTTCAAAATACTGACAGTAGAAATGCGTAGGCCAGCTCTGTTGTATTCAATCTAACCACATAAGTCTTAAATATTTTCCCATGACTCACATGGCCCACATGCCTGGAATTTCAATTGTCATTTCTGACCCATATTTGTGTCAATGCAAACTACTGAGGTCACCTTTCATTGAAAACATCCGACAGCCTTTTAGCACTTTAAAGACTGACGAATTTATCATGGCGTAAGCTTTTGTGGGCTCAAGCCCACTTCATCAGCTACATGATAAATTATCCACTGAGTGAAAATATCAAAAGGAAAAAGAAACCAATCCCAAGGCAGGTGGCAGTACCAGGACTATTGTTGGCCACAAGGATTCAAGCAGCTTGTCCACATCCTCTGGCCTCAATTAACTTAAACTGATCCAAAATAATCTGAATAGATTGCGCTGTGGAAACATCCATTGGATGAGCCTATCTGTGGTATCCAATTCTGTGTGAATCTGGGCTTTTCAAATTTGTCGTTGATGATTCTGTAACCTCCATCTTCCAGGCCATTCATTGCTTCCAAAGTCTTGCTGGATAACTAGCAGAGGACACAATGGTGGGAAAGAAGTACCGGTACATCCTATTTTGTGCCAGCATTGTCACATCACTCCATCACTCAGCCAGATTCGTATCAGGATTTGCACCAACTTACACTCCACCTTCCTGTTTCATTGCCTGCAGCTTTCCAGAGTACCAGGAAGCCCAGTTCTTCTCATCCTTTAATAACTACACATGTTAATAATGCTGCATAAAAGATTGTCAGATTTTAGACAGGCAGGCAGGCAGACGGATACAGACACACACCTACACATAGAAAGAAACATCTTTCTAAATTGCCCTTCTTGGCAATCCCCACGCTCTCCTCTCAAAACTTAAGTAGAGAAATAATTTTTAAGGTTTCCTATTTGCTAAGCGTAGCAAAACTCCAGAGATTGGTAGTAAGCAAAGTCAAGAGGACATTTGCAGCTCAGGAGCAGATAGCGTAGGACACAGGAGGAAGTACACAGTGTGTTTGTTCCCACATTGAGCTGTACTTTAGGGCCTTCATAACCTTTCCAGTGAAGTTGCACTAACTGCTAATCAATAGCAATTATTTTCTTCACCATAGAAACAAGATTTAGTTAACCCCTTGAGTGTATTAGCCTTCTGAAACAGAGCATGCTGTAAAAGGAAAGTCGGTCCTTCATGAGGACACAACGCAAGCCGTAATACAAGAAAGTCTCATCCAATACTTTTCAAGTTACTGTGAAAGGAAGACTGTATGGTAGGCCAAGCAGATTTTGTAGTGTGTCCCCTATCTGCCCCCAGTCTCAACAGGAAGGCTGGGGCTTCTGAATGAGAAGGCACTAACTATGCTAGCGAAGATTCAAGTGCAACATGCATAAACTAGACATGTTTTCACTGTTAGGTTAAAAACAACAACACCCTACTTAATTTAAAAGGGGTAGAAATCTCCCTTCAAAACTTGGAACAAATATTCAAAATTGGGTATGCTACCATTGCTTCTCCTGGCTGCTGCTGCTGCTACATCATTCCAGGGAACATTTCACAAACAAGATGACACCAAAGAGTTTCATAATCAAATGAAATTTGATTATAATCAAATTTGGTTACCTGCTGAAACCAGTGAAGTCCACCGCAATGAACTAGTAAACACACACCTTCCAAAATTATTCAGGTGAAAACATGGACATTTCTCACCCCTTCTCCTATTGACCCTCCTCAACCCCACATGTTTTTGTGATTCTCCCCCCCGCCCACAGCATTTCCTATCAGAAGAAGGGCAGGTGCCACGAATGGGATACAGCAAACTCTCAAACAGCCCTGAGGAAACCCCTTAATCCTGATTCTATTTTATTATTTGGTATATTTACAAAAAGAAAAATACACACCAATAAATACATTTTAGAAAGGGCAAGATTAGATGCAGATACACAATTTTTTTTTTAAAAAAAATAAAGACTCATTGTGCTCTGCTCTGTTTCCCCTTTGTTCCTGCTCAGGGTAGCCCTGCCCTCTGCCTGCCCTTCGGAGCTGGCACGTCACCGGGGTTGGGCCTTAGTGGCCACAGCCTCTCCTCCTCCTCACCTGCTCTCCAGAAGCTGCTATGAACTGCCCAGGGTAGGAGATCGGAATCAGTGGCCATTGAGAGTCCAAGGAGAGGCCATGAGATGCCACTGCTGCTCAGGAGAAACATTGACCCATCCTCCACCCTGAGCTTGGTGGCAGCAGCACTGGCATGGGAAATAGGGACATTCTGGGATCAAACCAGGAGCTGGGATGTCTTTCATAATTCCAAGACTGTCTCTGGAAAATCGGGACACTAGGAAGGTATGGTAAACATTTTCACAAAAAGTGCTGAAGAATAACCAAAGAAGATGGTAGTTTTTAGAACCGCCAGAAGTGCTCCCGGGAAATTTCAAGTAGTTGTGGCTAAGCTGTGAAAATGGTCCCTGTGTCTCAGTCCAAACGATAACTACCACTTACAGGTAGGTAGCCATGTTGGTCTGCCGTAGTCAAAACAAAATAAAAAATAAAAAAAAAATCCTTCCAGTAGCACCTTAGAGACCAACTAAGTTTGTTCTTGGAAGAAGTGTGCATGCACACGAAAGCTCACACCAAGAACAAACTTAGTTGGTCTCTAAGGTGCTACTGGAAGGAATTTTTTTTATTTTTTATTTTGTTATAACTAACACTGGTCTTGATTATTCAAGAACAACCTCAACATGACATCAACAATAGTACCAGCAGGTTAACCCAGCTGAGTCAGAGAGAAGGCATTCCTAGCCAAGAACAAATATCAGGGCCTTTGGTATTTATGCCAGCTTTGCAGGGCTGCTCCACATAAACATGCTAGCTCAAATATTTAGGTTTAGGGTATAAAGATCACATCAATGAGCAATCAACACAGAAGCTGTTTTACAAGCAACCTGGGTTTCAGTTTTGTTATGCTATGCATAGCATTTGGCTGGCGAGAACATGGTGGATGCTTAGAGTACCAGTACTGAAGATGGTTTTTTTTAATTCTTTGTCTTACTTCACATATTCAAACACACTGAAAATTAAATATGTATTAATTTTGCAATGATATTTTAGAAATTCATTTGTCATTTATCACAATATGTCACCATATGGGAATACTTGAAGAATAAGATGTATTAATTAGAGGGGGGAAATAAGACATAATGAGTCTCTGAAACAGAATAACTCTGAATGAAATATTTCAAAGTAATGCCAATTACGCTAGTTATGGAATAGAAGCATTCATACAACAGAAGCTGGAATATATTTCTGCAAAGCCATTCTTGATCAAACAAATTATGGCTATGTATTTGTTCTTCATGAGACAAATAAAGGACAGGGTTGTGAAATGATAGGCCGCCCGGATTCTGCTAGCCCAACAATGGAAAGAAGAAGAAGAAGAAGTCCCCACCAAAGAAGATTGGCAAATTAAGTTAATGGAGTATGCTGAAATGGCTAAATTAACTGGGAAACTTAGAAATCAAGATGATAACAAATATTAAAAAAGAATGGGAAATGTTTATTGCATATTTGGAAAAGCAATGTACACAAGTTAATATATTAGCAGGATTTCTTTTATAAAAAACCTACTTGTAATATTATAGACAATGTACAAAAAATTGGAAGTAATCAGAGATAAAGATTTTATTGACATGCGTGAATGAAAATATTATAATGAACAGGACAGGCAGTCAGCCTTATTGGAGATCCTAAAACCTATGGAGCCAGTAAATTAGTAGCAGACCCAAAATCTCTGTCAGTGTAATCTCACAAACCATGAAATTACATCACAATGTCCGCTCACTGGGTCCGGCGGTGAGCGAGGTTTGCTCCTCCCCCCCTTTGCAGTACCTTCTGGGCTCCCACCAAACCCAAATTAAAAATTGTCAAATCTGTGGCAGCTGGGGAGCGGGGCCAGAGGAGTGGACCGTGAGTGAGTAGGGCTCACTCCAGTCCACTCCAAAGGTTTAATAGGGGGTCGGAGCTGACGCCGGCAGCGCAGTCATTCCCAGAGAAGCATCGGAGAAGGACATTGAAGAAGACCCAGAGAGAGGTGCATCATGGGACAAGTAGGCAGCGTGGCCTCAGAAGTGGAGCACCAGCGGCAAGGCGCAGCTCACCCGAGCCAAGCGCTTTTGAGTTCAACCCTCAAAAGGCCTTAAAGTGCCTAGCTATTGTGGCCCCTTCCAACTCTGCAATTCTATAATCCTTTGCAAAACGCGGGTGTGTGGTTCCCCATATGGAACAACCGCACACCCGGCATTGCAGGCAGGATAGCTCAATGGTTGGAGCACGGTACTAATTACGCCATACGCAGGGTATTACTGATACCCACATAGGATAACGTATCATTTCTGGCGCTCCAGGCAGAAATAGCTTAACGCTGCCTGGCTTGCGCAGTTGCCTAGAGTGTGGTGCTGATAATGCCAAGGCTGCAGCTTCAGTCCCTGTGTGCATATTTCCTGCATTGCAGTAGGTTGGACTAGATTATCCTCAGGTTCCCTTCCAACTTAAGGTGTGCTGGGGGGTTGGGCTTGATGATCCAGGGGCTCATCTAACTCTAACTCTAGTTTTAAGCAAAACAAAATAAATAAAAAAATCCTTCCAGTAGCACCTTAGAGACCAACTAAGTTTGTTCTTGGTATGAGCTTTCGTTTGCATGCACACTTCTTCAGATACACTGGAACAGAAGTCACCAGACCCTTATATATAGTGAGAGGGTGGGGAGGGGTATTACTCAGAAGGGTGGTGGGAATGGGTGATTGGCTGATGGGTGTGGAAAACCTGTTGATGACTGTTAACGACTGCAATTAGTCTTAAAGGAAAAAGCAAGGGGTGAGATGGCTAAATATAGCTTTGTCATGTATAATGAGATAAGAATCCAATGTCTTTATTCAGACCAGGTCTCTCCATGGTTTTAAGTTTGGTAATGAGTTGCAATTCAGCCACTTCTCTTTCCAGTCTATTTCTGAAATTCTTTTGTAATAAGACAGCTACTTTGAGATCTTTTATAGAATGTCCTGGGAGATTGAAGTGTTCTCCTACTGGTTTCTCTGTCTTGTGATTCCTGATATCAGATTTATGTCCATTTATCCTTTGGCGTAGGGTTTGGCCTGTTTGTCCAATATAGAGAGCTGAAGGGCACTGTTGGCATACACAATGTTAGAAGAAGAGCAATTAAATAGTCCTGAGATGGTATGTTTGATGTTTGATGTTGTTGGGGCCAGTAATGGTGTTGTCCAGGTGTATGTGGCAGCAAAGTTGGCATCTGGGTTTATTCCAGGCTGTGATACCAGTGTCCATGTTAAGTCTGGTTGTGTGGTAAGACTTAATCCCTAGTAAAAGCTACGAACATAGCATTACAGTGACTGGGGCCATTTGTGTAAAGGAAGCGAAGGGTTGGGGGAAGGGGCCTTGGAACTTTTGGTGTGATCAGGATTCTGTTCCATTTCAGAAGCAGACTCCCATGGATTCTGGAGAAAGTCTAGCCCCCACCCCCTTGCGTGTAGGACAGGGGTCAGCAACCTAAGGCCCATGGGCTGGAACTGGCCTGCGGACGTCATTTGACCGGCGCAGCATGGCGTGGGACTCACTTCTGCAGCACCGAAAATCACGTCTGCGCAGACGCAAACGCTGAAAATCATGCCTGCACGTGCGATCTGGCCCACAGAGGGATCTCTGCAGGACCAATCCGGCCCAGGCAAGATAAACCTTGCTGCCCCCTGATGTAGGAGATAGTTGCACTTTTATGTGGCTCTTGACCAACACTTGCTTTATTATTTTCTTTAACAGTCGCGATCTGCACCCAATCTACTATATTGATGATGGAAATCAATTTCCGTCTTCCATAGGATCAAGGAGGCTTCACAAATGCTCACATATACTGCCAATAAGCAACGCAGCTATTTCCTGATTCTCATTTAACAGATCAATTGTACAGAAATTGTTGTTTGCTATAGTGGAGACTGTAATTTTACTGTAATAATTAAGGAAGATCCATATTAATTTATAGCTAAGATAAGAGGAGAACAGTTAGTGGATCGAGTGCTTGGCAGTGCTGTTGCCCCTGCTTTAATTTTCTACTCGTTATTAGAGATAAAACTTTCACTAAGACAAGCACATAAAGCATCTAAGTGGAAATTAGAACTAGTGGCTTTTCTGTCTTTTTTTTCTCTTTTAACCATTCTCCATCTGTTAATGAGAAAAGAAAGTGCATTTGAGAATTATCAAAGGATAATTTTTTAAGTGATATTTTCAAGGGAGGGATTTGGGTGCCCTTACCTGACTATTGATGGGACACAGGTGGCGCTGTGGGTTAAATCACAGAGCCTAGGGCTTGCTGATCAGAAGGTCGGCGGTTCGAATCCCCGCGATGGGGTGAGCTCCCGTTGCTCAGTCCCTGCTCCTGCCCACCTAGCAGTTTGAAAGCACATCAAAGTGCAAGTAGATAAATAGGTACCGTTCCAGCGGGAAGGTAAACGGCGTTTCCGTGCGCTGCTCTGGTTCGCCAGAAGCGGCTTAGTCATGCTGGCCACATGACCCGGAAGCTGTATGCCGGCTCCCTCGGCCAGTAACGCGAGATGAGCGCCGCAACCCCAGAGTCGGACACGACTGGACCTAATGGTCAGGGGTCCCTTTACCTTTACCTTACCTGACTACTGAGGTGGCTGAGGGCTTTTGTGAGTGCCCTTTCTTTTACTCTACAAATCATCCCACTTGTGGTCTCTCTGAACCCTACAGCCTTCCAGAGGGCCTTCACTTCCTGACACACACACCCCACCAGCATCCTCAGCTGGGCATTCTTCTAAGCTCAGGGAACCAAGGAGACTGTTTACTCTGCACCCATCAGGTATCTGTTGTTGTCATTGTTGTTGCTGTTGTTTTAAATAAAAATAATTATTTTACTTAAAATACTTCTGTGGGGCATTTTCAGATCACGAGTTGTAAGCAGCTGGGAGGGCTGCAGAGTGCCGGGGAAATATTTAATAGAAAGCAAAACACACACACCACCCTTGCCACTTCTAATAATGGTAATAATTGTGCTCAACCCTGCATCCACCAAAGTCATAAATAAATTCTATAATGACCCACATATAAGCCAGAAAAAACAGGAGCCCATTTCACAAAGGAAGGAAGGTTGCAAGAAATTGGCAGGCAGCTTTCGATACAGCACTGCGGAGAACTTTTCGACAAGTTTGAATGCAAAAAGGCATTTTCAGAAATGCGAGTTCTTTACCATTTCTGAATTAATTTGTTTTTTTAAAAAAATCAACATGAAAATTTGCTTTTAATTATGCTCACTTTTCCTCGATACACAAATTTAAAGGCTTTATAATATTTTATTTTATTTTTTTTGAGCCAAGAACTGCACTGGAATGCTTGGGAAGTGTGAATGCTAGTGGATAACTATGTTTTCAGCTGCACATTAGTCCAGATAATCTGGGTAAGGAGGGTTTATTGTAGAATTCAGAGTTATTGAATCTCTGAAGAATCCCTATATGCATATTCTTCTGATATGGGGAGAGGAGGAAAGGTTTCTAACTGTGACAGAAGTCAAAGGATCATCTACTAATCTATTTATAATTTGGATCTATTAGCCAAATAACAGTTTGAAATGTGCATCCTTTCTCGTGGTCTTCATTCTGTCGTCCAAAAGCTTAAGGCGAATAACATGGTGATTAAAAAAAGAAACCCAGTAATGATAATTAAAAAACAACAACAACCCTCAGTACCACATTCAGCTCACAGCAATGCAGCTTCACTGCGTCACTTTCGGACCTTCATGCTCCTGTAACGTCGCCCATAGAAATTTGGGAGAGCATATGTTGGGAACTAAACTAATAACATGTGTGACCCAGGCTACAAACGTATATTAGTAGCCCAATCAGTGTGATGCACTGAGAGCCAGTGTGGTGTAGTGGTTAAGAGCGGTAGACTCATAATCTGGTGAACCGGGTTTGCGTCTCCCCTCCTCCACATGCAGCTGCTGGTTGACCTTGGGCTAGTCATACTTCTTTGAAGTCTCTCAGCCCCACTCACTCCACAGAGTGTTTGTTGTGGGGGAGGAAGGGAAAGGAGAATGTTGGCCGCTTTGAAACTCCTTCGGGTAGTGATAAAGCGGGATATCAAATCCAAACTCTTCTGTTTAGAAGGGAAGGGTCACACATCTCAGGCAAACATATGATTGTAGGCAAAATTTGCCCAGCTCACACTTAATCTGTGTAGCATTGTTTATTCATTGATTTAGGTCCTGCCTTTTTCCTTGACGGGGACTCAAGGCAACTTACAGATAAAAATAGGAACAGCTAAAAACATGGTGAAAAAAACAATTATAAAAACCCCAATTAAACATTGATAGAATTAAACAATTAAAACATTTGGCATGCAGAGTCTCCGAGGCGTGACCCAGGCTTCTACCATGAGAAGGATTCTAATACCGACTACCCTGGTCCAGTTCTATTTCTAGTGCCTATGGAAGCCATTGTCCAAATGTGTTTATGGCAATGATCTCTCAGTCTGTGGACTTCATAGAATCCTGAGTGAAAGTGGTAATATTTACAGTCGTAGATGTGAACAACGCATTATCTCGAAGCTTATCTAACATCCCTTTTCATACCAAAGACCCAGGGTTGCCCCTAGCAACTGGTGACTTACATTCTTATATTCTTTAAGAGATATAAGTATTAGATGGGATTCCAGCTGTTAGGTTTAAATGCCAACATAGAGGTTTCCTTCCAGAAAACCTCATCTTCCAACTACTGAATGAGAGAAATGTGGTGGAGGAGGAAGGAGAAACACATAATCGTACACATGTCTACTCAGAAGTAAGCCCCACTGAATTCAAGAACATACCGGTACACACAATAAACAGTATGTATAGGATAGCAGCTGGAAAGGGAAAATGTCACATGACAAATTGCATAGATGACAATGCAATCAGCCATTGCTGAATGATAAAGTGTTAACACGGCAAGCCTATCTTCATAACTACATATTTTCGTAGCAAATACTCTAAACAACTGCAGTAAATGTTCTAGTATTTAATTGAAACCAAGTAATTTCCAAGGTAATCACAGGGAGCAAATGTGTTGTTTAGAATTGCTCCTTTTATACATAAAAAAGTATTTGCTAAAATGACAAAATTCAGTCATGTATTATTTGATGTAGCATTTGAGGAGAAGGAGGAGGAACAAGACACTCATCTAACTCTCAACCTTTAGATTCAGCAATTGTTTTCTTGTTGGTGTGTGTGTGTGTGTGTGTGCGCGCGCGCACACACACACATATTATATATATCTTGGAAAAAGGCATGTATACTTATAGAATACTCTGCTTATAGAATATTCATAAGCAAACATCTTCCTTATATAGGCTGAGTAAAAAAATAGCATCCTTAATCATCTGAAATGTAATATTTTCAAGAACATTTTGGCTAGGTTTCTTCCATGCACTCTGCTGCATGAATAACACTAATTACTCGGCAGCTGCTATTCAACCAAAATAAAGCTTTTCAAAAAGATTCTAGACCTTATTGAGTATTAAAAGCTATTAATGATAGAATGGAATGATTTTGTTTTCAAGATCAAATTACAGGGCAGTCCTGTCAGAAGTCTATTCATTTTAAAGGTGCATACTCCCAGATAGACGATTTGCTTAAAAAGAGGAGATGCAAAGCTGCATAGAATAATTCAGCTGGGATTATTGTAGGCATCTCGGGATTACTGCCCAAAGTCAGAGGGAAAATAACATCCTAAAGTCAATACAAAAAAGGTGTTTTTGTCTTTGAAAAGCAGAATAGCCACTGAGAAGCAGCAAAATTAGGAAGCGTTCCCAGTGTCACACATAGCCCAGAAACAGCCTATACACATGCTTTGGAAAGTTTCCACTAGTACTCCTTAACCACCTCAGAGTTGATGAGAAGAAATGATGTGAATTTCCTGAAATCACACAGGAATAGTAATGGTCACCATTTAATCTCTCCTCGACCATGCAATATGAGGAAATACGACTATAAACTTAAGAGCCAGGATAAGTTGGCTGGCAATTGGGGCAGTGTAGCAAAAAGTATTTGACCACTAGGTTCTCCAGAGACCAATATACCGGTACGTTAAAACATAGGAAGGGGGGCGGAATGTAAGGAACACATACATATATATTATATATGTGTGGTTTCCATTGCACTGGTACCTTAGGCCTAGTACAGCAAATGTGGGAAGTCTCTGCCTGGGCTCTGTACCACACAGAGACAATTTCAGGGAAAGGGAGCATGCAGAATTTCCTCAGCAGGCGGGATATTATGGGAAGGTTTCCCCTGGAGCAGAAAGGAGACCTGAGTATGTACAAATAAAAATAACAAACAAATAAATAATGGTCTAGCAGCACCTTCTGGACCAACTAAGTTTGTTCTGGTAAAAGCTTTTGTGTACATGCACACTTCTTCAGATACACTGGTTGATGGACTTCCATTTCATGTGGCTCAATGTGGTGCCTTCCGTGATTCTAGATTCAGGTAGGTAGCCGTGTTGCTCTGACACAGTTGAAGAATTGTGCATGCACACAAAGGCTTATACCAGAACAAACTTAGTTGGTCTATAAGGTGCTACTAGACAATTCTGCCCCTCACCCAACTGCGTCAGACCAACACGGCTACCTACCTGAATCTGAGTATGTACAAATTGGCATAAAGACTCAACAGGTGTAAAGTACCTTGGTACCTTGGTTTGCATATGTCTTGGTTTGCATACATTTTGGATTACAAACACACCAAACCCAGAAGTGCATGTCCCGGTTTACAACCTTTTTTTCGTCTACATTCCATTTTTGGGGGGATTATGAACAATTCTTTTTTACGCGCCATTGGCAAAAGCGCGCCTTGAGTTACAGCCTGTTTTGGTTTACAAACGGACCTCCAGAACGGATTATGGTTGTAAACCAAGGCACCACTGCACATGCTATATTCAACTAACTTATGCTAGCAGAAGCCAATGCAAGGATTTCCACTAACACAATAAGCCTTGCCCCCTCAACACCTTCCCCAAATCTGCTCCAGAGGGTTGGAAGAACCCCCAGAACAGCATGCAGGAGGGAGGACAAGAGAGACTGGTCCACTGGACAAGCAGAAATGCTTGCACTGGTAGAACAATCTCCTTATCACTATGCTGAATACAATCCTATGTTTAGAGGGACAGCAAAAACCAGAGAAAAATAAATATGTAGAAGGTCAAATAGGAAGGTCAATATTCCTTGTGAGACTGCTAGGATGTGTGTCTGTGTGTATCTATATCTATATATATCGGTGACAATCCAAATTAAGAATGTTTACAGAAACACCATGGAAATCTTGTTTAGAATTAGAAAAGAATTCACAGTTACAGTCAGAGCATCTGCGACTCATTAACTAAAAACACTAATAGGCTCTTGCTTTCCATCATACATGTCTGCACAGAGGCAGCTAGACCAAAACTGCAAAGTAATCTGTTCTGTTTTGGAATCATAATTACATATTGACAAGTTAAGCTGTGAGACTGAAATCAAGAGGATTTAGGCTATAATGTGAATATTCCCAGAAGGGAAGCTAAAGGGACATCCATTATTTTGTCAGAAGCTCACACTCTTTTTCAATTTCCCATTGTTCTATGACATGCTATCCTGGGAGAAAAGATACTCTGGAAATACAAAATGTGAATTTATAGTGTCATTGCTCACATAACTCACTTTAGTTCTGTAGGTTTAAGGGAAGAGTGGAATTTAGTGACAGAAATCTAAATATCCACAGATCGTTTTGAACTATTGAATGAAAACAGATTAAATTTTCTCAAGAGAAAATGC
Organism: Lacerta agilis; assembly: GCF_009819535.1. Taxonomy (NCBI): domain Eukaryota; kingdom Metazoa; phylum Chordata; class Lepidosauria; order Squamata; family Lacertidae; genus Lacerta; species Lacerta agilis. The sequence continues at coordinate 95,683,649 of NC_046315.1, read as the reverse complement.
TCACTGCATGTGAAGATTCTCCAGGCCCCGAGTAGCATCTCAGGGAAGCAATGTGAGCAGTCATGAATGTTCAGAGACAGAGGGAGAGAGTTGGTCTCATGGAGAAGAAGCAGATGATGTACTTTTAGATGGAAGACTGGTCTTAGGAATGCACACCAACCGAGGAAGTATCTTAAGTCCCCAGGGGAGTCTGCACACAAAGACTCATAACTTATCAGTCCCTTCTGATCCAACTCCTTGCTAGGTATGCCAAGAAGAGTGCCAATGAAAGCAAGTCTGTACCAGAGTGCAGCCATTCTTCCCCGTGGAACATGGTTTGGAACATAGCCTTCACTTGGGGGTGGGGGGAGTTTTCATTTTTGGGTTGTGTGTTCACCAGATTGGTTTATCCTCTTGCCCTTGGAGCTGCCCAAGATACAGCAGGTCCTCTGTCTCTCTTCTAATGGTTTCCCCGTAATTTACCATTATGATTGACCATCAGTGAATAGAATCATAGAATCATAGAGTTGGAAGAGACCACAAGGGCCATCCAGTCCAACCCCCTGCCAAGCAGGAAACACCATCAAAGCATTCCTGACAGATGGCTGTCAATCCTCTGCTTAAAGACCTCCAAAGAAGGAGACTCCACCACAGTCCTTGGCAGCAAATTCCACTGTCGAACAGCTCTTACTGTCAGGAAGTTCTTCCTAATGTTTAGGTGGAATCTTCTTTCTTGTAGTTTGAATCCATTGCTCCATGTCCGCTTCTCTGGAGCAGCAGAAAACAACCTTTCTCCCTCCTCTATATGTCCTACCATGGGGCCTAACTAGCCTAAATATGAGACTCAAAAGTTATTTTAACTGTTAAAATAACCAGTCTTACATTTCTTGCTAATGTTGGTTCTGAATGCACTTTAAGATTATGATTTGTTGTGTGTAAATGCAGTACTTTCAGAGTTATGCATGGGTAAAGCTCACTTGACTTCAGTTAGGCTTACCCATATGTGGCAGTGGCCAGAACTGCAGCTAAAGATAAGAACAAATAGCACAAAATGATTGACTTGAGAAATTGCTTGCAAATAATAGGCCGTCATACACCCATTTCCTCAAGCACACATGGTGCAATGGGATCTTTATTAATGAATCAATTTAACACGGCTCAACTGTCACCGAGGATCGGTTCTGATGTAATATTTTCTTCCAGGCGAACGCTTCTGAAATCATTTCCCTTGTTGCTGAAATGTCGCATTGAAGTGGATAATTCACATAGAATTTCCCCCCAGAAAGTATATGTGAGCAGACTAGATCCCAGACATTCCTGCTGGAAAACCCTTCCTTAAAAGTCCACATGAATCTTCATCTTCAGGGAAATGTTTCCATATATTTTCGTAGAATCAAAGAGTGGGAAGAGACCCCAAGAGTCATCTAGTCCAGCTCCCTGCAATGCAGGAAAATGGTGCAAGGGGCAATTTGCAGGGATCAGCGGAATCATTCCAAAAGTTTTACATCTCATTTGAATTTGAATATGATGTTTTACTTAAGACCATAAGAAACGCCTATCCTGGGCCACACCATGGATGCATCTCATACAGCACCTTATCTCCAACAACAGCCAATTAGATCCCTTTGAAACCCCACAAGCAGGCCATGAAGGTAGGATGTGTTGCCTCTGGTTTGTCCCTAGCATCCAGTATTCAGATGTAAACTGCACCAAAACATAGACATTGCATTGCAGACTTCAAGCTGGCTGTAAATTCTCATAGGTGAAACTATCTAAGGGAGATCCTATCACAGCTTTTCCTGGTAATAATCACCACATGCTAAGCATGTTTTATAGTATTCTTTTGTACCCTGAGAATATAGGACAACCATCTTGACCACTCTACTAGCTGATATGTCTGTCAATGGATGTGCCTCCATCGTTGTGCTGATGAGGAATAACAGTAAGAACACCTTCCCATATATATGAACAGTACACATGATCTTACCTAGGTTCCCCACCCCTACCCCCACCCCCCCACTTTATTTCAATTTTGTTTCAGACTTTTCAACTGTTTCAGTTTCTCCACTGCTTAGTGGCTTAGAATCATAGAATCATAGAGTTGGAAGAGACCACAAGGGCCATCCAGTCCAACCCCCTGCCAAGCAGGAAACACCATCAAAGCATTCCTGACAGATGGCTGTCAAGCCTCTGCTTAAAGACCTCCAAAGAAGGAGACTCCACCACACTCCTTGGTAGCAAATTCCACTGACGAACAGCTCTCACTGTCAGGAAGTTCTTCCTAATGTTTAGGTGGAATCTTCTTTCTTGTAGTTTGAATCCATTGCTCTGTGTCCGCTTCTCTGGAGCAGCAGAAAACAACCTTTCTCCCTCCTCTATATGACATCCTTTGATATATTTGAACATGGCTATCATATCACCCCTTAACCTTCTCTTCTCCAGGCTAAACATACCCAGCTCCCTAAGCCATTCCCCATAAGGCATCGTTTCCAGGCCTTTGACCATTCTGGTTGCCCTCTTCTGGACACGTTCCAGCTTGTCAGTATCCTTCTTGAACTGTGGTGCCCAGTTGCGGCATTCTTCTTGCTCAGATTCCTGAAACAAATTCAGGAAACTAACAGCACAATTGCCCTCGTGTCTATTCAGAAGTGCCTGCTACTGAATTCAATAGGCAAGTGGCGTTGGGATGGCAGACTCCCTCTGTTTCTTCTTCCAGGTGGTTTGCTTTCGTTGTGCCATGCAGTTGCAGGTGGTTTAAGATTAAGCAAAGAACCACAGCATTGAAAGGGGGCTATTAACCTTTCCTTCTCACCCATGTGCCCATTTAAATTGTCCCCTCTCTCCCCCTTCCTATTTTTTAAAAACATATGTTTATATCCTGTCTTTCTCCCAAGATGGAATCTAAGGCATCCTACCTGTGACTCCTAGGTGGACATCCATACTCATAACAACCCAGATTGCTTAGCATCAAAACATGGTGTCCTCAGGTGTCTTCAGACCACCCTCACATTTTTCACCTCTCAGGGAGAAAAGCAGTTGGGACGGGGGCAAAGTGCAGGCAGACAAAAGATCGGAAGGAAAGGGATAATCTTCCTTTCCTCCGCAAGACTTTCATTTAACCTATTCTACATGCTAAAAAGACAAAAATAATTCAAGACAGACATGAAATATGTACCTTAGAATCATATTAAAAACCCTGAAACATTTGCATGAGCAAACATTATAAAAGACTTGGGCTGCCATCATACGGTCCCAGGGAAGGAATCCCAAAGGCCACAGGGATAGTCACCTCTCCACCCTCGATGGAAGAGATAGAGGGCTGCCTTAGGAGACAGAGGCCCTATATCAGATGCCTTCTCACTGCAGCTGTAAAAAGACCTGCAGCCAGTTCCTCTGTGATGTTGGCCAGAGCAAAGTGATGGCATTTCAGAGGCATGCTGGTGATGTGTTGGAAGTCTGCTATTCTGCGTGATCCACAGCATCTCCCAACATGCTCCAAATGCAGGCAACAGATTATGCTAGCCTTGGAGCTGGCATCATTTATTTGCCTTTCACTGACTCAAAGTGGGGGGACTTCTTATTTTCTTTTTTAAAACAGAATGGGGGGAAACCATGAAAAAAATAATCATGCCCGTCTGGCAGAGATTCATTTATCCCTCTCACCCACATCACACTTTGGATCGCTCTGTTAATCTGTTTTTCTACAGAAGACGATGGGTAAGATTAATTGTTATATACATAAGATTTGATTCCATTACCAGAACTCTTAAGTTATCTTTCTTTCTCCATATCCTGAGCTAAGCAAGGCCAAATCAATAGTATTTCCAAACGAATTCAAGGAAGCAGTGAGGTAGGGAACAAAACTGAGCAGGTGGTCTTGGAATTTTACCAAGCACATAAATCAGTGTAAAGTAAAAAGATAAGGGGGATGTGGGTGGCGCAGTGGGTTAAACCACAGAGCCTAGGGCTTGCTGATCAGAAGGTCGGCGGTTCGAATCCCTGCGACGGGGTGAGCTCCCGTTGCTCGGTCCCTTGCCAACCTAGCAGTTTGAAAGCACGTCAAAGTGCAAGTAGATAAATAGGTACTGCTCCAGTGGGAAGGTATGCCGGCTCCTTTGGCCTATAAAGCAAGATGAGCACCGCAACCCCAGAGTCGTCCACTTTACCTTTACCTTTACCTAAAAAGATAAGGGCCAGAGGCCAGGAGCCCCTGAACACTAGGTTAAGCACAAACATGCTGAGACTTCCATAATGTTTGGTTCCTAAAATGAGAGGGCCATGCCTGCCTGAAAACCACACTTTCTGATCTAGGCTGCCACTTGAAGCATGTTAACTAGCAAGTAGGTTCCACAAAATTCTTCCTTCCACAGAAGCATATTTTAGGATTGCACTGTTGGAAGATCTTTCCCCTGTGGTGAGGTATGTAAACCATTTGGGGTTTGGTGGGGTTGGTTCCTGCAGATTAATGAATGACTTTCACATAATCATGTGAGTCATGTTGGAGAAGGCTCTCACAGATTTCTAAGGTCAACGTGGCAACCCAAAGTGTCACCAGAATTGTGAAAAATGTAGCAGGAATGCATCCTTAAAAATAGAAGCTCGCGGAAGTCACTTCTCCGTGTAATTTCTCTATCTCATGAATGGTTTGGTGATATCATGTAGCAAGGGATTTGCAGAAGCAAGCATGAACTAACAATTTGGGCAAAGGAAAGGAGGGCCAGCCCAATATGTGTTGCCTCTTGGGGCAAAGGACAAGATGGTGCCTCCCCTTCCATGACACATGCGGAAGCAAGATGAGAGGCGAATTTTCTGCAACACTAGTGACAGCACATTCCACCATGCCTGAGGGCAGCAGGTAAGGGGTGAAGGGAAGGTGCCCCCTGTTATTTAACATCTAACTGCCACTCTTTGCCCCTCAGAATCTGCTACCTGAAGTAGCTATTTAACTCCATCGAACAGCTGGCCATAAATTAGGAAAGATTTGCTCAAGCCCAAACCTGCATTTCAGCTATTCTAGGGTTGTGTTTTAACATTTTAAAATGTCATTGGCTTTATCTGGCTTTAATTTAGCTCTTGGATTTATTTCTTTTGTTCTTTACAAGCAAAGATTAATTGTGCAAATGCAAAGGGAAATCCTTGTGTGTACAAAGAGCAATTTTATTCACTAAAAGAAAGTAAAACATACTTTGCCCACAAGACTTTTCACCATGTCCAATATAAATATGTTGGGCTTGATTATTAATTTTATTCTAATTAAACAACTGTATTTAAATTCTAACTATACCAGGCCTTTCATGAATATCTGTTTTTCCACTCCCCATGTGGAAACCACATATTCAGTATTATGAATAAGTGTTCTGAATCGGAACCATCAGCAGCCTATCGGTGAGTCTGGGGGACAACTGGATGAAGAGACTGTTGTATGATCAATTCAAAGGTAAATATCAATACATGTGTAATGCACAACTGTTTAGAATGGGCAGCATGACACACGAGAAAACCGACTGTGTTTAATAATAAGTAAGCAATGAACAACTTCCTGCACACAAGTGCCGCATGGTTGGGATGCTTACAGGAATAAAGCCCACTGAACACAGTGAGAATGACACAAATACTCTTGTACTATTAAGCACCCCAAAAATATGATGCCAGTGTGCAGGAAGGCAGAAATAATAATGAAAATAAAGGAGAAGGTTTTGCATTTCCCTGAAAAAGACACTAAGCAAAGAGAATAGTTTGGATTAAAATCTTACATAAAGTTGCCTATGTACAAAATGTACTGCACCTAATGGACCTTACATATGAATAGCTGAGCAGAACTGCAGCCTTGGCTCTTTGCAAATGAATTTTAGTAGCACCTTGAGTAGTCTTCCCCTCCCCCACTCTAATACACTGATGCAAAATTTCCTTGATCAGCATAAACCGTTCTTTCATGTATTGACACCTGCAATTCATTACTAGTGCGCGATTTCAAGGTGACTTAAATTTTAATAGCTTCATGTTTTTTTTAAGATTTGAGAAGTCTAGGGCGAATAAAAACCTCAGCTAGGTTTCATTGATTTGGAGGTTTCACAGTGTCTACCTATAGAACCCACAAGGCACAGTATGTAACAGTTAATATCTGCAACTTCCTTGCGCTTCTCCATAGCAACTGAAATAGAAGGGATAGAATTACTTCTGTATTTTATTACTTTCGACTGTTCCACTTGAGTTTTACAGAGTGAGGTACTGGTTTTTAATGTGGGAAAGGGTATACAGAAGATTAAGATTTTTCCATTTCCCCCCTCCTGACATCGACACCTCACATTTTTGCATTCTGCAAAATTGTTGCAAAACTTTAAGAGAACTGTAAAGCAAGGCCTTACTTACACATTGAATTCTCCATGACCCCAACCGACTTTCCTGTTCCATTGGCAGCACAAGACTAATTAACATCTCACCTCAAGGCTCCTAAAACTTGATAGTGGTTAAAAGCGTTAGGGGAGGCATATTACCTCTGGTGGGAGGTACTATGCTATGCTCTTTCTGGGGTAACTTGTCCACCTTTGGTCCCCACCCTGCACTCAGCTCTCACCTGTGGCTCCTAGAAGCTTTCAGCATGCAAGAGGGGCCCCACCCCATGAATGGCCAGCTAAACCAATGGTAGCCGGTGGGTCTCAAACCCTCAGTGAGTTAGGGACTTCCCTTGCATGCAAAGACAGGCTCTGGTAGATTGAGCTATTGAGATATGATACCATCTTAAGGACTGTCACATGGAAGATGGAGCAAGCTTGTTTTCTCCTGCTCTGGGGGGGGGGGGTAGGACTCAAACCAAGTCTTCAAGTTACAAAAAAGGAGATTCCAACTAAACATCAGGAAGAACTTTCCGACAGTAAGAGCTGTTTGACAGTGGAACAGACTCCCTTGGGAGGTTGTGGACTCTCCCTTCACTGGAGGTTTTTAAGCAGAGGTTGGATGGCCATTTGTCCTAGGTGTGTTAGCTGAGACTCCTGCATTGCAGGGGGCTAGAATAGATGGCCCTTGTGAGCAGACGAGACCAACAGTGGGTCCTATGGTCAAGAAGGTGGTTTCTGCACATGCTGTAGGAAGGAAGTGGGGGGCAGATGGGGCCTGTCAACCTAGGAAAGCAGCCCATCTAGGTGAAGGGAAGCTCTGACCCTAAACCTCACCTGCCTTGCGAAGTTCCTAAGACGATTGGATGGTGCCTTGTTTGCCTACTTCTGGCAACTCCTGCAGGCAAGCTGGCACCAAACGTATTGCTCTACTTTCCTTAGGACCAAATCACTGAGACTGAGAGAGGGGGGCCTTGTCTTCTTGGCAGCCCGTTCACACTGCCCAAGCTTGTGCCCTGAGGTCACTTCAGTGCCGCTAACGCAGTGGTTTGACTTCATTCCCAGAGGCGCACTCCAATGTTTCTCGAGACAGACAGATGACAACAACTCCACCAATTGAATTTGCTGTTGGTCATAGGAATACTGTATTTTATATATACCACATACTATACATATAAATCACATATATACAGGTATATAAATCTCTCTCTCACACACCATATTGATACAACTAAGTCACAACTCCCATTGTCAAAAAGTACTGTCTGCTGATTGAATTTTTTTCATGCATACTCACTAGCACAGTAACTTGTCCCTGGGCAATATCACAACTGAACAATTGCAGCAGTGTTGCTATAGGGCCCATGAAAGTCTACTGTATGCTTTTTCTTGAATGTTGCTTCTTGATAAGCATAGGGTATCAGCTTGAATAGCAGCCATGCTTCCCGGACCACAGGTTGAGCTTCTTAATTTCCAAATGCTAGCAGTAGCATGCACACACACACACACCCCTGGAAAAAATCCCCTCCATGCAGCAACATCTATTCAATGCCCTGGCTTTCCTGTGTACATGCCAGGATATTTTGCTGTGCGGATTGTGAATATTGTATTGAATACAGGAATTTCTCTGCTTCCACAGGAATAAGGTTCAAAGGACTTCAGAGCACACTTCAGTTTTATGAATGCCCCCTCTTGCTTCCCTATTCCATAGCCCACTCACCCTTCGATGAAAGAATGGCAGTGGTAAGTCATAGTTGTCGCTATGGGGGGCAGGGCAGGGCTAGCCAGGTTTTTTTTTTACCTGGGTGAAGCCTCCAGAGGGGTGCCATTGAAGCTCCGTGTGTGTGTGTGTGTGTGTGTGTGTGTGTGTGCATGGGAGCAAACTGGGTCCTTGACCCAGGTGAAATAAAGCCTAGTTTTGCCCCTGGGGAAGTGATGGGACCACAGAGTCTAGGGCTTACCGATCAGAAGGTCGGCGGTTTGAATACCCCGCGACGGGGTGAGCTCCCATTGCTCGGTCCCAGCTCCTGCCAACCTGGCAGTTCAAAAGCACGTCAAAGTGTAAGCAGATAAATAGGTACCACTCCGGTGGGAAGGTAAACGGAGTTTCCGTGCGCTGCTCTGTTTCTCTAGAAGTGGCGTAGTCATGCTGGCCACATGACCCGGAAGCTGTACACCGGTTCCCTCAGTCAATAAAGCGAGATGAGCACCGCAACCCCAGAGTCGTCCGCGACTGGACCTAAAGGTCAGGGGTCCCTTTACCTTTACGTGATGGCAGGCAGTGGAGGCAGCTAGGTGACTAGATAGTTACCCTTCAGCAGACAAGATGTAGACCCCAGACTGCCAGGGACCCTGATGTACTGTATATTATCACAGTCACTTTTATTGATTACATAACATTACTTCATATCTTCCAGTTTTAGTATATGTGCTGCCAAAATCAACTTTAAATAGTGGCCTAAAATATTGTTGGATCTATATTTTAGTAGCCTCTCTCATAGAACCGATACCCGAGTCTAAATTTTACTAGTTATATCTATGTTTAATCAATGATTTTAAGGACATGGTGTAAGTCGGGCTGGATATGTTGAATATGCCCTCATCATGTAATGAGTACCCGTTTAAACATATATTTTTTACATTGTTTTTACATTGTTTTTATAAATGCAAATATCTTGTTTTATGCTGGTCTGTGACCGAATAAAGTATATTCATTCATTCATACTTCATATCTTCTCTTGTGAAAAGCAGTCACCACATATATGTAGGGTGGTGCTAAAAGAACCATAGTTCATAAGAACCAGAAATACATCTTTCCCCAGTTTCACCACATTGCATATATTTACTAACATGGATGACTATTTCAGAAATCAGATCTATCCCAAAGTTGCTAATGTTTCACAATTGCGAACTAAAATTTGCCATGGTTACATTGCATGTGCGTTGCCTTTGAATTTCATACGAGTGACAGAACATAAAAATAAGGGTATGAGGGAAAAAATGGATAGAAAGAATGTAGCCAGCCGTAGAGTAATTAATCACAATTTATATACTGCCATGTGTAGTAAATACTGTAAATGAAAGCCAGTTCTAAAGCAATTAGTTTTAAATCAATATAAGACATTTTGAAGGGTGGGGGGCACAGATTAAACTCAGATAGTGCATCATTATTAGTGGTAAAGCATTTATATTGCTATTTATTATCAATAACTGCAACCTAGTGACATTCCCCCCCCCCTTACCGATGCTGATGTCAAACATTTTCACTTATTTCAACGTCAGCAGAGAAGTGCCTCTTGATGATATTTGGCTTTGCTGCTACCCAGATTAATGGGATAATGTACTATGTGCTTAATGCAAAGTTTCACGGCAATACCAGCCTGGGACAGGATGTTAGCCTTCACTGAACAGCTTTCATCTTTGGCAGATATCATTTTGAGTGATTGCTCCTTCTAATGGCAAGGGAATGGTCACCTCTTGAGCATTGCTGTACTTTGTTCATTGCGAAGCCTCCAGAACTCCCACAGTTCAATCAGAATTAAGTAGCCTTAATATGTTTGATGTTAAACATTTTTCTGAAACTACAAATTACATCTAGAGCCTCAGCCTGAAAGCCTATGAATGAAGCCTTCGTTGCTTCTTTTTATCTTTCATTCTTCACGCGGAATAACTGTTTAAGTACAAATGATGTCCCAGCTCCATACTGCCCCCACAGCATCCTCAAGGGCTTGCTGAGTTAACACGTGTTCTTAAAAGTAATCCTTCCCACCTCCTCAAATTGCTCCACGGTATTTGAACCTCTCCGCCACCTCTTAAATACTAAGTGCTAATACATGAGCTCATAAAGTGAGACGTTGAGTAACCTAAGTCACCACCTCCCAAGCTGTTCCAAATACCTCCCCAATGCTTTGGAACAGAATTGGGGGGTTATGGGGGGGCTTCAAGAGGGGAGGGGAATTTGCTAAATTACCTTCCTCCCCATGCCACAGAACGAAAACTCCCCACTGTCCACCAGGAGTGCAGCACAATTGGATACAGCCCATAATATTTATGTACTAGACTGCAGAGTCCATGGGATGGGGGCCAAGAGGGCCACTTCTGATGCCAAGAGGGAGATGCATGGTGACAATGCTTTGAGGAGTGCCCTGGCTCTCACCGTGTTCGGCGAGAGCTGGGGCGTTCCTGTGCACCAGGGCTGCTGCTCGGCTTCCCCCCCCCCCCCAGGGCACGGAGAAACCAAGCAGCAATGCTTTGAGGAGCAAAGAATTGTAGAGTTGGAAGGGACCCCAAGGGTCATCTAGTCCAACCCCCTGCAATGCAGGAATCTCAGCTAAAGCATCCATGACAGATGGCCATCCAACCTCTGCTTAAAAACCTCCAAGGAAGGAGAGTCCACAACCTCCCAAGGGAGATCATTCCACTATCAAACAATTCTTGATGCCGGAAAGTTTTTTTTCTTCTGATGTTTAGTTGGAATCTCCTTTCTTGTAACTTGAAGCCCTTGGTTTGAGTCCTACCCTCCAGAGCTGGAGAAAACAAGCTTGCTCCATCTTCCACATGACAGCCCTTGAGGTATTTGAAGATAGCTATCATATCTTCTCTCACTCGCCTCTTTTCCAGGCTAAATATACGCAGCTTCTTCAACCATTCCTCATAAGGCTTGGTTTCCAGACCTATGATCATCTTGGTTGCCCTCCTCTGCACACATGCCAGCTTGTCAACATCCTTCTTAGATTGTGGTACCCAGAATTCCAGGTGTGGTCTGACCAAGGCAGAATAGAATGGTACTATTACTTGCCTGGATCAGAACACTATACTTCTGTTGATGCAGCCTAGAAGAGCATTAGCTTTACATTAGCATTAGACTGTTGACATACGCTAAGCTTGTGGTCCACTAAGACCCCTGCATAATTTTCACATGTACTGCTAGTAAACCAGGCACAACCCCCCCCCCATCCTGCCTAAATGTAGAACCTTACATCTGTCCCTATTGAAATGTATTTGTTAGCTTGGGCCCAGTTCTCCAATCTGTTAAGGTCATTTTGAATTCTGATTCTGTCCTCTGCAGCATTAGCACCATGGCTCCTATCGAGGTCAGCTACAGTCAGGTCATGGTGGTAGTGGAAGGGGGGAGGAGGAGGCAGCAATTCCCATTTCACCTCAGGTGGCAAAGTGGGACAGGCCACCCCAATAAACTATGCATACTGACCCAGTCCTTTCTACAGTTTGCCCCACTAAATCATGTAAGGTCACTAAGGCCTCTCCAAAAGAGGGCCTTTTTGGTAGTGGTGCCCCAGAGAGTCCTGCTTAACTCTTACATTGCACTCTTTTAAGTGCCAGGTGAAGAATACTTTTTTATTTTCATTGGCATCTTACCAGTTACAGGTGGGTAGCCGTGTTGGTCTGCCATAGTCGAAACAAAATAGAAAATTCTTTCCAGTAGCACCTTAGAGACCAACTGAGTTTGTTCTTGGTATGAGCTTTCGTGTGCATGCACACTTCTTCAGATACACTGAAACACCCCTCATGACTTCTGAAGAAGTGTGCATGCACACGAAAGCTCATACCAAGAACAAACTCAGTTGGTCTCTAAGGTGCTACTGGAAAGAATTTTCTATTTTGTTTCGACATTGGCATCTTAGTTACTACTTTTCAGTGTTTTTTTAAAATCGGTAATGTGATTTGATTGTATTTTAGATTGTTTTGAAAACTGCCCAGATAACGTTGCTGAGTGGGTGGTGTATAAATGCTGAAAATAAAACGTGCGCCAAAGGGACAAATCATTTTTCTCTCAAGCTTTGCTTGGTGAGTTTTGGCTCCATATATGCCCTGGTTCTCTTCTCTGTCTGGTGCATTCTCATTAATTCTTTATTGCTGGGAATGTCAGCAGAGGTTCCCCTAAAAATCAAAGACTTGGACTTCCCCTATCAGTGTTAAATTGCATTTAATTATCATTAGAAAATCTAACAGAAGTTCCAAGCATCCCTAAGAAACTATCATTAAGCCGGCAGTACAGATGGTCCCAAGATTTGGGATAACTCTTTCTGTTACTCCTAGACTGAAACAGTTGGCTAGCCAGTGCAATCTTCGCAAATGCAGCATTCTCTATACTCTATTATCTACTGCAAGGGAGCATAAGATAGTCGTTCCCATTCTCTCATGAAAGCGAGGGAAGGATAGAAACAATGCAAGTGGGAGTAATTGTATCAGAAATGACACAACATGCTGATGTTAACAGAACCACAGTAGCTACCACTGAAACAAAATCAGATGTAATGATGTTAAGAGAGAAAGTCAGCAGAAATTAATCCTAATTCTGGGAAATAATGTGTCAAAGCAAGATAAGGCAGCATTCAAGACTAAGAACACCACCTTTACTTGAGTAAATTATGGCCCTAGCTTACTGAGAGTCAGTTTTCTGTGTGTAGTTCTCACAATGCTGGGGTAAGGTTTTTCATTTTAATGTGGCAGGTGACATGGGCTGTCAAAAAAGAATCAGTACCCCACCGGGACAGGTCCTGCAGCTCCAGATGGATACCTGCACAATCAGTACCAGCCCATGTGAATGTGCCATATTTATCCAAGCTTTATGAGAGTCGTTGGTGGAAAACCAGCTCCCACACACCTAGGCCAATTTATAAATGTCCCCTAGATTTCATCCTGATCCATTTTGCCATGCTAAGTAAGGGCTATCATAAACTAAACTGTCCTGCCAAAGCTGAGCATCTTAGTGGAAAGACCTAGTGGAAGACCCATTAGTGGAAATTGTTAGTGGAAATATTAAGCCTGGTCTTAAGTACATTGAACTCAATGGGACTTTAATGTGCATGACTTTGGTGAGACTTAACCCCAGTATTGTAAACTCAGTTTCTGTACTTGGTGTTGCCTACTGTTATGTTTGTGTACTTAAGACAAATGCTCACTTGAGTAAAATCTATACAGTGGTACCTCAGGTTAAGAACTTAATTCGTTCTGGAGGTCCGTTCTTAACCTGAAACTGTTCTTAACCTGAGGTACCACTTTAGCTAATGGGGCCTCCCGCTGCCGCCACACGATTTCTGTTCTCATCCTGAAGCAAAGTTCTTAACCCGAGGTACTATTTCTGGGTTAGCTGAGTCTGTAACCTGAAGCGTCTGTAACCCGAGGTACCACTGTATTATATATAACTACCATATGGCAAAAGAAAGAGTCCTATCATATCTTAAAGTATAACACATTTCTTGTGGCAATACATTTGCTAGACTTTATAGCGCCATGGGAATCCAAGCTGCTTATGCTGCAACAGACTAATATGGCAACTCCTCGAGAATTTGTAACTGTAATGTAAAATCAGATTGCGGCTAATGGTTTGGTAATGGCAGGCAGGAAAGAACAAGTGAAACCTTCTTAGTCCTAACAAACTGATGCAAACCTATCAGTGTGAGAAGCCTCTGAAAAGTGTCGCTCAGTGCAATGTCTGCCTATTTGTAGCAGCACCTGATCACTGTGATGGAAACGGGGTCTAGTCCCTCAAAAGCAATTATGGCCCACACCGATTTAGGAATACTTCCACAAAACCATGTATCATGACACTATGCACCACTGGTAACAGCAGAGAAGTATCAAACTGAAATTTTGATACTTCTGTTTCAGTGTATCTGAAGAAGTGTGCATGCACACGAAAGCTCATACCAAGAACAAACTCAGTTGGTCTCTAAGGTGCTACTGGAAAGAATTTCCTATTTTGTTTCCTATTTTGTTTCGACTATGGCAGACCAACACGGCTACCCACCTGTAACTGGAACTGAAATTGGATTATGGATCACCCTTGTTCTTTCCCAGAGGCAATAAGTTAAGGCAGGTACACATTTGCAACACAGTGGGGTATTTAATGCCCACTATCCATGTCACAGGTCAGCAAAGAAACATACTGTGAGCATGCATATGGCTTTTTGCAACTCTTTGTCTCAGGGCTCTTTGAAACTGGAGCCAGAATGATATGATGGTACAATAAGGAAGTGTCAAGGAGAGACTAGAGAAGCAACATTTCACATACTGTACTTGCCTTTTGTCAGGTGCCAGCGAATAGAAATGAGAGTCCAAAGCTGCCGTTGAAGTTTCTCCTCCATAGACAACAACACATTACATTGACACCAGGTAGCTTAACTTGTAGGCTTTTAACAGAACTCCAGAGGTCCTTTTTAATTATATATAAAAATAACAGAGAGAGCCTATAAACCACTGCCAAGACAACAAAAGGAGTGACTCAGATTTGAAGAAAGCATGCTCACCACTAAATTGCTAGCACACAGCAAGCATGCAACATGGATGGAACCAAGTTGAGTGCACTGGACCTCAAAGCTAAATTTATTATCCTCATATGTTGATAAAAAACAACAACAACTAGGGATTACTTAAATGCTGGGAGAAAGGGAGAAGATGCTGAAGCAGTACAGATGAGAATACTATTTATGTCCTCTCTCTCTCTCTCTCTCTCTCTCTCTCTCTCTCACACACACACACACACACACACACACACAAACACAGCAACTCCATGTCAAATAAGCAGTGACCAAAAAAGTCATTTTCATGCTTGACATAATTTCCCTGTGGCATTGTGCCACCTCCACAAAGTCATCCATAACTCTTCTCCTGCTTGAAACAATCTCTAACATGCCAGTCTCCTTAATGACGGAGGTACCCCCTGACGGTGCTTAACATTTAAGAGTGCTGGAGCACCACGTTTGCCCAAACAACCTTTTTCCATTTACCGTACCTCAAAGGCCTTCTAATTTTTCTTCAGAGACAGAAATCCTTTAAGCCCATTGTATCCTTAGGCTAAAAATTTACTGAGATTTAGGTTTCCAATAAGAGCGTTGAGATGAATGCCACCTTCTCATTTATGAATCAATTTTTGCCCATCGGCTTTTCAACGTTATTACTTTTTATTTTATTTTGCACTCAAAGGGCCAAACCTCAGGAATATATATATGCTGGAAAAAAACACAAGAGGACAAAATTTGAAACCTGGGCTGAAGGAAACCTGTGACCCATCTTCTCCTCAGTAACCTATGTTCTGCATTATGATCTCTTTTCCTCACCTGGAGTTCTCTTTTAACATCAGCATTCCACCACGATCACAAAAAGTTATGTCATATCAATGGCATGTACCATAATATTATGCTTGTAACTTGTTTGTTGTTGTTCAGTCGTTCAGTCATGTCCAACTCTTCGTGACCCCATGGACCAGAGCACACCAGGCACGCCTATCCTTCACTGCCTCTCGTAGTTTGGCCAAACTCATGTTAGTAGCTTCGAGAACACTGTCCAACCATCTCATCCTCTGTGCCCTCCATCTTTCCCAACATCAGGGTCTTTTCCAGGGAGTCTTCTCTTCTCATGAGGTGGCCAAAGTACTGGAGCTTCAACTTCAGGATCTGTCCTTCTAGTGAGCACTCAGGGCTGATTTCTTTAAGAATGGATAGGTTTGATCTTCTTGCAGTCCATGGGACTCTCAAGAGTCTCCTCCAGCACCATAATTCAAAAGCATCAATTCTTCGGCGATCAGCCTTCTTGATGGTCCAGCTCTCGCTTCCATACATTACTACTGGGAAAACCATAGCTTTAACTATACGGACCTTTGTCGGCAAGGTGATGTCTTTGCTTTTTAAGATGCTGTCTAGGTTTGTCATTGCTTTTCTCCCAAGAAGCAGGCGTCTTCTAATTTCGTGACTGCTGTCACCATCTGCAGTGATCATGGAACCCAAGAAAGTGAAATCTCTCACTGCCTCCATTTCTTCCCCTTCTATTTGCCAGGAGGTGATGGGACCAGTGGCCATGATCTTAGTTTTTTTGATGTTGAGCTTCAGACCATATTTTGCGCTTTCCTCTTTCACCCTCATTAAAAGGTTCTTCAATTCCTCCTCACTTTCTGCCATCAAGGTTGTGTCATCAGCATATCTGAGGTTGTTGATATTTTTTCCGGCAATCTTAATTCCGGTTTGGGAGTCATCCAGCCCAGCCTTTCGCATGATGAAGCCTGGAGCTCCAAGATTGCAAGAGGGGAGGTTCCCTCCCAAAAAAACACACACCTAACCTTTATTGGGGCAAAACAAAAAATTCCTTCCAGTAGCACCTTAGAGACCAACTAAGTTTGTTCTTGGTATGAGCAAGAAGTGTGCATGCACACTTCTTCAGAAGCTCATACCAAGAACAAACTTAGTTGGTCTCTAAGGTGCTACTTGGAAGGAATTTTTTATTTTATTTTGTTTTGACTATGGCAGACCAACACAGCTACCTACCCGTAACTTTTATTGAGGTGTTTTCCTTTCAATTGCAGGTTACAAATTAGCCCCTTTCTCGTATTAAGTGGTTGTCAAGAGTGGGCCTGCACTGCTTGCCCTTGCCCTGAACTCCCACTTGGTAGCGCGAACATCAGAGCCAAGGAAGGATATGGGTGGCCCCATGTTACAGTAATCACATGAAGTATCCTTCACATGATGAAGGCATGGTGAAGAGGGTTACTGTAACACAAACATATATGCTCAAAATGGGGTTGAAATGGAGGTTGAAATGCAGAGGGATATACTGTAAAAGGCATCTACAGACATTAGATTATGATGCTCTCAGATATTATCCCCATAGTGCTCATGCAATTATTTGCCTGATCTCCAAAACATCCACTTATTACTAATATATTCAGCATTCAAAACAAAGTTATGGCGGAATTCAACATCATGCTCTTCCAATTGTTTCATTGGTGCAAGCACTGCAGTATCTGTTATTTCTGAACGCAGCAATAGTTTCACAGACTCGATAGCTATTGTAGTAAACAATAAAATGGAACTGTGGTGTCGCAATGGTTAGATGAGGCCATGACAGTACTGGTAAGGGGGGGGGGCTCTTATTTAGCCTAGCACTAATCTATGGAAAGCTGCTTAATCCTTTCCCTCCATGCTGCTTATTCACTCAAAATCATCCACCCAGCTGCTTTTCATCCATTAGGGAAAAACTATAGGAAACACAGGGACCCAGGTGGCGCTGTGGGTTAAACCACAGAGCCTAGGGCTTGCTGATCAGAAGGTCGGCAGTTCAAATCCCTGCCACGGGGTGAGCTCCCATTGCTCGGTCCCAGCTCCTGCCCACCTAACAGTTCGAAAGCACGTCAAAGTGCAAGTAGATAAATAGGGACCGCTCCAGCGGGAAGGTAAACGGCGTTTCTGTGCACTGCTCTGGTTCGCCAGAAGCGGCTTCATCATGCTGGCCACATGCCCCGGAGCTGTCTGCAGACAAATGCCGGCTCCCTTGGCCTATAGAGATGAGTGCCGCAACCCCAGAGTCGGACACGACTGGACCTGATGGTCAGGGGTCCCTTTTCCTTTACCTATAGGAAACACATAATGTTCCTCTCCTTCCATAGGTGAAAAGAGGGGAGGGGGAATCTGAGGAAATGAGTAGCAGGAAAGGAAACAGTTCAGCAGCTCACCACCGCTGCCCACCCCCTGCTTGCAGTTGCAGTTATTTTCTTTAAACAACAACAAAGCACTGAAGGAAACGGCATAAGATGTAAAAGCATCACATGACCTCCGCCCATGCTCTTCTCATCATTAGAATGTGAGCTGGAGCTAGATGAGCAAATGAATGAAAATTACCAGGACTGCCGGATCTTGTACCTGAACACACGTGTTGCATAGTAAACAGGAGGAAAACCCATTTTCAAAGGTTATCTGAAAGCATGTTAAATAGCTGACTGTTCAGCGAAGCGAAAAATAGATCCAGCGGATGAAATAATAAAACTCCTGGGACAACAGATCCACACACTATTTAGCAGAGAATGAGGTTCTGTATAAAAGGCAACAGAAGCAACATTTCCTATGGTGCTTATGGAAAATGATGGCATGCAAGCAAAGACTAGTGAAACATTAAACTATTCAGCAACAGCTGTTTAGAGCTTTTTCTTAGAAGATGCGCACAGCTGCATTTCAGGGTGGTAATGCATCTTTATTTTATTTCTTTCCTGAAGCTGTTTCCCATGCAGGATTTCAGAGGAAAATATTATGCTCTCTTGAAAAATGTATTAAAGCTGCATTGAGAGCAGTTGTTTTGTTAAAAATGTGCACTCCAATATAATGGAACCTTACACTGATTTTTTGTTCAAATGCACTTTGCAGGTTTAGCAATACACCAGCACTTAATATTCAAAATGAATCTGCGTTTTTTTGTGTGTGTGTGTGTGTGTGTGTGTTCAGATAAACTGCTTAGAATGGTAATTTATTATAGACTCGTACATGGTAAATCTACAAGTTTCGGTGCCTTTCCATCAACAAAGAGGGATATTTAATTTAATCCTTCATCCACTCCTTGTCTGAAATAAGCAGATAGTAAGTCTTCTTCTCCTACAGTTATGCACTTAAAATAATGCCACTGTCAAGTGCCACCCCAGCAAGCCAGAAAATTACATGCTGCCACACTCTTCATGTAGCTTTTGACATGCTAATATTTTTATTTCATTTTATGGCCATATAACAGACTTTTTGCCCTCCTATAAAAACATTGTTTGACAAGAACTAAAAAAAAAAAATATCCTAGGAAATATATTACATAAAATGGGGTTCGTGAATAAATAATACAGCAGTATGGGGAAAGTAGACATTTCTACTTGTGACTCTATCTCTCTAAAAATTTGGAAAGTGTACAAAAAGCTATAAAGGAGTGAATGAGCCCAGGGATATTTTTACATCATGTGCCTGTCAAAGGGGTGAGAAGTTGAAACTTGTAATTGAACAATGCCCCCCCCCAATTAAACAATATTTTCCAGAATTATAGCAGAGGTGGGCAACTTCCGTATACTTTGAGACTATCATAGGCTCCAGACAGTGGCCCAGAGACTGTCAGTGTATTTTACTGCAGAACCTGACCTGCTCCCGATAGCTTAGACAAATGTTGTTTTTAAAAGGCTTCCTTACATACAGTATCTTTGTTTGCTTTCTGCAAATTGCTGCAGCACTGCTTGCAAAGTGTGCAGGGTCCGACCACTGTATCTGTAGATACATGGAGGGAGCAGATGCCTTAGCCAGCAGCAGCCTTTGGCTCCAAGGTTAACATCTCTCCTAATTCATCAAGCGAACTGAAATGCCTTGAATTCCATTACAGACAAGTTCACACTGGAGTCTGTGAACCAGACCCCACATGTACGGAAGCCTCTGGCTAGCTGTAATAGCTATGGATTGTAGAGTTGCTGCTGGCACCCGGGGAATCATAGAATCATAGAGTTGGGAAGAGACCACAAGGGCCATCCAGGCCAACCCCCTGCCAAGCAGGAAACACCATCAAAGCATTCCTGACAGATGGCTGTCAAGCCTCCGCTTAAAGACCTCCAAAGAAGGAGACTCCACCAAACTCCTTGGTAGCAAATTCCACTGCCGAACAGCTCTCACTGTCAGGAAGTTCTTCCTAATGTTTAGGTGGAATCTTCTTTCTTGTAGTTTGAATCCATTGCCCCGTGTCCGCTTCTCTGGAGCAGCAGAAAACAACCTTTCACCCTCCTCTATATGACATCCTTTTATATATTTGAACATGGCTATCATATCAGAAGGCTGATCGCCGTAGAATTGATGCTTTTGAATTATGGTGCTGGAGGAGACTCTTGAGAGTCCCGTGGACTGCAAGAAGATCAAACCTATCCATTCTCAAAGAAATCAGCCCTGAGTACTCACTAGAAGGACAGATCCTGAAGTTGAGGCTCCAGTACTTTGGCCACCTCATGAGAAGAGAAGAATCCCTAGAAAAGACCCTGATGTTGGGAAAGATGGAGGGCACAAGGAGAAGGGGACGACAGAGGATGAGATGGTTGGACAGTGTTCTTGAAGCTACTAACATGAGTTTGGCCAAACTGCGAGAGGCAGTGAAGGATAGGCGTGCCTGGCGTATTCTGGTCCATGGGGTCACGAAGAGTCGGACACGACTGAACGACTGAACAACAACAACAACATCATATCACCCCTTAACCTTCTCTTCTCCAGGCTAAACATACCCAGCTCCCTAAGCCGTTCCTCATAAGGCATTGTTTCCAGGCCTTTGACCTTTTTGGTTGCCCTCTTCTGGACACGTTCCAGCTTGTCAGTATCCTTCTTGAACTGTGGTGCCCAGAACTGGACACAGTATTCCAGGTGAGGTCTGACCAGAGCAGAATATAGTGGTACTATTACCTCCCTTGATCTAGACGCTATACTCCTATTGAGTACTCCTGCTCAATCCCTCTGCTTCCACCACTCTCCATCTTTGTAGTGACTGCCTTCTTTGGGCAGCAGAGAGGAAGGATGAGGAGATTTTTGATGACAGGGTTTTGTCTACCAAGAACTACCAAACAGTAAGCAAGCTAGAATGATGAACAGTTGGTGTGTGAGAGTTAGGGTGATAGTGCCCAGGACCAGATGTGGGCAGTTGGTGACTAGGACCAGTGGCTGTGCTGAAGAGACTTGGGCAGGCAAAATGTGGAACGATGGGATTTTATTTACAATAGCCTTAGAAATTAAATACAGGTCTTTATACTGACCAGCTTCTCCATCAAAAGGTGTGTGCCCCCTTGACAGCTGTGGGTAGGTATTTTAGGGCTGCACTGAAATTGAGATTGTTGCATAGCTCCAGTCATATGTAAAAACACCAGGGTTGTTTCCTCACAATTGAGTTACAGCTCAGCTTATGGACAAAGCAATACAGAAATGCTTTTACTTTACTGAAATGTTCTGACATTAAGGTAGAATTAGTAGAGTAGAGTTATCAAAGAACTGACAAGTCTAAAGCCAAAACTTATGTAAAGCACAAAAAACTACACTTAACGTACAGGCACCTTTTGACAGGCAACAGGTTGATAAAAGCTTAATGGAAGGGTGATGCCATCAGCAGTGTGGCACTTGGACTTCCAGAACTCCCCCTTCTTCCAGTCAAGGTTGCGTTGCAGCCTTCCCCGGCCATGTAACATGGAGATTTTGAAGCCTTCTAAGGACAACTGTTCCTTTCAAACTCATACAGTTGGCAGAAAGATTCATGGACATATTTGAGCCATAAATAAAATAACTTTCTGACTTTCAAGCTGCACTACAATTTTTCACGGGAGAAGCAAGAATTGCCCAGACAGCTGCCAAGTCCCTCAGAGATGCAGTTTCTCTGGTTAACTCATTCCTTCCACAGGTTTCACACTTGAAAAATCAGATGCCTCTTTCGCTGTTCCAGGCAGCCACCTTCAATTTATGCCTTCAAAAGCAAAGTCTCCTGTCAGGTGCGGTAGTTGTGAGACAATGTTTCACGGTCAACAAATAAGCATGTGGGCAGGAAGTCTCCTATTTAAGCACTCACTTCACCAGGCAAGCCATTTCACCAGCCTCAAGCTCCAATTGAGAGCAATAATATAATTTAGGATACTGTCATGATTAACATTTATTGATATGGTGCTATCTATGCACATGGTTCCGTACACAATTAAAATAAGAAATGCTAAACCAAGGGGCACCCAATCTAAAGCAATGGGTATAGAAAATACAATAAAAATTAGTAGTTTAACATATACACTTCAAAATTACAGGTAGGTAGCCGTGTTGGTCTGTCATAGTCAAAACAAAACAAAATAAAAAAAATCCTTCCAGTAGCACCTTAGAGATCAACTAAGTTTGTTCTTGGTATGAGCTTTCGTGTGCATGCACACTTAAACCAGCTAACCAAGGCTTCAGGAAAAGCTAAGTTTTCAAGAAAAAATTAAATATATGGAGAGAGGAGGCAGTCAACAAATGTTCCAGGAGACAATTCCAAGCACATGGAGCAGGAACAGAAGGAGGACAAAGATGCAATAAAGAACAAAAAACCCTAGGACAAGTAAGAAGGAGAGAGAACAGGCCTTTAGCATGACCTCAAGGCTGAAAGATAGGAAGGAGACTGACTGTGAAGAGCTTTAAGAGTAAAGGCAAGAAGCTTATGAAGCATTCTAGAATTAGCAGCCAGCCAGTGGAGGGACTACAGAAGACGAGAAATTGCAGAAGAGGGTCCAACTCCAGGAAAGTAAGAACAACAGTAATAACCTTGCAAGCTGTGGTATGAATTACTGAGAGGATGTACATATAAAGTGCTATGAATAATCAAATTATTATTATTAAACCTTAACTTGATCATGAATAAAACATCATCCTATACACACTTAGGTCACAGTAAGACCCATTCAAATCAATGGGGCTTACCTCTGTGTAGGATTGTACTGTTAAATGCCAGAGAGCTGCTCTGTAAATTCCGATGAGACAAAAACTGTACGTACTAGAATAAAAACTAGTAAAGGGCAGTGCTAAAGAAGCTTTGTTAGCTCCTTGCTCTTGATGTAAAGATCAAGCTTGAGTTGGAAGGTGCACTTGTAATTGTTTCTTGCGTGTTTCACTCTCAGTATCTACCTGTGGTTCTTTAGCTGTTGTTGAGACTCCAGCTTCCATCAGCTCCAGTCAGTATGGCCAATAGTCAGGGATAATGGAAGCCAGAGGCGCCAGCTTCTGAAGGAGAAGGGGGGGGGGGCAACACTGTGCAGTGCGTGACATCACATGCATGACATCAAAATGTTGGAGGAGCCAGGGCTGAAGCCGAATGCAGTGGCAGCACAGCAGCTGCACAGGAGCTGAGTGGCTTCAATGGCCGGTGGCTCCTCCTCTTCCTGCCGCCGCCACCAACCAGGGGGTGCTTTTGTGCCCCTTCCCTCTGTGGCAGGGGAGGAGGAGGAGGAGGCAGCCACCACTGACGCCTCCTCTGTTGCTTTTCAACATTGTGGGGGCTGGCCCAATCCCAAAAAGTATTGGGCGGGGCAAAAAGGGCTCAGCTCCTAGGAGATGGCACACGTTTTGCGTTCTATTTCTATTTGCAGTCCAGTGTGGATGAACCAGTCATTCAAACTTCAAACAGAGCGCTGTGCTTCAGTGAGATGTTACATTGCAGAGTGCAGGGTAGACTGAGCTCCTTTGGGAGAAAGGGTGGAATAGAAACTCAATAAACAAACAAAATTACGTTCTACGTGGACCCTGTGGAAACAATGCAGGGGTGGAGAATTTTGGAAATGTAGAACGCTCATTTGAATGCATGAACCAACTTTCATTCCAGCAGCTCAGTTATAAACAGTAGCCAGCTGGCAGTGTTTCGGTAAATTTTGAAATCTGAGCCTAGCCTGCCTCACAAGGTAATTGAGAGGATAAAATGGGGTGACCCACAGCCACATCTTCCACAGATAGATGGAAGAACAGGGGGATGCAAACAGAGGAGGCATGGAAGTACCACGTAGCACAGAGCCTGCCATTTCACATGCCACTGAGGCTCATTCTTTTATAAGGACAATTGTGTTACCTACTAACACGGGGTTAATGTAAACAACAGACACCTTAGTGAATTTTGAAATCCTGCAGGAAATCCTTGCCAGAAAATGAAAGAATGCAGCATGTCCTGTGTACCAACTCTCCAAGCTTAAAGCACTTGCAAGTAGCATTCCTATAGAAGTTGCTGGCATCCGTTTGTCTCAGGAGACGGTGGAGGAAGTTCGATAGATGACACTGCCAATCCTGCTGTGGAAAACGTACTGAGGCTCTGCTGCCTCACTACGTTGCATTCTGTTTTACATCCTTTTCTGCTTCTCCTAAAAAAAAATACCTTTGGGGTGGGGCGTGGGGGTGCCCCAGAAGAAATAGTGCTCGAAACACACAATAGCGTCCTGAATGCACACATGAACTTTCATTTTGATATTCAAATATTGCATTGCATTACAAATTTCATAGAATCATAGAGTTGGAAGAGACCACAAGGGCCATCCAGTCCAACCCCCTGCCAAGCAGGAAACATCATTAAAGCATCCACTTAAAGACCTCCAAAGAAGGAGACTCCACCACACTCCTTGGCAGCAATTTCTACTGCCAAGCAGCTCTCACTGTCAGGAAGTTCTTCCTAATGTTTAAGTGGAATCTTCTTTTTTTGTAGTTTGAATCCATTGCTCCCTTTCCCTCTCTACTCCAGAAAGAGTGCAGAGGCCAAACTTCTATTTGAACTAGAAATATAGATTTGGGCCTTGCTCATCATCAGCTGACAGTGTGTGTGTGGGGGGGGTCATCCCTGCAAATGCTCACCTGACCTTCGCTTGGCTTAGTCACTGCAGCGTACTGGGGCAGAGGGGGGAGGGGTGTGACAGCAAGGTTGGTGTGGTGCAAATGTGTTCGTCGGAGTGCTGGATTGGTCCGTGTGGGTGCTTCCATTGCATCAACCTCCACACCGTTGCGCCCCTCCCCCCTCTCCATCCTGGTAGGTTGCAGAAAAACAGCCAGAAAATCAGGTGAGACGTGCAACCTACCATGCTATCTGCTGCTGCTGCTGCCCATTAATATCGAATTTCATTCCATTATGCCAGTCATTATCTCATATCAAGTAATTTTGCAACAAATGTGCACGTTGAATGCCAAATGGGTGTGCTGAACGAAAGGAGTCACCTCTTTCAGCCAACAGGCTCTTTTAGTGCTGTGACTTTTGGCAAGTCGTTCTGTTAAATTTTGCACACATCCAATTAGCAACCATTTTACCAAACTTGGACCTTGTAGACATGTATGCCATGTATCAAGAATATTTTGGTGGCTCTCTTAATTTCTCTTGTACCCCTTCAGTCTAACACAGCCTTTTTCAACCTTGGGTCCCCAGATGTTGCTGGACTACAGCTGGTAGGACCAGTAATCAGGGATGATGGGAGTTGCAGTCTAACAACATCTGGGGACCCAAGATTGAGAAACACTAGTCTAATCTATCAAGGCGAAACAGGAGTGCTGAGGACACCAGACCAGTGAATGCAAAATGGTGGAGTGAAAGGTACTAACGTGTGACGCAAGAACATTTGGTGAAAACTGGACACAATGCAGTACTCATGAAAGGAAGGCTGAAATGTTTGCAGATTAAAAGTTAAAAGTCTGAAACAATTTTGAGAAGTACTTGCTTGCATTAAAAATGTGTGGAATCCCAAGCTACATAAGTTTTTATTTAAACAATTACTTTCTGTTCTGCTTCCATAAGGGCTGGCCATGTAGCCCTGAACAAGAACAATTTTGTAGTGGTACTGCTGATGTGCCCATTCTCTCAAGTTTTTGGATGAGTTTTCAAGGTTAGAAATTGCATAGGGCATGCCAGTTTGAGAATCTTTACTCCACCTACAGTTTTGTTTTTTTGTTTTAAAAAAGAACAGTGGACTTGGACAGTGGAAAATATCCATTAAGAGGATTCTGGTTTAAAAAAAAACAAAAAAAAAACAGCTCATCCAAAAATAAGCCAGGATTGCAGACATGTAAGTATTATGTTGTGACTTGCCTTAATAAACTGCTTTAATTTATTTATGTTAGTTATTGTGGGGCCAGCTGCTTGCCCTTCAGCCAAAGAGTAAATAAAACATAATAACGGTAAGGTACTTTGGCAGTTACAGTACCCCTTATTATTTATTGAAGACTTTCATTACTTAGCGAACTTGGTTTTCCATATAGGAAAATGTCTCCCAGACATCAAAAGAACTTCTATTCACCAAATGCCACCCAAACACAAAACTGAAATGCACAGTCTAGCATAAATACCTCTCCAACTAAAGAGGTTAATCTACAAATGCAAATATAGGGAAATGATCTTCCCTTCATTTTATTTATTTAACCAATTTATATAAAGTAGTCTACCTTTCTGACGTTAATATCATTAAGGCAGCCTACAAACACAACCTGCCAGGGGTAGGGGCATAGCAAGGGGGTCGTAGGGGGCAGACCGCCCCATGTTCCATAATGGAGGGGGTGACAAATTATCAAGGAACAATTACTGCCCTACTAGGGCGGTTCATAAAAAAAAATAAAAATAAAAAATAAAAATTGCCTGCTCCGAAGGTCTTATCTTACTATACTAGGGATTATATAGCTATTATATATGAAATGTCATGCATGTCGGTTAATACCTTGACCCTCCTCCACCAAAATAGCTGTTTACTTGGCTGTTTTCCTATGTCGTGAAGGCTGAAATTTCAGTTCAGTGGAGCACTTACTGTTCCCAACCCTAACCCTGTGGAAAGCCACCTAATTAGACTTTAATTTGATTTTGAGATGTTTTTAGGAGGTAATTTAATTATTGTTTGATTTTATACCAATGTTATGTACCTGATGTTAGCCACTCTGAGCCCGACTTTGGCCGGGGAGGGTGGGATATGAATAAAAGTTTTTATTATTATTATTCCTTTGTAAGAAAATATGAAATAACGTAAAACCATTTTTGCAGGGGAGGAATCAATGGGGGGTGGTGACAAGGAATTTTCCACACCAGGTACCGCCTGACCTTCCTACACCTCGGGGGGGGGGGGGGTTGCAGAGGAGCAGATTTGGCGAGAGTCTGCTGCCAGCCAGCCACTGGGGAAGGTGGTGTGTGTGTGAGAGACAGGCAGAGAGATGCTGCCTGCTGAGACGGAAGGAATGAAAGGGAGAGGAGCAGATTTGCCGAGGCTGCTGCTTCCCGGAGAGTCAGCTGTGGAGGGAGGGGGCGGGGACTCCTCCACTGCCTTTGCCACGAGGAGGAAGGAGCGCTTGTTCCTTTCTCGCCACTCTTTTCTCGCCGCTCGTCCCTTACCTGCCGCCGGCCTCGAGTATAAGCCGAGGGCGGCTTTTTCAGCACAAAAAATGTGCTGAAAAACTCAGCTTATACTCAAGTATATACGGTATATATATACAGACTTTTTTTTAAAAAAGGTACCAAGATAACAAGCTCAGTCCATCTCTTAATCTGAGAAGCTTTTAAATGTCAGAATCTAAAGATACATTCAATAAAATTGAAGCATCAAATGCTGATTTATCTTAATCTGAATGTTATTGGAGGAGTGCTGAATCACTGATTTTGAATTATTTATTTGTTGTTGTTCTTGTTGTCACTGTCATAAGGGGAAGAAAAATACAGACATAGCACATACTGATGGGTGAAACTTAAGACCCATACTTTTAATTTCATAAGCTAACCTTCAGCTGACTTTAAAATTGCTGGTTGCACTGAGACTCTTCTACTAGCCACCCACCAACACATTTTTATTGAAAGGCTGCCGCTATAATCCATTAGTTAATGACTAAGCTGCACTTGCCAGATCACATTCACGCTCCCAAGGACTGGAAAGTGGCCGGATTTTCAAGGGCTTTGCAGTCAGTAATGATCGAGCCAACCTCCTTTTGTTCAGTGTTTGCAAAACCAATATGCTTAAGAAACAACACTCGAATTTTATTGGCTTCTCTATTGAAAATGCAAGCCTTATCTTCTAAGGCCATTGCTTTGTCACAGTAAATTTATTTTCTTCTGCCGAACTGCATTGTGCATATTATGTTCAACTCTCCCTCCTCAAACAAGGCTTTAACCTAGGTAGCGCTGCTAACTTCAAGATTTGTTCAAGATAAAAATCAATCAGAG
This sequence comes from Lacerta agilis, assembly GCF_009819535.1. Lineage (NCBI taxonomy): Eukaryota > Metazoa > Chordata > Lepidosauria > Squamata > Lacertidae > Lacerta > Lacerta agilis. The sequence continues at coordinate 95,655,900 of NC_046315.1, read as the reverse complement.
ATATACCAGCAGTAGATTTATCACCTATTACTCAGTTAAAGCTTAAATGTCAAAACTAGTCAATTAGCCCAAGTCACCGCAGCAGGGATGGCAATGTCTTGCTGCCCAGTGTAGCTTTTTGAGGGGTGGGGGGGGGAAGATATACCACAACAAGACAAAATAGAAAATTCTTTTCAGTAGCACCTTAGAGACCAACTGTGTTTGTTCTTGGTATGAGCTTTCGTGTGCATGCACACTTCTTCAGACACTTCTTCAGACACTGTCTTCAACAAGACAGTGATAGAAAACAATAAGCAATGATTCTTACTTCAGAAACCACAAACCCCCATACCCTACTGTAACTAAACCTAAGTATGAGCAAATGAAATAAACATATATATTCGTTGAATTATAGACTGTATGCTCCTTGGGGCAGGAACCTGTCATTTAGTGCTGCAAAGTGCCACGCAAATTGACAGCCCCATAAAAATAAACACACATTCCATCACCGTGGAATCTCAGAGCACAGATACAAACCACTCCCAGGGGATGACCTCAGACATTTTGCAGTCAACGGTGATTCTAAAATAGTACAGTAAGAAACCAAATATTGAAAATTTGCTGCCTTTGCGAGCCTTTTGCTGTCTGGGAGAAGCTGCCTTATCCTGTAGGGCTGGCACTGCCCAATCCAGCCGATGGCATGAGACCCCGGTGTAAAGTGAATTGTGTTGCAGTGGGGATTGAGGCTAGTTCACCTTGTCAAGCAACGGTGAGAAAAGGTGTACTTTCTTGAATTTACCTCTCCCACAAAAACTAATTCAAGATAAAACAGCTCTGTCATCCTTTGTATCTTGTAAGTATCCGTTTTGGATTTATTTTTTCTCCTGCACACTCTGGCCTTCATTTAGAAATAATTATCGTTGTGTTTACATCTCACTGAAATCAGTGAGACAGGTCTGTCACAACCAATTTCAATGAAAATTAGGCACCACAAACTTTAGTTATAGTTGGGTGTCAGGATCTTCCCAAGTGTTGCTCATGAGTAATGACAGAGCCTTCATTAGCTAAGACTATTTATTGTGCATTACTATTTACAGTGTAGAGCTAGTTCAAAACATGACCACTCAGTCACTTGCAGAATCCGGAAGTGCCCCTCTCCGGTTTCCCGCCCAACACCAAAGTCTTGGCACTCTAAAACGACGTCTGCTGTGCCCCCCCCCCCCATGCTGTGCTGGCGCCGGAAGCAGCAGTTCTTCCTCAGATCCTCTCTGGCTGGCGGTGCTGGGTCTTTGCCCAGAGTCTCCAAGCCACTGAATCTCCTCCTCCCTTGGAGAGAGCTCAGGGGAAATGCTAGAGGAGGAGGAGTCCGTCGACAGAAGTGGCTCCCTGTAATGTAGAGAGCCCTCCTCTCGCGAAGAGCTGCTCTCCCAGTCCTCCTCCTGAGGAGGATCTCTTTCCCTCCCCTCCTCGTGAGCAGGACCTCCAAACAGCCCCTACCCCCGAGTGGTCCTCCTGTCCCTCTCTTCCTCGAGAGGACCTCTCTCCCCCTGCTCCTCCCAAGGAATACCCTTGCCCCGGCTCTCCTCCCGAGTAGCCGGGCAATCCCTGACATTGGGCATGTGTCGTCAGTTCAAAAATAACAAATGCACCAATTTTAATGGTAAATCCCATTTTGGACCCATTCTTGTGGGTCATAATCCACAAAATTAAGACCATTGGTTTAGGGAGCAATGCTATAGACAAGAAGCTGGCATAAAGCAAGCCTGGTGAATGTTAAACTAGCACAAAGTATACCAGATCCAAACTCTGTTCAGGAGCAAGGTTACTGCTGCCTGAGCAAGACTGAGACTGGAGGGGTGGCGGGGAGTCTGTTTTGGAATTATTTTGGAATCGCACCAGAGTTTTTGCCATCTTCATTTATGGGTCGCCTGCCATGTCACAGGGACTGAACCTGGAACCTTCTTCTTGAAAGGCAGACACTCTGACACTCAGCTATGGCCCTTCCCTTACAGCGAGAACATCTCGGTGTATGGCGGCCAAAATACTCTTCTGAAAAAACAGATTCACCCAAATCATTTCATCCATTTCACAAACTGTTTTCGTGGAGAAATTCTCACCTTCCTTTTCTCCACACCCCCAGCTGCAGAAGGTAATACATGTTTATCGGTATTATTAGTGTTGCATTAAAAAACACGATTACTACTATCTTCATCTTCATCATCTGCACTCGCCTTCCTTTTTTTTTTCATCCAATCTCCAATAAACCCTCTGACCTAAAACAAAAAAGTGCCAAGAACTTTAAACACTGATTGATACCATTTATTTATTTATTTATTTTACTTCAGATAAGCAGGGGAATTTATTTGCAAGTTTTTTTCTACAAGCTTTCTCTACGAGTGTCACATACATAGCCATAAATATAAGAATATGTCACACTATTTAAAAAATACTGGCGTGCTGCTGATTTCTTTATGATTAAAAATATCTGCTTACATGAGGAGCTGTTTGATGGTGGCTATAAAAAAAAAACCACACTTACAAGACTGCTATGAAAGCTATAGACCACGTGAGTAAAATAAACTTTAAATCCAAATTGCAAGAAAGCCAGTGTAATTTACACTGGGGTAAATTGCACACTGGGTGGAATTTACCTGTATTCCAAATTCCATTCAGCAGTGGCTACTATTGGCTGAGCTGGCCTCAGCCTAGCAGAGGAAAAGCAAGCCTTTAAAATGCTACACTTTTTGCCAGTGTAACTTCTGGCATTTTGCTAGGTCACATTACTGAGCAGAATTGAGTCTGGAATGGGCATAAGGGTCTCTATCTCCCGTTCCACCCCTGACATGCCCCAGTAATGTCCCTTTTGGGGGGGGGTTACTAAGATGGAGAGCTTACGCCAGTGTGAAAGAAAAACATCCAAAGCACACCCCTACCTCCAACACACCATTCCAAACAGCAGTCGTACAACCTCTATATTAGCACAAAAGATCAACAGCAATAACCATTTCCAGCATGAGCAGTTAAAACAGCATTATATAATACACTTAACTGATTGGTTCAAAATTGGGAAAGGATTACGACAAGGATGTATATTTTCTCCCTGCTTATTTAACTTATATGCAGAATTCATCATGCGAAAGGCTGGACTGGATGAATCCCCAAACCGGAATTAAGATTAGCGGAAGAAATATCAACAACCTCAGATATGCAGATGACACAACTTTGATGGCAGAAAGTGAGGAGGAATTAAAGAACCTCTTAATGAGGGTGAAAGAGGAGAGTGCAAAATATGGTCTGAAGCTCAACATAAAAACAACTAAGATCATGGCCACTGGTCCCATCACCTCCTGGCAAATAGAAGGGGAAGAAATGGAGGCAGTGAGAGATTTACGCCTGCTTATTAGAAGAATAGTGATGACAAACCTAGACAGCATCTTAAAAAGCAGTGACATCACCTTGCTGACAAAGGTCCGTATAGTTAAAGCTATGGTTTTCCCAGTAGTGATGTATAGAAGTGAGAGTTGGACCATACAGAATGCTGATTGCCGAAGAATTGATGCTTTTGAATTATGGTGCTGGAGGAGACTCTTGAGAGTCCCATGAACTGCAAGAAGATCAAACCTATCCATTCTTAAGGAAATCAGCCCCGAGTGTTCACTGGAAGGACAGATCCTGAAGCTGAGGCTCCAATACTTTGGCCACCTCATGAGAAGAGAAGATTCCCTGGAAAAGACCCTGATGTTGGGAAAGATGGAGGGCACAAGGAGAAGGGGGCGACAGAGGATGAGATGGTTGGACAGTGTTCTCGAAACTACCAACATGAGTCTGACCAAACTGCGGGAGGAGTGCCTGGCGTGCTCTGTTCCATGGGGTCGCGAAGAGTCGGACACGACTAAACAACAACTAAATGTATACCAGGGTTGGGGAGCCTGCAACCTTCAGAGGTTGCTCAACTCCAAATCCCATTAGTCCCAGCCATTTACATTCAGTGAGGATGACCAAAGAGGAGAGGGCACAACACTGAAAGTGTTCATCCTTTACTTTTACCTTTTATTTTATTTGTCAGTTGTTGCTGGCCTCCTGAGTAGGCAAGATACAAACTACACACTAACCAATGCGCTAAGTCCATCAGCTTCAAGTGGATGCTAACATGGAAGGAGCAACATTGTTTGGCTGAACCATACAGTTCCCCTCTGCAGAGTAGCATGGACTGAACTTGTCAACATTGCAACATGCCTTTGGAGGAAGATCACACATTTGTTCTCCTCCTACCTTTCCTAAACATCAGTGTGGGGCTGGGAACTTCAGATGACCTCCTGGGCTCATAGATGCCACCACAGCTGAGCTGCACAGCTGGACCTTGCAGAAAACGTTTGGGCATCTGTTTTCCAAGTTTTTCTGCAATATTATGACCTTGCTCCTTCAAGAGTTTTCTGAGCAGTAAATGCAATAAATGATCGTGTCGTGGGAATAGCAAGCAAGGTTAAAGCACCATTACCCACTGGGCTTAGTGACAGTGACAATATAAGCCAAAGTTCTTCGCATGGAAGGATTAACGTCCCCCTTTGGGGCTAGGTCATATGACCAATGTAATAGAAGACACTCTCGAACTTTAATCATAATTAAACCACTGCCACAAAGATATTCCTACTTATTACTGGAAATTGTATTATGATTTAACTCCCCTGACATCATTTCACTAAACCACTACAGCATTAGGTTTATTAAAATGTGGGATATTTAGCAGCTACATTTATTCAAATAATCTGTAGTGCAGTGGGGGGGGGTGTGTGTAGCCTGACGGTGGCTATTTTAGACAACTATTAAAGACCATTTGTAACAACAGTAAATTCCTTAGTTTTAAAAATCAATACCGAGGAATAATAATGCTACATTTTAAACAACCTTCTGAGGACAACTGGGATTTTCTCCCAAGTCCGATCATCAACATGGCAGCCATTATTTATGTTGCTTAATAACTCTCCGTAGAAGTTAGATAAACCTTTACTTAGCTTCATATCCAAACGCTGATGGACATAAATATAATTCTACCCCTCCTTTTGGCTCTTACATCAATGGAATTATTGTGTATATTCATCTGCCATGGACAGGAGGCTCTCTCCCTAAAGCAGTTCCTACACTCCTTTAAATATATGCTGTTCCTGTTTATCTCTTTGAAGAAGAATGAATCACATCTGCTGCTCGCGGCTATCAAAATGTAATTTCATCAAGCAGGCTCAGGAATGTACACATTTCCACAGCTCTACACTAGGAGGCAAGTTTCCACCACACACCAGCCTGCTTCACTCTCAGCTGAATTGTGTGTAACCAAAAGATGTTTTGCAGCTTACCGCCATTGTCAGCCCGTTTCCTTACATCACAGTTAAGAAAATGCAACACACACATATACCAATGTTAGGCTGAAATCCTTCACACGGGCTTCTGATATTGTACTGAGAGCCTAATGTTGATTTAATCGACATTATTCACAACATGATTTCTCCTCACTAGATTACCAGATATGTAAAATCATAACACTGGATTGTTTCAAATGGCCATTTCAGTGAACAAAAACTTTGTTGTTGTTGTTCAGTCGTTCAGTTGTGTCCGACTCTTCTTGACCCCATGGACCAGAGCACGCCAGGCAGGCCTATCCTTCACTGCCTCTCGCAGTTTGGCCAAACTCATGAACAAAAGCTCTGTGTTAATAATAATAATAATAATAATAATAATAATAATAATAATAATAATAATAATTTATTTGTACCCCGCCCATCTGGCTAGTACTGTAAATATTTATTATTATTATTATTATTATTATTATTATTATTATTATTATTATTTATACTCTCGCCCATCTGACTGGGTTGCCCCAGCCACTCTGGGTGGCTTCCAACATATATAAAAACATCCCTTCACCTTCTTGGCAACTGATGGGAGGGCGTTCCACAGGGTGGGCGCCACTACCGAGAAGGCCCTCTGCCCGGTTCCCTGTAACTTCACTTCTCACAGTGAGGGAGCTACTAGAAGGCCCTCGGTGCTGGATCTCAGTGTCCAGGCTGAATGATGGGGGTGGATACGCTCCATCAGGTACACAGGGCTCAGGCCGTCTATGAAAAACGCATGTCTACTGCCTGGCAGTACCCATCCTGCTTCTAGGCCAACTTGATGTCCAATATGCATGCAATTTTGCATAGGGCCAGCCCACATTAGTATTTCAAAATACTGGAGAGAAGTGGCTGGAGTGGCATGAGCATGATCAGTATCCAAAGTGCAACCTGAGAGCTGACCATGACTTTCAGGCCTACACATATTGGTTATGTCTAACTTAAATTCCTTTAATTTCAATTAACCTACTACAAGCATAGGAAGTCTGGCTCTAGCCCAGGGCAAATTATACAGCCACTCATATTCAGCTGGAAAACCCAGAGGAAGGACAATTCTATCCAGTGAGTAAGATGGATAGGGCCAATATCACTGTCATGCACAGCTATTAAATTTCAAATTAATTTGACACAACTATTTAATTTGGGGGCAGGGAGAATTGAGATGATTCCATATATCACAGCACTCTGACCATGTTTTTTTTATTATTACTGTTATCCAGAAAAATAAGTAATTCAACAATTTAGAATGTTTGCCTGAAAATTTAACTATGCAACTATGAAAACGTTTCCACTGGAAAGTTTTCTTATTATTCAAATATATATGGAACGCCCTTCTTCAAAATAAATGGTATATATTTGCAACATCTTTTTGGCAGTAAAACAGAATGATTCCGTCTTCTGCACATTAGATCATAAACACAATGTGAAGCTACAAATTGCAGAACAGATGCAATAAAGTCATATTGTCAGTAAGCAATTAATCATGGGGTGTCATGCTATTTGCTAAGGCAGTTAATATTTTATGCAATTTTGAACATGCAAATTTGAGATAGTGAAACGTAATGCACAACATTAGTCAAACTTCTGTGAACATTTTCCCCATTAAGATCTGAACAGAAAATACAATCAGGAATAATATTTCTAAAATCTGATCATAACTTAGCTAAACAGAAGAACCTTGACTTCAATAAGATTACAGCTCTTTAAGTCAGGAGTGGAGAAACTGTTGGTGTTGAGGGCCACATTCATTTAGGGCTAAACAGTTAGGAGCCACGTGCTCCATTTGTGGTCTCTCACCAAGTATACACTCCTCCCCGGTCAGATCCCTAATAACAGGTTGGCCTTTGAATTGCTCTGCATGCCTGCTTACCTCCCAATCTGTCATTCTCCTAATGGCAGCCACCACTTTTGTAGAGAAGAAAGAGAGAGAATGAAAGATAGGTTGTTTGCTGTGCCAAAGGTGAATGGAGTTACTGAGGAGGGAGCAGGCACAGCCCAATGATGAGGGCAGGTGAGGCACCCACCTTGAGCGGCAGAAGCCCAAGAAGTGGTAACTGCCTTGCCTCCACTTCCTGCCCCGCTGCATCCAGTGCCAGAAGTGGCACCGGTTTCTGGTGAAACCTTTCAAGATCTCACAGAGTGCACGAGATCTTGTGAGAACGCAGAGCCGCAGAACGAAAGGGAAAGAAGTTTGGGACTGGCAGCATGGCAGCACCAAGTGGGGATGACAGCAAGGGGGAGGTAGCAGGTTGTAGCAAAATGGGATGCATCGCCCCCGGGGAGGCAGATACTCAGAGAAAGAGGTGGTGCCTAGCAGGAGAGGCCACAAACCAGATGAAAGGCACCAAGGACTGGGTCTAGCAATTTCCTATACCTGTACCTGATTTAACTCTATTGGTCTACACCAGGCATGTCCAAAGTCCATTATCGGGGGCCTCATGCGGCCCGCCAGTCGGTTTAATCCGGCCCCTGTGGCAGTCTTATCTCCTCGCGGGTAAAATCCTAAAAAAGGGTGAACAACTTTGGTCAGCCCTCAAACATGTTCACTTCATCAAATCCGGCCCTCTGTGAAAAAAGTTTGGGCACCCTTGACTCTACACATATACTTCTGGTGGTGATAACAGTTCTTAGTAAGTGTGGTGTTCCTAATACAGTGGTACCTTGGTTTGCATAGGTCTTGGTTTGCATACATTTTGGATTACAAACACGTCAAACCCAGAAGTGTGTCCCCCAGTTTGCAACCTTTTTTTTTTTTTTTTGGATTACAACCCTTTTTTTATGAACAAAAAAAATTTGGAGGCCCCATTGGCGAAAGCGCGCCTTGGGTTACAACCTGTTTTGGTTTACAAACGGACCTCTGGAACGGATTATGGTTGTAAACCAAGGTACCACTGTACCAGAAATAAGTCTGCAATCAAAGCTCTTCTTTCTTCTTCTTGTTGTTGTTGTTTAGTCGTTCAGTCGTGTCCGACTCTTCGTGACCCCATGGACCAGAACACGCCAGGCACTCCTGTCTTCCACTGCCTCCCGCAGTTTGGTCAGACTCATGTTGGTAGTTTCGAGAACACTGTCCAACCATCTCATCCTCTGTCATCCCCTTCTCCTTGTGCCCTCCATCTTTCCCAAGATCAGGGTCTTTTCTAGGGAGTCTTCTCTTCTCATGAGGTGGCCCAAGTATTGGAGCCTCAGCTTCAGGATCTGTCCTTCCAGTGAACACTCAGGGCTGATTTCCTTAAGAATGGATACGTTTGATCTTCTTGCAGTCCATGGGACTCTCAGGAGTCTCCTCCAGCACCATAATTCAAAAGCATCAATTCTTCGGCAATCAGCTTTCTATATGGTCCAACTCTCACTTCCATATATCACTACTGGGAAAACCATAGCTTTAACTATACGGACCTTTGTCGACAAGGTGATGTCTTTGCTTTTTAAGATGCTGTCTAGGTTTGTCATTGCTTTTCTCCCAAGAAGCAGGAGTCTTCTAATTTCATGACTGCTGTCACCATCTGCAGTAATCATGGAGCCCAAGAAAGTGAAATCTCTCACTGCCTCCATTTCTTCCCCTTCTATTTGCCAGGAGGTGATGGGACCAGTGGCCATGATCTTAGTTTTTTTGATGTTGAGCTTCAGCCCATATTTTGCATTCTCCTCTTTCACCCTCATTAAGAGGTTCTTTAATTCCTCCTCATTTTCTGCCATCAAAGTTGTGTCATCTTCTTCCTTACCACATGCTTAAAGTAACCTTGTGCTGGACACCAGCTACACGTAGAAAGCATTTCAAAAAATTGGTTGAAAGAAGCAGCACCCAGTTGTAAAACATAAGCTGTGAGGCCAGGCTGGAAACCCATTTTCAAAGAACACTGCGTAAGTGCAATTCTTCCTTAAAATGCTTGAATTGGAAGTCCCCTCCATCCCCTTGCTAAGTTCCCATGGTCAGTTCCACCCACTCCTGCTGCCCAGTCCCACAACATTTCTAAGAAAGTTCTGTACCCCCCCCCTCTTTTGGAGGGATCTGTGCTTCACGGCAACTCCCTCAAATGGCCAAATTAAATTCACAGCAAAAGTCTGGCACAACTTTAGCTCTTAATGCAAACCTGTAGGGAAGTTGAGACCGAGGGCCAAACAGTAGTTAAGTGACTAGGTAGAAGAATGCAGAGATACAAAGGAAATGAAACAGAAGAAGAAGAAGAAGAAGAAGAAGAAGAAGAAGAAGAAGAAGAAGAAGAAGAGCAAATCTTCCTGATCATAAATGATAAGCTGTACACCTAGAAGCTGGACACGATGAGATCGATCTCTCTCTCTCTGAAGCCCAGGGGGAAAAGTAATAATAACATTATTTATTACCCAGACTTCACCAGAATGTCCAGGGGGGAAATGCATCAAATTAAAATTCAGAATTGAGAACAGTTAAAACAGATTACAGTCACAGGAATAGGGTGGGCCCTTAAATAGCAATTTCAGATGTCAAAGACCAGGGTCAAGGATCTCTTTAGTAAGAAACTCCACTTTACTAAAAACAATATCCAGCCTGATTTTCATCAGCTTGGTTGGCCCTCAACTACACATTTTAAGCCAGAAAATTTATGAAAACAATAGCTGGGAAATGAATATGTCATGCTGGCTGCACTTCTTGCCTTGCTCATACAGTGAAGAAGTGCACAGAAATACACAAGGAAAAACATTGGGAAACTTTTGCCACGTCTGATATTAGGCCGCATTCATTAATGGAGACGATTTCATTTATAGCAACTCTGTCATTTTCATGGTCATGATTGATAACTGACCGCAATTAATTCAAAGTGTAAATGAAAAAAAAATAATCAAGCTCATTAGCAAACAGTTTATGCTGTGATTATGATGGTGAATGGACCAGAGGCTAAATGGAGCTTGGCCTAAATTGAAATGAAGTCAATCACCCCTCTGCCCCATACTGTATATTTGGATATACAACTGCATGAAAAAACACAAAAGAAAGAAAAGCTCCAGTGTTTACTGCAAGCAACTTATAAAAAGATTATTGCTGCTGTTTTTGTGATCATTGCCCACTGAAGAGCTAGGGTTAAGCTTGCAAGAGTTTTCATCTGTTGGGGGAAGGTCAAGGGATGCAGTGCATGAAAGTACCCAACACAAAACCACCGAGGTGTCTCAAGACCAGGGGGTGTGGGCGGATATGGGGGGGGTTACAAAAAAAATCCGCGCCGGGTACCACTTGGGCTTGCTACGCCTCTGCTCAAGACAAGCCCACCTAGTTGCAAACTCAGTGGGACAAAAGAGAGTCCTGTCAATTTCTCTCTTTCTCTTTCTCTCTCTCTCTCTCTCTCTCTCTCTGTGTGTGTGTGTGTATGTTTGTGTGTGGTAAATCATTGTTCCCCTACCACATAAATTAATCAAATTAAATAATAAAAATATAAACAGCAGCTTTTCAAGTACAGCCATCAGGAGGCCTGTATGTATGATGCCCTGGTTTTTGTGATCTTTGATCTTTTAAGCAAATGAAGAGAAGAGGAAGAGTTTGGATTTGATATCCTGCTTTATGAGAAGCGACTGGTATGAGTTTGGCCAAACTGCGGGAGGCAGTGGAGGATAGGGATGCCTGGCGTGGTCTGGTCCATGGGGTCATGAAGAGTCGGACACGACTGAACGACTGAACAACAACATCCCGCTTTATCACTATGCTAAGGAGTCTCAAAGCGGCTAACCATCTCCTTCTCCCTTCCTCCCCCACAACAAACACTCTGTGAGGTGAGCGAGGATGAGAAACTTCAGAGAAGTGTGACTAGCCCAAGGTCACCCAGCAGCTGCATGTGGAGGAGCAGAGAATCGAACCCGGTTCACCAGATTATGAGTCCACCACTTTTAACCACTACACCATATGCACCTGGGGGCTCTGTTTGGACCACCCACCTCACCTGCGATGTCCTGCGCTAGTGGAGTAGCAGAGTCCATGTCACGAATTGCGTAAATTATACTCCCATCAGGATCCCCTGCACATCAATAACGTTAGGATTAAGTACTATGCATGGTCAAAGCAGATGCCAAGTAGTTACCACGAAGGATGTTATCGCAAGAGTACAGTCATATGTAATTATTCCAGAAACTGAGGTAAGTATGAACTGTATCTTAATAAACAGGATAGCGGTGTGTGAATAATAAAGCTAATGCTGAAAATCTCTCTCGCACTCTCACCCGGCATGAATGATTGCTGGCTTTAAGATTAGCTGGATGAATTTTCTCTCACTGTGCATGCCTTTTCATTAGGATAGGGTAATTGTATAACTCTCTTGTCTCTTTTCAGGCTGGCAACACTTGGAAAATATAACAATGTATCTCTGGTGCACTGGTTCATTAAGCCTGGAGAACATTTAACTCATTCTAGAACACAGTAGGCTTCTGAAACCTAAATATACTAAACTTTGTATCAGCAGCAAAATACCAATATCAGGAGGCATCGACTACTAGATGCTACGCAGCCATTAACCAATGATTCATGTGAACCTGGAAACAAACGGCCCAAATTGTTCTCACCATGGGGCAAAACACTCAAATCAAGGGAGAACATCAGCAGTGCAATACATGAAAGAGATTGTATCAGAACTGGCATTTAAAAGGCTAGTTTGGCTGTGCATTTAATGTTTGCAAAGCTACAAACAAATTTATATATAAAAAGTAACGCCCCTGTTCTTTGTTTCTGAGATGAAAACAATTTTTTTTCCATACCAATTTAAAACACACACTCACACCTACATAAACCTTGAAGCGTCTGCCACAGAAAATGTGCAGAGTTATGGCTTGTTAGTTGGGGGGGGGGGGAATAGAATTTGCTTATAACAAACAAACAAAATGAGCGCACAAGTAAATAACAAAAAGAAAGCAAGAAAGAAAGGTGGAAGTTGGATAGCTTTTCCCACTTAAAGCTTCTCAGTTCATAGCATTAAAATATTGATTGTTCCACATACAGATGAACAAACCATTGTACTTTGTTAAATGCCACGTAAATTTATAAGTCACATTTAATAGAGTAAGGAGGGGGGAGGGGGAAAAGCAAGGGGGCAAGGGGAAGGTTTAACCTTTGGATTATATTCCAGATGCGTTAGACCAGGCATGTCCAACAGGTAGATCACTGGACGTCTGCAGTAGATCACTGGTAGATCATTGGCTCCCCCCAAAGAAGCTAAACAACTGCGGCTCCCCTTAAAAAAGCTTGACATTTTACCTCCTCCCTGAAAAACTCAACAACTTTGACCCAACCCCCCCCCCCAAATGGGCCTTCCTCCTTCTTAAAAAAAGCTCAACAACTCTAACTTAAACCCCCCAAAAGGGGGTAGATCACTGCCAGTTTTTAACTCTATGAGTAGATCGCAGTCCACCCCTGGGTTATACCATCTGAAAATAACATCACCATATCAGGGCACCCCAAAGACATACATTTTGGTGGACCAGAATCCATTTTGTCAGCTGAAATAAACTCTTTCCTGACACAAATGAGTTCAGGACAGAGTGGAAACCTTTACAGCAGGGGTCAGCAACCTTTTTCAGCAGGGGGCCGGTCCACTGTCCCTCAGACCTTGTGGGAGGCCGGACTATATTTTGAAAAATATAATGAACGAATTCCTGTTCCCCACAAATAACCCAGAGATGCATTTTAAATAAAAGGACACATTCTACTCATGTAAAAACACGCCGATTCTCGAACCATCCGCAAGCCGGATTGAGAAGGCAATTGGGCCGGATCCGGCCCACAGGCCTTAGGTTGCCTACCCCTGTTTTACAGCGAGCTGGGAACTTGCTAATGCCATTTCAGAATTTGAAAAGAATGGACCAAATTTCAGCTATTTAAAAATGAATGAATGAAATCAGTATCTTCCTCTTGCATATTCATGAAACTTCAACTGTCGTCCTGCTTCAAGAGCACATTGCATTCAATTATTTGAAATTTCAGAATTTCAAATTTATTCCCGCTCCTGTGCTGATATTATCACCAGTTTGAGCACAGTTGTACCAATTTTCAGCTTATTTTTTTGATTTAATAATTTTTATTTGCAAAATTCCAAAATCTCGGATACATCAAACAACAAATATAAACAAAAAACCTTTCAGTGCCAATAAAATTATTTACAATAATATTCTAATTGTCTGTGTCTTACTTTCGCACTATAACCAATTACAGTATCCCATACCAGTCACTGTAAAAAAAAAAAAGAAGAAGAAAAGAAAACAAGAACAAGAACAAGAACAAAGAAAGAAAAAGAAGAAAAAGAGGGGGAAAGAACACAAAAAGAAGAAGAAAAAGGCCAATTTTCAGCTTATTTTAAGGACATGGTGGCATGGAAATTATTGGGGCATCATGGATGTGTTGATACAAAATACGTGATCTGTAATCTCTAGATAGTTTGAATGGCAGATTGTGAAAAAATGGTGAAGTCAACATAGATTAGGGGGCTGACATGGTAGGAAAATGCCCACAAATCCACAAATCATAGTTCCCTTCCCCACCCTATGGGTACTGCTTCTGAGATGTCACTGTGTAGTAAGATAGCACACCTAAAACCTAGGCGTCTCCCGTTCCCTAATCCATATGTGAGTCAAAAGCATCTGTCTGTTCAGATTAGTCCTTTAGCAAAATCTGTATTAGCAAAGAGTCCATCATTTGTGATTAATATTACATGTTCTAATTCATTTTACATGACACATTTGGATTTTTTTCTCTAACGCAGAGGTACTCGCATGCAGCATCTTCAGAAAAGGATTAAAGCAATTGGGACCATTCCTTCTTGAGGACTCCAAATTTCTTTCTGGATTTGTCACACAGCGTTAAAGCCAATACTCAACTCTGTGCCATCAAGGCTAAAGGTAAAGTGTACACAGGTAAAAACCGCTGCAAGACTGTCTTTTAGTCGCTTAAACCGTCGCCTCTAGTACATAAAAACACAAATACTGGATTGTTCCATCTAAGTTGCTTAAAGAGATAATAGGGTTTGCCTGGGAATCCATAGACTTTATTGACATTCTAGCAATTTAATTACTTGCATTTAAATAAGGTCACCACCGTTTAGAAAGTGTTGCTTCCACTTTCTTGGGTTATTATTCTAATAACATCCAGAGGTGGTTTAGACCAAGGGTGGAACTGTAACTCAGAAAGAAAGAAACTGCTTCTGGGCCATTATCCAGCTTTTACCACCCAGGTCATAGGTCAAGCAAACATATGGCCTAAATGAATGAATGAATGAATGAATGAATGAACAAATGAGACATTCTGGAGCCTGCTGCAGTGATGGTGTGTATACATACAATCTTTTGATAAAAATAATTTAAAAAATTATAAATCTTTATGCTGTTTTCTGGTAATTAATACACGTAAAATATTAATAACTATACACCCCCCCCCGAGTTCCACCCTTGTTTAGATATTAGATTTCCCAACGTGTTCTTGCCATTTCATACCTCCTCCAACTTACCCTCTTCTCTCTCAACCTGAAATGGAAGCCCTCTTATTTTAGCTGCAAAACCTGCAGCCTTCCCTTCCTTGAAGCATCTGGGGGGTAGACGCAGGGAAGAGATATTTTATTTCTGCTAGCAAAAGGCTGCTTCCCCTTTTTTGTATGTCGTGTGCCAATTTGCACAAAGGGTGGAGAACCTATGCCCCTCCAGGTTGGACCCCAGCTCCTATAAGCCCCGGTGGACAGGGAGG
The DNA here is from genome assembly GCF_009819535.1 of Lacerta agilis. Classification (NCBI taxonomy): domain Eukaryota; kingdom Metazoa; phylum Chordata; class Lepidosauria; order Squamata; family Lacertidae; genus Lacerta; species Lacerta agilis. The sequence continues at coordinate 95,640,846 of NC_046315.1, read as the reverse complement.
TTGGGAGTTGTAGTCCAACAACATCCTGAGGGCCACAAGTTATCCACCTATTGGAAAAATAAAATCCCCCACTCTTGACTACATTCTGCAGAGTGCTGTATTTACGTATAAGCTAAACAAGCTATGGCTTAGGGCCCCACTCTCTTGGGGGCCCCCCAAAAAATTAAAGGGAAAAAAGTGGATGTACATTTCCAAAATATAAGATAAAAAACAAATAAAATAAAATAAACCCTACATACAGCAACAGTGTTTTGTGTTGTGTAGGCTCCTATGGTGTAATTAATGGGCCCCGCATATAGCATTTATTCAACACAAAGAACAGCGACAATTTGTTGTTGACAAAGGACAGCTGGACATATAAAGGGCCCCATTACCTTCAGTCATTTAGGGCCTCATCAAACCTATACCCAGCCCTAATTCTGCAGGAACATTTGTCTTATCAAGCCATTTAACAACGCTGCAAGAATTCAAGAGCAGGATATTAACATGTTTATCATATGTAAATCCCATTGAGTTGAACAACAGTTACTCCTTAGTAAGTCTGCTTAGGACTGCAGAATCAGGTTTTCACCTTATTGATCTTAATTGTACATATGCTCACCATGTGTCTAGGTGCATTATTTCACAGTTTCAAAAACCACAATTGTTCTCAGGAACCAGACCTCCACGTCTGCCAGAGCATTTGAAATCGATAGCCAAATCTATAACATCAAAGAGCCTTGGAGCTTTTATGTCTGCAGTAAAGAAGCAGTTTCTTGCAACAGAAGCCCCCACCCCATGCCACACAACATGCTACTTTAGAAACTTTTAAACTCTTCAGTAAACTCTTCCCTAGTGCAACAGCAGGAAAAGGTGAAGAGGCCATATAGGAAATTAGTAAAGTATAGTGAGTACACACGCGAGCTCTTGTATATGCATTTTTTATTTCTTCACGTTCCAGGCTATGTGCAATTCTATATTATCAAGGCCAATGTTATTCCTTCTACACCAAAGATATCTAAGCCTGCTCTGCAGTAACTCGGAGCAGGGCCTTTAGTGTGGCTGCCCCGTTCTGTGTGGAACAGCAGTCCTGTCGAGATCCAAGACTGCACTTTCTGGAATTGGCTGAAAACCTTTTTGTTACAACAGGCTTTCCCAGCTGGATAGATGGGTCTTTTCCACAAGTGTCCATTTGTTTTAAATCTATTGGTTGTCTTTGTATTTTTAATCGTTTTAATTACTTTTATGTAAATCACCTGGATATGGCGTCTTAAAGGGCAATTAGCAAATTAATTGTAACAATAATAATGTCTGTGCCTTTAGGAAACACCACTGTAGAGTGATTGCCCTTTAGTTACTTATATTTTTTACACTTCTAATATAAGTACATAACTTTTGATTGGAGCCAGAAAAAACTATTTGCATTAAAATTAGCCAGCTTCCTACATTATGAACCACGTGTCATATTCATAGGCTGGGGAAAATCCAAAAAGAAAGAAAATGCGTGCCTTACCATCGCTAGTGAAAGGATATTCAGTAACCACACCACAGAAAATAATTGTGTCTGATTACAATAATAATGAAAATACGGTCGCTGCACCTTTCCCGCTTCCTTTCCTGTATGTCTGCTTGTTTTGCAGCGACTCCACCTATTCCGCTGAGAAGTGCAAGGCAACATCGTTACACCTGATGCCCCGTGCCATTTTATATGCTGCCGCCGATGCGGAGGATGCACGCACAAAATACAGGCCTACCTACACAGAAGAAGCAAAACAAAAAACCATGTTGGGATGGGTGGGCAGGGAAGGCTTGGAAATGCAACTCACCAGAGTTGGGGTCGGAGTTTCCGTCCGCTTCGGTCCTCTTGTCCGGTGATGCCTGGTCGTAGAATTCGTCCTGCGGCTGAACCAGAGGGAGAGGGTGTGAGATCAGGGTACCACTGCCCACAGGCTCATGATCTCCTAGACCACTGTCACTGCAGCTTTCCTGGGAGCCATCGGGGAGGTGAAACGTAACACGGCGCTGGGACTACAAAGAAGAGCACAGGACACGCTGGATTAGTGCTCTTCTTTTACCTGCCGGAACTCTCTTTTAAAAAGTATCTTATTGCCTTTTTGTCACACGCCCCCACACCCCCAATCCCCAACCATCACTTCTTTGCTGCAACCCAGGAAAGATAAGAAAGCAGGTTCGTCATGGGCAACTTCACTTATTTACTGCACTTCTTGACCTGGTCTTAACAGTTTCAACAGTGCCTGTCTTCTCCCTTGGCTGGAGGGTTGCTGCACGTATGCAGCCAGTGCGGAAGGAACAGAGCCCATCCCTAGGCTTCCCTCCCAAGTCCAGAAGCTCAGAGGCCTCCCAAGGGCTGTAGGTGAGAGAAAAAGAGGCCTAGAAAAACAGATCCAAGAGGGTGGCAGGCAGACAATTAATAATAATAATAATAATAATAATAATAATAATAATAATAATAATAATAATAATAATATATTTGTACCCCGCCCATCTGGCTGGGTCCCCCCAGCCACTCTGGGCGGCTTCCAACAAATATTAAAAGACATTAAAATATCACAGATTAAAAACTTCCCTAAACAGGGCTGCCTTCAGGTATTTTCTGAATGCCAGGTAGGAAAACCTGCTACGGACAAGGAAAACCTGCTACGGATGCTGGCTAGGGAGCGTAATGGGGATCCAGGAAACAAAGAAAAAAGGGGGGAAACCAAAAGGAGGGCGGACATCCCTTCCAAGAAACCTCCTACCAGTGGCTAAGGCAGGAAATGGAACTGGGGCAGGTTTGTCCTTCAAAAGTTTTTTTTAAAAAAACTTCCTGGGTGGAGACAACCCACATCATGGACCCCAATTCTCCCCTGCATCTGAAGGCAGTCCTGTTTAGGGAAGTTTTAAATGACTGATGTTTTAATGTATTTTTAATCTTTTGTTGGAAGCCACCCAGAGTGGCCAGAGAGAATCCCAGCCAGATGCATGGGGTATTACTACTACTACTACTACTACTATACTACTACTACTACTACTACTACTACTACTATACTACTACTACTACTACTATTATTATTATTATTATTATTATTATTATTATTATTATTATTATTATTGGAGAAGCTGCTTTTCATTCAAAAGGCCCTTTGTTTGACCCCAGAAAAATACCAGGTAGGGGAAAGACTCCTACCAGAAAGCCTAGGGAGTCACTACCAGTGGAGACCGGACTTTGCAAAAATACGTGAATGGACTGACTCCACATGAGACAGATTCGAGGGCATCAACTTTACTTGCCAACTACACCTGTCTGGGTTGTATACAGATTTATCATGGGAACCGGCATCCCTGTGGAAAACTCCCTGCTTTTTTGGCCACGTTCTTTCAGTGGCACGTCATCTGGTAGTGAGCTTCCCTGCCTCTTGCAGTGTCTTACAATGGGATAGCTTGAATTGCATGGCATGTTCTACCAAAGGAAATGGCCTGGGTAGGTAAGAATGGGTCAGAAGGAGAGAAGGTTTAGCCCAGGACCTTCCTGGCACAAACACTGTGCAACTTATCTGAGAACCGTATCTGACAACTTTGCTAGTGTATCCTTATTTTTAAACAACAATAATAAAATTCTGAAATTGTTAGTAGTTTGTGGGTAGCAAGATGAAATGTGACATGGCAAAGCAAAAGGTATGCATGTGGGTTATCTAAACATGAAAATGTGCTTCTAGGAAGTATTAGTCTGTAGTTAACATTTCATCAATACATAATATTTCAAAAACTCTTAGCAACAGACACGCGTAACAACAATTTGCCTGCAATCTGCTGTAGCAGAGGAGATATCTATCTAGACAGAACTACGTAAACCACTTTGCGATGTATAACGCGAGATAGATCAGATTACTTGAAAAACCAAATAAAAGCGCTCCTCTTATTCTCTACTAGCATTACGTAGAGTAAATTAGGTTTTGGGTTTTTCCCAGGCACTATGGGAAGGATTAAAGGATATGTAGAATAAATTGTGTCATTGCTGGGATATATTCTAGTAGTTCAGAAAGGCAGTTTTAAAAAGAAAAAGAAAGGAACTCCCAGTGGGCCTAAGGATTTCAGTCTTAGTCAGAAAAACTTACACATATGGCATCAAATTTAACTTACTTATCACAAGGGGCAAAGAAACTGCACAAACACAGAAATCTTTGGCTTACTTTCTTTGTACGGAGAAGCAATATCCATATTATGAACACTGACTTGTGTCACTTTTGGGCTTCCCAACTCCTGAAGGCTGCAATCCTAACCCCTGGTCAGCATTAGCAGGGCTTAATGGATTGGTGTGGAAACTGCCACAGCTACTCTCTTGCCACTTGTGCTAGTCAGGGTGGAAGGTGACTGGCGGTTGAGGGGGGGAATCCATTCACTGTGCCAGGACTCAGACAAAGGGCAACAGCTCAGGATCCAACAGATACTGTGCCATGTGCCACTATGTGCCACTGTAGCACCCCAAATGCCCATTTGGGGTGTTCCCCCAGCCTACCACTGGTCGTACCTTCTGCCTATCCACTATTTGGGCAGAAATGTTTGGTTGCCCCTCACCAGCAAGGCTTCCAGTTTCAGAAGCTGGCAAGAGTGGGCCAGGGCAGAGGTGGTCATCTAAACTCATTCCAACATGGTGGATTGGAGTGGGTGGGTATTGGATTGCTCTGTTAAGATGCTTTCCCTTAAAATAAAAAATACTACTAAGTTTATATTCCGTGTGTATGCTTTGTTTTTCTTTCAGAAACAGCGCAGGTCTCCAATCTAGACTGAGACTCTGGCGTGGGATATGGGGGAACCTTTAGCCATTTGCCCACAAACCACAAACCAGCCCAGCCCACAGTCCTGCACTTTGCACGAAGAATGTGTACATTGTAGGATTCGGCGGAGTTTATGAAATAAGACGGAGTGTTTAATGACTCTCAATCCCTTTAAGTCTCTTGCACTGCTTTTCTATTAGAAATGCGGTAAAAACAGCATCACATGTCAGTGTGCGAGACATGAACTTGGAACACCCTGGTTCAAATCCCACCTAAAGCAGGAACCCAGCCTTATCACTATGGGGATAAGAATACTGAGCGATGGTAAGGATGAACTGGGATTATGTATGTGAAAGTGCATTGTGCACATTAAAAACAGCTATAACAATAAATTAAAAAAATGCTCCTTTATTTTGCTATCTATTGGACAAATCAGATTTTTTTATTTTTGGTTTTTTACTGGATTTCAATAATAGACTATCCTTCCTCTGGAGATCTACCAAAGTCAGAGTCCAAGCATCTCCCAGAAGCCATGTAAGTTACTTTTTATTTGCATTTGGCTGAGGAAAAAGGGATAAAGTAAGAACATAGATGATAGATTATGCACCATTGAGATCAGGCGTAAGTTGGTCTGTGACCGTAAAAATAAATCCATTCATTCATTGAGATCAGGCAGATAAAGAAATTTGATCAACAGTTCTATACCCTCTTACTCATGAGTAAACCTAATGGAAAACAGTCAGGCTTAGTTCTCAGCAGACATGTATAGGGTAAGGACATAGGCTGGATCCTAATCCTGTTCAGCCAAGTCTTGTGACCTGGAAACCTGACATAAATTAAGATGGCAAAAGGGGTGATGTCACTCCAGGCTTATCCACACTTCCGCTTGTCCTGCTGCTTACAGCAGGGAAAGACCACTCTTTAGAGCTCAATCGGAGCAAACAGCAATTTGGGGTTTTTCCAGGCTTTCCCTGGGAAAGAAGCAGTGGGAAACTGCCCATACCTGTAATTTCTAGGCATGGGACAAGCAGAAGTGTGAAAAAGCCCCCCAACACTATTTTAAAAGCATGTTTTCCCTCTGCTAGAGTAAGGTCACTTCAGGCTGCTCCTGGATTGAGTTTGTATCTGGTGTACATTTCACCAGATTATCTTATGTTGGGCTTCCTTTACAACAGCTTCTTGTGCAATAGATTGCTCTCTTAAATGTTTACAAGTAGGATTTCTCCCTTAAATGTCTAAATGTACATCTTTTTAATGTAGTGTTGTGTATATGTGTGCTCTTTTCTTGGAAAATATTGTTCGAATAGGGAGTTCATATGCTCTACTTGTCAGAGCGTATTAGATTTCATGAAAAGACTGGTGTTTATTATTAGCTATTGTGAATATTTAAAAGGATGCTCCTTATCATCTTCAAGTTATGTCACACTTATTGGTTGCACACACAGAATTAATAACATCTCTTTCTCTCTCTCCTTACAAATTGTACAGTATATGCAATCTTCTTCACTATACTTGGAATCATGAAAAGTGGTAGACCAAACCAAAACCCACTCTCAGACTGGAGGGAGACAAGCAATTGTTAGTTTGAGTGTTGTTGTTCGAAAAAGTTAGGACTGTATGAAGAAAGCATTGTGGTTTCTATGTAAACCTTTCTAATTTATAAATAAAGTTTCACATACCATTCCCCCCCAAAAGTTTTGTATGTGCCATTGTATCTTATCACTTCATATCTTCTATATTTTTTTAGATTGCAAGCATACATATTGTAGAGGCCAGAGTGTTTGGCCGCAGATTCCTAACTAATCACCCATGGGTAAAGCTGTGTTTGCATGTAATAATGTGAAGCCTGTTGGATTGGAGATTATAGTGTCAGCAGAACAAAAATGTATGTGTGCACCATAGGAAATGATGTCTATTTGCTATACCCTCAATGTTGGTAACTGGACCATATAGCTGGACCATAAAGGCTGATCGCCGAAGAATTGATGCTTTTGAATTATGGTGCTGGAGGAGACTCTTGAGAGTCCCATGGACTGCAAGAAGATCAAACCTATCCATTCTTAAAGAAATCAGCCCTGAGTGCTCACTAGAAGGACAGATCCTGAAGTTGAGGCTCCAGTACTTTGGCCACCTCATGAGAAGAGAAGACTCCCTAGAAAAGACCCTGATGTTGGGAAAGATGGAGGGCACAAGGAGAAGGGGACGACAGAGGATGAGATGGTTGGACAGTGTTCTCGAAGCTACTAACATGAGTTTGGCCAAACTGCGAGAGGCAGTGAAGGATGGGCGTGTCTGGCATGCTCTGGTCCATGGGGTCACGAAGAGTCGGACACGACTAAATGACTGAACAACAACAACATTGTCCTGGGATGAGATGGTAATAATCCACCATCTGTGTCATTTCTGAGTGATCCCATCCTGGCTCAGAACCCCAGAAACCTTAAAATTCCTGGTTCCCTACAATTCACACAGAGATAGATGCCAGACCATCTCTCTCTCTCTCTCTCTCTCTCTCTCTCTCTCTCTCTCTTACATACACACATAAAGCAATAAACCCAGAGAAGGTGAGGTTGGACCTCAAAGGTTTGCATTTCCATATTCTCCTGAGCCAAATACCCCCAAGGGGCTGGTCTAGAAAAAAGCCCTTTGCCAACATAAATGCCTTCGGGTGCTCACCTATGCAACTTATTTTAATGTTTTCTAACCTCCCCCCCCAATACAGTCCCTTAAACAGTGACCCACTAGTTCTGCACTGTATTGGAGGGGGGGAGAGGGGTGGGGTGTATCCTGTTAGGAAGAAAGCACATTGGGAGGTGGGATTTTATCTTCCTATGCAGCTTGGTACCAACGCTGTCCTTGGTACGCCTTCTTTTCCCCTTCCCAGTTTGATTCCTTGCCATCTTATTTGCACAAATTAACCATTCCAAAATTCAGACGTGCCTTCACGCTAGCTAGATTGGATGTGCTGCCCTCAGCGGTACTCGAGGGCAGATTTCAAAAGATCCCAATCGAAAAAAGACTCTGCCCCTGCGGAAGCGGCAACTTGGAAGCAGTGGATCATGTCCTCCTGTCATGCTCCCTCTATAAAGATCTGAGGTTCGAATTTATTACTCCACTCTTACTCACTATCCCAGGCCGTCCATCTGTGAATACGTTGTTCTTTCTCTTATCTGATCAAAATGAGCTGACAACAACAAACGTTGCTAGATTTATTGAGGGCGCAGTGAGATTAAGGGCCACTATTTGAACGACAATCATAACCATTTGATGGATCTTTTTACCTACTATTGTTTTTAATTGTACATCGTGTATCTTTTGTTGCAATGGCTGCTGGCTATGCGAATAAAGTTTTCAGTTCTCAGTTCTCCTATGCAGCTTGACCTGACCATGGGATTACCTGCATGAGGCCAGTTCTGGCATTTTAGCCAAGCATCTACTTCTCTCCTTCTCACATATATAATTTTATTTGTATGCTGCCATCCCACAGTTGAAACCATGCTCAATGCAGCTTACAACATGGAAAATTCATAACAAAAGTAGTCATAGAATCATAGAGTTGGAAGAGACCACAAGGGCCATCCAGTCCAACCCCCTGCCAAGCAGGAAACACCATCATGAACAATAAAGCATTAAAACTTTGAGTTTCATTCACAAACAATAATAGTTGAGAAAGGTGTGCGTTAAACAATTAAGAAATAATGGACACCATTCTCCACGTATGTGTGTGAGAGAAAAGTTTTCTTCTTTGCATCAAACTTCTCTGAACAGTGTTACAATTCCCAATTGAAAGGTGACACTTCAACTACTGACAGGGAGAGTAATATTTTATATTTTACTCCAGCTATTCAATTAGCAGAAAATCATCTTTTCCCTTCCTTAATAAAACACCCAGTATCTATCTACACTTGTCTCAACTGCAAAGTGAAATAAATTTCCCTTTAACAAGCAAATAAAGTGGTACAATTTAATCTAATCTAACGCCTTGCTTTATCTTACTCAACTGGGAGCTAGCTAATGCTAATAATTTCCTCATTTTAGCCTTTTAAAACAAGAATTAATGTGTCTGAAGCTTAGGAAATCAATTCCAGTCTTATGCCTAGGTTAAATTAGCATTAGGTAGTCATGGGTAAGATCCTGACCACTTGTGCCATATGAATAAAAAGTGAGGATGCAGAATAGAACACCCTGGACATTCTTTCATTTGTGTGAGAGTTGTTTGAGCTAATTGGTTGATTATTTTGAAGGAGTCTAACCTAACTGATTACTTTTGATAAAACATAATTCAATGGGATCCTGTTCCTATTACCCACAATGCAGCATAGCTAGAAATTAGGTTCGTGTCCTCTGGTACCTGAGAAATTTCATTTCCTACCTCTGATGCTTAGATCCTCTGCTCTTATTCCACTCATACTTAGGTACCCTAATTGTTTTGGGGTTTTATTTAAGGATTCATGAATGTTATGTGAAGCCATTACAATAACACCCACACATTCATATTTGCTGAAAAATGTCTACCAAATTACGCATAGTGGGAGGAACTATTTATTGCAGCCACCGCCCCCCTGCATCACACACACAAACACACGCCTGAGTCCCTGAAGATGGAGGTTCAGCCACCAGCTGTTAGGAACTGTGTTTTGGTCTATACTGCAATGTTATCCCTAAAATTTAATACCTTAGGACCAAGCCAGGTATAACAAAGGGCATCCTTGCTTAGGATCTTCCCCATTTTATATAGGTTTCACTCTCTCCAAGGGTACGAGTTCCATGATCTTCAAACCAGGCAAGCTAATTCACCTCTGCATGCACATACCTTCATACATGCACAAACAACCTACGGGGCATCCTAACAACAGAACGACTTAGCTTGGTCTACGACACATAGTGACATAGTGCAATGTCTGTCACAGAGTGGTAGTATGTGGAAGTAATTTGGTGCCATAGTCCTGTGCTGCCCAGCCATGGCAGAGCTCAGTGGCAGGAGAGGCCAGCCAACCAGTCAAGGCTCAGGGGAGTACTTGCCTGGAGGCAGAGTCCATATGCAAGGCTCAATCCAGTCCTAAGGTCAGGAGTATCTCGGTTCATGTAGTCAGGTGGTCCGGGGCTCAAGAAAGCCAAGGGTTGAAGGTCAAGAAAAGCAAGAAGCAGCAAGGTTTGGCCAGGAACAACAAATGTTGTTTCCAGCCACTGACTGAGGCTGGAAGAAAGAAGGCTGATCAGCAACAGGTGGAGTCACTCTACCTTCTGTTCCTTCAGGTTGCTGCTCACCAGGTAAAGCCGATTCCTGGCCCGTGACACTTGGATGGATTGCACATTCTCAGAATGCTTTGGTCTTCCTTAAAACACCCTCATTCGGGGGTTTAGCACTGGTTACCACTCGCAGGAGAACAGCCAGTGGAAGCCTGCTTGGAGAAGCTGGGGCCTCTCCACCAGCCGGCTCATGAGGAAAAACCTGTGTGCCCCCCTAAGCACCTGTGTGCCCCCTTTAAAGCCCTAAACGGCCTCGGTCCTGTATACCTGAAGGAGCGTCTCCACCCCCACCGTTCAGCCCGGACACTGAGATCCAGCGCAGAGGGCCTTCTGGCGGTTCCCTCACTGCGAGAAGCAAAACTACAGGGAACCAGGCAGAGGGCCTTCTCGGTAGTGGCGCCCGCCCTGTGGAACGCCCTCCCATCAGGGCTCAGAGAGATAAACAACTACCTGTCATTTAGAAAATACCTGAAGGCAGCCCTGTTTAGGGAAGATTTTAATCTGTGACTTTGTATTGTATTTTGATATTTGTGGGAAGCCGCCCAGAGTGGCCGGGGAGACCCAGCCAGATGGGCGGGGTATAAATAAATTATTATTATTATTATTATTATTATTATTATTATTATTATTATTATTATTATTATTTAAGCTGCCCCCACTGACACGGGGAGTTAGGATGGCTCTGTAAGTATTCTTACAAACTATAATTCACAGGATCGCCCTACAGCTTGATTTAGGTGACCGAATGAGGAGGGATAGATGTAGACAGGAACTGATGTCTCAACAGTATTTCCCTTGTAGAGAAAGCACCACTTAGACTCCACTTCATGCAGCGAAACGTCACTGGCTAACAGAGATACTTCTATTGCATTGACCTTGTTGGAGTGAGGCACTTGAAACACAGCACAGCTTAAGTTAATGACTTTTAAGTCCCACCAGTTTTAGCGAGAAAGAATTAAGGAGTATGCTTAAGGAATCAGTGGGATTAAACACCCTTCCTTTTGGCTGGACTGTGTCCTACCTCCGCCTCAGGTTCGATCATCCTTTCACAATCAACCACTTATTAGAACAGTCCAGGAATTTCACAGCAGAAAGTCTCAAAGCTACAACTGATATCCATTTAAGTTCCACAGAGCCTTCCATGTGTACTGATAGCCAACAATGGCTCATATATGAATTTGTATACCACCTAGTAACTTAAGTCCTCCAGGTAGTGTATAATACAAAAGTATTTAAAAAAAGAAAACAAGCAAGAACAAACACATATAGGCACAGAGATAGACACAAAAAAAAATAGAAGAGATAAAGGCACCACCAATAAGCCATAGATAAAATATCAAAAATAGCTTAAGCATTTTAAATGCCTGGGAAAACAAAAAGGTCCACACACGGGTAGAAGGCAAGCTTCTTTGGAAAGGGCATTTCATAACGAGGGCACCAGTGCCAAATAAACCCCCATAGCAACTGTGCTAATAATTTGACTTAACTGGTCAGTTAAAAATAAGCTTTTCTGGTATGGTTGGATACTAAAATGAAACTTCTTTTTTTAAGAAATGGGATTCATTTTTCCCATAGTGAATAGTCTTTATAGGTCAAGAGGATAAGATTCAGAGCAACCATTACTTCTTGCCATCTGTGGGACATTCATAATCTGGATGTTGTTTTATAAACAACTTATTATGTGCCTCTAAATGTCACAATATGGAGGAAATGTAGAAAGTAGCATTATTTGTAATGAGAGTCATATTTATCAATACAAATTGCGGTCATAGCGATTTAATTAGTCATAGCGCAAAATTACAAATCCTGCCAATGGGAGTTTGCTAATTATATTAAATACTAGAGAAAGGTCCATGAAATTGCCTAAGCAGGAGGGAGGGGAGGGAGGACTCCAGCCTTTCCCACTTACCTATCTTCTTCTACACCCCCTCACTGGAAATATTTCCTTTACTCTCCCACCCCCACCCCCACCCCACCCCGTTGCCATTTCATTCTGGCTTCCTCCTCTCAATGCATGGCTTGTTGTTTCACCATTCTCTCCAATATCCCCCAGGCCAATTTATGACTGGCCTACGGGGACAACAGCAAGGGTTGGCATGTTGGGACTGCTGTCAAGGGTCCACACCCCAGCACGGAAGCCCCTGGACCTGCTCCTCCATTGCATGCTTCTTCACCCGCCTCTTGCTACGGTTCAAATGGCAAGAGTCGTGAGGAGGAGGGACAGGACATGCCGCTGCTCACAGATGCTCACAGGTTCCCTGCCTGGCAGGTGACAGCAGTGATGAAGAAGAAGAGGAGGAGCCAGAAGAAGAGGATCAGCCAGTGATAATGGTGGTCAGGAGGTAGATTCATGGAGGGAGGGAAGCCTGGAGGTTGTCTTGCCAAAAGGCCCTCTGAAAACTGGAACATCTGAAAATATAGCCATTGTGGCATTCCCACCCACTCCAAAGCCAAGACACACAGCACCCAAGACCAGACCAGCATCCGACACAGAAAATCCCAGAAGTTCCTGTCAATCTGACAGTAAGAGTGTCTACATTTACTACTCATAGAATCATAGAGTTGGAAGAGACCACAAGGGCCATCCAGTCCAACCCCCTGCCAAGCAGGAAACACCATCAAAGCATTCCTGACAGATGGCTGTCAAGCCTCTGCTTAAAGACCTCCAAAGAAGGAGACTCCACCACACTCCTTGGTAGCAAATTCCACTGCCGAACAGCTCTTACTGTCAGGAAGTTCTTCCTAATGTTTAGGTGGAATCTTCTTTCTTGTAGTTTGAAGCCATTGCCCCATGTCCGCTTCGCTGGAGCAGCAGAAAACAACCTTTCTCCCTCCTCTAGGTGACATCCTTTTATATATTTGAACATGGCTATCATATCACCCCTTAACCTTCTCTTCTCCAGGCTAAACATACTCAGCTCCCTAAGCCGTTCCTCATAAGACATCGTTTCCAGGCCTTTGACCATTTTGGTTGCCCTCCAGCTTGTCAGTATCCTTAAGATTTTAGTGCTGCTTAAGATTTTAGTGCTGCTTCATTATGCCCCAAATCAGCTTCCTGAGGCAGCCCCCTCACTCTGCCTAATAGTAATAGTAGAGCAGGCTTTACCTGGCCTTGTCCTCCCTTTCCCCAATGCTACTCCGCTTTCACCCCCCTCTGTCTTTCTCTCCCCTCCCCTGCCCAAGGGCTGTGCTTTCTGTTTTCCAATAAGAATATGACAGCATCTACTTGTGTAGAAGGGGAAAAAATAATTAAGCAGGATGAGGCAGCATTCAGGAGTGACCAGGGTGGGCATAAAGCTACCCCCTGCCTACGCAGCCCCATCCCGAGTTGTGTTTTGCTGCCCCTTGAAAATGTGACAGAGTGTTTGGAAGTGGCTTTTATATGCAGGAGATACACGGAGGTCTTCTGCGGTCTCATGTCAGGAACGGGGCTTGATAGAGCATCCCTTCAAATAATTATTCACTTGGAAAACAGGCTGCACTTATGCTTTGCTTAGTGTCACTCACACAAGCTGAGATGAAAGTTCATGTGGGGATAAGAAGGTAGGAACCTTCCAATTGATCTTTAAGGGATTCTGGTTTTTTTTAAGAGCCAGTGAAAATCCCTTTAGTATTCCATTCTGTTCGCTTTCTTTAGCACAGCGTATGACCTTGGCAATCTAGGAGGCCACGGCCCTTGTGTAAAACTAGCAAGCTTTTATCTAATGGGATGTGGCCCTCCCTGTACATTATGATTAACCTCAGGTTTCAAACACTTGACTTACAAAATTGTTCACTTAAAGAGAGTTGTGGGGGGTTTTTTTGTTGGGTATTCTTTTTTTTTAAGCATTTGAAACTTTTGAAGCAGACTAGCTTAACAGAGCAAGACCAGAGCTAACCCACAAAGAAGTGACCCATGTCACTTCTTTTCTTTAAAAAAAATGAACTAATTGCTAAACAAAATTGTTTGACTGCCTAGGTTTCATGAGAAGAGCTTTAGTAAACCCTGCAGCATTTGCTAGTTCCAAACCCTTTGAGTTACACTAATAGCTAGTGTAACATAGTGCTAAGGCTGCAATCCTAAACCCAGTGACCTGGCAGCAAGTCTCACTTGAACCACATGGGGCTTACTTCTGAGTAGACATGTATAGCGCTGCACAGTTAAGAGGATGAGCAGTGAGCCAGAAGCTGTTGGTTAAAATCCTGCTTCAGCCAAAAATTCACCAGGAGACCATAAGTGAGCCATATTCCATTAGCTTCATCTCCCAACCTGCAGTAACACAGGTGAGAATTGCAAGAATTACAGAGATAAGGTATGTGGCATGGTTGAATATCCAAATATGCTACAGGTGAAACTTGAAAAATTAGAATATCATGGAAAGGTTCATTTCTTTCAGTAATTCAACTTAAAAGGTGAAACTAATATATGAGATAGACTCATGACATGCAAAGCGAGATATGCCAAGCCTTTATTTGTTAAAATTGTGATGATTATGGCGTCTCAACTTAACAATCTCAACTTTGGGGTTTTCATCAGCTGTACGCCATAATCATCACAATTATAACAAACCAAGACTTGACATATCTCGCTTTGCATGTCATGAGTCTATCTCACATATTAAACTCCAGTAGCTAATGAAAACAATTGCTTACATAAATGGACTTTTCCACGATATTCTAATTTTTCGAGTTTCACCTGTATACAGTACTTGATTGGCTATTATCTGCCTATCACATTGAGAGCCTGTAGTTCATCCAAGGTACCCAGGCCCTTGTGAAAAGGGTTATCCCAAATTGTTCCTCATCAGGCAGTTTCTCCCCTGCCCTGCTCCCATCCTATACACTAAAGATGCACTAACTGAGCCAACCTTGCACCGATTCCCACCTGTTTGTTGTCTGAGGTTGCTTTGCAACTCAAAACTAGGTACAATTCAAATAAACATCTCTATGACATGATGGCCAGCACTATAATACAGTATAAAAACCTATTCCAATGAAGGTTTGATAAAAGCCTGATACCTAACTCTCCTGTTTTATAGACTATATTTTACCTGAAACACACTACGAAGGGAAAGAGTTAAAAACAATTATTTCAGTTGTAATGAAACAAACAAGAAACCTGCTGTTTATAACCCCATTTACCTGGAAGTAAGCCCATACTGAATTCAATTGGACTTTCTGAGAAGACATGCTTAAAATTCTGGTGTAAATTGCTTAACTATCAAACAATTTGCCAAGATGGGTGGATATTTAAACCCCATAATGCTGAAGTGGGGGAAGAGTCTAAGCAAGATGTTGTGTAAATTTAGAACAAAATTGTTAACTTTAAGGTTAGCATTAAAGCTATTGGGATTGATACTTGGAGGAGCATCTTGAAGATCGGTGGATTAATGTGTAGTGGAAACAGCTGATGTGTCAACTGTGGATTTTATGATGTGCATATGTTCATTTTGGTGTTTCTGATTTTGTTTATCTTATCATAAGAATGACAATGAGAATAAGAATGGTGGAGGGATTGACTTTATCTTCTCATATTTCCCTGGCAATATCTTCACTCTTTCTTGGCTACACCCTTTAGGCTAAAATCTCCCTTTTCGTTTGTTGCATCTTCAGTCTCCTCACTTTACTGCAAGACTTTGTTGCACAAGATGATTTATATAGTAAGAGTCTAATAAACAGATGGGGGAACAAGGGGTAGCAAGAATGCAGAAAGAGCAATCACACAAGTACAAACTCCTGTGCACAGCCCTTAATTAAGCATACATTTAACAATATTTTAAGAGGCGCAGACACATTCCTGTGCAAAAGGGTGTGCTTTTTTTAAAAGCAGAGTCTCAATAGAGGGCTGCTGGAGGGGGAACAGCACATTAGAAAATTGCCTCCTGCACACAAGTACTAGCGCGTGTAATGGATATCTGTCACTGACACCTCGCTGGGTTACAATTAATTCTGAGTCATCAGTCATGCCTTCTCCTGAGAGCGCAAAAAAAAAGTAGCAGCAGCATCAGGATTGCCCTTTGAGGATAAGCTTTTGTAACATGCTAGGATTCTAGAAGGCAGCCATACATCTACTAATGCCACAGACACCACAGCTGTCAGCTTAGATAAATGGAGCCTGTGCTGAAAAGCAGAAAGTGGACATGGATTGTCAAAGATAATATGGCTAACTTAGTACATCATGTGCTACATATGACTTATCCCGGTGCTTAATTCGAATATTTTTAGTCCATTACTCCAAACTACCTCAAACTATTGACTCTAGTATTGAAACCAGCTATTTCAAAAGCGTCATTTAAATTGGTTTGTTGGCTTCGAAGGTGCATACAATGTGCACCTACATAGAAGATGCGTCTATTTAGGTACAGTTAGTGCTATTTCTCCTCCTTCATGGCCACCTCATGAGAAGAGAAGACTCCCTGGAAAAGACCCTGATGTTGGGAAAGATGGAGGGCACAAGGAGAAGGGGATGACAGAGGATGAGATGGTTGGACAGTGTTCTCGAAGCTACCAACATGAGTCTGACTAAACTGCGGGAGGCAGTGAAGGATAGGTGTGCCTGGCGTGCTCTGGTCCATGGGGTCACGAAGAGTCGGACACGACTGAACGACAGAACAACAAGAAGTGCTATTTCTCTAGACAGAGAGGTGCCGGAATTCACCATGAACACCTCCTTCGTTCTCTCATAATAGCAATGGTGCCCACCTGAGAGGTGCTGGAACTGACTTCTGTTGTGTTCTAGCTGAAAAAAGTATTATTTTTAGATAAAGCACTCTTCCCAGAAACTCCACAGATCATTCAAGCCATCCATGGGGCTCTGCCTTATTGCTGCTCTCAAGGAGCATGGGTTTTTTTCTGCTGTGGGACCCAAGTTGTAGGATTCACTGCCAAGGAGACAGGGTTGAACACAGATTGCAGAACCGTCTACAGCTCTATTTGGGAACGCTGCTTGTACGCGAGTGCTATGTGTGAGCAAGGAAAGCAAAGGTCTGTGTGCTAAGCTCCATTCCTTGTGTCGCAGGAACAACGAAGGATCCTCAGAAATATAGGTTCCAAATCATACGGGGAGTCTCCAACTTGTGGGTGGGGATGGGCTTAGCACCTTATGGGAGGACCTTATCCCCTATCACCCTGCTCATGCCTGAATAGGGTTTATATAAAAGCCAGTTCTCAGTTTTCCATCCATAGCTGTCAACCCTCCCTGATGTTTCCCAATGCTATAATAAGGGAATTTCCCGCAAAAAAGGGGAAAGGTTGGCAGCTATGTTTCCATCCCAATGCACCAAGAAACAGGTGGGATCCATTTTGATCCTCAGTTGGATTATTGAGTTTATACCAGGGATTACTGGTGCAGAGAGCAAGTTTATATCCTATCCCAATGGCGTCCCCTTTACTTTTCATTTAGTGATTAATTGCAACTATTCTGTTGTTGTTGTTGATTATTATTATTATTATTGTTGTTGTTGTTATTATTATAGATTTTCTTGGTTTACAAAGTGTGTGTAATGTCTCTCGTATTTTTCCATAAAACATTTTTACAGATCAATTTTAGTTGTTGAGACATTAGGGAGAGAGGGGGGGGGAGGAAGTGGGTGGGATGGGTGGGAGGGTGGGGTGGGGTGGGGAGATGATGTTTCTATTTTCCTTAATATATGTAGGATTTGGTATCAGCGTCGCTTGTGTTGGTTCTCTGTTGTTTGCTTGTGTTTCTTTGGCTGTGAGAGGTCGCAATCGGCGTAGGGTTTGATTGTTCATTTGTGGTTGGCTGTGGTGATCTTTGGTTTCCTGTGTGAGTGGGGTGGCTGCTTGTTGTTGTTGTTGTTGTGGGGGGGGAGGGAGCATAGTGCTGCAAACCAATGTCATTGCAGTAAAGGCAAAAAAAAAAAAAACTTAATCTCTTCCTTCACTAATAGGGATCTGCCTATGTGTCTGAGCACACATGTGCATGCAATGGGAGGGTATGCACTGAAAGACATGCCCACGAAGAGGATCTCTATCCGCACCTGTTACAACAACAGTCGTTTTGAATGAAGACTGGAGAGAAGGCTAATAGATAACAAACCGGAAGGTATCAGGTGTCAACATGTTCTAATGCAAGGATGGGGAACCGTTTTTGGTTCAAGGGCCACATTCCCTTCTGGAAAACTGTCCAAGGGGCAGAACAGTCCGGTGGGTGGGATCAGAGGCACTGCAATACCTGCAAATGTTATCTTTGCACAGGAGGCCAGCTTCTGCAGACACCCACATCTCTACCTTACATCTAGTCACGCAAAGAGGCGCTATCTGAATCCAAGGATACATTGCAGCAAGGCA
The DNA here is from genome assembly GCF_009819535.1 of Lacerta agilis. Classification (NCBI taxonomy): domain Eukaryota; kingdom Metazoa; phylum Chordata; class Lepidosauria; order Squamata; family Lacertidae; genus Lacerta; species Lacerta agilis. The sequence continues at coordinate 95,622,553 of NC_046315.1, read as the reverse complement.
AACCAGGGTGTGAAGCAGGGTCAGCGAGGAGCATGGCCTCAGAAGAGTGTGTTCGGGGGAAAGTTCCAAGAAGAGAGGTTTTTAGGGCTGCATCTGCCCTCTGGCCTCAAGGTTCTCAATGGCTGTCTTAAAATGTCCTATCTGGGCTTAAACAAGGAAGAAGAAGAAGAGTTTGGATTTGATATCCCGCTTTTCACTACCCGAAGGAGTCTCAAAGCGGCTAACATTCTCCTTTCCCTTCCTCCCCCACAACAAACACTCTGTGAGGTGAGTGGGGCTGAGAGACTTCAAAGAAGTGTGACTAGCCCAAGGTCACCCAGCAGCTGCATGTGGAGGAGCGGAGACGCGAACCCGGTTCACCAGATTACGAGTCTACTATTCTTAACCACTACACCACACTGGCTCTTGTTTAAGTTTGCTACCACAAAGAACTGCATGCTGGGACTCTCACACAACATGCTAGAAACCTTCTGAGCTGAGGTATCAGGGGGCACCAGAGAGACAAACTGGAGCCACGGTGTAATATAATGCTCCCAGATCCGCTGCCTTCCAACATGTTGCTGACTTGAGGCCACCAGGTTGTTCCCTCCACGGCTATTTTCCAATTCTCTGGCCTGCCTTGGACCAGATTTCTGCTAGACTTTGACCTGCCAGCCATACTTGCTTGCTATTAATTTTGAGTGCCTGACACTACCCAATCCAAGTGATTTTTGATTGATTCAGAATGGATTGGTTTCTTTAATAAAGAAACAACACTCCCCCCCCTAACCCTCAAACACACACCCCTCCCACCTTTCAATATTACATTTTGCCTGCACTGGGGTGCGGGAATGCCAAAACATTTTAAAGCAAATTGCGCCAACTTAACTTCAATACGATGAAATCAAATATTTTTTCGTATCACAAAGATTTCCGATCTGAAACATGTCTTAGGCTGAACGATGGAAGCAAATAAAAATGGCAGTACTTTGGGATTTAAGGTGTTATCTCTCCATGGAATATATCATAGAACTTAATGTTTGTAGAAGTCATCTTATCTCAGACTTCACAGGCTGACAAAGTACACAGAAAATGCAGTCAGACTCCTGGTTTGATCCTTGACTTTGACAGATCACAGATATGAAAATCTTAGCAATTTTCCGTGGGGCCTGTAGGCAGGTTGATAACTGATGATGAAAAGGAGCAGGTATCCATAATCAGCTTCAGAAGTAGCCCAACAGGAGAACTCCTTTTCCGCACAGGAAGCATAAACAGACACTGCCTGCCTCAACTGCATAATCAAGATTTAGACAACTATGTCTAGCTTTGCTATTGGAGAGAGAGAAGTGCAGAGCTGCACATTTGCCAGCTTCCATTTTAAAGGCAGCTAGAATGTTTAAATACTTTAGAATACTTTGAAGCACGAACAGCATGAGAGACCAAGTTACTCTGCATGATGTGGCTTTCCTTGATTACAACGAGGTTGCTGTCTGTGTGTGAGTGAAGTGATTGTATGGCAATAAAGCTAGCACCCTCTTGGTATCAGTAATTTGAGGACTCTGATTTGAACACTGTTCACTGAGGCCATCACATTTCTTCTTCTTCTTCTCTAAGACTGGCTATTTCATACACCACAACTGCATGTGCACAGATACAAAAGCATTGCACCACTGCTTCTTGCAGCAAAGACATCAAGTACGAATGACAGGTGCTGGGTCCTTCTCCACCTCTCCTGTTTCAGTTGTTGTTGTTCAGCCGTTCAGTCGTGTCCGACTCTTCGTGACCCCATGGACCAGAGCACGCCAGGCACGCCTATCCTTCACTGCCTCCCGCAGTTTGGCCAAACTCATGTTAGTAGCTTCGAGAACACTGTCCAACCATCTCATCCTCTGCCGTCCCCTTCTCCTTGTGCCCTCCATCTTTCCCAACATCAGGGTCTTTTCTAGGGAGTCTTCTCTTCTCATGAGGTGGCCAAAGTACTGGAGCCTCAACTTCAGGATCTGTCCTTCTAGTGAGCACTCAGGGCCGATTTCCTTGAGAATGGATAGGTTTGATCTTCCTGCAGTCCATGGGACTCTCAAGAGTCTCCTCCAGCACCATAATTCAAAAGCATCAATTCTTCGGCGATCAGCCTTCTTGATGGTCCAGCTCTCACTTCCGTACATTACTACTGGGAAAACCATAGCTTTAACTATACGGACCTTTGTCGGCAAGGTGATGTCTTTGCTTTTTAAGATGCTGTCTAGGTTTGTCATTGCTTTTCTCCCAAGAAAGGTCCAAGGTTAACTCTTGGCACCTACAGGTTTGTCATTGCTTTTCTCTCCTGTTTCAGTAAGCCAGAGCCAATCAGGGCTCTCAATCACACTGGTGCTTAAGGACACAAAGGTGTTATTCATTTTTTAACTTAGTAACTGGAAGAAATGCATATGAAAACATTATTTTAACTGCACACGTTGCTTGTTGTCCTATTTAATATTTGAAATAATTAAAATGTTTTTTTTACAAGAAAACTACCTATCATTGCTTTGATCCTACTTCTTTTGTTCTACAGTACTGACATTGAACAGTTGGAGAGCCCATAATTTGCCTGGCTGAAAAAGATGGTAATCCTACAATATATAACACAAACCACTTAAATCGGATATACAGAATAAAAAGCAGGGAAATGGAGGAGAAATTTACATTGGAAATGTCGGCTGGGGAGGTCTTCAAAAATGATCCCAGTGCGTTCTTCAGCCCAATAAATCCTCATTCTTTTAAAACAGGCTCTTGTGGCTCCAAACCTTCAGTTACAATTAATTCGATCCAAATTAATTGCTTTGACAATGCAGTAATTTGTGTCAAAAGCTCCCCATTGCATTATCTGCACTGGATAACTACTGACTTATGTATCTCTCCCTGGTGACACAGCAGCAGATTGGTCCTGGGATGGTTTGAACACATTTAATTATATCTAGATCAATTTTTATAGGAAGTCACTTCTTTACATGATGGGATGCATATCACTTTCTTTCTTTCTCACACACAAACACACGGTAAGTTCTCTCATTCCTTCTCTGTCTGACAGAGAGAGAATTAGAGAGGGGTCCCTTTGTTTGCTTCATAGAGCAGTATGGGTTTACGTTGTCTAGCTTTTGGAGATCACTTACTTTCACCATCAAGAACCCCATTCAGTTTCTGCCATGTTCACAGCCACAGCCAGGCTGAAAGCTTACATGGACTTATAAAAGAGTTAGGGCTGTTTTGCTGAGAACAGCCCTTTGGCGGGACAGTTTTCTCCCTCCAACTTTGTTCCTTCTGAGCTCACCTAGGGATGTCATCTGGACCATTTATACACCACGGAATATATATTTTAAAAAATCCTTTCTATACAGTCCCAACTATTTCTAAACCAAAAAAGAAGAAAAAAAGAAATGAAGGGGGAGGGGACTTCCCCTGTTAACAATTAAGTGCAGTAAAAATCTTTCAAACTGTATGTGATCTATTTCCAGTTTACCCTACTTTTTTCTGCCCAGTAGGGGCCTCAACACTGGTCCACAATACCACTCAAAAAAAATCAACATGGAAGTGCATGAAGAAAATGAAAACAACTTAAAACTACGTTTAAAATTGAAGAGGCCCAGCTGTTTAATACAGAATTTTTTTTATCGGAAGTACTCTGCATTTAGAAATATATATGCTTCAAAATTCAGTTCCAAATACAAAAGGTGTCTTCTGAATCTCTAGTCTGTCATTGGGCTCATGAGCCCAGTACTGTCTACTTTGAGTGGTAGCAGTTTTCCAGATCTAGGTTCTTTTGTGTCTAAGATGTTAGAGACTTTGGACTAAGATGTTAAGAGACTGTTCATTTGTAGAGAACGCGTTTCATCTAGAGAAGGTCCAAGGTTAACTCTTGTCACCTCTACAGGTAAGGGTACAAAAGACTCCTGACTGATACCCTTGGAAGATCTTGCCAGTCAGCGCAGCAAGAAGAAAGACGGAGTAAATACCAAGGAATCAGAAACCAAAAGGAGGCAATTTCTGGTGATTCTGGTAATTAACTATTTTTAATTTAGCTTGATGCATTTCAGAGAAGACTCCTTCAATGGGAACTGTATGAACACTTCAATTTCTCGAACAAGATCTGTACCTGTTGGTCAAAACATGAACACTTTATTGTAGTTCCCTTGCAGATAACTCATCACAGACACCTGGTCAATGTGGACAATACTGGGCTAATGAGCCAACAATCTAGAGATTCAGCAAAATACACTTTCATATGTATTATTAAATGGACCTGTGGTCTGACTCATAACAATGCAGGTTCCTACTACCTTCCTATGAACCTCTACCACTGAGCTGCACTGTGAAAACAGAAAACATATTTAGTAATAATTCAAATGAGCAATATTACTTCCCCCCTTTGTGCTGCAGGATTATAAAAGAAAAACGGGAAAACAGCAGCAATTGAGATGCAAACACCACATAGTTAATTTCATTATGAAGGATCCAAACGCTTGCATGTAATAAGGGGGAAATATGATCAAGTGTGTGGCCTGAATTGACAGATGGAAGGAAAGAGGAAGGCAGATGTGCTCCAATTTCTTGATTTTTTGAAAGATGACTAGCGTGCACAGATTAAACTGCTTGCTTGGCATCACTGTCTGAAGTTATACACCAGAGCAATAATGCAGATTTTTATGCCCCCACTCAGAATTTTACTCGCTAGTGCAGTTTGACATGGAACTCAGGAACAAGTCAAATGCCCAACAGCTGGCACTCTGCAAGGGAACAGTGGAACACCAGCCAGGTCCAGCATGTATATCCCTTGAACTAAGCAGAGCCATATGGGAATGCTAGCCTGAATCTTAACAATGAAAATCAAGGGCCAGGTCAGACGAGCAGCACTTTTCAAAAATTTATGATGCTGAGTTTCTAAGCTAAACCAAAAATGACAGATGAGTTAACAAAGACGGAAGAATACAAGTCGGTCCAGTTTCTTTCCCCTGCAGAGGTAAAGGTGGCTGTGTGATTAAAGCTCAAGTCAGGGAATTGTGGCCAAGCGGTTAGAGCTCAAAAAAATATCTTGGGTGACATTAAGTAAGCTTCGGTTAAAGACAAATCATGACTTAATTCAAGTTGAGGAGGAGATAAAACCACCCCTGGACTTTGGACCCCTTAGACTATTGCAATGTGCTTTTTACACACTGGAGCCCAGCATTAAACAAGGGCTATAACAAAAACAAAACAAAATCTTCTTTTGCTACTACCTGTGTTCTTGCTAAGGCTCCTTCTTCTGTTTCTGCTAACTACAACCAGTTTTCTCCCATTAACTTACACTACCTCAGTAGGAACTAATCCACATACTGCAGTTACTGTGACCAAGCATACTTCTGCCTGTGGAAGTGAACAGTCCCTGGCCTGCTGCCTTGAAACAAAGATATATTTTTTTAAAGCTGCTGATAAACTGGTTTACTGTTTGTTTGTTTTTTAAAAAAATTTTTTTGCCTACTTCTTTATCTAGGCTTCACTGTAGCTTTTGATACCATACACCACAATATCCTTCTGGGTCACCTCTCTGGGTTGAAACAAAATAATAATAATAAAAAAAATCCTTCCAGTAGCACCTTAGAGACCAACTAAGTTTGTTCTTGGTATGAGCTTTTGTGTGCATGCACACTTCTTCAGATACACTGAAACAGACGTCACCAGACCCTTATATCTCTGGGTTGGTTATTGGTTCTCCCTACTGCCAATCTCTCTCCCTCTTTCTCTTTTCTCCTCCCCTCTTCCCTCTAGAACACTAGACTAGATTTCAGAAGCTACTTTCACATTAATATTTAAAATGAATTCGTAATTTAGTATAATCTCCATTGTCCATACTTCAATTTGCTCAGCTTGCCAACTATATATACTTTTCAAAATATGCATTATGAACTGAAACCATAAACCTGTGCAGATATGTTCAAACACATTGTGCACTGATGAATATCTGGAGCCACGCCCAGGGGCGTAGCAAGGGGGGTGGGGGGCGGGCCGCCCCGTGTTCCATAATGGAGGGGGTGACAAATTATCAAGGAACAATTTGGAGGGGGGGGAATTGAATTTATTTTGATTTTTTTTTTAATGCCTGCTCCGAAGGTCTTATCTTACTATACTAGGGATTATATAGCTATATATGAAATTTCATGCATATCGGTTAATATCTTGACCCTCCTCCACCAAAATAGCTGTTCACTTGGCTGTTTTCCTATGTCATGAAGGCTGAAATTTCAGTTCAGAGAACACTTACTGTTCCCAACCCTAACCCTGTGGAAAGCCATCTAATTAGACTTTAATTTGATTTTCAGATGTTTTTAGGAGGTAATTTAATTATTGTTTGATTTCATACCAGTGTTATGTATCTGATGTTAGCCACCCTGAGCCCGACTTTGGCCGGGGAGGGTGGGAAATAAATAAAAGTTTTTTTAATTATTACTTGTTATTATTCCTTTGTAAGAAAATATGAAATAACGTAAAACTATTTTTGCGGGGGGGTGGGGGAATCAATGGGGGGGTTGACAAGAAATTTTCCGCACCGGGTACCACCTGACCTTCCCATGCCTCGGGGGGGGGGGGGTGGCCCCCGGGGACCAATTTACCTTGCTACGTCCCTGGCCACACCTTTTAAGATTTCATCTGCACGGGCTTCTACAACTGTACATTCTGAATATACTAGGTTTTATATGCAAGATATACCCTCCATTTTGCAGGGTATACACTGAATGGACTAAACATGCATGACTGAAATTGATATGCATATACCCTTGTGCCAGAGCATTGGATATTGAACTTCACTCGCCCACAGACATACACATGTTCAGCTGAATGTGCTTTGAACATCTGCACTGCTCTGCTGTCTTTAGTAAACAAGGCCTCAAAATCAGGTACTGAAGAATCTAGACTATACTTTTGCATCTTCTAAAAAGCAGTAAATGCAGAGAGCATCACAGTAAAGACAATGGGATCCGATATCCTATCCCCCAGCAAGAAAACTGACTCATCACATCCTCGTCAGAAGCAAAAGCAGATGTGACAAATGTTTGTGCTGAGATATTCCTCCAATATCAATTCTTCACCACTGTACAAATGGCAAGTTTTGCTGGCATCAAACAAACATTCTGAGTGTGTTTCCCTGCGATTGCCTTTAATTTCGCATTGCAGTGATTAATCAGAGCAAATGTCTTTATTTTCTGCTGTTTTAACTACAAGAAATGATCGCTTCAGTTTTTATCCTATTATAAGGATTGTTGCAAAAATGGGAAACAATTAACACTGGGTTTAATGTGCAAGGGCTATAGAGCTGAAGTAATTGCGCTCAAGCTCTGCTAACTTTGTAATCAGGCATTTGGTTGCAAGCTGCTCACGATTGATTCTCAGAGAGGAACTAACACTTGGAGGAAGAAGGCAGGTGTGCCAGAAAAGCAGACATGTTGGCAAAACAAATTAAGACTCTGAAGGGGGAAAGAAGCAGAAACCAGAGAACATTCTCATCAGGAATCCGCTGTCTAAGCTCTGACTACAGCTGATTAAACCAATTTGTAGCCAGGCTATTGCAGAGTGTGAGACCGCACATGCAAATGTGCAAATTTGAGCTGTGTGCAGAAATCTGCATCCAGGAAAGCCACAATTTCCATTTAGAAAACAAACAAGCCTATCGCCACCACATTTCTAGTCCTTGTATAGCCCATCAAGGTAAATATAGTTGGCTGACTCCTAGGGATTGAAAAAAAAAGAATGAGGGGACTTTCACATGGTTCACACATCATGCCAAGCCAAACCATGAACGAGCACAAAAGTATGAGTATGTGTGTGTGAACACCGCAGCTGCTTCAGACCTCCCTAGTCGTGTCGCTGCCACACGATGATAAGCTCAGACATGGTTTGGCTTAGCATGCCATCTGAATCGAGACTCATGGTTTAGCTCTTCTATACAAACCATGAGCCATAAAGCATAGGGCAACCACTGATTACAAATTAGACATCTTGTGCCAGAAGGGGCTGATAAGTTTGGATCAGATGCACATATATAATACACATATATAATTTGGTTGATTTATTCAGGTCAAAGGAATCAGCTTTTGTTGGCAAAGAAAGTACTCTCTACTGCTCTGTGTAGAGAGTGCTTTAAGAAAATAGCACAAAACACACAGAACAATAATGATTTAAAACATACTGGTAACTCTAACACAAGAGTGAATCAGCTTAATTAAAGGAAGAAAAGGTGAGATTTCCATAAGCAGTTGGAATACACACACCAGCAGAGCTTGGTATACATGTTCAAAGTAGACAAGTACTGGGGATGTTTCAACTGCAGTTCATCCCACATGGAACAATTGACCCATTTGCAAGAGTTACACTTGCAGTATTTGACTCCACACAATGAAATTTGAAGAAACAAAATAAAAAATAAAAAAATTCCTTCCAGTAGCACCTTAGAGACCAACTAAGTTTGTTCTTGGTATGAGCTTTCGTGTGCATGCACACTTCTTCAGATACCTGTAACTTAAATTTGAAGACTTTAACTTCAGAGTTTGAAAGTTTATACGGTATCTGAATCCTATTTCTCCTAGAACTAGCAGAACAGAAGGAGAGAGTAGTCTGGCTTACGTGCTTATTTAGCTTAAGGCTGGTTACTGATTTTCCTTTTTTTTGTTTTTGTTTATACCTAGAAAAAAAACAACGCAATGTGATAATGCATTCTTTCCCTTTCAAAAATCAGAACAGTTTCAACGGCACAAAGTTTCAGTTACATCACAAGCCGAACTCTGATTTGCTCTGACTGTGAGACTTTAATTAAAGCAAACTGCCTGGTCCACCCAAGGTTTTCACACCATTTCTAATCCAAAGGGATATAAGATGTGATAACCGATGACAGCTCGAGAGCAGCAACAAATAACAGTCTAATTTCTGTGCCCCTGCCCATCATGCATTCAGCCTCAGCTCAGTGTTCCAGCATTGTCCTGTGCCTAAAACCACCAATCTCAGTCACCCTTTCCCATTATCTGTCACCTAGCCAAAGGGACATCATACAAGTTGAGAAATGTGCATGACATGTATATGAGGACACACATGTGCACTCATGTTCAGAACTTAATCATCTGGCACTTTCAAAGCTCTCTGACCTGGGCAATTGAGGAATGATGCCGAAAGGATGGAGAATGACCATGTCGACAGCTAAAAAATTCTTGGGAGGCAAACAATCCCATTTGCTGAGATGTCTTTCGCCAGATGAAACAGGCACGCTCTCTTTTAGACACTTAATAAAGGTAAAGGTAAAGGGACCCCTGACCATTAGGTCCAGTCGTGGACGACTCTGGGGTTGCGGCGCTCATCTCGCTTTACTGGCCGAGGGAGCCGGCATACATCTTCCGGGTCATGTGGCCAGCATGACTAAGCCGCTTCTGGCGAACCAGAGCAGCACACAGAAACGCCATTTACCTTCCCACCGGAGTGGTACCTATTTATCTACTTGCACTTTGATGTGCTTTCGAACTGCTAGGTGGGCAGTAGCAGGGACCGAGCAACGGGAGCTCATCCCGTCGCGGGGATTTGAACCGCCATACTTTTGAGTAGACAGTGTAAGTCAGTGTTTTTCAACCACTGTTCCGCGGCACACTAGTGTGCCGCGAGATGTTGCCTGGTGTGCCGTGGGAAAAATTGAAAAATTACTTTATATATAGTCAATATAGGCACAGAGTTAATTTTTTTTTAACATTTTCTAATGGTGGTGTGCCTCATGATTTTTTTCATGAAACAAGTGTGCCTTTGCCCAAAAAAGGTTGAAAAACACTGGTGTAAGTTTCCATTTACACCACATGTTTCCTTTAAAAATTCTAGCTGCTGAGGCATTGCAATTTAAGGTGGATTGGTGACATTTTCCTTCAAAATTATAGGAAGGGCTCCGTATACCAGCTTCACTATTTTCTTCATTTGATGCAGGTATTTTATTTCCAGTAAAATTTGTGCTTTTGCACAAATGCACATACCACTTTTAATTGTTCTCTGATATGTGGATGGAAAGAAAAAGGAAAATTGGGACATTCCGGGGTCAATTTCCAGTGTAGAGCTAAGTTTTAACCCTCACATTAGTTTTAGGTGCACAGATGAAGTCATTTTGTACAGGGATTTGCACAAAATTAAATCTTTCTTCAATAATTTCTAATTTCTGCATGATTTGTAGCCCATGAATTATCATCCATCAGCTATGTACTGTGGTCCATTGTTTAGGTAAGCCTCCTGCTTTGCTGAATGCCTGGGACTGCAAAATAGGGGTGGGGTGTAGCTACAAGGCATGGCGAATGGACAGCACTGTTGGACTTGGAGAGTCACAGAGATGTGGAGGCCCATTCTAGACCTGCTAATCCTTACTGAAGAAGGAAAACAAAATCATTCTGGAAAAGAAATACTTCAGCACAGTCATTAAGAAATCAGAAAGCCCTGTGAATGGAAGTTCCACTGTGACATGCTTAAGAAGGATTTGTTCTGAATGTAAAGCTCTAGGATTATTTACTAATTAAAACTGTTTTAGCACAGAGAAATCCCTTGAGATTTACCTCCTGTTTCCAAGGGTGCAGGAGTGTGAAATTATGGATGAACAAACTATAGCACTATAATTCCCTTCTGCTAGTTTAATGAAAAGGTTTGAAGTGAACTGGCAAAATTAGTTCCTAGCACTTTTACCCACCAGTGAATACAATTTATGTTTTTTCAGTGAAAAGGTAAACATGCTTCCAAGACCATTAATCTGAAGGAAGAAGATAAATATAGCTAGTTTTCCTATCAAGGTCAGTGCCCATTCTTCAAAAAGCAGTATTGATATTCCAATTATTATTATTACTACAGTGAGGTTATAGATAGATAGATAGATAGATAGATAGATAGATAGATAACAAAATACACCAACAAACAAAAAAACTCCAGACCAGAGAAAAAGTCCAACAACTACAATAGCACAGCAACTAACTAGCATAATATTTTTTAACATATAGAGGAAGACAATAACCACCATCGTATTTGCCAAACTGAGGGACTTAAGCCAACATAGGTAATATCAACCAATTAAATATTTTTTTCCAAATTGTCACATATTGGACTTTGAAGTGTCCTTGTTCTGTCAGTCTTATTCATAGGAAAAATTAAACTGCTCTGCAAAAAACAAACAAACAAACACCTGTCCTGTTTTGCTAGTCCCTTGATGACATCAACATGGATGTAATGCATAGGTTCAGGGCTGGCCAAGACATTTTGGCACCTGAGGCAGACCCCAAAATGATGCTCCTCTCTCCACCAGGGAAGAAGGGGTGTGGGGAGAGCTACATCAAGGACAGGGGTGGGCAGAGAGATCACATTGTTATTTGCTGCCCCTGTGGATCTTGCCACCTAAGGCAATCACCTCATCATGCCTCATGGGTGGACCAGCCCCAAATAGGTTTCTACGTAATAACTGTTTTCTTGTTCCAGATAGTTTCTTGTTCCAGATATGAACATAAGCATCCTATTGTTCTTTCATAGTTGTGTTATCACAGGTCCAGTAGAAAAAAAACACACACAAATCAAATCAAGTCCTGCCATGCTATATTTCCCCATCTCTACAACAAACATTGAACGCAACATGAGTTTGGGTGTTTTAACAGTAGTATTCCCAGTTATGACATGGATTTCCTTGAGTACCTTTCCCCCCAAACTCACTGCCTACAGACATTCCCATCACATATGAATATAAATGCCTTATTGACTCCAATGGTCTGGGGACATTGTATCCGACTCTTGTATCAATCTTGCTAAAGTTGAGTACACAATCTTTGGATTGTTTTTAATATATTCTATCTGAGATATGCAGAAACAGATTGAAGTGGTTGCACCTTCCAGATTCTGTCTCTTTGACTAGGTGGCATTTCCTCTCCAGTTAAATATTAAATAGGACAAAGATGCCAGAACTTTAGTCTGAAAGCCTATGATTCTATATTTGAAATACTAACAACTGAAGTGTTGTTGTTTTAAAATAGTAAATGTGTACTATATCGAGTGGCATTGATTGCACAATCCTAGGCTTCTGCAATATGTATTGCAAGTCAACCACAGTGCACCAGTATCAAGATGGACTCACTGGTTTTGATGTCTGTCTGTCGCTGCAAAAACTGAAGGATGACAAGTATATTGCAGATCACAAGGGTCAGGAGCCGAAGTCAAGTGTAGGTCAGCAATAAAAAAACACAGTGTGAGTGAAGTTAACTCTTTATTCAAAGAAACCAAAACAGTGCAGGGCTAGTCATCACAGCAACTCTTCTCAATAGGTCTTGTCCTAATGAGGCAGTTGCGAGGACTGAAGGCTTCCCCCGTCCCAGTACTCTTATAAGTCTTCTCCTGTCTAGGGTCTTTCCCAAGCAATTGCAAACTGTGTCTGCACACAACCTATCTCTGTTCTGCTCTTTTCATTTCTCTGCACGTTCAAGGAGATCTGGAGGGAGGGGACCTAGTTGCAGCAGGAGGGGGAGATGCCCTGGGTTCTTCAGGAGCCTATATCAACTCTGCCTCTTGACTCCCCCCCTCCCTCCAGCCTCTGCTTCTGCCTCTGATTCTAAACTGCTCTCTGCCACAGCCTCTTCATGCTCACTAAACCCTGTTGCCGCTCTTGCTTCCAACACCTCCTCCTCCCAGACTTCTCCCTCTGACAACTCATTGTCATCCCACCACCAATCCCCTGGCTCTGAAGAAGAAGATTTTGGATTTGATATCCCGCTTTTCACTACCCGAAGGAGTCTCAAAGCGGCTAACATTCTCCTTTTCCTTCTTCCCCCACAACAAACACTCTGTGAGGTGAGTGGGGCTGAGAGACTTCAGAGAAGTGTGACTAGCCCAAGGTCGCCCAGCAGCTGCATGTGGAGGAGTGGAGACACGAACCCAGTCCCCCAGATTACGAGTCTACCACTCTTAACCACTACACCACACTGGCTCTGAGACTTCTTCCTCCGGGTGTTACCTTAAGGGTTCCCCAGCGCATGCCTCCCATCACTCTTCTGCACCCAGCCAGTCCATGACACAAGAAAAGGTTTGGCTTGGTAACTCATACGTTGCTTGAACCTGATTTCTATCATATTATACATAAATAAGGTCGTCCTCCCCATACTCTTTTCAGCACCTGCTAAAAACATTCTTGTTTAGACAAGCCTACCCAGATGCTTGGGACGCGGATGTCTCTGTGGGTTAAACCACAGAGCCTAGGGCTTACTGATCAGAAGGTCGGCGGTTTGAATCCCTGCGACAGGGTGAGCTCCCGTTGCTCGGTCCCAGCTCCTGCCCACCTAGCAGTTCGAAAGCACGTCAAAACTGCAAGTAGATAAATAGGTACCACTCCGGCGGGAAGGTAAACGGCGTTTTCGTGCACTGCTCTGGTTCGCCAGAAGCGGCTTAGTCATGCTGGCCACATGACCCGGAAGCTGTCTGCGGACAAACGCCGGCTCCCTTGGCCTATAGAGGGAGATGAGCGCCACAACCCCAGTCATTCGCAACTGGACCTAACAGTCAGGGATCCCTTTACTTTTACCCAGAGGTTTAGAAAGTTGAGGTAATTTTAATCTGTTTAAGTAGCTTAACTTTTGTATGCTTTAAAGGACCCCCCCCCCCCTCTATTTTAATGTTTTATCTTTTTGTAAACCACTCTGAGGTGGATGGGTGGGGGGTTTCCAATCAAGTGGTTAAACAAACAAACAAACAAACCTGAGACTCAAAGGGAGGATTCTGGAAGATAGGGAGTTGTGCCCAGCATATTGTGTGTGGCACGGATCCAGGGCATTTTTTGTGTGCCTCCTTTCTGCCACAGGATGGCTTTACAAAATCTATTAAAATCATTTATGCCTTTATACACAACCGGGAACAATAAAAGCCGCAGTTAAATAATCAGCAGCAGACAGATCAACTCGACAAGACAAAATAACAACACAATTTACCTTCCAAAAGTTCAAGCAAACAATCCTTAAATCTGAACATAAAATCTTAAAGTATTAGCTGCCCTTTTCTCTACTTTGATTATTGGCATTTCTGAGCCCAGTATAAACTTGTCAAGTTGTTAGATATATTGACAATGCAGGAAAGCATATATTCTCCAAGTCTAATATGCACATTTTTTAAAAAAATATGCTTTAGGGTTAAGTCAAAACTAGGTATATTTATTTAGTAAGCAAATTGCTGCTACTATTAAATAAACGTTGGTTGTTTGGAACACTTTCAGCACTATGGTTGAAGTTAATGGAAAGGAGGGGCAGAAAAAGCCCACTCACAAAATTTGTCAGTTTAAATGTGCTCTCACACAGCAATTGCATGCTTGGGGGATCAGAGCCAAACTAATTCATTCATTGTTCTCATTACATATGAAATAATACGATTCCTTGGAATTGCAACTCTCCAAAATAATTCCATTGCCTCATTTCAGAATCTAATCCTGAGCAAACTAGAATCATAACCCAATTATCCAAGCACTAGTTTCATCAAAAGCATATTTAGCGGGTAAATATTTCTCTTCTTCTCACGGATTTTTATTTACAAATGCTTAAGTGGGAAAAGCTTCAAACAGCTAATTGAGAAACACACACACACACACACACACACACACACACACAGCAAGCATACTGATGTATCTGTTGTGACAGAAATATTAACATGCCTACTCAGAAGTAAGTCCCATTGAATCTAAAGATGTTTGCTCCTAGTTATGTGTGGTTGGGACTGCAGCCTAAATTCTCATTCCCTTATAATTTCTCAAAAACAATCAGGCAGCACAGCTTGCAAGTACCTACAATTTCCTTCTCCCATATCCAGAATGTTGCCCAATGGCCCCACTTTCATCCAACATCATAAATAAAATCATGGTACCCAATAATTATTTTCTTCCTCTTCTGAGAATTCTAGTAATCAGTTCCTGCAGCAGGGATGAGCAAATATTTCTGGTCCATGTCACTAGTGCATGTTTTTACCCATAATTCAGTTCCATTTCATTTTTGCATTAAGGTTTTGAAACTATTGACCATGGTATCATTATTGACAGGTGATGCGGATCCCACCACTTCCACCAAAATGTAGAGATCCCTCCCCCCCTCCACTCTGGCTACCAATTGCAGCAGTTGCAACCTACATATACTCTATATAACCACCATGGGTTATCTTATGGTTTTTGTGTGGGGGTAAACTTAGATCCCTGGAGACTCAGGAAGAAGTTGAACAAATAAGCCATATTTATTTTACAGAATGAAGTTGATAAAACAAAGGATGTGTCAGGAGATAATGTTCTTTTGGAAAACAGTCAACATATTTTTTTAAATCTAGTGGATGTTACAGGCTTCTAAACAAGGTAGTGAACGCACAGCTTCTTTTAAATGTTGGTTGCTTAATTCAGTTATTACTCCGCAGTTAGATGTTACAGGTTTCTAGACTAGATGGTGAATGCTTAGCTTATTTCCAGTTATTCTGCTTCAGTTCCTTAGCTTAGTTGTTGCATAGGTGTTATAGCTCAATCCTTAGGTTCTTAGACAAGGTGTATTTCTGTCTGTTACCCAGCCTTTTGACATTCACACTCCTGGGGTATTTCCAAATAGTACAACAGATCCAGGGGGTCACCACACACCTCTTAACTGGTTTGGGAGTCTTATCTTCCTAGAAGATTCCTTCCTGACTGGAGACGGTACCCACGGAGACAGTGTCCTCACAACTTCTACTTTTCCTGGCTCAAACTCGGCCCTCCATTTCACTCCTGTCTTTCTATCTAAGCTCAGATACTTCCTTCTCTGGCTACAAATGTTTTCCTCAGAGTGGATGTCACACTCATAGATCCGAACCAATTCTCCTCACCCCCTCCTGCTCTCTCTTAAACCATCTCCCTCTCTGAATTTTCTCTCACAAACTGCTGGCTCCACCCCCCTCTGGCTGGTAGCCAATCAGAGAGAAGCTCCAGCCCTCTGGTGGAATTTTGTGGGACTGCATCAACTGTCCGTTACAACAGGCTGTCTGAGTTGGAAAGTGGGGCACTGATTCTGCTCTTATTTGGGGTCCCACTGGGCTATAATTTATTCTTCACTATTTTTAACATCTATATTAGGTCATCCAGAGTTTAGGGGCAAGGTGTCATCAACATGCAGATGAGAGCTAACTTTCTCATTTCCATCAAATTCAGGGGAGGCAGTGGAAATGCTAAACCAATGCCCATGTGTTGGAAGGGACCAGATGAGGGCCAATAAATGGAAGCTTAGTCCAGACAAAACAGAGGCACTGCCACCAAATGTGCTTTGTTTGCCCAGGCGAATGATGTGTTCAGCCACTTTTGGAGCAAGTCATATTACACCTAAAGAACCAAATACATAATTTCAAATGCATCTTTGTCCCTGGAGATGCAGGTCACCTTTGTTGCACTGAGCACTTTCACCAACTTAGCCTGATGGGCCAGTTATGACTATACCTGGCTGCAAAACATTGGAGAGCCAGTGTGGTGTAGTGGTTAAGAACGGTAGACTCGTAATCTGGTGAACCGGGTTCGCGTCTCCACTCCTCCACATGCAGCTGCTGGGTGACCTTGGGCTAGTCACACTTCTTTGAAGTCTCTCAGCCCCACTCACCTCACAGAGTGTTTGTGGTGGGGGAGGAAGGGAAAGGAGAATGTTAGCCGCTTTGAGACTCCTTCAGGCAGTGAAAAGTGGGATATCAAATCCAACCTCCTCCTCCTCCTCCTCCTCCTCTTCTTCTTCTTCTTCTTCTTCTTCTTCTTCTTCTTCTTCTTCTTCTTCTTCATTGGTGAATAGCTAAATTTCCATCAGCACTTATTCTGGGGTGTGTGGATTTGGTGATTTGATGTAGGGATTCACAAAGATTCTCAAGAATTCTTAACCTGGTGTAAATATATCCAGTTATAACTTCAGAAAGCATGGGGAGCAGAAGAAAGGAACATATTCCAATCTTTATGGTGCATCTATCTTCCAGGCTTGTGCAACTCAAAGCTCATGAACATAAAGGCATTCTAGACATATATAGCAAGGCCACCAAAGTGACTGATCGACCTTCATTTTTCTGTGTATTTCTGGGATTGAGAAAATGAAAGGGTTGTCAAACCACAAACCATCATTGGTGGGGTTAATCTGGTTTAGTGGGTCAAAAACTGTGACGGTTTATGAGAGAGAGAGGGAGAGGGAGGGAGAGGGAGAGAACTATCAAGTCTACATACATATTTTAACATTGGGAGGTTGATTCTTATCATACATATCCCTTCCATCATGTGAACAGGTCTCCCAAAGTTAGATGCCCTTTGTTTCCAGCTAAGCAAGTTAAGTCTGTTAAGAGCTTGGTCTGCAGGCTACAGTCATGAAATGATACTGCATTGTTAATAATAATCGCCTGTTAATTGTACCACCAATTGAAAAGCTCTTTGCAGCTTACTAAATGAATCACTCTATCACCTCTTCTGCCTGGTTAGTGCCTACCAGCAGGGAGACTCTTAATTACTGGCACACCAAAGGTCACCTAATCCCAGGCAATGCAAATACCCTAATTACATTGTTTCTTAAGGACTCTTCTGGGCAAGTGTCAATCAACAAAGGCAGCAAACAGAGGCAGAGGCAGCATTCATAATGACAGCACAAATTCAACACATCTCCCCAGAGCTCAAGCAACAAAAATGACACCACATGAAATGGGCTGATATGGAATTTAATTACTGTGGTTTATAATGGACAAACTATAGGGTACTTGAAGCATTAAAAGGCAAACTGTTTACATAAAGCTTTAGTAGCAGCTTATGGCTTCCTAATTATGCACACACACCATGATTATTATGGTTATGTAGAATTTTTGGATTCATGCTACTTTTTTTCTTTTTAATAAAAATGTATGGTAGTTGGGTCTAATCATGCTGGGAACAATGCACTGCTTTTTGTTTGTTTGTTTGTTTGTTTGTTTGTTTACATTTTATACATTGAAAGCTCTAAACAGAGCAGAATTGTTCACTGTTATTCCAAATGTTTTGGAAGGAAAAGAGTTGATTATTGCCATGATGACTTACACATTGTTTTGTATTTTTAATCGATTTTTGATGTACATGGAACCAAACAAACCTGCCGTGAACACACTTGTTCATGTGCTACTTCAATGTGTAAGCTAGTCGTATGGACCCAGTGTGAGATGGGTTTTTTTTTAAAAGTGTACAGAACCATGCCCTGCATGTTGTGAGATTGTTGCTTGTATGCATGATTGACTCTTGAGGACCCAGGCTAGATGTTACTCTTCCCGTAGGGACTGGTATCCCCATAGGACCTCCACCGACCCCCTTTTGTCCACTGTTCCATTTAGTAGTACTAATTACAGCAGTACCTTGGGTTAAGAACTTAATTCGTTCTGGAGGTCCGTTCTTAACCTGAAACTGTTCTTAACCTGAGGTACCACTTTAGCTAATGGGGCCTCCCGCTGCCACACAATTTTTGTTCTCATCCTGAAGCAAAGTTCTTAACCCGAGGTACTATTTCTAGGTTAGCGGAGTCTGTAACCTGAAGCGTCTGTAACCTGAGTACCAATGTATTTCACCAATCACTTCATGGCGTTCTTCCCTGCAAACACCACTGGCATGGATTTTGGGTGATAAAACTGATGACAAGATGACCCTCAACTCATGTAATAGTAAAACTAAACTATATGTTTTGGGGCAGTATAAAAGTCTCTTTGAAGTGGAACGCTAATGTCTAAAGACACAGCAGACACTAACGGCAGTTATGATGCTCCCACAAGTGCATTCCATAAGGCTCTTTCATGGGAGTTGCAAGGCAGAAATGAGCAGGCCTTTGGTCAGTAGGAATTAAAGATGTGCTGGATCAAGAGAAAAGCCCACAGAGCAGGGCTAAGGGAAACTGACGTCCCCATTCCCTCATCTTCCCGGTAGCCACCTGCCTCCTGAAAAGCCTCCCTTAGTGGTTGGGAGGGAGACCCTGCTGAATTTGGGAATGGAGGGTTGAGGCAGGAAGAGGAGAGTCCTGATGGCTGGTAGGTACCAGTCTGCATTTTGTGGCCAGCCTCAAGCTGTGTAACCCTCAACAGGATAGAAACGAGGAATGATCTGCCCTGCACACTTTTCATGGGGAAAATAAGGTACATCAGACAGTAAGAGGCCCAAAGACCTGGCTCTACTTTACTTTTGTTTAAAGTTCACAGTGTGAGCTTAACAAGGTGTTTTGGAGAGAAACTACATTTAGCAGCAGTATCTAGCTGGCTAGGAATTTGGGAGGAGAGAGAGAGAGAGAGAGAGAGAGAGAGAGAGAGAGAGAGAGAGACTTGGATGTAATGCATGAACACTCCAGTGTAAATAAGCAGATGGAGAGAAAGATTTTGCCAGCTCAATAATCAACTTAACAACCCGCTATGCAATACTACATAACAGGGGTGTGTCTGATGATCTAGTACCCAACATGCTTCCAGAGGAATTGTATCAGCTATGATGATGACTCTACGAGACACTTCCAATTTGTTGAGAACTACGTCTGGCCCACCAGGCACTCTCACTCCACCAGCCTGAAACCAGTTTAGTCCAGACACAATGTCAATTTACATGGTTAAACTGACAAGTCATGCTTGTCACCAGTCATTAGCTCCTGTTCTCTGCAGCACTACACAATACCCCGTTGGATACATGAAGCGAGAAAGTGTAAGAGTGACAGAGACATTCATTCCAGATGATCAGAAAGATAAGGAGAACAGCATGTGCACTGCAGAGCAATTTTAAATCACATTGTGTGTGTGTGTGTGTGTGTGTGTGCGCACACACACACACACACACACTCAAGGGGCACTTTTCGTGGTAGTGGTATCCATTCCCCAGCACTTATTTCCTTAGGAATAGATTGCAGTCAATTACTTACATGGGAAAAAACTAAAGACTTGTTCTATGGGAGGACTACTAAGGCTGCCTCAGGCCCTTCAGTTTCTTGGAAAAACAAACTCTGATCCTTTTCCACACGTGTCAGATTGCCCCTATGATTGAGGGGGCCATGGCCGTGCAACATCAGCACAATTTGCACACATGCCCCACAGCGTGCATGCATGAAATCAGCATGCCCCTGACATCACTCAAGCATGCTACAGGGCATGCTGATGGGTCGTGCAGACGACCCCTGGTTTGTGCACGTGTTGCAAGCATGCTCTGCAGCATGTGCGCACAGCCACCACGGAACTTTAAGGGGACCCAGCCCCTGATGGAATTGGGGGGGGCGCTCTCCCCCCCCCCCCGGAGATGGTGGGCCTGCTCTTCCAGCTGTCATGCCCGCCGAATCTTGTTTTGTCCTATTTAGCTTAATGGGGGGCTATTAAGAAACAGGACACCTCTATCCGTTTAGTATGATGTTGGCCATACTAGGAAGGTCTGCACAAGGCCTGACTGGGAGAGCTCAGCAGAGGCTCAATAAACCTCAATTTTTCTACTTCTCAATAATGGCAAAACACATGGCAGGCCACACAACTCACAACCATTGTTAGATGACTAGAGTTGTGCAGGCTTGTGTTAAAGAATAAGGTGTGAGAGGCAAAGAATTTGCTTTAATATATATGATAATGATTTTCAGTGATGAAACCTCAGCATCATTAATGTTTGTAGTCTGAGGATGAGAAAGGGCAGGAGGAATGATGTCCTCTACTGCCTTTTGCAGGTAAAGGAAGTGACACACCTCATCACTCTGACTGACAGGTAAATGATTTTCTCCAACTTTGTGCAGTTATTTATTCACCTGTGCAAAGTGCAAGGTGATGGGAGAATTGGCAGTTTGCGAAATGCTACTTTTATTTTCCATCTAGAAACCTCAAAATCACTGTAAGAAGAGTAGCAATTAATTTCAGGGTGTCAATTTTGCTGTATGTTATTAAATAGAAGTACTTTTTAAAGCACTCTGTTGAATCAAACCTTAGTACAGGTATCCCTCAAAAACTAGGCTTATTTACTGCAAAAGTGAAACAAGGTTTTGCAAATGCAAAATGTATTTTGGGACTCAGATTATCTGTTAGTGATCTACAGCTCCCAGACACTGATGGACCTTGTGAATGAGTTGGTTTTAGAGTTGAGGTGTACCCTTCATGCCTCATATTTGGTAAATTGTGTTATTTCCCCCCAAGAAGCTACAGTGAGATAACGCCAGCATGACTTGCTGCCTCAGTGGTAATGTTGGGGTCATACTAGATAGCTCAAAGAAGATGTCAAAAGCAGTCTGCAGCAGTTATGAAAAAGACAAGTTTCTATGCTAGGGATCATTAAGAAATGAACTGGAAACAAAACTGCTGATATCATAATGCCATTGTACAAATCTATGGTGTAATCACATTTCAAATACTTTGTACAGTGCTGGTTGCCTCAACTCAAAAAGGAGTGGGAAAAAGCTTCTTTTTGAAAAGGGCAACCAAAAGGATCCAAGGAGACTACACAACTCCCCTACGGAGAAAGGGGACAGAGAAAGCTTTTTCCTCCACTCTCACAACACTAGAAGTCATGGGCGTCCAATGAAGCTGAATGTTGGAATTTTCAGGACAGAAAAAGCAAGTAATTTTTCACACACCACAGAGTTTTGGCAGAGCCCAACAACTATCAATATTACGTAGCTTGATTAGGCAAAGAAACACACAAAACACGGAAAACTGGACCGTGAGGCATAAAGCGGGGTATCCTGAATTAGAAAATAATGGCCAAGAGAATTGCTGTTATGAGGTGAGGAAACGATGCCGAATTTTGTTGCTGGTCCCAGATATGTATTTGGCCAATCTCAGAAAGCCAAATCTGAAGCTAGGGCGTTTTTTTAAACAAACAAACAAACAAACCACCTTTGGATAACATGTATAGAAGGGAATACATCCCAAAGTACCACTGGGATGGCACTGACTCAGTGTAAAGTACAGGTGATACTCAAAAAATTAGAATATCGTGGAAAAGTACATTTATTTCAGGAATCCAACTTAAAAGGTGAAACTAACATATGAGATAGACTCATGACATGCAAAGCGAGAGATGTCAAGCCTTTATTTGTTATAACTGTGATGACTATGGCGTACAGCTGATGAAAACCTCCCAATTCACAATCTCAGAAAATTAGAATATTAAACGAAATCAACAAAACAAGGATTGCAAATAGTCTTGACCCTTATGTGGAAGTTCTCCTTTTCAGATAAATCCAAACAATAATGAATTCAAAAGGGGGCGGGGGGTGACTGCTCTATTATATTACAAAACTAGCATTAATGTGACATCATTCAAAACATACAATTGCAGTACAACCAACTTTGCAAATGTGACCTACATTCTGGAAAGATAATGTAGCTTCTCTCTCTCCCCCCCCCTTACGTTGCAGTACTATTTTGTTTCCTTTTATTTTTGATGGTAGCACAAGTTTGTCGCATTTTCCACCTGTCTTTTCTGTGCTTCCTTTATTCAACAAAGTGTATTTAGAAAGGCAAACCCTTTTGGGTGTTCTCTCTTTTTTTTTCCCTTCTAAGCTGCTTGTTTTATGCTCTGCGTTATCATTGCTGACATCTGGAAAAACCAAAGAGCTGTTGGAAAGCTGCCGAATCCAACTCTTTATTGGCGACTTGCTGTAGTTTTCTTTCTCCCTCTCTTACAAGACTAAGCACACAATCAAAACAGCCACGTGGTATAGCCTGTGATAGGGTATGTATCATTTTCATCAGCAGGGGAGGAGGGGGGGGAGATCACAGTGTTGCAGGTCTCTATGACCCCCTCCAAACACACAGGCATACATACAAGACTAGTAAGTTTGAGAGATGGCTTAGGTTAAAGCGCATCAACATATACCGTATTTTTTGCTCCATAAGACGCACTTTTTTCCTCCTAAAAAGTAAGGGAAAATATCTGTGTGTCCTATAGAGTGAATGGTGGTCCCTGGAGCTGAATTTCCCAGGGGCCAAAAGAGGATCAGGCCTCCATTGTTGAATGTGCTGCAGAGGGAGGTTGTTTGTTTCCCCAGCAACATGTGACTAGCTGATTAGATTATCTGTCTGGAAACTGTAGAAAAGGCCCCCTTTCCTTTAGAAGCTGCAGAAATGTGAGTTGAACCCCATAAAAATGGGGCTTTTCCTCTTTGCTTTTCCCCCTTTGCAAAAAAAGCTGCAAAACTTTTAGCTGATCCTCAAAAAACCAGGGCTTTTCCCTTTGCAAAAAAAGCTGCAAAACTTTTAGCTGATCCCCAAAAAACCGCCAGGGCTTTTAGAGGAGGAAAACCAGAAAAAATATTTTTTTATCTTGTTTCCTCCTCTAAAAACAAGGTGCGCCCTATGCAGCGAAAAATACGGTGCTACTTTAGTACATGTAGGAATCCTCAAGCAAATATATTTATCAGCATAACTTACCTTACAGAACAGTTAAAATGGGATATTCACACTTTTTATACACAGTATTAATATGCCCAATACCTACATTGAGGCACCAAGATACGAGCCCCTGAACCCCATTTCGGAGATGCCCCCACTCCATTTTAGAGATTCAACTTTGCTTGAACTTTGCTTCAACTTTGCTAGCTAAAGCTTAACACTGCAGCTTTTTTAGACATATCAGCAGTTTCAGCAGTTCAGCAGTTCAGCAGAATGCCAGTAAACGGCCGACCACAGACTTCCTCTTTTCAAGAGGAAGTCTGGTTTCAGGGAAAGAGCTAACCACAACTCAACCCCATGACCGAGCCATTTCCTGTGAACATCAGCAGAAGCCAAAATAAGATCCCAGGTGCAGTTGGGGGTCAACGGCTAGGCATTTAGGCACTGAAATAATAGCATATAGCACCTCCTGGCGGCTAAAGCAGCTTGAAACAGACAAAGGCAGCCGGACAAAGGAAATGTTCTGATTTGCTAACGCAGTATTATAATATTAGTTCTGATAGGCCAGGAGGAGGGATTTAGGAGGAGCTTTACTATGTCATAGAGAGTACTTAAGCTTGCCCCACAGGAGGTGGGGTGTGCATTTGCCTTTTGCTTACTGAATGCACCTTATTGCAATAAAGAAACTTTGCTTTTGGAAACTTTGCTGCCTGAATCTTTCTTCTGGTCTTATTGGGTCAAGGCATACAGGCGTAACATTTCTGGTGCCGTCAAGGACTCGGATCGGGCCTTAAGCCCTCGACCAGAGGCAGCCCCTTGCCTACTATGCAGGGCGTGGGAGGTTAACAGCCCTGTGACCTTGCGCGCACCACCTCAGTCTTAAGAGTTGGAAGGGATCAGAAGGCATCTTGACCCCCCTCCGCCCTGCAAGGAGTGGCAACGGACAAAGAACCGGGGAGACAGGGAAGACAGCCGGCTTTTGGTGAGTACTGACCCTCTATATTAATTAGAGGAAGGGGGACTTGATCTCTCCCCAGCGTATGGTATTAGCCAGCAGGTAAGGGGTCCTCTGGCGAACCCATATACGCAGAGGTAGGGCAGGTAGGGCAGGTAGGACAGGTAGGGCAGGTAGATACATAGATATGTGTAGGTAGGCAAGAAAGGACAAAAGGGGGAAAACTTTGGGAGGTATATGTGTGTGGTGTGTGAATAAGGTACTCCAGTGATTGTGTGTATGCATGAGAGGCCGGGGCGTTAGTGCCACTAGCCAAGCGACGTGTGGTCCCGAGGTGCGGTTTCAGGTAGCGAGAGCTCACCTGGCCACTGACAGGACGTGGAGAAAGGTGTGTGATTGTACCCTGGTAGGAGCGGAGTACCTCAGCAGCCCAGGATGGGAGGAGGGTTCAGCAAAGGGACTCCCCTCCAGTGTTTTCTGGACCATTGGAAGGAAGCCACAGAGGGCGACGATTGGGGATTCCCGTTGAGGAAAGAACGCCTACGATCCCTGTGTGAAGTAGACTGGCCAACACAGGGTACAGGCTGGCCCTCCGAGGGAAGCTTTGATGAGAATCTCATTAATCCCTTATGGCGGACTATAATTGACAATCATCCAGACCAGATCCCATATATCTCAACGCGGAAGGATGCTGTAGATGATAACCCCCCGTGGTTGCAAAGATGCAGAAAAACGCCACCAAGGGCAAAGATCTGCAGTGTACAGAAGTTAGCAAAACACCCGCCAGTACTGGACAGTCAAGAAGAGGAGCTTATGGTTCCGCGGCCACCCCCTTATGCGCCCCTAGTACAACAGCCTCAGAACGCAGACCCACCGGCTGGGGCAGAAGGGGGACAGGGGAATAGGGTGAAGGTCCCTAACACCCAAACCCTGGAAGAAATATACCCAGACCTCAGAGAATTAAGGGAAAGGATAGGCCGGTATAGGTCCTCCAATCCTAAGCATAAAAGTGCAGCGGCAGCCTACAGCAGGGCCCGTAATCAGGCACTGAAAGACTATGCAAAAAGGTGCAAGGAAGCACCACCAGAAGACCTAATTGCCCCCCTTCGGGTGGTATGGGACAATCCACCCCCACCTGATGCACCTTTAGTCGATGGTGGACCCCCACCTCAGACATACACCATGCAGTATGTCCCCTTTAGTACAACAGACTTGATGAATTGGAAAATACACACACCACCCTTTAGTGAAAAACCTAAAGCTATGGTGGATTTAATGGCATCTATCTTCGCTGCCCACGAACCAACCTGGCCAGATTGCCAGCAGTTGCTGAATACCCTTTTTACCACAGAGGAAAGAAGGAGGATAGATCAACAAGCATTAGAACACTTGAAGGAACAGAGAGTGTTAGAAACAGATTGGCCCACTCGATATCCATCGTCTGATCCCAAATGGAACGCAAACAATGATGGAGACCGAAACGCCCTGAAAGCATATAGGGAAACTCTCCTACAAGGTATTCGAAGGGCAGCTAGGAAGCCAACAGACCTGTCCAAGGTCTCGGCTGTGACCCAGAAGGCAGATGAGAGCCCTGGAGATTTTCTGGAATGGTTAATGGAAGCCTATAGAATCTGGACTCCATTTGACCCCGACCTCCCCGAGTATGCGGCGATGGTCAATAGCTCATTTATCGCACAATCCACTAAAGATATAAGGACAAAGATACAAAAGCAGGATGGGTTTCAAGGAAAGTCCCGGAGTGAATTGATGGCAATTGCCCAGCGAGTGTATGACTATAGAGGGGAGGAGGAGAAGAAGGAAAAGAGGAAGTGGATGAAGGAGAAGGCGGCAGTTATGGCGGCAGCTTTGGCCCAAGGAGGACCGGCGACTCGGGAGGGCCAGAGGGGCCCAGAGGCCCGAGATAGAGGCCGGTGAAGAGGTCAGCCGCTTGGAAGAAAGCAGTAGAAGAGGCATTGAAGGAGTATGTAAGGATGAAAGGCCAAGCAACAAGCGTCCTAGGACTGGTGACCCGGGTGAGGCCAGAGGGGTCTGACCCGAGGAAGAGGCCGGTGAAAAGGTCAGTTGCTAGGAAGGAAGCAGTGTGTCATATGTAGAAAAGGGAGACACACTGGAAGTGAGAATGGTCCCAGAATAGAGGAGAAGGAAAAGGAAGAGGACAAAGAGGAAGAGGGCTTGGAGGAAGATACCCCAGAGGGACCAACCAGAGATATTTCGCTGGGAGCCCAGTATTCTGTTATAACCACGCCTGTACAATCCAAAAGCCTAGAATCAGTGAACATTGTGGGAGCCACAAGTGATTTGTTCAGGGAGGCATTTGGAATGTCAAATTGAAGGATGCCACCTCACCCATCAGTTCCTGTATATGCCCAAATACCCAGTGCCCTCACTGGAAAAAGACGTCCCCTCAAGGTACAGGCACAAATTATTTTGTCCCCAAAGGACCAGAAATGCAGCTATTTCCACGAGTGACCAGCATATTGTCACTAATGGCGCCTAGAGAATACTCTTAGGAACTTTTGGCAGCCTTGATCACAAAATCCCATCCATTTACTCTTGGGAAAAGTGACAGAATAAATACCTGAAACTCTCCAAGCTCCACCAGGGGTGTGGGCTGAAGATAATCCCCAGAGTTGGCCAAAAATATCCTGCATATAATTCTTAATGTAAGGTCCTAGGCTATGCCAGTCTCAGTAAAACACTACTCTCACTTTCCTGCCACGATGGGCGGCAGAAGGAGCCCAGAAACACTTGAACTGATTATTGAATCTTGGCTTACTCAAACCCCTTTGATTCTGGCCACAAGGATTAAAATAAATAAATAAATAAAAAAAATTGGTAAAGATGGCCAAAACTTGGAAGAAAAGGAAAAGAAGTTACAGAAGAACTGTTATACTTGTTATGGGAGGCAGGATACAAAGTCTCCCGGAAAAAAGCACAACTGTGCTTGGAAGAAGTCCAGTATCTAGGCTATAATGTGTCACACCAGCAAAGGGCTTTGAGACCAGAGAGGAAAGAAGCCATATGTCTCATAAGAGAGCCCACCACTAGGAAGCAGTTGTGGGACTTCCTAGGGAAATGCAGGGTGGTGCTAAATACCTGGCTTCAGTGTTTTACCAGAATCCCTGAATGATAGTACAGGAGGAGTGAAGGAAGACCCTTTGTGTGGGGACCAGAGCAGCAAGAGGCTTTTGAGACTATTAAGAAATGCCTAATGGAGGCTCCGGCCTTGAGGCTGCCAAACCCAGAGAAGCCCTTCCAACTGTATGTGTATGAGCAGAATGGCGTGGCAGCTGGAGTTTTGACTCAAAAGCTAGGAAGCTGGAATCGGCCTGTAGCTTATCTTTCAAAGCAACTGGACCCAACGGCTAAAGGATGGCCACCCTGTCTGAGATCAGTGGCAGCCACTGCAGTCTTGGTGACAGAAGCAGATAAATTCACCTTTGGCCAAGAAATGAATGTAAATGTACCCTATGCTGTTCTCACCCTCATGGAGTACAAAGGGAGCTACTGGCTGACAAACCCCCGAATGGCCCAATACCAGGGCCTGCTGTGTGAAAACCCAAGAGTGCACCTAAGAGTGGTGAATACCCTTAACCCCGCCACCCTGATGCCCCTACCAGACGACGAGGAAATAGAACACCATGATTGTCTCCAGGTGATGGACGAAGTCTATTCTAGCAGACCAGACTTGAAAGATGAACCCCTGAAAGAGCCTGATGTTGTATATTACACAGATGGGAGCAGCTTTGTATCCAATGGCGTTAGGAGGGCTGGGTATGCTGTGGTGACCAACGATGAGATTGTAGAGGCAGAAGCTCTGCAACCGGGAACCTCTGCCCAGAAGGCCGAAATAATTGCACTCACTAGAGCCCTGCAATTGGCAGCTGGATGTAAGGCGAATGTATATATACAGATTCAAAGTATGCCTTCTTAACCCTGCATGCGCATGGAACTCTATGGAAGGAAAGAGGTTTGATGGGAGCCCATGGAAAAGCCTTGAAGTATGGACAAGAAGTGGAAAGTCTATTAGAGGCGGTGTGGGCCCCTGAGAGGATTGCTGTAATGCATTGCAAAGGACATGGGCGAGGCAAGGATTTGGTCACCAGAGGCAACCATAAGGCAGACAAGGCTGCCCGAGAAGCAGCTATGCAATCACCACCTTCAACCGTGGCTGCACTCATCCCAGAAATATCCACTGAAGACTTGGAACCTCACTATTCTCCTGAAGAGCAAGAATGGGCACAACAGGAGGGAACCCGACTGCAAGATGGATGGCTACTCCTCCCAGACAACCGAGTGTTCGTGCCCCAACACTTGGCCAGCAAAATTGTGAGAAACTACCATGAGTCCACACACTTGGGTGGCACCGCTGCTAGGGAACATCTCGGGAGAAAATTGTATGTGCCTAACCTCTCACAATTAACTGCTGCTATCTCCCAGAGGTGTATCCTTTGTGCCAAAAACAACCCCAAGCAAGGAATGCAACCCCCACCGGGTGTACAACATGTGGGATACAGCCCTATGGAGAATCTGATTGTGGATTTTACTGAGTTGCCACCTGAAAGGACTTGCAAATATCTGCTAGTGTTTGTTTGTACGCTGACCGGATGGGTAGAGGCGTTCCCACCACGGACTGAAAAAGCCAGGGAGGTAACTAAGAAACTTCTAACCGAACTAATACCCAGGTTCGGACTGCCCAGGAGTATAGGGAGTGATAATGGACCAGCCTTTATCGATCAGGTAGTGCAGGAAGTGTGCAAGACACTTCAGATAAAGTGGAGACTGCACTCTGCCTATAGGCCACAGAGTTCGGGAAAAAACTGAAAGGATGAACCGGACTTTGAAAATCCAATTGGCCAAATTAACCCAAGAGACCGGACTGAAGTGGACAGATGTCCTCCCTATAGCTCTGTTCCGAATTCGAAGCGCCCCCACCAAGAGACTTAAACTGTCACCATTCGAGCTCCTGTATGGGAGGCCACCTCCATTTGTTCGTGAAAAACCAGCTGGACTGGACAGGTGGAAGAGCATATCACCTTCCACAAACAAATAATCTCTCTATCTGTCTGTCTGTCTCTCTGTGTCTGTGTGTTGTCGTTCCCTCAGCAGGTGGGCCCTCGAGCAAACACCGTGCAGCTTTGCTGAGCCAGTCCATCAGTTCCAGCCTGGCTATAGCTTGTGGGTAAAGGAGTGGAAGCGCAACCTTCTTACACGGTCCATACACGGTTCTCCTATCCACCCCAACGGCGGTGAAAGGCCGAGGTGACCCCCTGGAGTCGACACCCTGCTGTGCCTAGCCAGGAGTAGGTACTCAACGCACGGTGCACCAGTCTCCCCTGCTGCGTCTGACCGGCAAGGACGCCCAGCGCACGGGAGACCGAATTGAAGTAGCCCCTGCTGTGACACACTGGATGCTGTCACTCGACGCACGGGCCACCGGAAACCTCCAGTTTATGCAACGGAGACCATCTCCAGCAGAACCACATCAGAAAAATTGGTCGGAAGGACATTGTTATTAGTGGTTTGTCGACCAGTTGTTAGACAGGGCATAACTCTATAGATTGGGAATGTTAGAGGTGTGAACAATGTTGGTCTAGGCTGTTATGGATCAAGTTATAGAGGAAATCTCAGTAGGTCAATCTGAAGAGGAAGCAGAACAAGCTGCTCCTCTCGATTGAAAGGGGGGAAATGAGGCACCAAGATACGAGCCCCTGAACCCCATTTCGGAGATGCCCCCACTCCATTTTAGAGATTCAACTTTGCTTGAACTTTGCTTCAACTTTGCTAGCTAAAGCTTAACACTGCAGCTTTTTTAGACATATCAGCAGTTTCAGCAGTTCAGCAGTTCAGCAGAATGCCAGTAAACGGCCGACCACAGACTTCCTCTTTTCAAGAGGAAGTCTGGTTTCAGGGAAAGAGCTAACCACAACTCAACCCCATGACCGAGCCATTTCCTGTGAACATCAGCAGAAGCCAAAATAAGATCCCAGGTGCAGTTGGGGGTCAACGGCTAGGCATTTAGGCACTGAAATAATAGCATATAGCACCTCCTGGCGGCTAAAGCAGCTTGAAACAGACAAAGGCAGCCGGACAAAGGAAATGTTCTGATTTGCTAACGCAGTATTATAATATTAGTTCTGATAGGCCAGGAGGAGGGATTTAGGAGGAGCTTTACTATGTCATAGAGAGTACTTAAGCTTGCCCCACAGGAGGTGGGGTGTGCATTTGCCTTTTGCTTACTGAATGCACCTTATTGCAATAAAGAAACTTTGCTTTTGGAAACTTTGCTGCCTGAATCTTTCTTCTGGTCTTATTGGGTCAAGGCATACAGGCGTAACAACATATCATTCATAAACATACACATAAAAGGAAAAGGTACCCCTGACCGTTAGGTCCAGTGGTGGACAACTCTGGGGTTGCGCACTCATCTCGCTCTATAGGCCGAGGGAGCTGGCGTTTGTCTGCAAACAGCTTCTGGGTCATGTGGCCAGCATAACTAAGCCACTTCTGGCGAACCAGAGCACCGCACGGAAATGCTGTTTACCTTCCCGCTGGAGCGGTACCTATTTAACTACTTGCACTTTGATGTGCTTTCGAACTGCTAGGTGGGCAGGAGCTGGGACCGAGCAACGGGAGCTCACCCCGTCGCAGGGATTTGAACCGCCAACCTTCCGATCAGCAAACCCTAGGCTCTGTGGTTTAGACCCCAGTGCCACCCACATCCCTCTGAAAAATACACATATATCAACACAAAAACAAAAAGTTGACTTAACAGTGCAGCTTACTTTCTCTCTATTAAGCTAGCATGCTGACATATTTCAAACCTCAGAGGGCCTGGCATGCTCATAAACATTCCACAATAA
Organism: Lacerta agilis; assembly: GCF_009819535.1. Classification (NCBI taxonomy): domain Eukaryota; kingdom Metazoa; phylum Chordata; class Lepidosauria; order Squamata; family Lacertidae; genus Lacerta; species Lacerta agilis. The sequence continues at coordinate 95,591,392 of NC_046315.1, read as the reverse complement.
ATATATCAGAAGCTGGTAGGAAGGGATGTTACACTGAGCCAATAGGTAGGTGAGTTTCAAGAATTACAGCCTCTTAACCTCAGGGCTTTTCTCTTTCATTATCTGTTTTTGGTATAATTTGAGAAACCTACTTTTTTGTGCAAATCTCTGTGTTCTATGCTTTAATACAGTATCTCATTCATTTCTCCACAACTAGACAGGCCCAACCACTCATCCTTGTGGTAAGTCTTGTCCAAACCGTGTGAGGAAACCTCACTGTGTTATGCTCTAACAAGTCACATTAAAAACTCTATTAAGTGTACTCACAAGTAAGATTTTATAGGCTTTTTATGCGATCTGAAGAGAAACCAGAGCATATGCTGGTATGTGACTGAAATAAAGTTTGATACTGATACTGATTATTGGCTTTCTCAGTCTTTGTTTCTATTTCCGGAATCACCTGGAAATACGGGTGCTCTGTTTAGAGACTGGAGCTAACTGGACACAAACACAGACGATGCTAACGTACAAACTTCGGGGCTGCCCTTGCAATATACAAGCATTTGATGTGCCTGACTAGCACAATAGCAACAGACAATTCCAGAGCTATTCAGAGTTAAAGCCAGGGTTCATTCATAATCCTGCCCTAGCAGTAAACTTATCATGGAAGGAAGATAGCCTCAGCACATTAAACTGTCCGCTCAGATAGTCTGCTCCAAGCATGGAGGATGTACCTAGCTTCTGGTCTACTGATCCCTTCTTCAAGGTCGCTGCCGTGCTTTGCTCATATGTATGGAAGGCAGGCCTTTGACCACAAAAGTAGCACATAAATAAATGAAACACTACTTCTATCAAAATTTTGTAAGGATCACAGTATCTCTATCAAGGGCCAGGGAGATCAAAGGGAGGCTTTGTGTCTCTGAAGCGTTTCCTGCCTTGCATCTTTGAACTGCTTTCGGCTCCGAGTCTAGAATGCTGTACGGCTTCATTTGGGCTGCCCCCGAGGCCATTGCTCCAGGTACAGGGGCTTGTAGGTGCTGGAGGAAGAAAACTGAAGTGACAGTACCACCCAAAGGTTGCCAGGACCATCCACATCTGTAGCATGGCTAGGTTTATCTGAGTATTAAGCAGGCAACAACTGCAACAGAAACATGTCACTCTCTCCTGCATCCGAGTCCACATCTAGCTTCCCTTTATTACTAGTTATTAAAAAATGGAACTTGCTATGTAATCGTGCAGTGTTCATGCAAAAGGGTGACGTATGAAACAGCTTTGAAAGCTGCTGTCAACTTCCCTATTCAAGACCCACCAGCTTAGAGAATGGCTTTTGCTAATTTGCAGCATCAGTGCTGTCAGTGAGATCATCAGAAGTACTTCAGCATGAAACCTCCCAACACACAGGAGAAGAAATGGATGCCAATTAGGTGAACTCTTGAGGGGCGCTTGATTTTAGAATGCAACCTCTGCCAAGCAGAAAGGGGCCTGCAGCCCATAGCAGCTGTGGTGATGAGTTACTCCTAAGTGTGGAAAGGAAGCAAAGCAGAAATATCCTCCACAGGCCCTGAGTCTTTGCCTTAGGAATACCTAGCTTGGTCGTGGCTTTATTGGTTTCTTCTCCTCTAGCTGCAGATTTGACTCCAGCCTGTGTTTCCATGTCTGCTACCCTTTTCATGCCACTTCCAGACACCTTGAATATACAGCTCAGCTGCAGCAACAAACTTATTTTGGACTATCCTTTTTATGAAGCGTTGACTTCATGGGAAACAGTTTCAGGGGTAGCCTGAAAATGTTGGCCTACGGTCCTTGTCTGTGTCCTGTCCACACGACTTTGTCTACCAATGCTGACAGCCACGTTTACTGCTGGAAATCCTGCTGGAGGCACTGAAGTCTTTGTATTTGAAAAGTGGTGGTATGATCATAGAATCATAGAATCATAGAGTTGGAAGAGACCACAAGGGCCATCCAGTCCAACCCATCCAGTCCAACCCCCTGTAGTTAAAACACTACAGAAGGAGGACCCATCAATTGTTTACTGATCTACCCTGCCCCACACCCCAGAACTGCTTTAAAAAAGTATAAATCAAAGTATTTGTGTCATCTGCCTGCAAGTTTCTTCTTTAGAACTGTGTGTCACAACCATACGAGAAATATGTAAGATAACCAAGCAAGTGCTAGAAATCACGCCCAGAATTAGTCTTACTAAACATCTTCCAAGACAACAACGCCCACCTACACCACAAAGAACTCATAACCCACCTACTCTCAGCAGCCAGAAACATCATAACCAGACACTGGAGAGACCTGTCAGGAGTAAACATGGACCAATGGTACCAAGTAGTATGGGAAACAGCCCTACTAGAAAAACTAACCAGTAAGCTGAAACTGACACGGGGACAAACAGAAGAAGACACCTTCACCCCGGTATGGTTCTCCTTCATCACACACACATCACCAACAAGACAATGACAAAAATCTACCGACAGCATACAGATCAATATGGCTAACCTGACCAAAAACACTCACCCACCCCACTCACACAGGAAACCAAAGACCACCACAGGCAACCACAAATGAACAATCACATCCTACACCAACCCCAACCTCTCTCACCACCAAAGGAACACAAGTGAACAACAGAGAACCTGCACAAACAACACTGACACCAAACCCTACACATATTAAGTAAAATAGAAACATAGTCACCGCACCCCACCCACCTCTTCGCCCCCTTTTCTTCCTAATGTCTCAACAAATAAAATTGATTTGTAAAAATGTTACATGGGGAAAATACAAGAGAGACATTGCACTACCTTTCTAAATCAAGAAAATCTTTAATAAAAAATACTTTAAAAAAGAACTGTGTGTCATTCATACCCTCATAATTCAATATGAAGGAATATGGAAAAGCATGTTTTTTCAAGGGTGGAAAACAAAGAGAAGCACAGAAGTGTGTTAATACTAGGAATTGTAAATTTACTGCTGTTGGAAAGGTACATATCCCTACACAAACCAAAAGCTGAAGAGGGAAAAGAGAGTAGCAGGAAAAATTCATTTCATTGCCCATTGTGAATTGCATTTCAATTATCTGACAATAATTATTTGACAAGGAGACCTCAAGGCTGGAACAGTCATAGAATGATTAAGTTCACAGACAGCAGGTGGCCATGCAGTCTAAATACCAACAATGAACCTAAATGATCCATGTTTCAGCACTGGAGATAAACAATATGAAATCTGGTATCTGGGAGTAGGGGGGTATTTTTAAACAAACAAACAAACAAACAAACAAACAAATAAATAAATACTGGCTTTCATGATTGCCATTAGAAACACTGCACTTAGTGTGATGTAGAGAATACACAGACACCCTATGTCCTCTTTTCCTTCTTTGCCTCTTGTGGAAAAAAATCGTATTCTGAGACAAAAACAACTCAAGTGTTCTAGAACAAACAAGTTGCACAAAAATGTGCAACTCTGTGCAAACATACACAATTACATTAGCTTCCGGCTTCTGTGATACAGAATTAGCAGTTGGTTTTGTTACAGAGGACCTCTGACCATATAGCCTTCTCAGAGCCAAAATACTGTATTTGTGAATGATGGATCTTCCTATGTACAGTAATTGTAAAATCAGGTGGGTGGAGTAGGGCACATAGAATCATAGAACTGTAGAGTTGGAAGGGACCACAAGGGTCACCTAGTCAACCCCCTACAGGTCTACAAGGCAACCCCTAAAGTTACCATTAGCCATGAAGGGGAGCAATTGCAGGCTGAAAAATTAAGCTCACACATTTTCGCATCTATGGATATCAGCAGCTCTGATAGTGCTGCCTTAGGGGAAGTAGGAAGCATGTAGCAGTCTGTTCTTTGCCAGTTATAGAAAAAAAACACAGGAAAACCTGCTGCAAGCTTTCCTTTATCCAGGTTCGCCAGATTGTCGAGCGGTTATCTTCCAGGCTGCACTGAAGGACTCGTTTTAGATTTTGCTCAATAAAGTAATCAACGATGCACAAAATTTGTAATCTTTCCCCACATATATTTCTGATAACCCTGGATAAACAAGCAAAAGGTTTTCAGGAGTATCCAACTCTTGCCGTCTATTCCCATGAGCATGTAAGGAAGGAGAACAAGCTGCAATATGCAACTTTAACATCCAGGGGTGCCAATTTGAATGAAATATCGGGGGGGGGGCAGGTAAGCCCTGCCCTGCATAATAAGTCACATGATGCAGTGCACACACAGCATTTGAATGGAGCTGCCCATCAACTTAGGGGGGGTCATGGCCCCCTCAAATATTTTACTGGGGGTCCCGAAGATCCCTCTGCCCCAGGCTCCTATGTTACCGCCTCCCAATGCAAGATTTCCTGTCTTCAGATAAATACAAGAAAAAACCATGTGTCCATCCATCCAAGCTGGTTTCCAGCCTACAACCCTCATGCTGTTCTCCATACATAGTGAGTGTGCAATAAGCAGGCACTCTTAAGTAAACCCATTCAAATGTTTTTGGGAGCTGTTTGTTGTTTGAACTTGACTGGATCTGTGCACAGCAATTTTTTGGCAGAGTGCTTATAGCCAAAGCAAACTGTTATGGAGGAAAACAGAAGGCACCCTGCCTGTTACACTTTCACCACTCTAAACCTGTTTCGAGTAAAAATAATTCTACCCTGTTTGTTCGTGCATGAGTCACTGTTCTGAGTCCTGACTGGGATGATGCAGTTACACTGCAATGCAGAGATACGGCAGAATTGAGCAGAGGCTAATCTAAAAACCACATCCACGAGACCCTTGAGCCATTTAAAATTAGCAGATGGGCAGCACAAACATATATGTGCCAACTCAGCAGAAAGTCTGAGCATAGGATTACAGCCTTATTGCGGAATAAACTTTTCCATCAGATACATGAAGTGTCACCCACAAGTTGTCAAATATTACACACACACACACACACACACACTAAGGTACACAGGGGGCAATTTTCAGAGTCAGGGCTAAAAAATCCAGAGCAGAGGATCACGCTAAGATTCAGTAAGCAGCATCCTCTATGGCTGGGTGCTACACAGCAATCCTAAACAGACACGAGGGATTGACTCCCATCAGGGCTTAATTCTGAGAGGGTATTGCTTCTGAATAAACATGTATAGGCTCGTGCTGTTAGACTCAATTTAAGCATTTAATTTAATTCTCATGGCACAGTAGATTTTTCAATGTATGCCATTAATTCCCAAAATGAGGACTAGGGTACACTGGTGTGTCATAGGAGAATTGGTGGCATGCCATTAAATACACACACACAAAGAGGGGGGGGGGTACTTGAGCAATCTTAATGCTCATCAATGACAGAGTAACATAAATGACTGAGATACAAGGAAAGCCCTGGATTTTAGACCATATATGGCGAAACAAACTACTAAGACATGTATTAGCAATGTCCACGCACAGCAAAAAGATATGCTGACATAGAACCATTCCTTTAAGAAAGTGGTGGTGCAGGATGGGGGGAATGGAGAAGTTATTGCTTGCAAAAAACATTCCAGCAATTAGAGCTACAAAATATATTATTCAAGGCTGCAAACGTATATGACAAAAACAACAGATGATAAAGCTGTTCTATACCATAACATGCATCTTTCTATTGCTAACCTTGCTGAGTGTGTTCCCAGCACAAAATAAACCCTTGCTCTGTTACAGACTTCTACAGCCCTCTAGTGTTCTGAAACCATAGACCCCAACTAAAAGCATCAGGAAATGATTCCGCTCTTTGCAGCTGATGTTTCCTCTCTCGTTCCGCACCCTTGTCTAAAATGAACATCTCTGACAATGGTAACCAGCTGAACGGGAATTTGAGAGAGAGAAACTCTGTTGATTCAGAAGTTGTGTTTGCATACGATGGATATAGTGCCACAAGCAATTGCTTCAATTCTAGGTCAGGTTGACAGCATATTTTGACTAAAACAATAAAGAGAGTTTTTTTTTTTGCAAGAGTAGCAAATTTCTGTGCGTTTGTATTAATTTTCCACCAAGTTTTACTAGTGAAATTTGGAAACCCCTGCTTGGGAGAAATGCCCGGAGGATGTGTCTGAGTGAAGTTTCAGATCAGTCAAAAGTTCTCAGGGTGTCTGCACAACCCTAGAGACTTCTGAAATCTCTGTGCCACCCTACAGGTGAGTTGGAAATATTATTCATAGATAGCACCCTGAAGGAAATGTACAAAATGTGGGAGTGGGGGAAACTCCTCCACATCATTCTTCAGGAACTTCATCTCCCCATCATCTCTTTTTTTCTTTCCCAGGTATTTTCTCTCTTTCTTTCCCATGTATTTTCTGTTGACAGAATCTAAACTAGTCAAAGCTAACCTGGCATCCTCAAGATGTTTTATGACTTCCATCATACTGGACCAGACCTTTTGATTTGCTTCTGCTGCCTTGATACTAAACACATTTACTTCAGAAAAAAGTGTCAACTTGTTATAGGAAATATATATATATATGTTGTTGTGATGGTCAATCGTTCAGTCGTGTCCGACTCTTCGTGACCCCATGGACCAGAGCACGCCAGGCATGCCTATCCTTCACTGCCTCTCGCAATTTGGCCAAACTCATGTTGGTAGCTTCGAGAACACTGTCCAACCATCTCATCCTCTGTCGTCCCCTTCTCCTTGTGCCCTCCATCTTTCCCAACATCAGGGTCTTTTCTAGGGAGTCTTCTCTTCTCATGAGGTGGCCAAAGTACTGGAGCCACAACTTCAGGACCTGTCCTTCTAGTGAGCACTCAGGGCTGATTTCTTTAAGAAGGGATAGGTGTGTGTGTGTGTGTGTGTGTGTGTGTGTGTGTGTGTGTATATATATATATATATATATATATATATATATATATATATATATATATATAGGAGAAGCTAGGGAATGCCCAGCAGACCATCCTCTGACTATGATTTTTAATTTTTAAAAATAGATGTAAGAAGGTCTGTAGAGGATTTAGGTTCAGTATTCAGCATCTCAAGGTAGAGCTGCGAGACACACCACCTGAAACCCTAGAAAGCATCTGCCAAGCAGTGTAGACAATGCTGAGCTTGAACGACCAAGGGTCTGACTTAATGTAGCACAGGTTCCTATGCTTCCTAATCAGAATCAAATCAAATCATATTGTATTATACAATCACAAAGCCATTTGTTTTTTTAAAAAAAAAGGAAGAAGGGAGAAAGGATGCCATGGCAGCCAAAGTCTTGACATGCCTGTGTTGAGACGGGTGCTGCCGCCACAAGGCCTGTTTGGCACCGAGTTGCCATTCGAAAGCTCCCTGGTCTGTAGGACGCTGGACTAGCAAGACAGAAGGGAAAGGCAGTTCGATCCCCCTGTTCTTACAGGTTGGAAAGATCCACTAGCTCTCCTTGCACAGGGTTGGTCAGCAATGAGGCCTTGGGCACAGCATATAAGAGTCTGTCAACACAAAAAGCAGATGAGGTTGTTCTTGGCCTCTTCCACTTTAGACAGCATGTTGAGCACCTCATGTCTGGATGCTTCTCAAGAAAGGGAACAAATAGGACTGTTCACCCAGAACACTGGAAAATGGTTCTCCTTGACACCTCCTTGAATATGTGAAAGGAGTTCTTTATATGGGAGTGCATACAATTACAAATCTTACATGTGTAGTCTAAGGTGGGACAATCTAAGAACAGTTTTACCAACCTAATATTGTAAACTGATTTTACCACATTTTTACTGTAAACAAACTGTAATAAATGCTTTAAATGAAATCAATAAATGAAATCTACAGTTGGTACGACCTAAGAGAAGAGCAAAGAACAGGATAATGCAACATGTTCAAATGCAAATCTCTTCAGTTTATGTAATTAGCATACCCTACCAAAAAAAAATTTAAAATAACATTTCCTCCTTGGAGGAATCATGAAGGTTTAACCATAGTAACTAAGTTTTGTGATTAACATTTCATTACCTGCCCCAGGCTAGGAAGAGGCTAGGAATCAAATCAGATCAAAATATTGAAATGAAAAAGTTATATTTAAAAGACCAGTTCATAAGAATCTTTTGTTTTCTTTTCTTTCTTTCTTTTTGCCTTCACGTGAAATGCCTTTGGCACCTCCAGGACTCATACATGTCTGCCATTGCATGGAGGTTAATGTGAAATGTGCTATATACTGTCAAAGCAATGTCTATCAAAAGTCTGCTTTTAAATATTGTGGACATCCTAAGATCTCAAATGGGAGGAAGGATAGGAGGTTTCTATGAATAGCAAGTATCTCCTACCCTTTCAGAAACAAAACAGGGAACTGGAATGATGCCTAACTAAAAAAAAAATGAAAATAAACAAGGCCTAGTGTTCTGCAGTTATGCTTCCTTCATGCCATCTAGCAGTCTGAGCATTGACTTAGGACCAAAGAAACAGGCATGCAGATTTTACTAATGCCCAGAAATCGGCAGGTATGAGCATTCACATGAGAATGTTGACAGCAATCCCCATTTTGCACAAAGAATCACACGTCAGTGATTCACAGTCACAAAAACGTCATTGACAATATTTATGACTGGGAGACTGCACAGTGAGGAAATATATTTTCAGAGACCTACAACCCTACGTAGGTTTGAGAACGAAGGTCTGAAGTTAGGCTCCATGAGGCTCCTTTGTGGGATTTCAGAATTTTAAATCACATGGGGGCATTGATGAGTAGAACAGACCTCCCACAGCAAACCTTCACCCTCAAACTCATATGAGTATGTAAATTGGGTGACAGTGACACAACTGAGGGGGTAGGGCTTGGCAGTGTGCCAAGGAGAACAAATGCCCCAATAGGGTGATATTAACATATACGCGGGTGGAGCAAGGGACGCGGGTGGCGCTGTGGGTTAAACCACAGAGCCTAGGGCTTGCTGATCAGAAGGTCGGCGGTTCGAATCCCCGCGATGGGGTGAGCTCCCGTTGCTTGGTCCCAACTCCTGCCCGCCTAGCAGTTCGAAAGCACGTCAAAAATGCAAGTAGATAAATAGGTACCGCTCCGACGGGAAGGTAAACAGCGTTTCCGTGCGCTGCTCTGGTTCACCAGAAGCGGCTTTGTCATGCTGGCCACATGACCCGGAAGCTGTATGCCGGCTCCCTTGGCCAGTAACGTGAGATGAGTGTCGCAGCCCCAGAGTCGGACACGAATGGACCTAATGGTCAGGGGTCCCATTACCTTTACCTAACATATATGTATTTAGAGAAATGAAGATCAACACCAGCAATTAGCAGACGGGGGAGGGGAGACACACACAGGCAACTCTGCATTAAAGAAGGTGTGATTTAAGGAGATTGCCACCACATAAGTAGTTTTTATGGCTGTAAGGGCCGGCTGGCTGGCAACCAACCAACTGACTGCACAAACCCAGGTGTAAGAAATCAAGCATAAATCAAAATTTCCTTTCTCAAATTATCACTGGAAAAAAACCACAACAAAGTCCTTTGAAAATTAAAGTTTATGGTGAACAAAAAGGGGAAGTAAAATCCAGATGGTTCTCCCTAAGAAAACTGCTTATTGAACAGAATAGGAAGGATCAAGTCCACAGGTAACAAAAGAGATCACTTATTTCCATGTGAACACCACAATAATGAACAATGCATTCCATTGTTACTTAAAAACTCACAATAGGAAACAGATTAAGGCTAAATCCTAATCCAATTTATCTGGAAGAAAAAGTGTTTTAAGCAGGATGTGTGTTTGTACACGAGCTGCACATTGCAAAGTCCAAAGGCCAGGAACCTGGAACACTAGCAGGAGTAAAGGCTGATAGGGAGAGCAGGGAAGAGTTTGTGGAGGTGGGGGAAGATGGTAACAGGTAAAAGAGTAAGCACTTCCTTTCTTCAGATTCCTTGTCTGGGGGGAATACACTTCTTCCATCAAAACTTTGTTTCACATGGCTTGCAGCAAAATGTGCTGTTTGCCCTTTTAGGTAAATGAAATAACCATAAGCCATTTCCCACCCAAAATCTCTGGCATTTCTTACAAGCTCCCATTAGCAGTATTACAACTGGATTGAAGGCTTGCCATGTGTGCTTGTATACATTACCACTTAGTGCAGCCGCATAACCATTGCTGTGCTGTCTGACTGCCGAAGCACAACAGTTTATTTTGCACTTGAAATTTCTGATAACTGTTGCCTGGGGGATCTCTACAGGGAGCTAACAGGAGGCCAGCTGTTATATTTACTAGTGAGGAGGCTCATTGTGCTTCCTCTGGACAATTCTACTAGAGTTATCAGGTTTAATAAATTGCAAAGCTGGGTAAGGGAGGCAACACAAGGTGTAGCAATAATTCATGTGATCTGCACCAATAACAGGTATATGCTGGGACCACCTATCCATGCATTACCTTATTCTGATACCGTGAGGCTTTTTGCTTGCTGAAATATTTGAATAGACTTCAGGCTCCTTTATGTTCCACGCCCTCATCACAATAAGTTGCCATTGTTCTAACCAAAACCAGCATGAGAACGCTGATGAATGAATCATGTGTGAGGGGAAGGGGTCTTAGAGCCTAACCAATTGATGGAAATTTTGTCCAAACCTTCATTTTCAAATAATGTTTCTAGATTTGCATTAATCAATCTTTGGGCGAGGGTCTAAAAGTGGAAATGGAGGGAGGCAGAAAGAGAGAAAAGGAAGTGGTCCCAGCCATCACTAGTATATGAGCTTCAGCAGATAACCTCTGAGGGAAAACAAGCAAACGTGTGCATACACACACACACACACACGTTGCCTACCACTGGTTTTAGATAACAAGGATAATAAAAACTGGTGCTTGAAACCTCCTATTTCAGGCAAACAGAAAAAAAGCAGAAATTGGTGCATTAAGTATTTGTGTTTAGTACTTAGATTTTTAAAAGCTTGTGTAAATTTTTGGAAGTCCAAGTGCTGTTACATTAAGAATAAGTCAGAACACCACTAGCTGTTTATTGGTATTATGAATTTCTTTTAGGGTACCCAAAGGAAAGCTATTTGCTCGGCAACGACACCCAAGGCAATGTCTCAGACCCTAGGAGTTTCTGCCCTAACTTTTAAGACAGGACATAATGAGTGGGTGTGATTAGTAGGGGAACAACAACAACAGATTACCGCAGGATATGAAACACTTGGATTTCACATTTCCCAGATTCTGTTAAGTGACATATATAATTGCAAAGTGATAGTAGTGAAATCTCCATTGTTTTAAATAGAAGGGGGGAACCAACCGTAAAAGACACAGCTAGGGAAGTATGTGCCGCTGTTCTGATGACAAACAAAATCTAAATTTTAGGGCAACAAGCCCCGAACAGTTATCCAGGCTTAAGGTCCCCTTAAATGAATGACCAGATAACTGAACTACTGGCATAGGGTAGAGTCCATGAAAGCCCCCAGCTCTTGGGAGCAGGAGTGGAGAACCAGTGGTCAACCACAAACTGGTTTCACCAATGTTCAAGGATGATGAAAGCTGCAATCCAGCAACACCTGGAGAGTCACAGGTTCTCTGCCCCTGATCTAAAGAAAGGATAACAAGGCAGTGTATAGAATCATAGAATTGAAGAGTTGGAAGGGACCCCAAGGACTTTCTAATCTAACTCCCTGAAATGCAGGAATCAAATCAAATCCCTTAGTACTATGAAGCGCCTTTCCATTGACCCATTCATTTTCTCCTGGTACATCTGGGCTGTGGCAAAAGGCAGCCACAGATGCTCAGAGCAACATCAGATAAGGAGCAACGCCCCATAACCCCGATACAATGTCTTCCAAAAGTTACAAGAAGGTGTGTACCTGTATATACAGAGGATATATATTTATTTAAATGCTACACTTTTCAGTAAAACACACACACACACACACACACACACACACACACACAGCAAGGTGGTATATAACAAACAAAATTGCATTAAGAACAATTAAAAATCATTATACACTGGTTAGGAAAAAGGAAATATTTCAAAGGCCCATCTGAAAAACATAATTTTCAGGAGACATCTAAAATTAGGTAGGGTTTATTCCCGATTCTTGCTGATCCCCTACTGGCAGGGAGTTCCACATGACAGAGCCTGCCATGCTAAAGGCTCAGTCCCGAGTAAAGGCTCATAGATCCTCAGACCAGACAGAACCTCAAAATGACAGCTCAGGGTGGTCAAAAATGGGAAGTCAAATCCAGATGGTTCTCCCCACAATACAGAAAAGTGCAAATTTAACAGAATAGCAGAGATCAGTTTCACAGGTAACACTTGAGAGATCATTTATTTCCATGTGAACACAGCAATAATGAATAATGCATTCTATTCTTTTTGAAAAAATCACAATAAGGCAGCACATAAAGGCTGAAATCCCAACCCTACTTTCCTGGAAGAGAATTAACTCAATTTGATGGTGTTTACTTCAGAACAGGCATGGTTAGCATTTTAGGCCTAGTGCACGTAGGATGCTTTTGGTGACAAACAATACTACAGAAATAATAAAGTCAGCTCTCTACATTAATAACTATGTTACTAGCATTGCTGCAAAGCAATTTTCATACCTATTTACATATGTGTGCATGTTTTAAGAAAGTTTGTTGTAGACAACAGATGCAAATAGCTTTCACAGCAAGAATCTGTGCCACAGTGGAAGTCCAATGGCTGGACACAAGGAAACTCACCTGATAATCTGTTTCCAACAGATTCCTCTGATATCCCTAGTTCCCTTATCCCATGGCATTTTCCCACAGAAAACTAGTGGCAGATTTTTAAAGGGTCAGGGGTCAAAGCTAACATAAAAGCAAAATGGACAATTAAAGATAAGGTCAAATATAACCAAGACCTACTAAAAGAGTTCTGCTCAAGAGGGCCAGAGAAGGGTTTTCCAATATGTTGGACAAGAAGAAAAAATGGTATTATGACATTGGGCTTTTTACCTGGAGAAATGGAAAATGAATGAATACAATTCCACATGCTATGGGGATTATAGGAATACTGAGGACAAATTGGTAGCAGGGAAAGAATACAAGAACAGATTAAAGCTTGTTTGTAAAATAAACTATCAGGATCTCTGTGTGGAATCCTTCTGGACCCCTTTAAAAAGCCGTATTTGGACCCAGCTATTATGGCCAATAATAGCTTACTTTGGCCACCTCATGAAAAGAGAAGACTCCCTAGAAAAGACCCTGGTGTTGGGAAAGATGGAGGGCACAAGGAGAAGGGGACGACAGAGGATGAGATGGTTGGACAGTGTTCTCGAAGCGACTGGCATTAGTTTGGCCAAACTGCAGGAGACAGTGAAAGATAGGCGTGCCTGGTGTGCTCTGGTCCATGGGGTCACGAAGAGTCGGACACAACTGAACGACTGAACAACAATTATGGCCAATTATCACCCAGTCTCAAATCTTCCATTCCCGGGCAAGGTGGTCGCTGAACAACTTCAGGCACATCCAGAGGGTGTGCAACATTTGGATCCCTTCCAATCGGGATTTAGGCCCCATCATGGGACTGAAATCGCTTTGGTCATGCTGGTCAATGATCTCCAGTGGGTTAAGGACAGAGATGGTTCTGCTGGAGCTTTCAGCGGCTTTTGATAAAATCAACCATGGTATCCTTCTGGGGTTGGGAGCTGGGGGCACTGGTTCCACTCCTTCCTCCTGGGCTGCACAAGAAAGTGGTGTTGGGAGATGGGTGTCTGGACCCCTGGACATTTACTTGTGGGGTCCCTCAGGGCTCCACCCTTCCCCCATGCTTTTTAAGGGTGGCTATTTACCAGCTCCATCTGGTATGTAGGCTTAAACCCTACCTGCCAGAGTAGAGCATGGTCTGGTTATCTCCTGCTTGTATTACTGCAATGAGCTTCTACGTGGGATTACCTCTGAAGGTGACTTGGAAACTATAACTAATCCAGAATGTGGCAGCTAGACTGGTGACTGGGAGTGGCTGCCAGGATCATATAACACAGGTCCTATAGGATCTACATAATTGGTTTTTAAAAATGATAAATATTATTAATTAACTAATTTACTTTCAATGCTTGTCTAGGACTGGGCTTTAGTGGGCTTTAAGACTGCATATATGAATAAATAATTCTAGTCTGTGCAACTAAACTATATTAACATTATTTGGCAACGCGTACATTTAGGCCATAGGAGTTTCTTTGGACAACATTCAAATTTGGCCAGTAGTGTGCCTGCCATGATATAATTAGCACTTCCTCATTTCCCCCCCCCCCTCATTTCTAAACCCAGAATGTAGGGACAGGAAGGAGACGGGTTCACACATGCTTGTTCATCAGTTATCAGATGCAACATCAATTAAAAACTACAGATGAGCCATCTCAGTTCAAACGGCTCGAGTTTCAAGGCCTCCATTACTTCAAAACAATACTTTCCTGCCGTGTCAGTTCACAAATTCAGCTACAACCATTGCTGACTAAACAGTCCCCAATTAAAATATGATTGTAGGTATGGATCCCTTCCAATCGGGATTCAGGCCTCACCATGGGACTGAAACCATGGGATTCAGGCCTCACCATGGGACTGAAACCGCCTTGGTCGCGCTGGTCGATGATCTCCGGCGGGCTAGGGACAAAGGTGAGAGCTGTTTCCTAGTTCTGCTGGATCTCTCAGCGGCCTTTGACACCATCGACCATAACATCCTTCTAGACCGGCTAGAGGGGTTGGGAGCTGGAGGCACTGTTATACAGTGGTTCCGCTCCTTCCTCCTGGGCCGTGTTCAGAAAGTGGTGGTGGGGGATGAGTGTTCAGACCCCTGGGCTCTCACTTGTGGGGTGCCTCAGGGTTCTGTCCTCTCCCCCATGCTTTTTAATATCTATATGAAGCCGCTGGGAGAGATCATCAGGGGGTTTGGGCTGGGTGTTCATCAGTATGCAGATGATACCCAGCTCTACCTCTCTTTCAAATCAGAACCAGTGAAGGCCGTGAAGGTCCTGTGTGAGTGCCTGGAGGCGGTTGGAGGATGGATGGCGGCTAACAGATTGAGGTTGAATCCTGACAAGACAGAAGTACTGTTTTTGGGGGACAGGAGGAGGGCAGGTGTGGAGGATTCCCTGGTCCTGAATGGGGTAACTGTGCCCCTGAAGGACCAGGTGCGCAGCCTGGGAGTCATTTTGGACTCACAGCTGTCCATGGAAGCGCAGGTTAATTCTGTATCCAGGGCAGCTGTCTACCAGCTCCACCTGGTACGCAGGCTGAGACCCTACCTGCCCGCGGACTGTCTCACCAAGGTGGTGCATGCTCTGGTTATCTCCCGCTTGGACTACTGCAATGCGCTCTATGTGGGGCTTTGAAGGTGACCCGGAAACTGCAATTAATCCAAAATGCGGCAGCTAGACTGGTGACTGGGAGTGGCCGCCGGGACCACATAACACCGGTCCTGAGAGATCTGCATTGGCTCCCAGTACGTTTCCGAGCACAATTCAAAGTGTTGGTGCTGACCTTTAAAGCCCTAAACGGCCTCGGTCCTGTATACCTGAAGGAGCGTCTCCACCCCCATCATTCAGCCCGGACACTGAGATCCAGTGCCGAGGGCCTTCTGTCGGTTCCCTCACTGCGAGAAGCAAAACTACAGGGAACCAGGCAGAGGGCCTTCTCGGTAGTGGCGCCCGCCCTGTGGAACGCCCTCCCATCACAGGTCAGGGAAATAAACAACTACCTGACATTCAGAAAAAACCTGAAGGCAGCCCTTTTTAGGGAAGTTGTTAATGTTTGATATTTTTGTATTTGATTTCTGTTGGAAGCCGCCCAGAGTGGCTGGGGAAATCCGGCCAGATGGGCGGGGTACAAATAATAAATATTATTATTATTATTATGTAAGGAAAACGTCTCTCTTTAGCATTCAGTGCAGCTGGTGTCTCATTTAAACTGCGGCATCAAGTACTATGTGTGCAAAGTTAGTTAGCATGCCAACTTAGAACCTGCCCAGGCCACAACCTGTGGCATGTTAACTATGCAAGCATAGGCAATGCACTCCAATTTAAATGAGATGTCCACTGAGAGTAATTCTGCACAGGTAAATGTTGATTATACATGTAGCATCACATTTGTACTGGGCAAAAGGGATGAAAATTGAATGATGTACATGCAATTATTAACAAGGCCAGGATTTTCTTGTCTTTGCAGATTCTGTGTTACGCACATGGATACAGAGTTCTCTTACCATTTACAGTATTATAATACAATAATGGTGCAAAATCTAAGCTAAGATTCCTGGTGAGGTAATAGCTATAAGTATGGGTTGTTAAGGTAACAAAGGAAGTAGCTCAGCATCAGAGGGCAAAACAGGTGAGCCTCCTTCCCTCAACTTGCTGGTACTTTAGAAAGACAAAGGCCAGAGCTCAGAGTTGAGTTATGTGAGCTAGAAGCCAGGCTGTAGGCTGGGCAGTTGGGATAGAGCCATGCTTGATTTATGCTTGAATCCAAGTCCGTAGCTATGGGAGAAGCAAAACCCTCTTGGTGTGTCCAAAACCCAGTTTGGTGTGTCCTGATATCAGCCATATCTTTACAAATATATAAATATCTAGAAGAGGCAGCAGGCCTGTGATTGGCATTCCAGAACATGTGGAGGCCTGGGCACATGGATAGACCTCTTTATGTCAACAGCACATAGACTCAAGCTTCTACACACTGCAGACTGGAGAAACCGAGAAGCCCATGAGCAAATATCTAAACTATTTGTTGTTGTTGTTGTTCAGTCGTTCAGTCGTGTCCGACTCTTCGTGACCCCATGAACCAGAGCACGCCAGGCACGCCTATCTTTCACTGCCTCCTGCAGTTTGGCCAAACTAATGCCAGTCGCTTCGAGAACACTGTCCAACCATCTCATCCTCTGTCGTCCCCTTCTCCTTGTGCCCTCCATCTTTCCCAACATCAGGGTCTTTTCCAGGGAGTCTTCTCTTCTCATGATGTGGCCAAAGTATTGGAGCCTCAACTTCAGGATCTGTCCTTCCAGTGAGCACTCAGGGCTGGTTTCCTTAAGGATGGATAAGTTTGATCTTCTTGCAGTCCATGGGACTCTCAAGAGTCTCCTCCAGCACCATAATTCAAAAGCATCAATTCTTCGGCGATCAGTCTTCTAAACTATATATGTCGTTTATTCATCAGTTTAGTCATAAGACGGAACGACAGATTGTGTTCACAATCTGGATGCCTGAATAAGTGCAGCCAAGAACGTGCAGTAAGCAAACAAAAACAACAACAAAATAAGAATAGGGATAAGAAAAAGCACGTATGGCCATTTTACACGAGAGCATGCCATAGTTGCCTATTTAGATAGACACAAAAGGCATCAATTTGAACAATTGTTTGCTATGTTCCCAAAATGACATCAATGCTATAGAAAGGGCTTATTGTTTAGCAACTCAAAGAATCTCAAACCATAAAATGAATAGAATGCTGTACTCTGAATGAAGTAATCGAAAAAGACACGACCCATTGCAAAGCCTACTTGCTTGAGTGTTCCTCGTCGTAAGGGCCGAATCTTAAAAGAGCAGATTAGCAGAATGCGTCCAAGAGACAGGCAGTTGTTCACAATTAATCAATGCCTCACTTTCATTCATAGAGAATATCACTTTGAGATGAAAACCAGCTCTTTGCTGTCAAGCAGAGGCTAAAACAATGCAATGGCTTTCCTTTAGCTTTTAAGGAATGAATGAATTTTACTCCTTATTATTCATTACATGAGCATAGGAAACTGTCTTATGTGGAGTCAGACTTACCTGGGAAGAAATTCCACTAAAGACATTATATGCATTCATGGATCAGGCTGTCAGATTTAGTGGTTCATCTTCTAGTCCATGGCTAGGCAAACTAAGGCCTGCGGGCCGGATCCAGCCCAATCGCCTTCTAAATCCCCACGGACGGTCCGGGAATCAGGGTGTTTTTACATGAGTAGAATGTGTCATTTTATTTAAAATGCATCTCTGGGTTATTTGTGGGGCATAGGAATTTGTTCATTCCCCCCAAAAAAATATAGTTTGGCACCCCAGAAGGTCTGAGGGACAGTGGACCAGCCCCCTGCTGAAAAAGTTGGCTGACCCCTCTTCTAGTCCAATACTGTCTGCTTTGACCACCACCAGCATTCCCATGTGCTAGTTGGGAGTTAGAGCAGGGGTCAGCAAACCTTTGCAGCAGGGGGCCGGTCCACTGTCCCTCAGACCTTGTGGGGGGCTGGGCTGTATTTTGAAGGGGGAAAAATGAACGAATTCCTATGCCCTACAAATAACCCAGAGATGGATTTTAAATGAAAACACACATTATACTCATGTAAAAACACCCTGATTCCCGGACCGTCTGCGGGCCGTATTTAGAAGGCGATTGGGCCACATCCGGCACCCGGGCCTTAGTTTGGGGACCCCTGAGTTAGAGCATTCCCAGCTACCTCAGCTCATTGTAACTGGAGGCCCAGGGTCTGAACCTGGGACCTCAGTATGTAAGGCTTTGGTTTAAATATGTAAAAGTGTGGGTGACATGTCTCAGTGCTTGTTTCATTATGAATCACAAACAATTGCTCTTATATTTTTGCTGACAGAATCTGACATCTTTCTGTCTAAGAGGGGGTGAACATTGATGCACATTAATTACACATTGGCTCTGGATTTAAACTGCCATTTGAACTCGCTTCACAAAGGTGTACAATTAGCTTTGCCGTGCAAGGAATAACACCCACATATTGGCTTAAATACTATGTTTTGTATGTTCACAGGTGTATCAGAAATGGAAAAGCCTGATTCAAGTATTCTGTTTTATTTTCTAAAAATCCTCATTTTTTCTTCGAAGATTTCCCAGTAGTTTATCTAGTCTATTTTTAATGAGTTCAGCTCTGGGATCTCTGCTACTTCTCTTGGCAGGCTATTCCACATTTTAATAGATCTTGCCATTAGAAAGCTTGTCTTTGTACAGACAAGAGAGCCTGTCTTTGCTTAATTTTATCCTGTAGGCCAACTTATTCACCTTGAAGTAGCACCAATTTCTCTTGTTGGACAATTATCACTGTCTACTAGAAATAAGGTTGTTGATATGGTCAATTCATCTACTGGTGAGTCTGAAATAGTTGCTTGCTTGGAGCTCTAAGACCATCTCTTCAGATTGGACTCCATTTAAGAGCACAGTGTTTGAAAACAAGCAAGCATAGACTGACAATCACATCAGGGAGAGATCTCTAATCGCATCAATGCCCATTTTGTACTTCTTTCACAAATATAATACTCAAACGCCAATTGGCTCAAAAATGTCTGCTGCTTCTCCTTCCTCTCTTGTGTGCATATAGTTTGGGCATCTTGGTAGTTTTCCAGATCTTGGCCATTTATTCCTTAAAGGCAGAAGCATCATCTATGATAGTTTTAGTATTAATCAGTAAGTTTTAATATTTTGTTGGAAGCTGCCCAGAGTGGCTGGGGAAACCCAGCCAGATGGATGGGGTATTAATAATAATAATAATAATAATAATAATAATAATAATAATAATAATAATTATGTTTGTAAACCAAGGTATCACTGTATTGAGGGAAGACAACAGTCCAGCACATACTGTGCACTGCCTCCCTTGCGGAAGTAAAGGAGAAGGAGAGCTGTGTCATCTGACAATATACTCCAAACCTTTGGATAACCCCACTCAACGGTTTCCTGTAGATGTTAAACAGCATGGGGATAGAATCAAACCCTGCGGAACACCACATCAAAGGCTCCACTGGGCTGAAAAACACTTCCTAAGAAACACCCTCTGGGAATGCCACCCACCCCTTGTTCAGACAGTCGCTCCAGAAGGATACCATGGTCAATGGCATCGAAAGCCACTGACAGGTCAAGAATTAACAGGGACAGATTTCCCCTGTCTCTCTTCCAACAGAGGTCATCATACCGTTTGAGTGCCAAAACCAGCCCTAAACCCCAATTGAAAGTGATATAGAAAATCAGTTTCCTCCAATAATGCCTGGATCTGGTCTGCGACCACCTGCTCTAGAACCTTACTCAAGAAAGGGAGAGTGGCTGGTAGTTAGTTAGTTATATATATATATATATATAACTAACTACCAGCCACTTTCCCTTTCTATATAATCCAGGGTGGGTTTCTTAAAGAGTGGTTTTACCACAGCCTCCTTCAAGCAGTCAAGAACCACCTTTTGTAAACTGACCAGCTCCTGGCCCAGCCTGCTGGCTAGAAGGGCAAGGGTTTAGAGCACAAGTGGTTCCTTTACCGATACAAGTATCTTGTCCACATCCTCAAGCCTTACCAATGGAAACTCACCCAACACGACTAGACAGTGCTCTGAACACCCCATGATATTCATCTGCTATAACAGCATAGTCAAGATCTCGGTGGAGGCAAGATATTTTAGCCTCAAAATGCTTTGCAAGCAACTCACAGCGAACTATCATTGGTTTCACTACCTTCTTTGGGCCAGACTGTAAAAGGTGATCATGTCAGTGGCCTGAGCCATTGGGATGTTCCAGAGGTTGGCTAAGGCTTCAACAGGGGCACCAGTCATATCAGCCGGAAAAAACCCCCAAAGCCACTGGATCCATCAGTTTTCTGTACACCACTTAGACATCTTTTAAATACAGGTGAAACTCGAAAAATTAGAATATCGTGGAAAAGTCCATTTATGTAAGCAATTGTTTTCATTAGCTACTGGAGCTACTGGAGTTTAATATATGAGATAGACTCATGACATGCAAGCTTTTATTTGTTATAATTGTGATGATTATAGCGTGCAGCTGATGAAAACCCCAAAGTTGAAATTGTTAATTTGGGGTTCTCATCAGCTGTACGCCATAATCATCACAATTATAACAAATAAAGGCTTGACATATCTCGCTTTGCATGTCATGAGTCTATCTCATATATTAGTTTCACCTTTTAAGTTGAATTACTGAAAGAAATGAACCTTTCCATGATATTCTAATTTTTCGAGTTTCACCTGTATATTAAGTGGTATAGAAACGAAATCATCACCATCAGCTTCCAATAGGACGGTCCATCTGCCTTTGCGGAGAGGAAAGGGTGCTGAAATCCTAAATCTCAACAGGAAGTGATCTGACCATGACAAGGGCCTGATGTCAATGTCCCCCAATGAACGTAAAACCCGATTCATAAATTAATAAAACTAGCAAAACCATCCCATTATAAGAACTATAAGTACAGGCCTGCTGGATTGGACTAAAGGGGTATTTAGCCCATTGGTCTGCATCTAACCATGACCCACCAGATACCTCTGGAAATGACATGCACATAAAGGCAACAACCATACCACTTTTGTCCTCAGAATCTAATAGGAATTCCATGAATCTGATAGTGTGCTTGCCATCTCTGAACATGAGGGCCTATATGGGATTCATTTAGAATTGTTTAGTTACATAATGCCAGAAAGAATTTTATTCATGTTTCACATCCATCCCTCCAGTTACTAACGCAGAAAATAGAGGCATTTAAACAAAGGAATGGGAAACAGAATGACAACACCCACAATTGTTCTACCAGTACCAATGCTAAGTGTGCGTAATTACCATAAAACAGTGGATAGCTCTCTTCTAAGCAATGGCTCTTTGATACAGTTTGACAGTACTATGACGGAAGCTATTGGACGTGCATTTACCGTATCAGGGCCCGGCACCTGCATTCCAGACACTCATCAAAGCGCTCCTTCAGAAGGGTGAAAGAATCACCATTTGTAATGCAATAATTAGGCTGGGTAGAAGGGCCTTCAAAAGAAATTCAATCTAGCCTGCTCTCCACATCTGACACTGCTCTCCTGGCAGATTGTTAAAATAACAAGAGCACACCTGGCAAGAAGTCCCACAAAACACCTGTGTCTCCTTTCCTTACCCTTCCAGCTCTTCTTAAAATGTAATTAGTAGAGATGAGGTACGGGTAGCAGAAAATTCCTTGGCTACCATGGTTGCCTTTTCAGTAGTTTCTGCCCCCATTCTGGGAATGAATGGAGGCTTCCAGTGCAGGGAGACTGCTTCAATGATTCAGAGGCCTTAGGGCATGTGAGGCTGAGGTCAAAAATGGCCCAAAGGACAGCACTAGATGCGTGTAGCACATCCTGGAAGCCTGGCAGTGTAGCAAGGGGGGGGGGTGGCCAACTTCTCACTGCCTATAAGGTTTCATTTCCACCTATAAGGTCTGCAGTGTAACAAACGACCGACATGTGCATTGTCCCTGCACTATATTGAGTTGAGCATGCCAAGAGAAGCTTCTCAATGTTAAGCCTATTTGAACATGTCCGTGGTGAATTGCAGAAGCTATTCTAGCACTCTGAAAAGTTTAATGCATTCATTCTCTGTCAGGGCTCTGGAGAGGAGTTACCCATCTCTAATAGTAATTATGGGCAGTTCCGTCTAAGGTCACCAAATGAAAAACAGCAGCTTCAAGGAAGTTCATGAGAAATTACCAGTTAACAAGATATCATTTTGGCCATAGTTCTATGAAGGCTACATTTTCACTCGCTCACTCACTGAAAGAGTAACTGAAATACCAAGTATATTTTCCAGCTTTTACAGAAAATGAAATGGAGTTCCGTTCATATGTTCTTTTCAGTGTTTGGTCAAGAGTTTTCTTTTTGCTTGTTTGGAATTCTGAGGAAAAGAGGAGACAAAATCACTACGCCACATCAACGTGACCGTCTCAAAAGTTGCGGTAATCTTTCAAAACTGCTCTGCCCAACCTGGTGCCCTCCAGCTCTGGCATGTACGGCCAATGGTCATGGATTATGGCAGCAGTAGTCCAACGAAACATTTGGAGGGTATCAGTTTGGAAAAGGCTGTTCTGAAATATGTGATTCCTCATGTGCAACAGTAACAGACACCTTGTCTAGGAACAAACTGGAAACAGCTCTGTTTTAAAAGAGAGCCATAACTGCTGAGGAGTCTAGGAAGGTGCAGCAGTATTCTCCTTTCCTCTCCAAAAGAGCATGGAACAGAAAACTAGCTCCTGAACATTTTTCTTGTCCTGCAAGTGTGGGAGTCTCAAAAAGTCAAAACAAGCAAAGGAGGACTAGAGCTGCTTAAGAACCCAGACTGTGTTCTGTCAGTATAAGAGAAAGTTTGCTGCTTCTAAATATGTGTATTACCTACTGATTCCAAAAGTTAAATAAGCTGTGCAATACACATTTTAGTTCCCGAGTGCAGAATTTTCCAGTACTTCTTGTTTCTCTTGTAGTGTGCTGTCCTTAGTAGTTACGTCTTTTGTTCAAGCTGCTGAGTGTTCTGAATTTGTCACCTTGCCAATAAATATCTGCCTTTCAGGTGTTAAATGAGTTCCCTGAAGTTTTCCCCATGCTTTTGTTACAGAATATCAGCCAAACCTTTGATCTGAACCATTATTATTACCTGGGAAAAAAGGAAAAGAGGGCAGTGCAGAAAAATATTCCACCTCAATATCTATTAGTTAACACTGCAAAAAGAAGGGTAACTATTTTCTAAATTAACCCTCCGTTAGGCCATTAATTTTGTTTCTGAGTCCCAGAATTGGTTCAGAACTCATTTTGGCTTCTATCCTACCCTACTGCTGAGATGTGCTGTGGAGAAGTGCAGAGCTGTTCACGGTCTTCTATTTCTGAGACTTGGACAGGTATAATAGGGAAAGAGGAGTTGGCCTTCTCTTGCTGTACTTACTCATAACATCAAAAGTGCAATTTCTACATTAACCCCTGACAGTGAGATGTGCAATCTCATGTGCCTCACCTAACGGCATTATGGAGAAGAATGGACACAAGAAGCATGATGCTTCGAGAAAGTGCTACTGCAACTCCATCATGTGCAAAGTGATCTTGTAAGTTCTTCCTATGTTTAACTGTGGAAAAAATGCCATTTGTGGAAAAAACCTGTACCAGAGTACCACGGTTGCATCTGTCCTTGCTTGCTTAAATCTGGTTTGGGCATCTTCTTGAATGCTTCCTGATTATCCTTGACAAACACTTTTGAAGGTGACTTGGAAACTAAAACCAATCCAGAATGCGGAAGCTAGACTGGTGACTGGGAGTGGCCGCTGGGACCATATAGCACCAGTCCTACATAATCTTCTCTGGCTCCCAGTACGTTTCTGAGCACAATTCAAAGTTTTGGTGCTGACCTTTGAAGCACTAAGGCCCAGTATACCTGAAGGAGTGTATCCACCCCCATTGCTCAGCCCAGACAATGAGGTCCTCCTCTGAGGGTCTTCTGCTGGTTCTCTCACTGCAATAAGTGAAGGCGGAGGGCCTTCTCAGTAGTGGTGCCCTCCCTGTGGAACGCCCTCCCTTCAGATGTCAAGAAGATAAAGAATTACACAACTTTCAGAAGACATCTGAAGGCAGCCTGTATCGGGAGGTTTTTAACGCATTATGTTTTATGTTTTAGATATGCTATAAGCCGCCCAGAGTGGCTGGGGAAACCCAGCTAGATTTGAGGGGTATAAATAAAGTTGTTGTTGTTGTTGTTGTTGTTTGTTGTGACTACTACTTCTACTAGAAAATACCATAGAATTGATAATGAAAGCTGAGACAAAAGGAGCTGATTTTGTGAACAGTTTTTGCAGCATCAAAAAGTGTAGTTTCATTTCATTTTTCACAAAGGTGTTGAAAATCGTTGCCGACTGAGAGTGAGGCTCAATTTGGCAGTCATATGAAACTAGCTACATCAAGTCTTTGTGATGCCATCTGATTTGCTACATGTTCCCTGACAGATTTGAATCACCTGCACAGTTTTCACGGGAAGACCGTCCAGTAAACATGAGAAAACAGTGCTAAAGCAGGGCTAAGTTTCGGGGTACCACTTGAGCAAACAGAGCAGGGAAGGAGCAAATGTTCTTAATATGAAGAATCTGAGAGGGGAGTAAATCATTTGGCTTTCCCCCAAAGCAGGCAAATACAACACAACAGTGAAATAATTAGATACTTAAAATCATCATGCTCACTCCCCTCATTTCGCAGAGGAGCAGCTTTTGGTCTTGGCCCTACATGTGGGAAATAAGTGTTCAAGGGCTGCCTGCAAAACCTCCTGTGGCCGGTGGGGAGGCCTTTGGGGAGCAGCCTATATTTGTCCAGGCTTCCCGCTCAGTTATGTTCAGATTGGCATGCGTACATCTGCCCCTGGCACAGTGTGGGTTATCCTGGTTGCCATTTTCATTTAGAGCCACAAATATATATTTTTCCTCATACTTGGCTTTGGGTCAGATATTTGTTGCCTTTCTCACCTTATATCACACTGGTTTACCTTACAGTGCTAGGTTTGTAATTTTGGCAGATACACTGCAGGGATAAGGCAGGGGGGCATGTGGACAAATATACAACAACAACAACAACAACAACAACAACAACAACAACAACATGGGTTTCCTACCCATCAGTGCCTCAAGGCCCAAAGGTGCAAACAGGTGCCCCCCTTGAAGTTTGGCCAGCTCATCCAACTCAGTATTTCAAGGTTGGGCATACCTGTATGTGTGTTTCAATAAATTTTGTTGGTTATTTAAATCTCAGGAACTATTCTCAAGTCCTCTCTGTGGGGGTTCAGGGACAACAGGGTGCATGGGAGAGAGAGAATAATTAAATGGCTGGACTTGAATATACACACATTTTAAAATAGATTGATATATGTGTTTAATTTGTATAGTTTATTTAGCCTTAGCTTTTTCAAAACTAGAACTGATCCAATTCAAAGTTAGTGCTGCCAAATACTTTAAATATTTATTATTATATTGTTCCCTGACAAAAGGGAGCTATTTTTCCAATCCTCACTTGTAACTGTTTTCACCGTAGACAGAGTTGCACATAATGCAAAAGGACATTTCCAAGAGAGCAGATGGTAGATTTGCTACCAAATGTCACCTAAATCAAAATCTGAAGGCAATCTGGAGATTCCTGAGAGAAATCTCCATGGAATTTCAAGAGAAGCCAGCTTTTACCTGGCCAGCAACATTTCTCCCGAGACTTTCATTCATCTTTACATTGCCAACAACTTCCACCAGAAGCAAATTCTGAGATGGATTTGAGGAGTTTTGCTTCCATAAAAGCTCTCAAAAAAAATGTCAAGGGAAGCTGTAAGAGCCCCCAGGAGAGTTTTGCACATTCCTAACAGAACAAAATAAAAACAAATTCAGACAGTTCCTGATGTGTCTCCTTAGAAACCTAACTTAATCCTGACTACTTGGAAGTAGGCCCCACTGATTTTCATACATGGAACTTACTTCAAAGAAGAACACACTTGAGGACGCTACCCTGGTCTGTTTAAGATAGTGTAAGATGTGCAGGAGCAATCCTGGGTTTGGGGGCAGATTCATTCGTTTCAATGCAGCTTGTTCAGGAGGGATTCCAGGTGGATGGTGCCTATTATATTCTACCTGTCAGGCACAGAATTCATTCTGTGATGTGGTGAGAATACAAATAAATATGTTTAAAGTATAAATATGTGGTTATACCTACAGGCATTGCTCTTAGGGTGACAAGATCAAATTAGATTTAAGCTTTAGGCATGATATCCATCAAGTGGAATGAATGCAGACTTTCTCCTGCACACAGAAAGATCTGCCTGGCAGCTAAACCCATAATAGCAAAATACTGCACACTGTGTATATATAGATAGATACTGTGCAGTCTTTATTACGACAGAGATTCAGGACACATCATTGAATTTCTTTTGCAGGCCACACACAAAAAAGGGTAAACACAACCCTGATTTTTATATATGAATGCTTCTACAACAGCTAGAGATGTATCTCATGTACACACAGACAGTTAAGCCAAATTAAGTGGCTATAAGCTTTTTTAAACGAAACAAATGGGGAACTGACCTGATCAGTACAATCTACAATAAAAAGTGGGTACGTTAAAAGTACTGATGGGTGAACTGACTCCATCATCATTTATTATATACCGGTAATCAATTCTGGAGAATTTTAAAGGAAGCCAAAAGATTTGTTTCCGCCCCACCTCCACACACACACACAAAAAAAAGGCCAATTCTTAAATCTGAATTCTAAAATCTTGCCACTTTTCAGCATTGCTGCCTTGACTCTTTGTTTTCAGTATTTGACATACGGGAAAAGGAAGCTAGCTATCCTCATTCTCTGAAAGGGGATAAAAGAAGAGTAGTATTTGACCTTCGACCCATTTTTGTAGCAATACACGAAGCAACATGAGAAGGATGTTGTATTTGTCAAGTACAAAGTTATGCTCTCAGCACAACGACAGATAAGTGTTATCCATCTGCAAAGACAAATATCTATCTCTTGCTGTTCACTCTGTAAAGAGGTAACAGACAGCACCACTTCATGCTTCTGGCTCCTCTATTATCTGGTTTGGGGTGTGTTTTAAAGCAAACAATAAAAACATGATTGACATTCAAGTCAATAGTAAACGTTATTTTCAAAAAAATAATTCTAGCTAGACAACTGTTCAAAAAGTCATAATTACAGTGGAAACCTGCCTGTGGTGAATTTAGCTTTATGGGAGACTGAGGCAGTTGTTTCAGAAAAAGGATGGAGAATCTAAACAACTGCTGTCCACCAAGAACATTTATGCAACCTGAGGGGAAAGTGGATCAACTTCTCTTCTAGTCCCAAAGAAACAGCCGGAACAAATGAAACTCAGGTTTCAAACTGGCGTAGCATATGATCATAGAATTGTAGAGTAAGGGACCATTTGGGTCTTCTAGTCCAACCCCCCGCAATGCAGGAATATTTTGCCCAATATGGAGCTTGAACCCACAACTTCTCCATTTAAACATTTCCCTACACTTGGAAAGCAAGCAGGTAATTGAGAAATGTACTAGCGCCTAACAGTTTCTCTGATGTCCATTTCTTGGCATAGGGCCTATCCAAGCATGCAATTCTCCTCCTGCTTTTTGCTATGGTATAATCCCAAAACGACTGTACCATTTGCTTCCACCCTTACAATTAACTTTTACTCTATCAAGTCTGCAGTGATACCCAACACATAACGAGACATGGCCAAATCATGTTTACGATATGTAAAAATTGTTGGGGATTTTCTGCTTTACATTTGAAGATATTAGCTTTTATTTCACAGTAAATCAAATATGTGGGCTGCGAGGAAGCAGAGGTTGTCTTCTGACATAGCTTGTTCTCACTCTACTTGATATTTCAGAAATTTGAGGCCCCGTGTGAGGAGTCCATGCCATACCCTCTTCCCGTATCAGTGCTTCTGAAACTCAGAACTGGGGCCAACCACAGGAGGCCACCAGGCTGCAGCCACCACCACACCACTAAAAGATTATGTCAGCGTGGGCCCAGGAATTGTTAGTGCCCACTGGAGGGACCAAAGTTGTTCTATTACAAAGCACCTAATAATTGCCAAGTATTAAAACAAAACAGATGATTATGTTGTGGAAATATTGATATTCACAAAGGATACACATGAAAAGGAAGGTTTGGAGTAAATTTATCATGTGGCTCCTCTGTTAAGAGCAGGTGTGAATACCACCTGCTCACAGGAACTTTGTGGCATGTTAATGAAATTCACAGATGACACTCAAATTAGAAGGTGATAAAATAGCAGCAAGGGGCACAGTCAGTCTAGAAATGTGAGCAGAACAACATAATGAGATTTGTTTTTTGTGTTTTTGTTTTTTTTAAAAAATGCACATTGTCACATCTTGAGGGGAAATACTTCACGACACAAGTTGCCATCAGTGAGATGAAACACATTTACCAAACAAAATGAAGCACTTGTCTGTCTGTACACACACACACACACACACACACACACTTTCCATTACTTACCAAATTAACAATGGACAATAAAATATACATCACAAAAGATGAAATATCCTGACAGTTAATGAATGCATAACAAATACTGGGTCAAGTACACTAGATATGGCTCCTCACAAGGGCACAATCATGGAACTCTTGCATGAAGAGATACATGCACTCATGACCTTCCAATGTGTTCGCTGAAATGTGGGCTACCCTTGAGAATGGTACAGAAACTGAAGCTGCTGCAAAGCAGCACAGGTTGTGATTTGTTTGTGCAACAGAGAACAATCATCATATACCAGCTGGCCCATTTGCTACTGGCCCAATGTGAAGTGTTGACTTTAATGTAAAAAAAAACAAAAGAAACCCTAAATGACTTAAGACCCGAATAATTGATGGAGTGCCTCATCAGTGCAGTTTTTGGCACAGAATTAAAACAGACTATTAATAAAATGGAAGCTTTAGGTAACAACCTAGACAGCATCTTAAAAAGCAGAGACATCACCTTGCCGACAAAGGTCCGTATAGTTAAAGCTATGGTTTTCCCAGTAGTAATGTATGGAAGTGAGAGGTGGACCATAAAGAAGACTGATCACCGAAGAATTGATGCTTTTGAATTATGGTGCTGGGGGAGACTCTTGAGAGTCCCATGGACTTCAAAAAGATCAAACTTATCCATCCTAAAAGAAATCAGCCCTGAGTGCTCACTGGAAGGGCAGATTCTGAAGTTGAGGCTCCAATACTATGGCCACCTCATGAGAAGAGAAGACTCCCTGGAAAAGACCCTGATGTTGGGAAAGATGGAGGGCACAAGGAGAAGGGGACGACAGAGGATGAGATGGTTGGACGGTGTTCTCGAAGCAACTGGTATGAGTTTGGCCAAACTGCGGGAGGCAGTGGAGGATAGGGGTGCCTGGCGTGCTCTGGTCCATGGGGTCACGAAGAGTCGGACATGACTAAACAACAACAACAACAACAACAAAGTACTATTTCAAGTATGTTGATAGTAGTTTACCTTTTTCACTTACAATATGTTCTTCAGTCATGCAGGAATAATATCCACAGATTACTATGTAATGGTGAAACGCAATTCTACATATTCCCAAAACATGTGTCAGTGCTGGCTGTGGCCACATGGAAGAAATGGTTTTGGGACAGAGGCAAAAAATAGGTGGAGCAACAGGTGGATGTTACACATAAAAGCCCAGCTATACCAGTGAACATATGTTTAATAAATGTACAGCCCTTACAGCTAGCTGACACCAATTTTTGTGTTTACAAAGTTGGGCCATTTGTGAGGCAATCAGCTGGTTGTCAGACCACTGTCTGGGGAAGTTGCTTAACAATGCAATAAAAGGCCTCTAGTTGTTTGCTCCTAGCGTGACTGGGACTGCAGTTACAATGCAGACATCCAAAGGAATATACACCCTTCTGCAAATTAACTGAAACAAAGCATGTTTTCTATCTTACTCGTAATCCTGTACTCAGAGCAAACACGAAAATTCAGTTGATCATTATGGTGTCAGAAGCCTGCATACAATAGAAGGAATTATGTGCTTGCCACAATATACTGAGGTTCTACGAAAGAGTTATTCCAGAGCTGGAAAAGAGGTATCCTGACGGTACTGGGATATTGCAGCAGGACCTAGCCCCTTGTCACACATCGAAAGTGCTGAAGAAATTCATGACAGAACAGCAAATACAGGTACTTGATTGGCCAGGGAATTCCCAAGACATAAATCCCATTGAGAATTTGTGGGCTATATGCAAAAGTCGCCTCCATAATATAGACTGTATGACAGTGGAGCAGCTCATTCAGGCGCTGATTCAAGTGTGGTACAGGGATCCAAAGATCAACAGTGACTGTTCGAAACTAGTAGACTCCATGCCAAACTGGGTTCAAATGCTGTTTAAAAATAGTGGTCATATCCATTACTAATGTACGTATATGTGAGTTTTGTACATGTATATGTGAATTTTGTACAATAAACTACATTGTTTGTATCATTTCATTTGCACAAGGGCGTATATATAAAGAGAGAACAGAAATAGATGCAAGAGTGACAGACTGATATGCAGAAGCACAGTATTAAGTGAAGTTGAGCGCGGTATCTACGATTGATTAGTGGAGCAGTTTGCATTGGCATTTGTTCTCAGCTTGTGAGTAATTGTCTATAACAGTCCAGCTAAGATTTCACCCAGGCTTAGAAAAGAAGCATTGCCTTTCAGTATGTCTTTCTCCCAACTCCACTTTCCAGCTCACATTTTTCCTTTAGTGTCAGTTACAGATAGGTAGCCATGTTGGTCTGCCATAGTCAAAACAAAACAAAATAAAAAATTCCTTCCAGTAGCACCTTAGGGACCAACTAAGTTTGTTCTTAGTATGAGCTTTCATGTGCATGAAGAAGTGTGTATGCACACGAAAGCTCATACCAAGAATAAACTTAGTTGGTCTCTAAGGTGCTACTGGAAGGAATTTTTTATTTTATTTTGTTTTTCCTTTAGTGTATAAGTTTCCAACAGAATAGTGCAAGCTGGAGTGGCAACTTCTCTGAGTGGCGCATTGTGGGGATCTAATAATTTGAATAAGCTTTCCAGGCTCAGGGCTGAAACGTAGCAATGACACAGCCGACTCTGATGAGGTGAGGTTGTCTCCAGTCCCAAAAGATTTCACAGCTGTTTTACTGCTCAAGCAGTAAATACCTGTGTCTTTTAATGGAAGCCTAGACTGTGCTGGTGCTGGAGGAGACTCTTGAGAGTCCCATGGACTGCAAGAAGATCAAACCTATCCATTCTTAAAGAAATCAGCCCAGAGTGCTCACTAGAAGGACAGATCCTGAAGTTGAGGCTCCAGTACTTTGGCCACCTCATGAGAAGAGAAGGCTCCCTAGAAAAGACCCTGATGTTGGGAAAGATGGAGGGCACAAGGAGAAGGGGACGACAGAGGATGAGATGGTTGGACAGTGTTCTCGAAGCTACTAACATGAGTTTGGCCAAATTGCGAGAGGCAGTGAAGGATAGGCATGCCTGGCGTGCTCTGGTCCATGGGGTCACGAAGAGTCGGACACGACTGAACGACTGAACAACAACCAAGACTGCAGAAATTAAACAAGTGACGCTTCCCTGACATGGATATTGTCTA
Source organism: Lacerta agilis (assembly GCF_009819535.1). Taxonomy (NCBI): domain Eukaryota; kingdom Metazoa; phylum Chordata; class Lepidosauria; order Squamata; family Lacertidae; genus Lacerta; species Lacerta agilis. The sequence continues at coordinate 95,559,594 of NC_046315.1, read as the reverse complement.
ATGGAAAAATATTTTATTAGGAATAAGATTTATCAGGAGCATTATCCAATCAACCCCAAATGGTTTTGAATTATTTTTTAATTATCCAATTCAATTTTAAAAAGAGGCTTAAACAAGGAAGGGCCAAACACAGACAAATGTATTTGTTCTCCTATTCCATGTGTCTTTCAATCCATCTGGCTATTTAAACAAAACTTTTTTTTCACAGATCGTGTAGTCAGGGGGCGGGGACAGGGACTGAGAGTTGTCCACTTATCACCATTTAAATCCAGTTTATCCTTTTATAATGATTATAGAGTTGAATCACACAGGCGCATGCCTTAATTGCACGGCCTTGCAAACATGTAGAGATGTTTTAAGATTTAAAGGTTTTCCATGCCATCAAAGCCTAAATCCTCTTTAAGACTTTATCTCTAATGATATTATTAACAGACCTAATCATCTTATTACTTGCGTTAAGAATCTTGACAAAAGCCATCTAGAAAAAGATTTGTATCTGCCGTGAATGTTAACGGCACAAATGGTGAGCAAGAAGTGTTATGTCATAGATAAATGCATACTTAGTTTAACCTTGCTTTCAAACAACTATAGATCTGGGGGGGGGACGACAAATTCCCTTGATTTTTCTTAACTTTTCCATTCAAGATCATTATATCACTGTGCAAAAGCTATTATACCTTTAACTTTTGCTGGAAAAAACACAATCTACTTCACTTTAAACTTCAGTACTATGTGTCCTTATGTCTTCAGTAAGACTGGCATCAGTGGAGAGCATCACTGTACACTCACTGGGGTTTGAGGATCCCAGCTGGGATGGCCACCAGTTTTTCCACATGGTAAATTATATGTACAGAAACCAATTTAGATACCTCTCACCAGATGACTTGTGTACCGATTAGGTGCTGCTAACTGTTGATGGGCAACTTCAAGACCTCCTTTTAATGGCTTTTTGCCTTTATACCAGGTTCAGGCTGGGCAACTCTCAAACTTATCCATCCTTAAAGAAATCAGCCCTGAGTGCTCAATGGAAGGGCAGATCCTGAAGCTGAGACTCCGGTACTTTGGCCACCTCATGAGAAGAGAAGACTCCCTGGAAAAGACCCTGATGTTGGGAAAGATGGAGGGCACAAGGAGAAGGGGACGACAGAGGAAGAGATGGTTGGAAAGTGTTCTTGAAGCTACTAACATGAGTTTGGCCAAACTGCGGGAGGCAGTGGAGGATAGGCGTGCCTGGCGTGCTCTGGTCCATGGGGTCACGAAGAGTCGGACACAACTGAACAACAACATTCCTTGCTGTGGTTGACTGTTCATTTGCTGTCTTCGAGGATGGAGTGTGGTAAGTTGGTGGGTGACCCATTTTATGGGAATTTTCTTGCCGCTGACTCTTCTTTTCTGGTTGTTGTTGTTTTTTTGGATATAGTATTATTGAAACTGCTTTATTGGAATGCATTGTCTTTGATTTCATGGTATGCATTTTTTTGGCTCTTAATTCTTGGAAGTCGTTTAGTGGTGACAAACAGGTGAAATAAATAAATAAGCAAGCAGTGAGAGAAGGGAAGGGAAGGAAAAGAGCAGCAACCTCTGTATACTTTGCCTCTACCACTGAGAAGTGTGGGCTGGGGCCAGAGGGAGAGGCAAGGAAGCGGGCAATGATAGAGTGGTAAAAAAGGAAGAGGTAAGTCTATTTTAGAAGCAGGGCCCATTGAGAGTCCAAGGTGTCTCCAGCCTCCAAAGCCCCCTCCACACAAAAATGTAGGACTGGCAATCTGTCTCTGTATTCTGAGGCATTGCCATTTTGGTTAAACTGCAGTGGATAGTTCTATTTATTTCAGTTCCAGGCAAATGGACTTGGGTGGACTTGTGGAATCATACCAGTCCAACATTTAGGTTGTTCTCCTGCATGCAGTTTCCAACTGGTTTCCAATTTACTGGTATGCAGTTTCCAACTGGTGCCCACTTTACTGGTTTCTGTCCCTTATGAAATCACCTGTCTCTATTTATCCCTATTCTTTGCCTCTTGATTTGGTTTCTTCAAGTCATTCTTTAGGATTCAGCTTCTTCCCTAGAGAAGTAGGGGCAGCAGTGCTAAACACACTCCCTAGTGAGAAAAGCCCAATGAAAACAGTGGGGATTATTTCTGCGTAAATATGCATTACATTTAACTGTAAACCTCTCAACATGTGCATAAATGCATTTTGGCTTTAGTGTAGGTGTATATACAAGTGCCATGCAGTCCACAGCCTGCCATTTCACACACTACAGGTGCTGAGGTATATTTTGAAAACTGTCAATAACATTTTGCAGGACAATCGTGTTTTTTTCCAGTAAAAATTTAAGCAAAAGAGCAATCATGCTTTAGCATGTAAATAAGTGGAGAATAGAGTCATTGAGAGATAAAAGTACAGCACACAGCCAGATGGCATGAAGAGTAACAGAAAGAGAGGGGTTCAGAAAGTATAATAATGTTGTTGTTGTTGTATAGTCGTTCAGCCGTGTCCGACTCTTCGTGACCCCATGGACCAGAACACACCAGGCACTCCTGTCTTCCACTGCCTCCCGCAGTTTGGTCAGACTCACGTTGGTAGCTTCGAGAACACTGTCCAACCATCTCATCCTCTGTCGTCCCCTTCTCCTTGTGCCCTCCATCTTTCCCAACATCAGGGTCTTTTCCAGGGAGTCTTCTCTTCTCATGAGGTGGCCAAAATATTGGAGCCTCATCTTCAGGATCTGTCCTTCCATGGATCACTGCCTTTTTGTGTCGAAGGGGCTTGAATAACTCAGGGAAGCTATGGACAGGTCATAGTGGAGTGTTTTGACCAAACGTGATCCACCTGGAGGAGGAAACGGCAAGCCACTCAATGGACAAAGACAACAGGCATATAAAAGTACAATAATAGGGTTGTTAAAAAGATCTTGATTTATTTTGTTTATTGAATTATAGTATTCCTCTTTTAACCTGTGAAATGTTTGACTTTATGGCATTGGATGAAATATGCAAGTGACAGAAATATGTGCAAAGTCCAATGAGCATAGGTTCAATAAAATATAGTCCTCTGTCCTTTGATTTTGCTGGGTAAGGACTGTGAATGATCAGGTCTATGTATGTGTGCTCAGGGGTGGAATGTAAGTGGGGCGGGGGGGAGGGGGTATCCAAAAATCTGTGTTTGCCTCTGGTCCTCTTCTGTTCTGAAAATCGGAAACTGAAAACACAAATTGGAAACACAGTAAAGAAATATTGAGGAGCTTTCTACTTGTGTGGCTATGGTGACAAAAGAGCTGGTAAATATTCTGCCCTTGGGGGAATACGGAGCTAATTTTTTATTCCTTCTCCAATGCTTATCAGCTTGACTGCTTGCAGATGTACTGCTATGTAAGGCTGCAGTGTTCTATAAGGCTGATACCTTCCACTTACTGAGTGTCACATACTGATGAGGGTCCCCTAGGAATTTTCAAATACAGGGGGATAAGAGGTCAAGTAACCACTCCTTGGCCTATATTTTATTCATCAACTATTTCAGAAAACTACACCTGTTTGGGACATAAATTGAAAACACACCTAACCATTGTGCTGGGCATTTGGTGTTCACCATGTGCGAACTATAATGATCAGCGTTTTAAAATGTATGATGTATGATGATGGTGATGATGAACTTTGGGATGAATGGTCGAGTAATACCATTTTTATGGAGACTCCATAAAAATCAAATAAAGGTATTGATATTAGAAGAAAGTCCACTCTGTGATGTTGGGGGCCAGGAAGGAAACCCACAATGCCCAAGTCTTGATCCTCCCCACATTTTTTTTAACATGCCCCTCTTGAACCTCTCTCGAATAGTAGCTAAGGGGTTTGTCACGAAAGGGAAGAGTGCTGGGACCTCTCTGCCCCATCACCTGCAATTTGATTACTAAGCAGCTTTTTCACGCTTTCATTCTTTAAAAATTGAAATTTACATATATTTTAGAAAAATAAAGCATACTGCTAGTAATGTATGGAAGTGAAAGCTGGACCATAAAGAAGACTGATCGCCAAAGAATTGATGCTTTTGAATTGGTATGGTGCTGGAGGAGACTCTTGAGAGTCCCATGGACTGCAAAAAGGTCAAACTTATCCATCCTTAAAGAAATCAGCCCTGAGTGCTCACTGGAAGAACAGACCCTGAAGCTGAAGCTCCAATACTTTGGCCACCTCATGAGAAGAGAAGACTCCCTAGAAATGACCCTGATGTTGGGAAAGATGGAGGGCACAAGGAGAAGGGGACGACAGAGGACAAGATGGTTGGACAGTGTTCTCAAAGCAACTGGCATGAGTTTGGCCAATCTGCGGGAGGCAGTGAAAGATAGGTGTGCCTGGCGTGCTCTGGTAAATGGGGTCACGAAGAGTCGGACACGACTGAACGACTGAACAACAACAAAAACATACTGCTTTTGGGGTCAGAAATGTGAAAAGAGCTCCAGTTTAACTAACTAAGCCATATAGTTTTTTGTCAGAGTCAAGAATCTTTCTACAGTTTACTGAAGAAAGGAGGAACTGTAGTGAAAATGCAAAAATTAGCAATAAAACAACAGGGTGTGCAGTTGCAGTGTAAAAACAGCCTGCCTAAGTTTTCACCTTGTGTCTGCAGCTACCCTGGGGGTGCACTTAATTAATACACATTGAAGTCTCATATAATGAGGGAAAATAAAGAGGGGAAAAAAGGCTTTTGCCATGCCTACTTTACTTCCATTTATAGCAACAGATTTTCATAAAGTGTGACCTTCTGCCAAAGAAGCAGCTGTATGAAAATAATGACCTGCCAAAACTTTAATTAGAAAACAGCTCTGTTATTTTATTTTTTTAAGGTTTCACTTCAATGTGAACTATTAGCAGGAATGGAGCAAAGCAGCTCTGATCAACTTCTATCCTACAAACAGCTAAGAGAGTTCTCACTTCTTTGGATATTTGGATAGTTGGTTCATGTATTATTTTTTTAACATGGTCCATTGTCCTTATGAGAGGGGCTATCATGTCCTATATACCGTACTAAGATCTGGTTACTTGCTTGTTTGCCAGCCTATCTCCAAGTTTTGACCTTCAAAGCACTGCATCCCTGTGAGGGATCCTATTCCCTCCCCTTTCAATACTTCCCCAACAGTGACTCTCCCTAGGTTTCACTGACAACTAGGATGAATCCTTCAGTGTTCATACGGGAGTTGTCTCTGGGGTAACTCAGGGCTCTACGTTTGAAAACCTCTTGCCACCTATGGGATCTCCCTACCAGGGTTCCCAACTACTGCAGTTTGCCTTCCCTTTAGGCAAACAAGTGGCACACTTGGCTTCACTGTCCAGCCCTCTGAATGACAGGAGAATAAGCAAACAGTTTCCTCTTCCACATTAAAGCTTTGTTCTCTCCTCTTAGTCACACCTCTTAAGGTACTGATACACTGCCACAGTCAGCGAACGTTTAAGCACATTTAACTTTATTAGGTAACTTGAAAACATGGATGTCTCAGGTTATTACTGGTACAAATCTTTTTCTCATGTAATTCAGCTTAGTTATAATATTTCCTGCATCCCTTTAGCAATGGTAATGACCTTTCCTCCCATTCCCCAAAGCCTAACCTCCCATTTTCTCTCTCTCTAACCCTCCACACCCAACTGCCAAACCCCCAACTGCCTTTCAAGGTTGTTCCCCCTCCTTTTCGAAGGCCAACTAGCTCCGCCTCCCAGGGAACACCTACCTAAAATGGGAGTGATAGGTTAGCCCATGAGGAACCTGAATCATCAGCAGGCATTATTCCGCCACATTCCCCATGTATGCAGTACTTCAGATAGCGTCTTTTGGTCAGCTGTACCTGAGATAGTGACTACACGGGAAGCGTCCCTTCAAATATGCCCCTGTGCTTTCAAGTCATCTTGGGACATCTTGAGTGTGGCCCTGCCATCAAGTATCTTGTACCTCTTGCACTTGAGCAGTAGGACCTTGCCATAAGTGCAGCTGAAGCAAACAGGCCGGATGATAATAATATTTCATCAAGCAGCAATGACAGAGTGGTGTGTGGAAAACCAATTTCCTGAAGGTTAGAAGCATCTTGGAGAGCTCCACAGGGGATATGGATGAAGATTGCTATAGTCCCTTGCTGGTAGTTCTGGGGAGTTATCAGGTGTGCTATGCAAAACCCTGTTCCAGCTCCGGGTTGTCCCGGCATTGTAAACACGGCATAGCGTGTTTGCAGTGCTTGTAATAAAGTGCTTTTGAACTGCAAGCACACACTAAGCCAGCAACTGAGGGCACTTTTGTGATTTGTTTATTCCAGGTGAAAATGTATTGGGTATAAGATTTCATTTATCAATATATCTCACCCACATTTGATTTTATAATCAACCCTCCATCTCGTAAATATTACCTGCTGCTGACTGGGAATGTATAACAAGTCTACACGGTGCTAGCTTTTAATTTATGTTATTTTTATTATTTCTATCACTTTTTATGGTTGTAAAAACTCTTCACAGTATAATTAACTAAATATGTAAATAAATCTTCTCTGGGCTTGATCAGATTCTATCGCCCGATACAGGCATAAGTAAATTATAGCAAAAAAAAAGTGGCATTATGAAGAAATACAAAAGGTGATGGCTATGAACTAGAAAAGGAGGTATGCTAAAGCGCTATGAGAAATTCCGGCTAAGCAAGCAGAAATTGCATGTTGTGAAAAATGATTAAAAGAGTCACAGTTTGTTTCACAGCTAAGAATGGAGGAATAATCTGTTTTAAAACAGTTTTATACACGGGATTTAGAGGTTCTGACATGGACAACTTTGACCAAACCAGGCTGCCTTTGCATCAACTGCCCTGCTTATATTATCTGAGCTGCTTCCACATTATTTATTTATTTAAAAAGTCTGAATTATTGCATGCAAAAATATGTGCAAACAGTAAATATATTATACAATCGGTAAATATATTATACAACAAGCCCCATGCAGTAGTCTATTTCTCCAGTGTAATTTTATAAGTACTGATACATAAGCATTTATATACAGTTATGTGAATTGCTATATGTGTCCGTTTATGTGCTAGTTACTGAAAGAAATCTGGAGTGTATATTATTTAATACCAAAGTATGCTCCTAAATTGTATGCAAGTATATGTGTGCGATATAGGTATAATATTATATGCATCACGATAATAATGTGTGCAACACAGTGCATATAATTGTTTGTCTTTTTAGCAGACTTGGAAAAAGTACTTCTTAGCAATATCTAAGAGCAAAACAAGATATGGGAGAAAGACCCATGTTGCTAAGCTTGATATTGAGATTTGCAGGAAATTCCATCCCTGTCTGCAACCCACACAGTGATATGTTCTGTCACGTGCAATTTATGTATTTAAATATTTATACCACCCTTCACCCGAAGATCACAGGACAGTTTACAGGCCCGTGGGTCTTCTGGATCTGGTACGCCTTGTGGATCTCCAGCGTGCACGTTCTTTCCCTCTCCTTCCCTCTCCCTCCCTCTCCCTTACACAGCATCGCCTCCTCCCTCCCTCCACCTGGCTTCTCCCTGCCCTGCCTAGAGGAGGAAGGGAGCTGGGCTTTGTTGGTGCCAGCAGCAGCAGCAGCACTTGAGCGGCTGCCATTTTAAGCAGCCCCTCTCCAGAGCCCTTTTGCATGCCGCTCATCGTCCCGCCCCTGCCGCCAGCCCCTGACTCTTGCAAGACACAGGTAAGCAGCCACCGGGGCTCGTGGTGCTCTTGCATCATCCCCCCCAAAAAAAATACTCCGCCCCCCCCAAGGTCTGAGGGACAGTGGACCAGTCCCCTGGGGAAAGTTTGCTGATGCCCAGTTCACATAAAAATACAAAATGGGGGCACAAAATACATAATTAAACCAATAACCCCTCTCACGCAAACACATTTAAAAGGCTATAGAATATTAGTAATAGGCAACAGTTAGTTTATATTAGAAATAGAAGAATAAGTTTAATAGTATTTCTTATCGGTTAGAATTATGAGGTATGGGATTACTACAGATGCGATAAAATGTACGTAGGAGGAGAGGGTGTGAGGAGGTCACTAAGACAATGTAAAAAAAAGATGTAATGGAATTTATGATAATGTTTTGATGTTGTTGGTTTATTGTTTGTATTGTGTTGTTGTCTTGTATTTGTTTTTCTTTTTTGTATTGTTATATTAGAAAAAAAAATATTTAAAAAAAAGGCTATAGAATGTTAATCAGCCCAAGGCCTGGTGATGGAGAAATGTTTTCACCTGGCACCTAAAGATATGCAGTGAAGGTGTCAGGTGAGCCTCCCTGCAATGCATCCTGCATTGAAAGCTGGTCAGACAGTACAAGAGAGGGGGGCACCAGCATCTCCTCCCCTCATGGTGATGGTCTGTGTGATGCCTTTCTCCCATATGCATCCTGAATTCAGGGATTACCTGAGTGATGTAATGAGACGTCACCAGGCAACTGTGCCTCTTCAGAAACATAAGTGGACTGTTGTTTTGTGGCTATGTTTCACTGGGATGAATAATATAAGTGGAACGGAATGAAGCTCCCATTACTACCTACAACCTCTTTTGAACACTGTACTTCTAACAGAAGAGCCACTCAAGTCTAGATTATGTACTGAGATTGCTCAAGCTGTGTCCTATGCTTCCATTTCCATTTTCAGTTGAAAATAGCTATTTTGGTTGGGTAAAAATATCTTCCCAGAAACATTTTGTACAGATTTTTTTTTTTTAAAAAAAAATCCTATTTGAAGCCATTCTTCCCTTAGCACACCCAAATCCAGGGGTCATTTAGTGAACATGAGGACATCAAAATGATAAGCTGTCAGTCAGTTTTGGTTAACATCCCTGACGACAAATGCACTCAACTGAAAAGCAAAGCATGAGAGCATTGTGAAAAATGGTAAGCATCTTCAGAAAATCAAAATTATACTCTCTTCTTTCTTGCTTATACATACATGTTAAAAAGTCAAAAGTGGCACTGAAGTTAGATAATGAATGTCTTGGTTGTTAAGCACCTGCCTATTTCCTGGATAAAAGTACATGATTTGTAGCACAGAATAGCCTTAATGAAAGCCTTTTGCTCCTTAACTTACATTGCCAAGGTAATAATTTGCTCATTCCCAATCACTGAGATACTAGAATTGCACTAGGGCAGTGTTTTTCAACCACTGTAGTGTGCCGCGAGATGTTGCCTGGTGTGCCGTGGGAAAAATTGAAAAATTCAAGAGAATTACTTTATATATAGTCAATTTAGGCACAGAGTTAAAATTTTTAACATTTTCTAATGGTGGTGTGCCTCGTGATTTTTTTCATGAAACAAGTGTGCCTTTGCTCAAAAAAGGTTGAAAAACACTGCACTAGGGAACTGTCTTGTTGTTGTTGTTTTTAAGCCACAGAGGGTTGTCTTAATTTGTAAAATACAAATTCTGCATGCTATGGGATTACCACTGAAAAAATGAATTACCAAAGTTTCCTTTCTCTCTTTTTCCATCACAGACAGAAATACATGATTTCCCTCTGCCAGACTTTGGCACAGCAGCAGCAGCAGCAGCCCTGCTGCTGAACGGGGTCTTAAGCTGATGTCACTTTGTGCTGGCTTAACTTTCACCAGCTTGCTCTGTGCTGCTCTCTTGTGCATAGGAGTGTTCCCTTGGTTATGAAAAAGACGACAGAGGATGAGATTGTTGGACAGTGTTCTCGAAGCGACTGGCATGAGTTTGGCCAAACTGCGGGAGGCAGTGGAGGATAGGGGTGCCTGGCGTGCTCTGGTACATGGGGTCACGAACAGTCGGACACGAATGAACGACTGAACAACAACAACATGAAGAAGAAGAAGAAGAAGAAGAAGAAGAAGAAGAAGAAGAAGAAGAAGAAGAAGGGGAGGAGGAGGAGTTTGGATTTGATATCCTGCTTTATCACTACCCTAAGGAGTCTCAAAGTGGCTAACATTCTCCTTTCCCTTCCTCCCCCACAATAAACACTCCGAGACTTCAGAGAAGTGTGACTAGCCCAAGGTCACCCAGCAGCTGCATGTGGAGGAGCGGAGATGCGAACCCGGTTCACCTGATTATGAGTCCACTGCTCTTAACCACTACACCACACTGGCTCTCTCTCTCTCTCTCATGAGGCATGATTCCCAGGAATATCAGATTCAAAAGCTTGACTTTGCCTACAGCTACAGTCCTCTTTTACCTGTGGTCTGACTCCCTATGCTTGGATTCTTCAAGAAGTTAACTACTTCAGTAATGAGCATGGGCTTCTGAGATTCAGGTACCCAATCTAGCACCAGCTTTCTGAGATTGAGGTACCCAATCTAGCACCACCCTGAAAAAAACTTGTCCATAGTACAAGTTTAAGGAAGGGCAGAGAGAAAACAAACACATTAGGGAATGTTTTTTAACTTGTTCCTGATCTTTAGCTTTTCCTTCCTGTTGGACAATCTGGCACCTGCAGCATCTGCTCACAAGCAAATACTGTATTCTAATCTTAGCAAAAATAGTTCGGTTTTCACCAAAATCCTCATGATCCTGATTATTTTTTTTGCCTTAACAGTCTCCTCTAACTTCACCTTTGGATAATTTTATGTGGAGACTGTACACTGCACTACAGCTCCCTGAAATAAAATTAATGGTGATGAGAAATCTCAGGAGTTTTCAGTTCCAAACAGAAATGCATGTTCCGAGCTCTGTCAAACATTCCACCAAATTTTGAAAACCAACCTGATATTTTTACAGCTCCCGGTCCAGGATTATTCTTAATTTTCAGCATGACTTCATTAGCATACCATACATTTTATATCCAGGGTACCTGCTAGGCACCCCACCCCAACAAATTACTTCTGGTTAATCAATGGCTTGATAAAGCTCTTGCTTCTTCATATTGATTCCTCCTTTGGGCTTCAAAATTGCTCCATGAGCCTCAAAATATGAGATAGGGAGCCCTTCATGTAAACTTAGGTTATACAATATTTTAGTCTGAAAAAGAAAGACAAATCCTAGTGTTCTTGAGGTAAAGCAAACACATCCCATCAAGAGAATCGTATCAGCCAACCCAGGATCTGGAAAACTCTTCAAGCATTCATAAGAAGCATGCTGTGTACTGACAAACCTATTAACAGTAAGAGGAGCTTAAAATGCACTTCTTCCTAACATCTTTTTTTAAAAAAAACAACAACAACAACTTTCATTTCCTTTGTGGTATGTTAAAAATATTGGTGTGCCACTGGAAATTAGAACACCATTAAATTAGGTCAACAAACATAAATGAAGTGAGGACAAATGTTCCTGGTTCCTCTTAATGTCATACTTTATTTCCAACTGAACAGATGAAACTCAGATGAGTACATCCTTCCTCTCTACACTTTCTGGCCAGAGGCACTCCAAGAGTTAAAAGGACATTATGTCCAGAGGGATTTGTTCTATTTTCTTTCCTCTGGAAGAGCAATGAAAGCCAAATTGCCTTTTAAAATTCAAAGAACGTCAGCCTCCATTTTACTCGCTTCTTTCAACTTTCCAGTCAGATTCAGAGCAATAGATTATTTGTCCTGCTTTCCCCGCCACCCTTTAATGCAATACACTAAATTTTGGCACTGTCACCATTTTGCATATGGCGAGCCTGAATGAAAAGGGGACAGAAAAGGGCAACTGAAATTATCAAGGGTCTGGAACAGAATCCCTGTGCGGAAAGGCTAAAACATTTGGATCTTGTTAGTTTAGAACGGTAAGTGGTGGGTGATATATCGGAAATTAACATTATGAAACATTATGAAACAGAGACATTTTTACTAGGGCCAAGCTGGCGGGGAAAGGGAAAATTTAGTATACATTTTCATACAATACAAAAGGGGCATTAAAAGTTTATACTTTTTATCCCTCAGCTGTGATACCTCGCTCCATCAGGTTGCAAGGCAAACAGCACCAAACGACTGTGACTGGAACAACACTATTTACTGAATAAATTCTTGACAACTTTCACATGAAAGAGGCTTCCAGCTTTGACTTTTGGATACAGCCATGCAGGAATGGCACTTGTCCACCATCTCAGTGCAACACTCACCATTTTAAGCTGAATTAATAGGAATGATACAGGCTTGATTTCAGCAGCTGTTGGGACCAGCAGCGTTCTTTCAGTCAAGCACAAAGACACTCTGCCATTGCTTCCTAGACAGATGCATTAGGATCAAGCAGTTCACACAGACATTCTGTCTACAATATTCCTATGTTAACAATGATTAATCATATTATTGAATAGCAGTCAGCTGTTCAGTTCCTCTGTACATGCACAGATTCTGAAAAGTGTGTGTGTGTGTGTGTGTGTGTGTGAGAGAGAGAGAGAGAGAGAGAGAGAGAGGGAGAGAGATTTGTTTAGCCAGTATAAGAATCCAAGAAGCTACCTCTGATGTTGTTGATTATATTGTAAGATAAAAAGAGGAAGAAAGAATAAAGCCCTTCTGGATCGGATCAAAGGTCCATCAGGTCCAACATTCTGATCTCAAAGTGACCACTCTTTTTGAGGCAAGGGGACCAGAACTGTTCAAAGTATTCCAAGTGTGGTTCAAAGTACACCAGTGTGGTGTAGTGGTTAAGAGTGGTAGACTCGTAATCTGGGGAACCGGGTTCATGTCTCCACTCCCCCACATGCAGCTGCTGGGTGACCTTGGGCTAGTCACCCTTCTCTGAAGTCTCTCAGCCCCACTCACCTCACAGAGTGTTTGTTGTGGGGGAGGAAGGGAAAGGAGAATGTTAGCCGCTTTGAGACTCCTTCGGGTAGTGAAAAGTGGGATATCAAATCCAAACTCCTCCTATAGATTTGTAGAACAGCATTATGATATTGTCAGTTTTATTTTCAGGCCACTCTTCAATGATTCCCAGCAAGGAATCCACATTTTTCACAGCTGCTGCATACTGGATCAACTTTTTCACTGAGTGATCCACCATGACCCCGATATCTGTTTCAGACCCCATCAAGACCAGATTAAAAAAAAAAAAATCTTACAGTGAAGCCTTCTACTTCCGTCTTAGGCCTACAATGAAAACACACAGTCTTGGAAAGAATCGTATTATGATTCCACTAGGAGCATGTGATCAGAGGTTTCCAGTTGACTATCAGCTGTCAGAATGAACAGCTATGCACAATGCAGCCTGCCATTTTGCACTTGCTTGCTCGCTCACTCAACCTCCAGCAGCACTTGGCTTCTTCTGAGAAGAAGTAGTCACAGCAAAAGGGAAACTATCTACCTTCTGCCTCTGTATTGTCAGCAGACGCCATATACTGAGGATGCATGAGTGGCAGCAGTAGCAGGCTGAAGCACCAGAAAGGGCTGGAAGGAGACTTTCCATGGAGGCTGATAATCATTAGCTATGTCCTTCCCCTGAAAGACAGTCATAGTAACTATCTTCAATATCCAAATGGGCTCCTGAAGGCTCAACCTCACCATCAGCTTGATACCAACGCCAGGATCCTCGCAATGACTGATTCGTCATCCCCCCTGGCTGATGCCTCCACTCCCTTAAAGATTTGCAGCTCAGCCCAACCTCCGTTAATAGACCTGAACTCTCCTCCCATGCTTTCCCCTTTGAGGATGCAGACCTTAACAACCAAGAGCCCCACTAAGAACCGGAACATAACTGCAGGCCTCCTGGGCTCTTTTTCTTCAATGCCAGATCTAGAATCCTCCATTAGCTATGATAGCTCCTATTTATGTTACCTGGAGGTCTCTGAACGTACAGCGACTGGTTTGAAGCCTGCTGTGTGAACTGGACCATAGTGCCACTTACTTTGGTGTGTGTGTGTGTGTGTGTGTGTGTGTGTGTGATGCAATGCAAGTATTAATGTTGCTGCAAGTTCACAGATCAGTATTCTGATGTCCTAGCAATGCTGACTTTTAATGAGCACAGTAATAGCCGCCCACTGTTAAGCACTGGAGGGGTCATCTCATCAATGCTGTGGTCTATATTAGTCATCTAGAATGGATAGATCTTAAAGCTTCAGGTTCCTCCCCTTCATATCCAAGTTAATTTGGTGCTCGACATCTGCTTAAGTCATTACAGTATCCTCATCAGTACAATCAGTACTTCTGCGACTGAAGATTCACAGTCCACAATTGACTGCTCCCTTCAGTGCTTTGGGGGCACAGATCAGCAGCTCACTCTTTCTGCTTTGATGTGCATGCTCTGTGCCAACAACTCCAAAAGATGCAGGTCTAATGAATTGGCTTTAATGGTCCTATTTCCCACTTAAATGGCTTTGTTTTAATTGGCTGTGCTACTCTGTGTCCAGAACTACATTGAAAAGTTCACGGCATACATGCTAATGGTCCCTTTCTAATTACTGCATAATGTACAAAGGTCTGACAGAGCAATTTCAGAGGTTAGGCGCCATCATTAGTAATTCTCTTTATATTTAATTTGACAAAAATCGCTACAATCATGCACAAGGAATGTAACCGAAACAATATATGTATGCAATCTAAATATATTTTATTATATAACTGTACTTTTACTGTGGGTTTTTTTTTTAAAGGAGTTGGTTTTTCTTACTTAATTTAGCCACATGCAGCTGCAAACTCAGCTACGATCCCCCAAAGTGTACTTAACTTTCATGGATCACCTCTCTAGGGTTGAACATAACTGGTTTTCTACCTTCATTTACCGGATGAAGAGAGTAACGGCTGTACCATTTACTAGCAAATATGCACACAGGGTTCCTTCCGTTCGTGAGTAAAGGCAACAACAAACCGGTGAACTAGAATTACTGCCTATATGAGACTTTTAAAGTTTTTGCTATTCTTCTGGCAAATGATATCAGTCATAGCTGGTGATATCATTCGTAGCTAGTGCAAAATGCTAAGGCTTGTCTCCTTAGAGAGACCATCCACAGGGAGCACATCGTTCCTATTCCAGCTCATCTGCACTGCTGCCTGCTAGATTCAGTGCCCAATCCAAAGCACTGGTAGTAATGACCTGAACGGTCTAGAGCCTGCATGCTTTAGGGACCACCTCCAAACATATGTACTTCCTTTGTTGGATTACCACTAATTAACTCCTAAAGCAAAAGCTTAAGGGGAATTTGAACATATAAAGTTGTTTTATATCCGGCCTGATGTGGCCTTAGGATGATGCAGCTGTTAAATAAATCTAATCTATATTCAGAAAGACCATTGGCAGAGTCCAGTATCATACACACTGAGAGGCAATAGCTTTGCATGATCTCAAACAGAGGCTTCTCCTAACCATACAGATTGATATATATATTTTTAGTTGGAAGTGTTCAGCACTGAAAATGTGCCACAAAATATGCATTAACTCCAACCCATTCCTCTAAGTTACAATCCCTCCCCAATGATGTTCTTGTTCAGGCAAAACCTTTGAGGAATTTCAAGGAAGCTTAAAGAATTTCAATAAGGCCAATGCGATTTCTTTGGGGTATTTTACATGTTCTGAATAACACTGCTTTTTTGGGGTGGGGGGTGGAGAGAATACCTAGCCATTCAACCGTGGTATGATAAACTAGAAGGAGGAAATCTTATACTATTTGAAAATTGGATGTGTTTCTTTGAGTGAACATTTCCTCAACTACTAGCCAACTCAAGTGCAATATACAACTTGCAAGGCACATATATATGCCATGGATTCATGCCTCCCACACCAGCCAACTATTTTCATCCTCTTCGCCCTTGTTTTGTTTACCATATAGCTTGACAAAGAATTCTGCAGAACTCCAAAGCTTGGCTTCAGCTCATTTTTGTTTTGAATTGTTGCTTTCATATTGAAATGCCACCACTCCCTGGTTATCATTGATCCTGGACCCTGTGGAAAGGGGGGTGGAAGTTCTTCTTACCGTCCCACTAGTAAACTTCCTCTGTTGTGACTCTGTGACTGTGGAACATGCTCCTCCTGGATGCTCAGGCAGCAAGCACTCCAATGGGTTTCTACCATCAATTTAAAACTTTACTGTATTACAGAACAATCCAAACCCCAGCCAGGCAGGCAGCATGGGGCGTGATGGAGTTGGTTGAATGGCATGAAGCAACAGCAGTGGGGCTGGAATGACTCAAATGCTACCCCTCCCTCTGCAAGTGACCCCCATCCAGTTACTTAAGCCTATTGATTTTCATGGGCCTACTCTGAGTATGATTAATGCTGGATACCACCCATGGTCAGTGCTGTCAAGTATCCCGTTTCCCCCCGGGATTCTCCCTTATTTCAAGCAGTTTCCCGCTGCTCTCCCTTATTTTTTATTTCCCTTAAATTTCCCGTTTTTAATGGAAGCAGCTCCTCCCCTGCTGGCCAGGGACTGGGTGGGAAGACCTCGCCTACTTGGAGAGAAAAGCCTCAGCCCTCAAAGCAAGTGGGAGCCGTTTCCCGTGCTTACACGGGGGTGCATTCCTCCCCCTGCATCAGCCCCTATCCGTTGCCGTCAAGCCCCTCAGCCGGCCAATAGGGTTAGCTGGCGGGCGGAGCCTGGCTGCCTTTGAGCAGCTGCTGCTTCCTGTCCTGTTTTGATGGGATCAGACCAGAAGGCGATGGGGCTCCATTGCGCGGAGCACATGGCTGCCCTCCTCTTTGCTCCGCTCCGAGCCCGCTTGGAGTTTACATTGCTGCTCCGCCCACTTTTGCTTCTGGCTCCGCCCACCACTGACATGTGACTGTCCCCAGGATAGGTGAGACTGCTGATCCCTTATTTTCAAACTTGACAGCTATGCCCATGGTGTTTACACACTTTGTATTCTATCTTTTCCTTTGCTCCATCAAAGTGCTTGAATTCTCCCTACATAATTTTTAGAATGGTGCAATGTTTAGTTACCGTACAGCATGTTCCAATCAAAGGAAATCTCAGATCCATCGCTGCATTCTGTTTCGAACCAAATTCATCAGCAACAGTACTATTTATATTTACTCTTCATTCTTCGAGGGTCTGTGTGTGTCCGTCCCCCCCCCAGCAAGAACTTCTATTGCATTGTGCTGGGTAATGAGCAACATCTTCATTAAGCATCAATTGGCAATCAAATAAACAAGAAGATCTTAAAGTATCATTCCCCAACCTGCAGGGTTCCAGTAAAGGGAAATAATAAAGTGAAATATGAAGAATAAGCCTCCTCTTCTAGAGGAAGAGGTCTAATTAAAACAGGACTTAACAACTCTATGGATTAATTGGGAACCAGCTGAGAAAATTAGACCTTGGGGAATAAGATTACACCCAACACAAACCAATTTTATTCTCAAGTACAGGTTACGTGCATAATGCTTTGATTTTGGAGTCAAGCTGCATGGAGAGGTACACTTTAAAATTTATACCAACTTCCTATGACAAGTTCCTGAAATTACTAGTGACAGTGAATTCTGATATCATGAAAAACTTTCCAATCGCTATACCAGACAACCCATCACCAGGCTTAGCTAGCTGCCAGCCAGTTTGAGGACTGGGCTTAGGGACCTGCAGAGCCCTCCCTGAGAATCTTTTTCTAGCTATTGATGCTATTTAAGTCACCTGCAAAATTTCTCAGATATTTTGCCTGAGCAGTAACTTCCAAAATCACCTTTCAAATTTCAATATTCAATATCCAGTGCCAACTCTATAAGGAATACATACAGATTAATGGTTTTCAAGACCCTTCTCAACCATGGTTTGGCTACAAATTATGCCACTAACCTTACACAGACATAGCTTGACCTATATGCCTGCTGTAGTTTATTCTACACATTACGAGTTCAAGTGTATTTGCAAATTAGGGGGAAAATGGAAGCGACCCAGGAATAAAGGGAAGAAGCCTAAGAACATAAAAATGGGAAGGAAGAGAAAGCTCCCGGCTCGCACAAAGAAAATGAACTTTACAAGACTATTTAACCCAAATCCAATGAGCCCCACCAACCCAGATACAGCATCCCCTGATAAAAGTCGAAGCACAAGCTCCAATAAAAACACCCATAAGGCCGGGCACCATAACCAAGCAGTACAACTAGCGCCCCCGAACAGAATCTCGGAAATACCAAAGGAAAACCCGATTCATAAGCAAGAAACACGCTTAAGACAATCCACACTGATAGAAATCTAATTCTAAATAAACAAAAGCTTATCATCCGATCTGTATACATGCATAAAGGCCTCCCTTCGCCTGCACAACAGAGAATCTATATTCTCAAGAAAACTGAATTAGCCATCAGAGGACTTGTTCTGGCAGAAAACATTATCAATGTCAATTTTTTGCCATTTGATAAGGATCAAAACTGAGTTGTGGCAACATTTAGGGGTAAAATGAAGCAGAACCTTGTCCTTTGCCGCATACATATATCAGGATATTATATTTTACAGTGGTAAAAACAAATAATACGTATTTTCAGAATGCTAATATATTGGAAGTATTGTGGATAACCATAGGTTGGTAAACGACTTAAAATGCTGCCAAGTTGCATTCACACTGTAGGTAGGACCCAGGGTTGCCAACTTTGCCTTTTGTAAACTATCTTGCCAGTGAGCTGAAAAAAGGACGATACACAAGGGGAGGGGGGGCCTGGCCTCATAAGGCTTGGCTTCCAGACCCTTGGTCATCTTGGCCACCCTCTTTGCACGTTCCAGCTTGTTAATATCCTTCTGGCAGAAGAGCCAGCTTGAATCACATACTGGGGGGCCCAGGTGCAGCACATGCACACCATTTGAGTGGCAATGCCCATCAACTTGGGGGGGGGGTCCTCTGGCCCCCTCAAATATTTCATGGGGGGGTGCAAAGGGACCCCAGCCCCTAAGAGATGGCTCCTATGCCTTCTGGTCAGAATCTCTTTCCTTGTAACTTGAAGACATTGTTGTGGGTCCTACCCTCTGCAGCAGGAGAAAACAACAACTACAACAACAGGAACAGGAACAGGAACAACAGGAACAACAACAATTTATTATTTGTACCCCGCCCATCTGGCTGGGTCTCCCCAGCCACTCTGGGCAGCTTCCAACAAATATTAAACTACATTAAAATATCACAGATTAAAAACTTCCCTAAACAGGGCTGCCTTCAGGTATTTTCTGAATGTCAGGTAGTTGTTTATCTCCTTGACCTCTGATGGGAGGGTGTTCCACAGGGCGGGCGCCACTACCGAGAAGGCCCTCTGCCAGTTTCCCTGTAGCTTTGCTTCTCACAGTGAGGGAACCGCCAGAAGGCCCTCGGCGCTGGATCTCAGTGTCCGGGCTGAATGATGGGGGTGGAGACGCTCCTTCAGGTATACAGGACCGAGGCCGTTTAGGGCTTTAAAGGTCAGCACTAACACTTTGAATTGTGCTCGGAAACATACTGGGAGCAAATGTAGATCTCTCAGGACTGGTGTTATGTGGTCCCGGCAGCCACTCCGTCACCAGTCTAGCTGCCGCATTCTGGATTAATTGCAGTTTCCGGGTCACCTTCAAAAGTAGCCCCACATAGAGTGCATTGCAGTAGTGCAAGCGGGAGATAACTAGAGCATGCACCACACTGGTGAGACAGCCTGTGTACCACATGGGTTACACAGTAGAAACAACAACAGACAGTCACAGTATCTGTACCTCAGAAAAATTACAAAACCGTGTATATCTCTGGATAGAAATGTATTAATTATGGGACTAAACTGACAATATCATTATACAAAAAGTATACATAAATATTTCCTCAGAGGCAAAGCCTATATATGCTTTAAAACATCAAAGTGCTGATTCAAAGACATATGGGTCTATCTTCCCAATGTTGGAGAAGGTTATACAAAGTCATTCAGACGTGTGGGTATGTCCTCCCGACGGGTGGCCAGCTTCAAATCTTCCCGTTTCACCAGCAGTTTTGTCAAGGTCTGGACTTTATCTTTGATAACAACCATCAACTTTACTAGTACTAGTACAAACCATCAACTTTACTAGAGATATGAGTTCAATTATACAATAAAAAGGCTTAATAAAGATTCATGTACTCATTTATTAAGCCTTGATGGTTTGTACTGTTGTTATGGGAAGATAGACCCATACGTCTTATAGACTTTTGCATAACCATCCTTAACATTATATTGCACTTTGTATACTGTACTTTGTATATTGCACTTTGAATCAGCACTTTGATGTTTTAAAGCATATATAGGCTTGTCGTGGCGAAGGGGCTTGAATTACTCAGGCAAGCTATGGACAGGTCAAGATGGATAGGTCATAGCGGAGAGTTTGGACCAAACGTGATCCACCTGGAGAAGGAACTGGCAAGCCGCTCCAGTATCCCTGCCAAGAAAACTCCATGGACAAAGACAACAGGCATATAAAAGATATGACGCTGGAAGATGAGCCCCTCAGGTCGGAAGGCGTCCAACTTGCTACTGGGGAAGAGCGGAGGACAAGTACAAGTAGATCCAGAGCTGATGAAGCGGCTGGGCCAAAGCCGAAAGGACGCTCAGTTGTGGATATGCCTGGAAGCGAAAGGAAAGTCCAATGCTGTAAAGAAAAGTATTGCATAGGAACCTGGAATGTAAGAACCATGAACCTTGGTAAGCTGGATGTGGTAAAAAATGAGATGGCAAGAATAAACATTGACATCCTAGGCATCAGTGAACTAAAATGGACAGGAATGGGCGAATTCAGTTCGGATGACTATCATATCTACTACTGTGGGCAGGAATCCCGTAAAAGAAATGGAGTGGCCCTCATAGTCAACAAAAGAGTGGCGAAAGCTGTACTGGGATGCAACTTCAAAAATGATAGAATGATCTCGATACGAATCCAAGGCAGTCCTTTTAACATCACAGTAATCCAAGTTTATGCACCAACTACCAGTGCTGAAGAAACCGAAATTGATCAATTCTATGAAGACTTACAACACCTTATAGAAATGACACCAAAGAAGGATGTTCTTCTCATTATAGGGGATTGGAATGCTAAAGTAGGAAGTCAAGAGATAAAAGGAACAACTGGCAAGTTTGGCCTTGGAGTTCAAAATGAAGCAGGGCAAAGGCTAATAGAGTTCTGTCAAGAGAACAAGCTGGTCATCACAAACACTCTTTTCCAACAACACAAGAGACGACTCTACACATGGACATCACCAGATGGGCAACATCGAAATCAGATTGATTATATTCTCTGCAGCCAAAGATGGAGAAGCTCTATACACTCAGCAAAAACAAGACCTGGAGCTGACTGTGGCTCAGATCATCAGCTTCTTATAGCAAAATTCCAGCTTAAACTGAAGAAAGTAGGAAAAACCACTGGGCCAGTAAGATTCAATCTAAATCAAATTCCTTATGAATACACAGTTGAAGTGAAAAACAGGTTCAAGGATTTAGATTTGGTGGATAGAGTACCTGAAGAACTGTGGATGGAGGCTCATAACATTATACAGGAGACAGCAACGAAAACCATCCCAATGAAAAAGAAATGCAAGAAAGCAAAGTGGCTGACCAATGAGGCCTTACAAATAGCGGGGGAGAGAAGACAAGCAAAATGCGAAGGAGATCGTGAAAGATACAGGAAATTGAATGCAGATTTCCAAAGAATAGCAAGGAGAGACAAGAGGGCCTTTCTAAACGAGCAATGCAAAGAAATAGAGGAAAATAACAGAATGGGAAAAACCAGAGATTTATTCAAGAAAATTGGAGATATGAAAGGAACATTTCGTACAAAGATTACCACAATTAAGGACAAAAGTGGAAAGGACCTAACAGAAGCAGAAGACATCAAGAAGAGGTGGCAAGAATACACAGAGGAATTATACCAGAAAGATATGGAGGTCTCATACACCCCAGGAAATGTGGTTGCTGACCTTGAGCCAGACATCCTGGAGAGTGAAGTCAAATGGGCCTTAGAAAGCCTTGCTAACAACAAGGCCAGTGGAAGTGATGATATTCCAGCTGAACTATTTAAAATTTTAAAAGAGGATGCTGTTAAGGTGCTGCACTCAATATGCCAGCAAGTTTGGAAAACTCAGCAGTGGCCAGAGGATTGGAGAAGATCAGTCTACATCCCAATCCCAAAGAAGGGCAGTGCCAAAGAATGCTCCAACTACCGCACAATTGCACTCATTTCACACGCTAGCAAGGTTATGCTTAAAATTCTACAAGGCAGGCTTAAGCAGTATGTGGACCGAGAACTCCCAGAAGTGCAAGCTGGATTTCGAAGGGGCAGAGGAACCAGAGACCAAATTGCAAACATGCGCTGGATTATGGAGAAAGCCAGAGAGTTCCAGAAAAACATCTACTTCTGCTTCATTGATTATGCAAAAGCATTTGACTGTGTCGACCACAGCAAACTATGGCAAGTTCTTAAAGAAATGGGAGTGCCGGATCACCTCATTTGCCTCCTGAGAAATCTCTATGTGGGACAAGAAGCTACACTTAGAACTGGATATGGAACAACTGATTGGTTCAAAATTGGGAAAGGAGTACGACAAGGCTGTATATTGTCTCCCTGCTTATTTAACTTATATGCAGAATACATCATGCGAAAGGCTGGACTGGATGAATCCCCAACCGGAATTAAGATTGCCGGAAAAAATATCAACAACCTCAGATATGCTGATGATACTACCTTGATGGCAGAAAGTGAGGAAGAATTGAAGAACCTTTTAATGAGGGTGAAAGAAGAGAGCGCAAAATATGGTCTGAAGCTCAACATCAAAAAAACTAAGATCATGGCCACTGGTCCCATCACCTCCTGGCAAATAGAAGGGGAAGAAATGGAGGCAGTGAGAGATTTCACTTTCTTGGGTTCCATGATCACTGCAGATGGTGACAGCAGTCACGAAATCAGAAGACGCCTGCTTCTTGGGAGAAAAGCAATGACAAACCTAGACAGCATCTTAAAAAGCAAAGACATCACCTTGCCGACAAAGGTCCGTATAGTTAAAGCTATGGTTTTCCCAGTAGTAATGTACGGAAGTGAGAGCTGGACCATAAAGAAGGCTGATCGCCGTAGAATTGATGCTTTTGAATTATGGTGCTGGAGGAGACTCTTGAGAGTCCCGTGGACTGCAAGAAGATCAAACCTATCCATTCTCAAAGAAATCAGCCCTGAGTACTCACTAGAAGGACAGATCCTGAAGTTGAGGCTCCAGTACTTTGGCCACCTCATGAGAAGAGAAGAATCCCTAGAAAAGACCCTGATGTTGGGAAAGATGGAGGGCACAAGGAGAAGGGGACGACAGAGGATGAGATGGTTGGACAGTGTTCTTGAAGCTACTAACATGAGTTTGGCCAAACTGCGAGAGGCAGTGAAGGATAGGCGTGCCTGGCGTGCTCTGGTCCATGGGGTCACGAAGAGTCGGACACGACTGAACGACTGAACAACAACAACAACATAGGCTTTGCCTCTGAGGAAATATCTATGTATACTTTTTGTATAATGATATTGTCAGTTTAGTCCCATAATTAATACATTTCTATCCAGAGATATACACAGTTTTGTATTTTATCTGCGTACCAGATGGAGCTGGTAGACAACTGCCCTGGACACAGAATTAACCTGTGCCTCCATGGACAGCTGTGAGTCCAAAATTACTCCCAGGCTATGCACCTGGTCCTTCAGGGGCACAGTTAGATTGCTCCATTGTTTATCATGTCATTAACATTATTCATTATCAGTTTATTAATGTAACTTTTTGTGAGACCCTTAGGGGGAAAGATCTACATTTGTATGGAGAGTTTTGGATGCAATCATCAAGTCTCTAATCCCAGCTCTGCCAAGGATACATCACTGTAATTTACTCATCCTGGCAAAGCCAGCAAAGTCAAAGTTGGCTGAGCCAAGGCTGGTGTGAGTCCCCAAAAAGGGGTGACATGGGGGCATGGCTGGGACAGGAGCAGAGAATAGGAACTTAGGCTGGATTCTAAGACTGCTCAGCTCAGTCCCCTGACTTAGCAAACCATCACATAACCACTGAACGGCTTTTGCAGCTGGTGTAACTTTATGCCAGGTTCTTGGGCGTAAGATTACTCCCTTAGTTTGTGGAGAGGAGAAAGGGTCCAGAAGCTCAATTTGAATCCTATGAATTGCTCTTTGGGGAATGTGTATCACACTTCAAATTCTTCCTCCCATCCAAATCTATTTGGTGAGTACTATTGCGTGCAACTATAGTAGTGTGGCCGATCGAGATATATACACAAGGAATGTCTGCTGTCCAAATATCTAAGGCGGTTCATCATGGAGTACACCTACTACAGAAGTAAAAGTTCACAGGCTGGCTTTGTTGGAAACCCTGACTTCTATTTTACATCTTCAAAATATGCCTGGAATCATTGCCGGTACCTCCCTCCACCTAGCAAAACAAATTGTGAAACTATTTATAGGTGTCTTTCTTTAGAAGACCGGGGTTGTCAAAGGCTTATAAGCACTTCAGGCTACATTCTGGAGGCAGTAACCAATGA
The DNA here is from genome assembly GCF_009819535.1 of Lacerta agilis. Lineage (NCBI taxonomy): Eukaryota > Metazoa > Chordata > Lepidosauria > Squamata > Lacertidae > Lacerta > Lacerta agilis. The sequence continues at coordinate 95,535,254 of NC_046315.1, read as the reverse complement.
ATCAATAACTATCAGCAGGGCTTCTGCCGATATACTGCTGCATTAATGAGCTTAGATCAGACACACAAACTGGTTACTAACAGAATTGTCTGCCTGAGTTTTGTTATGGATTGGGAGAAGAAGAGAAAAACACTGTACCATCATGTTTGTCACCCCTTTCATTTTTGGATGGTAAGCCTTCCTTCCTTCCTCTTTTCTGCAGAAAAGAAGCGAGTTTGTATTTTTTTTCCCCTTTCCAGCTTTGCCCATACAATATTATTGACATCATTAGGCTGTGCTGCAAATGATGAGCAAATTTGTCTCAAACATTTTATGTCAATGTGATTCAAAACTAGCACCGATCATCACTTCCACGCTGCTGTTTTACATCCTCCGTTAAGACTGTGACACAGTCTCCAGCAATAATAAAAAAGTAATATGCTATGAAAATAACTAGGGTGGTAATTTGGAAACAAAGGAGCAATGGGGATTTATGTACAAAATTCCTGGAAATTAATCCTTTCAATTGTCTTCTGTATAGCTCTTCCCCAGAGCATCTGAGTCATCCACCTCTTGTGGAATGAAAGCTCTCTGTATATTAAATCTATTATAGAAGCCACAGCCAGCCTATGAATCACCGAACCTTCACCTGGGCTCTCCCTGTATGACTCACTGTCTGTGACCGAGACAAGATGAAGATGGCATGGCTATAAGCAGATGACTAGTGACAGTGCCTTAAGACAAGGAACTGATCGCTGAATTTAAATCCTAGGAATGGGGGATTAGGAGCACATTCTAATACATGTTCCGGACAAAACTGTACCAAGAAATGTACACAACTCGACAGAAGTAATGCAAACAAAGTCACATGCACAATGTAGGAAACAGGTGCATCCATCATGCTAAGCCAAGCTCCAAGCCTCTGGGCATTGCTCAACTCTGGGGTTATAGAACAAATCCCTTGAGATGCCCCAATACACCAAGTGACGCACTGTTGTTATTACTGCAAGCACTTAAAATTAACCATATTCAGCTGTACTTTACTCAGCGGGCCCCAATTCTGTTGTGTATAATTACCAGCATCTTTCCCCCATCCTAATATTGTGTTCACATTGACAAAGTCTCATCTATGGCACTTTGTTTAACGACACAGAGATGATTTTCCAGCTGGACCCTAAATTAACTCCATGTAAATAAGCAGATGGCTTTTTTGTCTGTTGTCCTCCCATATTAGCCTGAAGCTCGAGATGCCACTTGGTTTTACCTAAAGCAAAGTTTGAGGCTAATTCTGCCGTTTATCTTTGGGCAAAGACATTTAACTAATTTTAACGGGGCGTTTAAATTGCATGTTTGGGGGTATTTCCCACATCCATAGTTGGAACCACAAGGCCAGCTCAGGGAATTGAACAACCCTATACAGCTGTAAACAACAGTTGCAAACACTGCATCAGAAGTGTTTCCTTTAATTATGTGCAGATTCAGGGTAGCTAATGATGTAGTGGGTGGCGGCACTGGTACCACTTCCAGTATCCATTTGTTCCAAGTATCTGTTTGCACAAAGGCCTAGGGATGCAAGCACAGATTCTCTGCTCCCTCCCACCTCCCTGCAGCAATGGCAGCTAACAGATTGTGCAATGGCTCCAAAGCAGTGGACTGGGAACACATGACGTGGTGATGGGCAACCTTTGACCCTCCAGGTGTGGTTAAACTACAACCTCCATCACCAGAGACCATTGGCCTTGCTGGGTGGGGCAGTCCAACAGCTGAGAGTCCAACAGTCCAACAGCTCAGAGACTCTTAATCTCAGGGTTGTAGGATCGAGTCCCATGTTGCACAAAAGATTCCCGTATTGCAGGGAATTAGACTAAATGATCCTCATGGTCCCTTCCAACTCTACGGTTCTATGATTCTAAGACTCCTTCTATGACTCTAAACTTCCTGAGAGCCACAGGGACACCACCACTGACAAACCCTTCTTCAAATGTTCATGAGTCTGCACAGGGTGAGCATAGTCTTGTTTGTGACTCTAAAAAGTATATATATTTAAGAAATGCTTTCAGCAGTGTGCTGTCCCCACCCCACACACATAGCTTCTGCAAGTGCACCTTCTTCAATTTCTGACTTCTGGGTAAAAAACTCAGAATATCTAACCTGTGGGTATACCACAGATGGTAAATAACAAAACGTATCTAGCTCTGCAACCATCTACAGTGGTACCTCGGTTTCAGAACAGCCTTGTTTATGAATGATTCGGTTTACGAACTCCGCAAAGCCAGAAGTAGTGTCCCGGTTTGCAAACTTTACCTCGGTCTAAGAACAGAATCCTAACGGTGGAAGGGCACCGGCGGCAGGAGGCCTCATTAGGGAAAGTGCACCTCAGTTTAAGAACGGACTTCTGGAATAGATTAAGTTCGTAAACCGAGGTACCACTGTATTCCATTTTTGCTGGCAGAGGGTTCTTCTCACCCTCAGAACCAGGAGGCCTTCCCCCACCCTTTTCCAGTGATATATGGTAGATTCTGACAATGTATTCCCCCCCCCCCCAATCGCATGTTGATGTTTGCAATGTTCATATGATCGCATCTGAACTGAATGGCATAATGGATTCCAATGCCACTTTGCTTCCAATAGGCTATGAAATTCATATGTGCACATTGTTACGGGGGGGGGGGGGAGAGCAGTGTCTGTGAAAATTAACCTCATGGAGCGGTGGAAAAACTAATTTTGTGAAGAGGCTTCCCGTGCAGTTTAGGTGTGTTGTGGATTACATCTATAGTTTAATCTGCTTCTCATAATTCTGGGCTGAATACCTTCAACCATATCCCTGCCCAAAGTGTTGGGAAATTACTCTGATGATGATGATGATGAAAGTGGGTGGACAGTGGTTTATATGTGATGGCCAAAGGTTTCTTGTCCCCTTTAAACATTAAATGCAAGGCTCTCTACAGCTTTCCAGCCACGTTTCCTAGGTCAGAATGCCCATAGGACTGATGTTCTTGCTCGTTTGCCAGATGCCTTCACATAGTTGCCACTCAAATGATCCTGGTATCTCATTTTATTTATGAGTTAGACTTTAAACATTCTGACTAACACTAAAGGAGCAAATTCTAAACATATTTCATTTAACAGAATAGAATACTGATGAAGCATGTTTATTTTAATACATGCACAGCGTAGGATTTATTACAATTTATACAGCACCTTTGATGACTCACAGCTGAAGTGCACATTCATTACACGGAGGGAAATGTGTGCTTGGGTTGCCAATGTCTCCCATTGCAAAATCAAAGCTTTGTCTAAGGTCACTTACCGATGATCCTTCACTTACACATGCAGGTCAGCCTTAAAAATCATCAAGGAAAGCACATGCATGTGCGAGCCATTATATTACCAGTGGAGAAAGAAAGCGAAGAAGCGAGCAAAATTCCGGTAAACAAAAACAGGACATTAAAAGGCAATCAGGAATATATTCACCTTGGCTGTTGTGTTCATACTTGAAACCGTATCAACACAAGAAGTACAGCAGGAAAAACAACCATAAACACAAATGTGGAGCCTTTTTAATTGGTCCTGCTTGTCACACTTAATTTTCCCCTGATTTCATTTCAAACTATTATTAAATTCAAATGAATACATTAAAAAAGGCATCCTGTTAACATTAGCTGGTGCATTCCATTCCACATCCAGCCCTTATATGAACAACTGCTTCAGCTTTTTGTGTTTCTTTCAGGGCAAAGGCAAAACATGGATTACATCCAATTTTTAATCAGCTGTACAGATGGGTTTATTTCACAAATGCACTAGGCTGCACAGATGGAGGTTCCTGAATGCATGACAAGGTGTAAAACTGTTACTGAGATTACAAAGGAACAAAAAGGAAGCAGTGGAAAATTATAATTAGCAGGGACTTGGTCTCTTAAGGGTTTATTAGTTCAGAACTTAAATTTTGTCATTGGTGTGCACAAAACAGTTTGCTAGGAAAGGAAAGGAAAGGAAAACACATATCAGATTAAGTATGAAAACTGGTTGGGAGTCCCTCAAGAGCATATGCAATCTTGCAAGTATCTAACTCATTATGATACTTGATACAATTCCCCCTGAAACCAGCCAAAAGCATGATACAATAAATTCAGCCATCCAATCGCAGAACAAATTGCAACGTTTTCTGAGGGGATTTGAAAAGGAAGGATTAGCTGAGGTTAATTTACAGGTATAAATACTGAAGGTGCTCATTAAAAGAATGGAGCACGATCTCAAGCAGGCAGCTTAAAGCCGATAACCTTCTATCCTTCAGCAACTGCATCTGAAATTCCCAAATGTTTGTGCCTAAATAATAGGACGTTCTGGTGTGTTGGACAGTTTTCTTGTGGGTATCCACATTTATTAACTATTTGTTGGTTTTAGCAATAAACTCATTCTAATAGAACAAGGACGAGCTGTAGATTGGGGCAGAGCAACTGTTTTGTATATGAGGAAGGTCTCAGGTTCAATCTCATGCATCTCCGCGTGGACGTGGGACCCTGGAGAGCTGGAAACCCAGCTAGTCAGTGCAGAAAATTCTGAGCTAGATGGATCAACGGCCTGACTTTCATACGGCAGCTTCCTACAACCTGACAATGTCACAGAAGGTCAGCGGTTCGAATCCCCGCAAAGGGGTGAGCTCCCGTTGCTCGGTCCCAGCTCCTGCCCACCTAGCAGTTCAAAAGCACGTCAAAGTGCAAGTAGATAAATAGGTACTGCTCCAGCGGGAAGGTAAACGGCGTTTCCGTGCGCTGCTCTGGTTCACCAGAAGCGGCTTAGTCATGCTGGCCACATGACCTGGAAAAACTGCGGAACGGACAAGCGCCGCCTCCTTCAGCTTGTAAAGTGAGATGAGCGCCGCAACCCCAGAGTCATTCGTGACTGGACTTAACTGTCAGGGGTCCTTTACCTTTACTGGCAGGAGCAGGTACTGTATGCTGAGAGATGGCTGTGAAGGGGGCATTGCAGGACTAGAGAAATACTAAGACGGTGTGAGGAAAAGTGGAAGAAGCAAGTTTGTCGATCCTCCTCCACCCTGTCAAAAACCTGGCTCTCCAACTTTATTTATGTATGCCACCACTGCAGCTAGAATTTTGATAGCTAAAAACTGGAAAACAGAGGAAATACCAACGACTGAAGAATGGCAGATGAAAATGATGGACTATATGGAGCTCGCTGAGAGACCAGGAAACTCCGTGACCAGAGGGACAACGCGGTGGAAGAAGAGTGGAAGAAATTTAAACTGTATTTAAAAAAAATTATTTGCAAGATTGTAAATTAGATATAATTTGGAAGATAAGTTAGACTGTAGATGTAAAGTTTGATTAAGTATTTAGGAATTGTGAGAAAATGAGCTAAGATAATAGATAAGAGAAGTGGTTAGGATATTTAGTAAAATAAGGTATTCAAGATGTAAAGAAATTACTAAAGATGATAGACAAGGAACGCAGGAAGGGAGGACGAGAGGAAGTCAATATACAATGTAAAGGTTACAATGTATAAGTGATATATTTTAGTTTTATCATAGGTTTGTTTTTATTGTTGTATTGTTGTTTTGTATTTGTTGTTTGTTGTTCTTATATAACTTAATAAAAAATATTTTAAAAATCAAAAAACCTGGCTTTCCAACCAGCACAAAGCCCTGGGGTTAATGAGCTTTGTCTGTTTAAGGCGCAATGTGGGCCCCACAAACAGCACTAATAACAGCGCATGAGAGAAATGCTTCGAGTGTTGTTATTTGTACTGTGCTAGGACCGAGAACTCCCAGAAGTGCAAGCTGGATTTCGAAGGGGCAGAGGAACCAGTGACCAAATTGCAAACATGTGCTGGATTATGGAGAAAGCTAGAGAGCTCCAGAAAAACATCTACTTCTGCTTCATTGACTATGCAAAAGCATTTGACTGTGTCGACCACAGCAAACTATGGCAAGTTCTTAAAGAAATGGGAGTACCTGATCACCTCATCCGTCTCCTGAGAAATCTCTATGTGGGACAAGAAGCTACAGTTAGAACTGGATATGGAACAACTGATTGGTTCAAAATTGGGAAAGGAGTATGACAAGGCTGTATATTGTCTCCCTGCTTATTTAACTTATATGCAGAATTCATCATGCGAAAGGCTGGACTGGATGAATCCCAAACCGGAATTAAGATTGCCGGAAGAAATATCAACAACCTCAGATATGCAGATGACACAACCTTGATGGCAGAAAGTGAAGAGGAATTAAAGAACCTTTTAATGAGGGTGAAAGAGGAGAGCGCAAAATATGGTCTGAAGCTCAACATAAAAAAAAAACTAAGATCATGGCCACTTGTCCCATCACCTCCTGGCAAATAGAAGGGGAAGAAATGGAGGCAGTGAGAGATTTTACTTTCTTGGGTTCCATGATCACTGCAGATGGTGACAGCAGTCACGAAATTAGAAGACGCCTGCTTCTTGGGAGAAAAGCAACGACAAACCTAGACAGCATCTTAAAAAGCAGAGACATCACCTTGCCGACAAAGGTCCCTATAGTTAAAGCCATGGTTTCCCCAGTAGTAATGTATGGAAGTGAGAGCTGGACCATAAAGAAGGCTGATCACCGAAGAATTGATGCTTTTGAATTATGGTGCTGGAGGAGACTCTTGAGAGTCCCATGGACTGCAAGAAGATCAAACCTATCCATTCTCAAAGAAATCAGCCCTGAGTGCTCACTAGAAGGACAGATCCTGAAGTTGAGGCTCCAGTACTTTGGCCACCTCATGAGAAGAGAAGACTCCCTAGAAAAGACCCTGATGTTGGGAAAGATGGAGGGCACAAGGAGAAGGGGACAACAGAGGATGAGATGGTTGGACAATGTTCTCGAAGCTACTAACATGAGTTTGGCCAAACTGCGAGAGGCAGTGAAGGATAGGCGTGCCTGGCGTGCTCTGGTCCATGGGGTCATGAAGAGTCGGACACGACTGAACGACTGAACAACAACAACAACAGGATCCCACACTCATGACCCTAGGCCTGTTCTCACTACGCTATATTTCCATATGTCTTAATTATGCCAACTGTGACTATCATTAAATAAAAGACATCACCCTGCTGGACGAACTCATGGCTTCTCTCCCTCACCCAGACATTCTACTGTCCTAACAAAAAAGGCTATCAGTTTACCAAAACTAACACAATCTGGGGGCATGACCTCATTTCAGAGAAATAGCTATGTAGCCCATTTATTGTTTACCTTCTTGATAGTGTTTTCCCCCCTTCATCATTTTTAGGTCAGAGTGAACAGATTTTGTTTGGGTGGATCATATGAAGCAGCTTTTATGGCTTCATAACTTGCTTCCACCTATTCTAAAAATAAATAGGTATTTCATAATTTAAAAGTGGGCAAAAAAAAAGATAGGAACTCAATTTCGTTTGGAAAGAATTGCACAGCAGAATTTTACCATCTGGCGGTGTCGGATTATTGAAGCTCTATTTTTGACGGCTTCTGAAATGTGCAACCATGGTCAAGCAAGTAGATAAAATGCTATCAGCTTTAATACTGTTTTAAGCAATGTAGATTGTTGAAAGTGGTAATACATGTTAAAGTATATTCATTAAATTCATTTTAACACCATTGTGGTTTCTCTTTTGGGCCCCATGACTCTCTAAATTTGACACTGCTAATTGCACTTGTAATATGCATTGAGTGCACCTGATTAACTTCATGCAATGCCCAAGGCAGCAGACGATTGTGATCAAATGCAATGTGAATCGTGAAAGAATCATTTATACTGTAGTGACTGTCTGGTGCATGTTGATGCACAAAAGTCATCTGGGATTGTCAGTGTTCGCATGTGAATGTCAACATTCACCCAATTTTGGGCAATCAGCAGTATTATTATTATTATTATTATTATTATTATTATTATTATTATTATTAAAATTTGTATATTGCCCTTCATCCAAAGATTCTAGGGCAGTTCACAAAAAATACAAAATGATAACACAAAATCTATACTAAAACAAAAACAATACAGTAACACCCTCCTCACAAACACATTTAAAAACTAAGAGATTGTTAATCAGCCAAACACCTGGTTGAAGAGAAACATTTTTGCCTGGTCCCTAAGATATGTAATGAAGGTGCCAGGCGAGCCTCCCCGGGGAGGGCATTCCATAAATGGGGAGCCACCACAGAAAAGGCCCATACTCCTGTTGCTACCCTCTGGACCTCTGATGGAGGAGGCATATGAAGAAGGGGCTCATGTGATAATTTCAGAGTCCAGGTGAGTTCATAGGAGGAGACGTAGTCCTTGAAGCATTGCAGTCCTGAGCTCTTTAAGGCTTTATTGGTCAGAGCCAGCACTTTGAATTGGACCCAGAAACAAATCTGTAGCTAGTGCAGTTGGGCCAGGGTCATGTTCAAAAAACTGTCTTGCCCTATTGAGCAACCTGGCCTCTGAATTCTGCACCAGCTGAAGTTTCTGAAATGTCAAGAAGAAGAAGAAGAAGAAGAAGAAGAAGAAGAAGAAGAAGAAGAGGAGGAGGAGTTTGGATTTGATATCTCGCTTTATCACTACCAGAAGGAGTCTCAAAGCGGCTAACATTCTCCTTTCCCTTCCTCCCCAACAACAAACACTCTGAGACTTCAAAGAAGTGTGACTAGCCCAAGGTCACCCAGCAGCTACATGTGGAGGAGCGGAGACACGAACCCGGTTCCCCAGATTATGAGTCTACCGCTCTTTTTTTTTTTTATAAGATTTTTATTATTTTCCAATAAAACAAGAGAAACACATAACATAACATAAACACCAACATTGACACAATAAAAAAACACATTACATAAATACAATCAACAAAGAAAACAATTAAAACAAAACCAAAACCAATACATACCTAAACTGGAACACCAATCTTTCTCTTACTACTTAACAAAATCTAGTTTCTGATCTTCTAAAGGGACCTCCCCCGCTTTCCCTCCTCTGCCTTCAATACTAATATACTTTGGTAACATCCATTTTTAACATTACAATTCATTATCCAACCTTTTATAATATCATAGAAACTTAACATCTTATAGTATCATGAAATAATTCTTAAATCAATCTTATACTTCTTTTCACTTAAGCTGCTGCTATTAATCAGTTACATATCTCTTCACTAATTCAGAATTCCCAAAATCATAACATCAAAATCTTAAAACTTAACATCAAAATCCTAAAATCTTAACACACTATCTTCAGGGTACCATAAATCCATCCTAATTCAATTTTTATCATTTTCACCCTATTCCCCTTCTCACCATTTTTCTGCTCTCTCCCATGCCCCCCCACCATTCATCTTTACATTTCCCTCTGCTGTCCTTGTTCAGTATCATCTTAAAATTTATAAATCTCCTCCTTGGGCGCCTCAAGAGGCACCAGCTCAGCAACTCCATTTCGCAATTTTGGTTTCCTTCCACTTGTGTCTTCAAAAATCTTCTCAGCTTCATCTCTGGACTCCCACTCCAGAGACTGAATCTCGTAGCTCCAGTCAAAACATCAGCCCTGTGTTTCTCACTACACCAGAGCCGTCCATTTACCTGGGGTTGCTGAATCAATTCGTCCCATTTCTCCAGCACCTGCCCCAATTCCCTGAAGAAGTCTACTTCCAAATTATCAAAATTTTCCCAGATCTGGCTGGTCTCTCCTGCTCCACAACAAATTTCTTTGAAATTACGACCTAACCAGTCCATTTTCCGATTCACAAACTCCAATTGCAGAAGGATTGTTCTTTGTTCCTGGGTAATACCCGGATCTAGAATCAGTTTAAAAGCGAAAGCAAGCATGGTTGGAGAAAACAAAGGGTGTCAAATGTCAGTAATTTTCCATCCTGCGTGTTAGTTTTCCAGCGCCATTTTCCCTGAGACAGGGTGCCAAAATTAATTCCAAAAGCCACAGAAGAGATATTTCCAAAATCTTCAATCCCTCAAATTGGGATTTAATCCATCTTCTCTGTCAAAGTGCTTCGTAGCAACATTGTGTCTAGTAATGCAGCTGCAGCCGCTTGAAGCTTAATTACCTCCTCTGCACAACAAAGGAGAGGGACGGGCTTCCTTTTAACATCCCTCCCGGTTGCCAATTATTCAAATGTAAATCCAATTAGCCCCACACTTACAGCAGCCGGGGTTCTTCTTTTTTCTTTGAAGTTAGCAGGAAAAGCTTGGTGCTCAGGTCTGGCAGAATTGCTGCTTTGATCTCCCGGGGGGGTGCATCCGCCTCTCCAGTCCCGTGTCGGTAGCTCCGCTCGCTTGATTTTCCCCCCTTACGAGGGTCAATCAAGAGCAGAGACGGCACGTCTGGGACCCACGAGGCCGCGGTCCACGGGACGCTCTTCCCGTGGCTTTAAGGGGCCCTTGGCGCAGACAAGGAGACCCCTAAAACCCCCCGGGGACTGGAACTGACTCAGCTCCGCTCCGCCATTATCCGGCACCAAACCGGAAGCCTGATGAGTCTACCGCTCTTAACCACTATACCACACTGGCTCTCTTTAGAGGTTGCCCTACATCTAACAACTTGCAGTTTCTAACCTAGAGGTTACAAAAGCATAGATGACAGGCATTAAATTATCCCTGTCCAGATAGGGGTGTAGCTAGGCTACCAGCCAAAGCTGATGGAACACACTCTGCACCACTGAGCCTCAAGTGACAGCAATGGATCCAGAGGTACCCGCAAGCTGCATACCCGCTCCTTCAGAGGAAGTATGACCCCATCAAGAGTGGGCTACCTCCCAACCATCTGGTCTAGGGATCCACCCTCTAACAGTGCCTCAGTGTTATCGGGATTGAGCTTCAGTTTGTTGGCTCTCATCCAGTCCATTACTGGGGCAAGAAAATGGTCCAGCATTTCCACTGTCATGCCTGCAGATGCAAAGAAGTAGACTTGTCTCATATAATGGTCCAGTTCACATGTAATGCTAAGGCGAACTATGATCCAGCATGCAAGGACCCAAGAGTAGAAATTATGGTTGTATATTACACATTGTCAAATTATGGCTTAGCGCCAGGTACAGTAGCAGGAGGACTAGGGAAGGAGGGAAGCAGTCAAGATTTTTGCTCTGAGTTCATACAAGTTTGGCTTAGTGTTACATGTGAACGAAGCCAATATGGAACTTGCCATTTCATAGCCACAGCCTCTGCAGCCCTTGAACATGAAGAAGAAGAAGAAGAAGAAGAAGAAGAAGAAGAAGAAGAAGAAGAAGAAGAGTTTGGATTTAATATCCCGCTTTTCACTACCCGAAGGAGTCTCAAGGCGGCTAACATTCTCCTTTCCCTTCCTCCCCCACAACAAATACTCTGTGAGGTGAGTGGGGCTGAGAGACTTCAGAGAAGTGTGACTAGCCCAAGGTCACCCAGCAGCTGCATGTGGAGGAGTGGAGACGCGAACCCGGTTCCACAGATAACGAGTCTACCGCTCTTAACCACTACACCACACTGGCTCTCTACACCACACTGGCTCCATAATGTAAACTAAGCCACACTGAGACTCCATAATGTATACTAAGCCAACAATTCTAGAGTTAACAGAAAAGTATGACAGCTCACCCAATTTACACTTTCTAAATGTTTTTACCCAGCCTCTCTAAGTATTTGACGCAGCTTGCAAACATCATAAAATGTTAAGCTTGCCTAATATATTGGGCCCTGAAGAGTTTTCTGAAAATGGGCAAGGAGGCACAATGACATTTCCTTCTCCTTCCCAAGAGCTTATGCTGGAACTTTCTGAGAAGGCTTTGTTGTCCCTGCCACCATTTTGATCTCCCTAGATGAGGAAACTTGTAGCAGAGTCCTACCTACCCATCTTAATTGGCAGGTACTTTGCTTTGGGAAAACTCTGATGACTGCAGGTCCTAAGCGGTGAAGGACTCTCACCACCAGCACCTTGAATAGGGTCTAGAAACTATCCCTTTCTCATTCTACAGATGATTTAGAATAACAGATAACTGATTGACTTCTTTTTTCCATAACAAAGAGAATGTTTTGCGCATCCAAGTGCACACATGTTAGAAACACCTGTCCTCCAGTAGATCTCAGTATCTTGCCACCAACGCAAACACGGCTTACACAGTTACAAGTGTCTCTCAGTGTACCATCTGTTCCATTAGACAACTGTCTTTTCTATCACCAAACTTCCACCAGAGGCTATCAAAATGTCATGGATTATGGTTTGGATTGAGAGAAGGGAAATGCTAACAACACCCCTCTTGGCAATTCAAGGGTAATCCGACCTTATTTCTAACATACCCGTTACTGTATGGGCTTTTTCAAATCAATTTAAATATATCAGCTGAGGCCTAACATTAAGCAGGTGACACCATTAGGACTGTCAATGTAGCCTTATATTTTTATAAAGTATTATTTTACACAGAAACATCTGCTCTGTGTTTAAAGTCTACAACACCAGCTGTTGGGAACAATACCTTTAGCAGATAAGGAGCAAGGCAACCATTCATTTAATTTAAATTCTACTGCTAAGGTTGGCTGTTAATTAGATAGTGTTGCAAATGGGTTACATTGAAAATGACATGTGGGGGGGGGGTTATCTATTAGTGATCAAGAGAGTTTTACTGACATCTACTAGGGTAAAAATAGATGTAACAATGAACACTTTTGCTCTCCACATGCATGGCCAAATCATGTTTAAAATGGTTTGTTTGTCTGTGTGTGAACGGTGTGCTTTTAATAATAAAAGGGGAATGTGGGTGAAGGGATATTTTCTTTGTGTGTCACCACATTTTCTAATACAGTATATGGAAGGCAAAATTAACGAAATGGCTCACTCCTTCTGCATTCCACTGCAGTCAAACAGAGGGATGGAGGAGAAGGTAGATTGTGGTTGAGGCTGCAAATTACCATGCATATGAGCAAATGATAAGATGGTCTAGCAGTGGAACAATGGTAAAGAAGCAGAGGAGGCCCACACCTATCAAGCAGATGGCATCATTAACAATTTGCACTCTTTTTCCTTCTCAGATAAAGAAAGGGGATTTTACTAACAGGTCCTTTGGCTTCAGAAAACATCCTGGAGAGCTACGGGATTCCTATTTGTCGGGTTTTGTCTCTATGAGAAGAAACCAATATCAGCCTGGCATACGACAGAGGAGGAGGGGAGAGGAAGAGGCATGCCAGGGCATCTGTACCTCCTGGAGAGCAGCAGTTCAGATGGCCTTGAGGCTGCAGTGTGTGTCTGCTTTATAGTCCCCCCATGCCCCTTAGAAACGGGATGAAAATCCACAGCTGCTAGCCCACTTCCCTCCAACTCTCAAATGAAAGCTTTCCAAGCCAGTTATCAATCACATTTCAAAAACATTTGTAAACCCAATCTTCAAAGTTGACCAAGGGACTGGACTTAAAATACGTCACAAACAGACAGTGGGTGGTAAACTGATGTATGCATTCTACACACACACAGTCCTGCGCAGCAGCTTCTCTGGAGCACCTCCAAATGCGAAATGCTTTGTTTTACTAGAAGAGATGGAGGCTGCTGTCCAGTATTTTTGCTTGCTTTTGCTGTCACTAAACCCATAAAGGAAGACCAAAAGCTTACAACCAAAGGATTGAACTAGCTAAGTCAAATCAGGAAATGAATTTCAGCCTCCCGGACCCACTTTCATTACCAACCATTCTCTCTTCACCCACTGACTAGACAAGCCATCGCTTTCTTTCTAGCCTCTTGCTACTGTTCGTTTCATTTCTGCCTGCATCAACCCCCCCATGCTAGGGGGAATCAAAGTAATAGCAGGCCTGGCCACCTCTCGTGACATTAAGGCAGATTGCATTGTAACTTCCTTAATCAGCACCACAAAATCCCTAGCGTGTTTATAGGTATTTTTTGCAAAGGCAAGTTAATGTAGCATTTTCCTATTACTCTGAAATTACTAGTGCCTACTATATGAGGGCATCTTGTTAGTTAAGACTACATGGTTGAGCAGAACTCCCAGCTGCAGTTAGCCAGCAATTTCCCACCTGGCTCAATTCACCCCCATTTTTAATGGGCATGGAAGGATATCCCAATATCTCTGCCAAGTCAGCTTGTATGTACCATTGGAGTATTTCTGCTGTTTTTGACTGGGGGAAGCTGAAAATGTATATTTTGTCAGAGGTGTCAGTGAACAGAAAGGTAACACCAATGCAGTTGTCTCGCTACTGCTGAAATAATACCTGTAGCCATAACTATACTCTCTACAATTAGTGGCAATGAATTAAGATGGGCCACTATAGGTGGCTGGAAACCTTATTAGCTAGAACTTTTTGGCAATTTCTAACGCAGGGGGAAGTTGCTGCTTGATAGCAAGTAATTTATAGATCAACATGTGGCCTCCTAGAGGCATGAGAGGACAAATCAATCCCCAGCTATAATGCAAACCAAAGGCTCATTCATATTGTCAGATTCCATGTAATTATGTATGTGGGTTCACAGCTGCGTGGAGAAAAGCTAGTAGGAGGACAGCTGTACTCATGGGATTTCGGCAGTCATCTCTGATCACAGCTGCTGAAAACAGCACAACCTGAATCATGGAAAGGATTCCCCTGTGTGTACAGCCCGGTTCACATACTACTACCCATTCACTATGCTGCTATTTATAGCTGTGGAACTCAACTACGTGAACTGGTACAAAGATCTAAATTGGTAATTGAAACAATTCCACCTTCACTCAGTAGTACGGGGCCTTAGGGCAAAGGCAACAATTGCTAACAAACAGAGAGGAAAGTGAAACTAAACTAAAGCAATTGCTTTGCACCCCTTTGCACCCTTTCCAATTCAGCGGTCGGTCACTGCCGGTAACCAAGAGGGGCAGGGGCAAAGTGGTGAGGAGGTCAGCATGGTCTGTTGAGATGTTGTGTTTTAATGCTGTAACACAACCTGGGACCTTAGGGCAAAGGGAATGTGAATAATACTAGGAATAATAATATTGTAATTATGATTAATTCAGATTCGCTCTGCTGCTGCGTCCACACTGCACCAATCTCCCTACTGCCTTGTCCTTCCTTTTCCAGGTCACCAACAGCAACCACTGTATTGGGAAGTCAGGTAAGCATATCACTGCACCAGCTCACCATGCCCAGCTGGCTACTACTGGAACTGTATTTGGGAAACACCCCCCCCCCATTCCCAAATGCCAACAACACACACACACACACACCATAACATTAATAAAACTGGTTTCTGAAGAAGAAGAAGAAGAAGAAGAAGAAGAAGAAGAAGAAGAAGAAGAAGAAGAAGAGGAGGAGGAGGAGGAGGAGGAGGAGTTTGGATTTGATATCCCGCTTTTCACTACCCAAAGGAGTCTCAAAGCGGCTAACCATCTCCTTTCCCTTCCTCCCCCACAACAAACACTCTGTGAGGTGAGTGGGGCTGAGAGACTTCAAAGAGGTGTGACTAGCCCAATGTCACCCAGCAGCTGCACGTGGAGGAGCGGAGACACGAACCCAGTTCACCAGATTATGAGTCTACCACTCCTAACCACTACACTGGCCAGGGATGTTCCAGGAACAGCCATGCTCATGCTTGTGAATGTGCATTTAACTGCAAGCTACAGAGCCATGTATGTCTAAATCTATCTGCACACACACACACACACACACACACACAAGTTACCATTAACTCCATCTTATTTTTGTAGGGGTGGTATGAGCAAAAGCGAACATACCAAGCTGTGATTAATCAAAGATGAAGTGCTTCGCACGATACCAAATTGACTGGCCATTTTCCTGTTCAGCAACAAAATGGTTAAATTAGTTATGCTGTTAAATTAGTTAAACTGGGACTTCCGGCGGCGACGCAATCGCCGGGTGGTCGAGGGCTGCTTCGGGTCCGAAGCGCCCTGTCCATCCCGGGGGTCAGGAGCCCCGCTACCGCAAAGCGGGGCTCCGGTTGGGGTGCGGGAAGAGCGTCCCGCACCCTGGGCTCCCCGGCAGCGCCCGCGGAGGCTCCGAACCCTTCCCTTGCCCCCCCTGTAAAGGGGGAGTGGGGGTGAAGGGACAACCGGAGCCGGGCTTCGGGGACATGCCCCAACCGGGATGCAAATGCGGCGACAGAGCCCGCGGTGAGCGTCTAAGTTCTACCTGTGAAGAATGGAGCTAAAGGAACCCGGTGGTCGTGAGTAAAGAATTTGAGTGAAATCGTGCTTTTGGGACGATCCGGGGGGAAGGAGAAGGGCAGCCTGCCTCCCTCCCTTCGAGCTCAAGAATCTAACCAATCTGAGTGATTACTGCTACAGAACTGGCTATAATGTATTTAAAACTGACACATGAGACTGGCAAATTTTTCTTTCGGGAAGCTAATTAGAGGAAAATATCTCCATTTAAAGTTGCGGTATTTGCGCTCCAGCTCAGGAAAATGGCGACGAACAAAGAGGGGAGTAGAAATATGACACCCACTTCCTCCTCCTCTGCCAGTATGTTGGGCTTCGTCCTTGAACTGGTATTGAACTCTGGACTAACGGATGAACAGAGACTCACTGCCTTGAAGGTGGAACTGCTTTGTAGAAAAGTCAAAGTCTTGTGTGGGGGTCTGAAATGGAACCAATTGCCCACAGAGGAGGCTTTCAAAACTTTTGACACTTTGGAAGAATGCCTTGCCAAGGAGCTGAGAGGATTGATGAGTGAGCTACTTCGGAGAAGAAATTCGCTTTCTGGGGGTGGCAGCCCCAAGGCGACGTCAAGATTTTTTATATCCAGTCCCCGAGGTGTGAGCTCGGGGGCCAGGGACAGAGAATTAAGGTATTTACAAGAAGAAAAGGAATGTCACAAAGAACCGAAGAAGCTGAGAGATGATGAGATGGATACCTCTGAACTCGTGGCAAGGAGAGGTTTGGACTGTGCCTGGATCTGTGGACGTTTGGAGAGGGAAGCTACATGGAAGTTTAGTGTTGAAACCACCAGGAGAAGAATAATGGACAGAGGGGGTGTGGGGTGAAGCAATAAGTAAAACTTAAGGTGGCCTGATATGGTAAACTGAAATCGGAGGGTGAATACTGTCAACAATTTTCTGTTATATTTTTTATTTGAACATGAAAGGAGATATTTCTAGTTATCATGTTATTAGCAGCAATCTTAAGGATAGAAGAGATAGATTTGATCGAATGAGCTGTGAAGATCAGTGAGGTGGAGTATAAGTAAAGTAAATTTAAGTGGATTAAGTTTATGGAATAAGAGGATTGAGATCAAGATGTAGAGATGTATTTTTAGTAAAATGTTGAAGATATAATTGACTGTAATTATACAACTGAATTTAATTTCTTTTTTCTTTTTTAGGAGAAATGGTTATAAAATAGATTTAGGATATAAACTCGAAGGTGAAAAGGCAGGGGAAGTCAACAGTCAAGATATGGAAATAGAATTTTTTTTTTTCTAGAAAGATGCAATAAGAAAACTTGACACTGTTTGTATTTGTTCTATGTGTTTTGCATTTGTTTAATTGTAGGTGTGGGTGTGGGTATATGTTGTTATAGAAAAATGCCAATAAATTCTTATAAAAAAAAAAAAAATAAATTAGTTAAACTGTGTCCAATGCTGCAAACCTAAATAATGTGTGCCTACTAGAGAGAGAGCATAAGCCCTGTTAAACAAAGCGGGACGTTTTATTTGAGTAAGCATGCACAGAATTGGTCTACCTGCCACTCCGGGGAAACAGTAAATAAGCCTGCTAATCAACGGATGGCTGTTCTAACATGCACTTTTGATACTGGCCTAATTAACAGAGCACATGACTGCTGAAAAGGGCGATAAACATTAACACCCCATCTCAATACAAATATTCTAGTGATCGGGGAGAATAGATTGTGTCTATCACTATCGCTATTTTTATGAAAACCCTACCTAGATGTCTTCATTCGCAAGATCAACCATTCTTTCTTCAGAAATTTACCTCTTTTCCATTCCCCGCTCCTTGTGTGGTTCCTGGTTACTCTGAAGGAACAACCTTTTAAATTCCCTGTTTCTTTTTCTCATTTTCACTGAAACTCCTAATCAGCTTGCTTGTTTTAGACTAATTGGCTCTGGCTGCCATCCCACACAGCCAGACCAAACTCTCCTACCGACAGGCACCGCCGTTTCGCACATCATGCCTCTGCCACAGAATGTACACTGAGTAAGGTTGCCAACTGACTGGGGCGGAGGGGGAAGCAAATGCCCTGACCTGCTCTTGTAGCTTTAACAATGTGATCTGCAGAAACCAGCGTGTGATACAGGTCTAACAAACAGAACAGGAACTAGCTGATGTTCAGGATGTATCTGCAGAGAATGCACAGTTCACAAGCTAATCATAGAATTGTAGAGTTGGAAGGGATCTGGGGAGGGGGGTGTGTCACTTAGTCCAATGCCCGAATCTCAACTAAAGCCACCATGACAGGTGGAAGAAAAAATCCAGTGAAGGACAGTCCACAACTTCCCAAGCGAGTCCATAACACCAATCGGGCAAATGGAGCCAATCAAAGTTATGTAACATCTTTGTATGATGCGGATATTTGCTAATGAATTTCTTGCATCACCACTTCAGTATGTTAAGATACACACTCAGAACATGGTGATACTTCATGTGAAATTGCACACAAACACATTCAGTGCTGCAGCACGGAGGTAGGAACATAGAAAGTTGCCTTATACTGAGTCAGGCCATTGGTCCATCTAGCTCAGTATTATCTCCACGGACAGGCAGTAGCTCTCCAGTGTTTCAGCCACGAATCCTTCTTCCCAACCCTACCCGGAGATGCTAGGAATTGGACCCGGGACCTGCCTGCCTGCAAAGCACATCCTCCAGCACTAAGCTACAGCCCTTCCTTTTACAAACATGCACCATAAACAAACCATTTCATGCTCAATCAATCTCTGAGGACTTACTACAATCTCTCGTAAGTAAATCCAGTGGAGACGTGTGGGATTTATTTCTGTGTGAAACAACATGCAAACTGATAGTAGTAGTAGTAGTAGTAGTAGTAGTAATAATAATAATAATAATAACAATTTATTATTTATACCCCGCCCATCTGGCCGGGTCTCCCCAGCCACTCTGGGCGGCCTCCAACAAATACCAAAATACAATACAAAGTCACAAATTTAAAACTTCCCTAAACAGGGCTGCCTTCAGGTATTTTCTAAATGACAGATAGTTGTTTATCTCTCTGACCCCTGATGGGAGGGCGTTCCACAGGGCAGGCGCCACTACCGAGAAGGCCCTCTGTCTGGTTCCCTGTAGCTTTGCGTCTTGCGGTGAGGGAACCACCCTTGGTGCTGGATCTCAGTGTCCGGGCTGAACGATGGGGGTGGAGACGCTCCTTCAGGTATACAGGACCGAGGCCATTTAGGGCTTTAAAGGTCAACACCAACACTTTGAATTGTGCTCGGAAACGTACTGGGAGCCAATGCAGATCTCTCAGGACCGGTGTTATGTGGTCCCGGCGGCCACTCCCAGTCACCAGTCTAGCTGCCGCATTCTGGATTAATTGCAGTTTCCGGGTCACCTTCAAAGGTGCTGCTAATATCCGATTGCGGACAGAACCAGCCATACCATCGGGTAAAGGAAGGCAGCTGTGTCAGGCAGCAGGAGGACAAAGCTGTGAGTCTTTGTGCTATGACCTACATTCCCTTAAATTAGCCTGCCGTCCTTGGGTGCAGTGGAGGATACTGCCCTATCACCAGGGTTGAAGTAAGATCTGCCAGGACACACAGCTTCTGCACATGGAATCAAAGTGTTTTGGGCTGACGCTAATCATATACATGACTAACAATTAGGTTTCCTTTTAAAATCTCTCTGCAAACACCAATTAAAGGAAAATCTGAAGGTCCACTGGGACATGTGACCTTTTCAAAGTTTGTTTCTAGTTGAAGAGAAGGCCCGTGCTGCAAAACCCTTATTGCTACGTCTTAAAATTTTATTTCCTTTGTGCTTTTGCTGTGTTGTTCCTGTAGGTGCTATTCTCAGCCAAAGGAGACAGGCAATTGTTTACCAACCGAATGGCTTATGAAGACCGGTCAGCACAGGGTAAACAAGAAGCCTTTTGCTAAATGACAGATGGTTGTCAAGCTAAAGGGAGTTCGTGGCTGGAGGTGCTTTGAAAAACAACACATTAGCAGCATGCAGGTATTAACAAACTCTGCAGCTTTTGAGGCCACCTGTGGGCATCTGACCTACTTCAACCATGTCCACCTATGGTGAAGCAAGCATTTCCTTTCCTCAGCAGGTAGTAATCTTTCAGGAGGGCTTGCTGGGAACTGCAGGCCGCGCTGTTTGCTGACTTCCCAAATAGTTGCTTGCTAGTGTTGTAGGATGGACAACGCAGCCATGTAGTATTTCTTAATCTCCTCTCCACCCACCCACCCCCACCGCCAATTGTCTCCCATCCACCTAATAACAGGAGGCTCCTTTTGTGGAAAGGAAATAATCAGGACCAACCCTTCATTTAATAACGCTGCCACTCCAAACACTTCTGACTTGAAATAAAGTGAAGCCTCTGCTCTGGTGCGTTCAAATTGCCCAGCATGGCGTTGTAGCGGGGAGCCTGACAGCCTGACATTTTCAACCATTGGGTTTTGATTCCTATTAGCTGACAGGCTTGCCATCAGGCAGCTCTGCTCTAAAGCAACGTCTCTCGGTCACGCACAGTTCGAGACAATCTGTGAGACTGTAAGGTCTGGTTTTCAGATGCTGGGGTTCCAAGAGGCACCTTTGCAAAAGGACACAGCTCCTGGACCTTTTTCAGATGCTTAAACCCAAAAAGACAACACAGAACCCACTTCTGATCCCCTCCAGTTTTATATCCCATTCCTCTTTCTCTCTGAGAACCAAGGTGACCTGTGGGTGGTATTTTTTCACAGAACTGGGAATTTTGGCATGGTCAATTCTGCATGCAGGGGTGAGAACGCGTTATAAAATGCTACTGCAGTTCTGATCTATTTTACATCTGGTCCGCATGTGTGTGTACATGCTTTTTCTCTTGTTAATCCTGTCAGCCACCCCTTCCCAAAAGAATATCATAATGTGACTCCTAGTGTGACCAACATTAAAATGAGGACACCCATATGACCCACCACTTGTTGACAAATTGTGCAGCAGAGGGAATTTCATGACCTGCAGCTTTTCTCATCCCTATATAGTAAACCACACCTGTAAAAAAAAAACTCCTCTTATTTGAAATTAGGAGACTCTTGAGAGTCCAATGGACTGCAAAAAAGATCAAACTTATCCATCCTTAAAGAAATCAGCCCTGAGTGGTCAATGGAAGGGCAGATCCTGAAGCTGAGACTCCGGTACTTTGGCCACCTCATGAGAAGAGAAGACTCCCTGGAAAAGACCCTGATGTTGGGGAAGATGGAGGGCACAAGGAGAAGGGGACGACAGAGGATGAGATGGTTGGACAGTGTTCTCGAAGCTACTAACATGAGTTTGGCCAAATTGCGAGAGGCAGTGAAGGATAGGCATGCCTGGTGTGCTCTGCTGGTCCATGGGGTCACGAAGAGTCGGACACGACTGAACGACTGAACAACAACAAACCTTGGTGCGAGGAGTTTTCCTTAGTTGATGTGCTGACATTCATGAAGTTTCTTCCTTAGGCTAGAATGAGGAAGTGGCACACTTCCTTCAAGTGACCACACACTCCTATGAGTGACCCACTGAAGCCCCTCTGCTGGATCAAGCCAGCCCAAATCGCTGCAGCAGGGGTCATAGAATCAGGGGTCATAGAATCAAAGAATCAGGGGTCATAGAATCATAGAATCATAGAGTTGGAAGAGACCACAAGGGCAATCCAGTCCAACCCCCTGCCAAGCAGGAAACACCATCAAAGCATTCCTGACATTCCTGTTAACTCAGGATAACACTTCCTGACAGGCATTCCTGTCGCGTACCTCAAGCCTGGAGGCTGGATGATGCTAACTAGATTTAATGAAGAGAGTCCCTTCAGTGTTTAATAGTGTTCCCTGCCTCCTTTCTCAGTGTAACCAGATTCACTTGGAAGTGTGATCCTGTTTATCCCAATGGAACTTCCAAGCAAGTATGTTTTGAATCACAGCCTAATTCAGATTCCCCAGGATCTTCTTACTCCACAAAGAGAAAGTGATTACAAGAATATTGAAAGTATGATTAAAGGCAGCACTAAATCCTTTGATACTGGACAACTCAGGTGAGGCTACAGGCCAGAAAGAAAGGAATTTTATAGATGTTTAGCCCAAATACTCTTTGGGACTGATTAGTACAATTATACATAGTTACATTCGCACTGTAACAAATTTCCATCTAAAAGCAAAATGAAGTTTACAATAGCTCCAGGCACTGTGCAGATTAGCACTTAGTTGCATATTAATGAATTACTCCTTGTGACCAATTGTTATGCAAATTGCTCTTGTGTCAGAATTTATAATAATATTTAGCTGAAGATAAAATACATGAACATTTAAAATTAAAAACAAAATAAGACTCCCACAACAGAGCAAATTAATCAACTGAGTTGAGCGCACAGTTTACAATTATTAAATTAGTGATTTCCATTCTGATTTTGCACAGTGAGACAGCTCTGGTATTTATAGTCTTAATAACAAAACAAAAGAAAAGGCAATATATTTTAAAAGTACGGGGTTTCCAGCTATTTTCACATTATAGGCCTCATCTGGTTCTTTGGTTTATAAATTTGGATAAACATCCTTATGTGTATCTAATCAGTGCAAATCAATTTCTCATTAAAACCTGTTAACTTCTCTATGCATTTCATTAATACAGGATGAAGAGACATCACCTTACATTAAGAGTAAGGGATCTCCTACAAACTTCTTGGGGCCGGAGTTTCCACATGTTGTGATAAGACCCTACTCTGTGCTACATATGAGAACCCAGTGAATAGGAGAACCCATAAGGCTACTGTGGAAATGCTCTCACCATGCTACCCCTGTGTCTGCCACCCTTACAAGGCACCTGCCCGATTACTTTCAGTGAAGGTGAGTCTGTGCCTCACCTTCGAGCATATGGCTTCTATGTCCATAGCCCTCCTTCCCACCCCACCACAAAACCACCTGTAACTCAGGATAACACTTCATGCATCTGATGAAGTAAACTCTGGTCGATGAAAGCTTATGTCATAATAAATTAGTTAGTCTTTGTGTTGCCACAATTCCCTTTGTGGTTTTCACTGCCACAAGCTAAGGGCTCATCTAGACTTCCTTTTTTTGCCACATTTCTGGACACAGGTCCATGCTTTGAAGTGCTGTGTGTGAGCGTTTCCTCCGCCTCACAAGTGCCCCCCACCCCCTTGAAAACCCCTTGAAATCTGTGGAAGAATTGCTAAATCGCCATTTGTTCTGATTCGGCATTAAAGAAGCTTTTCCCTGGGGAAAGCATTGTGGCAGAAAAAGAACAAAGCCCTTGGAGATGGACCAGGAAAGCACGGACCTGTGGATGAGCTACAACCGAAAGGGAGATTTTTGTGTCTGTGAGTTTAGCCCAGAAAACTCTGGATCCTTTGGTCAAAGGAACTGTGCGGTTCCTGCCCTTCTCTGACTGCACTGGCAAGCTCACCAACCTAAACAGAGCTTTCACAACTGCTGGCCCAGCTCTGAACACAACTGATGGGAGTTTGTCCAACAATCATAGAATCATAGTTGGAAGAGACCACAAGGGCCATCCAGCCCAACCCCCTGCCAAGCAGGAAACACCATCAAAGCATTCCTGACAGATGGCTGTCAAGCCTCTGCTTAAAGACCTCCAAAGAAGGAGACTCCACCACACTCCTTGGCAGCAAACTCCACTGCCGAACAGCTCTTACTGTCAGGAAGTTCTTCCTAATGTTTAGGTGGAATCTTCTTTCTTGTAGTTTGAATCCACTGCTCTGTGTCCGTTTCTCTGGAGCAGCAGAAAACAACCTTTCATCCTCCTCTATATGACATCCTTTTATATATTTGAACATGGCTATCATATCACCCCTTAACCTTCTCTTCTCCAGGCTAAACATACCCAATACACCTGAGTCTTCGAAAAGTCATTCTTCAGTCTGCTCCTCATGCACATGGAGTTCAACAGGAACTCGCACATGCTCCCAAGTAGCGAAGCCCAGAATGCAGTGAGGTCATAGCCCTTGCTTTTGAAAACGACATTGCCTTTACTTTTCAATGCTAGTTATTATAGGCACGATATAAAACCCAAGAAGTAAAATGTTATTAATCTATGTTTCATCGCCGTTATGAAGCGGGTACACATCACAACTACTTCACTGCCTCTCTTATCCACATACCAGTATTTTCAGTCAGCTTCACAGTTCTGAACAAAGAGCAGGCATTAGCAACATCTTTGGGCTTGTTCTTATGCCTCATGCAATACTTAAAACAAATGTATATTTTTTCTTAATGTTCACAAGGCACTTTGCATGTATCATCTGAATAATCCCTGAAACTACTGCATAATTAGTCTTACATGGTCAGTATTATTATTCCCCTTTGTGGCTCAGGATGAGAGAATCACCCAGACAGTTCATAACTGCGGTGAGATTTGGGACTTCTTGCCTCACAGCTCACACTGGTAGCTACTGTACTACAACAGCTCTACACCATGTTCCCATGACAGTGCAAGCTGTACATATTGTCTCACCTGAAGCAAAATTCAAACACACATGGGGCTAGAGCTCAAGTTCGTTTGTTTGTTTTCCCTTTTTAAAACGACACACAGAGAAACAGGTAGAGGAAGGGAAAATTGTATCCCCATTGGAATTAGCTGTCTGAGCCAGACTGCTTGATGGTAAGACCAGCAGTGACCCAGACAATCACATGATCCAGTTTGGCAAACCTGCTGTACAAAAGCAGCCTGAATTATTGAAGCTGAGCATCTAACATTTAAAGTCTGTGGGTCCAGACTTAACTCCTACATAGAACAGACCCAATGAAATCAATGGGACCTAATTTAAACATGAGCAGCTTAAGTCACACGGATTTCAGTAGGTTTACTCAAAACATGACCAGGTCTGGATACAACCCTGTTTCCTGACACAAACAGACTTGGGGTTGAGCTGATATTTCTCTGATCCTCTTCATTTAAGTAGAAATGCTGTTGTGTGAAATGCTACTCCTTGTTAATAAGACTGGTTAAAATAAAAAAGTATGTTTTGCCTCTTAATTTTGGAATCAGTAGTCTGATTCAATATGTTCATTTAAACACGTCAGCTAACCATGATAAAATGTCATACACTAAGGGGGTTTTAATGCATCAGATAAAATAGCAAGCCTGTGATTTATCTGATCCACTTCAAAGAAGCCTAGGCAATAATTGTATTGTATTAAAAATGAGATATGAGCAACTTGTGACTTCACAAGCCAAACAGGCATGAATGGCAGGTCTGCTCACAGGCAGATCTGATCTAAAGTTGGAATGTGATTTATAACAGCCCATCACAGATTGGGTAAACCTCTTGGTCTTGCTGCCTGCCAGGGACTGCCAAAAGGTGACAATCGAGCACCTACTGGGCCACAATTAATCAATGGTAGATTCTGACCAACTGGTGGACCATAAGTTCTGCATGCCTTGCCTAGATATCTAAAACTTATGGTGGTTTTATATGTTCATTTCACATGCAATGGTGCATAAAAACCCAGCATAATATTGTTTATACGTGTTATGTTCATATGCTGTTGATAGGTTTATTTGTTGCTGATATTTATTTTAAGCCCTAAGCAACCAGGTAGCAGAATACGTAGCAGCAGGCTACCCATAGCAGTCAAGTTTCGGATTTGAAAATAAGGGATCAGCAGTCTCACCTATCCCGGGGACAGTCACATGTCAGTGGTGGGCTGAGCCAGAAGCAAAAGTGGGTGGACCAGCAATGTAAACTCCAAGTGGGCTCGGGCTCGGAGCGGAGCAAAGAGGAGGGCAGCCAGCAAAGAGGAGGGCAGCCATGTGCTCCGCGCAATGGAGCCCCATTGTCTTCTTGTCTGATCCCATCAAAACAGGACAGGGAGCAGCAGCTGCTCAAAGGCAGCCAGGCTCCGCCCACCAGCTAACCCTATTGGCCGGCTGAGGGGCTCGGCGGCAACGGATAGGGGCTGATGCAGGGGGAGGAATACACCCCCCTGTAAGCACGGGAAACGGCTCCCACTTGCTTTGAGGGCTGAGGCTTTTCTCTCCAAGTAGGCGAGGTCTTCCCACCCAGTCCCTGGCCAGCAGGGGAGGAGCTGCTTCCATTAAAAACGGGAAATTTAAGGGAAATAAAAAATAAGGGAGAGCAGCGGGAAACTGCTTAAAATAAGGGAGAATCCCGGGGAAAACGGGATACTTGACAGCACTGGGCTACCTCCTACAGAATAAATGAAGCCAAACCTTATGAACTTCCAAGGACTTCTGATCATCCACTACCAGCAAACTACCGGTATCACTTGGTGACAACACACTAGCAGCTCTTTAGAAAGCCCTCTGCCAGGTGGCTCAAGGAGGTGGAGACAGCAACCTGCTCTTGCATACATGCGTGTTTACCCAAGTTTTCCTGGACTCTGATTCCTAATACGTAAACTTTTCTTGTTATTTCTGTGCATGGCTCACTTTTATCTGTGATATAAAGTTTATTCAGCTTTTAAAACATTTTATTGGCTCGCTGTGCTTTACGAATTTACATTGATTTCCCCCTCCAGGCCCAATTATATTTTATGCACACCATTTGGATATTTCTTTCAAAAGTAAGCAGTATATAAATCTTACAGGTGAATTTATAAAGCCACTATCAAACTGTTGTCTGAAACCATCCTCCCTTAAGCCAACCCATTGATCAACTTAAACACAAACACTTCGATTTAATTGCATAGGGTATTGGACAATCATTATGCCAGAAGACACTCAGTAAACCGGACAAAAAATATTTTTGCATAACTTACATTGTGTAAGGAGGGACAATGATCACTGTATGTAATTATCAGGAGGCAGGGTTTACCATAGCATCTTCATAATAGGAGTTAGAAGCCCTATAAGGGTATAGGAGAGCTGAATGTGGAATGTCTCTCCCGCACCCCCATATGCTACTGACATGCTCCTCTATGTTCAAATTACAAGAGAAGGAGGTCTACTGATACACTGGTCCAACCAGAGTCGTCCCTCACAATATGGAACTTTATGCATCTACAGGTGAAACTCAAAAAAATTAGAATATCGTGGAAAAGTCCATTTATGTAAGCAATTGCTTTCATTAGCTACTGGAGTTTAATATATGAAATAGACTCATGACATGCAAGGCGAGATATGTCAAGCCTTTGTTTGTTATAGTTTTGATGATTATGGTGTCCAGCTGATGAAAACCCCAAAATTGAAATTGTTAATTTGGGGTTCTCATCAGCTGTACGCCATAATCATCACAATTATAACCAATAAAGGCTTGACACATCTCGCTTTGCATGTCATGAGTCTATCTCATATATTAGTTTCACCTTTTAAGTTGAATTACTGAAAGAAATGAACCTTTCCACGATATTCTAATTTTTTGAGTTTTACCTGTATATTGGTATGAAAAAAGGAACTTCTTGACACAGCTCAGTGTGCAGATGTTGAGACTGCCTGACAGAGAGGCCCTGAGATTTCCCCCCACACTTCCTTTCAACATGTGCACTACAGAGAGTCTTCTTCATTTATCACTGACCCAATGGCTTACTAAAGCACAAATTGAAATCCAGATTAGGCCACCAAATTAACAATATGAAGTCCTATTATTTCTACAGCAGTATTTTATCTCTATTTGCTACACCCTTTATTTTGGATCAGAGAGGGTGGCATGCAGGTCAATTATTCATATTTTAAAACCACTCTTGTGTTCAGGGACACAGAGAATTAGTTAATGACACTCACACAGTATAGAATCTGTTCCTAATCTCATGGTACACTTCTGGTGTTCAAGTATTACTAAGGTGAGCTATGTAGTTTTACAAATGGGATCAACTCTGAGCTCACAGGAAAGCCAAGATTGAATTTTACTTCTACTAAACAAACGGATATAATTAATTATGGTGTCAACTTCTCTAGAGCAGAGTACATTGCCAACAGAGGTACAGATGCACAGTTGGGTTGTTTCTCTCTCATTTTCAACAATAACTGAATTTGTTTTCCTTTTAAATTCTCACCTTTCATGTAAGTGTGTGATGACCCATGCAGTCAACAGCAGAAATAACAAATCGCTTATTTAAAAATCCATCAAAAGCACACACACACACACACACACACACACACAAATGCAGCTATGAAGCAGCCTTATACCAAACCAGACTTCCACAGGAATTAAACTATGCCCCCTCCCCAGTTAATTTCCCACAATGGAACTAATGCACCCTGTCATTCTGCACTCACTCACACCTCATTGGTGAGGTAGATATTGTGTACAGAGGATTTCCTCTACCTTTTCCCATCCCTGTACCTTAAGACTCTAGGGTGCTTTTCCAAGCATGCACTTAGCAGTGTGGGAGCTCCTTGAGCATGGTACAATCCCTGGTGTGACGAGGGATGGGGGAGAAATCCAACCTATTTTGCATTTCATGGGGAACCCACCTAAGTCACACTTTCCAAAACAACCTGAGAACTGAAACAACCCAAACTTGCAGTACCCTGAATTTTGCAATGCAATTCTGCAGACAATTAAGGTATACAGAAACACACATATAGGGGTAAAGTTTCCATTAAAAAAAAGACATGCCTTGGTGGAAATAATATTTAACAATGCATTGTTTTAGGGGAAATAGCTTTGTAAAAAAAATGTTATATTGGACAAAATAGCATACAAACATGTTTACAGGAGCAATTCACACCTAATTTTCAGGTGGCATTAAAAATATTTTTTTAAAAACAAAAAAACACATACTGATGTAGGAATATGAAGAACTGAATTTAAGACTGAAGCTGAGAGAAACTACTATTGACAGATTCGCCCATCCCTATGTGTGCCTAACACAACATGTGAGTGAGCCAATGACCTCAATTTCTCCCACAGAACTGGCATCTCTTCAATGGCAGTGGAGCACACCTGAAACCTCTCCACTGCTCTCATTTGTGCACACAGAGCCAGGTAATGTGCTCTTGTCCCGCTAATCTCACACTAGAATTTTTTTGACAATATCAAGAGATGTTTATTCTGAGCACAATGCAATGGGTGGGCGGAATTCCATCCTGAGAGAGATAAGGCAGATCTGCTCCACAGTAATCCCCCCCTTTACTGTCAGGCTTTTGTGTTAAGAACTATTGCTATCCCCTGTTCTTAAGCTATTTGATTTTCTGGCTTTATTGTTGTTTTAATTTTTTAAATTGTATTTGTTTTGAACATGTTAATAGCCCCTTGGGGGACCGTGGATGATGAAAACAAGGTACACATTCAAACCATAAATTAACTTTTAAAAAACCCATCACAGCCAAATTATGCATATTCCCTGTTCAATAATAATAATAATAATAATAATAATAATAATAATAATAATAATAATAATAAATTTATTATTCGTACCCCGCCCATCTGGCTGGGTTTCCCCAGCCACTCTGGGTGGCTTCCAACAGAATATTAAATGCAATAATATATTAAACATTAAAAGCTTCCCTAAACAGGGCTGCCTTCAGATGTCTTCTAAAAGACTGGTAGTTGTTTTTCTCTTTGACATCTGGTGGGAGGGTGTTCCACAGGGCGGGTGCCACTACAGAGAAGGCCCTCTGCCTGCTTCCCTGTAACTTGGCTTCTCACAGCGAGGGATCCGCCAAAAGGCCCTCGTCGCTGGACCTCAGTGTCTGGGCAGAACCATGGGGGTGGAGACACTCCTTCAGGTATACTGGGCCGAGGCCATTTAGGGCTTTGAATTGTGCTCACAAAAGTTCTGGGGTCTTTCAATGTAGGTCTTTCAAGACCGGTGTTATGTGGTCTCGGCAGCCGCTCTTATGGTACCAAGCAGGAGGAGGTGGTTTCATGTTAGCCTCCTTTGCCACTTGACCTCCTGTATTTTAAATACGATTACTGCAATGGTTTCTTCATGGGCATATTACAAAGTGCTACAGGGACTGCTCCATGCAGATAATGTTAGAGATTAATTTCACTCAAGGAATACTTCCTTATGCCAGCTGGGTAAGGATGGACGAAGAGAGATTTTTAAACACTACCTGGAAAATTTTGATGTCTAATCTTTCAGTTGCACTGGCTCACAGTATAATTCCACACAAATGTGAATTCACTTTCCATCTGACTGGAATGAGCATACTATTCAGTGATTTGAGCAATTTACCTGGGATAATAACCAGTTGTCTCTGGCTCACTGGGTGCCAGGAACTTCTTTTAAAAATCTATGCCTGTTGGCCTCATACAGTCGGCTGAGGAGCCACAAAAATATCTCACAAAATTACCACTTTTGCTCAGTTTAAATCAACAGACTCCTGTTGCAATAGCATCTTTTGGCAAAAACACCTCTGCAACTATCATCTAGAGCTCACCTGCTGGAAATTTGAATTTGGCCACATTGAATAGTTTATAAATTTTGATATCCCCATAGCAATCAGCACATTTAATGCATATTGGGAACATTTGTGCCGATTCTAGTTTTTCAGCTTCATTTGTTTGCACTGTGCTTTAATCTGGTTGTGTATGATCTTATTTATTTTTTACTTGTTTCTGTAATATCATGGCACTGTAATCACAGGGGCTTCCATGACCAGTTGGATTAAATTACAATGTGGGACAGTTAATGAGGGAAAATAAGAGGAACAGCACCAAAAAACAACAAAACATGGATGTCTTCAACCGCTTAAATTAACTGAAAGTGCAATAGACTTTTTGACGCTCACAGAAATAAGGAAAGTCATTTCCCCCCCCCCTTAGCTCTTCTTTCCCATTTAGCCCTGTAACCTACAGAAAGTTTGGGTCATTCATTTGATATTTTCTTGCTAAAGATGCTCAGAACAAAAATTAGTACAGTACTGTGATCTGTACACAGTAACTTCTCTGGGGCTAGAACGAAGTTGAATCATGGTTATTCCCTCCCCAAAGTTCATGATCCCATTTCTGTGTTTTTGGTGTTTTTTTGTTTTGTTTTTTAAATAGAGGATTCATTGGTGTCTTTGAGTTCTTCCAGTTCCCTTTGTTTAAGCTCCTTATGTTTCTGGCAGTATGACATTTAGTGACAAATGCCCTTTAGACTCTGCTCTTGGTGTCAGGTCTTTTATGTGCTCTGGAAACATGCACACCATAATAATCAGGATGCTTGTGGTCCCAGGAGAAGCAAAAAGCAGTGCTGGTGAGATGATCTTCAGGCCCAAGAACCTGTATCCCTGGTTCCCACTTTCCCTGGCACCAAAAATGCCCTGATTATTATGGTGTGCATCCCTCCTTCCTGCTGCCAGACCCTGCCTGTCCTACCACAGGAAATGGAAGCAGAAACCAAGGTACTCTGGGAGCTTGAGAGGCCTGTGTATGTCTAACCCTCTTCAGGTTACTCTCTTCTCGAATCATTTCAAGCTGCTTTAGCCCTGGTTTTGGACTCAGTGCAGTTTTGGTTACTCTGCTGGATGATCTGTATCCGAAAGTGAACCAGGGGATCCAGTGTTGTCGATTCTCTTTCACCTCTTTTAGCCATGATTCCCACCTTGTGGGTTGGGAGTTGGAGGCATTATGTAGTTCTGCTTCAGTCTGTAGGACTGTTTCTGGAGAGCAGGAATGGGAGACGACTTCCCTTGGAGAGCCCTTGGAAATTGTGCTGCGGGGCTCTATTCTGCCCCCAGTGCTATTTAACATCCCTATGATGGTAACCTATGGTGCTCACTGGAAGGACAGATCCTGAAGTTGAGGCTCCAGTACTTTGGCCACCTCATGAGAAGAGAAGACTCCCTGGAAAAGACCCTGATGTTGGGAAAGATGGAGGGCACAAGGAGAAGGGGACGACAGAGGATGAGATGGTTGGACAGTGTTCTCGAAGCGACTAGCATGAGTTTGGCCAAACTGCGGGAGGCAGTGAAGGATAGGCGTGCCTGGCGTGCTCTGGTCCATGGGGTCACGAAGAGTTGGACACGACTGAACGATGGAAGAACAACAACAACATGATGGTAACCCCTGCAGGCAGTCACCAAGGGTTATGGTGCTGACTATCACCAGCATGTGAATGACATCCAGCTCTATTTCACACAACACTTTACATCTGTCTTTCCTATATTATTGCTTCCAGGCAATTCTTCAATCTATCAAGGTTATTCTGGATTCTAATCCTTGATTCTAATCCTTTCTTCTCAAGTGACTGAAATCCTGCCTGCCCAATTGCTTTGTGTCAACAGCTCCAGCAAGCTTTTTTAAAAACTTCTGTCATAATGTTGAACACATACCTTATTCGATTGACACATTTGTTTATTCCCCCCCCTCCCATTATCTTGAATACTTTACATCTAAAACATAAACTGTTCAAACAAGAGATAAATATTTTTTATTAAATACAGTACTGGCTTTACCTTTTTCAAATGTTAATGATGCTGAGAAGCTCTTGAAAATATATGTCATTTTTGCAACTATTTTCTTATTTATTTAATAAGATATTTACACTAATTGATTGTAATAAAACAAAACAAAATCTCAAAGTGGTTTACAAAAAGATAAAACAAGAAAATCAAGGGGGGGGAACACAACCATATTTTTGAAATATACTAAAGTTTAATTTTCTAAGCATCTAGGCTTATCTAAACAAGAAGGTTTTTAGCAGGCATGGGGGGAAAATACAGTGAGGCTATCTTGACCACACTAAACGATCAAGTTCTTATTATTTATTTCCTTGTTTACTTATTTATTCATTTAAATTTCTATACCGCCATTCATCTGTGGATCACAGGGCCATTCACAATCTAAAAGCACCTAATGGGACACCATACCTGCAGTAGTTCCAATACTGCCTAGCAGTCGAGGGGGCACATATGGGGTTGTTCTCTGTGTTTGCCTGTTAGGGAAGCCCACCTTTCTATGCTAGAAGGTCCTGTGTTCAATCTCCACCATGAACAGGTACAGGTGGGAGAAACGTCTCTGCCTGAAACCCTGGAGAGCATCAGCAAGTGTCAGGCTAAAACGTTCCTTTTTAACCAGACCTATGGTTGATTTGATTGACATCCTATGCCCTTTTAAAATGTGGTTTTTTTTGGGGGGGGTTGGGTTGTTGTTGCTGCCGCTGCTGCTGCTGCTGCTTGATTATGTATTATGTGGTTTTGTAATTTGATTTGGTTCTGTGAACGACCCTGAGACCTTTGGGTATAGGGCGGTTTGTAAATTCAAGAAATAAAAGTTACAAATTATGAATAAGAGTCTGATGGCAGCTTTACATGCATCAGGACAAGTTGAGTAGGCTTTCCTGTTTTCATCCTCACTACAACCCTGTGAGGTAACCATTACTGGCCCATAGTCTGCTATTGAGTGGGTATTATCACTGTCCACAGTCAGTCCAATACCTTTTGGTCCAGAATATAGGTGTCACCCAATACTTCTGAGTGCACAGCAATATTTGATCTTTATAAGTAAGAAAGATGAAATCCAGGTCTCTCGCCCTTTGTCCCTAGATTTGTCTCATGTCACATGGAACAGTGGCTGCAAGTCAGAACTTTAATCAATCTTCACTAAATGGAGATGAATGTTGGAGCGCCTTAGGCAGGACAGATGAGATAGCCCAGCACAAATGGTTGCTGTCTATTCTGTTCTATTCTTATGCCCCTTGAAAGACTGCTGTGTCCTTTGCATCCTTAAGCATCTACATGAAGACGTTTTAAAAACAAGGCATGTATTTCTCCGAATTATCCACTTCCTCCAAGCTGCAGGAAGTTTCAGGACAGCCTTTTATAGGATCAGCTTCCTTGTGAAGCTACGTGAGGCTCATTATAAATGCTATGTCTGTTTATATACCGATATACAAGCTGAGTAGCAGGGATGCCTGCAGACTCAGGTCATACTAGTCATCAGTCAATATCTCTTCCCCAAACAACAAAGTATGTGAATATGGCCAAGGCTCACTTAGTAGCTTAAAAAAACCCAAGGTGGTATCATTTGGTAAACCCAGACTGCCTCTTTCTCCTGTTCGCTAGCATCTCACTAGGCACAGGCAATCAGTTTGTTTATGATCCTTATAATTGATGTAACTTTCACATATGTTCACTCATATGTCTGTTCTTGTTCCATATACATTTACCTATATCTCTATAGATAGATACAGATATTCACATTAAATTAGTATTTTTAAATGGGTTTACCCCCTCAACATATGCATTCCTAAACATATGCTGTCTCAAAACATGCATTTTAAAGTACATTCTGATGTGTTTCCTGAGCCAAGAATTGCGTCAGAACATTCAGGGGAACTCAGTTCCACCCTGCATATTTGTCTGGGAAATGGGGATTAGGTCTGTTCATATAAAGATCAGATTACTAAGCCATAACTAGGAGGATTTCTCTTTCAAGTCCCTTCGCAAACCCCTTTACTAGCAGGAAGTGAATCAGCAACCTGATTGGCCTGCAGGAACAGCCCAATCAGGCTCCAGGAAGAAGTGAATCAGCAACCTGATTAGCCGGCAGGAGCAGCCCAATCAGGCTCCAGGAGGGGAGTTGAACCAGCCAATCACACGGGACCCATTGTGCAAATATTGTATATGCAGCCAGGGATGATGGGAGTTGTAGTCCCAAAACATCTGGAGGGTCGAGTTTGCCTATGTCTGTGGTATGGGGTTTTGTAGACCAGATGCTCGCTTTGAAATAAATGGTTGGCAGAGGAGTCACTATGTTATCCATAGGGTTGGTGGGAATGCATGAGAGCAAGGCTTTGCATGGGGAGTATTTGGGAATAGTGACTGTTTCAATTTCAGTTACTTTGTGTAGTTGCTAATGAGAGTTTTTGTGCAGTTCTCTTGTATTTCCGAGTTTCATTTTTTTACCTGCAGTGTTTATCTTTCATGTTTGAGAGAGTATTTTTTTTCTTCCTATTAATCATGCTGCTTTAAATATGAATTTTGTGTTTGACCTTTATCTGTAATGTTTTATTTAGGTATTACTGCAAAGGTTGATTTGATGTTTTAAGCTAGGTTGTAAACCACTTTGAGATTTATTTTTTCAAACTATAACACGGCATAGAAATTATTTAAGTAACAACACACTCATACACTTCTATTATGATGGTCACAGTAGACTGCTGCTTTCAAGCAGGGGGAAAGGATCTGGTGAGAATCAGAGAAGGTCTCTGTGGGCACATGGGAAACTGCAGGCAGCACACAGGGGAGACTAAGACTGTTATCCTAACCCCATTTATCTGAGAACAAGCCCAAATGAATTCCATAGCACTTACTTCTGAGTAGACATGGCTTGCATTGTAAGCTACCTGCAATAGAAGAGGATGAATGCATAGCCTTTTTCTGGTCTGGGCTAATGTGCAGCTTGGAGCCTAGCTGTCCATTGGATTTTGCATTTCTACTAATGTTGTGACACAGTTTTTCACTTTTTAAAAAAGTATCAAAATGCATTTTAAAACGAATACTTGGAGATAAAATATGTTCAGAAATGTGAACTGTGAAAGAAAATATATTTAAATGTGATTTGAGTGCAAGATTCAGAGTTTTTAAACAAAAATCACAGATTAATGCATAAATGGGACAGAAGAGACTTACAAATGTAAACTTGTGAAAGTGATATGGACTGGAAATACACTGATTTGGAGGAGCCTGTCAGGTTTGC
This sequence comes from Lacerta agilis, assembly GCF_009819535.1. Classification (NCBI taxonomy): domain Eukaryota; kingdom Metazoa; phylum Chordata; class Lepidosauria; order Squamata; family Lacertidae; genus Lacerta; species Lacerta agilis. Next base: position 95,499,608 of record NC_046315.1, on the reverse strand, counting down.
TTAAAGCATCAACTACTTCAATGAGGATGGAGAAGGCTGGCATGCAGGGCTTTTGAGGACATGGAAAGATGGTGGTTTTAAGACAGAGACGAGTCTGTCTTAAAATATCACCTCTCCGAGTTTTCTTCCAGACTCGGATGAACCTCAAAAGAAGAGCGCCATTGTATGGGACCAAAACCTGTTTTCTGCCTGTAGGCACCAATCCATTGCTAGTCAAACTTTGTTCTATTTACATAACCCTAGCCCACCAGCATAGTCTCATCCTGCGTTCATTTTTCTAGTTCATACAATAGTAAAATAGGAAATTAAAAGCAGACACGTAAAACAAGTTAGATTGGCTGTTTTCTGTAAAGTGTTTGCCCTATTTAAGAAATAGTTATCACAAGTTTTATCTGGTTTTTTAAAAAACAAAAACAAAACAAAAAAAAAACCAAACCTATCCATTCTCAAAGAAATCAGCTCTGAGTGCTCACTAGAAGGACAGATCCTGAAGTTGAGGCTCCAGTACTTTGGCCACCTCATGAGAAGAGAAGACTCCCTGGAAAAGACCCTGATGTTGGGAAAGATGGAGGGCACAAGGAGAAGGGGACGACAGAGGATGAGATGGTTGGGCAGTGTTCTCGAAGCTACTAACATGAGTTTGGCCAAACTACAAGAGGCAGTGAAGGATAGGCGTGCCTGGCGTGCTCTGGTCCATGGGGTCACGAAGAGTCGGACACGACTGAACAACTGAACAACAACAAAAAGAGAAGTTAGACTGGCTCCCTCTTTGTATTCCTTCCTCTGGAAGCTGAAGACCATCTTGTTCCTACTGGCGTTTGTAAGCTGACTTTTTTTAATGAAAGGGAGGGTGCCCTGCTATTTTTATGGAAATTATCTGTATGTTTTTAGTAGATATTTTACATTTATATATAATTCAAATTCTATTAATGCTCACTTGGTTTTTTAATTATTGCTTCCTTCCCCCACAATGTTTTTTAGCTGTTCCTATTTTATCTGTAAGCCGCCTTGAGTCCCTGACACAGGGAAAAGGTGCAGAACAAATAAATATTATAATAATATTTTGCAAGTTTCAATGTCAAAATATGCACTCACATTTTCAAAATATTTTTTTTTAAAATGTGAAAAAAATAAACTACCCACCCCAAACCTGAGCAAAGTCTAAATATTAATAATATCATTATAAATCAGGGATAATTAAACAGGAAAAAAAAGTTTCCATAAGTTTACCCAGTGCTAACACTGTAGCCTATGGGCACAGCTTGAATTTATGGCAACAATAATTCTGATTTCAATTAGAGCCTACTAGTTCCCCTGTGCCTCATTTTTTTTTTTAAAGGGAAGAAATTAAGAAAGGCATTCCTCTGATCGGCTCCTAGAGGCACCTTTTCTGAGTTGGCTGGAGTGACTGCCACAGGGGTAAAAATGATTGTACTAAAATATCTACTAATGAGGCCCCTGTAGAAGTGCTTCAAGAAGGACCATTACATGCTACATTTGTCAATTTCTTTTTCTCTCAATATTTTGCTGTCATTGGGGAAAATGCTGACAAAACTCCCCCCCCCCACACACAAACACTCTCTCTCACACACAAACGGAAAAAATGTTTTATTTGGGGCCATTATATTCATTTAGCCTTAATTATAAAACTCATCCTAGTTTTGCAATGCATACAGCTATGCTTGTAATTATGAACATGATGCTGCTGGCCTCTATAGCAACATGGTTTGCTTAGGCAGAAATGTATAATACTGAAAGACAGCAGCACTATCAGTTTAATGCGCATGCAGGGTAGAGCTTTGGTTTTCCACCACTGATGGGCAATTGTCACAAATATGTCACTATTGTCACAATAATGTTGCTTGTGTACCTCATTAAACATTGAGATTATCCAGGCTGGCTCATATGGCACGTGGAAGCATTTAATCCATAGGCAGGCAAACTAAGGCCCAGGGGCCAGATCCAGCCCAATTGCCTTCTAAATCCGGCCCATGGGCGGTCCGGAAATCAGCATGTTTTTACATGAGTATGAATCATAGAATCATAGAGTTGGAAGAGACCACAAGGGCCATCCAGTCCAACCCCCTGCCAAGCAGGAAACACCATCAAAGCATTCCTGACAGATGGCTGTCAAGCCTCTGCTTAAAGACCTCCAAAGAAGGAGACTCCACCACACTCCTTGGTAGCAAATTCCACTGCCAACAGCTCTCACTGTCAGGAAGTTCTTCCTAATGTTTAGGTGGAATCTTCTTTCTTGTAGTTTGAATCCATTGCCCCGTGTCCGCTTCTCTGGAGCAGCAGAAAACAACCTTTCACCCTCCTCTATATGGCATCCTTTTATATATTTGAAAATGGCTATCATATCACCCCTTAACCTTCTCTTCTCCAGGCTAAACATACCCAGCTCCCTAAGCCATTCCTCATAAGGCATCGTTTCCAGGCCTTTGACCATTTTGGTTGCCCTCTTCTGGACACGTTCCAGCTTGTCAGTATCCTTCTTGAACTGTGGTGCCCAGAACTGGACACAGTATTCCAGGTGAGGTCTGACCAGAGCAGAATATAGTGGTACTATTACCTCCCTTGATCTAGACGCTATACTCCTATTGATGCAGCCCAGAATTGCATTGGCTTTTTTAGCTGCTGCATCACACTGTTGACTCATGTCAAGTTTGTGGTCTACCAAGACTCCTAGATCCTTTTCACATGTACTGCTCTCAAGCCAGGTGTCACCCATCCTGTATTTGTGCCTTTCATTTTTTTTGCCCAAGTGTAGTACTCTGCATTTCTCCCTGTTAAAATTAATCTTGTTTGCTCTGGCCCAGTTCTCTAATCTGTTAAGGTCATTTTGAAGTGTGATCCTGTCCTCTGGGGTATTAGCCACCCCTCCTAATTTAGAATAGAATACAGTGGATGCTCGCGTTGCAGACATAATCAATGACGGAGGCACGTCCGCAACCCGCAGCGTTCGTATCCCGCAGCACTGCATCTGCACATGTGTGTGACGCAATTTGGAGGATCAGCACATGTGCGAGCACTGAAATCCAGAAGTAACCTGTTCCGGTACTTCCGGGTTTGGCATGGAATGCAACCTGAAAAAATTAACCTGCAGCGTTCGCAACCTGAGGTATGACTGTATGTCCTTCTATTTAAAATGCATCTCTGGGTTATTTGTGGGGCATAGGAATTCGGTCATTTTTCTCTTTCTTCAAACTATAGCCCAGCCTCCCACAAGGTCTGAGGGGACAGTGGACCGGCCCCCTGCTGAAAAAGTTTGCTGACCCCTGATTTAATCCTTGTTTAGTGTAAAGCTTTGACTGTTCTGTATCTTAGGGAATGGCCTGACAGACATAATCACATTCCAGCTAAGTATACCCATTGAAAACTATGGCACCTAAGTTAATCATGCCCATTAACTTCAGTGGATTTACTGTGAGGAGGACTCAACATCAGGTAAAAACCACATGCAAAATGGCTTCCGCCACATAGTCTGCTGAAGCAATAACTGCACTCTTGAAACATATTGAATTTTCCCTCCACCAAATATTTTTTGCTGCTTTTATGTAGACTAAACTTGTCTTCCCCAGGAACCTTGCCCCGTTGGATGGGGGTTCCTGGGTCGGGCCTTTCTTCCTGTCCTTCTCCTCCAGTTCAAATTTACCAAGCACCATTGGTGGGAGGTTAGGAAGCTACAATTTTGATGTTTCCACAGTGCCACAGAGTGATGCTATACGAGGGCTTCTGGGGAGGTGTCCCAAGGATTGTGGATATTACATTGCCTATTTCACCACCAAGTAAGCCCAGTTACATTGGAGGGCACTTTGCTTGGATGCCCGTCTCACCTGCAGCTGGTCTTGCTCTTCCTTCAATTTTTTTTTCAGCTTCTAACTGCATTCAGCTGGATATGGTCACAATTATTTGACAAGTCATTAAGCGGTGACTAGGCTGAAGGACAGCCATAAATGCTGGTCCCCAGAGATACGCCATGCCTACTCATTACCTGGGAGGTAGTACTGAAAGTAGTACTCATTATCTGGGAGAAGTGGCAAACTGCTACCAAACAGGGATTTTTTGGCCACAGCAAACTTGGATCTTTCCATCCTCTTAAATTCGTCTGCGGGAGAGAGCATCATTGGTTTGGTTTGTTCTTGTTTTTGTTATGTATTTTGAGTTTTTATCTTATATTTTGTGCTGTGAACCACCCTGATATTCTTGGCTGAACGACAATATACAAATTTAATAAATCAATAGTTCAGTCTGAAGCACAGATGGGGGCAGTTTAAAAACTGGAATGCTCCCCCACAAAAAAAAGAATCTCCTACACACACATACAGAAACCATATCAATGAAAGTTTACTATGCATTTGCAGGTATAGGTGGGGTAAGAGTGTTTGTTTGTTTGTTAAGAAATTTTATGTCTGAAACAGAACTATCCAAAGCAGCTAAATGAAACAAAGTATATTTAAAAAATGAACAATATGCCAACAAATTGGTGAGTGGGGGGAGATGTCAAAAACAGAACAGAACAACAAGAAGAATAACACCACTAGACTATGGAATGCAGCAACAAAACATTAATACTATTAACTTTTAAATATCCAGGAGTTGGTAAAATAAACTCATGCCACATATTTACTTTATTTTATTAATTGGCAAGTAGAATTCTGCCTTTCTCTACACTCCTGCTCCTTTGCCATGGTGGGTGCAGTGCCTGTTTGGGAGGACAGAAGGGGGTGGACAGAAAGACATGCGTTTCATATTCCTGTGATACTCTTACGCTCTCTTAGTCCCTGAGACAAAGAAGGCTACAAATACAAATACTGTAGGAGGACTGATTACAGTGGTATCTCGGGTTACAGACGCTTCAGGTTACAGACTCCGCTAACCCAGAAATAGTACCTCGGGTTGAGAACAGAAATCACATGGCAGCATGGAGGCAGTGGGAGGCCCCATTAGCTAAAGTGGTACCTCAGGTTAAGAACGGTTTCAGGTTAAGAACGGACCTCCGGAATGAATTAAGTTCTTAACCCGAGGTACCACTGTACTTCTAAGGTATTATCACACACACACACACACACACACACACAGAGAGAGAGAGAGAGAGAGAGAGAGAGAGAGAGAGAGAGAGAGATGCTTTTCTAATTTTGGATGTTTACACTTTCTGGTCACTCCCATAAGTGGACTTAAAAAAAATAATGACATACTAGAAAATTGACAAATAATTGTGAAACTTTAAGATGAGGTACCATAAGCAGAATCAAGCAAATGCATTTGGAATCTGGATTAAAAAAAAAAAAAATCAATACATGAATTAATGACTCATTTAGCCTCTCTTTTTCTATTCACCACCACAACCTGCCACCCTCACGCTATTACCCATATATTAAACTGGGTGAAACTGAGTGTGATAAATAAGTAAAAAACACAGGGGAATGCAATTCTTTGAACACAATTCCTTGACTTTTTTTTTTTTTTTTAAAAAAAGATAATGTACAGCAAGTGCTCATATAGCATAACTATCATTTAAGGGCCAACATGTATATTGAAGCCCCATCACAATTACATCCATTGCAAAATGCCCACAGACAAGTTGATAAGCTAGGGTGAAATCTGAACCCATCTAAGATGGAGCTTCCTGGTGCTTGGTCTGAAAACTGCAGTGAATGCAGTGCACTGTAGCATGATGGCTAACAAGGAGTAAAACCCTGTCATCATATTACACCCTTCCTTAGAGAGCTGCACCTGACTTGCCAGTAGTACATGTGAAATGGATCTAGGGGGTCTAAGTAGACCATGGGCTTAATGTGAGTTAACAGTGTGATGCAGCAGCAAAAAGGGCTAATGCTCTTCTAGGCTGCATCAACAGAAGTATAGTGTCCTGATCAAGGTGAGTAATAGTACCACTCTATTCTGCCTTGGTCTGACCACACCTGGAATGCTGTGTCCAATTCTGGGAGCCACAGTTTAAGAAGGATGTTGACAAGCTAGGATGTGTGCAGAGGAGGGAGACCAAGATGATCAGAGATCTGGAAACCAGACCTTGTGAGGAAAGATTAAGGGAGTTGGGTATGTTGCTTTTGAATTATGGTGCTGGAGGAGACTCTTGAGAGTCCCATGGACTGCAAGAAGATCAAACCTATCCATTCTCAAAGAAATCAGCCCTGAGTGCTCACTAGAAGGACAGATCCTGAAGTTGAGGCTCCAGTACTTTGGCCAGCTCATGAGAAGAGAAAAGACCCTGATGTTGGGAAAGATGGAGGGCACAAGGAGAAGGGGACGACAGAGGATGAGATGGTTGGACAGTGTTCTCGAAGCTACTAACATGAGTTTGGCCAAACTGCGAGAGGCAGTGAAAGATAGGCGTGCCTGGCATGCTCTGGTCCATGGGGTCATGAAGAGTCGGACACGACTGAATGACTGAACAACAACAACAACATCATGTTAGAAGAAAGGAGATTCCAACTAAACACCAGGAAGAGCTTTCTGACAGTAAGAGCTGTTTGACAGTGGACTGGACTCCCTCAGGAGGTGGTGGACTCTCCTTCACTGGAGGTTTTTAAGCAGAGGTTGGATGGCCATCCGTCCTGGATGCCTCGTCCCTTACAACTTTTCTCATTTTCTGATGTGGCTCTTAATGTCAGGGTTATGGATTCAAGCCCCATGTTGGGCAGAAAGATTCCTGCTTTGCAGACTAGATGACCCTCAGCATCCTTTCCAACTCTATGATCCTATATGATTCTATAATTATAAAACCTAATCTGTCACAAACAAGCCTGAAAGTCTCATTACTGCCTCATTAGCCTGCCAGAGCAAGGAAGGTGCACTTTGGGTGCTTCAGCTAATGATGTCTGTGTTTCTGGTTTGGAACAAAATCTCACAGCTGGGCTCCTCAGCATTCCCAAGTCTCATTCATCAGAATGGAAACTCAAATAACAAAGAGCATTGTGACAAAACAAACGGCATAAGCTTTTCTGGACCACATTCTCTCCACTTCACCATAGATGAATGAGCGTTATACTGAGGTATATGGTTTGGGAATGGGAGGGATACTGTAAGCAGTAAAATGAAAGCGAATACCTCGTTGTTTACAATTCCACCCCATAATATTATGTGCACATATACCGATACAACTCAGGATAATGCTCATGCACCTGATGAACTAGACTGTGGTCCACAAATACTTGTGCCACAATAAATTGGTTAGTCTTCATGGTGCTACAGAGTCACATCCATCACCGCATTTTTCACTGTTTTGTTTTCTGATTTTCAAAAAAGGTCTGACTAAGGGAGATAAGCTTAGTTTGCTGTTTGCCTGTCTGCTGTTATTTGCTCTTAGTCATCCCCCCTCTAAGCTGGACCAGTTGCAAAACAAGTAGGCAGAATGAACCCACTTTCCACATAGGCCAACCCTGCCAACATTCAGATATTATTTAGATGAGAGCCAGGTTCAGATTATCAGCTCCTCTGAATTACCTCATTTTTTTGTTTTGTTTTCTGCTCAGCAGAAAGTACAGTGCAGTATAAATAAGGTCGTTCGGGGAGCACAAATAAAGTGCAGAACTTTGCACTATACACACAAATTTGCTTTCATTGATGTATCTGAAGTTCTAAAACAGGATGTGTGTCTCCTGAACCAAAATGAGGTTAAAACTGTTTATAAATGCTTTTTAAAATAGCAGTGGCAGTTCAACTGGCAATAGCCATAAGCTGTAAAGATGGTTGTTGTAGTAAGTTGCTTCTTTTTAAATAGTGCCCAATAGATATAGTTAATCATCATCTCACCATCAAAGTTTGATATCTAAGAGTGTGGCACATATGCCTATCGGAAAAAGTTAACACACCAAAGAAGTCCCTATGTAGACATGGTATCCTTTCATTTAGAATGTCAACAACACACCTCATTCAATATGTCAGCAATAGTCCTCTTGTCTCTTATGACCCGAAGAGGCAACATGGGTATAATCAGGCGTACAGTGAAATGTGTAATGTTCCTGCACATATAACCAGATCACAGGCAGGGGTCCGTGCCACTCACTTGTACACCCACTCTGTCCTATTTTCACATCCATCTGCATTGGGAGGTGGCCAAAATTTAAATAATACTTAAACAGGTGTTGTCTTATCACCACCCCACCCATTTTAAAATGTGCTTCAGTACTTAAGAGCTGAGGAAATTGCACTGCAAGTGTGAAAGCCAGCAGGTAGCCAAGTTACAATCTGCTCATTAGTCCAAGACATGCAGATTCAGTTTAATTTATTTTCGAATTCTCAAGAATAAAATTCTTTAAGCGTTCTTAGCATGGCTGGAACATGCAAGTCTTCACAATTTCCTATGGAACAGCTGCATTTAGGTGAGCACATATCCAGACATCACATTCACAGCGCATTTTTATCTTCTAATTTCTCTTTACCATTACTTTGGGTTTCCTGCAACTGTTGACTAGTTTTCATGTGACACGTCAAAGTTAAAATTAAGAAAGCGGGTTCTCCATAGAGAGAGCACGGGTTGCGGTGGGGGCCTGCAAACTACCCCTTAGTTGCTGGATGCGTTGGTTTGGATGGCCACTGCTCCGATTTGACCCTGGGTGTTGTTGGGGAAATTTATATGTTGCCAATTTGTGATGGACAGCCCAGCCTAGTTAAAAAGGGCAGCTCGCAGCCTCTCTGATTGCGAGCTTCAGATCACCCGCCCTTTCCCTCCCTAATTTTAGGCCTCTGCTTTGACCTTGCTATGCCTGTCATGGGGTCGTCTGCTTTTGAGGCAGGGGCCTGGTAGGAATTTTTCCATTTGGCTGTTTGGCTGGTGCCATCTGGTTTTCGCCTACTGCATAGCAACTAGTCACAACTTGTAAGGTTGGTGGTTAGGCATTGGTTATTCAATTGGTTGGTGGAGGGGAAGTGGTTGGCTGTGGTTGCCCCTCCAAAGTCATCATGGTGTGTGGGGATTTCCGTTAAATGAACCCAGGGGCTCGACATGCTTTGTCCGTATCCCCCGGTCGGGGGCCATGACCCACACAAGAGCCCCTGGGAGCCTGTGGGAAGAGGGGAGAGTGTGTTTCCACCTCACTTGCTCTTCCCGAAAGGCTTTCCCTTGACTGACAAAATGTCAGTTCTGTCCTTAGGGGACAGATAGTCTGAACCAATGCCTAAGCAACCACTCACATACCTTGTAAGTCAATAAAGTTGTGGCCAAAATCATGCCAAAAACCAAAACCAAAAATCATGTCTGAAGTGTGAATTATTTCAGGGGTGGTTTGGGGGGGACCTCGACACGCAAACAATTGTTTCTTAACAAGTTATATTTGTTGCCCTTCAAACAATGTGCTCAGTTCACATCACCAGACATAAAGTATTTATTTTAATCTTAAGAGTATTTTCTCCCGACACAGATGCACAAGCATTTGGAAATATATATATGTATATATATATATATATATATATATATATATATATATATATATTCCTGCAGGTACAGATAAAAACAAAATCAATCTTGAATCCAGTTGCTGTTTTCCAGCTTGAAACTTGACCTTGCAATTCATCTGTGAGCCTACAGTGCTTATGAGTTACAGCTGTCTATCTTTCTTGAGGCATAATTTGACATTTCATAAAAAAAATCCTTGTAAAACCTCAATAGACTTTACGCAATTATTCTGAGATTTAAGCAGAGAGTAGCAATAAACGGACAGTTTCCACAATGCAAAAAGTGAGGATTTGTATTGGGACAAGGGCTTTAAAATTTGTTTTTAAATTATATGTACTTGGGGTGAGTGGTGAGGTGGTCAACTTGCTGATCATACCGAATTATTCAGGGAGGGGGAAGGATTTCGAAGAGCTCTAAAAGGATACCATAAAGTGCATGGGTAGGCACTAAAATGGCACATTTGGTTCACTGTAAATAAATGTAACACAATGCACACTGGGGCGAATTTTATGCAGTAATGGGGTCTAAGCAGGCAGTAAAGACATATCAGGGTTGTGGTGGAAAGCTCAATGGAAATACCAGTCTGGTGTGTGGAAGCTGTGAAAAAGGTAAATACCATGTTGCGGATCAAAACTAAAACTGTCGATATCATAATGCATTTATACTAATCTATAATGCAATCATGCTTCATATATTGCATACAGTTGGTCTCCAAACCTCAAGGAGGATATGATAGAGCTGGTAAATTAATCGTCTCTGTGTTTACCTTTAGACACCAACTTAAAGCATTATTTCCTTCCTTCCTTCCTTCCTTCCTTCCTTCCTTCTGCTTACAACTTTTGTGTTCTGAGCTTTTCCCTTTTTATGTTTTTTTTTTTTATTTCATGTACCCTGCATTGAAGAGATATTTTTTCTTGGTTTAGCACATAGAAATTTATGTATCAATGAATAATAAATAAAAGCTGCTGGAAAGGGCAGCCAAAATGCATATTTAGATTTACTGAAATGGCTAAGAATTGTTGCAGCATTCAGGGAAATCTGGTAGATGGCTAAGATCTGATCAATAAGTGCGGATCAGATAATTTTATATAGGAATCTGAAAAGATTGAATTGTTTAAGGCTCCCCCCTGATATGAAGAATGTTAAGATCATCCTTTGGCTTACTGAGGTTCGAAATTTGATTCCAAAAGTGGATGAAGAACTTTGACTTTGCAAACAGTCTGCCACTCTCATGCTGTGGGTGCCACAAAAGTGCTGGTGTCTGACTGGCAGGAGCACTTGTGCCACCAAACAATACAGAAAATGAGGGGATCATCCCTGGGAGTTGTAGTTCAGCAACATCTGCAGGGTCAAAGCTTCCCCACACTTGCCTTAGGGTACCACTGTGCTGGAGGAGACTCTTGAGAGTCCCATGGACTGCAAAAAGATCAAACTTATCCATCCTTAAAGAAATCAACCCTGAGTGCTCACTGGAAGGGAAGATCCTGAAGTTGAGGCTCCAGTACTTTGGCCACCTCATGAGAAGAGAAGACTCCCTGGAAAAGACCCTGATGTTGGGAAAGATGGAGGGCACAAGGAGAAGGGGACGACAGAGGATGAGATGGTTGGACAGTGTTCTTGAAGTGACTGGCATGAGTTTGGCCAAATTGTGGGAGGCAGTGAAGGATAGGGGTGCCTGGCGTGCTCTGGTCCATTGGGTCACGAAGAGTTGGACACGACTGAACGACAACAACAACCACTGTTTGGTTTGGTTTGGTTTTAGTTTCTACATGTTAGAACCATTCTTAGGGCTCATCCACACTTTCGTTTGACCTGTATTTTGATCATATTGTGCACCGATTAATTCCCATGGGTCCAAGAGCTTTTCTTGTTCTGTGCCTGTGCCTTGCAAAAAATCTGATCTTACTGACCGACTAGAAGCTTAGTTAAGCAAAATCTCTCTTTGGATTTTCCATGCATCTGATAAGATCCGATTCAGTGGGTAAGATCAGATTTCCTCAATGCACAGCCGCAGAACAAGCAAAGCTCTCGGACCCTTGGGAATTAATTTGGTACACAATGTAATCAAAATATGAGTCAAGTGAAAGTGTGAATCAGCCCTCAGTATTAAAAGAACAACAACATACTGCTTTCACAAACCAGTTAAGGCTGAGCATTAGACATACAGTTCTAATTACATGGAAAATGTGGCCTCCTCTCAGGGAGAAAGTTGGGAATGTTTTAGCAACAAGGACCACATGGTGTTGAACTTTTGTTTTTCAAGGTGACATGCAAAATGGTTGGGCATATCCCCTTTCCCGGCATGGATTAGCCTCCTATGCATCAAGCACACTGATTATTTTTTGTTTGTATGTATCACCGTGTTGTATAAATACATCTGTGGCCTTTTATGTTCCAACAATGGTGTGATTTAATCACTTATTCAGTTTAAATTGGGGGCAGGAAAGGGTATCGGAGCAATGGGCACCTTATTGAGAAATTCAGAGTGTTTTCAGAAATTTGACTGTTCTTAATATCCTTTCCAGAGACACCCCCTCTCCTTGTTTGATATTTGTGGGATTGTAAAATGATAATGTATGGTAATTCATGATGCTGTGATAAGCATACTAATAACCTCTGTAGCTAGTGCTGGATAGCTTGGCACTATGTGATCTGACTACAGGCAGGGAAAATAAGAGCAGTGGAAAACAACATAACAAAAACGAAAGGGGGGAGGAAGGGTGTCAATTTGGCATCAAATCAAAGCTGTCGACTTTTTACCAATGCAGCTGTCTAGGCTTTGGTTAACCTCTCATTGATCTTCCCAAATAGGATTTCATCTAAAGAACCAAATAAAATAAAATAAAAAAAACCCAAACACACACAAACACGACTGAGAGCTGGTTCTGCAAATTGAAAAGTGTAAAAATGAATTGCTGGCAAATGCCCTTGGCAGCTTTCAGCAGTTTTAAGCATATGATCTGAATCCCTAGTATTAGATTGAAGTTTGTGGCTGGGGGAGGTGCCTTACAGTAAAATCTTATGCATGCTCACTCAAAATTAAGTCCCACTGTGGGGCATAAGTGTGCCTAGGGCTGTGTAGTGGAAACTCGCGGAAGATCTTTGTAATCACGAGGAGTCAGGTTACATGTCCTATTCCCTTTTCCTCCTCTAATTAGCAAAGTAAGGTTGCTTGTGAGGAGGATGCAATTAGTCGAGAACACCTTCAGCTGCCAATGACCTTGGCCAAGCCACACTCAGGTGCCTGATTCCCTGACCATTCGGGAATGGTGCCTGATGGCCAGGTGAAAACAATCAAACTTAAGTCGGCTATATAAGCAAGGGAATGGAGGGGACAGATCGGGGCTTCGCCACAGACTAGGTCTTGGGTGCTGTGGGGTTTCTGGTGTGAGGGATCTCTCCCGCTGCTCTCTTGAAGCCCCGGGCGGCAGAAGAGGAGGAGATTTGTGTTTGGGCGTTGGTCAGGTACGCTACGTTTGTCTGATTGTATCTAGAAAATTAAAGCATACTTTTTTTTGTGTTCTTCTTCCATCTGTGTGTTTTATTGGATCCAGATTCAAAAAAAGGAGAACCCTGCCCCTTGGCAGAACATTTGGCGCTGTGAGCAGGATCTGGAGACAATGCCCTGGTGGAAGAAGAAAAGCCCTAGGCAGGAGGATGGCCAGAGCCATATCCCTGGTTGGCCCAGCACTAGTGCTTGGGCACCAGTGGCTCAAATTTTGAACCAGTTGACCCCACCAGTGTCATGGGATGCTGAGATGGCTGGGTTTGGAGGTGCTACCCCTATGGCTGTGTCTAAGTGTTTGCAGCTAATGGGGATAGAGAAAGGTGCGGGGCAGAAGACAGTGGGGGGGCTTGGATGGGTCCTACTCACTGCGCTCCGGAGTGTTTGGGAGCAATTAGAAGCCTCTCAGAGGAAGGTACAGCAGCAATTAGAGGACATCGCTGCTTTAAAGGACCAGCAGGCAATTCTTAAGGAGGTGCTAGAAAGCGCTCGGGGGAGGGAAGAACTGGCTAAGGAGCGGGCTGCCACTATGGCTATTCGCTTCGCTAAAATGAAACACCCAAAGCGGGTAAGAAAGAAGTGTATCCCTAACCCTCGGAAGGTTAGAGCCCTCATTGCTTCCCGGGAATGGGACCCCAAGACATGGAGTGGGGACATTTGGGATTCTAGTGATGAGGAGTCAGAATGGACAGAGGGAGAAGATGAGGGGAATGAAGAGGAATGGGTTGCTGAGGCACGTCCTCTAGTGACCAACAAGAGTAAGGGACCGCCAGGTAACCCACAAGCGGCCCAGGCCACCCGGATAGTACGGGATTACACTCAGCAGGAGTTGGCGGAAATGGCAAAGACAAACAGGCAAAAACCCGGGGAGGGGTTGAGCCAATGGCTGGTTAGGTTGTGGGACCAGGGAACTACCAGTCTTTACTTGACGGGGGAGGAGTTGGTAAAATTGGGGACCCTATCTCGTGATACATTGGTTAATCAGTTTTTGCGCATGCCTAATTTGGGTGCAACAGGTTCCCTATTTCAGTGGTGTGTAGAGGCTGTATACGCCAGATACCCCGCCCCAATGGATTGGGAAGAACAGCCAGGCCCCTGGCAAACCATTGAGGAAGCCATAGAACAGCTGCGTGGCATGGCTTTGCAGGCTGGGATCTATCAGCAAGGGTTCCAGGGACCAGAGAGTCAGCGTCTCACTGCCGGCATGAGGGCGCGGCTGTTAAAGGGCGCACCTTCACATATGCGTGGCCCATTGTTAGCGCTGCTGGGCCCCACCCAAGGGAGACCTGTTGGTGAAGTTGCTCTCTTGATAGGACAATTAGGGGAGGCAGAGAGAGAAAATGTCGCTAAACCCCGCGCCCGAATAGCACAGGAGAAGGGAAAGTCAGGGACTGATAAGAAGTCCTTCACCAGGACAGATAAAACATCCTCCACCCCTAAGGTGACGAGGAAGCAGATGTTTTTGGAATTATTGGAAGCAGGGGTTCGCAAGGAAGATATAGATGGCATTCCCACTGCAGAAATGTACAACTTGTGGAAGCAAAAATGTGCAGGGAAAATTAAAAAGGAGGGGACTGGCCCCCGGGTCAGGGGCACGGTTACGCCGACTGCCCCACCCCCGGAGTCACTGTACCCCTCTTTGTCAGAACATAGGTGGGAAATACCCCAACCTACTGGATAGGGGTGTGGCAGGGCTCCAGCGGTGAGGCCAATAAAGACGGCTATCCCTGGGGACCCGCGCCCACACATTCCCTTAACCATTCATTGGTCCAAAGCAAATGTGCAGCGAGTGTTAGCTCTCATGGATACTGGAGCTGAGGTCACTCTGATATATGGTAATCCAGCAAAACATAAGGGAGAGATTGTATATATTAACGCGTATGGGGATGGGGAAGAACTCACCACCCGAGTAAGACTGCGTGTGGCTTTGGGGGATTCGCTCCCCTTTTGGGCAAGAGTCTACATATCCCATGTACCAGAGTACATCATTGGGATAGACCTGTTGCAAGGTCGGGAGTTTTATACCCCGCTAGGAAGATACGTTTTTGGGGTCAGAGCAATCACAGTAGGTAGGGCCAAGTGGACCCCACTCAAGATACCACCACCTGCCAAGCCTGTAAATGTTAAACAATATCGGCTTCCAGGTGGCCATGAAGAAATATCTCGTACAATCCAAGGGCTCCTTGAGGTGGGGATATTAAGGCCGGCTGCATCTCCCTTTAACGCCCCCGTGTGGCCAGTGAAAAAGCCTGACGGTACATGGAGGATGACGGTAGATTATCGTCAACTGAACAAACATGCCCCGCCCCTGGCCGTAGCTGTACCTGATATGGTAACTTTGTTAGAACATATTGAGAAGAACGCCGGGGTGTGGCATGCGGTAATTGACTTAGCAAATGCCTTCTTCTCTATCCCAATTGATGCAGAATCGCAAGATCAGTTTGCTTTTACATGGGAGGGAAGACAGTATACTTTCCAAGTCTTACCGCAAGGGTATCTGCATAGTCCCACCTTATGTCATGGGCTAGTGGCTAGGGACCTGCAGCAGATTACACTGAGCCTAGCCCTGTTTTTAGCCCACTACATTGATGATGTCTTTATCTCGGGACCCACGGAAGAAGATGTGCAGCAAGGGTTAATAACAGTGATTGACCATATGCGGTCCCGAGGGTGGGAGATCAACCCCAAGAAAATTCAGGGCCCTGCTCAGCAGGTACAATTCCTAGGGGTGGTGTGGGCTGGACCAGTGAGGCATATCCCTGAAAAAGTTCTGAATGTAATCGCTACCCTCCAGGCTCCTACGTCCAAAACCGAAGCCCAGCGGCTGGTAGGACTGATGGGGTACTGGAGACAGCATATACCACATCTAGCCCAGATACTAAGACCCGTGTATAACGTGACACGAAAGAAGGCTCAGTTTGAATGGGGGGAGCTGCAGGAGAAAGCTCTGTCTGATGCCAAAGCGGCCGTGGCAGCTGCTATGCCTTTAGGTCCTTACCTTAAAGGGCAACCATTTGAGTTACAAGTCTCTGCAAATAAGGAAGTTGCAGTCTGGAGCTTGTGGCAGAAAAGCCTGCAGGGGAAGCGCGTCCCCCTAGGATTTTGGTCTCGTAAATTGCCCACGGTTCAGTACACCCCTTTTGAAAAGCAGCTTTTAGCATGCTATTGGGCCTTGGTTGAAACTGCTAGGCTAACTGGATCCGACCCTGTTGTATTACGACCAGCCATTCCTATCATGGCTTGGGTGAATGATGATTCTACCAGTCCCAGGGTAGGGAGAGCTCAACAATCTTCCCTTATAAAGTGGAAGTGGTATATTGCAGAAAGAGCTAGACCTGGTTCTCATGGGGTGAGCGCACTGCAGGAGCAAGTGTTGGCTGTGACTCCTACAGGGGAAGAAATCCAAGAAATTCCTAGCTTAGAACTTAAAGATCCCCCAGCACAGGAAGCTCCCCCGTATGAGCCGGTTACTCATGACGAAGTCTGGTTCACCGATGGCTCCGCCCGTTACCAGGGAAATGAGCGAGTCTGGCGTGCCGCCGCTTTAAATCCTCGAAAACAAATTACTCTGACCAGAGGAGGAAAAGGGAAGTCCAGCCAATATGCTGAGTTAATGGCTGTATTAATGGTCATGGAACATGCAATTGAGCAAGGAGGGGATGTTGTATATATCTATACTGATTCTTGGGCTGTGTTTAAAGGGCTGACTGTATGGTTTCCAAAGTGGAAACAGGATGGCTTTTGCATCCACAACCGACCATTGTGGGGGCAGGACCTCTGGATAAAACTGGATCAAATGCTCTCAAAAGTACAAATGCACATTGGACATGTAGATGGACATACAACAGGGACACCTGTTGCCCTGTACAATCAGGCTGCTGATCGGTTAGCAAGAGTACGGACAGCTACTCCAGAAGACGAAGAAGAAGAGTTATTGGTATTAGCACGCTGGGCGCATGTCAAGGCAGGGCATCTGGGGGCCAAAGCCACCAAAGAATGGGCCATCAAGAGAGGCATTCCATGTTCAGTGAGTGCCGCTGCCACAGTGGTTGCTAATTGTCAAGTGTGCTCCCAGGTGAGACAGATGCCTCTGTCTAAGACACCCATGGGAAAATTACATCGGGGAAGTGGTCCTGGGCAAATATGGCAGATTGATTATATAGGACCCTTACCCAAATGTGGACGTTGGCAGTATGCATTAACCATGGTAGACACCTTTTCAGGGTATCTTTTGACTTACCCCTGCGCACGAGCGAACCAGCAGAACACCATAAAGGGGTTGGAGATGTTAATACGGAGGTATGGAGCGCCCCTTCAGGTACAGAGTGACAATGGGAGTCATTTTGCAGGGGGAGAGGTAAAAGATTGGGCAAATGAATGGAATATCCAGTGGATATATCATATTCCTCACCACCCACAGGCTTCTGGGTTGGTAGAACGGCTAAATGGGTTACTAAAGCAAAAGCTTAAACAGTTGACCCCCACCCATACCCTGAAGGGGTGGGGTAAAGTTCTAGATCAGGCGGAATTTGAACTAAATAGCCGTCCACTATGCGCTGGCCAAACACCATTGCAACGAATGATAAGTTTGCCAGCGCCAGCACCAGTGGAGTACCTAAAGGTCTGGAAACTCCAACCTTATGGCCAGCCACCCCTCCGAGCGACGCCCGATAGTGCTGGGGCTGACCTCATAACCCCTAAGGATGTGGTGGTACCAGCCGGAGGGCAGGTACTAGTACCCTTGGGGATTGGGGTCACCGTTCCCCATGGAACCTATGGGCGCATCGCACCTCGATCCAGCCTAGCCTTAAAAGGCTTGCAGGTTTTAGGAGGGGTGGTGGACGCCGACTACCAAGGAGAAGTAAAGGTGCTCCTCCATAATGTCAGCACTCAAGATGCATCTCTGCTAACAGGACAACGAATAGCGCAACTCATTTGCGAGCGTATCAGTGTACCCGATATTCAGGAAGCACCAGGTCCACCTCCATCTACTGTCAGGAGGAGAGGAGAGTTTGGATCTACAGATACCACTCTCACCTCTGGACAGAAGGTATGGGTGGTATACCCCGATCAGCCAAACAGACCTGGAGAGATTGTTAGTAAGGGACCTGGGGCCACCTACTGGGTGCTTTTGGCAAATGCTACTGCACCCATATGTTTAGATGCAGCCAAGCTGAAGCGGCGAGAATAATGACTCTCCTATTTCTTTGTAATACGCCATAATAATTTTCTTATTATATGCTTCTAGGACACCATGAATTGGTGGTGGTGGGTAATAGTCTGCCTCTGTGCGCACATCTATGATCAATCGAATCCTCCTGAGTTGAACACGACTACGCTGCTGCTGTGTGAACAACCAGCTCTGTCTCAAAGGCGATGGCTCCCCGGCATCCATGGCAGATGTATGAATGTGACTGGACGGGGGACATGGATGATGTCTGGCAAACGACTGAACTTCTCCATCCCATGGACATATGATAATTTTACGCTGTCATGGTCCATCACATGGAATACAACGGATAACGCAGGGGAGTTGGCGGGATAAAGATTCCAGAGGACAGATTGAGGGGGGATCATATAGATAGTCATGAGTATAGTTTTTTCTTTGTAAATTTGATTAGAGGAATGATGTTAAAAATTAAACATGAGGGAGCAGAGTTAGTGCGAGTGATGCGAGATGTTGGGGATCTCACTGTGCATCATTGGTGGGACATATTCTCCGGATGGAGTCCCACCATGACCAATATTTTGAACCTGGCCTTGCATCCGGTTATCATTGTTTTGGTGATTATATGTATTTCCATGATCTTCACTTGTTTTTTGTTTGTTAAAATTAAGCAGCTGTATGCAAAGGTGCAACCTATGTGGGCTATACTCAATCAAATGACACCGAGGATGAAAAGGAAATAGGATATGTTAAGGGGTGGAGTGTAGTGGAAACTCGCGGAAGATCTTTGTAATCACGAGGAGTCAGGTTACATGTCCTATTCCCTTTTCCTCCTCTAATTAGCAAAGTAAGGTTGCTTGTGAGGAGGATGCAATTAGTCGAGAACACCTTCAGCTGCCAATGACCTTGGCCAAGCCACACTCAGGTGCCTGATTCCCTGACCATTCGGGAATGGTGCCTGATGGCCAGGTGAAAACAATCAAACTTAAGTCGGCTATATAAGCAAGGGAATGGAGGGGACAGATCGGGGCTTCGCCACAGACTAGGTCTTGGGTGCTGTGGGGTTTCTGGTGTGAGGGATCTCTCCCGCTGCTCTCTTGAAGCCCCGGGCGGCAGAAGAGGAGGAGATTTGTGTTTGGGCGTTGGTCAGGTACGCTACGTTTGTCTGATTGTATCTAGAAAATTAAAGCATACTTTTTTTTGTGTTCTTCTTCCATCTGTGTGTTTTATTGGATCCAGATTCAAAAAAAGGAGAACCCTGCCCCTTGGCAGAACAGGCTGTAGTCTTAATAAGGTAAACATATTATTACTATTATTAATTTTAACCTATGAAAAGTATTCCACAAGAGCATACTTGGAAAGACACAGCTAAATGGTTCCCTATTCCCCCAGCTAAGCAGAACAATATATAGGCGAGATCACACGGAGTCCGTCAGGATTAGGCCATGCAGCACACTGGAGAGCAGGGCTCCAGCCAGAGCGGGGTCCCCCTGTTGTGCTGCAATTATCTAAACATGCTTCTGTGTGGTGCTGGGTCCTTTTCTCAATCCTTGCTTGCTTTGTTTGTTTGGCACCCTCCAGGGCTTAATTTGTGCCAGGGGCCCTGGCATCTGTTTTCAATTCCAAAGCTCAACCTTGGAATTTATAAAGTAAGAACAGATTAACATTTCTCCAAGTAGGTGCAGAGCGCATGCTGTTTGCCGCCGAGTAGCTACAGTAAGACCTTAAATGTGAAGGATTAGAGGAAGAATTTACAGATCTGTGGATTTGACACCAGACAGATTCGAGCCCCACAATCTCTTTCCTAATAAAGTTAAGCATCGGCACCGTGACTAGGTTGGTGCCCTTGCCTACCTCAGATGGCTATGGCACTGAGTCTGATTCAATGCTTTCTGCCGTGCTCAGCAGGACGAGGTGGGTGCCCTTCCACAAGCTCAATGCATAATCCCAGAAGACTTTGTCCCCTTTTATTTTGCAACACCCTATCATAACGGAATACAACTGTAATCAGATCCCTCTGGCCTTCATTGTCAACTGCATGCATGCCTGGGCAGTTATGTATTCCCAAGTTCTCAAGGAGTTAAAGAGGAAATCATCCAATGCCATTCTTAACAAGGCAACTCTGTGTGTAAGAAACATTGCAGATTGGCACAAACAGGGTGGTCAATGTAGCTGGTTGACAAAAGATTGATTCTTTTAATTGGGCCCCGATGACACAATTCAGGGCATAAAACTCTTTCTCCCATCTCCCCCTCCCTTAAAAGTTCACCAACTGTTGGTCTTTGCTATGACTGTTCCCTGCACCCATAAATCACCAAATGGCTTCTAGAGGCTGATAACAAATAAAGACTCAATATGGGTGCTGGACAAAAGAGGTATTTTGTTTAGCTCATTCCTCCTCTTTTAAAGCAAAACAAAGAACAAGACATCACAACGCTTTAATGAATACAAAGCAATTTCCATGACAGAAGGCTGCCCCCAAACCAGGCGTACGGCACTTTGCAATATCACTCAGTAGTCATAGAATCATAGAGTTGGAAGAGACCACAAGGGCCATCCAGTCCAACCCCCTGCCAAGCAGGAAACAACATCAAAGCATTCCTGACAGATGGCTGTCAAGCCTCTGCTTAAAGACCTCCAAAGAAGGAGACTCCACCACACTCCTTGGTAGCAAATTCCACTGCCGAACAGCTCTCACTGTCAGGAAGTTCTTCCTAATGTTTAGGTGGAATCTTCTTTCTTGTAGTTTGAATCCATTGCCCCATGTCCGCTTCTCTGGAGCAGCAGAAAACAACCTTTCACCCTCCTCTATATGACATCCTTTTATATATTTGAACATGGCTATCATATCACCCCTTAACCTTCTCTTCTCCAGGCTAAACATACCCAGCTCCCTAAGCCGTTCCTCATAAGGCATTGTTTCCAGGCCTTTGACCATTTTGGTTGCCCTCTTCTGGATACGTTCCAGCTTGTCAGTATCCTTCTTGAACTGTGGTGCTCAGAAGTGGACACAGTATGTTTATGTTACCTGATAATAAGAACTATATCATGCCAGAGTTGGGTCAAGAATTCAGGATCAAAATGGTGCCCTTTCTGATTTAGTAATTGAAAATTATTGCTCCGAAATTTACCTCCTAATGCAGGCTGCCTCACATGATCCCCAATGATATAATTGCTCCATTTTGCTGCAGTGTATGAAAAGTACTGTGTCCTGTACTGGATGCCAGAATTTAAGAGGGATACTGACAAGCTGGAATGTGTGCAGAGGAGGGAGACCAAGATGATCAAGGGTCTGGAAACCTAGCCCTAGGAGGAACGGTTGAGGGAGTTAGGTATGTTTAATCTGGATAAGAGGAGCCTGACTCTGAGTTATGATGGCCATCTTCAAATACCTAAAGGGCTGTCACACAGAAGATGGAACAAGCTTGTTTCCTTGTGCTCTGGAGGCTAGGACCTGGACCAATGGCTTCAAGTTACTAGAAAGGAGAGGTAGTGGACTCTCCTTCCTTGGAGGTCTTTGAGCAGTTTGGATGGTCATCTGTCATGGATGCTTTACTTGTGATTTCTGCATTGCAGAGGGTTGGACTAGAGGACCTTTTGTGTACCTTCCAACTCTACTATGCTGTGGTTCTATGATTATATTGTTTGAAACCACAGTGGTGAGCAACTGACAAGGATCCTTTGCATGGGAAGGTATCTCAACCATCATGTTCTCATGTACTCTTGATTCCTGCATTGCAGGGGGTTGGACTAGATGACCCTTGGGTCCCTTCCAAATCTACGATTCTTTGATTCCTCCTTAACAGCTATCCTAACTCTACACCTGTGCTTCCATCTCATTCACTTTGTCTTTCCGGCATCTCGCCACCTGTCACTCACTCGAATTTCAACCAACTCCCCTGCTGTCCAACATTCTTCCACTTCTGTTCTGTTACAAGCTTCTTTTTCAAACAATCATCCATATGTGATGTCTCACAACAACAAACAGAAGACAGTTACAGGTGGGTAGCCGTGTTGGTCTGCCATAGTCGAAACAAAATAAAAAATTCTTTCCAGTAGCACCTTAGAGACCAACTGAGTTTGTTCTTGGTATGAGCTTTCGTGTGCATGCACACGAAAGCTCATACCAAGAACAAACTCAGTTGGTCTCTAAGGTGCTACTGGAAAGAATTTTTTATTTTGTTTAAACAGAAGACAGTTTTGTAGGGATGGACAAATCAGCCTATTTCTAGCATATGCTAGTTTCATGCATGCACAAAACTTTTTCCATTTTATCCCATTTGCAAGGTGAATCTTTTCTTCTTCTTTTGAAAAATCATTCAGAACAACAATGAACAATGCACTAGTTTGTAATATCTCTTGTAGGAAGCAAAGTAAGCTGCAAACCCATTTACCTAGGCATAAGACACATTAATTTCAGTGGGACTTACTTCTGAGTAAAACATAGTTAGGATTGTAGTCTTGTTGCCTTCAACAACATACAACCTGTGTACATAAATCCACCAAGAACTCTTTCATTGTGGAAAACTAATAGAAAAAACACTAAAAGCAAGAGTGTGCGCCATGATGGGTGGACAGAAATCTGCTTAATAGTCCATTTTCAACTTATTTCTCCAGTTAAGTGAAAAGCCTTCAGTGGCAAAAGCCTTCAAATAAATTGTCAACAGTCAAAGCTGTTTGCAAACAAAGATGTTTGCAAAATAAATTGTTCCTCCTTCTCTAGAAGGCTAGTCCCTTTATACTTCATGACCCAAACCAAATAGTATGCATTGCCCAACTATTTATCAAGCTTGCTAATAATAATAATAATAATAATAATAATAATAATAATAATAATATTTAAATTTGCTTACCACCCTATACTTACAGGTCTTGAGGCAATTCACATGATAAAATCATTATATAAAAACAAAGAATACATACCGGTAACCAAAATAAAAACAAGAACAGCCCAATAACCCCCCCCCCATCTTTCAGTTCTTTCCCGACTGCAGTTTTTGTTCCATCTCAGCCAAATGACCCTGGGTTTCTTTGTTAGCATCACCTGCTTTCTACAACCCTTCCTTACCTTTTGCCTCCATTTCATTGGCTGTATAAATTAGATAACTTGGTATGGATTTTTAGTTCCTTGCAGAATCTCTCTCCCCAACCAGCTTGCTTCTCTTTTGCCTCTATTTGTTCCACTCTAGAAGAACTACCACATGTCCACTGACTTACCCTTTCATCCTAGGAAACCTCCTCTTTCTTGTTCTCAAGGTTACACAAGCTCCAAATCTCGTTCCCTTGTTCCTGAGCAAGGGCCAGCTGCTCATAGCCATGGGGCTTCAATTCTGTAGTCAACCAAGTGTTTTGATTCTGAAACAATTCCTTTTCTCCCCCAGCCTTTGCTCATAACATCGTACTGATGTCCTAAGCTCGTCCATGTTTAACTGATAATCTACCTTTGCAGTGATTAGTCCTGCGGTTCCTCATTCAGATACTTGAACTGGCTTCCATGGCATGGCTTTGAGCAGCCTGGTCACCTCAGTGGATCCCAGGATCTGCTTATCCTGCCTGCCAGTGGGTGAAGTCCTCAGCTGGGCTCGTTTGCCTTCTAGCTACAACCAACACCTGGACCACTTGTCCCTTCTTCATTGCTTTTGGGCGCACCTGTAATTCAAGCTTCTGCTACACTGTCAACTTCCTTCTTCCACTCTATTTCAAGACAGATCATCTCCAGCCTCTCTTCTATATTCCAAAACTACAGGCTGTATTATTGTTTTTTTGTCAGCTTCCTTTAACTTGGGCACCTTCTTATAAACCATTCCCTACTCTGCTCTGTCTCTTCGAACCAAAATAAACAAAAATAACAAACACTTGACGGTACTTGTCTTGCACTTGACTTGCAGCTCTTCAACTGTTATTCTCTAACTGCTGCTCATTCTAAGTCCACACAACATCGTATGCCCCTGCTCTCCAACATCCTTCCAGTCACTCTTCTCTTCTGCTCTAATCATAGGCTATTTTAACAACTTTGGGTGCCATTTTCAGAAATGCACAGTGGCATGGAACAAATGCAGGTAGGTAGCCGTGTTGGTCTGCCATAGTCAAAACAAAATAAAAAATAAAAAAATTCCTTCCAGTAGCACCTTAGATGCCAACTAAGTTTGTTCTTGGTATGAGGAAGAAGTGTGCAGGCACACGAAAGCTCATACCAAGAACAAACTTAGTTGGTCTCTAAGGTGCTACTGGAAGGAATTTTTTTTATTTTATTTTGTTATGAAACGAATGGTTTGCCTTGAACATCATTTTAGGCCTTACTTTGCAATTGTGAGACAGCTTTAAATGCCGTTTATGCATTGCCAAGAAAGGAAATGCACCACCAAAAAGAGAGCAAAAAGCAGTCACAGGTTTGCATAAAATTTGCATGTGATAATTTGTATTCATGTAGGCAAATTTGGAAATAATTACTATAACAAGTAGGGCTGCAACCTTCCCCCCCTTTTTTTTCTTCCTAATGTCTCAACAGATGAAACTGATGTGTAAAAATGTTACATGGGAAAAATACGAGAGAGACATTGCATATACCTTTGTAAAACAAGAAAATCCTTAATAAAAAAATATTTTGAAAAAAAAAACACAACAAGTAGGGCTGCAATACGTTTCATCGTTGCGCAGAAGGCTGTGACCAGGTGATCTGTGTGCCTGCTCAGTCTGCTGTCTCTTGATGCTAGCCACTGAGGAGCAATGTCAAAGCTCCTGATCACCCTTCTTCTCATCTGCAGGAACATAGGAAACTGTTATAGTGAGTTTATCTACGTCACCGCTGTTAACAACAACTGGCAGTGGCTCTCCAGGGCTTCATACAGTACAGGGGACACTTCCAAATGGTTGTGTCAGGAAAGCCCCCTCCCTTCCACTGCGCCCGGGATCGCAGGAGTTTTTAGAGTACAGAGACCCACGTCCGCTGTTTAAGAGCTACTCCTCCTCCTCCTCCAGTGGAAGCTCGCATATCACACATTCCTCAGGCGGGGAAGGAGAGGGGGAGACAGTAAGGCAACGTAAAGGCTTGGAAAGAGTCGGAGAGCCGAAACAGCACAGGGAAAACAAAGATAGAGGTCAGGTTCTCACGCTACGCGGTGGGTCAAAGAGGGGGAGAAGGAGGGGCTTCAGGTTTCCCAAGCTGCTCTGTTGGAAGGGAAACCGAAAGAGTTCATTCCTGGACACTGATGAGTAAGGGAAAGGACGTCTGAGACTTTGCTTTGCTGTATATAGCTTGCACAATAAAGAACTAAGTTTTTAGAAGTTCTTTGCCTTGGACTGTTACTCATGAGCAACCACTAAGCGTCCTAACAGGTTGATTCTGGGACCTTCTGTTTGCAACACAGAAGCTCTCTCATGCAGCTGCAGCCCTTCCCTAAAGATAACCAATTAACTTGAATCCTGACTTGGACTGGATGATGACTCTTTCAAACAGAGGACTCCCGTAAGCAGGGAACATAGCTATTAATTAAATGGTGATCCATTTGGAATTGTATTTTAATTCTAGATGGAGAACCCTCAGAGACATTGTGATAATGCAGTGGGAGGAGTGGGTAGCGGTTTGTTGAGCCTAATACTTCCAAACAGTTTGAATATTTGTGATTTTAATGGCACGAGGGTGGGGGGGGCAGAAATTAGACTGCTGCTTGACATTAATGTTTTGTTAAAGATAACAGGCAAAAGTGTTGATTATTTGTTGCAGTAATGAGTGGGGAGAGGTGGCGTTGATTCATATATGCAGTTGAAATGTTTGGCAAGGAGAAAGCTGGGTGCTTATGGAGGAAGACAAATCTCGGAGAAATTGAGCATCTGTGTATGCTTTGCTTGGGATTGTTTTATAATGATAGTAGCGCATAAACGGATTGTCATGGAGCAGCAAGAATACTGGAGGCATTAGCATCTGCTGTTGGTAAGGAAACACAGTCTATTTCTGCTTTCCTCTTTCTGCTTTATCGCTCTCTTTAACTGAAATTGTTAATGCCCTCCTCGCTCACATGCTCACACATCCCCAGTGTGTTCAGATCATCTTCTGCAAGTGCAACAGCCAACAGAAGCTCAGCCAGAGGTCCTAAGGAAGGGGTCCTTCTTCAGGAGTGGCCTCCACCCTTTGGAATTATCTCCCTAAAGAGCCTCCTCCTGCTTTCCTACGGCTGGCTTTATGGCAGATGAAAGTTAAACCCATTTTTAAAAGAATGTGTGTAGGGTATCTTTCATTATTTATTCTGATTCTGGTTTCTGAGTGATTTTGTTTGTTTTAGCATTTTTGCTTTCATGTGTAATAGCTGTAGCTCTGGTTTGGGCCATAGTAAAAGGCCAAGGGGGACGCGGGTGGCGCTGTGGTCTAAACCACAGAGCCTAGGGCTTGCGGATAAGAAGGTCAGCGGTTCGAATCCCAGCAACGGGGTGAGCTCCTGTTGTTCGTTCCCAGCTCCTGCCAACCTAGCAGTTCGAAAGCACGCCCAAAGTGCAAGTAGATAAATAGGTACCGCTCCGGCGGGAAGGTAAACGCCGTTTCCGTGCGCTGCTCTGGTTCGCCAGAAGCGGCTTAGTCCTGCTGGCCACATGACCCGGAAGCTGTCTGCGGACAAACATCGGCTCCCTCGGCCTATAGAGCGAGATGAGCGCCGCAACCCCAGAGTTGTCCGTGACTGGACCTAATGGTCAGGGGTCCCTTTACCTTTACCTAAAAGAGTGGTACCTCAGGTTACAGATGCTTCAGGTTACAGACTCCGCTAACCCAGAAATAACGCTTCAGGTTAAGAACTTTGCTTCAAGATAAGAACAGAAATTGTGCTCTGGCGGTGCAGTGGCAGCAGGAGGGCCCCATTAGCAAAAGTGGTACCTCAGGTTAAGAACAGCTTCAGGTTAAGAACGGACCTCCAGAACGAATTAAGTTCTTAACCTGAGGTACCACTGTATAAGCAAATCTATTAACAGGATAAGCAAACAAATATTTAACATCTTTCCAATACTATCAACCCCCCCAAACATGATAAAAAATGAAATGAAAAATTTAATATGCATCATAAATGCTTTACTATCATGTTCAGTAAGTGCCCAACTCATGACATGAATCATACAGTGAAGGATTCTCTAGACCAGGGGTGGTGAGTCTGTGACCCTCCAAATGCTACTGGACTATAACTTCTATCAGTCCCGAACACCAGTCATGCTGGGTGGAATTGATGGGAGTTGCAGTCCAACACAATCTGGAGGACAATAAGTTATTTCATTTTATTTATTTACTTTCTGTCCTTCAGCTAAAGGTTTGCAGGGCAAGTTACATAAAATTAAATGTCTAAAATGCCATACCTAAAACCACAGGAAAATACAATCCAACAGTAGTACTCAGCAAGGAAAATGAGTTAGCAACTTCTGAGCTAGATTTTAAAAGTTGTATTTAAATTAGTTCCAGTGTTTACACCTGTGTGTATAGGGCTGTATATAAATACAACAACAACAACAACAACAACAGCAACAGCGTAAGAGCAAACCTCTGCAACTCCACAAAATGGTGTTGCTAATTTGACATTCCTTTGGCTCACTGTAAGTTTCCAACTACCCCAACCAGAAAACAAGCCACAAACTGCGCTCAATATGACAGCCGCCATCTTCAAACATGACTCGCCTAATGAAGGTAAGACTGGTAGAATGGGAGGGGCTGCGTTCATTTAGCCTCATCAACAAAGTTCATCGCCTCCTCTTGCCATTGCCACTCTGGGACAAAATTTCTGCAATTTACAATCCTGCCCAGAGTTCCAAGTGACGCAGGAACCCATAATGCACCGCACTGTGCTAGTTGCGCTGTAACACAATGGCAGATACTTTAGGGCTGAGAGAAGCTGTGTGACGTTGCAGTTAGGGCTACACATGTGCCACCATCCCCAACTCCTCTCCCTGTGCTGGCTATCTTCACATGAGTAAAAGGCTGCTGCCAACCTGTACATTTAGCAAGCTGTACGTGTAGTCTCATGACCCTACAGGTTTTGCTGTGTATTAGTCCTGAATTCTGGATATGGATTTCCCCCTCTACTGATTACACCACCCTTTTGCATGCATTAATCAACTTCTCCATCCTTAAAGAAATCAGCCCTGAGTGCTCACTGGAAGGACAGATCCTGAAGTTGATGCTCCAGTACTTTGGCCACCTCATGAGAAGAGAAGACTCCCTGGGAAAGACCCTGATGTTGGGAAAGATGGAGGGCACAAGGAGAAGGGGACGGCAGAGGACGAGATGGTTTGGCCAAACTGCAGGAGGCAGTGAAAGATAGGCGTGCCATGGGGTTACGAAGAGTCGGACACGACTGAACGATTGAACAATCACCATCCAGCAAGGCTGCTTGTATGTAGAACCCTTCTTAGGGGATGTCCCCATTACTGATTCGGAGTGCAGGAGAGGGACTAAAGCATGGGTAGGCAAACTAAGGCCTGGGGGCCGAATCTGGCCCAGTTGCCTTCTAAATCTGGCCCATGGACGGTCCAGGAATCAGCGTGTTTTTACATGAGTAGAATGTGTCCTTTTATTTAAAAGGCACATCTGGGTTATTTGTGGGGCATAGGAATTGGTTCATATTTTTTTTCCAAAATATAGGTACTTCCGGCGGCTGACGCCATTATGGGTGGTCGTGGGTCGCTTCGGCTGCGAAGCACCCAGTTCATCCCGGGGGTCAGGAGCCCTGCAGCCGCATAGCGGGGCTCCGGTTGGGGTGCGGGAAGAGCGTCCCGCACCCTGGGCTCCCCGGCTGTGCCCGTTGTGGCTCCGAACCCTTCCCCCGCACCCCCTGTAAAGGGGGAGTGGGGGTGAAGGGACGACGGAGCCGGGCTATAGGGGACATGCCCCAACCGGGATGGAAATGCGGCGACAAAGCCTGTGATGAGCGTCTAAGTTCTACCTGTCATTAAGGAGCTGATAAGAACCCAGAGGCTGTGAGTAATTGATTGACTCTTTGTATTCCTGGAACGCTCTGGGGGAAAGAAGAAAGGCAGCCCGCCTCCCTCCCTTCGAGTGGTGAAAGAGATTAACCCTTTAAGTGACTGCTGCTACAACAATCATAGAAAGTACTTAGAATTTGAAAACTGAGTCTGTTGAGATCTCCCTTCGGGGGTTAACTGGGGAAAAAATATCTCCGTTTGAAGTTTTGGTCTTTATACTCCGGCTTCGGAGAAATGGCGGCGACTTGGTTTGTCGTGGGAAAAAATTGAGACAAAGGAAGGAAGAGACAGGAACTGAAATCTGATACTCACCCTCTCTCTTAAAATGCTGGACTTTGCGATCGCACTGGCATCGAACTCTGATTTAAGGGATGAGGAAATGCTCACTATCTTGCAGATGGAATTGCTTAATCGGAAACTACAGGTCTTGAGTGGAATTATTCATAAAAAGGATGTACTTTCCACAGAGGAGGCTTTTCAAAAGTTCTACACAATGGAATCAAGCCTTGGCAAAGAGCTGGGAGGGGCGCTTGGAGGATGGTCGGAAATGGCTGGGCGAACCCGGGAAAAGGAACCTGAAACGGGAAAATTTACAATATCCAGACCCCGAGGTGGCAGCTCGGGGGCAAGGGACATAGAATTAAGATTTTTACAAGAAGAAGGAGCAAATGAATCGGAGGAGCCCAGAATGGAGATGAGGAACGCCCTGAGGCTCGATGCTGGGTTTGTTGTGGACGCAGCCTGGATCTGTGGACACTCAGAGGAAGACAATGGGAGATTTGGCTGTGGAGAAAGACAGAAAAAGACAATGGATAGAGGGGGAGTGGGTTGAAGTATTAAATGTATAATCTAAATGGTCTGCCATGGTATCCGAAATCGGAGTGTGAAGTCTGTTAATTACAAGATTATTTTAAATAAGCAAGGAGATATTGAATTTTAAGTTAAAAGCAGCATGATAAAGGACAGAAGAAATAAGTTTAGCTATAAGAATATTTGGTTATGATTTAGGTTATAATGTTAAGACTGAGATAAGTATGTTTTTTTTTTTAAGTAAAGTTAAATTTTTTTATAGAGAAAAGTTGTTAAGGAAATAGTATATTGAATTAAAACCGAAGGTGAAAAGGCGGGGGAAGTCAAACGTCAAGATTCAGAACTAGAATTTTTTTTTGTGTGTAAGGTATATAAACAAGAAGAAGAATCCTGACTTTATGTGTATTTGTATTTGTTTTTGTATTTGTAGGTGTGGGGTTGGGTTTGTGTTATATTATGAAAATGCTAATAAAATTTTGTTAAAAAAATATATATATTTTTTCCAAAATATAGTCCAGCCCCCCCCACAAGGTCTGAGGGACAGTTGACCGGCCCCCTGCTGAAAAAGTTTGCTGACCCCTGAACTAAAGCATTTCATGATCTAAGTTGGTTTGTTCCCTCTGAAACACAACAGAGGCCTGGAAGAATTAGTGCAGCTTGACCCATTAAGGAAGGTTTTTTCTGCTCTAATCTCTCTCTTGAGAGAGTTCCACAGTCGGGGTGCCACAACTTAAAAGGTCCTATTCCACTTCCTTGCTAAACATGCTTCCCCTGGAGGTGGGAGGCAGCGCAAGGACATTTGAGATTAACGTAACTCACAGGCAAGTTCATGCCCAACACTGGGGAACTGGGACTGGGAACCAATGGGAGTCAGTTCATTTTTATTCATTGACTTGCTGTTTGAATTAAAAACAAACATGTAAATTAAAAATATGAAAAATATATTATTTATTCACAGTCACGGGGCTATGCATATACCCTCACTCTGATAATGTATTATATATACTCAAATATTCAATGTATATGAATCATTCATAATTACATACATGCAAAGACACAGTTCATCATTGCTGCTCGTAGGTTGTAAGGAACACGCCTTGCAATTATTAGAGCTACTTAGCTTTAATATACTCAATACATTTTACTGCTTTTTTTGTTCTACTTCATTAAAACTGAGTGGATAATACTGCAATTTTCTGAGCCTAGCCCGGTTCCTACAATACATCAGCATCAGGGTTCCTTCATGGCATTTCATTTACTTTGAATTATTAAAACACCATTAATTTTAATATATGAGGTTACATCTCAAGCCTAATGTTTATACCAGGCCAAAAAAATAAATACCTTTGATTTTATGACTAATGGGGGGAAATTACATGATTGGATTAATTGTACTCCACTGGGGACTGCTTCACATACAATGAATCCCTGCACTGGAAAAAAACTTCCTACACAGATTTTGTTCCTGCGTAGGAAAGCTGCTACTTTGCAAACAGGGCTGGAGTTATGACGACGCACCCTGAGGCCATTGCCTCAGGCTGCAGGAGTGGCAGAAGCAGAACAGCTGCCTCCAAAAGTTGTACATCTGTCGCTTACCCTTACGAGTCCTCTGCCAACACAGATCCAGACTGCAACTGGGCCACAAAATGTGCAACTGGGCAAGCACAAAACGTGAAGGCAGAGCAAATAACTCAAAGCAAGTGACCCCGTGAACAGACTAAAGGTCAAGTCATGTGTGCAGCACACACATGCATTGTTAATTATTGTTTGCCACCCTATACCCTCAGGTCTCAGAGGATGCGGGTGGCAAAACCACAGAACGTAGGGCTTGCTGATCAGAAGGTTGGCGGTTCGAATCCCTGCAACGGGGTGAGCTCCTGTTGCTCGGTCCCTGCTCCTGCCCACCTAGCAGTTCGAAAGCATGTCAAAGTGCAAGTAGATAAGTAGGTACCATTCTGGCGGGAAAGTAAATGGCGTTTCTGTGCGCTGCTCTGGTTTGCCAGAAGCGGCTTAGTCATGCTGGCCACATGACCCGGAAGCTGTACGCCGGCTCCCTTGGCCAGTAAACCGAGATGAGCGCTGTAACCCCAGAGTCGTTCGCGACTGGACCTAACGGTCAGGGGTCCCTTTACCTTTACCTTTACCCTCAGGTCTCAGGGTGGTTCACAGGATAAAATCACAATATAAAAATGCAAAACACATAATCAAAATAAAAACAAGAAAAACCAATACTCCCCCCAAAAACACACATACACATATTGTTAAGGATGTACAACCTGAGGTGGCATTAGGGAGGGGGGGACCATTTGCCCATTTTACAAATAAGCAAAACTGGGACAGAATTTCTAGTGAATCCATGGCACAGAACTCAACAACCCATGCAGAGCTGGTAACCTATAAATCTTATCTTGGGCTGTCCCTGTTCTTACAGTTTCAGTAGGTCAGTCCTGATCTATGCTAGTTTCTGTGTTTTCAGGAGCACAAGAAGATAAATCATAATAGAAATCACCGTGTACATTTTCCTTGCGCATGCAATATATTTAATAGTGTTTGTAAAAATAAACAGACAGATAGATAGATTTGGATGCTGGGGTTGCTCTGCCTGTGGCGGAAGCAGCGTAAATGTACACATTCTTCATGTGGCCTCCCAGTCCTCTTGTCTCTGGAGACAAGAAAAGGGAAAACACGTATATCTTTGAATGGTAGTTAATGTCCTGAATTACACCTCAGGGCCCAAGGGGCAAATAGCTTGATTTTACCACCCTGAATCGTTGCCAGTATCTGACAAAGCTGACTCATAAGGGAACAGTGTGCAGGGCTCCTTTCAAGCAGAAATTTAAGAGTGCACAAGAGCCTCTGCTGACAGCTTCTCTTTGACATCTCCGATTTATGTCTTATGTGCTCTTTTTTTTTTTAAGGATCAAGACTACAAATAATCTGGGCCTTTAAACATATAACATGAGATAGCATTAAAAATGTACATATATTATTGCCGATCACAGAAGTCAAAGATAGAAAAAGTTCTATGAGAACACTGACTCTATCCCTTGCCAGTGGGGACTTGTTTTAGAGATGACAGGTGTCAAACTGATCCCAATCAAAATACCAAGTAATAGAAATGATTTTTAAATGGGGGGGGGGGTTCACCCACCCATAAGAATTAAACAGATTCTTCCTTTTAAACAGATAACATTGTTTTGCATTCGTCTTGTCTGCATACAAGAAAGGTCTATGAAGCTTCACTGGCTGAGATAAAACTATGAATGTATTTAGTGAATGGCAAAATCCCAAATTAATCTAGTAATGTGGACTAATGCACGGAATATCCAAGCATTATGAAAGAGGTGGGGAATTGCTTCAATTACCTAAAAGTCGCCGTCGTCCCCCAGCTCACTACAAACCAGCCCATCAATCCATTGATTTATATGTTGGCTTGAATGACATGGGAAATATGACCCAAAATAAAACAATAGTCTCTAAGGCAGCATATTTTGTTAAGAATGAATATTTGCCTGAAGGAAGGGAGGGTAGAAGCAGAATACACCCACAGCATTAAGCTTGGTCATTTTTGTGGTCAATTAATACATGATTTCTGTATGCATAAAATATACCACTACCTTATATATATTTTTTGTTATGTTTATTTTATTTCAAGATCAAACCTCCCAGCCCGTTTCTGCTGTCCAGGCAGGAAGCAAAACAGGAGCGCCTCTTGAGCACGACCAGAAGGCTATGTTATGGCTTTGTGAGTCGCAAATTCTGCGGCAGGCATGATTTAGAGATATATCCTGCCCCCATCCTGAACACTTTAAGTAGGCAGTAAAAACCAACAATCCTCCACCACAGTAAAGCATCTTAAAGGTTTTGTTTTGTTGTAGTTGTCACTAAAGGGCTCTCGCCCTTTGCCAGTTTGACCCCGGTGGCCAGCTGAAACAACGGGCAGATCTCACAGCACTTTCGCATGGTGTTCAGCTAGTTTGTGCTGTTATGTGATGTGCACTGCACATGAAAGCGCCTTGTACCACATCAAATCGTTTCCCCCGTCTAGTCTAGTATTGCCTGCCCCAACTGGCAGGACTTCTTGGGGGGCTCAGGCACAGATCTTTCACACCACCCACTACCTGATCTGTTTAACTGGAGATGTCAGGAATTGAACCTGGGACTTTCTGCATGCAACGCACATCCTCTGCCGCTGAGCTATGCTTTCTCTCCTAAACTGCTTTCTCTGAGGCTTCTGGCAGTGATTGGTTGCACTGCTGAAAGGGAAGGGAACGTCTATTAAGTATTCCAGCTGCTCATGAAGCAAGTAGCCCAACACAATATTCATAGCCTGTCTTGTGAAAGAAGTGAAAACTTTCAATTCAGCTGGGATTAAAGCTTCTGAAAGGCTTTATGGCTAAAGGCAGAGGGCAGGGGAAGTAATGGTATGGGATGAAAGGACCTGGGGGAAAGGCAGGTAAGAGGAGACAGAGCCTGGAGGATAAACAGGAGAGATTACAAGGACTTGAGGGAAGTGGAGGCTAAGAGAAACAGGGGCCATGGATAAAACATATATAGAAGTGTTATTCAGCCAACATGTCCAGGGTAACTTAGGGCAAAGCTGAAAATACACATGCAGCCTCTGCATGTAGATTGGGGGTGAGGCCTGCTGCCACATTCCAACCTCCCACCACTCTGCCACACATGTACATTTCCTCGTTCTGTATATACCTTCTGAATATTTCAATCACAATGGAGGCTGTATCAGTCTGTCATGAAGAGGAAGCGACGCAGCGGTGCTGCGCAGGATGAACCAGGGTGGCTGAGGGGAACTTTAGGGTGACTTTGAGTATCCACTGGGAAAGACAGGCAAGGTATACAATTAATGAATGGAGGAATTAGCAAATAATAACAAAATTAACAGTCGTAGACCTGGAGGTAAGGCAACCCCTGAATGGAGACGTTCTGGCATTCAGGACATGCTCCCACTGGGGTGTGTGTGGTCCTGACATGGTGGATACTGGGAGCCCCAGATTTGCTGTAGGAGGCAGGTATCTGGGGGCTTCAGTTACTGAAGTAGGCAAGCAAGACAAGGAGACACGCCGGCCCAGTCCTGTACTTTCCTCCCTAGCTCCTTCCTTCCTTTGAGGCTGCAGCCTGCTTACAGGTGACGAAGCCTTCAGGATGACGGTGTAGATAGGCACAACTGCATATAATCTCATTTTATCTGTGCATCACCTCCTTGCATAAACAATGATGATGCAAAATCGAATTCTTTTGCCCATATGCTGCTTTGCATGCATGCGCCATACGTCTGTCTCATGGCAAACATAAAATGGTTGAATTCACTATCAATTACAGGTTGGAACAAGTTGGATTTCAATTACAACAGGAGAGCAAAACAGCTGGGAAATCCCCAAGGGGAGGTGCGGGAACCAAGGGGGTGAACGGTTCATTAAACAGTACTAATTAGGGAGAGATGAACTCAAGATATAAAACACATCTTGTTGCTCTGCTTTCCTTTACTGAGAGGGTGTCAGGACGAAACAAAACAGCACCTAGTTGGACTGAATCTATTTGAATCTCCCTATAATTGCTACCTCATTTGTAGCTTTAACAACTGGCCTAACTTTTAAAAAGTAACAAAAAAAAGGAAATTAGTGCCTTTCTAGTTGCCTAAATTACATTCAAATTAAACAGCTGCTTTGAGGGCAAGCATGAGTCAAAATGAAACAGAAGCTGGGGGGAAATACTTTATAGCTAATGATGTGGCTTTGCTAAATGGAGAAACTTCCAGACTAGTTCTGTTGAGTTGTTTGAAAGAGTTACTACTTTTTAGTAACATTTATAAGCAAAAACCACAGTTCAAAAATACCAAGGTATACATATCCAGCTTTACATTCTCAAACATTACCATGGATGAAAACCAGCTCCCCAAAACACACACAAAAACAATACTGAGCCAGTTCAGTAGGCCCTGCTCAATGAATACTGTGATAAGAGTTGAACATGCTCACCAAAATGTCATCGACATCCACATTAGCTGTACATTGAATGTTCTGGATCAAGCCCTTAGTGTCCCATACATGATAAATAACAAGAATACACACCAAGACCATGATCCCAAACACAGGTCAAGTGAACAACACACATTTCACTAGTATTTCAATGTGCTTAAAGTGCCCCATCCATTAAAGTGCATTGCATAAACATCAATAAGCAAATTATCAAAAGCTTAATATATTTATTAGTAGCCAACAAAACTCCCAAAAGAAACAGTCTCAATTTAAAAGTGTAATCTACAAAGCCCTGCAAGAAAACATTATGATTTCAAACGTAAGCAATAAAGTATAATGACAGAATTTTAAAAGACTTGCATGAAATACAAGCTTCCAATGAGATATAATTGGAAGCTGCTTTTGCATGCTTAATTTCCTCGTTACAAAATCAGAGCAAATTTTTTTTCCTATTGAGTGATAATATGAAAAAATGACACTATTCAACCAAAGTTGAGTAGTTTAAGTCCCATTGGTTTCAGCGGAAGACTGAAGCATATGCTTAAATCTCTCCCATCAAAATCAATGGGTCTTAAAACTGCTTCCCTTGCCTGCACCTACGAGTCATTTTTCAGATTTATTTTTTGTTAAACAGCAAGTGTTAAATGAGAAGTTTTGTGTGAATTTGCCTTTAATGCAAATATTTTATAGTGGGGGGGGGGATCACATTTCCCATGTCAGTTACGGGGTCTGTGTTTCCTACTTCATAGCAGACAATACTCTATTTGAGGGAGAATCTTAAAACAAGAGAGCTGTGTGTGTGTGTGTGTGTGTGTGTGTGTGTACGTAGTGCAGCATTTTTCCATACTGTGCTTCTACTTAAATTATTGCAATGATTTCTAAAATTGCATCCATACATAGAAATTAGAAAATGCTATTTCTGTGCAAATCTTTGTCTTCTTGTGTCCCCTTTTTGTGATACATCTCATTTATTTATTTTTCATATTTTTGGCAATGCATGTGGTCAATTCCTAGACATTTATGAGAAAACCTTTATTTTCTTTCCAAATCTCTTGGAATTATAGAGCACCCTCATTCCATTGAAACAAATTATCGTTTACAAATTTCAAAACATTTCACTCCGTGGGAGTGATAGGGATTCCTCAGATTGAACCAGGAAGTTCAGGTTCTGAGGTTGTGGCCCAGCCTGGTGAGTTACCAAGGACTGTGTCCAGGATTGGACACTATGAAGCCTACGGATTGGTTAGGCCTGGTCTTCCACCTAAATCTAGACACCAAAGAAGTACCGCCTTCTGTTTGGTGCTTCACTCCTCTCTAGTTTTCCAGCTAAAACTACTGACCTCAGGGACTATGACCTGGCCCTACCCCTGGGGTCCTACTGAAAACAGAGACTTAGCACAGTGGCATCATATAGTAAATACAGTTCCTCTTATACAGGTGAAACTTGAGAAATTAGAATATTGTGGAAAAGTCTATTTATGTAAGCAATCGTTTTCATTAGCTACTGGAGTTTAATATACGAGATAGACTCATGACATGCAAAGCGAGATAGGTCAAGCCTTTGCTTGTTATAATTGTGATGATTATGGCGCACAGCTGATGAAAACCCCAAAGTTGAAATTGTTAATTTGGGGTTCTCATCAGATGTACGCCACATTCATCACAATTATAACAAATAAAGGCTTGATATATCTCGCTTTGCATGTCATGAGTCTATCACATATATTAGTTCCACCTTTTAAGTTGAATTACTGAAAGAAATTAACCTTTCCACGATATTCTAATTTTTCAGGTTTCACCTATACTATGCCCTATAACGATCCCTTTAAGCCCCGCCCCCCAATAAAATTATAGTATGTTGGTGAAACATGTGGGTGAATGGAGCTCCCTAGGGGAGCCTGAGCACTGGTTTCAATGGAAAGCTGGACCCACAATACTTGATTTTGAAGAAAACAAACAAACTGGTTCTTTTGCTGTTGTCGAACAGTTCTGATATCTTACCACCCATGGTTTGTCAGGTACCCAAATCTCCCACAAGTACTTCGGCATATCTCCAAAATTCAGTGCCTAAAAAGCAAGTAATAGTTGAATAAAAAGATTTGTCACTTTTACTGCACCTTCAGATAACCCCCCACCCTCCCAGTTTCTGGCACAGCCCAAATTAAAGATCAACTCACATGCTGTTACTGGGCCTCTGAGGCCCTTCATGTGATTTATAAGAGGATGTGTGTCCCTCCCCCTCCATGAGACCTCTTTTGGAACACAGAGAACTCCCAATTTACATAGTGGTTAGATTTCAAGGCACTGCATATTTCAGTGAAATCACATATATTTGAAACCAATGCTGTCAAGTATCCCGTTTTCCCCGGGATTCTCCCTTATTTCAAGCAGTTTCCCGCTGCTCTCCCTTATTTTTTATTTCCCTTAAATTTCCCGTTTTTAATGGAAGCAGCTCCTCCCCTGCTGGCCAGGGACTGGGTGGGAAGACCTCGCCTACTTGGAGAGAAAAGCCTCAGCCCTCAAAGCAAGTGGGAGCCGTTTCCCGTGCTTACAGGGGGGTGTATTCCTCCCCCTGCATCAGCCCCTATCCGTTGCCACCGAGCCCCTCAGCCGGCCAATAGGGTTAGCTGGCGGGCGGAGCCTGGCTGCCTTTGAGCAGCTGCTGCTTCCTGTCCTGTTTGATGGGATCAGACAAGAAGATGATGGGGCTCCATTGCGCGGAGCACATGGCTGCCCTCCTCTTTGCTGGCTGCCCTCCTCTTTGCTCCGCTCCGAGCCCGCTTGGAGTTTACATTGCTGCTCCGCCCACTTTTGCTTCTGGCTCCGCCCACCACTGACATGTGACTGTCCCCGGGATAGGTGAGACTGCTGATCCCTTATTTTCAAATCCGAAACTTGACAGGTACGATTTGAAACACCATTGAAAAAGCCTGCAAACATTCCAACCCCACCCATTATTGTGACGTTTTTGGGTCACTTCCAGGTTTGGCGCGATGCGTGTGTGCACCAAAAAACAGTCACTGCCTGTACATGATGGCCTGTTTTACATTATCTTTTCCTGCCCCTTTCGTCGCCTTGAAGAAGAATCACACAAACTAAGCTACTGTTGTGCACTCAAATCCCTCGTGCAATGTGCTGTGGGAATATGTGGCAGACAGAAGAGACATAAGCAATACATGGATCAGGCCAAGGAAGACTCCACATAAACCACCTGAAGTCCTAATTTCATTCATGTTTGAGGGGACAATCTACTGAGGAACAAATCAAAGTATGGATTTCTTCGAATACTTTTTTTGTAGCACATGAGATAAAACCCATATCAGACTTTAGCTGACCATAGCGCAGAGTTCTTCAGCCTTGGGTCCCCATATGTTGCTGGACCACAACTCCTCAGCCAACTCAGCCAGTGGCCAGGGATGATGGAAGTTGCATTAAAAAAAAACAAGGGGAACAAACGGTTGCCATAGCAGATGCTACTTCCCTGTGGTTGTATCCCCTGTTGTTCTAGTATTGTAGTGAAGAGATCATAGGACAGGGCTGAATCACATGGTAAACTCACAGCCTAGCATCTCCTGTCAAGATCCTCATCAGCAGTACTGTACTGGCATGGGGTCATCCCATATGATTGGCCGCCTCTTCCAAGTGACTTTCTCATTCATGCATTCTTATACAGGTACTGGCAACAGCCACATGGAATGAAACCTAACATACAAACCGAATCTGTGCAAGCAATAAAGCACAATATTTGTATGGATGCCTTTTTAAATGAATATAAAAACCTCCTGCAAAAAGCACATGAGGAAGAAAGGCTTCTAGCCAGGCCTGCTAAATTTTGTATAGCACATTTCAAGTGACTTTCATTGGTTGATATCAAGTAACTGAGCTCCCAGTCAGTCTTTATTTAAAAGGTTTGATCAGCACAAGTATATTGTCTGAAGAAACGAATCCGGAGGTCTGAAATGCCAGTAAACGCCAGATTTTCCCAGGTTCCATTCATGATCTGCCAAGCTCTGTCAGAATATTTAACCCCATCCCACTCAGCTCCTCCACTTTCTTGCCAGAATGCATCCTGTTCCCACTTATGACAGGTTTTAAAGGGTCAGTATCCCCACTCCACCCCAACACAAAAGTTGGCAATACTAATAAAGAAGCAAAATCTGTGTGGGATACTTTTGCCTAGTGAGGCGAAATTAGCATTCTGCTCAGAATTATTTGCCCCCTCTTTTATCATGATTTGGTGAGCAAAGGTGGAAACATCAAAAAATGTTTACATCAAACTATGATGTCAACCCCTATGGAAAAACACATGTCTGTTCCACAGTTCTCCCATCAGAAGCTTCTGATATCTTATACACATCCTGTATTCTTACAGAGTTACATCACAGTTCTTTTTACCTAAGGATTGGTCTTCAAAGAGCTTCTTACTACTGTATTTATATTCACTGCAAACATTCTCCTCTGATATCAAGTCAGAAGCTTCCAATTGACTTGGAAGAATTCCTTTGTTTGCCAGCCGATATCTTATTTCAAAGAGAAGCACACCTCAAAACAACAGAAACCTGATTTTTTGATTCTTCCTTACTTTTGAATCAAACCTCCAAGGGTATTAGCAAATGCAGTGCCACAAAAAAAAAAAGAATACAGTAAGCTGATTCACAGACGTGTTAAGACCACCCTACCTGTATCTTAAGGATATTTTTATATGCACCCAACAAATCTTGCAGCATTGATGTTGAAGCTAAGGAAGAGAGGACACCCCCCCCCACCCATCCCAGTTACTGTTACCCATATATAATGAAGAAGACACACAACTGAAGACTCAGATAATTCCTCTGTGGTTGAATCTTACTAGCTAAAACACAGATACCTGGTTTTTGTTTGTTCTTTGCTTTGCCTTTTTTCTCAGCAGAAAGTTAGCCCAATAACAAATACTTGCTTGGCTTAGCTTACAGCCGAAGTACAGAAATTTTACACTGGCATGCAGGAGTGATCCTTGAACTTGTGTGCCCTCCTCCCACTGCGCAGTGCTAGCTCACAGATGCTGGTGGCCTACAAACAAACCCCATTAGCCGAAAAAAGCAGTAGGGCCTGCATATTAAGAGTTTTCTTGGGCTGCTGCTGGCCTTGTTGGGTGCTCTGTGAAAAGGAAGCATGGCGGTACTGCTAGACATGGGGTGGGCTCTGGGCTTGGCCCACACCCACTGCCACTCACTCCGGAGCTGGCTTTGTCACCATAATTGATTATTCAGTGTGGTTTGTTTGGTGTGCATTAAAATCTGCAAGGGAGGCCCTTCTCATGGTCCCTCCAACTGAT
This sequence comes from Lacerta agilis, assembly GCF_009819535.1. Lineage (NCBI taxonomy): Eukaryota > Metazoa > Chordata > Lepidosauria > Squamata > Lacertidae > Lacerta > Lacerta agilis. The sequence continues at coordinate 95,458,442 of NC_046315.1, read as the reverse complement.
GTTCATTATGCTGTGAATGAGGATAGAGCTTTCAAGTTGCAGAATTCCACCTTCCTGGGGTACGACGGGCATCATCATTGCACATCTTACAGTGCCGATTACAAACATATCTATCCAGCCAGGCCTTCACTTGAGTTGAATTGCAAACCGGTTAGTGTAAATCTGCTGTGCTTACTGTAGTACAGTATTGAACTTTAAATTGTTGCATGGTTTTACCACTTTTATGTTGTTTTTATTATTATTATTATTATTATTATTATTATTATTATTATTATTATTATTATTAATTTTCTGTAACTCCCCATTGGGATTGATAAAGGATGGAACAGAAATGCAAATATTAACTAGTAACAATTGGAGGAGCCAGTGTAAGTGGCATTTCTGTGCTCTAATCACCCAGTTTTGTTGAAAGTTCTATGCACGATGCAGAGAGGAGATACAAGCTTTAGGCTTGGCCCCTGAATGCCCTGCATCTACATGCCAGGGCTTTGTGTGAACCAACTTGCAAGGCAAGCCAGGATTTATTTTTTTCTTAATAATAATTTGGCATGGAATTGCCTATGGGCTGGTTAGGTTGAGTAAACAGTTATTGTGCATGCAACCAAGTGCTGCACTTTCAGGTGCTATCCCACAGATGGGACAAATTGGCCCTATAACTCACTACCATACTTACATTGATGGAATCCTACATATTTTGACTCACAGAAGACTTGTGACACCACAATTTGTGTCAGGTTTTCCCTTCTCACCCTTCAGAGAGCAGATTCATCAAATGCAGTGTGTTTTGGCACATGTGGTGTTCTATATCTACCTCACACATGAAGCTCTTACTTCTGGTAACACGCTTGATGACAGCGGCTACTTGATGAGGGTGATAGCAGTCACGAAATTAGAAGACGCCTTCTTCTTGGGAGAAAAGCAATGACAAACCTAGACAGCATCTTAAAAAGCAAAGACACCACCTTGCCAACAAGGTGGCAAGGTGGTTTTCCCAGTAGTAATGTACGGAAGTGAGAGCTGGACCATAAAGAAGGCTGATCGCCAAAGAATTGATGCTTTTGAATTATGGTGCTGGAGGAGACTCTTGAGAGTCCCATGGACTGCAAGAAGATCAAACCTATCCATTCTTAAAGAAATCAGCCCTGAGTGCTCACTAGAAGGACAGATCCTGAAGTTGAGGCTCCAGTACTTTGGCCACCTCATGAGAAGAGAAGGCACCCTAGAAAAGACCCTGATGTTGGGAAAGATGGAGGGCACAAGGAGAAGGGGACGACAGAGGATGAGATGGTTGGACAGTGTTCTCGAAGCTACTAACATGAGTTTGGCCAAACTGCGAGAGGCGTGCCTGGCGTGCTCTGGTCCATGGGGTCACGAAGAGTCGGACACGACTGAACGACTGAACAACAACAACAACAACAACAACACTTGATGATGTACCACTTTAAGCATGCTAGTGGAATCAGAAGCTTCACAGGTGAATCTGTATGCATTTCTGGGAGCACCATGAATTCCAAAAAGGCTCTTCATATGGCAAGTATACATGTTGAATCCACTATTATTTAGGAAGATAGACAAATATAGGTCTTCCCCATGTACTTGCTATCCTTTCTTTAGGACCTGACTGCTTGGTGGTATTTCCAAAGGCTCTGCTCTACTAATTATACTTGAGGCTTAAAACTAAAACATAGAGCAGATAAACCTATGGCTAAGTTGTACCTAGTGAACATCTCTTGCGCCAAATACTCCTTTGTTGTTGTTCAGTCGTTCAGTCGTGTCCGACTCTTCGTGACCCCATGGACCAGAGCACGCCAGGCACCCCTATCCTCCACTGCCTCCCGCAGTTTGGCCAAACTCATGTTGGTAGCTTCGAGAACACTGTCCAACCATCTCATCCTCTGTCGTCCCCTTCTCCTTACTCATACAAAATTAGCACGTTATGGAAAAGACTAGCATTCTTCCTAACAGGTGGGTAGCCGTGTTGGTCTGCCATAGTCGAAACAAAATAGAAAATTCTTTCCAGTAGCACCTTAGAGACCTACTGAGTTTGTTCTTGGTATGAGCTTTCGTGTGCATGCAGTTGGTCTCAGTTGGTCTCTAAGGTGCTACTGGAAAGAATTTTCTATTTTGATTCTTCCTAACAGTCTGATTTGTGTAGGGAGCATTCAGTCACTGCCCTGTTTCTTTATCCACCCATCAACGTCACATGGGGTTTGTGTGTTTTCACCTTTATTCTCCTTCATCCCTCTGTGACAGATGAGAAATGAAACAGACCAAAAAAAATAAAAAACCTTGAATGGCTGAAGTGATTATTGTAAGTGTTGCAAGCTGGGTGTGCAAAATACCCTCCGCGACACACGTTGCTAGTCTTACTGCAACTCTTTTAGACCCACTTAAAATCCTTCAAATGCTTTTCCAAAGCGAGAAACTCCAAATTCATCTCGGTGTTTTCCTTTAAGCAAAAATCTGGTGGCAATTCCGAGAGAAAAGTATTGCTGCTGTTGACACTTGGGTTAAAACAAATGTAAAATCCTGAAAGGGAAATGGTAGCCATCCCACACATGCCTGCCTCAAAACTAGTGACTGAAGGAAGAGACAAATATCTGCAGTTCCGTTCCCAGCAGGGGTCTAAAAGTCAACATAATTTAAGATACTGTAAAGTCGGTTCCCTGTAAACTAGAGTTCAGTTTGCTAATCTTTCTCTCCACCTCTGCTTGTGTTTCTGTCTCATGCACTGACACAACCAAAACGGTTCGGCAGAAACAAGAGCTGGGCAATTCATTTCATCTAGTGCTCTCCATCAGGAAACAGAAGGGGCCAGGTAGAAATTCCTCAACAGAATAACACTAGGGAAGCAGAGGGAGGGAGAGCAACATAAAATCAGCAGGTTTGGTGATATATTGCAACCCAGCAGCAAGAGAGATAACAACTGGGAATGTAGACGGTTGCTCTCTTCCCCAATAAAATAAAAGCAGATTGAACTACCGACCTACACACAGTAATGGAAATGGTCTGCCGTGTCGCTGGTTCCTGAAGAAAAGCAAAAGGAAGGTCAACCTGCAGCCCCCATACTATTTGAGGGTTTTATTTTTTTTCCTTTTTTCAGCTGACTAGTGCAATATATTGGAAAGATTTTCTGTGCATTTAATTAATACGTATTCTTTAACAAACACGCAACACCTTGTTCCTGCAGTCCTGAAACTAGCAAAAATAACGAGAACCGTAATGATTGCACACAAACACACACTTTGAAGCACTTTAAATGTATTCATTTACCATGTACGGATGTGGTAGCCACTGGGCTGATTCACACATTGCATTAAGGGGGGGGGGAGGACACCTTAAAATATAATGTGTGAATGAGATAAGAGTTAACACATCTCCTGCAGGCAGGTTTCAGAAAGTGTGCTGCCAAGTGTGCTGTCTATATCTGTGCTAGTGTTCTGCCTGACAAGAATGTGGCACGCACAACTAAACAACTTTGAATATTCAGCACATCAAGGGCAGAGTGGAGTTGTACACACTGGCCCTGCTCCCTGTCTCCAAATCTCGATGGGAGTCTTCTGCACAGAGCACCTAGCCTTAGCCATCACTTTGGGAAACTTCAGTTGAAAAATGAAAAGATATAGCGGGATTATGATTATGATCATGATCTTTTTTACCTGCCCTTCACTCTAAGGTCCTAGCTGTTTATAAGAAATCAACATTTCTTTCTTCTCTCTCTCTCTCTCTCTCTCTCTCTCTCTCTCTCTCTCTCTCTCTGCTTTCATTTTCCTCTTCCTTTTCCTTCAGTATCTTCAAACCCCTACTTAAAGTGCCTGCCTGGTAGCCTGACCTGCTAGTCACAGGTACTGCACATTAAAGTGGAAAATGGAGATTTGGCACCTTGCTGTGTTCAGCTGCTTGGTTTTTGGTTTGTTTTGCTGCAATGTTTTATTACTGGGTGCTTCTAAGAATTCAAAAAATAACACATTGTTTACACATATATTTTGTTAGGAACTGTTTACATTTTTTTGCCAATTTAATCTTTGTTTTATTGTATCACAGCTCTATTCTTTTGGATTATATATTAGTAAGGTCCAACATGGCAAATAATATGCTGATTATTTGTCAAAGGAAGCATCTGGTAGGTACACCAATGCCAACCTACGTCTATGACAGGGACAAAAATAAACCTTTTAAATTAATATTTCATTTGCCAACTGTTCCTCTTGCTCTGCTGCAAGCTGCAATACCAGACCTGGCTATGCCATATTTCACATAACCAAGAGAACGATAGTCCCTCCTTGCTCCCGCCAAATCCCACCACCCTCATGCTGGACCACCAAGAAACCAAAGCAAATGTAAGTCCCATTGAGTGCAATGGACCTTACTTCTAAGCTGACTTGTATAGGATTGCATTGTGAGAGACTCAACTCTACCATTGTCTCAAATGCGGCAGGAAGCTAGTGAGAGCCAATTAACACAATCCAACTGGTGATAGAATTCATTAAGGCGCTCCGCAGAAGATGAAGCCATCAGGGAATTGCTTTACTACATGCTTAATTCACAACTCAATCCACATTTACAGTGTCACAGTCTGAAAGACTTCCAGGGGTGCACAAAGATCGAATTTCTCAAGCATTCCTATCCGTTATCCTTATTTCCCAAAGCAGCCTAAGTCTGCGCGTTCTTTTCAATGTAAAGACCCAGCGCATCTCAGGCATTGGTCTGCTATTACTTGGGGCTGCCAGCAGCCTCTGCCAATCCTGTCACTGAAACATAATCTCGCAGTCAATTGAAATAAGTACAGAAATAAACCACTGATTTAAATGTATTGTTTCACCTGAATATATGCATACTGAAAACAAGGAACCTTGGCCAGAGGTTCTCTATAGAAGTAATGTCCAATAATAGGATTCCAAGTGAGAAAACAGTCATCCTTCATGCAGGGGCTCAGTTAAGGACAGAGTTGTTTTACTTACAGTACTCACTGATACAGAGTACTGGCACCTCTTAATTTGCTGCCCAAGGCAGATATTTTGTGCTGGCACCCACATGAGTTTTACCAAAGAGAACCAAAAATCAAAGTGCTGGTTAAAAGGACTCCGCATTTATATCCTAGACCAGTGGTGGAGAACCTTTTTGGAGACTGAGTGCCCAAACTGCAACCCAAAACCTACTAATTTATCACAAAGTGCCAACACGGCAATTTAATATGGGATAATAATTAATATACCGTAATAAAATGAGCGGGGGGGGGGCTGCCCTGAGTTGCTAAACTTGGAGGGGGCATTGCCCAGAGTTTCTTGGGGGGATTGCCAAGACTTGCAGGGCTTTTTTGAGGGGCTTGGATCACAGTTTTTTTTTGGGGGGGGGGGGGAGAGAAACACACACATTATGAACGCTTCCTCTGGCGCGCGGAGCAGAAACAACACATAGTCTCAAGGATCGCAGGCAGCAACCAATCAACGAAAACCCATGACAAACCCACCAATCACACAAACTACAGCCTACTGGCTGCAAAAAAAATCCCACCAATCGCCGGGGGGTTTGGGGGGTGGAGGCAGGAATACAGCTGCTTTGCAGAGATAAATTGCCTCTATGCTGCTGCTCGCGGGGAGGGAGCGGTTTACTCACGAGGCGGCATGGGGGGAAGCGGATGCCCAATTTGAAAACCCCAAACAATGGCACTGCTGGTGTGATGGTACGTGCCAACAGAGAGGGCTCTGCCTGCCCACTCTGGCACCCATGCCACAGGTTCGCCACCACTGCCCTAGACACACATGATAAGATGTGGCTGCCCTGTGGTGGTCTTATTCCCAAGAACAGCAGCAGCGACACTTCATAGTACTCCAGTCCATACTCACAATGACCAGCGCACTGATAGAGGCATAATCATGTGGCATGTTACCCAATGCAGTGGTTGCAATACAGATGAAAATGCGCATCCTCATTCTTACCATGTCTTGGGCTGTAATTGTTTGCATCCACCTTCAGCAGCTGTTCGTACATCCCCACCCCCTTTTAGTATAGTGCGAAAGTAGAAATGGATCGTGTCTGCCAACCTCCTTCCCAACATCTGTGGATTTGGTAGGTTGCAGGAAAAGGATGTCTATACACATACAGTTGTGCATGTTCAGGCTCTCTATGCAATAGGTCACACCAGGGCCGTCTTAGAGGGATCGGCCGCCGTGGCGCGGCGATCCCTCGGTACCCCCGGCCTGCCGCCTCTCCGCCCACCTCCCTCCCGCGGTGGCCACCCCTCGGGAGGGGGGGTGAGCGGGGGGTGAGGGGCATGGCGCTGGAGCGGCGCAGGGCTTTGCGCGCACTTCCAGCGCTCCAGCTGGGGCTCCGGGAGGCGAGGGCGGCTGGCTTTCAGCCCGCCCGCCCATGAGGGTGAGGGCGGGTTGGGGAGGGGGTGCCCGGTATGCCGGCGGGCTCGCGGGGGCGCCCCTAGGGGGGCCTGGCACCCTGGTGCGGTGCAGCACCAGCCCCTATGGACGAGACGGCCCTGGGTCACACAAGATTCCCAATTGTGTGGAGAGTCTGCACATGCAACAGTCATAGGCACGTACGTACACTCCCTTTTTCACATAGTGCAGAGAACCCACAGACTTCAAGGACTGGGTACAAAGCATTAGGTCTGACAAGTGTGGTCCTGCTCCCCATTTAATGCATAAGCTATGTGGAAGGTAGGAAAGATACGAATAGCCTTTCACATAATGGAACCAAGAAAACTGCATGGAAGCTCTTTTTGTTGGATTAAGGCATAGATATCATGATGAGACTTGGAATAGCACCACAGTGACAGTATGAAGGTAACATCAGTTATAGCTGCACCCGAAAACTAATCTTACCTTACCCCAGTTAACTTCCTGTATCACTATGGTAACAATGGAAGATCTAGGTCAAGAGGGAGGTGTCTACAATGTGGACCTCTACCATTAAGGTGTGTCGAAAAATGAGGGGTACTAAAAAGTTGTAGCAACTTGGGAATTCAAAATATATTCTGGTTAAATTATTATAATTTAGTCTTGTTAAATAAGGTGTGTGCAAAATTACATAGAAATAATTAAAAATGATTGCCAAGTACTTGCAATCACGTTATATGTTACATGTTATTATCTATTTAGCATTACCACACATTATCAGAAGGTAATTTTTTTAAAAAACAGTTTGTGCTTCTTCATCAGATGTAGACTACCCAAGCTGAATGTTGCCCAATCACAAAAAAATGGCAGGTTTGAATTCCTCACACCCAAAAATATATTTTCAAGACCCCCATCCCACAGGAATTTTTTTTTGCAAAAATTATGTTTCAGCCCCTAAAATGATATGCCCTATGCTACTCAACAAGCATTTTGCCTCTTGGGAGAAAACCAGCATAGGAACATTGCCTGATGAGGGCTCCTCCAAGACGGCCTAAATATTCTGACATTACCAGAGTGGCTGAGAAAGGCTTCCTGGCTGCCCATGGTAACATATTCATAACAATTGGAAGGGCCCTTTGTTGTTGGCAGCAAGGAGCCATGTTGAAGCATTTGCCTCTTGAAACCATGTCTGTGAAAGCATTTCATGAAGATGCTTTGGCAGGCTTTTCCCACAGCCTTGTGTTAGAGCTCCTTCCTTTAGACGGAACGGAGTCTGCTTCCCACGGCTGTGTCAGGGCCGCATCACAATTCAGGCCGACATTGTGAGTAGCGCCACTGTAACACCCCAGAGGTCAGTAGCTTCACCTGAAACCTGGAGGCTTAATGTCCTGCGAATAAAGGGTATGGCTCTAGTGAAGAAGAAGAAGAAGAAGAAGAAGAAGAAGAAGAAGAAGAAGAAGAAGAAGAAGAGGAGGAGTTTGGATTTGATATCCCGCTTTTCACTACCCGAAGGAGTCTCAAAGCGGCTAACATTCTCCTTTCCCTTCCTCCCCCACAACAAACACCCTGTGAGGTGAGTGGGGCTGAGAGACTTCAGAGAAGTGTGACTAGCCCAAGGTCACCCAGCAGCTGCATGTGGAGGAGAGGAGATGAGAACCCAGTTCACCAGATTACGAGTCTACCACTCTTAACCACTACACCACACTGGCTCTAGTGAACTGGCAGGGGCCAAACAACTTACTTGAGGGAATATTTATTTAGACCTAAGCTCTGTGGAAGACAGGAGTGCCTGGTGTGATCTGGTCCATGGGGTCACAAAGAGTCGGACACGACTAAATGACAACAACAAGCTTTGTGCAGAGGCCAACACTGCACAGCCCTCTTCCCCTCACTTGAGATGAAAGCCACACAGCTCATGTGGGTTGGGGGCTGTCTTGCCAAATAAGAGGTCAAGAGACACAGATCTGAACAAGTATTTCCAAAAAAAACAACCCAAAAGGTAGTGTGGATGCAAATTTAGAAGTCATTACTATAACACTCACTCAGAGTTACTGACTGACGCCTCCTGAAGATGTGGACAAGCTCCTTAAAGAAAGCAGGCCATCTACCTGCCATCCTGGCTGATTCCTGTCGTGGTTCATTTGGGCAAATGGGACAATGCTCCACCAACCTCAGTCTGCTCCAAGGCAGTACCCAACGCCCTGCCTTCATACTGGCAACCAGTCCAGAGGGCAGCATTGCTCCTTCGCTTCCTCCTCCTTGGCCTCAGTGATGCCCTTGCAGAACTCAGCTGGCAGAAGGAGGAGCTTGAATGAGCTAAAGGCATTTCATGGCTCCCGGCTCCCCCCACAGTGGATCTCCCTTTCTTTTCTCTGCCAATAGACACTGTAGTAAACCAAGAAACCTGTTTTAGTTGCACAATGGCAGTTTAAATTACACATGCATGGGGGAAAGAAAACCTTCACGCAATTAAATCTCAAGAGCCCTAGATGAGACTTTGCCACCTGGCACAGCCTGCTTGGCTTCAAGGTGCTCTTCCCTCCAGTTTGTCCTTATTTCTGGAAGAGTTAAGAGCCAGAGACTGAACTGGAAACCAGTTGTTTCAAAAGTAATTAAAAACATTACAAGCTTGAAATTAAAAATGTATGCTTGATGCACACACACACACACACACACACACACCACCTATTAATGTGGACCTGCACACCTGGTAAAAGACCACTGACTGAATGCAGCACAACAGCCAAATGACCATACAGGTGAAACTCGAAAAATTAGAATATCGTGGAAAGGTTCATTTCTTTCAGTAATTCAGCTTAAAAGGTGAAACTAATATATGAGATAGACTAATGACATGCAAGAAGGCTGATCGCCGAAGAATTGATGCTTTTGAATTATGGTGCTGGAGGAGACTCTTGAGAGTCCCATGGACTGCAAGAAGATCAAACCTATCCATTCTCAAGGAAATCGGCCCTGAGTGCTCACTAGAAGGACAGATCCTGAAGTTGAGGCTCCAATACTTTGGCCACCTCATGAGAAGAGAAGACTCCCTGGAAAAGACCCTGATGTTGGGAAAGATGGAGGGCACAAGGAGAAGGGGACGACAGAGGATGAGATGGTTGGACAGTGTTCTCGAAGCTACCAATATGAGTTTGGCCAAATTGCGGGAGGCAGTGAAGGATAGGCGTGCCTGGCGTGCTCTGGTCCATGGGGTCACGAAGAGTCGGACACGACTGAACGACTGAACAACAACAATGACATGCAAAGCGAGATATGTCAAGCCTTTATTTGTTGTAATTGTGATGATTATGGCGTACAGCTGATGAGAACCCCAAATTAACAATCTCAACTTTGGGGTTTTCATCAGCTGTACACCATAATCATCACAATTATAACAAACAAAGGCTTGACATATCTCGCTTTGCATGTCATGAGTCTATCTCATATATTCAACTCCAGTAGCTAATGAAAACAATTGCTTACATAAATGGACTTTTCCACGATATTCTACTTTTTTGAGTTTCACCTGTACATATATAATTTTATCTGCCAGCTCCCATAACTCCTTAATTACTATTTATTATTTCATTATTATTTGCTAGTCACTTTTTATCACAGAGTGATCCAAAGCAACTTCCATTAGAAGCAATTAAGAACAATTCAGTAAAACCTCCAAAACACAGCTATACTGATAAAAGGCAGCACTTAGAAATCCTGCTCAGCTGAATTCCACCTTTCAAATCAAGAGCCAAAAGTCTGAATAAAGAGAAAAGTATTTGCCTGATGCCTAAAAATAGATAAAGATGGTGCCAGGCAAGCCTCCCTGAGGAATGCATCTCGCAAGCAGGAAAACCAGCACTGAAGAGGTCTGTTCTCATGTTGCCACCCTTCCAAACTTCCCATGGGCACTTGAGGAAGGGCCTCAGATGATGACCACAGGGTCTGGGTCAGTTCATGTTGGGAACAGCGATTCTTGAGGTACTGGTGTAAGGCCTTAAAGGCCAAAATCATCATTTTTAATTGAGCCTGCAAAATAATTGGTAGCCAGAATTAGTTTTATACATTCAGACCAGGCTACAATCTGGCTGCCAAATTCTGCACCGGTTGCAGTTTCAGAACTATCTTCAAAGGTAAAGGTAAAGGTACACCTGACCACTAGGTCCAGTCGCGGACGACTCTGGGGTTGCGGCGCTCATCTCGCTCTATAGGCCGAGGGAGCCGGCGTTTTTCCGCAGACAGCTTCTGGGTCATGTGGCCAGCATGACAAAGCCGCTTCTGGCGAACCAGAGCAGCGCACGGAAACACCGTTTACCTTCCCCGCCGGAGCGGTACCTATTTATCTACTTGCACTTTGACGTACTTTTGAACTTCTAGGTGGGCAGGAGCTGGGACTGAACAACGGGAGCTCACCCCGTAGCGGGGATTCAAGCCGCCAACCTTCTGATCGGCAAGACCAAGGCTCAGTGGTTTAGACCACAGCGCCACCCGCATCCCTATCTCCAAAGGTAGCCCGGTGTATGATGCATCGCAGTAGTCTAACCTGGAGGTTACCAGAGCACAGATGACACAAGTTGGTTTGCCCTGTCTGGACAGGGCGTGTAGTAATGGATCCAGGAGCACCCGCAAGCTGTGTGCCTAATTAAACAAATAGTCACGTTTCCTGTGGTTTTGCACAAGCCACTATACCTTCCAGATAGAACAAACTGGCAGTTCAATCAGAATCCAAGGCAATGTACCTCACATACCAGTAGCTAGAATTTGCAAAATGATGTACTGTACTTGCCAATGCACGCAGCCAAAATCTGTGCTTCTTTCAATCCCCAGTGATTAGCTCCTAGCTAGGTCTTAAGATAAGAAGCCTGTCCTGCTTCCTCTTATATTACATCCATAATCAGAGAAGCTCAGCCACGAGGCTTGTCCATCTGTCACCTTTCACTAGCATAACATTGCTTTTAAAATAGAAGTAACAGAAGCCACTGGAGGTTTGAAAGTCTAGAAATATAGGTATTCGGGCAGGTTCACTTTCAACCAAATCCTAATGCCTTCAAATGAAAGGGAGACCATACAATCCCTCTCACCCCCAGAAGTGTTTTGCTCATGCAACAGAGAAAAAGCTCCCCTTTCAAAGAAGCAGGAAACTCTTCCTCTGCAAAATGAACAGAAAGTTTGCCACAATGGAGAGGTCAAGCCGAGCAGGCCTGCAGTGTTAAGGAAGTCTGTCAGACATAAAAAAGTAGGTTTTGCCATGTCTCTAAGGATGCTATGATTCAATAGTTTTGCTGGTTGTATGATTCAACAGTTCATTTGAACCACTTTAACACATGGCCTCTGTCTACCAATGTGATATCAATTCCCAACAGAGCAAAGAGCAGGAGGGGGAACTTCGTAGGAGCACTTAAATATATCTATGGCAAATGGGACTCCACAGCCATGAGAGAGCAATCTTCCACTGATGAAAACAACATGGGATTGCTAGAACGAAATGATCACCTGTCATGTAAAAATCACATAGCCATAATGGTGCAGTAGACGAAGTGTTGGGTCTGGGAGAGCCTGGGTTGAAATCCCTACTCAGCCATGAAGCTCACTGGGAGACCTGGGCCCAAGCACTACCTCAGCCTAGTCAAGCTCGCAGGGTAACTGTGAGGACGAAATGGGGTGAACCTGTCAGACCACCTGAATTCACTGAAGGACAGGCAAGAGATATTGAAAGAGAGAGAGGATAAATAAAATGATAATATATTAGATCTAAATGCTAGGAGATTGGCCTAAACAGTTCATGCAAAATGTAATTGTAGCACAGTATCATCAAACGAAGAAGGCGAAGAAGGCTGATCGCCGAAGAATTGATGCTTTTGAATTATGGTGCTGGAGGAGACTCTTGAGAGTCCCATGGACTGCAATAAGATCAAACCTATCCATTCTCAAGGAAATCGGCCCTGAGTGCTCACTAGAAGGACAGATCCTGAAGTTGAGGCTCCAGTACTTTGGCCACCTCATGAGAAGAGAAGACTCCCTAGAAAAGACCCTGATGTTGGGAAAGATGGAGGGCACAAGGAGAAGGGGACGACAGAGGATGAGATGGTTGGACAGTGTTCTCGAAGCTACTAACATGAGTTGGGCCAAACTGCGGGAGGCAGTGAAGGATAGGGGTGCCTGGCATGCTCTGGTCCATGGGGTCACGAAGAGTCAGACACGACTGAACGACTGAACAACAACATCATCATCAAATAGATCAGTAACCATAAGACTTTCAGAAGACATCTGAAGGCAGCCCTGTTACAGGGAAGTTTTTAATCGTTGATGTTTTATTGTGTTTTTAATATTTTGTTGGGAATCATCCACAGTGGCTGGGGCAACCCAGTCAGATGGGCAGCATATAAATAATAAAATTACCATTACCATTATCATTATTCTGCTGTTACATAATAGCCAGAACTCAATAGACTTTCCATGCTTACAGGCAGAATAGCTCTGAGTACTTGATACTGAGTGACATAGAACAGGAAGAAAAGGCTGTTGCCTTCAGTTCCTATTTGTGAACTTCCTAGAGGCATCTGTTGTGGTCAGAATGTTGAGCCAGAAAGATATTTAAACTGCTTTATCAGGGCAGTATGATTTCCAGGTGCTTATTGCATATGGATGTCTTTTTACCATATTTTGAGTCACAATAATGCATGAGTGCTTAGTAAGAGTAGCTCAACTTGTGCTGTCTTCAACTCTACTCAACTAAACTTCTGGCCCAGTTGTATGTGTCCAAAAGATGTAGTTGGAAAACAGTTTAGTATCAAAGCAAGCATACAAAGAATATTTGGGTGCCAAGCAGAGTTGCCCTTGAAATTTAATTTAATGCAAATCTAACACAGGTGAAACATCTAAGAAATTTTAAAAGGAATCCAAAAGTTTTTACTTTCAAATTTTAAATTTTAAAAGGAATCCAAAAAAGTTTTTTTTTTTTTTTTTACAATTTCTCCAGTGCATTCTTCTCATACATATGTTGTTACTAGATTTTGTCTGCAATGAAATTTATATCAAATGTGAAGGGGACATTTATATGTAAAGTGAAGAAGGGGACGACAGAGGATGAGATGATTGGACAGTGTCCTCGAAGCGACTGGCATGAGTTTGGCCAAACTGCGGGAGGCAGTGGAGGATAGGCGTGCCTGGCGTGCTCTGGTCCATGGGGTCACGAAGAGTCGGACACGACTGAACGACTGAACAACAACAACAACAACAACAAGACAGAGTCACTAAAGATGAGCAAAATTTCTCAGGTGGGTTTCAACTACCCTTCAGTTCTAAAGAAATTTGGAGCTTCACTCTGTATACTGTACTTTCTTAATATGAAATAGGGATTCCCCTCCATCAAGTTTTATTTTACAGTCAATAAAGCTGACCCACTTAATCAGTCAAATGCTTTCCATGGTGCTTGTTAAAGTGCCGTAGGTCAGCTATGTAGACACCATTAAACGTGATTTAGCCATTATTTCTGACCCCGTAAAGTAGATGGAAGGGACAGTTAACACCTTCCAAACTGGACCTTTTTCATAATTGTCTATTGGCAAAGTAGCGTTATCTGCAGGCCTATAATATAGATAAGCCCTATGTTATTTCCTGAATACTATACTTCCTTCTTTGTTCTACCATTATACACAGAGGAAAAAGCTCTGCACACTTCATGAAAACACCACTGCATCCTCTCTCATATATGTCAAGCTATTAAAGTTTTATATCTACACCTGTTTAAGGAGATTGTGACTGCTTCCCTGGCAGTTGTGGGAGGAAGTGTCCGGTTTTGCGAGGAATTTGAAAGGAACTCAGATCATACACGCAGCTAAGGGTGCAACAGTGTGTTTTAATAGGATTCTTGAGCTTGAATGATGCCCCTGCCAAATGACCTATAATTAACCGAGTCAGATGCAGTGCACAGGTCATGATGTGATCACATGTTTGCATCCAGTGAAAAGGGAATCACAACCCTCCAAGATTGGAGAATGTGGCAGAGCTGGACCCATCAGAAGATGCTGCTTTAGAATAAGCTATGGGGAGTGGCAACAGTAAGAGGCAAAAGGAAACAGAAAGGAGAGCTAGGGTGAAGAAGGTGAAGACATCTAGGAAACACAAAGAGAGGGATGGAGGAGGAAGAAATGGTGTGAAGGAACAGGGGGGTACAGAGACAATGTCCAGGAAACCAATTCCTTATTTTTCATAACATCAAATTCCAGTTACCGTAGTAGCCATGTTGATCTGTTCTAGCTGCACATACATAGAGTATTTTGAAATATTAAAAGACTTCCAGTAGGACTAAATTTACCTAATGATTTCTTCTACTGGAAGCCAACAAGTGGTTTGCTAGTGCCATGGGCCTTCTTCCTTCCTTCCTTCCTTCCTTCCTTCCTTCCTTCCTTCCTTCCTTCCTTCCTTCCTCCCTCCCTCCCTCCCTTCCTTCCTTCCTTCCTCCCTCTCTCCTCCCACCCCACCCCCTGTCACATGCCCCCATATTTGCTCAGAGCAGGGTAGGAGAACCATGAGAACAGCGTACTGGGGAACAAAAAAGGAGATTGTTCTCCCTGACAAACTGAAATGTTTATCCTGATAGAAAAATCTCAATGCTTTGTTGAATTCCACCTTAACTGCGGCATAAATTGGGTTGCAACATTTTGTTAATTAATTGGTTAGATCAATTTATTTTTAAAAACAACACTTTAATTGACTAAAAACATGCCTCTGATTAATCATACAGCAGATTGGGGGGGTTAAGATCATCTTTCATAAGTATATACTTATGAAAACTGCAGAAAACAAGCACTATTTCAGAAGAAACCGAACGACTGAACAACAACAAGGGGGTAACCTAGTTTCAGACTGTTATCCTGCAACTTGGAGAGGGCAACTGGGACAGGGTTGGGAGGTGGAGCCAGCACAGTTGTTCCTCTGCTCCATCCCTACACCTGTGGTGTAGTGGTTAGAGTGTCAGAATGAAACCTGGGAGACAGGGCCGGATTTAGGTTTGATGAGGCCCTAAGCTACTGAAGGTAATGGGGCCTTTTATATAGCAGGCGGGGCCCATTACTTACATCATAGGAGCCTACACAACACTACACACTGTTGCTGTATTTAGGTTTTATATTATTTATTTTTTATCTTATATTTTGGAAATGTACATCAAGTAGTTTTTTTCTTTAATTTTTTTTTGGGGGGCCAAGAGAGTGGGGCCCTAAGCTATAGCTTGTTTAGCTTATACAGTGGTGCCCCGCTAGACGAAAATAATTCGTTCTACGAGTGTCTTCATAGAGCGAATTTTTCGTCTAGCGAAGCGGCAATGGAGCGCGGAGGTTTTCGTGCAAAAAAAAAAATTCGTCTTGCGAGGCAGCCCCATTGACATTTTTGTCTTGCAGGGCAGCCTTCCGCTAGCGAATGCCTTTCGTCTAGTGAGTTTTTCGTCTAGCGAGGCATTCGTCTAGCGGGGCACCATTGTACGTCAATCTGGCACTGCTGGGAGACCAGGCTTCAGATCTCCACTCAGCCACGAAGCCCACTGGGTGATCTTGGGAGCAGTCACTGTATCTGAGCCTAACCCATTTCACAAGGTTATTCCGTGGATAAAATGGAGGGTGTGTGTGTGAGAGAGGTTGCATGTCACCTTGAGCTCCATGGGGGAAAGGTGGGAGAAAGAAAGAAAGAAAGAAAGAAAGAAAGAAAGAAAGAAAGAAAGAAAGAAAGAAAGAAAGAAAGAAAGAAAGAAAGAAAGAAAGAAATTTCCTGAATCCCTGAAGAGGGCTTTTGTTGTTTTCATAATATGTGTAATGTCTTGAAAATTCAGGAATATGTGAAGCAAGAATAAACCCATTTTTTACCATTTTAGATATCTAAGCCATTTTTTTCCAGTTTCCAATTAGACACAAAAGAGTTGAACAGTATAAGAAGCATATAATCCAGCTACCTTTGCTGTCACAAGCTAATGTTGATGTTTTCTGGCTTTTGATTCCTATCAGTGAGTATAAAGAATCTAACGCAATTAATAATGGCAACATTCCCACAAATGGTAGGAACAGCCCTGCTCTGATGCCTTTCAATTAGCCTAATAGGTATGCTGTTGATATGCCATCACACATCAATGCAGACTCTTGACAGCCTCAGCAAAAGAAGATGTTGTGCAAATTTCCTCATATACGGTTGTCCTTTAAAAGACATGTTTTCAACATTCCACTTATTTAGGGCATGGATGGAAAATCTTTTCCTGCCTGAGGACCGCATTACCTTCTGGGCATTACCTTCCAAGGGCCACATGCCAGGAGTGGGTGGGGACAGAGGCAAAAGGGAACAGAGCGAAATGAAAATGTTGCTTTTGTCCTGTAGTACCTGTTAAGTTGTTGTTGTTGTTCAGTCGTGTCCGACTCTTCGTGACCCCATGGACCAGAGCACGCCAGGCACGTCTATCCTTCACTGCCTCTCGCAGTTTGGCCAAACTCATGTTAGTAGCTTCGAGAACACTGTCCAACCATCTCATCCTCTGTCGTCCCCTTCTCCTTGTGCCCTCCATCTTTCCCAACATCAGGGTCTTTTCTAGGGAGTCTTCTCTTCTCATGAGGTGGCCAAAGTACTGGAGCCTCAACTTCAGGATCTGTCCTTCTAGTGAGCACTCAGGGCTGATTTCCTTGAGAATGGATAGGTTTGATCTTCTTGCAGTCCATGGGACTCTCAAGAGTCTCCTCCAGCACCATAATTCAAAAGCATCAATTCTTCGGCGATCAGCCTTCTTTATGGTGCAGCTCTCACTTCCGTACATTACTACTGGGAAAACCACAGCTTTAACTATACGGACCTTTGTCGGCAAGGTGATGTCTCTGCTTTTTAAGATGCTGTCTAGGTTTGTCATTGCTTTTCTCCCAAGAAGCAGGCGTCTTCTAATTTCGTGACTGCTGTCACCATCTGCAAGTGATCATGGAACCCAAGAAAGTGAAATCTCTCACTGCCTCCATTTCTTTCCCTTCTATTTGCCAGGAGGTGATGGGACCAGTGGCCATGATCTTAGTTTTTTTTTATGTTGAGCTTCAGACCATATTTACTTTCCACAAACACTCCCTTGCTCCTTTCTGTCCTCCATGCAGACAAGCAATAAGTAAGATCAGAATTCAGGGATAGAGTCCAGCCAGACAAAAGCACTTGAGATGTGAAGGGGGCCAGTGAGTAGCATAGTTCTCAGGAAAGTTTTGAGAGCCAGACATGTTTGGCCCCTGGAATAAGCCCAGAATTTGGAGCGTCAAATCATGATTGTGGGCCAGTTGAACATCTGTTTGGTAGTTTTTTAATCTTTGTAGTCCACATGAGGTTCATAGAATCCTAGAGTTGGAAGAGACCACGAGGGCCATCCAGTCCAACCCCCTGCCAAGCAGGAAACACCATCAAAGCATTCCTGACAGATGGCTGTCAAGCCTCCGCTTAAAGACCTCCAAAGAAGGAGACTCCACCACACTCCTTGGCAGCAAATTCCACTGTCGAACAGCTCTTACTGTCAGGAAGTTCTTCCTAATGTTTAGGTGGAATCTTCTTTCTTGTAGTTTGAATCCATTGCCCCGTGTCCGCTTCTCTGGAGCAGCAGAAAACAACCTTTCTCCCTCCTCTATATGACATCCTTTTATATATTTGAACATGGCTATCATATCACCCCTTAACCTTCTCTTCTCCAGGCTAAACATACCCAGCTCCCTAAGCCGTTCCTCATAAGGCATTGTTTCCAGGCCTTTGACCATTTTGGTTGCCCTCTTCTGGACACGTTCCACCTTGTCAGTATCCTTCTTGAACTGTGGTGCCCAAAACTTGACACAGTATTCCAGGTGAGGTGTGACCAGAGCGGAATACATTGGTACTATTACTTCCCTTGATCTAGATGCTATACTCCTATTGATGCAGCCCAGAATTGCATTGGCTTTTTTAGCTGCTGCATTACACTGTTGACTCATGTCAAGTTTGTGGTCTACGAAGACTCCTAGATCCTTTTCACATGTACTGGTCTCAAGCCAGGTGTCACCCATCCTGTATTTGTGCCTTTCATATTTTTTTTTGCCCAAGTGTAGTACTTTACATTTCTGCCTGTTAAAATTCATCTTGTTTTCTCTGGCCCAGTTCTCTAATCTGTTAAAGTCATTTTGAAGTGTGATCCTGTCTTCTGGGGTATTAGCCACCCTCCCAATTTGGTGTCATCTGCAAACTTGATCAGGATGCCCTCAAGCCCATCATCCAAGTCATTGATAAAGGTGTTGAATAAGACTGGGCCCACGACAGAACCCTGTGGCACCCACCCCACTTCTCACTTCTCTGCAGGATGAACTAGTAGTCCCACTAGTCCCACTAGTCACTTCTCTCCAGGATGAACTAGTTACCAGGGAACTAGTAGCCCTTCTAATACTGTTGGAATCCAAGTCCCATCAGCCCCAGCCAGCATGATTGATGGTCAGTGATGATGGGAAAGGGAGTCCAACAACATCTGGAGGGCTGCAAGGTCCCCCAACCTGCATTCTGTTTGCTTTGCGCACCAGAACTGGATGGAGCTCACATTCCTTCCACAGAAAAATGCACTCCTGGTTACCCTCGCCCCAAATTTCTTCATTTCAGTAGCATAGTTAGAGGCAGAGCCCTTTTCGTTGATGCCATTGTTAAACAAATGGAAATAATAAATCCTTGCTAAATCTTTAACAACCAGATATCTACGAGTAGAGCCCAGCATGCCTTTTGGCCACCTCAGTTCTAATACATGATGAACAATCTATTTCAGCCGTAGCTCAAGCTTCAAAGAAAATAACTGGCACAGTAATCAGGGATCATTTCGATTATTATTACCTTTCCACGCTTAGTGCCAATACTAGCCTTCTAGTGCCCCAGTACGATCTTTTCATACTTTTACATGTTCAAGCAATTCAGGGTACTTTACAGTGTAGCCAATAAGATTTGGTTTGCTGTTACTAAGAGGGAAAACTCTTTATCATTTCTACAGCACTTACTTAAGCAGCCTAGGTGTTGCTGAAGGAACCCCTCCTTATAGCAGAAGTTATGGTGCAAAGATAATATTTTTTTTCTGGAATTACTGGATGCTAGTTCTCAAAAGCAGATGTCGGTACCTGAGAGTCTATCGGTAAGAAAGCACTTGGCATGCCTCTCCAAAGTTCTTTTCCACTTTTAACTCAGACAGCATGTTTTATTTATATGGCACTTTTTAGCTATATAAAGCATATGCATTAAATCTGTCCCAGCAATGTTCTTTGCAATTCCTGGAATCCAGGAGCAGCCATATTGTCGCAATTATAACTTTTAAGGGTCTGTAGCCATAAAAATAGATTAAACTGATTTTTGACAAGGGTTCCATATCTCTCACCTTTCCTGTGTTACTGAATGAATGGGGGAACTGTTTCCCTTAAAAAGAGGTTTCAATGTTTCTAACTCGATGAGGTATGAGTCACACTCAGAGGTGTAGCAAGCCCAAGTGGTACCCGGTGCAGATTTTTTTTGTCACCCCCCCCACACACATCCGCCCACACCCCTTCGAGTCACAGTGAGCGTTTTGCAAAACACCCCATGGTCATTTGTGCCGCAAAGCATTGTGGGGGGACACAAAACGCTCACTGTGACTTGAAGGGGTGTGGGCGGATGGTACTCCAGGTCCAGGTGGACTGAGTAAAGCAAGCACAACTAATGCGTTTGCAGTGCTGTGGTGAGTCCTAAGCCCAAAGCCACTGGATTTGCTCTGGCTTGTGCTTGAAGCTCTAGGTGGAGGTGCCAAATGTCACCCCTTGAAGATGGCACCTTTGTGCCCCCTGAGAGGGCAGTGCCCTGGTGAAATGTGCCAGGCTGCTGGGTGGAGCCCTGGCTGGGCAGAGCTGTGCTTCTGTGGCTCTTCCCAGGAGGAAGGAAAAAGCAAAGTGTGTGCTGTGTAAGCCAGCTGCTGCACTGAGCAACTTATGAGTTGTGGGGTGGGCATGCTGAGAGTCCCCTCCCCTGGAACCCGGGGCGGCCCGCCCCCCCTAGCAACGCTCCTGGTCATGCTCTGTTCCTTGGGAGAAGTGGTTTTCAAACACCCTGCATTCAAGAAACACTTTCTACAGCAGATTCTTCTCTGGGAACCCTTGACTATCTGCTGGAAAACCCGTACACATTCAAAACTATTCTGGGATGTGTTTTTTGGGAACATCCTCTGTTCCTGCAAGACACTGACCAGGTATGTGGGCCCTCACCATGTCTCTGTGACAGGGCTGGGAAACCTTTGCCGGCCTGAGGGCCACATTTCCTTCTGGGCAGCCTTCCAGGGCCACATGCCAGTTGTGGCAGGGTCCATGGCAGGGCTGTCTTAAGCATATGCGGCGTTGGGGTGGAAAGATCCTGCACCCCCCAGTCCCAGGCGCACAGGAGGGCGGTGCCAGCCACCTGCGCCAGTGTCTCACTGGCTCGGTCACCCCCGAACTCACACCGCAGAGCCGCCCACAGTAGAAGAGCCCATCGTGGTGTTCTGACCATTGGGTGGGCCCCGGTCTATAGGCCTGGCACCCCTGAGAGCCCTGCGCCCGGGTGCCCTGCACCCCTAGCGCCTATGGGTAAGACGGCCCTGGCCCATGGGCAAAAATGAGTGGTGCAGTGAATGTAAATGTTACCTTTGTACAGAAGATGAGTTTCTACATGCATTCACATGCATTATGATAGTTCAAGGAGGCAATTCTGTAAAATCATGGGAGGGGAGTTTCCAGCCCTTGGAAGCCTTATAAGAAGCTGCTGCGGGGCAAGACTTTGAGCAACATCATTTTTGCTGCTGGATGCTGCATGTTTTATTTATCTATTTATTTATTAAATTTATATACCACCTTTTTCTTCCAAGGGTCTCAAGGTGGTGTTCATGGGTCTCCTCCCCATTTCATCCCCACAACAACCCTGTGAGGTAGGCTAGGCTGAGAGATGGTGACTGGCTCGAGGTCACCCAGTGAGTTTCATGGCTGAGTGGGGATTTGAACCTTGCTCTCTCAGGTCCTAGTCCAACGCTCTAACTATTATGCCGCACCGGCTCTCAATGTTGTTTAAGCAATCTTGTTGCATTTACAGTATCGAAATAATGTGCCTTTGTTTAGGTTGTTTTATTTTTGCTTTGCTATGTCATTGTGAAATTGTTTCGTAGCGTTTATTTGAAATGCATCCCTGTTTCTTTGTTTGCAAGCTGGTTTGAGCATGGTTTTGTGTATGCCTGTGTGGGAAAGCGGCATACAAATAAAAGGAACGAATGAATTTCAGCCAAGCAAAACATACGGGATGTGAAGCAGGACCAGGGAGGGCCAGATGGAGATGTTTGCAGGTCTGCATTTGACACCCAGACCAGAGGTTCCTTACCACTCCTCTGCGGAAGCCACACGTGCTGCAGAAAGTAACTCTAACTCTGCTCTGTGTTTGCACGTTACAAGTAGAGATAGATTTTCTCTCAAAATTTGTATTTAAATCCATATTTTCTCCCATATATTATTTAAATGTGTATTTGGATAGATTTAAGCTGCAGATAACTGTGTTGCAATATTCAAAGAAGTGTGACATCTGGCAGACGGTTAAATTCTGAGTTTGACATTACTCCAAGTTGTGCAGAACACTTCACAAAGGGATTTGCCGGACAAAAGCACATTGCAAGCGTACTGCCTGCCTGCTTGTTGAAAAACATCCCTAGTTGCAGGAGAAATGTATACATTTAATTTCACAATTAATCAGGGATTATTGGTATATAACTCTATTGCACCAGTCTGACAACAACATATAAAATGAGTTGAATCAACAGCTTTAAAATCCATTTTAAGATCCAAAAAAATCCCTACAATATGGAGTCCACTGAGTGTAGTGTGTGGTGTGGTGTGTGTGTGTGTGTGTGTGTGTGTTCACCTCAGGAGAACCTTCTTAGGGATTCTGGTGGAAGCCTAAGCCTGCAGGGGTCAACAAACTTTTTCAGCAGGGGGCTGGTCCACTGGCCCTCAGACCTTGTGGGGGGCCAGACTATATGTTTTTTTGGGGGGGAACGAACGAATTCCTATGCCCCACAAATAATCCTGGGATGCATTTTAAATAAAAGCACACATTCTACTCATGTAAAAACACGCTGATTCCCGTACCGTCTGCGGGCCGGACTGAGAAGGCAATTGGGCCGGATCCGGCCCCTGGGCCTTAGGTTGCCTACCCATGGCCTAAGGAGTTTCAGATAGGCTAGCAACATTTTTCAGAAAGACTCTTCATGTCCCATGAGCCCTATTTCAGTTAGGGTTCATCCTCACTTCTGTTTGCTCTGTCGCATCCCCCCCAGGAAAACAGCGGTCTAGCTCTGAAGTGGAACAAACAGCATTCATGTTTTCCGTGAATTTCCATTTGTTTAATATGGGATAAGCCACATTTCTGATTTTTACCAAATCTGTTAAATTGCCGTATTCATTTCCATTTAAGATTTCTTAAGGAGTTCACAGCTGCATGAATGGGAGTCTACTTTCCATAAACTATCCTCGTTCATCTGCCTACTTCATGGAAACATTCAACCTCATCAAAAGAACGTTCCACCAAAAATGTGTCTCAGACCTATCTGGTCCCAACAAAATCAGAAAATAAAATATTAGGTGGCATTTAAACAATGCCCCAAACTCATTGTTTCAAACTTACCTCTTACTGAGGAAGTAAGAGTTTGAGAAAGCTCTCTGCAAAGCTTTACGGCTCAAGAATAGCAGGTGAATTCACAACCATAATCCTAACTTTCAGGAGAAAAGCCCTTGAAAGTTTATCCCCCAAGCTGTTTAAATGTCTTGACAGAGGTCTAGTTTTATTGGTTTTCCTCTGTGTATGTGAAAAATGAACTTTTAGGATAAACTGCTGTGTGGGAGATAAGCTGCAGTAATGCATACATAGCAAATTCTTGGACATTTCAGTTTTGTTATGGGCTAAACTGAACCACAACGGCTAAATAGCAATTTTGGAGGTAGAACCTTCCACAGTGCTCTGAAAAAGAGGGTGGGTGTCTAATCACTTTCCCCCCAAAACCAAACTTACATTTCCTCCTATATTTTATCTGCTGGAGAAAATCAGTATTGCTTGCACTCTAAAAATACCGTGCAATATCTGCTTGGACTAGTCTGGGGACTTATGAAGCTTTCTTAAAAGGAAGAATTTAGCTCGAGTTTGGATGCAGAAAGTGGATATGAGCCAGTCAAAGTTAATCACTTTCAAATCCCACTTATTTACATAGGGCAGATTTGGGCGTTTTACCTGACCTTTCAAATGAATGGAACTTTAAAAGTATTAAATTTTGGTTAGTTCATAGCCAAAATGGCATCAATAGAAAATTCCTCACCAACATATGTTGTTGTCTTATCTGTGTCCATGGTGTCAGGCAGAGTTCTTTCCTAGTCATGCAGATTGGAATCCTTTTAACTGGAGGTGCCAGCAATCACTCCTGGGGCTTTCTGCATGATCTGCCCAATGAGCTATGCCCCCTTTGCCATATATACCAGTTCTAGAAACTGATTATTTCTCTTACATGCACCAGTTCCTTTCCCACCTTATTCAGTAGCAAACATTGGCATGTTCCATAGTGAAAGTTTCCAGATGTGCTTGGGGAGTGTTGCCGAGTTGGCATTTCTGCTAAAATGTACTTGGCATAATAAGACCGGCAAATAATTACCCGAATCAGTTTAAGATTAAT
The DNA here is from genome assembly GCF_009819535.1 of Lacerta agilis. Taxonomy (NCBI): domain Eukaryota; kingdom Metazoa; phylum Chordata; class Lepidosauria; order Squamata; family Lacertidae; genus Lacerta; species Lacerta agilis. Next base: position 95,434,394 of record NC_046315.1, on the reverse strand, counting down.
TTTCCTCCCTGTCTCATTCATTAGGGAAGGGCATAGAATGGTCTTGCATTTTAAGGGAGACTGGGTAATTTACATCAGAATTATCTCCACAATGTCTGAATGGTAGCTTTGCTCACACTGAAGCTAATGGAACAACAGCAGAGGGTGTAATAACTTTGTTGTTGTTGTTACAAGTGGGTAGCCGTGTTGGTCTGCCATAGTCGAAACAAAATAGAAAATTCTTTCCAGTAGCACCTTAGAGACCAACTGAGTTTGTTCTTGGTATGAGCTTTCGTGTGCATGCACACTTCTTCAGATACACTGAAACAGAAGTCACCAGACCCTTAAATATAGTGAGGGAGTGGGGAGGGGTATTACTCAAAAGGGTGGTGGGAATGAGTGATCAGCTGATAGGTGTGGAAAACCTGTTGACGACTCTTAATGGCTGCAATTAGTCTTGCAGGGAAAGGCAAGGGGTGAGATGGCTAAAGATAGCTTTGTTATGTATAATGAGATAAGAATCCAATGTCTTTGTTCAGACCAGGTTTCTCCATGGTTTTAAGTTTGGTGATTAGTTGCAATTCAGCCACTTCTCTTTCCAGTCTATTTCTGAAATTTCTTTGTATTAAGACAGCTACTTTGAGATCTTTTATAGAATGTCCTGGGAGATTGAAGTGTTCTCCTACTGGTTTCTCTGTCTTGTGATTCCTGATATCAGATTTATGTCCATTTATCCTTTGGCGTAGTGCTTGGCCTGTTTGTCCAATACAGAGAGCTGAAGGGCACTGTTGGCATTTGATGGCATACACAATGTTGGAAGATGAGCAATTGAATAGTCCTGAGATGGTATGTTTGATGTTGTTGGGGCCAATAATGGTGTTGTCCGGGTTTATGTGGCAGCAAAGTTGGCATCTGGGTTTATTGCAGGCTCTGGTACCAGTGTCCATGTTGAGTCCTGTTGTTGTATTATTGTGGGTGAGGAGCTGTTTGAGATTTGTTGTTGTTGTTCACCCATTCGTCTAGCGACTAGGTAGTCATGTTTTTCAGTAGCTCTGCACTGTAAATAGCCTTGCACAATAAAATGGTTAAAAGACAAGACGGACTTTGTCTTTACTTGTGAGCAACCCCTTGAGGATCCTGACAGGCGAGTTTACAGATTCTGTGCATATCTTTGACTTGCCATTTACAACGAGAAAACTGCATCTGCATACTGGGCTGGCGAGGGGTCATGACAGGCTGGTGGTAAGGTTAGAGTGGTTCAACAGTACTAGTGGGAGCACTGGATTGGCTCTGCTTAGGTGCCTAAACTGCCTCAACCTCCTTGCTGCCCACAGCTCATCATCTCACTATACAGCAGCTCATTGCTCCTGGTTGCAGACAAAATGGCAATTTGAAAAATACCAGTGATAGGTCCATAGTGTTGAAAACCAATGATTAGACACGCCAGAAGCTGCACAATAAGGTAGACTGTAGGCAATTTCATACAATATGTCACAATGATTCAGATCTTCACTACACTGATTAGAGAGATAACTGTACTTTTGAATAGGGAAAATTAATGCACAACTAGGTGTTTTGTTTAAATATTATACCTATAGTAACGTTACTGTGTGCAAATTAGCATTATTTTTGGTTTCTGTCAGTTTCTCAGAATCTCATTTTAAATTCAGTTCTTCCCATTCCTACATAATTTTGTGATTTTTTTTTAAGTCCACAGTTCACTCAATGCAAACTTTTTGTACATACTTTCCCTTAAAATATGCTTTTTGTATTAGTTTCTGGTTGGAGATCTACAAATTCAGAAAAGTGTGGATTTTGAAAAAAAAAATAGCTCTGTTTTGGTTTGCACAGTAGTTTGGAAAATGAAAATGTATTTCCATTAAGGATGGGACAGAAATTAAGGAACATTCCAATTAAGATATTTAAAAAAAAATAGGAAAAGTGGGGTCCCTTATATCCTTGTCTTGACACCAGACACCAGATTTCACCCAAATTCATTTGGCTATTCCTCCTTAGTCAAACACCTGGATTTTTTTCAAGCCTAAAAAATTCCTGTGGGACATGGAGTGCAGTTTTACATGCCGAAGTACAGTATTAAGTTATATAATACTGGGACATTTAATGTATGTTTAAGTGGAGCCTTCATGTTTCAGTTCCTCTAAATGTCTTTCTCCTCCAGCCCTTGCATACTGTTTTGCAATGGCAGTATTTCTAGAGATGGAGTCCCATGGACTGCAAGAAGATCAAACCTATCCATTCTTACAGAAATCAGCCCTGAGTGCTCACTAGAAGGACAGATCCTGAAGTTGAGGCTCCAGTACTTTGGCCACCTCATGAGAAGAGAAGACTCCCTAGAAAAGACCCTGATGTTGGGAAAGATGGAGGTCACAAGGAGAAGGGGACGACAGAGGATGAGATGGTTGGACAGTGTTCTCGAAGCTACTAACATGAGTTTGGCCAAACTACGGGAGGCAGTGAAAGATAGGCGTGCCTGGCGTGCTCTAGTCCATGGGGTCACGAAGAGTCGGACACGACTGAACGACGGAACAACAATTTCTAGAGATGATTTACAAACGAGTGTTGCACTGTTGCATACTCTGGCATCAGTTCTGCAAACAAAACAGGCTAGCACTATATTTCTAATAAAGTGCTGGGGGTGGAGGGGCTGGGGAGAGAGATCCTAAGCCTCCATACTGTGATGATGAAAAATACAAAGAATCTCACAAATGCAGGGGCCCTTGAATGGCCCCATCTTTCTGCGCTACACAATTTAAAGTCCTATTATTTTCTTACACTATTGGCCACAACATATCGCACCAGAGTGGGGGGCGGGGAAGAGAGAGACTTCATCAAATTCCTTGGAGACTTCCAACAACATTTGTATCAAACTCATGAATGCTGATTTTATTTATTTCCTCTATGTGCACAAAACATATTTCCCCTCTTAAACACAACCACATCAGAGAGAATTCCCTGCCTTTGCATTTGAAATGGGAAGGAGATGACAAACGGCAGACTCTCCTATTTATTGGGATCCTTTATTGTTTTATCGGATGACAATAGTTACAACATATGGGCAAAACAATTTTATTTTAGAAACAGCCGCGGCTTTTGCTAAATGACATGCAGGGAGATCAGAAGCAGGTAGGTAGATGGAGGTTCATACAGGTATGTCTTCCCTTCTACCCTTTAACCAGAATCAAGCAACATTATCTAACTTGAGTTCGTGTGTGTCATCTGTGTGTGTGTGGTAGGGATAGAGAGAATTTTGTTCAGCATGCATTTTTAAGCAAGCACAGCTAAGTTGCACCTCTTGCACTAATATAAGGGCTGAAATGCAATTTTCCTTTGAATTTCACATTTCAATGAATTATGTGAAATAATACTTGCCAAATAACAAAAAGTGCCAAAATATGTTGCATTGTGTATTTTAGGATGAAATTATCACCTATTGATGCAAAAGAGGGCAGAACAAAATTGTGAATGGACATCGTCTAGCTTCTTGAGCACAAATAAAACACTTGCCTCCGAGTTTATTCATGCTGTGACCCACTCTGCGTTATGCATGCATGCAACACATTAAAAATGGCTTCTTTTTACATTCAACTCCGCTGAAGAATCTTCAGCCCAAAGTATCTATGTGAAGATGCAGACTTCTATGTGTGCAATTGATATAGATACATATTCACAGCTGGGTATGTATCCAATCCTCAGCACCAGGTTCTACTAGGCCAACTGAACTGGATGTGTCTTTCGACGTGTCTCTGGCACTAGTTGTGCAGAAATTAATTGGGGACTATGTCTTCAGTTTGTTTGTTTGTTTTCTTATTTATTTAATCTGTATATCACCCTTCATCAGTAGATCCCAGGGCAGTTCACAACATAAAATTGCAATAATATATATATATATATATATATATATATATATATATATATACCCATTGCGTGCGTGGGTGTTACCAACTTGCTCCATAACCGCTAGACCAAACAGCATCAAATTAGGACACAGCATTCCATGACCATCAGGGAAGAACATAGGATAATTAAATTTCAAAAAAACCACACCTGACATACCTAAAATAAAGAATAAATGCAAAAAAATGGTGCGCCTATTAGATGTCACCAGCAACAGCACTGACATCACAACCAGCAACCAATAGAAAGGCGCCACCCAACTCCCAAGGCAACAACTTACAGATGCCACCTCAAACGGCTGTCCGCCATTTGCGGCCTAACTTTCAGCCACCGCCACAAGGGGCCCAACAACGCATAACAAACAGGCAGCTGTTTGCAGAGAGGCAGGGGGTGGGGTGGGGGGGGGCGATAGAGCTGCTACTACACGATCGAACCTCAAGAGACAGGAGAGAAGCCGGGCTTTGAGGCCAGGCGGCGTTGCGAGGCCAGGTTGCTATGGTAACGCGGGGCAAAAATGGAGGCCACCGACCCCCGAAGAAGCCGTCTGCGTGTGCGCGCGCGCCTTCCCAGGCCACAGCAATCGACAGCCGCTTTCCAGAACGCGAGCTCCATTTGCAATTATACAGCAGTAGGCCTAAGTAACAGAGTTTCGGGGCGACCAGGGAAAGTGCGGAGGAGGGGAAGGTAGCAGGCAGAAACGGCAGGAAAGACAGAGAGGAGGCAGGCGGAAATTCAACGGGAGAAGCTGTGTGGAGGCAGTCAGAAACGGAGCGAAATACGGAGAGGAGGCAGGCGGAAATTCAACGGGAGAAGCTGTGTGGAGACGGGGGGAAACGGAGAGGAGGCAGGCGGAAATTCAACGGGAGAAGCTGTGTGGAGATGGGGGGAAACGGAGAGGAGGCAGACAGAAATTCAACGGGAGAAGCTGTGTGGAGGCAGTCAGAAATGGAGGGAAATACGGAGAGGAGGCAGGCGGAAATTCAACGGGAGAAGCTGTGGGCATCGACAGTTTACATTTATATATATATAGATCTTCCTTTTTCATTTCCCAAAAAAAGCCACTGCAACACGTGGCTGGGCCAGCTAGTTACAATATAAAAGCACAAAATACATCATAAAAATAAGAACAAAAACTAATCAAGAATCCCCCTTCCACAACACATTTAGAAGTGCACCATGGAGGAGGCACCCAATGAAGGAACTCAGAGGATGATCTCAGGGTTCACATGGCGAGAGGTAGTCCTTGAGGTATTGTGGTCCTTTATGTTTAAGATTAATCCATCCCATTTCATTTCCTCCTCACACGCTTCAAGCCAAGTCTAATTTGTGCTTTTAGTTTTCTCACAAAACACACATTTATAAAAACAATCGTGAAATCACTGCTGCCACCGCTGCAGCATCTTCTCAGGACTGGCCAGGCCCACCTCCACCAGACAGACACTCTTCTGGTGGTGGCTTGAATTGGCTGTGGCCCCAACCAGCTGTGCAGGGCTGAAGAGCCCAAGAAAGCCAAAGCTAGGGCAGTCAGGAGATTGGCACCCTCTGCCAACTGGCAGGAGGAAGCAGAGGGCAACCAACGCCAAGGGGCCAGCTGCAGAACCATCCACTGCCGTCACACACGCGACACTCCCTGGTTGCAGCACTATGGAGGAGCAGGAGAAGGCAAGATTCCCAAGGCAGTGGCAATGGACTGAACAAAGTCCTTCACATCCATAAATGCCTGAAAAGCATTTATGCAATTCAGCTCAACTCAAGATAGTGGGGATAATTGTGAGCCTTAACCCACAGCGAAACTCTACTGCAAAGGCTCATAAAGAAAGAATAAGTATGAAGTACCTAAGCAATCAGATCAAACCTATCCATTCTCAAAGAAATCAGCCCTGAGTGCTCACTAGAAGGACAGATCCTGAAGTTGAGGCTCCAGTACTTTGGCCACCTCATGAGAAGAGAAGACTCCCTAGAAAAGACCCTGATGTTGGGAAAGATGGAGGGCACAAGGAGAAGGGGACGACAGAGGATGAGATGGTTGGACAGTGTTCTCGAAGCTACTAACATGAGTTTGGCCAAACTGCGAGAGGCAGTGAAGGATAGGCGTGCCTGGCGTGCTCTGGTCCATGGGGTCATGAAGAGTCGGACACGACTGAACGACTGAACAACAACAACCTAAGCAATCACAATTTAGGAGGAAGACGTGGACGTGGAGTCAAAATGTGCATTATTGGTGAGCTTCTAAAATGTTTGACAACAATGAAAATGACTATATATTTTCAATGATGAGCTTTTATTCCAATTTGTTGTCAGAAAGCCAAACCAGCCTGCTGGAAGATGGAAAGATAGTGCAGTGCAGTAACATCTTGTCACACTCATAGGATGCGTTGCAAAACCGGACGGACAACAAGAATAGTGAAATGAAAGCAGCAAGGCTGAATTATCTGTGCAATCAGATCATATTTAGAATTAAGTCCCTCTGAATTCAATAGGGTTTATTTCAAATCATGTAGAGGATTGCTGACTAAAACTAAGCACAAATGAGTAGTGTTTTGGGTATCAAACGGAAAACAACCCTCAAACACGAAATAGGAGAATAATCAAACAAACAAGTGGAAGGAAGGAACCCTCAGATCCTAATAGAATATTTTTCTCTTGTTACCATTACTCATGTTGGAATATTTTCTTCCCATTTTCTTTCTGAATAGCAGGTAACAGCCTGGTTGATAGTTCAAATTTATTTTTAGGAATACATAGTCAGTTGACAGTTATTTCTGCAGAACAAATGAGACGGTGGGAGGGGGGAGTTTTCCACAGTGGGGAGGGTGACGTGGCAACATGCACACAGAAAATGCACCTACAGATGCCACTGATAAACTTTACAGCTAAAAATTTAATATGTTTAGAACCATGATGAAATGCTTATCAGCTCCCTGCGTTGCCTGGAGTAGTTGCTGATCTCAGCCTGCTCAATGTGTCCTGGTAATGAAATGAAATAGCATGGGCTCCGTGCCTGAAAAATAAAATTCATTTCATTACCGTTCTCCCAAGGTTTTTCTTTCTTTTATTCTTAGACGCAAGGCCTGAAGACATAAAGATCATCAGCCTTTACAGAATTCATCTTTAAAAAAAAAAGCCCTAATTTTCTGTGTCACACGAAGGGATATTCTAGTATCGGAAGGAAGAAACTAGAAGAGGAATAGGCAGCCAAAGGGCTCAGCCTAAGTCCCCATGTAATTCACAATCTCAAGGCTGCCCCTGATCCTGCCTGTCAGCCACGTTCTTCCCACGGAAGTTGAGCAGCAGAGCCGTTCCTGATTTCAGCAGCAAAACAAAACATTTTGGGTGGCGGCGGCAGAGAGGGTTAGCAAGGCTCATAGATAAGGGAAATGTATCTTAGGGAAATGTATCTAAGGGAAATGTATCTTAGGTGCATGCGTTGTGGCTTAATGCTGCTATTTATATTGTGAAGTACAATACTTTTTATCAGTAAAGGACAAAGAGGCATAGACACAACAAAGATCTAGGTATTCCGGAGGAATACCTGCTTCTTGGGAGAAAAGCTTCTTGGGAGAAAAGCAATGACAAACCTAGATAGCATCTTAAAAAGCAAAGACATCACCCTGCCGACAAAGGTCCGTATAGTTAAAGCTATGGTTTTCCCAGTAGTAATGTATGGAAGTGAGCGCTGGACCATAAAGAAGACTGATCGCTGAAGAATTGATGCTTTTGAATTATGGTGCTGGAGGAGACTCTTGAGAGTCCCGTGGACTGCAAGAAGATCAAACCTATCCATTCTCAAAGAAATCAGCCCTGAGTGCTCACTAGAAGGACAGATCCTGAAGTTGAGGTTCCAGTACTTTGGCCACCTCATGAGAAGAGAAGACTCCCTAGAAAAGACCCTGATGTTGGGAAAGATGGAGGGCACAAGGAGAAGGGGACGACAGAGGATGAGATGGTTGGACAGTGTTCTCGAAGCGACTAACATGAGTTTGGCCAAACTGCGGGAGGCAGTGAAGGATAGGCGTGCCTGGCGTGCTCTGGTCCATGGGGTCACGAAGAGTCGGACACGACTGAACGACTGAACAACAACAACAAATTCCGGAGGAGTAGTTCCATGGGCTCTGAAACACAGAATGTGCTACAGAGGGAAGACGTAGGCCAAGGGTCCTTGATATTTTTCCTCCCTGGTGTAATGGCTCTGTCAGAATTTCCTATCTCTCGGTGGTTTGCCTACATCTCAGAATGATTGTCGGAGTGCAGACCAGACTACCCCCAACACATAGCACATAGCACAAATTACCATTGTGTTTGAACCTAATGCATATAGACCAGGGGTCCCCAAACTAAGGCCCAGGGGCCGGATGCGGCCCAATCACCTTCTCAATCCGGCCTGCGGACGGTCTGGGAATCAGCGTGTTTTTACATGAGTAAAATGAGTCCTTTTATTTAAAAATGCATCTCTGGGTTATTTGTGGGGCCTGCCTGGTGTTTTTACATGAGTAGAATGTGTGCTTTTGTTTAAAATGCATCTCTGGGTTATTTGTGGGGCATAGGAATTCGTTCCAATTTTTTTCCAAAATATAGTCCGGCCCCCCACAAAGTCTGAGGGACGGTGGACCGGCCCCCTGCTGAAAAAGTTTGCTGACCCCTGATATAGACAAAAAACTACCCTACAAATGAATGGGTATGGTTGGTTTAATGAACAAGCTCCCAGTTCAAAAGTTGCCCCTGCCATGAAGGGTAAACAAAGATACACATTGTAATAGCTCTGAAATATTCGCTGCCCTAAATGGAAACACCTCACTCAAAGTGTAGTGAATTCAAGTTCAGATAAGGACCCGAGTGGAACATTCTCAAAAAAAGCTGAACATTCTGCATGAAAGCTAGGGAGGAGGAGATTTGTATTAAAACCAGGAGGGTGTGTTGGGAGGAGCAAGTAGCATTTCTTAAGAGTTTACACTGGGGACAGAGGGTGGAGTGGAGACTGTGGGAGATTTTAACAGTCAAACATAATAATGCATATTTGTTAGTGAGTATCAGTCACAGGTAGGTAGCCGTGTTGGTCTGCCATAGTCAAAACAAAATAAAAAATAAAAAAATCCTTCCAGTAGCACCTTAGAGACCAACTAAGTTTGTTCTTGGCATGAGCTTTCGTGTGCATGCACACTTCTTCAGATACCAATAATACTGTAGTTCCGTGGTCTATTTACTGAACAGTGGGTAAAAGGAGTTCATCTGTTTCACACAGTTGAATAAAATAAGTAAGGTTTAATAGCCTATATTCCTGATGCCAAAATGCTGCATAAACCTGTTTCAACTCTGCTAAAAGGGCATTCTCCCACCAAAGTGATTGCATAGCCCCACATTTTAAAAATGGGGACCAGTTGTTAACCCACACATGTGGATCTTTAGAGGATTAAATATCATTAATATATTCTCTTGTCAGTTCCCATCAAAGACCACCATTATTTTGTGCTATATCTAGGGCATTCTGGGAATGAACATGGTTGCCCCCAGATGGCATTAGGGATTTCTGTCAGTAATTAAGATAAAGTTAATAAAAACACTCACATGACCGCTGGTACCTACCAACAGCAAGTCCATAAGCTCTCTTTAAAAAAAAAACACGCTATCCCTCTGAAAAATCACTGTCACAAACCTAAATTAAGCCCCCTGCAAATGGGGGAGAGCACTTTTGACAGAGCGCTAGTTGAGGTCCCACAAACTTTATAATGTGTGTCTTCCTCTGCCCAACTCACTAGATAGTTTTGGGCAACCTGTGTCTTATCAACCTCAGATCATGCATTTTAACTGCAATATGATATTTGGTGCTTACTGAATGAATTGTTGCTGTTGTTAAGTACTTCTGGCATACCAATGAAACGGAAGCAAAAAGTTAATGCTGCAGCAGAATCAGAAAGTTTAATAAATCATTTCTTTTAAAACCTGCCCCTCTCTAATTCCAGCTACCTGTCGTTTTCTACAGTCAAATCCATTATATGAGGCTCTCATTAGATTGAACGCTGGAGGAAGGATGAAGGCAAAAAGTTACACGCAGCCAATTTGGCTTTGTGTGAATGCAAAGCACGGCTGAATTTGTTGCGGGGGCGGGGGGCGGGGAGAGGAAGGGAGGAAGAAACCTTAACACTTTCAAAAATAGAAGCACATTCAGCAAAAGGTGTTGTGGAAATTAATTGTTCTACAGGACAGGGTTAGTGACCTCATTAAAAACCCCAGTGGCAAACAACCCTCTGAATTTTTCGCCAGTAGGCACCTGCTGTCCTGTGATAGCACATCTCTTGTTGGTAAATTCAACAGAAACCTTTTGGAGCTGCTGCAGAAAGTCCCGGCAGCCTTTCGGGGCAGACGTATCGACCTTTTTTTGAATATCTACAGCACAACACTTAATAATTTGCTTCTCATTTTCTATTCTGGTATGCCAGTGCTGCTTCTCACAAATATGGACGGACCTTTAAATGATAAATTAATGCTCAGATACAAAATACACATTATGATGGGTGTGTGCATGTACAATGCATTCCCATTTCTATAAAAAGTATTTAGAAGTTTTGGGTGCAGAAAGATCAAGTCCCTATTTGCATGCACAGTGAAACGCAAAGCAAGTGGCTCATCCAAAGTCAACTAGTGAGTTCATAGCAAAAGTCGAGCCGGACTTTCTGTTTTGCCACTCAGTAAGTATCTTAGCTGCTACTCCACATCAGTCTGATGCATTGCATGGGCTTACGCGAGATTACTCTCAGCATCCCTTCCAACTCTACATTTCTATGATTCTAAGTGAAGCTTATGTTGAAGCATCATCATCCAAATAAAAAAAATATATATCAAAGTTAGGTGATAGCTATCTTCATCTTGCTCTTGTTCAGTTTCCCTGGGGCTCCTGATTGCTCAACACCGTCCTGGTAAATTTTGGATTGCAAAAGTTCATCGTGGCAACTTCCATAGGCCTCCGGAAACTCCCTCATAAAATACCCCAACACACACACACACACACACACACACACACACACACACACACTGCAGTGCATCAAATCATAATAACCTATTCATTGGGATCAGTGTGGCTGTAATCCCATGCGTCGTTTCTTGGGAGTAAACTCAATTAAATTAAGTAATGCTTACTTCTGATTGCTTTTTCAACTTCTAAAACACACAGGGCTTTAACAAAAGATAACCAGAAATGCAACTATTACCTTTAAATTATAGATGCAAACAATATTTCAAATATTACAATTTAAACCACTAGCATGAAGTAGAAACCCCATCAAGGAAAATATTAGAAATACCCAACCTGTACTTGTTACAGGTGGGTAGTCGTGTTGGTCTGCCATAGTCGAAACAAAATGGAAAATTCTTTCCAGTAGCACCTTAGAGACCAACTGAGTTTGTTCTTGGTATGAGCAAGAAGTGTGCATGCATCTGAAGAAGTGTGCATGCACACGAAAGCTCATACCAAGAACAAACTCAGTTGGTCTCTAAGGTGCTACTGGAAAGAATTTTCTATTTTGTTCCAACCTGTACTTGATAGTTCTCCACATTCTCTGACTCCCTGTATGCATACCTTCCCCAACCAGTTGTCCTTGAGCTGCAACTCACATCAGCTCTATCCAGCACAGCCACCCAGTGTGTGTGTGTGTTTGTGCACTGGCCAGGTTCAGCATGAGAGATGGTTGTTACTTTACTGCAAACAGCTGAATACCAGAGGACTCACATGGTGCACCTGGCCAGCATCACTTCACACTGCTAATGTGAGGACTGATGTGAGGACTGAATCCGTGAAACCTCCATCACACACTGGCTCCACACAATGCAGACCTGGCATGGTCTGTAACACTGAGGTCTCAATATGTGCAATCTCTCTCCCCACTTTTTTGAGAATTTGCAAATCAGCCATTCACACATGCAACCCTAATGTGTGGAATCATTGCATCAGCAATGTGTGCATGGAGGAGCAGGGGATACCCACTACTGTACCATGCCAAAAGGATTCACAGCTTAGATATGCATATGAATGAAGCCACAGGTAGAGAGAGCAATGCTACTTTCAGTGCTAGTACATCGTTTAATAGCATTATGATGCACTTTGCATAAAGATTAGCTGTGGTATACAAATTAACAAAGCTCAGTTTCAAAAAGACTGCAGCTCATGTGCACATGAGTTGTGTTCCAACTCACTCTCAAGGGAGATTTTAAAAATTAGAAGCACTTTGCATTCCACCCCCCAAATTTTTTTTGCCCCATTTGTGAAGACTCCCACACCTGCTGACGGCGATTCATCTGCATCCTCGAGAGTGAACTACCAGGAGAAGGATTCTGAACCGTGAGAAGGAAATCCGGGCTAAATGATTCATGTTCCTGATTGCCTTCCTTCCACTTGCATTTGATGAGCTATGCTGCCTCTGGAATGGTTATCAATAACCGCCGCAGCCTCCAGCCATAATCGAGTGTTGATAGCCATAAAGCACAGACGTGTTGGGCAAGCGAGTACAGTAAATACTCTGCTGAGCTTTATTGAGAAAGTCTTGATTACCATGAAGCTGAGTGACTTCCAAGCCTGGCCCATCGCAGCGCGAGTTAGTTACAGGATTTATCGACTCTTGTTTAAACCAAACATATATCTTGCCTTACTCTTCCATTTTTATTTTTCTTCATCACTGGCCAGCCCATAATTTTGGGGGGGTTTATCACCAAACTTCTGTCTGTTCCATCTCCGAAGTCATTTGTCAAGCTCTTCAAGGTCACCGGGGAGCCACACTATGGACATATTAGTATTGACTGATTGGTCTTCCTATGCTTAGGGCTGCTGCTGCCTGGCAGCTAAATGTGCTCTTGGATTTGCTTTTGTGTTGTTTTTTAAGCAACCAAGTGACCGGGGGCAGGGGGGGCGGGGAGGCAAGGGTGAACAGAAACCGGTATTGTGATTCCACTTAGCAACACCCATAAAAAGCACAGAAATTGAGATTATATTCTAGGACCTTCCACGCCAAAACATAAATAATAGTACTTGCTGTTTATCAATAGCACTTCACAGAGTCCAAAAGGCTTCACATACACTACCTCACAATAAAGCTGCTATACATCCCCATTAGACCCAAACTAAACATGCTATGAGAGTCCCAAGGAGTATCTCATGGCATTTTGATTTTCACTGACATGCTAATTAAATCTGCAATGGTGAGTGTTTAAACAATAACTGACACTTAACTCTTTTCTGGTGGGCTCTTCCCCCTCCCCCCAAATAACCTGTTCCCCCCCCATACTATTTTTTTCCCTTCTGTTCTCAGAGCCAGTGTGGTGTAGTGGTTAAGAGCGGTGGACTCGTAATCTGGGGAACCGGGTTCGCTTCCCCGCTCCTCCACATGCAGCTGCTGGGTGACCTTGGGCTAGTCACACTTCTCTGAAGTCTCTCAGCCCCACTCACCTCACAGAGTGTTTGTTGTGGGGGAGGAAGGGAAAGGAGAATGTTAGCCGCTTTGAGACTCCTTAGGGTAGTGAAAAGCGGGATATCAAATCCAAACTCTTCTTCTTCTTCTTCTTCTTCTTCAGCAATGGAAAATATATACATCAGTTTAACCAATAACAAAGATAACCATAGCTGAGAACAAGACAGTGAGAAACATTCAGCTGTGTGCATCTAAATTTAATGATGTTCAAACTACAGAACTCTCTGGCCTCCATCTACTTATTGTAAAGTTGTATCATTTCCCTTTATGGAGCTCAACATGACTAATCTGACCACACATTGAAATTTTGACCATCAGGTCCACCAGCCATGTATGGAAGCCCACCTGGGGCTTGACACATCTCCTCATTTTGCTGCCTGCTCAGGACTACAACAAGCACCCAGCAGTTGATAATACACAGCTGGTGGATTTGACTTGGTGGGCCACAAATTGCGCAGCCCTGCACTGGATTGCAGGCAGCATCTGTCTGTCAGGTACATTAGATTAAAACTTATGCTGTTCCAAAGAACTTATTGTTTGTCTGTTAACAGACTCAATAAACAGATAGGTATGCCAGACAAACAGATTGCATCTCCTCCATCCAGAGGCAGCCTTTTAATTTCACAGAAAGGATAGATCCGATAGCTGCTGGCTGCAGCCAATGCCAGGGAGCTGTGGATTATCATATTATCTTCAATAAAAGATCATAGATTAAAACAAAACAAAAGCCTTGGGGAGAGCAGAAGTAGACTGTTCCTTGATGTTGCATGGGTTGCACTAATAAGTAAGCAGCACATACTTCTGCCCCACCCCTCCCCTCCATCAATTAACTATTTCTCAGTTAAAAACAGTCAAACTATTATGTTCAAAGGTGTTTGAAGGGGGGGGCAAGGGGGGCATTTTCTCTCTGTGTGTTTTTTTATAGTGGCATCTTCAAAGTGTGTCATATACGGATAGAGAAGAAACTCAATTCAGTTTACACTGATGGGCCAACGAACCTAATTCTTACTTTCAGAAACATTAATTGAACTGAAACACAGCCATTCTTCAAAATTTGCATTTCTCCAGATTTTGTTCCTACCTGGTTCTTTGTTGTTTGATTTTGCTTTGTTCTGGGTACTCTTTTGTATACCTTTCATTAAAATCCCCCCAAAAAACTTATTACAAAAACAAAAAGGCGTACAGAAATGGTATATGATGAGAACTAAGAATTAATAATAATAATTTTATTATTTATACCCCGCCCATCCTCCCATTTGTGAGGATTTTTTTATTATTGTGGGATGGGGCATTCACAAAGCGATGTAAAAATCTAGAGAACTTGTATTTTAAGATTGGAAAACTGAGAGGAGCCCAAATTGACAGATTTGCTCCTCTCTGGTGTCAAATAACAACGGGGCAGAACAGGAGCAGAATGTAGAGATAATGCTTTCAAATAAACTTGCTGGTTGGAAAAAGTATCCCTATGTGACCATGCTGTCCTAGACTAGCAGTGCCATAAAAAGATAATAAAGTAGCGTATGTTATATGAGAGAGAGAGTTGTGACAGAAAGCAGCATTGCCTTTTTCTGGCACAATCCCTGCCCCTATAAGTCCATAATCATTGCATGTGTTTCCTAACTGACTACATTCCATTGTTTCCTTCACTATGCTTAAAAAAAAACCCCAATCAACTGCCTTCTTACCTGGTCTCCAAAGAATCAGATCTAGAGCATCTTAAGTTATTCTGGTGTGATTCATATCTTGTAATAATATGCATCTACTTCCTGGCATACTTCCTCTCTTAAAATAAAATATGTGGGCATGAACAAAACATGCTGAAAACCTTGACTACCTCTGTAAGGAAATCCCTGAGCCTACGGTAATCACAAGTGTATATAGCCCAAACTTTTGTACAAAATTCTCATGAGGGAAGGTTCCCTTCCATTTCTGCGGCTCCCTCCTTTTCACTCGTTTTGTGTCTACATTCTGATTCCATAAATTTTGATTCCTACCTTTTCTATTTTCCACTCTGGTTGTTTATGATCGCTCAGGACTGCTTCAGTTCAAGACACTGGAACTGTCACTAGTTCTAAATCCTCCTCCGCCTCCCCCCTCCTCCCTTCTCAATATGCCATTCTCTTCATGAACAGTTGCATCTCAGCTGTCAGCGTGAATGGGAGAGATGTCCTTTACTGATAAGACTCTGCCTGTGGCACAGAGAGTTCCTCCGAACAGCTAATTAGCAGGAGATAGGCCACTACAAGGTTCAATGCTGTCCTTCAAGTTGGCTGCCAACACAAGACACCGTCAACTGAACTGTCGTGTTTCGCTCCTCACATGAGGCAACAGGTGAAGGTTTGGGGAACTGCGGGAAGATGATGGCACCCAAATGTGGCAAAATATAATAATATCACTGAAGACAAGAGCAGACGGCAAACTACCATTCCATGACACGTATGGGAATGGATTTATTAGTAGTAGTAGTAGTAGTAGTAGTAGTAGTAATATGAAGACACAACCTAGGAAAAGACATATTTCTGTTGCTAAAACCAAGTAGTTAGATTTTAAGAGTGCTGAGCCTCACATTTAAAAAAGAAGGTGGTCTTGTAATAATTAGTTTCTTATTATATCATTTTAAGTTTTTTTGGGAGGGGGGGACTCCCACTAAACCCAGAAAAGAAGAAGAAGAAGAAGAAGAAGAAGAAGAAGCAGAAGAAGAAGACGAAGAAGACGACGAGGAGGAGGCGGAGGAGGAGGAGGAGGCGGAGGAGTTTGGATTTGATATCCCGCTTTTCACTACCCGAAGGAGTCTCAAAGCGGCTAACATTCTCCTTTCCCTTCCTCGCCCACAACAAACACTCTGTGAGGTGAGTGGGGCTGAGAGACTTCAGAGAAGTGTGACTAGCCCAAGGTCACCCAGCAGCTGCATGTGGAGGAGTGGAGACGCGAACCCGGTTCACCAGATTACGAGTCTACCACTCTTAACCACTGACATTAATGAATGTCAGAGTCTAGCTAACATTTGTGAAACTGAAGAGAAACATACAGGCTGCAACAATTCCCGGAGCGTAGCCCATGCAAACTAGCCTGGCTGGGCTAGCTGAATGTAAGTAATTATGAAAGCATAGACAGTGACCATCACTTCAAGGGGAACCCCCCAGGTCTGTGCAAAATGGAAGTTACGAAGGTGACGGGGCTGGGTGTGAAGTGACGGGAAGGAGGTTTGGGTTTGGGCAGAGTTTTCTAGGAAGAAGAAAGGAAGTAGACCAGGGGTCAGCAAACTTTTTCATCAGGGGGCCGTTCCACTGTCCCTCAGACCTTGTGGGGGGCCGGACTATATTTTGGATAAATATATGAACGAATTCCTATGCCCCATAAATAACCCAGAGATGCATTTTAAATCAACGGACATATTCTACTCAAGTAAAAATATGCTGATTCCCGGACTGTCCGCAGGCTGGATTTAGAAGGCGATTGGGCTGGATCCAGCCCCCAGGCCTTAGTTTGCCTACACATGGATTAAATGCTTCCACGTGCCATATGAGCCAGCCTGGATAATCTTGATGTTTAATGAGGTACACAAGCAACATTATTGTGACAATAGTGACATATTTGTGACATTTGCCCATCAGTGGTGGAAAACCAAAGCTCTACCCTGCATGCGCATTAAACTGATAAGGCTGCTGTCTTTCAATATTATACATTTCTGCCTAAGCAAACCACGCTGATTCCCAGACCATCTGCTGGCTGGATTCAGAAGGCGATTGGGCTGGATCCAGCCCCCAGGCCTTAGTTTGCCTACCCATGAAGTAGACAGAACTCCATGTGGGGGTTGAAGGGCAGAACTATCTTGGGAGGCTGGGAGGAAGGTGTGTGTAGCAATATCTTAAGATTCACAGTGTCTTCACACACTATAGTAGAAGTGGTTGTGTTGCAGGTTTAGTTTTCTGGTCTCCAAGCCTAGCTCACCATCACAAATCTAACAAGCCTCAAATCTGCTCCCTTGTAAAAACAAGAATCTGCTCCCTTTCCATAAACCCTGACTTGAGCTTACTCTGGCAAGCGGAGTTCTCCTGACTTTGGTTTTCATTTGGTTTTCAAACCTAATAATTTAAAGTATGGGAAGATTTACTGTTTCTGCTGGAGAGCTGGACAGCAGCATTTCAAATGGAAGTAACTAAAAACAGAAGGCCAGCTCTGTCCTTCAGGAATAGCATTCTTTAATACTTTCTCACCATATGAGCAGCTAATCACTCCCTACATACGTAACCATACTTTTGTTGAAACTGAAAAGAAATGTTCCCACTTAAAGTTTGGTTATTAGTCTTTAAAAGCCCCAGTCTCAGCTTATAAGAATGCACTTAAAGATTGCTGTTTGCATCAACAAAGTCGCAGAATTCTAAATCATTAAATTCCAGAGCAATCTTTGCAGGTCACTTTTGAAAAAAAAAATGTCCCAGGGATTTCTAAAATGGGAGAAAGAAGTTTGCTTTTAGTAGTCTATTCAGTGCCCTAAGATCCACATTTTTATGGTTCGTGTTAAAAGACATAGCTACTTTAATAGAAGCAATTAAGCCTGGTGCTGCTTTAACTGAGAAGTAATTGGAATGCAGTTATCATCCAGTTTCACAAAGGTGCAGGCAAGAACTTAATTTCCTTTACTTCTCTTTGCCAGCAAAGCTTCCCCTATAAATCCAGGTGAAGAGATGGGGATTTGGGAAGGAAGGGAGGGAGGGAGAATATTTCTCATTCCTCAGAATGCTACCTTGTTTTGATTTGGGGCTTTCTTTTCTACTTCACTAACTTTGATATATCTTACCCTGCCACCTGTGCCCATGAAAACTTCCATCTTCCAATGTTCTAAAAGCAATGTCTAAAATTCACGGTCGTTTTGAAAGATGCCTACCAATTCCAGAAAATTTAGGAGCTTAGATTTCCATCTGGTGCTGATTTTAGGATTAAGGAATCTTATCACACAAATTCATACACACTTTGTAAAAAAAAAACAATTTCAACCAAAGCATCCAAGGCAACAAGGAATTTACCAGGATACGCTGCGGAGTTTCTAATGACAGCAGTATTTTGACTCAAGATGTTCCAGATGATGACTTCTGTTTAGAGTAAATCTCTTAGGCAACGTTTTATTGGGGATTCTGAGGTTCTGCACCAGATAAAACATGTGAAGCAACGAACATTTTAATGAAATAGAAACATTACACAGGGAACCCACCCACAGCAAGGGAGCGGGAAGTAATAATACAAATTGTTAGCTAAATTGTGGGTGGGTCATCATCAGTTGCCCGTTGACACTGAATATTCTGCTGGGAGTTCAGAAGAAAAAATCTTGATGCACTGGGCAAAGTTTTTGCGTGGGAGAATCAGCTTAAGCGTTTAAAAGGGGACAAAAAGCAACCTAGCAAAATTTCTCAGGAGTTCCACAAATACTTTCCTGTTGAGTACAGTATGTTTACATCCATCAAATCACATTCCTAAAAGTTTTATAAAAATGGAGACACAAAACATTTCAAGAAAATTAGTGTGCATATTCAGGGTGTGTTGGACTTCTTAAAATGCTTGTCTTATCTGATGTCCAGGACATTTCTCTAAGCTATTTGAAGCTAAAGTTGTTTTTTGTAATTAACTTAAAGAGGATCTATTCTTTTGTAGACAGTTCTAGTTTGATCTAGCGGCTCTTGCAAAGTTCATCTTCCTTTCCCCAATAGCCAATAACATCGATTGGGAAGTTTTAAAAGAACAAACACTGAGTGGCAATTTAGATGACCTGATCAAAAAGAATGCAAACTGCCATTAAAAAGGTTGTTTGCTTTTGATTGTCTGCCTTCAACTGAGCTAAATTTGGAAGTTTTCCCGTCTTTGATGGTGGTAGAGTGGGAAGGGGAATCAATATAATGTTATGAGTTGGGGAGCAGGCTGTATGCCAAGACCCTTCTAATGCCTTGGCCCCCTTAGCTTCTTAGTGAGGTGATAGCCTAGGTAACGGGCCATTAAGGGAACAAATGAAGTGGCTCTGTGCCAGACATCAAATTGGTGGGCTCCCTCAACTCGCTGGGAAGACAAAGACCAGAGTGGAGACTTCAGTGATGTGAGCTAAAAGCTGGAAGCAACAGGCTGGGAAGCCAGAGTGTCAGAATGATGCCTGATTTCTGTTTCAACTCAAGGTCTCAAGTTGTATATATGTGTAAATAAACAACATACCATAAAGACACCAGAGTCTCTGCTGTCCCTTGTTCTGAGGAAGTCAAACCCTGGGTAAGCACCTGGGACCCCTAGAATCTGGCACCATTCAGAGATTGGGATGGCATGCAACAATAGCTATTCATAAAGGCATCTGTAAACTAACCACCGGTTCAACATTTGCCTCTTAATGAAATATCACAGGTCTCCCACTATCAGTAACTGGTTTCCAAAGGAATGTCTTGAAGTCACCCAGGGCCAGCTTCTAGATATGTGTGGTCCATGGGCAAGAGGTCCTTAGCAGGACCTGTTCATACATATTAACTACTGAGCTGGGGTTGGTAGCTCCTACCCTTACACCCTTACCCTTACACTCTTGAGAGTCCCATGGACTGCAAAAAGATCAAACCTATCCATTCTCAAGGAAATCGGCCCTGAGTGCTCACTAGAAGGACAGGTCCTGAAGTTGAGGCTCCAGTACTTTGGCCACCTCATGAGAAGAGAAGACTCCCTGGAAAAGAACCTGATGTTGGGAAAGATGGAGGGCACAAGGAGAAGGGGACGGCAGAGGATGAGATGGTTGGACAGTGTTCTCGAAGCGACTAGCAAGAGTTTGGCCAAACTGCGGGAGGCAGTGAAGGATAGGCGTGCCTGGCGTGCTCTGGTCCATGGGGTCACGAAGAGTCGGACACGACTGAATGACTGAACAACAACAACACCCTTACACCAACTGGTATTTGTCCACTCACAATCAGATCAACCTACACAGTCAGATAAACCAAATCAGCCACTGTGCTGAGTCTGCAATGGCAGAACATCTGCCCAAAAAGAAAACCAGCTTTTTACTCCACGTACTGGTTACTGTAGGCATTCCCACACTGAGATTTTCAGAAAATTCTATCCCTCTGTCAAACTCATCAGCCTGGGAATCACCCCCCCACCCCGGAAAACTAATAATAATAATTCCAATCCCTTTAATGTGAGTTCCCCTCCCCCTAGCTCCACTAAAAATAAGAACAATCCTCACATGTTATATGTATTATTATTATTTCTATATTGTTTTAAAGTTACTTTGGGTTGCCTTCAGCAAGATGAAGCAGGCAAACAAATTTAATAATCATAATCATATGCATATTTTAAGTATATATTCTCCAAGTTTCCTAAAGCAACAAGCACATAAAATGATATATGAAACCGTACATAAAACTATATAAAAATACATATGTTTTAATGTACTTACAAAATCATGCTGCAGAAATATAGCAGAGCATAGGCTTGACTCTTTTATATGTAATGTGCATACATATAATATACACATTTTTGCACATAATTAGACAAAAAAAGGACAATGCATTAGAAACGTGAATATATGCGGATACGCACTGCAAGAGCTGCCAAAATGCGAGATTCAATTGCATCTGAACTGCCAAACCCCAAGTATAAACGGGTTCCTTCTCCAGCCAAATTCCCAGCCCAAAGTGAAGATCCTTAATTGATATTTTCAGTGCTAGCAAACATAAGTAGTGTTAACCTGACCAACAAGAGTATAATTAACGTTATGTGTGTGTACCTAGTTTGTGTCTGGATAATGCCATTCTACTGAATATGATTTCTTGGGCTTTAATGAGCAGTCTTTGTCCATTCAGATCACAAGTATTTCCATTATTCCTCAGCTCTGTGAGCCTTTCTGTGTTCTCTAAGACAAACAGAGGCACAAGGACAACAGTACTGGGTACAACGAACAGCAAGAGAATAGCAGTACCGTGACAGCTGCCATCACTTACGAGAACAGCTCTTCTATGCCCCCAATAAATCAAAAGGCAGTCACTGGAATTTGTCCACTGATTCTCATTTCTAGGAACTATTTTGCAGTATTTTTACCATGGTGGGCTCCAATGCACAGCCAAGTTTGGTATGACTCCCCGATTTAAACCTTCCCAGGCAAGATTAGAAAGCTGCCGTGATGGAAAACAGCATCTGAGTGAAGAAAATGAGGCAGTAAAGGTATGTATAGAGTACTGACGTCTATAATAGACAATGGACAAAAACATCAGAAAACTCTGGGGCAAATGTGAGCACAGGGCTTATGCAATTGAGCATGCTCCAGAAAATATATAAACAAGCACATCCCCAGCCTTGTCCCAGGGTGACACAACTGGAACAGCAACAAGCTGCCTTTGACACCTTCCCACCTGCCAGTGACCTCATGCAACTATGATGTCAGATGGAGTTTTCCTTTGAAGATCAGCTTGAATTCAATACATTCTGCAAAGGGGAAAAAATGTTCCTTTGCCTCCATGGTTTGTTTTCAAACCACCCAGGCAAAGGAGGCATTTCTGTACAGGGCCTCCTGCAAATGCTGGTCGGTGCTAACAGCAAGCCATGCTTTTGTACAGGGCTTGGCTGCAAGATGGACTTCCTGACTGAAAACTCTAAGGTGCAACCTATCCCTGCATGACTTGCTGTCAGCACTGGCCAGGTGATCAGCACTTACAGGTGAAACTCGAAAAATTAGAATATCATGGAAAGGTTCATTTCTTTCAGTAATTCAACTTAAAAGGTGAAACTAATATATGAGATAGACTCATGACATGCAAAGCGAGATATGTCAAGCCTTTATTTGTTATAATTGTGATGATTATGGCGTACAGCTGATGAGAACCCCAAATTAACAATTTCAGCTTTGGGGTTTTCATCAGCTGTACACCATAATCATCATAATTATAACAAACAAAGGCTTGACATATCTCGTTTTGCATGTCATGAGTCCATCTCATATATTAAACTCCAGTAGGTAATGAAAACAATTGCTTACCTAAATGGACTTTTCCTCAATATTCTAATTTTTCGAGTTTCACCTATACAGCAAGCTCCACTGTGGGAAAGAGAGAACACAAGGATGCTGAAGAAAAGCTTTCCTCTCCCTACTAGTGTCTGGAAAGAAGAACCACATGGGATGACACTATTACGCTCTGAAGTTCTCCCACTGCCCCTCCACCAAATGCTCAAGGCTCTATTTTGTCCTTTGTGAAAAATGGAAACTAATGGCAGAGAACCACTGCTCTTGGGATCTTGCCTAATTCCATTTTTTTAAAGGATGCATGTACACAGGTACAAAAAGAAGAAGAGTTTGGATTTGATATCCCGCTTTATCACTACCCGAAGGAGTCTCAAAGCGGCTAACATTCTCCTTTCCCTTCCTCCCCCACAACAAACACTCTGTGAGGTGAGTGAGGCTGAGAGACTTCAGAGAAGCATGACTAGTCCAAGGTCACCCAGCAGCTGCATGTGGAGGAGCGGGGACGCGAACCTGGTTCCCCAGATTACGAGTCTACCACTCTTAACCACTACACCACACTGGTGTGCATGCTCAGAAGGTGGCAGAGGGTGCGGTGAGGCATTCTGTCAGGTTCCGCTCACTCACATGGAAACAGCAGAAACAACAGAACAGTGACAAATATCCATGCTGGAAAAATGAAATGTGTGGAAGCTAATATGCCCATTGCAGGTAGTTATGGATCAGAATGACTTGATTGTGATATAAAGCCCTTGCTTGGAAACAGCATAAGAAATGCAGTAAGCTAGTAGTAGCCAAGGGGGTTCCTTCTAGGTCAGGCTTCCTCAACCTCAGCCCCCCAGATGTTTTGATACAATTCCCATCATCCCTGACCACTGGTCCAACTATAGGGGTCATGGGAGTTGTAGGCCAAAAACATCTGGAGGGCCGAGGTTGAGGAAGCCTGTTCTAAGTGTTGGACCAGAGTTCCCTTTATTGCTAGCCATTGGCCATGCTAGCTGGGACTGAAGGGACTTGCATTCCAGCAACATCTGGAGAGAATCGATCTGATCAGCAAACCAACTGTGGGGGCCAGGGCCGGCGCGTCCATTAAGGCGAACTAGGCAGTCGCCTAGGTACTTCTCTTCATACTACAACACAAAATCCAGAATAGTGTGCCTAATGCTTTTGTTTCTCTTAGGATCCTTCTCACACTTCCAGTGTCAGCGGCAAGTGGTGAACGCAGTTTTTCAAAACTCAAACTTATAAAAAACACACATACGCTCAACTATGCTCCAAAAGAGACTAGTTGGTTTGGCAACTATCTCAATCAAACATGCTGAAGCATCAGCACTTCACCTGAAGGAACTGTTAACAAAATTTGCAAAGGAAAAGGCACGTAAAATAAGATTTTGATTTGCTTGAAATTGAAACATTAAAGAGACTTAAATTTCAGCATCACATTTAACATTTTTTCAAAGTGATTTCTGTGCTAAAACTGTGTTCTGTTTGAGAAAATAAATCGGAAATTGTTTTATGACTTGTTTTCACAATTTAAAAATAAATAAATTAACAATTTCAAATTCTGTGCTTTTCATTCTTCCTATAATACATCTGTGTTTGAAATATGATTGGCCGGGGGGGGGGGGGCACCAGAAGGTGATCTCGCCTAGGGCGAAAAAAACCCATAGGACTGGCCCTGGTGGGGGCCTACAGCCTCAGTTCGACTCATCGTAAAATGTTTTTGAATAAGAAAGTGTTCTCCTTTCCCTATGCACCTTCCACCCCTAAAATTATTTCCACAAAAATATATTGCCTATATATTCCCCCAAAGCACAATTGTATTGGTAAAGGTCATTTTGCAACCTTCTGCTGTGAGATTACACACACAAACACACACACACACACGCATCAACAGACCTGAGAGCGAACACATGAACATCCATTTGATACAAAGAGTTATTTTCTTGAAAACTATATGCTTTCTTTCATCCGAAGGAACTGTTAAATGCTAACAAATGGGAAAGCTTAAAAGTCACAATAAAATATGCAGTAAAAATGCCAAATTTTCTTTAATTTGTCAGTTTCTACATGGTTTTTGCTCCCTCATGATAGGTATTACCTAGTACATATTTCACTGCACATTGTGAAGTGTACAAAAGGCAATTTCTGCGACATATTAACTCAGTCAAACCTAGTTATGCTACACAAAGGAACAGTTCTCATGTAAATCAGTGAGCTGGCTGTCGGGAGCAAAGGGACTCACATACAAATTTGTGACCCCACTTTCTCTCTCAAACAGGCCCACGCCTCTTGAGCTGCATGAAGCTGACTGCAGTTCGAAAGTGGCTCAATACACATCCTGTCGCTACTACCCTGAGACTGCAAACTTGGGGAAGATACGTTAAGCACTTGACTGGTGAGATATGGGAAGCTGGATGAGTCACAAGTTCGACACTATAAGCTCATGACCATAACCTTGAAGGAATTCAGATGTGTTGTTTCCACATAACATAACACATTTCAGTCCCATTTCTAACCCTGTTTAAGAACTAAAACTGCATTTCCTGTGCTGGTGGCCAAACTATTTCAGGAGAAAAACAGGGAGAGTATAATCCTATCCAATTTTCCTGGATGCCTCACCTGCTTTTGACAACACAGGCCATGCTGTTCTTCTGGGTTGGGCATTGTCTGGTTGGGACTTCTGCACAACCACACTCCAGCGATTCTACTCCTACTGAAATGTAGATGTCATTACGTAAAGGGGCTCTGTTTAAACTGTTATGGGAGGATGCTTGGAGATTCACAGTAAAATGTCACTGATATGCTGTTGTCACCCAACCCGGCTTCCCTCATGCCTACCAGAAATGTGAATTAGGACATGAGGATCCATAAGGTAATGGGCATCTCTTCACAGAATCAGAGACTTGTAAAGTTGGAAGGGACCCCAAGGGCCATCTAGTCTGACCCCCTGTGATGCAGGAAGCTCAACTAAAGCACCCATGACAGATGGTCATCCATCTGTCATTGAGTCAGACATGCACAGCTTGTAACCTATCATTTTTTTAGCAGCAGCTAAAAAAGCCAATGCAATTCTGGGCTGCATCGATAGGAGTATAGCATCTAGATCAAGGGAAGTAATAGTACCACTGTATTCCGCTCTGGTCAGACCTCACCTGGAATACTGTGTCCAGTTCTGGGCACCACAGTTCAAGAAGGATACTGACAAGCTGGAACATGTCCAGAGGAGGGCAACCAAAATGGTCAAAGGCCTGGAAACGATGCCTTATGAGGAACGGCTTAGGGAGCTGGGTATGTTTAGCCTGGAGAAGAGAAGGTTAAGGGGTGATATGATAGCCATGTTCAAATATATAAAAGGATGTCATATTGAGGTGGGAGAAAGGTTGTTTTCTGCTGCTCCAGAGAAGCAGACACGGGGAAATGGATTCAAACTACAAGAAAGAAGATTCCACCTAAACATTAGGAAGAACTTCCTGACAGTGAGAGCTGTTCGGCAGTGGAATTTGCCGCCAAGGAGTGTGGTGGAGTCTCCTTCTTTGGATGTCTTTAAGCAGAGGCTTGACAGCCATCTGTCAGGAATGCTTTGATGGTGTTTCCTGCTTGGCAGGGGGTTGGACTGGATGGCCCTTGTGGTCTCTTCCAACTCTATGATTCTAAGATGATTACAACCCACGGTGGGTTTCTCTGATGGCAAACTAGGGGCTTGAGAAATCTTCTGTTTCTGTTTCCTGGCTATGAATTCAAGAAATGCAAGCCTTGGGGTGTCAAGAACCTGACAGGAGGTGATGCATGGCAGTGATTTGAATGCAGCTTGATGGGTCAGAAATTGGGCAAGCCTGCTCTACACAGTAAGTACTTCTAAATGTCACTCCCAATCAGGGATAGGCTACATTCCCCCACCCCTCCTGCCTATAAATCATGAAATTGGCCAAGTATCCATTTCTGGATCTTGATCTGAAATTATTTATATGCTGTGGGAGTGGGGACATGGGGACATTAAGGAGTGTGTGTCTATGCCCGTGTAAGTAAAGGGGCTTCTCAGCTATTGAAACTGCCAGTCTCTATTATTGTCATTTTTTTAAGTGTGAACAAAAAGGGCAAGGGTCGACACTAGTGGAAGCTGCCATCTTTCTTCTCCAACCATGCTCTCTGAATGACACTAAATCATCACACTTTGTTCTAGAGATGCATTGTTTGGGGGCACGGTTGTCATTTGAAAGCATCTGTAGAACAAAAGAAAGAGTATTTCAGCTTCCGGAATGTCCCCACCCTCAAACACTTCTTAAAATGCTTCTCCTTCTTGGTGAAATTGAGCAGCAATTTTTGTTTCCTTTCACTCCCTGGCCAACCACAGATATGGAGGGTAGGGCGGGGAGAATACTCTGAAAATCTTCAGATCAGAGTTAGGGGAACACCCAATGACTTCATATTTAGCTGTGAAGTTGCATTCTAAAATACAAAAAGTACCGGTAATCAAAAGCAGAGGAATAGTGTCTTCTTCTTTCGCTGCTAAACATATAGGCAGAAACAAAAGATTCCCATTGGGGGGAATGGTCCCTCTCTTTAGAATGATTCATAAATAAAAGCAATTGCTCGGTCATATCACAACTGTGCCCTGGAACTTTGCCTAATGACAAGGCAAACAAAGTCTCGTTTTGGGGCATGGTGGTGTAGATAGATAAGGACTCTAGAATCACTAAGTTAGTGACAACTCCCCCCCTCCTTGGGATGACTTTGGAATTAGAATGAAGATAGTCAAAGGCTTAGAGCAGGCATAGTCAAACTCAGCCCTCCAGACATTTTGGGACTACAACTCCCATCACCCCTAGCTAACAGGACCAGTGGTCAGGGATGATGGGAACTGTAGTCTCAAAACATCTGGAGGGCTGAGTTTGTCTATGCCTGGCTTAAAGGAACAAACTATGAAGCAAGGACAACAGCAAGATGGCTATTTGTTATAAGTTAACCAACAGGCACCCCAAGCCATGTTGCTTGGACAACTGGTAAAGGTAAAGGGACCCTTGACCATTAGGTCCAGTTGTGTCCGACTCTGGGGTTGCGGCGCTCATCTCGCGTTAATGGCTGAGGGAGCCGGCATACAGCTTCCGGGTCATGTGGCCAGCATGACAAAGCTGCTTCTGGAGAACCAGAGCAGCGCACGGAAACACCATTTACCTTCCCGCCGGAGCGGTACCTATTTATCTACTTGCACTTTGACGTGCTTTCGAACTGCTAGTGGGCAGGAGCAGGGACCGAGCAACGGGAGCTCACCCCGTCGCGGGGATTCGAACCGCCAACCTTCTGATCAGCAAGCCCTAGGCTCTGTGGTTTAACCCACAGCGCCACCCGCATCCCCTGGTAGACAGCTGTAAAACAGCAGAGACGCAGAAAGAGAAGTGATTCATGCTTTCCCTGCTTACTTATTTCCCCTCCTACCAAGCTACGTCCCCACCCTACCCAACAGGGATGCAAGATACATTACAGAGAAAAGCAATAATGGGGGGACTAAGCCCTGATACCCAACACTTCTCTGTCACACACTGCTGCTTGTCCACTTTTGCACAGAACGAGAGAGACAGAGGCAGGGAGAGAGAGAGAGCCCCCAGTTCCTACACCCAAGTGCCTAGTTTGGCTGTACAGTTTGATATCACAGAGCTCTTTTCTCTCCTCTTTCATCAAGCTCTAACTCAACCTTTCAAGAATTTTCTGTCCTTGTAACTTGGTGCCACTATTTTTAATTTTTGGCTGAAGTTCCTCCAAATGTTCTCATCAGTATTCCAGGGACAATCTGTCCTGCATACACAGCATTACCTCATCTTAACAGCTTCCAAAATCAGCTGTGTTATCTATCTATTGAGATACAGATATATATTTTGGACAAAAATCCCCCTGAATTATAGGTGCTGATAAGGCATCTAAGCCACAGAGCCAATAGCGAGAATATATGCCATGTCAGTTGGTAATAAATACCTAGTAGATCCTTGCAATGCAAAGTTTTCTAAGGCAACCTTCTTGTTGAAACGTAAAAAGCTTGGGCTGTGTTTCAACTGACTTCTTTCCTTTCCCCCAACATAATTAGCATTGTTTTCAGTGAATCAATGGGACCGTTATAAAATGTGTTTGCTATAATCAAGTTCTTGTTTTTATGCTGCTGATAATGTTAAAATATGATCCTACACAATGACTAATTAACGTTCTAAAAAAACCCACCATTTATTTAAATACAGAAGCACATGCACTTTATTAGTTCTGAGTTGGTCTCTCTCATTCTCTCTCTCTTTCTCCTTCTCTTCCCCTCCCCTTCTATTATTGATTTGTTCTTTCCTTTATTTTATTCTTCTCATTGTTACAAGTTTCCCATCAGCTCTTAGGGGAAGTTTTAGAATGGTAACTGTGATGGACGAAGGACCCTTCCTTTCGTCTTACAACTTCGTCCCCTCACTTATTAAAAGAACTAACAGGGCTTTCTTAGGTAAAACTAAACTCCCACTTATCCCTTTAGCCTTTCTGTAAACCTTTCTCTTTTTAAATAAAAGAGAGTCCCTTTCCAGCACCAACGTGGCCAGATACCCTTTTAAACTCTAGGCCAAATATGAGACTATCCCTCATGTCCACAGTATGAGGGGTTCAGCCACTAGAAATCCCCTCATGTAAAAGCTCACCTCTTCCCTGAGGTAACTTTGTGACACCCTGGGTCTGTCTGCCTATTTCGCCCTCACAGTGTACCTCGAAGACGCACCCTCACAGTTCCACTCTTGAAGGAAGTTTTGTCTTTTTAATGAGTGTCCACACAAATGAGTTTCATGTACCTTTGCTGGAAAATAACACAGACAACTTTCTGACTGGCACTTTAACGATGGAAATTTATTTGCTTAAGATCGTAATGGTTGCGTTAAGGTTTTTTTTTTTTGCATACAAGCTTAGTTTCAGTGGTAATATCTTTGTTAATCATATAATAGATAACCTTTGTTGTTGTTGTTGTTGTTGTTGTTGTTGTTGTTGTTGTTCAGTCGTTCAGTCGTGTCCGACTCTTCGTGACCCCATGGACCAGAGCACGCCAGGCACGCCTATCCTTCACTGCCTCTCACAGTTTGGCCAAACTCATGTTAGTAGCTTCGAGAACACCGTCCAACCATCTCATCCTCTGTCGTCCCCTTCTCCTTGTGCCCTCCATCTTTCCCAACATCAGGGTCTTTTCTAGGGATTCTTCTCTTCTCATGAGGTGGCCAAAGTACTGGAGCCTCAACTTCAGGATCTGTCCTTCTAGTGAGCACTCAGGGCTGATTTCTTTGAGAATGGATAGGTTTGATCTTCTTGCAGTCCATGGGACTCTCAAGAGTCTCCTCCAGCACCACAATTCAAAAGCATCAATTCTACAGCGATCAGCCTTCTTTATGGTCCAGCTCTCACTTCCGTACATTACTACTGGGAAAACCAGACCTTCTTTTCAACCACCCCACACTCCCTCTCCCAAGCACCCTCTCCACTGACAAAATGGCTGCCCATTCTCTTTAAACATCCAGCCGCCCCTCAGTCAGTTCAATCTGGAGTCTGATGGGCCGGGTTGAAAAGGATAGAACAAACAGTGCAAAAACGTCACAGTAAGATGAGGGTGTTTTGTTGCTGCTGGATTCTCTCTCTCTCTGTCTGAGTGTACAAGCAATAAACTACAAGTAAAAACTGAAAATAAAAAAGTTACGCACTAACTGCCTGGCAGGTATGTCTCTGCCACTTGCCAGAAGGGAAAGTGGTCTAAGGGAAAGGCTGTGGTGTGGCGGGTGCCCCAAAGGCAGCCATGCCCAGCTATCCTATACCAGACGGCATATATGATAGCAGGTATGGGGAGGGGGGTTAAAAACGTGGCTCCCTTCCAAAATCTGTGTTTGAAGGGACCGCAGATCATCTGCAAACCTCTGCTGCTTTGCCTGCTAGCTTTAATTTCAAACTACACAGGGAAAGGAAAATGCTTCACCTGACATCATGGTGACATGAGGTGACTGACCGGTGAGTGTCTGCGCTCATCTGTCAAAACAGCCCACGGGGGTTGGAGGGAGGAAGGACTCGGCCGGCTGGCTAGGAAAGCTTTGTCAATTAATTGCAATTTCCGTGACACATTTCTTTCAAAAGGCGTTGAAATGTACAGGTAAATGATGGAAATGGGGATGAAAATAGGACATTAGCCGATGTAACTTAGAAATAATGGATATTTGCTTATAAATGACCAAACACAGGAGAGACAGCACTATCACACCAACCACAAAAAGGCACCACTGTGACCATAAGTAGATAACTACTCTTGGGTGCCAGACCCTTCCAGTGTCCCTATTTTCCAGGTACAGTCCTAGATTTAGAGAAGCCATCATCACAGCTTCTGATTCGATCCTGGAATGTCCCACTTTCCCCTGTTTTCATCAGAGAAATGTTGGAGGTTTATGGAGTTACGCAGCCCTCCTGAGCCAAGAAGATAAGTAACTATACAACCTATACAAGACATCTGAAGGCAGACCCGTACGGGGAAGTTTTAAAATGTTTAATATTTTCTTAAGTTTGTATATATGTTGGAAGCCGCCCAGAGTGGCTGGGGCAACCCAGTTGGATGGGCGGGTATAAATAAATAATAGAATTATTATTACTATTATGGAATAGGACATCCCTATTTCATCAGAGAAATGTTGGAAGGTATGAGGTGTTAAGATCAGCAGTGGGGACTCTTTGGTTGTTCCGCCACCCTCCAAAAGTGTGGGGAATGACACCTTAGGAGAGAGTTACTCTGTGGCAGCCTTTCAGTCGTAGAATTTGACAGCCAATGTATTTTGTTTTGTGGAAGCCAACTATTTTATTGTATCTATAGTGTTTTGATTCAGCTGAAATGCTTTTGCTTGCTTTTTACAATACTGTAATAAGGATGTTTCTAATCCCTTTAAAAATGATTATATTGTTGCAACCTGCCCTGGGACCGTATGATCAAAGGTGGGTAAGAAACTGTACAGATAAATAAATGTTGCGAATCATTGCCTCACCCATTCTTACTTTCAGCATTTACCAATAAAGCTTGAATAAGTGCCGTCATAAATGGCAGAAATAATAGGGATATTACAGGGTAATTAATCAGAAGCATTTAGCGGGCCTTGACATTCAGCAGGAATTGTCAACAATTATTTTGCCATGCATTTGCCAATATCTCTTGGCAAATATTGACATTTCTTGGTAAATGATAGACAAGTGGGAAAATGTGTTTCTTAGACATCTGAAATGTAGAAATTATCAAAATATTCTGACATTTTCCAGTGAGCTCAAAAAATCATAAGATCTACTACTAAATAACATAATTCCCCAGTGGGCCATTCATGCTTTATGCATAGCAAACATTCATTTGCCATCAAGTATATGCTCTATGTGGAGCCGTAGCACATCTTTAGTTAGTTTATATGGATAATACCCATTTTGTATGGGTTTTGCACTTAAAATTTGCACTTGTTTCCAGCATTTACTTTAACTGTAGAAGTAAAGGCAAGTGTGCTGGCCCCAAGGGTTTGTCCATGAAGCGAGGTCCACGTCCAGTCCTGGGTCTAGGGGTCCAAAGGAGGTCAATCCGGCGGGGAGCAAGGCAGGGAGCAGGTCAAGGTCCAAGGCAGGTTGAGGCACAAGGTTGCAGGTTGAGCACACGCTTGCAACTAAGTTGCTCACGCAACTTGGGCTGGGTCTGGCTGGCTTTTATCTGGCCCTATGCTTAGGGCGGTCCCGATCCTCCGGAGACTCGCCTCTCCTCCGGGCCTGGAGGCGAGCACTCCTCCTGCAGACACTTAACTCCCTTCGCCTCTCTGCCCTGAGCCTCTGTAGCTCAGGAGAGGCTGGTGGGTTACTGGACCCAGGGGATGCCTCAGCTTCCTCTGAAGAGGCTGGGAGTGGAGCACCTGCAGGCAATGGGTCCTCCCTCCCATCAGGAGCCAGAGCAGACTCTGCTGATGCCTGCACCTGGGGATCCAGCACAGGTGGGGATCCTTCAGGCTCAAGCCCTGGCCCCGGCTCAGCTGGTTCTGGAGGCGGGGAATCCTGTGCAGGCTGGGATCCCTCAGGTTCAGCATCAGAGTCTGACTCCCAGGCCATCACACCATCCCCCCTCCCAGGCCTCCCCCTCAACCGAGGGGCCGGACCAGGCTTGCTGGGGTAAGTTGCATGGAAATCACGGAGGCAGGCAGGTGCGTGGACGTTTCCCGCTGGTTCCCATGAACGATCCTCAGGCCCATACCCCTTCCAGTCGATGAGGTATTGGAGCTTCCCCCTGCGGTATCGTGAGTCGAGAATGCGCTCCACCTCGTACTCAGGCTCCCCCTCAACCAAAACTGGCTGCGGTCGTGGATTGTCCGGGTGGAACTCGTCGGGCGGGGCGACTGGACTAAGTAGGGACCGGTGGAATACTGGGTGAACCTTGAGCGATGGAGGTAACTGGAGGCGAAACGCCACCGGCGACACCTGCGCAGTGATGGTGAATGGGCCGGCAAACCGTGCATCCAGCTTTCGTGAGGGCCGAGAAGGATGCAGGTGACGGGTAGAGAGCCACACCCGATCGCCAACATGGAGTTCTGGCCCCTCCTGACGATGTCGGTCAGCCTGGGCCTTGTATGCGTCCTTGGCCTGGCGCAGTTGCTCCATCAATAATTGTTGCTGGGACTGAAGCTCCTGAAGCCAGTCTGTCACTGCGGGGACCGCGGAAGCTGGCAGCACGTCCGGGAACAAACGTGGATGGTAGCCGTAGGAGGCCTGGAACGGGGTCTGCTGGGTGGAGGCGTTCACTGCATTGTTGTAGGCGAACTCCGCCAATGGCAAGTGATCGACCCAGTCATCCTGCTGAAAGCTGCAGTAACACCGGAGGTACTGCTCCAGCACCGCATTTGCCCTTTCCGTCTGGCCATCGGTCTGCGGGTGGTGGGCCGAAGATAGACAGACCTCCGTCCCAAGGGTCTGGTGCAGGGCTCGCCAGAAGTGGGATGTGAACTGGACGCCGCGGTCAGAAACCACACGCTCGGGCAGGCCATGCAGGCGGAAGATGTGCTGCAAGTACAGCTGAGCCGTTTCCTTAGCTGTGGGTATGGACGGGCAGGGGGCACAGTGCACCATCTTAGTGAAATGGTCCGTGAAAACCAGGAGGCAGGTACAGTGACGAGATGGGGGCAAGTCCACCACAAAGTCCAGCGAGACCGTGTGCCAGGGACGCGGTGGGACTGGTAATGGCTGGAGCAGACCGGGGGGTCGCCCGGTAGGACCCTTGGCCCGCCGGCAGACGTCGCAACCAGCAACATAGCGTGCCACATCAGCCTTCAGGCGGGGCCACCAGAACTCCCGGCTTACCAGATGGGTGGTCCGGTACCGCCCAAAGTGCCCTGCTGCTGGGGCATCGTGGGACACCTGGAGAACCTCAGCCCGCAATGGCCCTGGTGGGATGTATAGACGACCCTGGTGCAGCAGTAGGCCCTGGTGCAGGGCCAGCCCCGGATATCGAGGGCATGACCCGTCAGACAGTTCCCGGAGCCGTTCCTGTGCCCAAGCATCGACCCGTTGCTGTTCTCGCACCCGAGCCTGCAGCGGCTTGGCCTCCTGAGTGGCCAGGAATGCGGCTGGTGGTAAGATAGTCGTCGGTACTGCCTGCTGTACAGTGTCTGCAACGTCCTCAGGTTTCCGGGACAGGGCATCCGCTTTCCGGTTTTGGGAGCTAGGGATGTAGCGGATCCGGAACTGGAACCGGGAGAAAAACAGCGCCCACCGGATCTGCCTTTGGTTCAACTTGCGGGTGGTCTGGAGGTACTCCAGATTCCGGTGGTCCGTTCTCACTTCCACCGGGTGTCGTGCCCCCTCCAGATGATGGCGCCAGACCTCAAAGGCCACCTTGATGGCCAGTAGTTCCCGCTCCCACACGGTATAGTTACGCTCCGCCGGAAGGAGCTGCCGGGAGTAGTAAGCGCAGGGTAACAGTGGCGCATCGGGTCCGTGTTGCTGAGACAGGATGGCACCGAGAGCCGTACTGGAGGCATCAGTCTCCACCACGAAGGGACGAGAGGGATCAGGGTGCTGTAAAATCGGCGCCCTCTGGAAACAGGCTTTCAACCCCTGAAATGCCACTTCAGCCTCCTCATCCCAGGAGAAGGGCGTCTTGGGGCGCAGCAGTCGGGTTAATGGGGTGGTGCGATGAGCATAATCTGCAATGAAGGTCCGGTAATAGTTGGCGAACCCTAGGAACCGCTGTAAGTCCTTGCGGTTCCGGGGCGCTGCCCACTCTTGAACCGCAGCCACCTTCCCAGGGTCCATCTGCACCCCGTCAGGGGAGAGTCGGTGTCCAAGGAAGTCCACTGACCGCTGGTGGAACTCGCACTTGCTGAGCTTGGCGTACAGGCGGTGCTCCCGCAAGCGCTGCAACACGGACCGAACATGACTCTCGTGACGGGCTGGGTCACGGGAATAAATCAGAATA
Organism: Lacerta agilis; assembly: GCF_009819535.1. Taxonomy (NCBI): domain Eukaryota; kingdom Metazoa; phylum Chordata; class Lepidosauria; order Squamata; family Lacertidae; genus Lacerta; species Lacerta agilis. Next base: position 95,399,608 of record NC_046315.1, on the reverse strand, counting down.
TCATCTAGGTACACCACCACGTATTTGTCTAGCAAGTCCTGGAACACGTGGTTGATGTACCGTTGAAACACGGCGGGCGCGTTGCATAATCCGAACGGCATAACCAGGTATTCAAACTGCCCATACCGGGTCCCGAATGCAGTCTTCCACTCGTCCCCAGCACGGATCCGAATCAAGTTGTAGGCCCCTCGGAGGTCCAGTTTGGTGAACATCTGCGCCCCCTGCACCCGCTCCAGCAATTCTGCAATAAGGGGCAAGGGGTACCGGTCTGGGATGGTGATCTTATTCAGGGCCCGGTAGTCATGGCAGAGGCGAAGCTCCCCACACTTCTTCTTAACGAAGAGTACAGGAGCGGCAGTGGGTGAGGTAGAGGGTCTAATGAACCCACGTTCCAGGTTCTTGCGAAGGAAGTCCTGCAAGGCTTCACGCTCTGGCTCCGAAAGAGAATATAGGCGGCTCACAGGCAGGGGCGCCCCAGGCTGTAGGTCTATGCCGCAGTCGAAGGACCGATGAGGCGGCAGCTTGTCTGCTCCCTGTTCCTCGAACACGTCTAAATAGTCCTGGTACACGGCAGGGAGCGTTGACACAGCCTGCCCCATGGGGGCAGCTGCTACTAACTCGGACTGAGCACGGGAACCCGGGTCTGGGAAGCGTACAGTCCGATTGACCCAGTCGATCTGAACATTGTGTGACTCCAGCCAGTCCATCCCAAGCACCAGGGGGAACCGGGGCATGGTGGCAATGTCCAGGGTTCGCACCTCCCGGTGCTGCTGGTAGCACAGGACCAAGGGCTGGGTCTCCCGAGTAACAGCGCCCGAGCGTAGGAGCCGTCCGTCAATTGCCTCCACCTGTACTGGTTCCGGCTTGTTCTGAAGCGGCACCTGATGCTGAGTGGCGAAGGCAGAGTCCATATAGGAGCGGGTTGCCCCCGAATCCACCAGAGCGTGGGTGAGAATCCAGGGCCCACCGGGGGGGTATAGACGCACCGGTATCATGAGGTGTTGCAATTCCACTGGTGAGGGCCCATCATGCGATGCTTGGGTCCCCAGGTAGCCTGGGCCATCGGCTACTGGGGTTGGCAGTTTTCCCTGCGGCTGGCGTTTCTCAGGGCAGGTTCGGGCGTAGTGTCCACTCCCACCGCAGTAGAGACACAGGTTCCCCTCCCGACGCCGAGTCTTTTCCGAGGGGGAGAGGCGAGGCCGCGCTGCCCCGAGCTGCATCGGCTCCTCCAATGACTCAGCTCTGGCCACGGAACTGCAGGGAAGCACCGGCGCCGGGAGCCCGGAGTGCCGGCGGCCCTGGGCCTGGTGACGGTCCTCCAACCGATCGTCTATCTGCAGACTCCGTTGGATGAGGGCATCCAGTGTGGCAGGGCGATCCAACGTGGCCAGCTGATCCAGTATCTCGTCTGAAAGTCCCTCGAGATACTGGTCCCGCAGGGCAGAGTCGTTCCAGGTCAAGTCCTGCGCCAGCAGCCGAAATTCCGTGGCGTAGGTGGCCACTGTGGACTTGCCCTGTTTCAACCGCCGAATTGCCCGATTGGCTTGACTCCCCTTCTGAGGGTTGGCGAACGTGGTTTCCAGATGATTGCAAAACCCCGTATAGTCTGTCAGCAAGGGGGAGTCTTGCCGGAGCAGCGGCAACGCCCACTTGGCCGCCTGGTCCTTCAGCAAGCTGATCAGGAAGTGCACCTTGGTGCGGTCGTCAGGGAAATCCCGAGCTCGCCCCTGAATATACAGCTTGGCCTGGGCGAGAAACATGGGAAAGCTGGCTGGGGACCCATCAAATTTCTCTGGCAGGGCCACTGGGTACTTGCCAGGAGCTGGGGCGGCGGCCCCAGGAGCCGGTAGGGCATCCAAACGCTGCTGAAGCGCCGTAACCGCATTGCTTAGCTGCTGCACGGTGTGGGTCAAGGCCTGGTTCTTCTGGGCCAATGCCACTAGCGCAGCCGCCTGGTCAGCCATGGCTACTAGTTCCTCCCGAACGCACCCCAGCGAAGGGGGAGTGCGGGTGAGGCGTGAGCAAACTGTGCTGGCCCCAAGGGTTTGTCCATGAAGCGAGGTCCACGTCCAGTCCTGGGTCTAGGGGTCCAAAGGAGGTCAATCCGGCGGGGAGCAAGGCAGGGAGCAGGTCAAGGTCCAAGGCAGGTTGAGGCACAAGGTTGCAGGTTGAGCACACGCTTGCAACTAAGTTGCTCACGCAACTTGGGCTGGGTCTGGCTGGCTTTTATCTGGCCCTATGCTTAGGGCGGTCCCGATCCTCCGGAGACTCGCCTCTCCTCCGGGCCTGGAGGCGAGCACTCCTCCTGCAGACACTTAACTCCCTTCGCCTCTCTGCCCTGAGCCTCTGTAGCTCAGGAGAGGCTGGTGGGTTACTGGACCCAGGGGATGCCTCAGCTTCCTCTGAAGAGGCTGGGAGTGGAGCACCTGCAGGCAATGGGTCCTCCCTCCCATCAGGAGCCAGAGCAGACTCTGCTGATGCCTGCACCTGGGGATCCAGCACAGGTGGGGATCCTTCAGGCTCAAGCCCTGGCCCCGGCTCAGCTGGTTCTGGAGGCGGGGAATCCTGTGCAGGCTGGGATCCCTCAGGTTCAGCATCAGAGTCTGACTCCCAGGCCATCACAGCAAGAAAGCATTATAAACATCTGTATTTAGCTTGTCTTATATATGTTAAAAAAAAGAGCAGAGACATCACCTTGCCGACAAAGGTCCATATAGTTAAAGCTATGGTTTTCCCAGTAGTAATGTATGGAAGTGAGAGCTGGACCATCAAGAAGGCTGATCGCCAAATAATTAATTGATGCTTTTGAATTATGGTGCTGGAGGAGACTCTTGAGAGTCCCATGGACTGCAAAAAGATCAAACCTATCCATCCTTAAAGAAATCAGCCCTGAGCGCTCACTGGAAGGGCAGATCCTGAAGTTGAGACTCCAATACTTTGGCCACCTCATGAGAAGAGAAGACTCCCTAGAAAAGACCCTGATGTTGGGAAAGATGGAGGGCACAAGGAGAAGGGGACGACAGAGGACGAGATGGTTGGACAGTGTTCTCGAAGTGACTGGCATGAGTTTGGCCAAACTGCGGGAGGCAGTGAAGGATAGGGGTGCCTGGCGTGCTCTGGTCCATGGGGTCACGAAGAGTCAGACACGACTGAACGACTGAACAACAATATATGTTACACATAAGACAAGTGAAATACATATTATGTAAGCTGATGGTTTATATAGCAAATGCTTTTTACTATACGCTTCAGTTAATTTGTAAACAGCTGATGTGTAAAACTGCTTTGAACCGTACTGTTAGATTTCAGACTTGCAAAGTTAAGACTTATGCTTTCATTTAGCATTTCAGTGCCAAAAACAATACCATGCTAAATAATAAGAAGTTTTCGGGATATTTTAGATAAAGCTTCTTTACAAGACGGACATTAATTATGATTTATGTATGCTCACTCAGGTTTGGCTCATGTTGAATTTGCTTGGAACACATCCAAGCCAAATTTAACTAAGCATTCAATTATTGAGAGAAAACACTACAAAGATGTCATGGCAGGCTGAGCGAACACCACAACTGAGAAAAATTCAAACATTTGTTGAACTCATTGAATATATTTTAGGTTAACAGCGGTTTTCAAAGTGAGAGGTTTACAAATGTTAACTTCCTGTATTATGCTGATATTATACAGCAGAACAGCACACATAAGAGGTGAGGAAATATGTCAAACATTTTACAGCACCCAGTACTGACATTTAAAACAACATGAGAAGTGCAAATGAAGCGATGTATTTTTATTTTAACTTCTGGTGGTCTAATCTAATAACTACATCAGAGTGGTTAACAGATTTTCTAACTCCAGAAACACTTTCCAACATTGGTCTGTCTGATGAGAACCTCTGAGGGTCTCCACAGAATTCCTATGTGTTATTTAGAATGTTGTGGCATATATTGGAGCTCACAATCTGTTTATGCTGAAAAACATCAGTCAAGGCAGCTCACATGAAATGTAGAAACAAAATGTAGAATACAGTATTTAAACACAATCATCGATAGAGAGAATCACAGCAGGGTTTTTCTTTTTCTTGTCTTGCTAATAGCTTGTCTTGGCTACTTTATTTATAGTTGCAATTTATAATATAATGTAATTTATTTTTCTGGCTACTGTAATAATGTCATTTATTTTTCTGGCTACTGGCGACCATGTTGGAGGTATCCCTCTTCCTACCAGCTTCTAGGAACGGCACGCGTGGATACTGCTATTGCACTCAGGTCCTGCTCTCAGAGTTCACAGTGGCATCTGGTTGGCTGCTGTGAGTACCAAATGCTGGACTAGATGGGCCTTTGGCCTGATCCAGTGGGGCGCTTATTTGAATATTTCTATGTAAACCACTTTGCAAGGTCTACGAAGAGTCGGACACGACTGAATGACTGAACAACAACAAAAGGTCTAAACACGCAAATAGATGCTTCAGTCGAGATATGACGAAGACATGTCCTTCTCTGACTGGTGATGAGGTCGGTTCAGATCTGTTTGGTCTCACCATTGCCTCCTATAAACTAAGAGTGTGCCCTACCAAGTCCAGCCATTGGCCTCTCAGTGAAATGGATCTTGAGTTGAAAGGCCTCTGCCATGGCTTTTGGAGAGTTCCTGCTAGCCCAAGTACTATAGGTAGCCCAATGGTCTGGCATAAGCCTGGCACCTGGACCTATTATTATGATACACACATTTCCCAATGCCTAATAGAGTTTATACTGCATTTTCAGGTTCCAGGGAATGGAGTGAGGGTGTTGCTCTAGCATCACTGCTCCTGTCACTTCCTGGTCCCCCAGCTGCTGCCATGACAGCAACCGCTGGGCAACCAAGCTATCCACCACAGCAGGTTCCCTTATAGCTACCAGCATACTTCCATTTGGAAGAAGAGGCATCAAAATAGGCTAGAAAGTGAGACTAGAAAGAGTGTCCCTATTCCATAGAGAGCTCCCTTGCTGCAGGCATAGCTATAGGAAGCTGGGCCATATGCCCAACCCACTGGCTGAAGACCTATGATCTAGATGCTTTAGCCATTTCAAGGCTCCAGGTCTGCACATAGGACTGAGGTGCCACTCTTGAGATATTTCCAGAACAAAGTCTATTGCAAAGGATAGCACAGCTGTCAGGGACTGGTTGGATGCAGAGGAATAGTGGGAGGAAACAGCTGGGGAACTGCCAAGGGAAGAAGACTCAGAGCCTGGGAAGCAGTGCTGGAAGCTGAAGAGGTAACAAGGCTTAGCGAGCTGAGAGAGTCTGTGGCAGAGAGAAGACCAGAATCAGAGACAGAAGCTGAAGCAGGAGAGGCCAAGAGGCAGAGATGAGTCAGCCATAGGTGTCTTCCCCTCCTGCTGCAACAGGTTCCCCTCTCCTCTGGTCTCCCAGAACCAGAAGAGGCATGAAAAGGACAGACACAGACTCTGATTGCTTGGGGAAAGCCCAGTGAGGGGCAGGGGGGGGGACACATAGATGGCTGTGAGGATGTGGGGACCTTTCATCTCAGCAACTGATCCATGGGGCAAGACCTGCTGGGAGACTGCGTTCTTGCTAATAAAGAGTTAACTTCAACATGGATAGTGTGATTTACTGCTGGCTCACTCTCATCAACAGCCAAGAGGTGGAAAGTAGGGGCAACTGGTGGGTCTTGTTGCTCTGACTAAGTACACTATTTCAGAAAACAAGGGCATTGGAACGTGGAAAAGTTTAGCAAGAAACTAAACCAGTTAATGGTGAGCAAACACCACAGCAATGGATTTATTCTAAACGTTCAATACAACAAGCTGATTCTATAAAAGAAGTCAAATTGAAATGTCTCAGGAAGAGTCCTATGCCGTACAGGTGCCTGAAGAAGCATTTTGCCTATTAGAAAAGAGGAAAACTTATATCCACTGTATCTTCTGGGGCTACAGATATAATCCACTTTGTTTGTAATGAGCACTTATATGACAGTATTCATGAAGCTCATTTAAGTACTGGCCAAGGTAGCATTAAAAACAAAATGCTAAAACTGCCGTGATCTATTTAAACCTCTGCTCACCATGTCAACAAAAATCTTCAGCTCCCTAGACAGGCCTAGCAGGGGAAACAGCGCTGTCCTCAGAAATGAATTCACATTGCTAGGTTGAGTTAATAGACATGCAAAGTCAGCAGGATGGAGAATATCAAATTATTCTTGTATATCAGGGCTACTTAACCAAGTCTGTCATCCTCAGAGTCTTAGCAAGCAAAGGTGCAAAAGAAGTTGCAGACAATCTTATGGAGATTTTTTACTACTTTGGAGCTTTATTTTATTATACAGAATAATGGTGGGCATGAGTTTGCCAACAGAGTGGTAGAGGATAGTGCATAGTTCCCTCTTCGTGGATATCTCTTTGATGTGTGGTGAATGTGCACTATTGGCAACTGTAACATATATTTGCCCCTCAACTTCAATATGCCTCACGTATATATGTCAAACATGATCCACACAGGTGGCTAATGGAGCTACATAAGATAAGAATCAGGTTGTTATTAGCACCTTATCCATTTCAGAAGCCAGAGATTGCAAAGATCCATTACAAAAGCAAACCGTCCAAGTGTTCCTATTTTCCAGGGACATCTCTGATTTAGATTTGATCCAAGAATGTCCTGTTTTTCCTTAGGATGTCCCTATTTTCATTGAAGAAATGTTGGAGGGTGTGGAGTTATCCAACCCCTAAGCTGTCTGAAGGCAATCCTGTATAGGGAAGTTTTCTTTTAATGTTTAATGTTATATTATGTTTCTGTATATGACGGTAGCTGCCCAGAGTGGCTGGGGCAACCCAATAACATGTGTGGGGTATAAATAGTAAAATTATCATTATGGAATGGGATGTCTCTATTTTCATCGGAGGAATGTTGGAGGGTATGCAAAAGGCTGCTGTAGACAATGTACAGTCTATACAAGATAAATGCTATAGTTCATACCATCATTTTATCCAATATTGGAGGCAGTGAAAGATCAATATAAGGATTGGGCATTCTTACCTAGGAGTAAGTGTGACTGAGCTCAATGGAGCTTTCTTCTAAGTAGCCATGTATAGGATTTCGCTGTTAGAATCCTGCATCCACGGCCTGCTACTGCAGCTCTTTCCTCAGTTATCAAAATTTCCTCGTCCCTTTAACAAGGCATCTTCTTTTGATGCTTGGAATCAGCCACTTCCCAACACCTCTCCCCCACCCCCACCCCACTCAAAGCAGGTCAAAATATTGAACCTAACTCTTTGTGGCTGGGAATATTTCCTTTGCTTATGATATGTCCTCCATGTTAGGAATGCCTCTACCCAAATCAGACCATTGGTTCCCCAAGCTCGATGCTGTCCACACTAATTGGCTGGGTTTTCAGACAGAGGGTGGTCTTTTTCTAGCCAGGGACTGAACTTTGGACAAGCCCTTCCCCATTAATGGTGCTGTACAATGCTGTATATGATGCGGGTGGCGCTGTGGGTTAAACCACAGAGCCTCTGGCTTGCTGATCAGAAGGTTGGCTGTTCGAATCCCCGCGACGGGGTGAGCTCCTGTTGCTCGGTCCCAGCTCCTGCCCACCTAGCAGTTTGAAAGCACGTCAAAGTGCAAGTAGATTAATAGGTACCACTCCGACGGGAAGGTAAACGGCGTTTCTGTGCGCTGCTCTGGTTTGCCAGAAGTGGCTTAGTCATGCTGGCCGCATGACCCAGAAGCTGTACGCCGGCTCCCTCAGCCAGTAACGCGAGATGAGCGCAGCAACCGCAGAGTCGGACATGACTGGACCTGATGGTCAGGGGTCCTTTACCTTTGCAATGCTGTATAAAAGAACAGCAATATCAACAACAACGAGTTTTCAAATTGCAGATAACTCTTCAGGACTGTGATTATCTTGGGAAATCTGGCCCTCCTCTGTCTCTGATGGATAGCATTTGTGGTGCAACTCTGGATTTACAAGGATATTTGATAGGGACATTTGGACTGTATAAAAGAAGGAGAAAATTGCACTGATGCTGTGGTGCTGGTTGCTTGGTTACTTCTTTTGGTATCGTATCTATGCTGCTTTTATTTCCTTTCCCTGTGACTCTGCGACTTTACATTTATTAATATTGAATCTATCAGTGTTGCATGTAGCCCTCACAACTCTAATCTCTTTAGGTTGCTATGCAGCCTTATTTCAGTCCCCTGTGTGTTTTAACAATTCTGTTGTCAGATGAAAATATTACCACAGTTGGGCTTATTCCAAAAAATCATCCTGCAAGAATGGCTATATAAATCAGCTATGCAGAATGCCAGGGGACTGTGGTTTATTTAGTTGGAAACTGGAAACTAAAAAAAAAAAAGGGGGGGGGCTCCTAAAAATTCTATATAGGGTACCACAGCAGCATAGAATGTAATTGTTTCCCAGCTTTCAGTATTCTGTGAAAGAAGCAGCTAAAAGGGTTACAAAGGAACGCTCTGTGGCCGACAAGTTGAGAAATGTCCATCCAATATGTTGGAAAGATAATATATTAGAATGATGACTTCTTTCCATAATTTGTTTCTTTCAGGAAACTGCTCTGCAGTTATCGGTAGAAATATTATGGTTTATTGATATACTGCTTTTTGGCCCTGAAACTGGTAGGATATAACTAAAGCACAATAAACACAATAAATCAATCAAACGATATATAAAACAGCAAAATCACCGAAACCCCACCAACCGCACTGGGTATGCGTTTTTGAGCTGCATTCATGTTCTCAGCACAAGTGCCGTTCTCCTGTTTTTCCCCTCTCACTGGAATCCAAGTTAACTAACATCCACCACCCTCTGGTTAGCTAGTACAATCAATCACCTAAGGAAAGCCCAATCCACAAAAACAGGAGGGTTGGCCTTGCCCTTGTCTCACCCCGAAGGAGTGACCGTCCCTTTGGTGTCACTCCATTTGAGGTTGGCCTGCCAGTGGCCTGCAAATATAGATGTTCTGCCCCTAGAAACCAGCCACAGATGGGGAAACGTTCTTGCTCTTCGTGGGCAGGGCGGGCTGGCCAAACCTTCAAGCTTCTCCAACAGACTGCTGTTCTCTAGGTGCAGCAGAAAAGGGCTGTGGAGGCTAAAGTTGGCATCTACCAACTTTACTCCATTCTCACATCACAATACCTATCAGAGAACTGGACAGCCCAACAACCCTATTTAGACATTCTGCTGCGTGTAAAACCTACAGGGAGAAGTACACTGAGCTTCCACCATTGCTCTTGCTGCTTGTGTGTACGTTTGAAGCATGACCATAATAGCCAAATAAGGCTAAAGACTCCAGAAAACCTGGCCTGATCCCATTAACTTCCCCTAAAACCTCAAAAGTCAAAGTAACTTTAAGGTCAGGGATTATGTTATGGGGCAGTTGTGGGCAAAAGAGAACAATGGTGCCCAGTGCAGATGCTTTTTGTTTCCACGAGATCATCTGCTTATGGAGCCGGGCATAGCGTCTCTGCGTCCAGTCCCTGTGTCCGTGGGATTGCGCTACTGCGCATGTGCTCCACGGACAGCCGTTGGGACTTGGAGCGCAGAGATGCTCTGCACGTGTTCCCGATGTTGCTAGGGCAAGAGGGACGCTATGCGCAGAGCTGGCTACGTCATGTGGCTCTTGCGTTGTTAGAAAAAAAACCAACCAAGATAAGCGAGAGCCGCTCAGTCAGCTCTGCGCATGTCCCTGACGTTGCTAGGGCAACAGTTTGACCACATATGTTCTAGTGCCCGTTAATTTAACGGGGTTAATGTCTAGTCCTACATAATCAGCAACCAAAATCTCCAGCAGGGTGATACTCTAGATAGGGGACTGAAACTCCCCAACTACCCTACAGATGGTCAGACTCTACCACCTGTGGTCCTCCAGATATTATTGGGACTACAACTCTCATATGCCCCAGACAACATGGCCAGTGGTCTGGGATGATGGGAATTGGATGCCAGTTGGAGGCCACCCCTTCTGCTTAGATTAAGTTAGCATCATCTAGCAAAGTAAGTTTTGATGGTCATAGTATGTGGTTGAGGAAGTGGGACATACAAAAGGCAGAGAAATGAATGTACAGTAAGCCCACAACTTATGCAGGGGTTATGTTACGGATATCGCACCTAAAGCCGACATCGTGTATAGCCAAAGCACATTGGGTGTGATTTCGGGTGGGATTGCTAATATCTTTTCGCCTGGACACCCACTCCCTTCGCAGCACCCCTTTTTATTTTTATTTGTACTTTGCCAAGCACGTAAAGCGGAATGCGCAAAAGTTAAATGTGTGTGCATTGCAGTTTCACTGTACTCCGTGAAAGATCCACCAAAGGGCCAGGTTCCATAAATTACAGGATTTGAGGACTTTTTCAAACAAACAAACAAACTGCATTTTCATTAAAATTTGGTAGAAATGCTAGGAATAGAACAAAGTTCCTTCAAGAGTCTCACTGTGGCCTACTGGTTGGTTATAAGAATGTTTTTAAGCTTCCCGTTCCCGAAGAAGAGTCTTTCAACCTCCAGTAATCCAGCATGATTTTGCTAGTTGCATTCCGAAACACCGCATAATAGCATTCTTGATAATTTAATTAAGAATTGAGCAACAGGCCCCATGTGTGAAACTCGGCGCAGCAGGCCTCCTCTGAATGTGCTGCAATGTACAAGTGCACTTCTGCCGGCTACATTGCAACAAAGCCTGAGCCAATGAAGTGAGGGAGGAGCAGGTGGAAGCTGGGCAAAAGGAAAAGCAGCTCCTCTTAAAAGGACATGCCATTTGTTTCACAAGTCCAACTGCTCAGCCCATTCATATTCAATCCCACGCCTCTATTCTAGCGTAATATATTTGTGCCAGATGCAATTTCAAGCTATTACTCACAGCAGGAAGGCTAGAAACCCATTTTTGATGGGGGGACCACACATTTTCAGTAGTTTGGGGCACATTACTCTTGCTGAGCCTAAATGGTTCATGGTTGTTAAATTTGAATTTTATTCACCTGTGCTGACCTAATTGCATTTAAACAAAATTCCTTTCAAAGTATCCCTTTAACAATGGGAAATACCTTGATATTTCTCCGTTTGTCCCTGTGCCCAGTTCCCCACTGTTATTGCCTTGCCGAAAATCCATTTCAGGGTGGTGGGGGGAGGGGGGAGGGGGATGGAAACGCTGAAAGGTTTTAAATTATAAAAAGGAGAATGCGCTGGATAGGCTCTCTGAATCTGCATCATAGGTCACTGTGGTTTTCTAGCTCTCACGTTAACATTATGTTTAAATAAATTGATGCAGGAAATACATAAGCATTTGTAACTCACAACCAGCTGAATACAAATGCCATTTTGGGCCAGAAACTGCCCAAGGAAGAATACATAAGACATTTTCATTAGCAGATAAAGGAATTCGTTTGATGCTAGCTGGATGGCCTCTGCTAAAGAATTCAAGTACTGCAAGTGATGCTTATGTATAACTGCCCTTTTATTTTACAATCTGGCGTTTCCCCCACATTCAACTGCATTGATTCATTGCAGTCTGAGCTTTTCAAAGCACGGCTACCAACAATTTTTACGTGTGAAAATCTGAGGTTATTTCTTAGGCAAAGCCTTTGAAGAATTTCAACAGAAGCTAAAAAGAGTTTCAGTAAGACTAGCAAAAATTACATTTTGGGGGGAAGTGTTGGATGGGTGTGTATACGAAGCCGGCAAAATGTTATCTGAAAAATCCATAGGGTTATTATCTGTCTTCAGAGCTATTTAGCACATTTGTTTCCTCTTGCTGCTCCTGTAGTGACTGTGACGATGTCCTCATGTCATAATCTGGGTACATTACAATGTCACTGGGGATAAAACCAAACTAAAACTAAATGCTCAAATTTAAAACTTACGGTGGCTATCATTACTCTTAATAACTCAGCTACAATTTTTCATATCTTTGTAAATTAGCTTATTCTTTTGATTATTTATACATTATGCATGTCTGCAGAAACTGTAATATTCCTTAAAGTATTTCAAATAAAAAACCCTATTTCTTTTTTTTAAATGCCCCACTCAGAATGACTGTCCGAACTGATTTCAGTTCTGTTAGATAAACCAGACCAGCGTTTCTCTGCTGCAGAGCTGTTGCTCATCCAACGGGAGTGGTGGCTGTAGAGCAGGGGGTACCACGTTCTGGAATGGAACAGGGCTGGTTGTGGTGAACTGGCTGCTACACAACTGCACCTGTGGGAGCACCAAGCAGGCTTCCTTGGTGCACTCGTGCAGCCCCAGCCCCTTCAAGTCAGCTGCTCCTGCCTCAGTGTAGAAACTATTGGACAAGACGGATGAATAATCTGACCTGGTATGGATCAGATTCCTAAATTCCTATGCCTTTTCCCTCCTCCTCCTCCTCCACCCTAGTTCCTCCCTGCTTCTCTCTCTCTTTCTGTCTCTCCCTTCCTCTACTTACTGCAGTCATTGCAGGGATTTATCAATCAGTTCCTCTGCGTATACAGGGTTGCTGAATCTGCAGACTACAATATTTCATTTTCCGTCTGACTTTGTAACTGCAACTGAAGCTAGGCTCTGACTGAGAAGCAGGCCAAGGTCCACGGCCATGGGGCTGCCACGCCTGCACACACTTAGGCTGCCTCTGAATTATACCTATAATAGCATCTGAGGAAAATATGGAGGTTTGAGCCTCAACTAAACATCTGAAGGATTGGGGGGCATTTCACTAATTCCAACTGGATGCAGTCCAGAAAAGTGAGAAAAGATGGAGCATTTAGTACATCTGCTCTATAGGTTACCAAGTCTGGTGATGCAAATATGCTTATATGTTGGGTGCTGAGTTTAAGGATGCATTGTTGTCTGTGCTCACTCCAAAAGTGGTCATGGTTTTTCTGCACATGCATGCAAAGACTCTGAGGGTCCTCAAGAAAATCCGTCCCTGCTGTCACACCTCCTCTTTCCCCTTCCTAAAGGCAAAGAAACTTACATTGCGGCAGGTGAAGATGAAGGCCCTCGGTGCAACATCTTTTTTGTGCTAAAGAATGGGACTCATAAAGACCAGTCCTGGAATTCCTGGTGGGAAGCTAATACTGCAGATGCCATTCCCACCAAAGAAAAGTATATATAGCCATTTGGCACGTGGCATTCGGGATGTGGGTGGTGCTGTGGTCTAAACCACAGAGCCTAGGGCTTGCCGATCAGAAGGTCGGCGGTTCGAATCCCCGCGACGGGGTGAGCTCCCGTTGCTCGGCCCCAGCTCCTGCCCGCCTAGCAGTTCAAAAGCACGCCAGTGCAAGTAGATAAATAGGTACCGCTCCGGCGGGAAGGTAAAGGGTGTTTCCGTGCACTGCTCTGGTTCGCCAGAAGTGGCTTAGTCATGCTGGCCACATGACCCGGAAGCTGTACGCCGGTTCCCTCGGCCAGTAAAGCGAGATGAGTGCCGCAACCCCAGAGTCATCCATGACTGGACTTAACTGTCAGGAGTCCCTTTACCTTTAATAAGTGTTTTATTTATATCATGTACTGCTACTATTATTACTTTTTAATAATTTTTTAAATTATATTCTGGGAGTGGTGGTGGATTCCCCTTCCAAGAATTAATCATATCAACACCTGGTAGCTTTATTGATGTGTCAATAATGGATACTCTCAGGTCATACAATTATGTCCTATACAGGTGTCCTTATCTGAATCCCTGCTACTTCCTCATAGCGTGCTGAGAGAATCCAGTCTAATGTCTGCAAATGCGCATCACATGATGCTGTGTTACCACCAGTGTCCACTGCTGAGGTGGAGAAAGGGACAGGGAATACCACTTTAGATCAGGAATGAAAAAATGTGGCCTTTAGTGCACTCATCCCCAACCATTGGACAACATTGGCTGCAGCTAAAAGAAGGAGGAGTCTTACATGGTGACTGTTATTATAGACCCTACAGTGCAGAATTGGAAATGGGCCACAAGGAAGTAACTCAATGGCATGTAAAATAATGTCTAGGGTAGCCCTTAGTCATCCAGGGAAGCCAAACCATCAAAAATACATTTTTCAATTCTGCTCATTAAAAATATGAGATCAGATTTGACATGACATTTTTTCTATAATATCCTGCTGAGACTGGCATTAATTGCATTCCTTCTGTTAAAGCTTTATTGATTAAGTTTTAAGTTTTCCTGTTCTGTTTGCCTGATATCTGTGTCTGGTTAATCAGTCAGCGGACAGACTTTTCAACATTGCATCCTTTCTCTAACAAAACATGAACTTCTTTCTCAAGAATGTAAAGGTGTACTCTAATGTTACGCTAAAGGTGCACCTAAGAGAGGGATAAAATGCAAATGTCTATCAATTCATCCAGCCTCAGCTGGAGAATTACTGATTACTGGTTTTAAAACATTTATTCATTTTGGCACAGACCATTAGGGGGAAGGGAACTTGCCAGATTGGATCACCACAGGCAACTGGAAAAAAAAAACCTGGACTGAAAATCCAGCAGATGCAACATTTAGGATACTGCACAAGGAAGTCGGGAAAAAGAAGAATTTCTGTGAAGTAGTCCACTTCTTTTTTCTTTTGGGGGGTAAGACAGTTATTCCACAAACCTTCCTTTTGCAGATGTATGTGAAAACCTCTATCTTAAGAGAACCGTTGTCAATAAATCCTAAATTATGCTGTGTGTAAATTTTTGTAACTCACCCCCCTTATTTATTTGGGCAGCAGGGTGGGGGGTACTGCAATCATTACAATACTTTACCCAACAGTGCAAAAGCTAATTTTTAGTACACTAGAATGCCAATGCAGTCTGCTTACTAGAAGATAGGACATGTTTACTCCATCTCCAGAGCCCATGGCCTGAATTGTGCATCATAGCAATGCACACCCATCCAGTACAGAACAAAATTAATCAAAGATGGAATGGATATTCCTGTGGGAGTTTCACATTCACACACTCGAATGCATAGTGTGGGTTTGTTTTTGCTTCTGCAAGCATAGGGGAAGATCCCAGCAAATTCATCCATCGAATATTAGCATCATCTTCCTAAATTGCTGAGATGTAACTACAAGAATAAAAGTTGGGACAAACATGTTCCTCAGCAAAGTCTCAGCTTAAAGTTATTTATTCTTGCAGTTCAAAATTCCCATCAAGGCCAGAGATCTTGTATACACAGACATGGATTGAAAGTTTACCTTCACAATGACAGGCTCCTCCCATATAGCCAAACCTCTTTCAGAAATGCACTAATGGGTTCAATGGAGCTGTTAATGTTTCTGCCAGTTGTGTGTTTATTTTAGCAACCTAGAATCAAGGTGTGCTTAGGCATTCTTCTTGAATCCTTTTGTAGACAGGAGTTCAATAACTCTTGTGTTACGATTGCCTTAAGAACAAGACAGCATGATCTTTGAGGCAAGATCCTTATCTAGCGTCAGACAGAGACTACCTTTGGCTGCAAGTAAACTCTTATTAAACTATGATGTTCAGAAAGTCTTTGAATATAATCCCCCTTTAAAAGCTCCGTATCTCTTGAGATACAGCAGATCCTAAACACGTGTGGGAGCACCTGCCTTTTCAAAACCACTAAACTAATCTGATCTTTTTATAAAGATGGCTGGGAAAACTTTGAAAGTCAAAGAGTGTTTGAAAAGGCACCTATGGATTTGGTTGTAGCTAAGTAAAATATTTCAAACTTATTTCTTTGTTGGTAGAAGAGAAACCTCTGTACAGCAACTTCACAGTTTATCCTTGAAATCCCAGGTTACACAGGGCTAGAACTTAGTTCATTTTCAAAGGGAGTGAAATTGCTTTCTGTTCTTCCCCACAAAATACTCTTCACTGTCAGTAGCATCTGATAACATGTCTGCAAGTACGCATCACAAAGGGTGCGCTGGATCTGGTCTCTGGCACAGGCTGCATTCTTTCTTTTTAAAAGTCTCCAGGCCTCAAGGAGAAGACATTTATACAAGTCTAAATGTTTAAGTGAGTTAAATAAATGGATTTTGTACATGTACATCCAAAGATATGCACATTTGAAGGTTCAATGATTTCAGTCGCAAAGTTAAGCACACACTTAAACCTCTACTAATCCAAATGAGACTCTACTCCTGCCTTCATGCCACTCCTTGCAAACAAGCCCAAATTTAGGGTTTCAAGCTGAACTATATACTAAACATCACAACAAATCAATGTGCATGAATTTTATTTAATGCCTGGTGGTGTAGGGCAATACTAAGTCACTGTATGGATCCCATTCTGACTTCAGGGTTCTAGAACCAAGAAGAAGAAGAAATGCCTATTAGGAAAAAGTATGTAAGAAACTGAAAGGTTAAATACTAGAAGCGTCCCATAAGAGTGCAGGACTCTGTAAACCAATGGATAATATTGCCTTAATATTGTCTTTTCCGTCAACCCACCATTCCCCCCCACCCCTCAGCAGTCATAATTTCAGAGAGACTGAAGCCATCCTGGAAACCTTTCTAATCTTATGTCTTTTCTGAAACATGATAGTTAATTAGTTATTTGATTATGATAATCAGAAAATCTAATCACTACAGTCTTGATGAAAATTCAGTGATTATCCCATGAGAGCTCTGGTCCAGTAAATGTGTTGACAGGCCATTTATTATGATGGCGATGCCTCCCAGGGATGGGTGGAAGAAAACAAAGACAGGCAAATGTTGCAAATATTATGTACAGGTCTCCAACTTAAAAAAGGAAGTTACCACCAGCAGCAGCTCTGCTCTTTGGATGCAGAAAGGGAAGAAGAAGAACATTGCCAAATAAAATGTAGAGTTTTGCCCCATCACAAGAGGATTTTTAATCTGCAAATTTTCCTAGTGGTAAAACATACCCAAACCAACTGATCTGCTTCACAACAATTTCTGAACCAAACAACTGACAGGAGAATAATGCAGCAAGAAATTTGCCCCTATATTTCTGACTTCACAGTACAGTCGGACACATTCAATCGGACATATTCTGGGTTCTCAACACTCAATGGAAGTTTTGTTTGCATACAGACCTTTTTGCACACCAGGGATGCTTGAAGAACTGAGCCTTTGCAAATTCCACAAGGAACTGACCTGTTCTTCACTTCCTGAGCTAATGTGTGAGTTCTAACTCAGATACCCAGGGCAGTATCCAGCTAGAGAGTTCTGCTAGTACAAGCACTTTTAGCTGCACAATGGAACTTTCCTGCCCAAACCTAGTGTAATTTTCCCCAACCCCTAAATTTGGAGGAACCCCCAGAACAGATTTTAATGATTTAAATGAACTCAGAAGATTTAAATGAACTCAGAAGATGGTCTTAGGCACATCATTATTCCTTCAATTTCCCAGCCACAGTATGGAGATAATAACAACAACTCATCTTACATGTATGTAACAAGGATTGCTCTAGTAACTATGTGATACACTACAGTATTAGCATTCTAAGTGTTAAGTAAACACTAAAGGTGTGGATACAAAACTTTGGTAATCTTAGCATTGCCTTTAGAACCATCAAAAGCATGCAATGGTAAAATCTGGTAAGATACTAGAAAATGACTAAGTGTGCAATCATATGTATATTTACTAAGGAGTAAGCACCACTAAGTTCAGTGAGGCTTATTCCTGTGTAAGTGTGCATAGAGTTGCAGCATAAAGAAGTAAAAACCCTAATAATACTCTTCACTGATGTTGCCGCATGATAACAGCCTGCATTCTGTGAACCACTTAGTAAATAGATGTTCTCCTCTAAGCATTATAAGGGGGGGGGGATATTGTTCTGGCACAATCGCTATTTCCCAAGAGGTTACCGTTTTGTCAACACCTACAGATGTTTTTCACTATTCCATTGGATGCCCAAGTTTGTAATTTCTCTGTTCTATTTTCAACTGAGCCGGATGCAATTTTCAAGCATGTTCAAAGTGTTGAGAAGTCACAATTTTTGCTTTAAAATTACTGATAATCTTCACCTGCCGAAATGTGTGGTAATCACTCCCCACCACACAATTCTTTTCTATTATTGATGCATGTATTTATTGAGGGTGGAGAGGGCAGATGTCATAAGAGTGCTATACAAATATCAATAGCTGTGTGGGATTTTTCCAGTACTCCTCCCTCCCTTCTCTATCTTGTTTTGCTTTGCTTTCCCATTACTAGCAGCTGCCAGACTTTGCGACTGTCAAAACTGGCAGCTGAAAACTTTTCTCCATACCTGCCAGAGGCAGATGATTGGAAATATGCAAATCTTATCAGAAACATTAACTGTCATGTTCCCAAACGGTCTGTAGATGAAGAAACGCCATTGCCCGCTTCCCTTTGCATTGCTACAAAAATCATTTTCCTGGGCCGCCCAGTAGCAGCATAATTAGAACACAAGAGGCCACAGATGTCATTGGTTCCTCTTTCTTCCTGTAACTATTGCTCTCGAGTTCCATGTGCCATTGATTTGTAACTGTCAAGCCAAAGAATATTTTCCTTGGCTGGTTATTTTTCACCTGCGATAGCTATGCAAGAATTAAAAACTTCAGCGCCTATTCACCAACTCTTCTTTTATTCTAACTCAGGGGGCATTTTGACCACTGAGGTACATGCCTAGCATAAATATGTGGCACCATCCTACTCACAAAGCAAAGGGAAGGCACCTGATAACTAGTCCTAGTTTGCATTCCATTTTATTATTGTTTTATTTTGAAGATGCTCACCTTGCGAATTAAGATTGATTCCCTTAGGAACTGCAGCTTTGTAATTTTTTCTACCAACTGGTAGGAATATGACCTCATGTCTCTAAAGAGTAGATAGCAAGGCCAGGGAAAGCAAGGTGAATTCTAACAATATCGAATTCTAGGAGAAATTATTTAGGCTTAAAATGAAACATTCAAAGAAGGAAATGCATAGAATGAGAAATGTACCAGAGAGAGCAAACATTTGCACTTATTGATGTAAGGCTAGACAATTAGCCTTTGGTTAACTAAGCAATCTATGAAGAGTTTGGATTTGATATCCCGCTTTATCACTACCCGAAGGAGTCTGAAAGCAGCTAACATTCTCCTTTCCCTTCCTCCCCCACAACAAACACTCTGTGAGGTGAGTGGGGCTGAGAGACTTCAGAGAAGCGTGACTAGCCCAAGGTCACCCAGCAGCTGCATGTGGAGGAGCGGAGACGCGAACCCGGTTCCCCAGATTACGAGTCTACCGCTCTTAACCACTACACCACACTGGCCTTTTAAACTGGGGGTATTGTTTTTGTTTGTTACTAGCTTATGCATTTTTGAGTTTTTATATTGTAAACTGCCCTTCGATCCTTGGATGAAGGGGGGGGGAAGAGAAATTTAATAAAACAAACAAACAAACAAACAAATATAATGGAAATTTATGGTTAGATAAATGCACATTTACCCAGAAATCAGCACAAGTAAAGAATAAAAAATGGATGGTTTTGCCATGGCTCCTGCCTCTAAACGTGCAAGCAGAGGATCCTACTTCTGGCCCGCCATATTGAACTACAACTCCCATCATCCTTCACCACTGGCCATGCTGGAGCTGATGGAAGTTGGAGCCCAACAACTTCTGGGGTGGGGACAAAGGTGCCTAATTTGGAAATCAGATGATCATCAAAGGTTATACAAAAGTGTCCACAGGGCGGTATATAAATTCAAATAATAATAATAATAATAATAATAATAATAATAATAATAATAATAATAATAAATTTCACTAGTTTTATAGACCCTTAGTTTCTCCTGAAATTCCACAGATGTTCTGCCCAAACTGGAAATTGAATGGATGTCATTGTTACTATTTGGTGGAATTCAGTGGCAACTATCATCTTCACTTTTATGCATCTTTACTCATAAGTAAGACAAATCCATTCTGAAGGAAATCAGCCCTGAGTGCTCACTGGAAGGACAAATCCTGAAACTGAGGCTCCAGTACTTTGGCCACCTCATGAGAAGAGAAGACTCCCTGGAAAAGACCCTGATGTTGGGAAAGATGGAGGGCACAAGGAGAAGGGGACGACAGAGGACAAGTTGGTTTGGATTTGATATCCCGCTTTATCACTACCTGAAGGAGTCTCAAAGAGGCTAACATTCTCTTTTCCCATCCTCCCCCACAACAAACACTCTGAGGTGAGTGGGGCTGAGAGACTTCAAAGAAGTGTGACTAACCCAAGGTCACCCAGCAGATACATGTGGAGGAGTGGAGATGCAAACCCAGTTCACCAGATTACAAGTCTACCGCTCTTAACCATTACACCACACTGGCTCACTGGTTGGACAGTGTTCTCGAAGCTACCAACATAAGTTTGACCAAACTACAGGAGGCAGTGGAAGACAGGAGTGCCTGGTGTGCTCTGGTCCATGGGGTCACGAAGAGTTGGACACAACTAAATGACTAAACAACAACAAGACAAATGTGGAGGAATGTTAAGAGAAACAAAAAAAAATAATGTTTTGATAAGATGTTGGCGAATATTCTCAGGCTGGTTTCACATATTCACAACCCTTCTCTCCCTCTCTTGTTTTTGCTTTATTTACCACCACAACCAGCCCACCTACAAAATAAAAAATTATACCAGCATATCTTTGCTTGGCTTTACTGTGTTACATTACATCAAACTACCGGTACTTGGGTGTTTTAGAAGCATGTGTGATGGTGCAGCTGGATCTGAGCACATGGCAGAACCCTGGAATATTTTCCTCATGCTAATATTTAAATGTATTTAACGGTTGTGAATATAATTGGGGTGGTGAATATAATTGGAATATAATGTTAGTGTTGGATAAGAGTTGGAGAGACCAAGGCTCAAATTCTCTCTTAACATTAAGCTCACTAGGTAACTTCAGACCAGTCACTATTTCTCCTCCTAATCTATTTCACAAAGATGCTGTGAGGAGGCTGAGAACCATGTAGAAGTTCCTGAACTCCTTTTAGGAAGGCTGGATATAAATGACATGCAAAATCACACTACCATTTATTGATTAGCTTACTGTATTAAAAAATAAGAAATCATCAATGTAACTCAATTTCCCCAAAAATGGGGTGGGGTGGGGGAGAATAAATAGGCTAAAACTAGCAACTATAAAATATGGAGGATTTTCCATACTCTGAATAGAAAATGATTCTTTAAGCCACCCAAACTTACTGTATTTTCTGGTTTGGACAAATTTGCTGGTAGATAAACACCAACACAGTCTCATGCTTGAAAAGTTTTGAATGTAATTGACTGTCAGTGATATGATGATTTATAAAGCAATCTGCTGCTATGTCTGCTGCTGGAGATAACTCTAATTTGCTTCTATTGTATTAGATATTATGAACTTGACAATCACAGTCAATTTTCCAGTTGGGCTTTTATTCAGGTTAATGGGACACATAAAAGCTATTTTCCATTATTTTCTACCCAGCTTCCCAAAAAAACAAGTGGGGCAATATCATATCTAAATTTCTACACTTGCTTGTGTTCAGTGACAGAGGGAGTAATCCTTCTAGGGTTGCCATATTTTGAAGAGCAAAAAAAAGGAGGGAGGGGGCACACACTATACAAAAACAAGGCCGTGGTCCTTTCCTGCATCATGCAAAATTCAGCATGTATATGCTTTGCGCTTGGTTGTCTAGTACTGCATCTGCAACATTGAAAAGTAGCTCACTCCCGCACCCCTGGATATTTTGGCAAATTCAAAAAATCCACCCAGACAGAAATTTCCCCCCTGAAAAAGAGGACGTGTCCTGGAAGTGTGGTGTAGTGGTTAAGAGCAGTAGACTCGTAATCTGGGGAACCGGGTTCGTGTCTACGCTCCTCCACATGCAGCTGCTGGGTGACCTTGGGCTAGTCACACTTCTCTGAAGTCTCTCAGCCCCACTCACCTCACAGAGTGTTTGTTGTGGGGGAGGAAGGGAAAGGAGAATGTGAGCCGCTTTGAGACTCCTTTGGGTAGTGAAAAGCGGGATATCAAATCCAAACTCTTCTTCTTCTTCTTCTTCTTCTTCTTCTTCTTCTTCTTCTTCTTCTGGAAATAGGACAAGTGGCAACCCTACCTTTCCACAAGAAGCTGGTGTAAAGCACACCAGAGTAAGTTAAGCCAGTGTAAAGTTATACCAGATCCAAACTTTGCCCAGTAGGCCTGGCAGACAGAAAACAAGCCTTTAAAATAATGTTTGAGTTCCACCCCCCTGTTTACTTAGGCCAGGTTGCCAAGCTGAATAAGCTCCTCTTCAGTGCTTTCACTGGGTAAAGATCAGCCAGTTTCAACTCACACTCATAGAAACGTAGAGTTGGGAGGGATCCCAAAGGGTCATCTAGATAGGTCACCATATAGCAACAGGGCTGCGGATGTGGGAGCCTGTGCTGGGAATATCCCAGCTCAGCCAGAGATCCACTGACATTGGGGGGGGGAGGGGAGAAACCCACCCAATATGGATCTCTTCACCCCTGTCCCCCTGCCCCCATATTTAGAATTGCTCTGCCATTTGCCCATCGCTCCTTGCATTCAAATGGGGGAAAGGCACAGAATGTACCAGTTTGACAATGGCTCAGACACTGATAACTAATATCTGATAAACGAAACTGATTTTTTTTAAAAAAAGAAATGAAATATATTTCCCCCGAAATTTGCAGAGCTAAAACAGTACATTGAAACAGAAATAGTTATCATACTGCAGTGCAGTCCCAGTGGGTGCCTTCGGCAAGGCTGTCACATTTGTGTTGCAAGGCTTCACTTTCCAACAATTCACAACTTGCCACTTCAATATCATCACTTTAAATGCCTGGTGCCACCTTGGCAGCAGCAGCAGTGTGTGTGTGTGTGTGTGTGTGTGTGTGGCATTTTGTACAACTCAGTTTTCTCCTCTCCTTACATATTTGAGGAGGAAGACTATCCTCTGCTGATGCAGCATTTTCAGGCTGGTACGTCTGCACATCACTGCCAGCTTACTTCTCCCCAGTAGGAACCCGTTTTTGAGTAAGGATTACCTTGAACAGGTTTCAGCAGATTAGGCAAGCTATAAAAGGCAACTCTGCTCATAAACAAAACAGTAGGCAGTGATAGTGATGGCAGATACAAACCGAGACATCAGCAGTAACTAGCATATATTTAAGCCAGCATGAGTTTCAATAGTTTTCTGCTCTTCTAATTTGCTTTGTGACCCTTGTAAATCCTTAGATGCATGAAAGGTGGCCCCTGAACTCTTCCAGGAGAGATCAGCTACAAACTTCATAAATGCAGGCCATGCTTTGTTTTTCTGCAGTGGTTAGCACTGAAAATTAATGCTACGGTCATGAGTTAAATGCCCAAGCTGCCTATCATGGTCTTAAGGGGATACGATGTGGTTATGAAAGCAATTTGAAACAATAAACCTGAAATCAAATGTTAAAAAAAATGGTGCAGGACAGTCAGGCAGAGTAGCATGGTCTTCAGGATGCAGGCAGGGGAACACATATTGGAATCCTCCCCATATGAAGACCACGCAGCACATAGGAGAATAGCATGTTAGTCTCCATGGTTTTGGATACAAATTATCACACTCAGAATTCACATGTTTAGAAAGGGGCTGTTGAATCTTCAGTTTTTATTCACAGGTCATTGTGACTGAATAGTGTGTGTTTTTCAGCACATCGTATTTGAATGAATCATGAATGGTAGGGTGAAGTGGGGGATTTTGGGCTTGCCAAATTGCTACAGCTGTGCCTTTATAGGAAAACCACTGCAGCTATTGTTAAAAAAAGGCAGAAGCCATGCCCGCAGAAGGCAAATATCACCCCATTCTGCCAAAAATAAAAATTGTGTGTGCGCGCACACACACACACACAGTATATTTTGTGTGTGTGTGTGTGTGTGTGTATAATAAAACCTTGAAGCTACTCAGCACAAAAGCCCCAGCACCTATTTATTAGTGATCTTTTAATAATTTTTATTGCAAAAAAGTATATACTGCAAACATCCAGAAAAACATGCTAACAAACAGCATAAAACCAACAGTAACATTATACGCATAAAAATTGCATTATTTATTGCAAATTGGTATATCAAATTATTACATAGTATTCAGCCATTCTTCCCCACCCAATAGAAGAAGGGGCAGGGAATGAAGTCAATTTGAATGGTCCCCAGGCCTATTTGGGCAGCCTATGAAGCACTTTACAGCAAGGCAGGTTGTTTTGTGAAATGCTGAATTGGACTCTAAAAATACACACCACTATGTAGGTATATATATATGTGTGTGTGTCAACCAATTGTGTCTTGGAAGTCATTTCTCTACAGCTGCTATTCAGAATTTCCAGAGCAATCTTACGCATCTCAAGTCTCAAGTAACAACACAAACCTACCCATACCTACTCAGAAGTAAGTCCCACTTGCTTCTAGGTAGGTTTTCATAGGATTACAGCCTCAACTCACCACTGGATATTAACTTTTTAAGAGAAAAATAATAGAATCCCATCACTCAATGCAACACTTCTACTCATATGAAAGCATTTGGGGTCACTACAGAATCCTATTTGCAAGAGGTAGTCAAAGTGAATGCAAAAATTCATATTGATTTGCCCGAACTCTCTAATGTATAGCTATAGATTGATTCTGGATACCTGGATAGTCTGCTTTCTTCACTGATATGGATTCTATTAGAACCATATGCATGTGAGGTGAAAGCAAATTGCAAAGGAATATTGCAAGCATAAAAAACCAAGGCTAAAAACTCTTGTGCTTGTCTGCAAATTTTGTGAAGCCATTAAACCTGACATGAAGCCATTCCCAAGATGCACTGCCTTTATGTTAAAATTGAATCAGTTTTGCATGTTAAATTAGTGTTTTCCCCCTTAATTCCTTTGCATGCCTCAGAGACCAAGGTAACTACCAGAGTTAAGCAGCCAAAATGCACATGGTACAACTCAGCAAATAATGGCAAAAGCAGAAAGAGGGGGGGGGGAGATGTTAAGCACAGAGTGTAGGTAATACAACATTTAAAATATTACATATATATGATAAATTCACTCTGTGGATTTGTGTTCCTGCTTTCATATGTGTGTGACAATATAGTGGTAGCACCCAAGTCACCACAATAGAATGTCTAGGTACCATTCTCTTTTTTCTTTTTTGCAGTGGGGTTATTATTAATAATAATAATAATAATTTTATTTCTATACCACTTTATATTGTAACGGTTTACAACATATTAAAACATCGAATAAAACAATCCAGAATAAAACAAATTCAAGCTTCAAGTAAAATACAGTGATGCCTAGGGTTACAGACGCTTCAGGTTACAGACTCCGCTAACCTATAAATAGTACCTCAGGTTAAGAACTTTGCTTCAGAATGAGAACAAAAATCGCGTGGCGGCAGCGGGAGGCCCCATTAGCTAAAGTGGTACCTCAGGTTAAGAACAGTTTCAGGTTAAGAACGGACCTCCAGAACGAATTAAGTTCTTAACCTGAGGTACCACTGTATTCCAGATCTTTCTCTAAGTGACATTTTGCTGCCCCACAAAAGAAGGACTCTAGTCAGCCAGTATGGTGTTGTTAGTATCAGACATAATAATAATAATAATAATAATAATAATAATAATAATAATAATAATAATAATTTGTACCCCGCCCATCTGGCTGGGTATCCCCAGCCACTCTGTGCGGCTTCCATCAAATATTAAAATACATTTAAAATATCACAGATTAAAAACTTCCCTAAACAGGGCAGCCTTCAGGTATTTTCTGAATGTCAGGTAGTTGTTTATCTCCTTGACCTCTGATGGGAGGGCGTTCCACAGGGCGGGCGCCACTACTGAGAAGGCCCTCTGCCTGGTTCCCTGTAGCTTTGCTTCTCGCAGTGAGGGAACCGCCAGAAGGCCCTCGGCGCTGGATCTCAGTGTCCGAGCTGAATGATGGGGGTGGTCCTGGGAGATCAGGGTTCAAATACCCACTCACTCATGAAGTCCACTGGGTGACCCTGGGCCAGTCACAACCTCTTAATTTACCTCACAGGGTCACTGGAGGGATTAATTGAGCGGGGGGTGAACCATGTACTCCTTGGAGAAAAAGGTGGGATATAAATGCAATGGATAAGCTCTTCTGCTTACCAGCCAGATGGAGATGTCGGTTGCCAACATGGCATCCAGAGATCTCCATGTGATTGCAATTGGACCCACACCAGTTACAAAACACACCTAGGAAATTCAAACACTTGAGGGGAAATGGTTCTATCTGGCAAGCACAAATATACAGACAAAACAATCATAATGATGTGATGCTGAATTCCTCCCAATAATAATATTGGGTCAAATTCAATGTCACACTAATACAATTGTATTATAAACATCCCTAGCTAGATGATTCTGTGTGACAACACATCCATCCATTTGACCAACTCTTTAGATATGTAAAATGGATGCTTATCGGTCTTCCAAGGGCCATTGTTTAATTTAAGTAGGCCATTCAATCCATTCCTAATCTGATGCAATCTCTGAGAACACTGTAAGCAATATGGGCCCTTTGAGCATTATTCCAATCATAAAAATAGTCATACTATCTAGTGTTAATTTGATAGAGGATAGAATTCTGCCCCAACTGGGAGCCAGGCTGGGACCATGAAATCCATACTGGGTAGATGCAATTCCAGAATTGACCCAGATTGAACAGCTTTTCAGAAGTTACTCTCCAGTCCATGCAGAAATACATGGAAACAAATCCAGAACTAATAAAATCATATTATTAACAGTATATATTATCAACTTATGGTTTATGCAATTCAAATAGCAGATTGATTAAGGCACTGACTATGTAAGACAGCTGTACTGTGTGGGTGGGCCAAGTCCACAGAAGAGCTATTTTAAATCTTTGTTTAGTACTTCTTTAGTATATGAAAATGTACTCTCTCCATTTATTTGCCTTCCTGTGCAGCTCTTTAGCATCTTTGGCTAAGGCCGCTTGAAGGTACACTTAATCAGAGTCTGAAATAAGGACCTTGGGCTTTCTTTGTACTTTCCCACTGAGCTATGGTCTCTGCCACATAAACAGTGAGTGACAATGAGGGCCATATTCCATTTGATATAACCCCACATTGTTTGGATGTGCATGTGAATTCAGCAGTCACTTGGAAAGAGCCAATTGTAAGATTCCTCAGCATTCAGGTAGAACTATGCACAGGAATGGGAAGATGTTGGGAAAGATCCATGTGATTGTGGTTTCAAGATGTTCTTCAGTGGCTAGTGTAAGTAAAGCTACCCATTTATGCCACCTACTGATCTCAGAGATCTGAGCCATATAGGGCAAAGGAGCATAAGATCTAGATAACGCTGAATGCACAGCAGTCATGCTAGAAGTTACAAGACTTCTGCTGATCAGTGGTTATGGACTCCCTTCTTGAATTGGACACATGGGATTTATTCACATTGCACCTATGGATCTACTCTAATCCCACTGAATTTACTAGGCTTTTCTATTACCACCACCACATTTTTCTGTTTACAATCATTAAACCATGTAAATTAACCACGCAAGTAATTTCTATCTTATACTGAACAAAGATCGCTGTTAAACAAGGAAGGAGAACCGTATGATATGTGCTGGGAGCAGACCTTAAGTCAGATCTCCCATTCCATGGCTGCGCCAAACAGTGTCAAAGCTACAATTGCCACCAAAATTTCATCTAAAGTGAAAACTGAAGCCGCTTTGGGGATAGCCAGTGCTTTTTTTCTGAGGGTACTCAAAGGGACACAGTGCTGTTCCCCCCTCCCATGTTAAAAGTGTGGCATTTACTTTAACAACTTCATGGTGAGTACTGGCACCTCTCCCCCCCCCTCAAAAAAAAAGTACTGTGGATACCCCTTTAGACAAAACATTTGAGAAAATGTGTTGGAAATGAAAAGTTTAGTCCAACGACATTTCTAAGATGGGACACATACATTGGATGCTCGGGTTGCGAATGCGATCCGTGTGGGAGGCGAGTTTGCAACCTGCAGCGTTCGCAACCCGTGACACAATTTGGCGCTTCTGCACATGCACAAAGCACGATTTAGTGCTTCTGTGCATGTGCGAGCACCGAAACCCGGAAGTAACCCATTCAGTTACTAGTGGGTTCTCCACGGTGCGCAACCCGAAATCGCACAACCTGAAGCGGCCGTAACCCGAGCTATGCCTGTACTTCCCTAGCTTGTCATATGGTGTCACATGGAAGAGAAATTCAAAGTGGAGAATCTGAGAATTTCTAATGGAAGCCCAAGGGGATTTGGGAAGACTCACAAAATTTCTTAGGGGAGTTTCACAAATCCCTCATCAAAGCTGATGTCAAAGGGGTTGGGGTCCCCTTTTCCTGCAACAGATGCTGTCACAGCCTTTGAAGAAGAGTGGGAGTGGGAATGGATCTGCTGGTGATGAATGGTGCATTCCTTGCTTAATTGCTAGAACAAATGTGTGAGTACAACACAATTTGTGAATGAGTTGAGACTGTGGACTCCCACAGGGTGCTGAATTTGGATTTTGTTTTACATATCAGTGTTGGCTGAACATAGGTAGCAAACTAGTTTGCATCAGACCAGCTTGCTCATCTTAGCTGGACTCACAAGATTAGGATGGTCATTTAAAGGTCCTCAAATAATAATCTTTTGGAGGTCCCGAGCAACAGAGATGCCACGTTGGCCTCAACTAGGGCCAGGGCTTTCTCAGTATTGGCCCCGACTTGGTGGAACAGTCTATCACAAGAGACCAGGGCCCTGCGGGATTTGACATCTTTCCGCAGGGCCTGCAAGACGGAGTTGTTCCACCTGGCCTTTGGGTTGGTTTCTGTTCGATAGTTATGCTTCACTCTTTTATTGGTGGGCTATTTGAAAATGAGACTGCAGTTTTAATTTTGAATTTTTAAATTTGTATTTTAATCTGTATTCTAAATTGATTGTTTTTATGTTTTTGCTGTGATTTTAATTAGTGTTAGCCGCCCTAAGCCCGGTTTTTAACTGGGAAGGGCGGGGTATAAATAAAAATTTATTATTATTATTATTATTATTATTATTATTATTATTATTATTATATCTAGATTTACTGGTCTACTGGCTGTAACGAAAGGAACAGAAACGAGAAGAGGAGTAGTATAGGTTTGTGTTAGATAGATAGATAATCACAGTCAGACACATATAGGGAGAGATTTGCAACATATTTTCTAGCAGCCTTGGTTTGGAATATGTCACGGTGACTGCAAACATGTGTGTATGAACATGTATCTTACATATGTATTCACAGAAAAGCTGATAGCGGATAATTAGCAATGCTGTTCTGCGGATCTTTACTGCAGACAATTGTGCTTGCAGACACGGTTGCACCCGCTGTTATTACCTTGCTTATTTTAGGAAATTAAAAACAATCAATATTAGGGTCCTTGCTCCAGAGAGCTGGAAATAACCACACTAAACTTGCAATGGCATTATTAATTTGTTAAAAAATAAAGATTAAAATGCAAGAACATGTCAATACACAATGATTTAAAAGCAACAAAACAGGTTTCTGGCTTGAAATGCCACTACAGAAACTTGATGAATTAAAAGGTTTAATGATGCATTGCGCAGGATACCTGACCTGTGTAATACATTATTTGACCATATGTTTAATAACTATGTACGGGGGGGGGGGGAGTCTAGATGCAAATAATTGTCAAACATGGAGTTGTGAAGCAGTCTTCCTGACTCATTTTTGCTATAAGGGAAACAGAAAGAATTAGGAAGGGAAAAGTTACATGCAAAGTAGTAGTAAAGGTAAAGGGTAAAGGGACCCCTGACCGTTAGGTCCAGTCGTGGACGACTCTGGGGTTGCGGCGCTCATCTCGCTCTATAGGCTGAGGGAGCTGGCGTTTGTCCGCAGACAGCTTCCGGATCATGTGGCCAGCATGACTGAGCCGCTTCTGGCGAACCAGAGCAGCGCACGGAAATGCCGTTTACCTTCCCGCCAGAGTGGTACCTATTTATCTACTTGCACTTTGATGTGCTTTCAAACTGCTAGGTGGGCAGGAAAAGTAGTAGTAGTTTTTCCTATCTTGTGAGAGTCACAGAAGGCTGTGATCAGGGCAATAATGAAAAGGGAAGTAATAGGAAAAGACTGAGATGCTAGTATTTACAGTATCTGTCTGGCGACAGAGGGAAATTGGAAATAAAAACAGGGTTTTGATGGGTGCCTTTCCATTGAGGAGTCACAAATACTCCTGAAGCAAAATAACAAATACTGTTCAGAGGGCAGGTCAGTAGCCTAGCTAAAGTTGAAGAAGAGGAGATGTGGAAAAACCAGTCCCTGCAGCTGTCATTGAGGGGAGATCAGCTGAAAACGAGTTGTGTGAAGCAGGCTCCCAGCATGATCCCAAAGAAGTGAATAAACTCAAGATGCAATGTGAACTCAGTTACAGGAATTCTTTTGCCCTGAATGTGAAAAAGTTTTTCCTCACAAGGAATCAAGACTTCAACGTAATTGTCGCTGCATAGCAAAAGATGCGGGTAGAGAGTTTTCTGGGACAGACTAGCTCATGCTGAGTCAATTAAGTGTCACGTTGCATGGCTAAAGCCAACTCCTCCATTCAAATCTATTTTAAATAATAATAATAATAATAATAATAATAATAATAATAATAATGTTATTATTTATAGGATATAAGGTGACCTTTGTACTTGGTACTTGGACCTTTTAGGAAGTGCAAAAAGGGTACACAGTTCGACTAAGGTGGGGGCACTCCTGTGGCTGGCACATTTTAAAACCATGATTTACACCATATAGACTTTCCCTGATTTACCCCAGTGATATTTTTACCACTCACAGCAAAGCCAAATCACACCTATAGTTCAAGGGCATGTACAGAGTTCCAGCAGGACCAAGCTGATGCAGTTGGTGCTTTATCACTTCGTTTTACCATGCAATTACTTTGCAGTGGTCCCATTCATTTTAACAGCACTGTTCTGCAATAAGTAGGTTGCAGGTTTGATCCACAACGAAGCTTTCTGAGAACTATGCAAGCCAAAGCACACTGCAACTGGTTTGGCGGAGGAAAGATTGAGAGAGCGGATTTTAAGAGATTGGGAACAGATGGAGATAAAAAGTATAAGATATTGATTTTCAGGCAGATGAAACAAGTACACATTTGGATCCAGACAATATCTGGTCTTATTCGGTTTCTGCAAAGATGCTTCAAACTCCAGGTTATACAATCAAGCGCCAAATGTGCCAGGTGAAGCCACAATTTCTCCTTTGATAAGCTGTCCCCTCCTGCCACCATGAGATGAGCAAATTACTCCACCTGTCTCACTGATCCCCAGCATTCAGCTTGACAATGACAATGGCAGTGCACCTGTTAGCGTGATGGACAAGTGATTGGCAGCCTGGTATTTGCAGTCTTCTACAAGGAGTTGGCTATTGTACAACAAGGCATGATGATGTAAGAGCCAGCATATAGGAAAGTCCAGCTAGATGCAAATTTAGGGTGGTGGAGGAGAAAAATTACACAGGTTCTCTCCCCCCGCTCATTGCAATAGTGCTTGCAGTGAATTTGATTTCTCTGTTTTTGAAAGCCATGCTCTTTATTGTGAAAATATATTCACCCTGTTTACATAAGACTGTTCAGTGCATTTCCCCTCTTCCAGGGTAAATGAGAAACTATTTGAAAAGCAACCACCATCCAATCTAAAATGTGTGGAAGGAGCAGGCTCCAGCCCTAATTTAGTCATGAGCTTGGGTCCATTAATAAAAGCTTGAACTGAAATGTCAATTTTTAAAAATCCCAAACATTTATTTTCTTACTATTTAAATTTTGATTTCAAAAACTGGGCATCAAAATTTTACATTCACATTTCAGGATAGTAATGGGACCTCTTTTTTAAATAATAATAAAAAGAACACGCAGGTTGAGGTGGGGTTTTCCACTCATTTCAAGGGCTTTATTTCCTGATTGGTCAGAAATAAATGAAAGTACGTGAACAATTAAATGTTGCCACATACTGTCAGATATTAACTGCTGCTGCCCTTCCTCTACCTGTTGATTTGCCCCCTACAATTCACCACCCCATTTGCTTTTGCACCACTTTGTCAGTGTAATATGTGGGATCTGCTAGTTGTAGAGAGTAAGTGCAGTTAGAGTTAATGCCACTGCTTGGTGCTAGTGATAATACAGCTATAGAAGATATATGAAACCTTGTGTTTGCTGCCATATGCAAAGTGTAATTAAGACCAGCTTTGTCCAGTTCTGGGTGGCCACAATTTAACAATGTGTTCAGAGGAGGGTGACAAAGATGACGAATGGTCTGAAAACCAAGTCTTATGAGGACAGTTGATAGCAGGGTAGGAGAGTTGGGAGGGGGGCGGAATCGCATCTGGCAAACCAATTTGCCCCTACATGGGTAGACGAATTTTAAAAGCCCTGGACATAAATTTCCATGGCCCTCTAGGAGGCTTAGTTTGGTCAGAATTCGAGTATACACTTCCAGTTGTTGTTGTTGTTGTTCTGAGAGTGGTGTAAATTCACCCATGGTCTATTTTTCAAGGGAAATCTCCCCCACAGGCAGATCATGGTGCACGTGGTATGTTGTTGTTGTTGTTGTTGTTGTTGTTGTTGTTGTTGTTGTTGTTCAGTCGTTCAGTCGTGTCCGACTCTTCGTGACCCCATGGACCAGAGCACGCCAGGCACGCCTATCCTTCACTGCCTCTCGCAGTTTGGCCAAACTCATGTTAGTAGCTTCAAGAACACTGTCCAACCATCTCATCCTCTGTCGTCCCCTTCTCCTTGTGCCCTCCATCTTTCCCAACATCAGGGTCTTTTCTAGGGAGTCTTCTCTTCTCATGAGGTGGCCAAAGTACTGGAGCCTCAACTTCAGGATCTGTCCTTCTAGTGAGCACTCAGGGCTGATTTCTTTGAGAATGGATAGGTTTGATCTTCTTGCAGTCCATGGGACTCTCAAGAGTCTCCTCCAGCACCATAAGCACCACTTCCAGAGTTAATGCTAAATATATTACTTCTGGTAAATGAGCTGCTATAACTACTAGAGGACCATGACAATCTAGTCACGACTTATGGCCAATTGTTTTCAGTGGGAACTAAGTCTAACCCTTTGTGTGCACTTACAGGAACTTGTATGTTTAGAGGGGAAATATTTATCTACATGATGCTATCAATATGAAGTAAAACCCAATTCAAGTTTCAAGGAAGGGGAGCTCATATTATCTCACAGACTTCTTTCTGTCCTCAGAGGCTACAGCTAAGGGGTTTGCATGTTTATTTGTATATTTTGGGAGGAGGAATTCTTTACCTGCTTTCATAGCTTCACTCAATTTCCTCACATTAGTTTGTTTATTTCCCCCCACATTTAATGGATTCTGTTGGGTACTTTATCCAGAGCTTTCTAAAAAGCCAGGTCAAGCATACCTCTAGATGCATTTTTATGAAACTGCTCAAAAAGTAGAACAGTCTACAAAGGTATGAATTTTCTGTTCAGATGCTAAACTGTTTTGACCCCATCAAATTATTCTTATTCTTGGCACAGAGAAGTTACATGATTTTCTTTTCAGCATGTCTGTGTTCTTTGAGGAAGAATTTTCTACTTGAAATAACTCCTGAGAAGGTACAGCGGAATAAATGAAAAAAAAAAAAAGGTGACATTTGGGGGAACTCAACTGTTGGGCCTGAATTTGAAGCCAGATGATTGTCATTTTTGGAAGATATGAAGCGCAATTAAAAGTAAAGCTGCAAGTTCTTTTTTTACCCTTAATCATAGAGCTCTGCCTGGATGGAAAATAGAGAGGGCTGTCTGAGTGCAAAGAAACTAGCAAATTATACCAAGGTAAAATATATATTTATTCCTCTACTCACTTTTGCCTCTGACCTGTCCACCACTGTCATGTAGTCTCCAGAAGATTGTGCAGAAGTGAATATGCCCACAGGCTGAAAATGTTTCCCTACCCTTGGGCTAACCAGATGCCACAGAAAAGCCCCAAAGCCAGATGGAAAGACTCTCCACTCCCCCAGCAACTGGAATTCAGAGGTACACTGCTCTGAACTTTTGAAAGACCCTGCCCACCATAAATTTTTCTAAGCCCCATTCCCGTTACCTCCATGGTCTTTCCAGGCAGGCTCCACACTTAACAGCTCCACGTTCATCTGTCGGAGCATTCATTTCCTTTTTGTCCTGGAGTTTTCCCCGTGAAAACCCATTCTTTGAAGCTCAATCAGAACAAACAACAATCCATGGTAAACCTGAACTGATGTTTGTTCCAACTGAGCACTAAAGAGTGGGTTCTTGTGGGGAAAACAAAAACAAAATGCTTGGCCATGGAGCTTTTAAGCTCCAACTGCGCCTGGAAAGAACAGGGCAAAAGGTAAGTTTGGATACTGTACATCCTTAGATACACACAATTGTGTCATGGCAGATATCATTGTTTTTCCTATAAATGATGGAAATGAAGATGAAATTTGGTCATGCACTCAGTCTGGATTTGAGATTTACTCTTAAATATTCAAATTACCTAAGATGTTAAGTCCCAGGATCAGGTTTGAAGGCATATGAAGCCACCACCTTGTTGAAGCTAAGCAGGGATAGGTCTGGTTAGCATCTGGATGAATGATCACCTGGGAACCACACGTATGCCACCTTAAGTTCCATGACAACAAGAAAGGTGGGGTACAAATGGCAGAAAACAAACAATCATATCTTTCCTACTGGCTCCTAAAATCTTAAAGAATTATTGTAAATGTCAATATTCACCAAGTTTCTGACAACTATTCTTATTTTTCTTTCACTTGGAAAAAAATGCTGTGCATGTTTACACTTTCAAAAAGGCGTTGAAGAAATAATTACAGTAAGATCATTATGAAACAAATAGAAAACACAGCAGAAATATAGCTCTGTAGGAAAACTGAATTGGAAACTTGTGCATGATAGAAAGCTACAACATAGAAGATTCAATTCTCTCTCCCTTCTCTGCCTCTCTCTCTCTATTTTGTTAATCCCAGTGTTATTTTTCAATTCATTGGGTCCCAGCTTCTCCAGCAAACTGGATCAATTTGAAGCTACTCATTCAAAAGCCTTCTTAACAGCCAGTTCTAGAATTCAGCGTGACAGATGAGACAGGGAGTCAGCTTCATTCCCAGTCACAGTCAGCTGCAGGCAAAACTCTTCTTTTAAAAAATAAAAATAAAAAAATGTGTGTGTGTGTGTGTGTGTGTGTGTGTGGGAAACTACTGCTCTGGTTTGAAGGAAACATTCAAAGAAAACAAAACAGTGCCCAGTATTTTGAATACATTAATGGAACAGAGGAACCTGGTTGCCTACCACAATATAGCTCATTAGTGCATACTTCAATTTCTACAGCCAAACGTTCGCCATACAGAAAATTCTACCCTTAATCCACATCTTGGCTCAGCAAGCTTCCTAGTATTGTATGAGGCTGCTTTTCCACTATTAAGTCTTTCCTTAAGAGGCTGAGATCAGTGAGTGGTTTGTTTGTGTGTATCCTTCACGGCCTGGAATAGCATAGCAACATGTCTGTGTATGGACAACCACTGTACCCAACATGGAAACAGAAGCATGGTATCTACTAAGAGTAAATACACCCCACATTTGCAGCAAAAATAGTGGGAGGGATGACCTTCCACCTTCATTCCCAGCTGCCCCAAACTGAACCCACTCAGCCAGCAGGGTTTACTGACAGCAGTTCATCAGTTGGTTCTGCCATGCCTTGGTAATGACTACCAACCTCCAGCAGAACAGGTATTGTGGGGTAAAGGTAAGGTAAAGGGACCCCTGACCATTAAGTCCAGTCATGGACGACTCTGGGGTTGCGGCGCTCATCTCGCTTTATTGGCCGAGGGAGCCGGTGTACAGCTTCCGGGTCATGTGGCCAGCATGACTAAGCCACTTCTGGCCAACCAGAGCAGTGCACGGAAACACAGTTTACCTTCCCACCGGAGTGGTACCTATTTATCTACTTGCACTCTGACATGCTTTCGAACTGCTAGGTTGGCAGGAGCAGGGACCAAGCAACAGGAGTGCACCCCGTTGTGGGGATTCGAACCGCCGACCTTCTGATCAGCAAGCCCTAGGCTCTGTGGTTTAACCCACAGCGCCACCCACATCCCACTAAGTACATTGTGGGGTACTATCCACTTAATAGGAGAAGGAATGTTCACCTTTCACTTCCTTTTCCTTTTCTGTTTCTTATTTCAATAATACGAGTGGCTGGGGAGACCCAGCCAGATGGGCGGGGTACAAATAATAAATTATTATTATATTATTATTATACGTAAACATCGCATCCTTATTTCATACCCAATTAAAATTAGCACCCACTGATTAGTCAACTAGTGCAAGTGTTGCCAGCCTTTTAGAGTCCATGGGCAGATTTGAAAATTAGAGAAACTGTCACCAGCAACACACAAATCTTGCAACAGAACTTG
Source organism: Lacerta agilis (assembly GCF_009819535.1). Classification (NCBI taxonomy): domain Eukaryota; kingdom Metazoa; phylum Chordata; class Lepidosauria; order Squamata; family Lacertidae; genus Lacerta; species Lacerta agilis. Next base: position 95,363,268 of record NC_046315.1, on the reverse strand, counting down.
CACACTCCTTCTCTCCTTATTCCATTTAGGCTTGGGACAAGAGCTTTTGCTTTTTAAAATTCTGATTTCTTAGAGGGTACAGCTATGGTGGCAGGAATTAACCTTCCCTCCTCAGGTGAAATCTCCAGGAAGATCAAACCAGTGGGCTTGAAAAGAGATTAATCTCTACCTCCTCAAGTGAAACCCCCAATATTTTCCCTTCCCTAGCTGCAAGTAGGCTTAAGACAAATTGCACTGTATTGACCACAACAGAAGCCTTTTTTCAAACCTAATTGCAGTGGGAGTTCACTGCGGGGGGCATGTGTGGAATCACACCTGGGTTGAAGCATGATACCCTGTTCTCAATCTGTTCTCCTCTTTTGTAAACAGATCGCTTCAAAGAAGTCAGCCCTTGGCTACATTTGAAGGCTTGTTTCAAGCCCAGTTTCAGAGGATGGGACACCATGGGTGCCCATGAAAGCCTCTGTGGGTGTGTGGGTGCCTGTGGTCACTGTGTTGGCAGCCCATGAACTTGAGCATTCAAAACATTCATTGATTAACCCCGTTGAAGAAACCTGTAGCCCTACTGCGGTTGTTTGTGAGCAGGGGAGAAAAAAGCGAAAACAAACTCAGTGGGCTGCAAAGTGACTGAAGCTAAAACAAGAGTTTAAAAGAGTAGAAAACACAGACAATTATGGGAAAAGTGCACTGCAGCCTTCTGCCAACATGACTTCATCATATCATGTCTGCAAGCACTTTACCAGGGGTGAAAGCGACATTTAAAAATTGTAGATCAGGGGGGAAACACACACGAAGGTATTCTGGGTTCTAAAAGAGGGCATTAAGCAAGACTTTGCTTCACAAGCCATTAAAATGGTCTATATTACCTCCAGGTAGGCAAGCGCTTGATGTGTTAATAGCTTGTTACCTATTAACCTTGACTGCATTCTATCATCATCAAACATCTTCTGTTGAAGTTCAGATCCAACCTTTTCATTATTGCAGTAGGATCTATAAAACCAGTGTGCTCATTCTCATCAGTGGAGGCTGGTCTACTAACCTACTTTGTCTCCTACCTAGTCATCAGCATGTTACATGTAGCTCATCCTATGCAGTTCCACACAGACTGTCTTCCAGAGATAATGAATGGAGCTGCCGAACCAGGAGGAAAGCAGTGAGCTTTGAAAGCATAGTCTGTCTGTTTTGAAAGAGTAGCACAACGAATATCCAAGCCCCTAAAGGTAGGGCAAATTTATCTTCAAATAAAAAAAAGGCATGAAGATCCAGGACGGAGGGAAAAGTAGGGTTAGGAAAGCATTAAACAGTGCTCCTTTCCATAAGCAAGACTATTCAGCAGTGACAACAGTGAAATGTTAACGAGACAAAGATTTGAGAGACTGAGGACAGCTATAGAATCATAGAATCGTAAAGCTGGAAGGGACTCTGTGGACAATCTAGTCCAAACACCTGCAATGCAGTAGTAGTAGTAGTAGTAGTAGTAGTAGTAGTAGTAATAATAATAATAATAATAATAATAATAATAATAATAATAATAATAATAATAATAATAATAATAATAATAATAATTTATTTATACCCAGCCACTCTGGGTGGCTTCCAACAAAATCTTAAAATACAATAGTCCGTCAAACATTAAAAGCCTCCCTAAACAGGGCTGCCTTCCTATGTCTTCTAAAAGTCTGGTAGTTGTTTTTCTCTTTGACATCTGGTGGGAGGTAATAATAATAATTTATTATTTATATGCAACTGTCCCTTACAGGCATTGAACCTGCAACCTCTCAGCACCATACTCTAACCAACTGAAAGGCTATCCAGGCCTTTCTTCAACATCTCCAGCCCCACTCAGATAAGTTCATTTAATTTGTCCCATAGAACTAAAAGAGAACCAAATGAGAGCCACTGAGAACTGAGTTCTTGTCTACAGAACTCTGCTAGACTGTGACTGAGGAAGTGTAGTAAAAGCTTTGAAGAGTGTGGCAAAGAGAAATAATTTGGGAAACCTGCTATATTATATGATGTATTGAATTCTGAAACCAACTGAAGCTATATTTTGCACAAGCCAGTATTTCAGAGAAACAGCTACTGATTTACTGCATTTTCTAATTCATATGCAACAATGCTTAGGGTTGTCGTTGTTGTTTTTTACCATAACAGTGTGTGCATGCACATGCAGATTTCTCTCTATATAACAGAAATGTAAGACTGTCACCACATAGCCCCCATTAAAGGATTTGCAGTGCCATGTCTCAATCCTGGATTTGCATGGTCAGCATGGGGTAGGAGAGCAAAAATTGAAGACACATTGCCCAGCAGCAGTGACCATGGCATGAAAATGAGAAGGGAGAGACACTGAGATGGGGGAAGTGGTGATTTTTTAAAATGGCAGAAGTTTGTGTAGAGTGGACAGATGACAATGAGGGGGGAAAGTGTCCATTTCAAACAAGGTTTGAAGGAAGTTTGGAAAGGGGGCTGGAGAACAGGAGAGGATGTGTGCAATGGAGGTGTAAGAAATGTAAGGAGCAGTAGGAAAAGTAAAAAGGGAGTGAAGGTGAAAAGCAGGGTGCGAAAAGTAGATGGCATGGAAATATGGGTGAAGACGAAAGCAGAGGCACGAAAGGATTAATAATTGGGTGGGAGGTGGAAAGGGTCCTTAGTAGTTGCTATGTGTGGGAGGGGGAATGTGCAAGTGTTTCCCATGGGAGTAGTTTGTGTACAAGTGGGATTCCATGGAAGAAGGGGGGGAAAGGCATAGGGATGGGGTGAAGAGGAAAATGGGTGCACATCAGGGCTGCAGAACAGAAGAGAGAAGTGTCTTGAGAGCTAAAAAGTGGCCTTAGCTGCATGTGGTGGGAATGGAATGGAAGTGGGGTTGGTGAGCGGAGGCAGAAGGGGCACAGACCTCAGTTGTATTATACACAGAAACACGTGGAAACACAAGTGCTTTACGTTCAGTTGAATGACAACCTCATCTGTCTTCTAAGTGCAGAGAAATCCCAATGGAGTAGAAAACACTCTGTCACTCATGGCACTGCGCCATTATCACGGAAAGAACACAAACAGAACACCCACAACACGGAATAGACAACTGAAGGGGGAAATCCATTGAACAGAAAATATATATTTCAACAACAACTGGTAAAATTTGGCATGCTGGCCAAGTGACAGGTGTCTTATAAGGGGCAAGAAGGTTACATTAGCCCTCGTTACAGGTAGGTAGCCGTGTTGGTTGGCCATAGTCAAAACAAAATAAAAAATAAAAAATCCCTTCCAGTAGCACCTTAGAGACCAACTAAGTTTGTTCTTGGTTATGAGCTTTCATGTGCATGCACACTTCTTCAGATAGCCCTCATTAACCTACAGTCCTGTTTCCTGCCTTTCTATAGCCAGGCCTGATGCATGAAGCCCGAGGGATAGCTCAGTCAGTAGAGCAGGAAACTCTCAATCTCAGGGTCATGGGTTCAAGCCCCATGTTGGCCAAAAAGATTCCTGCATTGCAGGGGGTTGGGCTAGATGGCCCTAGGGATCCCTTCCAACTCTACAGTTCTGTGATTCTATGTTAACCTATAACATTGGTGAGCAGTGCAGACATCTGTTAGGAGGAGGGAGCACAGTTTAATTTGTGTGTGTGTGTGAAAGAGAGAGAGTGCACGCGCGCATGCACGCCCAACTAGATATTCAGAATAATGATAATTGCATGTTCTGACTGATGGGCTTTCTGAAATGGGTGTAAAATGAGAAGAACTCTTGACATTACTCTTTGAAGTGTTTATATTCTATAACCATGAAAGAAAAAGCCACTTTCTCTAGACTGCATATTGCATTTAAGGAAGAACTGGGGGCTTTGGGGGGGGAGGGGGTTATAATGTACTTAAATCATTTTAAAGATTTTCAGCGACAAACATGACAATTATTCCTCTTCCTCCTTATCAGTACTAGAACATTAGCCCCAAACTAGCAAGAGAGGCTTGATAAGTGTGATATTTTGCGGGGGAAAGGGGTGAAGCTGAAGAGATGAATCTCTTTGTTGGAAGAAAGGCTTCTTGTTCCATTTTATGAATTCCCCAAAGCATCTCCTAGCCCCATGCAAGTTGAGTCATAAACTAGTTACTGAACTAGTCGATACCACTCCTAAGGAACACATATACAGGGATACTCAGATGGCCTTTGATTTATGTGGATGTGCATGCATGCACATCCATCCTTTTACACACAACATTTTTAGATCGGTATCTTTAATAATAATAAAAAAGTGGCTCGGTGATTATTGTGTGGGTGTTATTCATCATGGACACTAGTAACCCTACAATAACCACACACAAAATTTGAACACACCAGCACTAGTAACTCTCTCCCCTAGAAACAATATACATATATATTCAACATAGTTCTCTTCCCCTATGTTTTCCGCCCGGCAACCCTGTGGGGTAGGTTGGCGGACAAGGAGTGACTAACCCAAACTTCATGGCTGAGTGGGGGTTTGAACTGTGGTCTCCAAGGTCCAACACTCTAAACACTGCCTCTCAATATAATGCAACAGTGGTTTTCAACCAGTGTGCCATGGCACCCTGGGGTGCCTTGAATGATGGTCAGGGGTGCTGCGGGCGACAGTGACCTCTGTCCTTCTTTCCTCCTCTCCCTCCTCTGGTGCCCTCCTGCATCTCTGCATCCCAAATGCTTGCGCATCTGTTTGTTGCAGCAGCCCTGGCTACAAGCTCCCCAGACAAATGGTGCTTCTGGGGCTGGCCAGGGGGTGCTAAGGCAGCCTCGGAGCAAGCAAGCAAGCGGGCGAAGGAGCCCAGCCAGCTAGTCCACCAGCCTTTACTGTTAAGAATGGACAGTCTAATTGTGAGGCTGGGCTTGTAGGCGCTGCTCTGACCTTTCTTGTGCTTGCTGTGTGCAAGGCCTGCCAGAGAGCTGAGGGCCCACTGCTGCCACTGCTGCTTCCCAAGGTAAGGTGCTGGCCTCACATTCACATCTGGCCAGTCTCCATTGGGTCACTGAGGCTGGGGGTACTATCTTCCCAGGCCCCTGTGGGGCAGTGTGAGGAGGCACCACTCTTTGGAGTGGGGGGCAGCTCAGAGATCAGAGGCAGCTGCCCAGAGGACTCCCAAGGAGAGGGGAGAGGAGAAGAGGCTGAGGGAAGAAGAAGAAGAGTTTGGCTTTGATATCCCGCTTTTCACTACCCGAAGGAGTCTCAAAGTGGCTAACATTCTCCTTTCCCTTCCTCCCCCACAACAAACCCTCTGTGAGGTGAGTGGGGCTGAGAGACTTCAGAGAAGTGTGACTAGCCCAAGGTCACCCAGCAGCTGCATGTGGAGGAGCGGAGACGCGAACCCGGTTCCCCAGATAATGAGTCTACCGCTCTTAACCACTACACCACACTGGCTCTTGTGGAGCCACTCTTGGGAACACTGCACAAGGGGCTTCGGAAAAGGGTGAGAAGCTGCCAGCTCTGCAGGCAAGGGGTGACCTAACTGAGCCCCACAGGGGTGCCGCAGAGAGAAGGCAGTTGGTCAAGGGAGCCGGGGAATCAAAATGGTTGAAAACCAAAAACCTGTGAAACCAGTTTGACCAGAGTGCACAGTGGGAAATACGGTAAAAGAAAAAAAAATGTGTAGAAAAGCCAGCAACAGTAGGCCTACTACAATACTACCTTCAAGTCTCTCAAGAGATGTCATCTGTCCACACCTTTTTGTGAGAGGGACAGGCAATACAAAATGGGTCTCTGCCTCCTTCAAGCCATGCAGGCCAGCCATTAGCATGCATGCCATGTGGCAGTTGCATCAGCCAATAAACACACCCTTATTATTAAATCCCCCGAGGGTTTGACATCCCCAGAGGGGGCACTATTATAATGCATTTATTCTGATCATTTTGTACCATATCAGCCATCAATAAGAGCCTTAACTCCACTGTCTGGTATGTTGGCTTGCTGCTGCTCTGTGACAAGGCATCAAAACCCATCGGCATCCCTGACCAGAATCTGTCATGAGCCTCAGAAACCTCAGCACTGTTTGTCCTCTGTCCTCTGGAGACTCAAAAGCACTGTTTATTTCCTGACACTTTCCATTGGAGAGGATTTCTCCTTTGAATCTCCTTTGTGGCGCTACACAACAATTTACGGCTAAAGGCCCAGGAACCTTCTCTACGTCTAGCTTCGATAAAAGAAGTTGTTTGAAGGAAATGATATGTGGCTGTTTGTGGGGTGAGTGGGGAACGATCCAACAGACACCAGGACATAGGCATCAATTATGTGGCTCTTTTAGGCAGCTAAATAACCAACTTATGCTCCCACGAGCAACATTAAAACAAGGACAGTAGCCATGGCACTGGGTGGGCAGGGAGTGGATATGTCTCCTGTGATAATTGATAATGAATCAGAAAAAAAGACTTCTCCTGCCTTCCTGTGGTAATGAGTGGAAGAAACCAGGATAGTGGTAGGAATGAGCATATTCCTTCAGTTCCTCCTTATCATTACTCCACGGTTGTTTCATTATGATTTGAGTTCTGCTCCAATTATCTCCTGGAAGAAAGACTCAACTTTGGAGTAAAGGGAAATGGGGGTGGGATTGTGCTGAAAAACTTTCAAACATGCCCCCTCCCACTTCCTACCAGTGTTCCTGCACAATATTAAAAAAAAAATCAACAAAAAACAACCCACTTCAAAAATAGCCACTTTGTCATAAAATTAGAATAACAGAATCATATACAGTCAGACCTCATGTTGCTTCTGCTTCAGGTTGCATGTTTTTGACTTGTGTCCCGCGGCAACCTGGAAGTACTGGAACAGGTTACTTCCAGGTTTTGCCGCATACGCAGAAGCGCTAAATCATGCTGCGCCCGTTCACAGACACGCCACTTCAGCTTACGTCAGTTCTGTGTTACAATTGGGCCTCCGGAACGGATCCCGTCTGTAACACAAGGTTCTTCTGTAATCGTAGAGTTGGAAAAGACACCAGGGAGTCATGCAATGCATGAATCTTTTGCCCAATGTGGGGCTTGAATTCACGACCCTGAGATTAAGAGTCTCCTGCTTTACCAACTGAGATATTTTAAAGGATTCTCATTTTAAAACAAAAGCACATGTAATGAAATGTTTCTTATGGTATGAGAAATAGGGCTTTTTGGGTGGTGGCCCCCATGACTATGGCATGCCTTCCCAAGTTATGACACCATTAATACCAGCTTCTAAACAGTCTCTTAAATCACACTTCTGGACCACGTTGTCTCAAATGACTTACTTCTAGAAAAGCTATGTGAATTGTTTTAGCTAATTTGGAATGGTGCAATGCTGGCCTGGGTATTATTCGTTGGGTATAGGTTGTTGAAACTGGCTGTTTTTTACTGAAATGTGACTTGCATTTTATGATTGGCTTCTGCAAACTTCCTTTCAAGGGCTTTGCCCTAAAAAGCAGCTTAAAATTGTTGCATTAGAATGCTTTGGCATTGTATTGCAAAGTTGGTATGCTCCTACCAGAAGAAAAAAGACCTCTCACAAGTGCACATCAGTGCTCCTGCATAACATAAAATCACCATAATCAGCAACAGGAAACACTTCAAAAATAAATACTCTGGGCTGGAAAGGGCTATGTTTTTGGTTTTTACAAAAAAACCTTATTTTTTATTGTGTGCATTCGGGAAAGACAATTTGGAAAGAACTCCAGATGCAGCCATTATGAAATTTGTTCTGGTAAACCCTCCTGGTTATACAAAACACCAAAATCTCAGAAGATGTTCAGCGGAAGAGAATTTTGTAAACATCCCTAGATGACTGACAAACAAGGGAAGCAGGAATGCCATGCTTCATTGCATAAATTGACAAATGAAGGGAGAATGGGTCAGAATTTGTATGCTATCTTCTATTCACAATTATATTCATGATTCCAACCCCCTTCAGTTCACCATGGTTGCATTGTGTTTATTCCCGGTGCACACTAAACAATGCTTATCCAGGCTTGAGAACAAAGGGTGGATTTAATAAATAAATAAGTTAAATTAAAACCTATTCAGCTATTTGTGTTGAGGGGCTGCAGTTTATTGTTGGCCTTATCCTGAATTAGTCCACGAGTTGCCACTGTCACATTGTCATAGCTGTCAACTCCCCCCCCCCCCTTTTAAGGGAAATTCCCTTATTCCGAATAGGATTCCTCGCAAGAAAAGGGAAAAGTTCACAGCTATGCACATTGTGGGTAGAACAGGCGGTACTGTGGCACTTCTCGTTTCATCTCAAGCTACAAAACAGGACATGCCACTCCTGCTTTTAGCTATAAATCCTCAAAGGGCTATTGGGAAGGGCTTGGGAATATCCTTTATCGTCTCCTCCACCTTCTTTTTCCTCCCCTCCACATCTCAGAGATCAATTAAAAGTGGTGATCAGACCTCCCCCTCCGATCCACTTTAAATTCTTTAATTGCAATGGTTCAGCAGCCAGCATTATTTTTTTTTAAGGAAACTCGTGGAGTGTTTGGTCCTTTATTGTAAATTGAGTCTTACAATGCAAGCCTTTGCATGTCTACTCAGAAGTAGACCTAATTCAAACAAAGCTGGCATACATGGACTGTCCCTATATATGCAGCACATATGCAATGTGATTGAGCTGGCACTCATTTTTCTTCACACTAATACAGACCAGCCACGAGAATGTTTAATGGTGGTGTGGACACAGAGTGTATAAATGGTACACTGTTCCACACGAACAACTTCTTGCATGCAGCAGATACCATGTGACATTTGTTTCCTTCCACATTAAGGCCATTTTGTGCAAAGCGGGTTCTCCGTCATGGAGAGCACGTGTTGCGGTGGGGGCCAGCAAGTCACCCCTCTGTTGCTGGGGGGGATCGTATAGATGGGCACTGTTGTGTCGTGGGTTCTGGTAGCAAGAAGTCCAGCAACACTTCTTAGTGAAAACAGCTCTTTATTGTAAGGGATAAGACAAGACTGGGGATAGGGGGTAGGGAAAGCTCTATTTATAGACACATTGGGACAGAGGGAAAAGATACATTTTAGCGGGAACCAATAATATTCAAACTTTCCGGCGGGACCCAATCAGGCTGTGGATTGTGATTGTACACTTCAAATTGACCAATAACATTACTTTACCCGGCTGCCAGAATATTTTATTTAATACACAACAGGCACTGCTGTGATTGGGTCCTGGGTGTCATTGGGGAGATTTCTATGTTGCAATTGTTGATGGACAGCCCAGCCACTATATATCGTTTGGCTCGCAGCGTGATATACCTCTTTGCTGCGTGCATCTGATCACCCGCCCTCCCTCCCTATTTTTAGGCTTCTGCGTATGACCTTGCTATGCCTGTCATGGGGTCGTCTGCTTTTGGGGCAGAGGCCTGGTAGGAATTTTTCCATTTGGCTGATTGGCAGGAACCATCTGGGTTTTGCCTACTGCATAGCAATTAGTCACAACTTGTAAGGTTGGCGGTTAGGCATTGGTTATTAATTGGTTGGTGGAGGGGCAGGGTTGGCTGTGGTTGCCCCTCCAATGCTGCGAAGGGGCAGGTTGGCTGTGGCTGCCCCTTCAATGCTGCTGCTGCAAGGGGAATTCCGTTAAAGGAATCCAGGGGCTCGCCATGGTTGTCCGTATACCCCTGGTCGGGGGCCATGGCCCACACAAGATCCCCTGGGAGCATTAGGGGAGAGGTGAGGGTCAGACCCCCGGCTCCCATTCTCTCCCCAAAGTGTTTTCCCCTTTACTGACTCCATGAGCGGGTGGATGTCAGTTCTGTCCCCAGTGGGACAGATAGTCTGAACCAATGCCTAAGCAACCACTCACATATTTTGTATTTCAATAAAGTTGTGGCCAAAATTATGCCAAAAACCCTTAAACTTAAATTTCTGTGTGAAGTGTGTTTCATTTGAGGGGTGGTTTGGGGACCTCGACACACAATACTGATGTGGTAGAATGAGCGCATAGAAGAAAGAGTCTGCAAAGTAATTAACAGTCTTGCTTTCTCACAGTGCCACTTCTATTAAAAGTTACCATTTTCAACCATTTTTCATACACTAAATGCTAAATTTACACTGCTAACTTTCTGCAAACTATAACACAGGAGTGAGAATAATTTATTATAGCCATATTCCAATAAAAATATTGACTCCCCAAAATTAAACTAGATGGCCATAATGGGCCAATTGTATTGTTGATTTAAATATAATTGAATGTCAGCTGGCAGAGTAATAGTTTTTTAACCAAAAAATTTCCACCCACCACCATGTATATTTCAAATGAGTAACACTGCAGTGAAAACATGACATTCCCAGACAAGTCATTCATATTGTGACAACTTAAATTACCCCCTTCCGAAAGTGTTGATGGAAAACAGATTTATGTTTGTTCCAAGAATCACACTTCTTGTTTGAGAATAGTTTTAAGTTCAGCTAGATTCATCAAAAAGTGAAAACAGGGGAAATAAAGAAAGCAGATATTTCACTACAAAATCCATATAATGTTTAATCTGAAAAGCCACGACACCATCCAGCTTTGCCCTCTGGTGATACAAATCTTCATGTAGTTTGTGAATGGGAGAGGGAGTTACATCCAGAAAGCTTGCCTTCACACCTCATACTCACACTTTCTCTTACACACACACACACACACACACACCCCACAACTCTTAAGAGATTTCTGAAACCACTCCCCTCTTTAGACGTTCCCCCTCATGCAACAGCAGAAGGGTCAGGGCTTCAGGGGTGCAATGGTGGGAGTGGGACCTGTGGATGCAGATCTGTTCCCTTAATTATGGGAGTGTGAATGCATAGAAGGGGCTGGAATCAGATGTGTATTTTAGCAATGGTTCAGCTTTTGCCCACCCCCAGCCTCTGGAAAACTTTGCATATAAAGTTGTCCATTGTTTTTCCCTTGACCCAGATACAATTAAACATTAAAAAATGTCTTCTGATCATACCCTCGCCAATGAAGCAACAATATCCATGTTGGAATTTGACCCTGATAAGATTCCCATGGCACCTCTAGTCGCATTTGAAACTACCTTAAACCCATGCACTGTGGTTTAACTGCTTTCCCGCTCGAGCTGAAAACAAGTTAGATTCTCAAACATGCCAAGATCCAGGCAGGCAGTCCCTGTATTTTCACAAGAGCACAGCATGCTGGGTAAATCAGAGCAGAATTCTTTTGAAACTATTGACCTAGTTGTGGATGCCGAGCTCTCTAGAAAATGTAGCATACAGGTCTTGCATTGATTTTTTTTTAAAAAAGAAAAAAAATCACCTTGAACAACTTTAGCTGCAAGCAAAAATAAAAAAGGTATACAAAATAACATTCGGATCAAGAGAACGGGGAAGATATTGGTGCGGAAGGGATCCACTTACGTGATTTTAGTATGGAAAAGGTATTTCACATTATCAGGGCCGGCGCGTCCATTAAGGCAAACTAGGCAATTGCCTAGGGTGCCAAAATGGAGGGGGTGCTGGCCAGGCTTGGGCGGGGGAGCGGGACGGGCTAGCAGCAGCTTCTCCGCTACAGCAGAGAAACTGCTGCTTGCCTCTCCACCACCCCCACCTCCTGCTAAAGCAGGCTTTGACAGGGGGCGGGGGGCGCCAGAAGGTGGTCTCGCCTAGGGCACAAGAAACCCTAGCACCGGTCCTGCACACATTCTTTACACATTCCTTTAAGAGTTAACCTCCTGGGCCTTGTGTGTTTTAGGATACACCCCCCCCCCCCCATTTACCCCACTATGGTTGTTCCAAGTCAAGCATTGGACTGCGCAACAGCTAGATTTTCTCGTGTTGTTCTAGCCTTTTCTATGAATGCCTCCCTCCTGCCTTTTTGATTCTTTATGTGTATCCATTCTCAAGGAAATCGGCCCCGAGTGCTCACTAGAAGGACAGATCCTGAAGTTGAGGTTCCAGTACTTTGGCCACCTCATGAGAAGAGAAGACTCCCTGGAAAAGACCCTGATGTTGGGAAAGATGGAGGGCACAAGGAGAAGGGGATGACAGAGGATGAGATGGTTGGACAGTGTTCTCGAAGCTACTAACATGAGTTTGGCCAAACTGCGAGAGGCAGTGAAAGACAGGCGTGCCTGGCGTGCTCTGGTCCATGGGGTCACGAAGAGTCGGACACGACTGAACGAATGAACAACAACAACAAGCTAGACTGTATCCACAGCCAAATTCTTCAGATGGATTCCCATGTTTGTTGTTAATCCTGGGTCTGCACTGACTCTCACTGACCCACTTCCTATGTTCTCCTGGTGAATTTGAGCTGGGAAAGATTTGAGCATGTAAAATGCACTTGGCCCAAATATATAGCAAAACACTGATATTGTAAAAAAAACAGATTTACAAATCAACAGTACATCAAAAATTTGAACAACTGGTTAGGTGTAAACTCATTTCACACTAAAAAGCTCTATAATATCTGTAAGTTCAATATCAAATGTAATCTAAGCATTATGGCTTAACTGGGTCGTGCTGCCATAGTCCTACAAAGCAACTGTTCTAGCACACCGCAGCGGCCTCTGGCAATATAACTACCAATTTGGGGTTCATTCTTTGGTGATTATTTAGCCAGCTTTCAGAGTCTCATTCTCCAACTATGCACTGTAATGAAACTTCCGCTGTTCTTGACTTCTACTCCAAGAGGCCTTCCAAGAATCAAAGCAAGGTCAATGGGGATTTTCATTTAAGAGGAACGTTCATTTTGGATTTCTATTAAATCTCTAGCAATTTTTTTCCAGACAGATCAAGGCATTTTTTGCAAGAAAGCCAGGTAATCAAGCCCTAAATTTATAACTTAGTGTAAGAGTGGGCAGCTAGCAGCATTTAGACTTCATCCACGCCCTTAAGCAATTTATTTAGCCTGGAGACTCCTGATGAAATCATGCCAATTTTGGTTCTCTCTCTCTTTTTTAAATGTTTCTAACCTTTCAAAATAGTGGGGGAAAGCTTGAGAACACAGAGCCTGCAGGCACGCACACAAAAAATTGGAAGCTGGCAATACTAAGTCTGTCAAACCAGCTGGTACTTATAGTGCAGCTGCCAGGACCCAGTTTGAATATATCAGAGACTGTCCTGTTGCACAAACTGCAATAAACTGCTAATTGAAAGCTACAGTGTTGACTTCAAGAGTTAACCACCATCGAAGTCCTTGACATAACTTCAATACACACAGCTCCAGTGGGGGGAAAGTGGCCAGAATAACTTGTTCCAGTCTGACCACCGTCCTACACAGTTGGGCTGCTTTTAAAACCAGTTCGGAACAGTCACTTGGTAGGATCACAGGATGATTATCTGGGACAGGGCAGTTTGACCATATTATGCCTCTCCTTTGACACATGTACTGGATCCCAGTCCATTTCCAGGTCCAATTTTAAGTGCTTTTGAAAAAAAAGAAGAAAATACTTCAGAAGCCCCAAATGGCTTGGAGCCAGACAGGGGCGTTCTGAGGTAGGGGCGGTTCGCCCCGGGTGCTATTCCAAAGGAGGGTCTCCTCCTGGGATGAGTGCCGCTCCAGGTACCGGAGCAGGTTGTTCTGCCTCTGGAGTCAGACTTCCCGAAAAAACACCTTCTCCCATATATTCCTACTGAAACTTTAAGATCTTCTTCAAAGACCCTGCTCTGAGTGCTGCTGCCAATTGAAGTAAGATGGGAACCCACCAGGATTGTTTTGGTAGCGGCACCTCATTCATAAATGGTGCCAAGAGAACTTTCCTAGAGAGATTTTCCTGGCATCATATTTTTGTGATCTTTTCAACATCAAGTGACTATCTTTTTTACTCACCCAGAATTTTCAAATTCATTATGTCTTATAGTATGGTCCACGTAGCTTTTTTTTTTTTTTTTTTTAAACTATGCCCCCCTCCATTTTGAATAGCTTTTACTTCTTTATATTGCATGTTAATTTTTGCATTTGTTTTATGAGTCACTTGAAGACCTTACATTATGGAGTGGCTATATAAATTTTGCTAGTAAATGATACATTTTTTGTTTGTTTGTTTTTTTAAAATGCAAAGTTAGGTTGGCAGTGTGCATTTGGTCCAATCCTGCAGATTATTCGTATGTCAAGCTCCCTGTAGCTTCAATCAAAGCCAAATTCAGAATATCTTTTAATGTACGTATCTTGCTTATCACCTTTCTATATCACTCACCCCAATCATTCTTTGTCTTGCATGTTTGGTACACATTGTTTGGCATGCAGTAAGATGTCAACCATCTATTTTTTTATTGTGGTGCAGTATCGCAGCCCGACAATAGTAAATGTCTGGGAATCTTAAAATTTAACACATAGAGTTGCCAAATCCAGTTTCTGCCACTCTATCAGACTTACCAGCAACTTTACACCAACTGAGAAAACAGATAGCATAGCTATTACAAGCTGCATCAGGAAGGGAGGCTTCCACTTAGTTGTCTTAGTAATACTGACATCAAAATGCCATTCTAAGCAGACGTTTGTTTTTTTGTGTGGCTTATGGACCAGCCAGCCAGACTGCAGTGGTGGGGAACTTGTGGCCCTCCAGATGCCACTGCAGTCCAATTCCCAACAGCCCCAGCCAGCAGAGCCAATGTCAGGGATTGGCAGCAGTTTTAGTTCAGCAGCATCTGGAGGTTCTTTGCCTTTGCCGTAGCACAAGGCAACAAAAACCCTTTGCTGCCTTCACATTGGCATGCTATTCCGAACAGCGGCATTCCTTTAGTATGCTGTGTCTTCCCACCACCTGTCTGCCTTGATAAGCTCGGTACTGCAATCTAAATCTGTCATCAAAATATGTTTACTTCACATCACCAAACCTCAGTGCGTCTTGCAACTTTGTGTGTGTGTGACAAAAGTACGTTCAAAGTTTGCATACCAATATGAAGAAGAATGAACGCATTGATTTTCACAATAATCCTACCCCCACACTGCATGTGCTGAGCAGGACGGGATGGCTACGCCTTTATCCCCACCCCAGTGGCAACAGGGTACAAAGCAACACTAGTTGGGGAGGGGAGGGGAGAATTAAGCCAGCGTAGAAATGCTATCACCTGTATATATTGTTTCTTTTTTAAAAAACTTACACATTACCTTTAAAATCTGTTATGTTCCCAAGAACGTTCATAAAATAACAGGCTTGCAGGTCATATGGCACTATATGAACTTTACTGTGATGCAGCAGGGATCTGAATGACATTAAATAGGCAGTTCATGGAGAACCTTCTATGTACTGTTTGGGAATAAAGCATCTTTCCCCCCAATAAAACCAAATGCAGCTGTTTAGTGTTTCGCTACACTGCCGTATGCTTACTCATCACTAGCAGACTGAAATTCCTGCTAATGATGATTCAGCTTGACCAGGCCTTCATGTCGGTGTAAAATAAAAGCACTTTTGAGTTCTACTGTCCTGAAACTTGCAAAATAGATTACAGTGTGTAATCAAAGCTGAACAGTGACATTTTCCCAGTGTTCTGCACTGTTGCCATACCTTATCACTCATAGTAATATCCCTCCAAGGCTTGTGCTCATGTATGAAGGGAGGAACAGATTGCCTTAACACTTCATGCATTGGCTGATTCACTATTTTTTCATGTTGAGCTAAATATGAACCTGCAGAGGTTTGTTGTTGTTTTTTAAGCTGTTCCAATGAATTGCTGCTTGCTTGAGCCTTACAACAGCTTGGACATTACAAAGAAGCATTGCCAGATGAATGAGCTGGTGACTGAGAGCAGTTTTGAGACCTATGCACATATTCAGCTAGCCGTGCAAACCAAGCTCACACTATTTGCAACCTACTATGCCAAATGCACTAGTCATGCGCTGTGGCACGTCAGGTTCTCAACAAGAAACCCCTTCCTGTTTGAGAGCTCCACGAAGACAGGGGAAATAAAAACACAAGATGCTCATCCAGACCCTGGTGAGCTACCGTCTATGGCTTATGAATTGGGTTCAGCTTGGCAGAAGAGTTTGGATTTGATATCCCGCTTTTCACTACCCGAAGGAGTCTCAAAGCGGCTAACATTCTCCTTTCCCTTCCTCCCCCACAACAAACACTCTGTGAGGTGAGCGGGGCTGAGAGACTTCAGAGAAGTGTGACTAGCCCAAGGTCACCCAGCAGCTGCATGTGGAGGAGCGGAGACGCGAACCCGGTTCCCCAGATTACGAGTCTACTGCTCTTAACCACTACACCATACTGGCTCTTCACTAAGCACGTGTTTGGCACAGAATCAAGTTGAAATGGGAAAGTGATCATCTTTCCCTTTTAAATTACAAGTTAGTTTTGCAGACTTAGCACCTAGCATGCTGCTGGCAAAAATACAAATCCAATCACAGTTGTAATAATGTGCATGCGTAATAAAGGTCAAAGATCTTTCAATGTCATAACCAGGCGCAAAAAAATATGATTATGAATGTTCCTTTAATTATTGAGGAAAGTTGATACACTTTAAAAGGACAGTTCTTCTGCGTTTTCTAATGACTTACAACCACGAAGATGAAGCATGTACATCAGGTTTCTTTGCTTCTGTAAGCAGAATGGAAAGTACTGATGCTTTGAAATTTCAGAGTTCAATCCCCCCAACAGCTTTATAAAAGCCACTGGTGTCACCAAGAGGCCAAAAGCCAATTATACACCTACAAAACTAACTGCAGGCATGAGGCTTCTCAGGATTTACCTTTATGGGTAGTGCGATAGTTGCTTGACATTATAATATAATGCGACACATTATTAAAGGCCTCTGACATGACCTTTCTATGCTATAGCTGATACAGTTTTATTTCTTCTCCTTTTTGCAAGATGTTTTTAAGAAGATTACTACTGCAAATACCAATTATATCCAATTACTTACTTCAAGGCTACCAGAAGTGCTTGTGTTCCAGCAATGTACTTTCCTACTTTCTTTGAGTATCTGATTCACATGCTGCATTGCAGTGCTGTGAGCATGTATGATCCTGAGCTTATGAACATGTAGGATTACTGCCATAATAATTATTGCCTCAACCCAGGGTCTGACAATATGGTGCCCATTGGCACCATGGCACCTATGAAGATCTTCACTGGCAGTGCCCTCCAGGGACTCCAGACTCCAAGATTTCATTTTCCACAAAAAATGTAAGTCTTTAGCTTTTCTAGAAAGAAAGTTATGACACAAAATGTGCAGGTAACTCCCAGGTGAGTGGATACAAGGTGGCCATTTAGTCTTTGATTTAGGATTGGCATCGAAGAAAACAGGGTTTCTGTGCTTTTAACAACTGTTTCTCAACAACCAGGAGCAGCACCACGTAGCTGACTTCCTGCAGTGAACTTTAAATTATCTGAGGGTGGGGAAGCAATCCATTTTCTGTTATGCCATGCTTCACATGGCAGCCATTTTGTGTTATGCTATGCCTCATGACAGCCATTTTGTGACTGGTGCCCACAGCAGTCTCTTAGACTCCAAAATGTGGCCACTGTTGGCCTCAACCAGCCCTGAGTTGATTACTCTGTCATCTAACTGCATGGGAAATAGCTAAGCTTTCAGAACAAAAAGGATTCTAGATTCCATTTCACCCAGTAAGCACTACTTTCATATTAGTTTGTATTCCAGGTGATTAAAGGTTTTATTCGTCATAAGAAAACCCATTTCTGAAAGGAGGGATGAGCCAGGTTTCCCCATAGAATCAGACAAACAATATACAGTGCACAACTCAAACTGTTTTCAGTTCTGCTGTCCTTCCGAGTTCTGTTGTGCAGTGCAGATGCAAGGCAGGCATTTGTGCATACGTCCCTATTCTAGTACCTATTGGCCAACCAACTGGGAAGATGTGGAATGGCTCAAGACAAGAATGGGGAATCTGCACCCTTTCTGATGTCGTTGATATACAGCACCTCAACATTAGCCCAACATGCTGAGCGTCAGAAGTGGGTGTAAGGAACGGGTCAGCAATAAATTGCATGGCTTCAGCGAAGTTAACTCTTCATTAAAGGAAACATGGTCGAGTCAGGAGCACAGCAACTCATCTCAGTTGCTCTTACCCCTATGAGGCAGTTGTGGGGACTGAAGGTCCCTGCCTTTTCACAACTGCCTAAGTCTTCTTATCCCCTGGGTTCTTCACAAGCAATCCAAGGCTCTGTCATATTGCCTGTCTTTGCTCCACCCTTTTCATGCCTCTTCTGGTTCTTGGAGATAAGGGGGTAGGGGAGCTCATTTGAGCAGGAGCGGGACACATCCTGCCTTCTGTACCAGCCTGACTCATCTCTGCCTCTTGCCCCCACCTCCTCTCCAGCCTCTGCTTCTGGCTTGAATTCTGGACTTTCTCTTCCACAGACTTTTCCTGCTCGCTAAGCCCTGTTACCTCTCCAGCTTCTGACACCTTCTCCTCCCAGTCTTCTCCCCCTTCTCCGTTTGAACACTCACCATCTTCCCACACCAACCCCCTGGCTCTGAGCCTTCTTCCCACCACTCCTTTGCATCCAACCAGTCCATGACATCGGGGCTGATGAGAGCTGGAGTCCAACAATATCAGAGGGCTACAGATTTCCTATCCCTGGATTAGTAGTTGTCACTAAGAGAATTGAATGGCAGAAAAAGAACTAAGGGAAGTAGATAAGGAAGTGTTTGCCCCCCCTCCCCCAATGCTCTACTCCTGTTTTCTTCTGCCTTCACATCCCAAGAGCAATTTGGCTTCAAAATTTGAGGAATCCCACTTCATCTGTAGTCCTGGCACCACCCCCATCAATACATTAAGTAAGGTAATATAATATTGATGTGTTTTCACCACAGTGTTTGAACACAGGTTTCAAATAAAATCTATATGGGGGGCGGGGAAGCAGAGCATTTACTTTTTTGTGTTTAAAGAAAACACTGTCCATCCTTGCTTTTATTTCTCAACTTCATAAAACTAAGCATACTAACTGACTCAGTATATAAGGATATGTTTAAAAATGCAGTTTTAATTTCTTGCTATCTTTCAAGAGAATGATTCAGTAGCCTCTCTCTTGTTTCTGCCTTCTTTCTGGAGAAGAATGTCACGTCTTTGCGACAAGAAAACTATGCAAAAAGAGCAAAAGAACATTGCATATATATTCACCTTACAGCCGTTCTCTTTTAGAATATTTGTTTATCTCCTTATTGTGTCCTAATTCATCTGACTGGCTGCTTTTTGTTGGACCCATTCAGTGCACACACTTTGTCTGACCTCACTGTCTGGAGATTGCCTCAAAATGACAAATGAAGCAAGGCACAGCAATACATAGCATGTCATCCCTGACTTATGTACTGCCAGAAACACAAACGGAGGCCTGTAGAATACAACTGAAAAGATACACCCTAAAATGCAATGTAGAAATCAGCAAGATAGTTTATACTGAGGATGATTTAGTCGTTAAGAGATATACATTGTTACTACATAACATAATTGATGCCAGTGCTGGAGCAATGACTCAAGGGGCCCTCAGCAAAATGTCATTTATTTGGTGGGCTTTCCAAACAATGGAGGCCTCCCATAGAGTCCAGGGGATTTCCTGAAGGGGCTTTGCCTTCATGGCACCAACAGATCTGTAGCACTGCAGATCTAGGTGCTATATTGTTTTCATCATGGAAACCGAGTCAGCTTCCAGGGCACTTGGGGAGGAGGAAGTGGGGCCAGACATGAAACATGTACAACAGCCGCCATGTCTTTGTTGTGGCTTTTTGTTTTGTTTTTTAACCACAATGCCCCCTACCCCCAAAGTCAACTCGCTTTCCAATGCATGGTCTAAAATGGTAGCCACCTGGAGTAGGCATAGGGGGATGGTGACTTGGTTTTTAAGGAAGGCCCAGGTCAGGCATTGCTGGCCGGCACGGATGCTAGGGTACTAGGACCTAGTGTCAACTCTAATTCATGTGCTTCACTGAGAAATTAAAGGAAAGGACAGGTCCCTGCACTCAGGATTTTGTTCTCCGAATTTTGACAAAGGGAAAATAGCAGAAGGAAGGATTGGTGGAACAAGGCAATAGCGAATTCATATATAGATATGCTGCGACGCATATCTAGACCTGATTTCTGAATACAGAAAGGATCAGAGGTCAAATTAAAGGTTTCTCGTTCCTCAGATTAAGTTTCTCCCCCACCATTTTACAGGTAGGTATGTGCACAAAATAATTTGAATCTTCTAAGTTCTGCTTCACTTCCACTAGTTTTGTACAACAGGGAGACAACTGCATTAAGGTGGTTCAAGAAGTATACATTCCCTTACACATTGCATATGTTATTTTAGATTTTTTTAAAAAAAATGGGTTGCCTTTTAAAAGGCACTGAAGCAGATAAAGAATGCCTAAAATATCAATTGCATTAAGAATTAAATTTGCAATTAACTCAATTAATCAGAACCTTACCACAACAGATAGAGGTGATGAAAAGGACAACATGGCCACATACTAATCAGCTGGGATGACCTTGAATCTAATCCAGGAAGGACATACAACAGTTCTGCCGTATCAAAAGGTGTGAATGGGTTTGTGACACACCACCCACCTTCCACACTTCCACACGCAGCTCACAACCAGTAGGAGAACACTTCAATCTCCCAGGACATTCTATAAAAGATTTCAAAGTAGCTGTCTTAATACAAAGAAATTTCAGAAATAGACTGGAAAGAGAAGTGGCTGAATTGCAACTAATCACCAAACTTAAAACCATGGAGAAACCTGGTCTGAACAAAGACATTGGATTCTTATCTCATTATACATGACAAAGCTATCTTTAGCCATCTCACCCCTTGCCTTGCCCTGTAAGACCAATTGCAGTCGTTAAGAGTCGTCAAAAGGTTTTCCACACCTATCAGCTGATCACCCATTCCCACCACTCTTCTGAGTAATACCCCTCCCCACACCCTCACTATATTTAAGGGTCTGGTGACTTCCGTTTCAGTGTATCTGAAGAAGTGTGCATGCACACGAAAGCTCATACCAAGAACAAACTTTGTTGGTCTCTAAGGTGCTACTGGAAAGAGTTTTTTATTTTATTTTATTTTGTTTTGACTATGGCAGACCAACACGGCTATCCACCTGGAGCTCACAACCATTGTTTGTTTCCTAATCTGCTGCTTTGGTGCCCTTCTGAAAGAGCTCCTTCGCAATGGGATCTGAGACAACATTATATTAAGATAATGTTTTAAACAGTAACCAGCCTTGAGTACTTTGACACCAAGTGAAATGGCGTATAACATGAGTTTACAGATTTAGTCACATGCAACCCTATTAATAAAACGAAGACATTAAAACACCCCAAAAGGCTTTCACAAGAAGACTTCTAGAACTGGTAGGGTCATCTGCTCCAACCCTTTGCAATGTAGGAATCTTTTGCCCAATGTGGGGCTCACACCCATGACCCTGAGATTAATAGTCTCATGCGCTACTGACTGAGCTATCCCCGAATATAGATTTGCAACCCATTTCCCTTTCCCTTTCATTATTTGTCAATAAGACTAATACGGTGCTACTACAGATGCATGATAATTGTTATATTTGTCTTGCATAATATAAAACACCTACCATTATCAAGAAATAGAAAAGATTAATAAAGAGGGCTTTTTTTTAAAGTGTTCATCATCACTCAGGCTGCAATCCTATGCATCTTACCTGGGAGTAAACATACACTTGCACTGTAAGTTTCTTGTTCACTCCCTTGTAGCCTGCAGAGCTGTGTCAATATCCCATCAGCTGGAAGGATATACTGATCTCAAATGCCTGTGTTCTTACCTTCTTTAAGTGTCAAGCAGATTTGATGAATAGGATTAAATGCATGAAACAATGCTGTCAGCGCAGGTTTTTTGTTTTTTGTTTTTGCACACTTTCCAGTCTGAAAGCACTTTCAGAGGAGAGGGAGGGAGGGAGGGAGAGAGGGACTATAAGAAGTGTCCACCTTACAAAGCAACACATATGTAAATATCAATGCTTTCATCAGCTGTATCCATCAGGGTTATATTTTCCTGCTGAACACAGCTCTACACTGCTACAGCTCTAATAAAATATACACCACCAGTTACAGAATAGGCATCTGCTCTAAATATTGACTATTGGGCTGAAATGCACCTGCCTACTCTGGAATTTACAATCCCAGATGAATACTCTGTATATCTGAAGAATTCTACGCAGTTTGTCTCTAACTACTGTTTAAATAACTAAGAGCTTTCTGCAAAATTAATTTGAGAAGTGGGGCAGGGAGAGAGAGAAGGGGGGAGGAGGGATATATTTCTGATAGCACAGAGCACTTCTCAACAAAAATTGCACTGGAGATGAGGATAATATGATTTTATTACTGGAATCTGATGAAGGAATTGTTAAATTTCATCCAAACAGAATTTGGTGAGATTTGGATTTTACTTTCTGCTCCTTCCCTGACCTTCCGTTGCAACTTCAAGCACCTCTCTCTTGCCTTTCCCTTCTAGCCCTTCGTCTGTCTTGTTGATTTATAGTTCAGTGAAAATTGTTGGACCAGCAACACAAAAACTGGAAAGGTCACTGACCTCCTGATGGCGCAGGACTATGCACACTTTGCAATTGCGCCGAACTTTTAAATAAGGAAAACAACCTTTGCAAGGGCTTCGTACTGTCTGCTGCAGCTAACAGTACTAACAAGTTTGTACAAATATGGAACAGGGGTCATGTGGCACCTGTTGTGGTGCCAATTTCCAGTTGCTTCAGCAAGGTCAAGGAGGCATATGGTCACTCATACCCCTGTAAGTCTCTTGTCCATATCCTCAGCCCACAGTGACTCAAACTTCCAGAAGACATTACTTGACAGTGTTCTTGGGATATTACCAAGATTTGCTTAATAGTGGGGGGTCATTTGGAGTGAATACAGGCAATATTGCTCTTAAAGTGAAAAGCAAATTTGTCACAGTATGCTTTAGACTGGCAAGATGGCCCCGTTAGTGGCTTGAGCCTAACCTGAAGCAGCTCTGTTGGACAGTTTGATGAGGATGGCAGAGAAGAACACGAGATGCAATTGTACAAACCATGCTGTGAACTTGTATCACCAGGAAGAGCTACTGTTCCTGCTGTAACTAAACAGGATGAGTTGTTTTGTTTTTTTTTAAACTCCACCCTCTCCCCCAAAAATGTGGTGGTAGGAGAAGGAATCTGCCAATCACCCCCAAACCTTCTCTCAACCTGAGAACAGTTCATAAAGTTTAGATCATCCACTCTGAAAAACTATAAAATTGCACCCCTGATTCACCACCCGGGAAGAGTGCTGATGAATAGGGGAGGTCATGCAGGTTAGCACACATTATCTGGCTACATTTTTTCACACATAGCCCTGTGGAATCACATCAAATAAACACATGAAAGGCTCCATATATCTCCCATGTTCCAAACATAATGCAGCCACTTTTATGCGCATGTGCGCACATGCTGGGTTACTGCCGGAGTAATTGCAAACATCCAAATGGAACAACCAAAAAAGGGAAAAAAAAGAGATGGAGATGTGTGATGTGTGTAACCATCCATGAAGAAACTTAAAATAACAGTGTTCTTATTATGCTAACATTTTACATTATGCAAAGTAACACACAGAGACCAGAATAATACCGGCTTCTTTTAGCAGTTAAGATCTAATGCCTTATATAACCACTTTGCAAAGAGCTTCCTTCCCCCCTCCTGCTCGCTGTTCTTCATACACATCTATTAGGTTGAAGAATGTGACTTGAATGCATTGGTGAACCAAATGTCTCTCCCTGTTTATTTCCTTTGGAAAATGTGGCTTTTCAGAAATAGACGTACTATTCCATATATATCACCACTCTGGAGTTGCTCTCTTCCAGTGTAGTTAAGATAATGTGATAACTGTCTAATTGTCTAAGCGAATCCACAAGGGATTTAAAAGACACTTGCATGTGCATATGCGCACATGCACACCCAGAGAGATACTTTTGTTGCGACCTTGAACGACTGCTTTCTTCTGATGAAGACAGCCATCATCAAGAGAATGAATAGAAACAAACAAACAAACATGGGGGCTGAAAATCGCATATCCCAGGGATCCTTCTGCCCTTATCTTTCAAGTTCTCATGACAGCTTGGTTGCATCTGCATTGCAAAATTTTACCTTTGGGCAAAATCAATGCTAAACGCAAACATTTGATGACTGCATATAAATTTTGCCATGCCTGAGATGCTACATTTTGCATATATGGACTAAGAAATGTAGGGGTGCTTTAAATCAATAGTCCTGAATATCAGTGGTCCTGAATATGCAGTTGAAAAATGTGGATACCAACCAAACAGCAATTAATAGCATCCTGTCAAGGAACCAATATGGGACTCTGAAAAGGCGGAAAGTGCCAGATTCTGTCCCCAGTTCATCATCATATGGCAGATTCCACCCACAATCTGCCATGTCAGGGATAGGGAATATGTGGCTCTCCTAATGTTAGAGTACAACACCCATTGCCCCTGATCACAACCCATACTGACAGGGTCTAAGCAGAGCTGGAGTCAAACAGCAGCTGGAAAACCATAGGTTTCCCATCCTTGTACCAAAATCTGGCTTTCTCTTCCACTGCTCCCACCCCAGTTTCACAAATGGAACCCGTGTTCCTTAAGTCAATACTTTGCAACCAGAGACAGAAATACAGATTACACTAGGATGTCCTCCTATAAGGAAGTAAATGCATCATCATTATCACGCAGCACCCTGGCATATGTTTATTACATGTGCAATTAATATTTGTGGCAAAATGGCCTCTAGAGAAAAACGCCAACAGTGCATTCTATATTGCTAACACTACAAAAGCTTGGACAGTACAAAGGAACACTTAACATCATTAATACACAGAGTTCAAGATACCCCTTCAAAAGATGTTCATACAGAATGCATAGCAGGGGCATACCCAGGATCAAAAGAGGGGGGGGCAAGCCATGGTCATTCAGGTTCAAAAACAAAAAACAGCTTCAAAAAACAGAAAAACTCCCCCCCCCCAAACAGAAAGCCCCAAATGGCTGAAAAACTCAGTTTCCCAGGATCCTCAGTCCTCGCAAAGGAACTACTCACCATGCAAGGGAACTCAGTTTCCCAAGCTCCCTTCTTGCCAGCACGATGTAGCGTGGATACAAAAAGCAGGCAGAGGAGGAAGGATGAGAACCCAGGCTAAGACCATGGTCAGCCCTCGGATTCGCCCCCTGACACTGCCCAAGTTTCAGCCTGCATCCCCATTTGACCAAGCAATGTGCAGGCTAGGATCCGGTGTCTGATAGGCACGCCAGCTCTTTGTCGGCATGAGGGAGGGGGAAACAGCCGGCGCAACACACACACACACACACACACACACACACACACACACAGTGGCCAACTGTGCCTCGGGAAGTGGGCAAGAGCTCAATTGTTATTGAGATTTTGGGACAGGGAGAAAGACCAGTCGTTGAGCTTTTATTCAGGAGGAGAGCTTTTTTTTTTTCCTTTTAGGCTGCCGATAACCATTTAATTTTTTTAATTGGGTACGCCCATGATGCACAGTGCCAGGGAATCGTGCAGGGCCAGTGACACAGCCCAACTGATCCTACACTTGTGTAGAGCTCCTTCTTGTGATGGCTGTTGAGAAGATAGCATTGGGGGGTGGGGAAAACTGTGTGCAAATGGCCTCTCAAAATTCTCCACGGAGAAGCTGCCAGTACCACTTTGCGTAATTTTCAACGTTTTGAGAAAGTCTTTGAAATTTTCTTGGCAGTGGGTGTTCACAACTGCAAAGGCACAGCTTCTTTCTTATCTCCTAAAGTGTTTTTGGTTGGTTGGTGCTTTTTGTTTCTTTGTTTTGGCTGCAACTGCAGGTGGCAACGGCAACAATTATGTTGGCAGACTGCCCACCATTTTGTATCCTTCCCCAATCTTTGGGATCTACTATCATTCCAAGGCACTTTTGTGTAGCGGAATAAATGGTGGCCCTCCACAGAAACATGGTAGAATGTATTCTGAGAAAACTCTACAAATGTGACCTTTTTCCTAGGGGCAGTAGTGAGAGAAACTTTCTGAAATTTTATAAATAGAAAAAAGATTTATGGGAATTTTCTGCTCAGCTCTAGGAAAAATGCATATACAGTGCCCTGAGCTTTTTGGTGAAACAGCAGATACATACATATGTATCCACATAGTAGTATGAACTCTTTAAAAGGCAGCAAGACCCAGTAGGTAGCCTTATGTACAAGCTATTTGCGTGCTTTTTTGCTTCTCAAAATGGCAGTATAATGCCATGGGAGAGAAAGTAGGAATTTCAATAAAACAAAACAACAAAACTGAAATGTAAGTTTCCATTTTACCAACCCAACATTGCCATTTTCTGAGATATAATTATATGTAACCACACTAATAATCTAACATGAATGGTTCACCTTTGAATTGACACCAGTGCCCTAGCTTTAATAGTGGGCAGTTGCAGGCCATCTTTTGAGTTTCACAAATTAATATCCACTTGCATTTTACAATAAATACATACTAGAGGCAGGTCAGGATGAATCCAGCTATAAATATACCAGCTTAAGTTGTTTGCAGATCACTGCCTGTGCTAGAATTAATTACGAAACACAGAAGGCAACTAAGCATCAAGTCTAATTTTTGTACAATTTTGTACAGAAAAACAGATGGAATATGCTGAAATGGCGATGTTAACTGGGAAACAAAGAGATAAAGACAATAGAGATTTCAAAAAGGATTGGGAACCGTTTATGTTATACTTACAAAAACATTGTAAAGAAGTGAACTCACCAGCAGGTTTTGAGTACAGTGATACCTCGGGTTACGTACTTAATTGGTTCCAGGTCGCTGTACGTAACCCGAAAAGTACATAACCTGAAAAATTCGGTTTGCACATGCGCAAACCGAAAAACCCACTTCTGCGCATGCACAGACCACGCAAACACTTCTGCGCATGCACGAATTGCGCGTGCTTTGGGTTGCGCTTCCGGGTTAGCAGAGTTCATAACCCGAAAAGTATGCAACCCGAAGCGTACGTAACCCGAGGTACAACTGTAAACACTTACAATTAAGAAAATAAAACTAAAAGTTAAGAGGTAAAAATGAGGATAATAATAAAGTGAAAGATGGAATTTGGAAAATAGGGTATCTAACGTCTAGAAAATTAGCGCTAATACACCCAGGAACCACACCAAAATGCTGGAGAGGGTGCACTTCCACAGGCACATACTTCCACATGTGGTGGGAATGCCCCAAAATCCAAACATTCTGGACAACAACCACATGAGAAATATGCAAAATAACCAAGCAAGTGTTAGAAATCACCCCAGAATTGGTCTTACTAAACATCTTCCAAGACAATAATGCCCACTTGCAACACAAAGAACTCATAATCCATCTACTCTCAGCATCCAGAAACATCATAACCAGACACTGGAAAGACCTGTCAGGAGTAAACATGGACCAATGGTACCAAGCAGTATGGGAAACAACCCTACTAGAAAAACTAACCAGTAAGCTGAAACTGACATGGGGACAAACAGAAGAAGACACCTTCACCCCGGTATGGTTCCCCTTCATCACACACACAGCCCAACAAGACAATGACAAAAATCTACTGACAGCATACAAATCAATATGGCTAACCTGACCCAAAACACCCACCAACCCCACTCACACAGGAAACCAAAGATCACCACAGCCAACCACAAATGAACAATCACACCCTACGCCAACCCCGACCTCTCTCACCGCCAAAGGAGCACAAGCAAACAACAGAGAACCTACATAAACAACGCTGACACCAAACCCTACTCATATCTAGTAAAAAAGAAACATCGTCACCCCACCCCACCTATCTCCCCGTCCCACCCACCTCCCCCCCCTTTTTATTCTAATGTCTCAACAACACTGATTGTAAAAATGTTATATGGAAAAATACGAGAGAGACATTGTAAAAAATAATAATACAATAATAGTTAATTAAAATATTACAAAATTAAGGTAGATTAAGATAGACAGCAGAAGCAAATATTTAAAGAACTAGAAGATGAAGTTGTGGGAAGTCATGAGAGGGGGGTGGGGGGATTGGGATTTATATATGTGTATGATAATGATGTTTGTGTTGAATATAAAACTGTAAAACCTAATAAAATTATTTTTAAAAATAATATTTTTTGTATGGTTTGTATTAATACAGACAACACAGCCATTGACAGTTATGCATGTGGATATGTACAACAGCAACATATGCAAGCACAAAAGATTTAGAATTAACAGTCGCATCCTACCTTTGCAAGTAAATGTTGGGGGATGGGGGAACTGCCATTTTCACATGAGCTCCAAATGATTAAAGAGTAGTTGCAGAACTGCTCTTGCCCTCAACCTTGTGCCCACTCGGCTGGCTCCACCCCGATCTCTGTGCCCCGAATAAATGTAAGGAGGGGTTGGGCAACCATACTAATGGAGGTTCTTCCACTTGACTGGGAGAACTGATCACACAGGGCCCCCAGTCACGTGGAGGAATCTCCACCAACCGAGCCAGCTTTCACTGCATGCTTTCATGGAGAACACTCCAAAACGTAATACAGTATGTAAGGATCTTTAAAAAAAAATCTAACTTGTCATGGTATAAACAAATGCACAGCAAAATATAAGCACATGGTAGGATTGCACACATGCATGCATGGTCATTTGTGTATGAAACCACCATCTGTGCAGACAAGCACATGACAGACACATGAGCTGCATGCATTTTTAGTGCATGTCCCATTTCCTTTTCACAATATCCCCCACCCCACCCCTGTACCAAGTGCAGGCACTTATCTGAAAGTGAACAAGGACTGAATCATTCTGAAGACAGGAGTAAATATCACATGAATGCTGATCTGTATGACCCAGGAGATTCCAGAAAATGTATTGGATCATAAAGCCTCAGTGTCTAAGCCAGAGATTTATTACAAGACTCCGCACTTCATCCACAATCAAATGAGCTGACCAGCAGATTTTCTCTTCAACTGAATCCCCTTGACAGGAACACTTGTTTTAGCCGTATTCAGGGCCAACAGACAGTGTTCAATTCTCCCACCCCATCCCGCAAAAGAAAAAGAACGGAAGGCCGGGGCAGGGAACTTTTGCCATCAGCTCCTGAACATATTGCCAATAGCCTGGCTGAATCTGAAAGCTGATCAGTGATGGACAATGACTTCAAGGCGGACAAAAAGAACAACTTTTTTACACAGTGCTTAATTAAGAATTGTGGTTGTAAGGACGTTCAGTGGTTGCTCATGAGAGAAGCGCCAGACGCCGAACTTCTAAAAAACTAAGTTCTTTATTGTGCACAGCTATGTACAGTGGAGCAAAAGATCAAACGTCCATCTCATCCCTCCGCAGAGTCCAGGAATGAGCTCTTCCTGTTCTTTGTCCAGCAAAAGAGGCGCGGGATTCTGAACCCCCGCCTCCCCCTTCCACGTCCTTCCTGTCTGCCCCCTCGGAGCGTGGGAACCTGACCCCGTTCCCCGCTTTCCCTGCGGTGCTGAGGCTCCGTGATCCTCTCAGAGCCCCTGCACCACCTTCCTGCCTCTGATTCCCCCTCCCCACTGGAGGAATGGTCGCTTCCGGTGGAGGAGGCGGAGGACGAACTGGTAAACAGCTTTGGGGGTTCTCTATACTGCAAACGCTCCCGCGATCCTAGCAGCCGCGGGGAGGGGGGTTTCCTGACAGTGGTGATGGTAATCAAAGAGAACCTTTACATTCAAAACAAAACAAAATAAAAAATTCCTTCCAGTAGCACCTTAGAGACCAACTCAGTTAGTTCTTGGTATGAGCTTTCGTGTGCATGCACACTTCTTCAGATACACTGAAACGGAAGTCCATTCAAAGACAGTGCACTGGATGTCTTGACATCAATTTCATGCCCTGCTTATGAATGCCTCTGGCTGGCCACTGTGGGGAGCAGGATGCTAGGGTAGAGGGACCTGGAGCTGATCTAGCGAGGCAATGCTTATGTCCTTTCAAAGAAAGCCATTAGCTAGTTCAGAGGATGGAAGGAAAGTGCACCCTCCTTTTGTGTACTGAAAATGGTAAACAGGAGGCTGCTTTGCAAAGAGGCTGCTTAGCTCAGGCCATCTGTAGCCATGAGTGAGTCTGACTTCAGCAGCTTTCCCCCTTCCATACTGGTTCCTCCTCGCTCTCTCCTCTGCCACTCTATAAAACAGATTCCCACACCTTCCTCTGGGTAATACTTCAGCAATAATGCATGCCTCCTCCTCAAGACTGCACAGATGTTTAGATTTAATGTATTCTAATGTCTCTCTTATTTCCAAAGTTAAAAGGCAAGCATCATTTGGGGAGCTGACAGGCTATTTGCCAGCTTTAAAACATCCACCATCCTGCGTTATAGACCATGCATTTTACTGCAGCATATGAAGAGAGGAAACCAAACCAGCGGGGTGAGGAAACAGTGCCTAGATCACAGCTTGCATGCCATGTGAATCTGAGTCGTTCAGGACCTGCACCTGTCTCTTTCACTGAGAACATGAAGTATGACTGCTTCAATAACGTGGTCTCTAAGATTTCACTGAATTATTACTCAGAAGTAGCGGAAAGGATGCTTTTGATGCCATCTGCTTGCCAGGACCCTGTGGTGATTCATCTCCGATTTCCTCAGCAAGTACTCCTTTGAAGATTTTTTACTCTAAATGGAGTGCAAGTGGGAGAAAGCAAAAAGGCCACCCTTGACAAGTCTCCAAAACAGGCCCCAGCGTGAACTGCAGCTAAGCGGAAGGTCCCTCTCACACACAATCTCAGATCTTCCTAGTAATAACATTATTTCTGCTAGGCATCCAGCTTCCACTGGCAAACATTTACTTAGCATGTATTTCTCTCTTACCTTGATCTCCTTCTGTAATAATATGATGCAGTGCCCTAGGCCTAATAAGTTTTTTAAAAGAACACAGTGCTGAAGATTCTGGGGCTCCTTAGAAGTGGAACAGGAATTCCTCCATTAGAGGACTGTAATGGCCAAAAAGCTTCTCTGAAAGATATTTGCCTGCTTTTACCCACCTTCCCCTCCAGTGAGTGTTGAGCAAAGGGCAAGCTCAGCAGGCCTGGTCAGCGCTCTGCAAGAGCCAATTGAGCACCCTTACTCAGCTTCCTTACTCGGGTTCCTCTGCTACATGTAAGAAGTCAAGGTGGAAAATGTTTCCTGGATACAGAAAGTGAAAGGTACAGCTTTAGCATTCCTGAAGAGCTTCTCACATGGAAGCATTTTTGTGTGTGTTACTCCTAAGCACTTTATCAATGACATAAATCTGATATCAGGAATCACAAGACAGAGAAACCAGTAGGAGAACACTTCATTCTCCCAGGACATTCTGTACAAGATCTCAAAGTAGCTGTCTTACTACAAAGGAATTTCAAAAATAGACTGGAAAGAGAAGTTGCTGAATTGCAACTCATTACCAAACTTAAAACCATGGAGAGACCTGGTCTGAACAAAGACATTGGATTCTTATCTCATTATACATGACAAAGCTATCTTTAGCCATCTCACCCCTTGCCTTTTCCTGTAAGACCAATTGGAGTCTTTAACAGTCGTCAACAGGTTTTCCACACCCATCAGCCAATCACCCATTCCCACCACCCTTCTGAGTAATACCCCTCCCCACTCTCTCACTATATATAAGGGTCTGGTGACTTCTGTTTCAGTGTATCTGAAGAAGTGTGCATGCACACGAAAGCTCATACCAAGAACAAACTTAGTTGGTCTCTAAGGTGCTACTGGAAGGAATTTTTTAATTTTTATTTTGTTTTGACTTGGCATTTCTGTTTTGCAATGGAGTGCTTCACGTTATCTCACTAATCAACTCTCTAAGATAGATTCATTATCTTCATTTTGCAGATAGGGCAGATTAGGAGGAAGGACAGGGATAACAGCTTGGCTTGGCCGTAAACGATTGGTTGCATTATTACCAAATTAATGAGAGGTTCAAAGATGATATGAAGAAAAATGGATTTGGAAATGTTAAGTCTAAATTTGAAATAGAAATATTGAGCAATAATTTCAAAATATTGTCAAAAATGTACAAAATGTTGCTGGAATGGCATTTGAAAGATGAAGAAGTGAAGTCGGTGATGATTCATTGGGCGAAAATTTTGGTCACAATATTATGTTAGAAGATTGGGATAAATTGTGGAAAGAAGGTATGAAATTTACAGCATGTAATGAATTAAGAGAAAATGTTATGAAGATGATGTACATCACACCAGTTAAACTAGCCAAACTTTACAAAGTTGAGAATAAATGTTGGAAATGTAAAGGAAAAAGAAGGTACCTTTTATCATATGTGGTGGGAATGCAAGAAGGTGAAATGCTTCTGGGATATGATATATAATGAAATTAAGAAAATGTTGAAATATACATATGCTAAAAAACCAGAAGCTTTCTTGTTGGGAATAACAGGTGCAGATATTAAAAAACCAAGATGTTAAACTTTTCCAATATGCTGTAACTGCGGCGAGAATTTTAATTGCACAAAAATGGAAACAAGAAGAATCACCAACAAAGGAAGAATGGACAGTAAAATTAATGGAATATGCGGAACTGGATAAAATGACGCGAAGAATCTGAGAACAGCGGGACCAGAAGTTCATCAAAGATTGGACTAAATTTGCTGATTAATTGAAAGACAATTGCACTCAATTGAATACATTGGTAGGACTGCGAGAAGATTTGTAAGTTTATAAATAAGAGGATCATTGTAGTATGGTGTTTTAGTGAAAGGTTTATGTGTGATAATTATAAGTAGTGATTGATTTGTGAAGTATAGTTATTAGTGATGAATGTTAGGATATCACAAGGAGGGTTTGAAGGAAGCCATGGCCCTAAAAAGCCAAAATGTTAAGATTTTGAAAAGATAAAATGGTGGATTTTATTATTGTATTGTTATAAACCCAATAAAAATGACATGGCAAAAAACAACTACAGCTTGGCTTGGCCACCAAGTGGATGTGAGGGTGGAGCAAGTTTCGAAGCAGGGACTTCCAGTATAACTGTAAATAGAGAGATTGTGTTATGAAAGAATGAGCACATGGCACATCTGCCTTTGGCTCAAAGCAAACCAAGCATCAGTGCCAGCCTGTGCCACATGCCGTCTCCAAGGAGCAGCACACAAAATGACAACACCATCATAATTCATAGTGTGCTTCTCCTTGAGGTCTTGCATAGGAAACAAGGCATATAGCTGACAAGATGTTTCCTACATCAGGTTAAAAACCCCTGTTTGTGCTCATCAGTTTGAGTGAAACGCTGCACATTACTTATTATATGTGTGAGAAACAATATGTGAGTATAGAACGATGATAGTCGGACCGGCCATAAATCATCAGCTGATCAATAACCACTATACTCACTGCCTTAGCTTTGAAAATGATCTGAGAGTGGTGTAAATTCACCCAGGGAAATCTCCCCCACAGGCAGATCATGGTGCATGTTGTTGTTGTTGTTCAGTCATTCAGTCGTGTCCGACTCTTCGTGACCCCATGGACCAGAGCACGCCAGGCACCCCATCCTCCACTGCCTCCCGCAGTTTGGCCAAACTCATGTTAGTAGTAGTTTCGAGAACACTGTCCAACCATCTCATCCTCTGTCATCCCCTTCTCCTTGTGCCCTCCATCTTTCCCAACATCAGGGTCTTTTCTAGGGAGTCTTCTCTTCTCATGAGGTGGTTTGACAATAGCACAAACATTTCCACTCCCATCTATTACTGCCAGCAAGAGCTTTCCTCATTCGGTGGGGGCAACAACAATAGCTGTCCAAAATGCAGGGAGAGCGAAGAATTTTAGTGACCTTAACGTTGGCTACTGAAAGCAAATAAGGCCCCCTTCAGTGAACCTGCTTCAGAATAACCATAACTAATACAAGCCTTTGTCAATTTTCCAAGACACTTCTCATTTTCTTCCTTTCGAAGTTAAAGTTTAAAGGAAGGGGAAATGGAATACAGTATGGCTACTGGTTGGATTTTTCAGTCCAAACTCACTGAAAAGCATATTAACACTTGGCATCGACCCACAATCTTTCAGAAGAGTGTGGCTGACAATTAGTGTGTTATCAAGTGATTTGCCCTATGGTGGGGGAGCAGCATTCTAAAGGATTTTAGTGCCTTCAAATTGATGCTAAGCCTTGTTCTGTTGCATTAACGTGCGCAGAGTGTTAAGGCACTTATTTGTAACGGCTCTGTTCCTGGACAAAAGCCTGCCTGGCTTGTTAATGATACTCGAAGCTCTTAAGATTACTAAGAGGGGGAGAAATCTACAAGGTGTTCAGTGTTTGTGCCACAAAGAATGCTATTTTTTTTTTTAAAAAAAAAAATGAAAATTGTCACTTGCTATCACTTGCTTTGAATGATAGGCACCTAAGAATTCACCAGAATGCACCTAAGTTCCTTCAAAATGTGATAGAAATTTAGTTTTGTATGCCACAACAGCAGCTAGAGTTTTAATAGCTAAGAACAGGAAGATGGAAGAATTACCTACTATCGAACAATGGCAGATGAAAATGATGGACTATATGGAGCTTGCAGAAATGACCGGAAGAATCCGCGACCAGAGAGACGACGCGGTGGAAAAAGAATGGGGAAAATTTAAATTGTATTTTAAAAAATATTGTAAGATTTAAAGTTAGAATTTTTGTTTTGAAAATAAGGATAGGCTGTTAAATTAAGGTTGAGTTAATTGATGCGAATTTAGGAGTGTGGTAAGATGTAGAGATAGAGTTAGAAATTATTATATCGTTATATTTTTAAGTAAGTGATAAGAGAAGGTAAGAATATTGTTGTTATTAGAAGTAGATTAGATATTGTTTAATTGGGAAGTTACTTAAGATATTTGCAAGGGACGCAGTAGGAGCAGCCAGGAGGAAGTCCGATTAAGATGTGAAGAAAATATAGGTTGTTTAAGATAATAGTTTCTTTTTTGTTGTAGTGTTTTGTATTTTTCTTTTTTAATGTAGTTTGTTTGAATTGTTTTTGTTGTTTTTTGATGTTTTGTTTAAAAACTCTCTAATAAATATTATTAAAAAAACCAAAACAGAATGCACCTAAGTTCCAGTACACAGAGAAATGAGAACCTGCAACCATAAAGTAGCTGCCACTATGGCCAAGTATTCAGTCAAATGTTATATTGCTCAAGGAAATGTTCAGAAGGGCCTTTCTTTTCCCCCATAGTCATCTGTTGAACTGGTTGTCCTCATCAATGACTAGAATCCATCTACGGTATTTCCTAAGCCAGTGTTTTTCAACCACTGTTCCGCGGCACACTAGTGTGCCGCGAGATGTTGCCTGGTGTGCCGTGGGAAAAATTGAAAAATTTGAAAGATTTAAAAAAACCAGCCAAACAGACCCAGGTTGCGCACTGAATAAAGTATTTTATAATTTTTCATATTTCTGTTTACTTACTATTTCATAATAAAGTAATTATAAAATACTTTCTTTGTGTTTATTAGATTCCTATTCAAGAGAATTACTTTATATATAGTCAATATAGGCACAGAGTTAAATTTTTTAACATTTTCTAATGGTGGTGTGCCTCGTGATTTTTTTCATGAAACAAGTGTGCCTTTGCCCAAAAAAGGTTGAAAAACACTGTCCTAAGCAGCCAATGCCTCTGGAAGCTTAAAAACAATTCATAAGTATGTCCTCTATCTGTTTTTTGTTTGTCATGCATCCAGTAGTAAATCCATTTGGCTGTTGATAGATCTATCCTTCATGAACTTGTCAATTATAGAAGAATAAAACAAAACTGGTAGTCATTATTGTATAGGAAGTTGCATGTAAAATCCTGAACTCTTATTGCAGTTAATCCTAACCATGGTTAGTGAAAAATAAACCAGCTTCATGAACTATGTTACCAGTACTGTATTTAAAGTAATCAAATTTGCCTGGCTTCAGAAAGTGCATCAAGCTGCAGTTAAAAAAACAGAAACAAAGGCTGCACTGTAGGAGGAAGGAGAATTCAGGCCCACTGAGAAGTAGGTATGTATCAGGATACAGTCAAACTTCGATTCCTGAACAGGTCCGTTTTCGAACGTTTCGGCTCCTGAACACCGAAAGCCCAGAAGTAATAGTGACATTATAGGATAGTTCAAAACATTTTTCAGCTTGGAGGTGTTGTTGTTGTTCAGTCGTTCGGTCATGTCCGACTCTTCCTGACCCCATGGACCAAAGCATGCCAGGAACGCCTATCTTTCACTGCCTCCCACAGTTTGGCCAAACTCATGCCAGTCGCTTTGAGAACACTGTCCAACCATCTCATCCTCTGTCATCCCCTTCTCCTTGTGCCCTCCATCTTTCCCAACATCAGGGTCCGTTTTCAAACGTTTTGGCTACTGAACACCAAAAGCCCGGAAGTAACAGTGACATTATAGGATAGTTTGAAACATTTTTCAACTTGGAAGTAAGGCTCCCTAAACCCATATGATTTCAATGGGATTTTTAAAATTATTGTAACTGTTACTGGAGTATGATCTCTATATCCAATGAATCACATGCCCAAGTGACTGTGTTTGGGAAACACTAAAGAATATACCATCCACATAAATCACTGCATAATTCAACCATCAAGGAATTCTGCTCCTCTATACCGATAACATATTACACATTCACATTCAAAAATATGACCCCTGTGTAAACTTCAACAAGTAAGAGGTTGTTCTTCAGTCATTTGAAACAAGCACCTGCTTCACAAAGATATAAAATGGGGGGGGGGTGATTAAATTATTACCTTTCATTGAAATCACAGAACTCTTGCTCTATTGTCATGATATTGAATTTTATAAGGAGGACTTGACTTTTTCATTCTACCTAGGGGCAAATGCCATCACTGAGGAATCATTATAAAGAAGGTGGGGAGGAAGCAATTGTTACACCTGGCAAGATTTTAAATGCAAATGGATGTACAATGTCTCAATGGACTAGCATTTGAAAAAAAGATTTAATTAAAGGGGAAATCCTCAGAAAAGAAGTGTTTATTCAGTTGTGAACATTATGTATGCTGCTGTTTTAACAGGACACCAAATAACAGCAGGGCAGCAGTCAGTATGGCCAGTAGTCCAGGTGAATGGGAGTTGTTGCTCACTCTTGGTTTATCATTACCAAGACAACTTGCAGGTGGTAGTTAAGAAGGAGTTTCAAAGCTTCCACCACCACCACCACCACCACCACCACCATCATCATGATTGGTCAGTCTATTTCTGGTTTGTGTCACTTTGGCATGCATCTAATATATATTGGAATGTGGTCTGTCTGTCTGTCTTCTTTTGGTGCGGACATCTCTCAAGACATTATTACCAAACTAGGCATGAGGGTAACTGAGGTGTCAAGGAGGCGCCATCAACAGCTCACTGGCTATCTGTTTAGTAAAATCAGAGGTGTACAGAGCTTCTTTCAGTTCTTTTATTTTAATCCACAGAAACACAGGGAGACATGGAATGTACACCCTCAAGCTTGAACCGACATTGCTCAAAGTGCCGCTACACACACACACACACACCCCTGGCAGTTACTTCCTAGCCCTCAGACCCCTCCTGCTTTCCTCGGTGGCTGCTAAGGAAATCCCTCTGTCTCTGTTTGGCTTTTTGCTCTGAGACACAAAGGGCATGCCTGGTTCTCGGAGAGGAGGGGGCTCTAGCATACTCTCCAGAGACACTGTGTCACTTGACTGCTGTACTGTTTCTAACACATCTGACTCCTGACTCCATTTGGGGCTGGTGTACCTGTTGGCTTGCTTTTGTTCTTCATCACCCATTGTTTCCCAGCTCCTTTCTTCTTCTGGGTGTGTGCTGTCTCAAACCACCACGATCCTGGTTCCATACTCCCTTCCTCTCTGGAAGCCCCTTGGAGTGGCTGTCTCCACCACTCTTCATCTGCCCAGTCCCTGACATGAAGTGGGGGCAGCAGTCTTCATTGATGTTTGGGGTGCTGGGTGCCATTTTGAATCAAGATGGTGATCAACACTTCACCCAATTTCTAGTGTGATGGGTCCAAATTTACAAACAGCACTATCAGTTTTAAAAATACAATATGTTTTGGTTTATACAGATTTCCAGAAAGTGCCCTGCACTCTCCGCTGGTTCACTCAGAAACCTGTCTCATCTCAGTTCCTCATTACTCCGAATATATTTCCTTCATAACTCATATCATGAAAGGTGGACAGGCTCCATCTCCACAAGCATTTTAAATAAACATGGGAATAGGGTTGGCAGTTACTCAAAATTTCCATCCCGTCATGGCTAGTTCTAAGCATTCAGGGGCAGGTTTTCTCTCCTGATGCAATTAATTCTTTTGAGGACTGAAGTCTTAACCTTTAAACGAAACCAGGAAGGCACTCATTGACTTCCCAGGACTCCACCACCATCTTCAGAGTTTTATAGTTTCCTCTTCCCCCTTTTCTGCTTTTCTGAAACAATGGTGAAGGCAGTCACAGGAACTCTCTAGTATATATGGCTGTGTGCTGTGAATGTATCACCATCAATTTACGTCCAGAATCTTCACTATGCAATAACGATAATCTACGGTTAGCTTGTACATTTCCTTGACTTTGCACTGAATATGTCACCGTTTTCCCTGAGGCATTTTCAAAAACAGCCTATTAAGAATTTCATTTTGTTTAAATTATTGTGCCACAAACAATGCTGTAAAACACAATAATACATCATGTGGCTTATCAAGGAAACAAGAAAAGTCCCTGTAGCAAAACCTCTGTAATCAGCGACTATTGGGATTACCTCTCACATTTTAGCCTCAAGACTGAGGATGACGTCTCATGTCTTTGGAAAGGATTTCAAGGGCCTTGTCAGGATGGGTAATACACGCTTGGGCCTTCGCCAAACTTGTGAACTGCCAAACCCTTTAATGGAATTTGGAAGCTCTACAGACTGTCTGGGAGCCAGACATAGACACTATCCATTCTGACAAGACATCTGCCTTGCTTTCAAGTCATCCCATTGTCTCTAGTGTATAACATAAGATGCAGCCATTAGTTATTTTAATTCATCCTTTTGCCTGCCCCCTAAAACAACTCCATGTCAACCTAACCCTATGTAAATTATTTTTTCCTTATTATCTAAAGCACTTCACAAAAGTTAAGAACACCACGAGGACACAGTTCGTACTTCTGACACATATTTGAGACATTCTCAGCCATTGAGTTGAATGAGGCTGCACTACATCATGTTTGCATGAATGGAAATGATCTGC
Source organism: Lacerta agilis (assembly GCF_009819535.1). NCBI lineage: Eukaryota > Metazoa > Chordata > Lepidosauria > Squamata > Lacertidae > Lacerta > Lacerta agilis. The sequence goes on along the minus strand of NC_046315.1, from coordinate 95,324,140 downwards.
AACACCTCCACCCTCCTCGTCTAAACTAATTTTAGCTAGTAATTGAATGCAACCTTCCGATAGCCTGGAAGTAGCACTTTAGAAAACTACTTTGTGTATCTCTGAAGCCTCATTCATGCTGCCACTTCATGAGGTATTTTTCATCTCTTAACTCTCCACTCTAAGCCACAGTACTCAGCCATAATGAGCTAAAAGCCTGTAACATTCAAGGAGCAATTTGAATGCCTAATTTTTATTTGAATTTGCTTTTGTTCAATGTCCAGATTTACCTCTGCTGCACAGGACTTAGCAATGCAACTGATTTACCTCTTCCACACAGGATTTAGCACTGTGGTGTTTCCCCCTCACCCACCCACAGAGAATATGCAATATGTAAAAGGGGTGGAGAGAGGGAAAACATATACTGTATTCCCAGAACAGTAGCATTCCTGAACTATCAAGGAGATGGAAACAAAAAAAATTCTACCATGTGCTGAATATAAAATGCTTTTTCCTAACTGGAATAAGCAGAACGTTCCACCGCATGAAGCAAAACACTGGAAGCACTTACATTCCAAAACACCGTTTATAGTGTCTTCTTAAATGGCACTTAGAAAGCAATGACAAACCTAGACAGCATCTTAAAAAGCAAAGACATCACCTTGCCGACAAAGGTCCGTATAGTTAAAGCTATGGTTTTCCCAGTAGTAATGTATGGAAGTGAGAGCTGGACCACCAAGAAGACTGATCGCCGAAGAATTGATGCTTTTGAATTATGGTGCTGGAGGAGACTCTTGAGAGTCCCATGGACTGCAAGAAGATCAAACCTATCCGTTCTGAAGGAGATCAGCCCAGAGTGCTCACTAGAAGGACAGATCCTGAAGCTGAGGCTCCAATACTTATGGCCACCTCATGAGAAGAGAAGACTCCCTGGAAAAGACCCTGATGTTGGGAAAGATGGAGGGCACAAGGAGAAGGGGATGACAGAGGATGAGATGGTTGGACAGTGTTCTCGAAGCTACCAACATGAGTTTGGCCAAACTGCAGGAGGCAGTGAAGGATAGGCGTGCCTGGCGTGCTCTGGTCCATGGGGTCACGAAGAGTCGGACACGACTGAACGACTGAACAACAACAAAGCAACTCAGAACTAATTTATACAAGTGTGTTCTGCTACCTGTACAGGTGTGTGAAGCAGAGGTGTGCCATAGGAGCTTTTTAGAGTATGTTCTCACTGTGTTCCCATGATTTTGGGGCCATGTGTCCCCGCACCACCCAAAAAACAAACGCTGTTTCTGATTTAAATGATTTTAAAGCAATGCAATGAGTATGCGCAATGATGTTTAGGATGTTTCTTACTTTGCACGATGATGGTGCTGAGAACTGTGTGTGCATATATTGGACCATTGGTGCACATGGCACCTTACAGTGTTCCAGAGGCAACATAGAAAATTCCCTGTTCTCAGGGATTTTGCAACCTAAAATAAATACAGTAGTGGGAAATTACATTGCTTGGTTGCAGATAGGAGCAAGGATAATATGCAGAAAAGATGGGTTCAAAGGAAGGTTATAAGGAAATAAAACCCTTCTGACTATCCAAATTTAAGAAACTAACTTGCATTTTTAAAAGGTGAAATAATATTTCACAGTGCTCAGTGTCATGCTATTTTTTACAGAAAACATCACTTTACAATTATGCTATTATATCAAATTATGTCAAATATTATAGTCTTATCTAACTCTAAACCATTCCAGCAATCAATAACTCTAATTCTGTGCAAATCTCTTAAATTTCTGTCTTCCTTCTTTTTCACCTATGCAGCCTGTATATAATCATAATGTACATAATATACATTTTGTTTTCCATTCAAGATTCCTTCCCCTGTATTTTGATGCTATTTTAAGGTAAAACCCCTCAAAAGGTGACCAGGAAATAAAATCATGTTTCCACATAGGTTCCATAGGTTCTGCCACTGGAGTATATGTGGGCCACATGTGAAAGCTAATTTCTAGGAGATGGGGGTGGGGTGAACAGAGTTTTGATAGAAAAAGAAAATTTCTTAGATAGTTTTCATACACCTCAGACCTATTTCTATATAATGTGAAGTCACATGCCTGCACAATCTGAAAACATAAATGCCCACTTTTTAAAAAAGTATCTGAAACTAGGTAAAAACCTTGCTAGCACAAATCCTGAAGACACACCCGATCCTTTCTTTTGTATTTTCCCAAAATTAAAATTAATACTGCAAATCAGTAGCTTCATTGTGGCTTTAAAAAATGTTAAAGGTTTTCATATAAATTTTCCAGCACAATGGTTTAGCCATTTCCCACTGTTACAAAGATTAAATGGAGGCAGTGAGAGATTTCACTTTCTTGGGTTCCATGATCACTGCAGATGGTGACAGCAGTCACGAAATTAGAAGACGCCTGCTTCTTGGGAGGAAAGCAATGACAAACCTAGACAGCATCTTAAAAAGCAAAGGCATCACCTTGCCGACAAAGGTCCGTATAGTTAAAGCTATGGTTTTCCCAGTAGTAATGTACGGAAGTGAGAGCTGGACCATAAAGAAGGCTGATCGCCGAAGAATTGATGCTTTTGAATTATGGTGCTGGAGGAGACTCTTGAGAGTCCCATGGACTGCAAGAAGATCAAACCTATCCATTCTTAAAGAAATCAGCCCTGAGTGCTCACTGGAAGGACAGATCCTGAAGTTGAGGCTCCAGTACTTTGGCCACCTCATGAGAAGAGAAGACTCCCTAGAAAAGACCCTGATGTTGGGAAAGATGGAGGGCACAAGGAGAAGGGGACGACAGAGGATGAGATGGTTGGACAGTGTTCTCGAAGCTACTAACATGAGTTTGGCCAAACTGCGAGAGGCAGTGAAGGATAGGCGTGCCTGGCATGCTCTGGTCCATGGGGTCACGAAGAGTCGGACATGACTGAACGACTGAACAACAACAACAACAAAGATTAACAATCTAAGTCAATATTTGAAATGCAAAAGTATATTTCCACCTATCCATCCTTTTTTATTTTATTTTATACGGACTAGTGTCATATCACACTTTCTTATTCATTTCGCCAAAAAGCTATTGCCCTGAATCTGTCCATGGCCCCTAAATGATCTATATATCTGACTTGAATCAAGCCTGAGCTGGTAGCTATCAGCAGGTGTAAATTCAATATTGCAAGACGGATCCATTAGTATCTGAACACTATTAATGGAGCCAAGAGGATGAAGCCCATTTTTTCCCATTCCTGAGGACAAGGAACAGTTCTCTTGCAGAAGGAAAGCATTCAGTCACTTCTGTCAGCACCAAAATGGCATCTATGGCCCTGTTTGCTGCTGAATGAAGATGAGTGCTCACCAATGGACACTGGCATCCTCTTATCTCTCTGCCCACCTTCACATTGCCCCCTTACAAATATAGGAAGAACTACATAATACAGAAAGGATATTGCTTTATTTCTAGAAAGCAAGTTCACATAAAACATTGGGGACATAAAGGCACGCTGCCTTTTGGTAAAATTAATTTAGACTGGGAAAAGCACTGCAAGACCAATATGCATACGGAGGCACGGAGTTGAAACAGGATGCTAAAGACGATGAAACTGAGAGAAATGCAAACATTGCTATTCTGATTCAGGGCACACAGGGTTCTTGCACACTTGGAATTCTACCACAGTTTCCCTAACCTCTTCAATGGTTGAGGGTCCTTTGTGACATCTGATGCCCTTTTAAAATGTGGTGGGGTGTTTTTTCTCTGGGTTATTGGGTTGTTGCAACTGTTGTTTTGACTGCGTATTTTGTGGTTCTATATTGTGATTTTATTCTGTGAACCGCCCTGAGAAACCTCCAGGTATAGGGCGGTATATCAATTCAATAAATAAAAATTGCGTGCCGTGGAGAGGCATGTGGGCAGGGACTCCACAACACTCCCAAGAATGGGAAAATTCCTGGCGCTGCGTAGCCCATATATATGAACCACCAGCCATGAGGAGCAGTGAACAAGAACTGATTTTGTATGGCATTTATTAGTGTTAAAGGGAAATCTAAAAATTTATTGCAATGATGTCTACTCGTAGAATTCTGGGCTGCAGCACATTAAAGGGATCATTTGAAAAATCTGGAAATTTGCACCCCCCACCCCCCAGCAACAGGCAGCACAAAATGTAGGCATCTTTTTTCTGCTATACTACACCAGAGAGAAGGGTGGGTTTCATTTTGGTTTTTTTTTTACCACCCTAGTACTGCTGCCAGAGTGAGGTCTGATCATGCCATTATTGTGCACCGTGATTTACAGAGCATGAGCAAGAATGTCATGTACTTACCCAAGGGAGCTTATTAACTAAACTTTGACAGTATGGCCAACAATGGAAGGGGAGCAAAGGTAAGGGAGATTCATGGGTAACAAAGTTACTACTTGTCTGTTCGAAAGATATTGAAATTGAAATACTCTATTGTCACTTGTACAACTTGTGCACAGTAAGATTACACGAGCACCCCCTACTCCGCTCTCTTAGTCTTAATTCCCCTCGTTTACTGACACACACACACCTAACCCAAAAGTCCATCGCCCTGTTGTTAATCTTTTCATTCAGTAGCCTAACAGCCCATGGATAGAAGCTGTTCTTTACATATCACCTGTTTGTAGCTATCAAGGGAGAATCATCAATTATATGGCAATATTTTTTGTTTTGTTTAAAAACCTCCTTTTAAAAAGGCAGTACAGTGGTACCTCGCAAGACGAATGCCTCGTGCAACGAAAAACTCGCTAGGCGAAAGGGTTTTGCGATTTTTTAGGTGACTCGCAAGACGAATTTTTCTATGGCTGTGCTTCGAAAGATGAAAATTTCAATGCATTCCTATGGGAATTAAATTTCAATGCATTCCTATGGGAAAACGTGCTTCGCGAGACGAATTTTTCGCAATACGAAACGACTCACGGAACAAATTAATTTCGTCTTGCGAGGCACCACTGTACTTGCTTGTGTGTGTGTGTGTGTGTGTGTGTGTATGCATTTCTGCTTTGCTTTAGAAGGAACACACTAGTTTCTTACCTTCCGTTTTTCACTTGTGACTCTAAAATTGTTCTTATCCTACATGCGATCTCATGCCCTGTCATGGAAAATAACAACTCACTCTTTTAATAGTGTAAAAGCAGCAGAAGAGAGAATCCAAAGGGCAGACTCGCAGAGATGCCTGCCCACATTTGTGTACCTGTGTTCATTCTCGAGATAAACCAGTAATAAAGAAGGAAGCTAACTGCATCTGTATGCATTCCCATTTATCTTGATGTCATCTTGTCATCGTGAGATCCAACTTTTAATAAAGTTGTCTTAGCTTCTGGCGGAGGGAAGAGTTGCTGAATGCTCATATTTACTGTTAAAGAGCAGAAGGTTAATAGGTTCAGTGTTGTCATTTTCTGCATGTCAAGGATGAAATTTAATATTGTGCTGAGGGTGGGCTCTCTCTTATCGGAAGCCTTCCGTAACCACAGTGCTGTCTCTTGGAACGAGCACATCTAAGGTTGCTCTGTGATTAGTTAGTGCAATAAGTACATGCAGGGGCGTAGCAAGGGGGGCGGGGGCGGGCCACCCCGGGTTCCATAATGGAGGGGGTGACAAATTATCAAGGAACAATTTTTTGGGGGGGGGGAATTTTTGATTATTTTTTTTTAAATGCCTGCTCCGAAGGTCTTATCTTACTATACTAGGGGTTATAAAGCTATATATGAAATTTCATGCATATCGGTTAATATCTTGACCCACGTCCACCAAAATAGCTGTTCACTTGGCTGTTTTCCTATGTCATGAAGGCTGAAATTTCAGTTCAGAGAACACTTACTGTTCCCTACCCTAACCCTGTGGAAAGCCATCAAATTAGACTTTAATTTGATTTTGAGATGTTTTTAGGAGGTAATTTAATTATTGTTTGATTTTTATACCAATGTTATGTATCTGATGTTAGCCACCCTGAGCCCGACTTCGGCCGGGGAGGGTGGGATATAAATAAAAGTTTATTATTATTATTACTTGTTATTATTCCTTTGTAAGAAAATATGAAATAACGTAAAACCATTTTTGCGGGGGGGGATCAATTGGGGGGGGGGGTTGACAAGAAATTTTCCGCACTGGGTACCACCTGACCTTCCCATGCCTGGTGGGGGGGGGGGTGACAAAAAATTTTTGCCCCCAGGTACCAATTTACCTTGCTATGCCCCTGGGTACATGTGCTACAGACATGAGTTTGCCTCTAGGTCAGGGGCGGGGAAACCTTTCTCAGCCTGAGGGCCGCATTTTCTCATGAGTAACTTTCCAGGGGCCACATGAATAGTGGCCAGAGCAATGGATATGACTTTTTTCCTTTGGACAATAGCCTGCATTTCCACCACACACACCAGAGTTTTCTATATGTGTGAATATTGCTCCAGCCTTTATCCATTTCAAGGAAGGAGGGGAGCAGCTTGGCAAGATGTGTGGCCTTGGCTTGGGACCCAGACATTGATTGCCCAGGGACAGACAGAGACTCCTGGAGGGGTTCATTCGATTCCCAAGCCTAAGGTTTCCCACCCCAGCCCACATGGTCTTAGTGCAGTTTCACTAATACGAATGAACTCTGAGAGTTTCCACTGCCCCTTTTATTTTAACCTTGGGATACAATCTAATGCACATATAGGGCTGCTATGCATTTTACAGAAATATACAGTCCACATGCTTCCTGTAACATACAAGACCATGCCGTATTTATTTTTCTAGACTGCATGTTCAAGCTGCAGATAATCACGATTTGCCCTGAAACATGCATACGTTGTGCTATGTACACTTGGTGTGCAAGAAGGGTAAATAATATGGATAATTTATATGGTCCACATATACTATGGGGAGTACACATGGATTACTGTAAAGTATCATTGGGGTTGTTGTTGTTGTTTTTTGTCTTTGCCCTGGAACACAAGTTCACTTGAGGCCACCTGAGCTCTTTTGGGCTTCCAGCTCTCTCTCCAGCAAGATGAAGCTGGAAAAGGCTACGTGTATGCTGGTCAACATCTGCTGTCTAGAGACAAATGCCTGGGACTTGAACCTGCTTGAACTCTGCACTGCCTCTCCCTGCTCCCTGCCTCTTTGTCCTTTGATGCATCTATGTGGACCATGTCTAAGCTTGCCTGCAGAGAATTATAACCCATTTCTGTGGTATGTGAAGGGGCCTAATGACAACATGCCATGAAGCACATGGTACAGTTCTCATGGCAACTGGACTGCCTCCATTTTGCACACATGAATTTTCCGCCGCTACCGCGCAATGCTAAAATGTCTAGGAACATACTAGTTCTTTAGCATGTCAGGAAGAAAACTGAGCTCAAAGTCTTTTCCCTTACACACAAAGATATTTTAACATGGTTTCACATCTGCACAGATGGGAGTTGTTACAGCCTGTATAGACCCTGTTTTATGAATGGGTCAACACTTTCTTGGAAGTGCAACTCAATTAAATTAAGCATCAGGAAGAACTTTCTGGTGGTAAGAGCTGTTTGACAGTGGAATGGACTCCCTCTGTAGGTGGTAGACTCTCCTTTACTGGAGATTTTAAAGCAAAGGTTGGATGGCCATCTCTCATGGATACTTTAGTTGAGATTCCTGCATTGCAGGGGGTTGGACTAGATGACCCTCAGGGTCTTTCCAATTCTACAATTCTGTGATATTTCCATGAGCATAACTGGACTGATGCAGTCCCTATATTTTCTCCCCCTTAACATGCAGCATTTCTGCCATTGTGAGAAAACATTCCACACAGCTTTGTCTTAACAGGAGGAAGAGGGAAACAGCTCTGTGATGCATGCAATGCAGAAAGATCAAAATGCAATTCTGTTTCTTTATTGTTCCTCTTATTTCATTTCCCAACATAATAGTAGCTGCTTCAAGCGACAACAGCTGTGACATAATTACGATTTAACATGCCACTTGATATGCTTGTCATAGCTGCAGATTATAGATTTAAATTAATTCGACAAGAGAAGCCCCAGCAGAAATGCTAGAAATCACCTGATACGCCTACTGGTCACACCCGTAGAAGGTACTATTATTATTATTTTAAATAAAATAAAATGCTAGAATAGACGTAGTACAGTTCACTGTCAAAACCCTAGTATTCACTCAGAATGCAGAATGTACTGGTTCAGGATGCAGGTGGGCGACTCACATGGTTGAATGCTCATCCATTAAAAAGAATGCTACTTCTACAAATAAAAACTGGATGTCACAAGGAAGACTTGGCTACATAGCAAGCTTTCTATGTTCAGTGCTCGTTTTTAGCATGGAGAGGCATTTAAACCACGCTGCAGCTCTCGACCTGCTGTCTGACCCGCACAGAGAACTAGGCTTAAAAAATTAAGCTTGGGTTACTTCCTGATGAGGGATCTACTTTGCTCAGATGAGGTACCTACTTTCCAGAGCTCAGAAAATCTGATGCTAAGCCGAAGTGTTTCACTCAGCTAATTTTGGCACATTTAGGCAGCTGTTTTGTGTGTGTGTGTTTGAGTGCGTGCGTGAGAGAGAATCATCCTCCGAACATTGTCAAATTTTCATTGAGGGAATCATTTGACTTTGTTCTGCAGGTGCTTACTTATATTTGATGAGTTAGCTGAGAGTGTTTCTCCTCCGCTTCCTTTATTGAAAACAAAACTAAGTCACTACTCCAAGCAGCAGTAGCAGCACGGCTGCACTCAGCATGGAGGATGAAGGCAAAGACTTGGAACAGGAGCTGATCTTTTTATAGGTTAAAAGAAAGAAAGAAACACGTGGCCACCTCAGTGAATTTAAGTAACCCCTTGGAGAGTTTTTGGTATCGCCCTCCACACACACGCTTGCGTTTGCGAGGGACAAATGGTCCCGATAAAGTGGTGCTGGGGGGATTACACTCTGCCTTAATAAAGTCCCATTTTTGTGTGGAAATGGCAAAAGAGTAGCACAATTTCCTCAGGAGCAGGTTCTTTCCCCTGAGCTTTTAATTTTACAGTTCTACTTGGAACATTGAAGGGGAATAAAAACCCCAACCCACATGGCATGTGAGCTGTGTACATTAACAAGCACTTCTGCCTGTATCAACCTGCCTGTTGGTAACAAGCACCTGAGGTGAACTGGATGAGCATTTTTGGTTCATCTTTTTGGAGGGAAGCCCCACTTAGAGGTCTCCCTCCCTCGGGAGTTTCACCGGGCGCCTGCTCTTAACTTTTCAGCACCAGGCAAATACTTTGGTTTTTCTTTCATTGTTTGTTCCCCCAGGCTTTTAAAGTGGTTTAACTTATTTTAGCAACTGTTTTAATGCTAGCCATATAATGATTTATTTGCTCTGCTATGTTTTATTCACTTGCATTGATTTTATCGTATGGATTTTATTGTTGTTGTTGTTTCTGCTTTACAGTGATCTGCACAGGGAGCTGTCAGGTTGAAGGGCAGTATTAAAATATAGCAAATAAAATACATAAATAATCAGCTCTTGTTCCACTAAAACACCAAGCTCACCAGTCATCTTGGGGCAACAAGGCTGGCCCATCCATGAGGCCAGGTGAGGCAACTGCCTCTGGCGGCAGGATCCATAGGGGCACCATACCCCAATGTAGATCTTTAGTCCCCTCTTGTCCCTGACTCACACCTTCTCTCCTGGCCATGATGTGGGGAGGCACCATTTTGTGGTTCGCCTCAGGTGCAAAAATGTCTTGGGCCAGCCCTGTATTCTTCTACTGTGGATATTAAACTTAAACTCTTATGATAGAAACAAATACGTTTTTAAAGATGCTTACATTTACCAGCTGAGGAAAGAAGGTGAGAGCGGAAGCTCCACATCCAGTATCTCCACTATGAAGAAAGGCTTTATGAATTCTGGCTTCAAAGTACACCACCGCTCTTCAAATGGGGCTGGGGCAGGAGGAGTGCCAATTCCTGGGGGCCCAGCTCTTTTAAACCCCACTCCCAACTAATTTTCTTTTTGGGGCCACCGCCTCATGTTGAAAAAAGCATGGGGCAGAAGATGCCAAGCACAGAGCCAAGTGTGGTGTGGCTTCAGTGGCCATCTCCATCTCTTCCTCCTCCTGCCACAGAGGGGAAGTAGGGGGAAGTAGCTTCCGGCTGGTGGTGGTGGTAGTAGTAGTAGTAGTAGGAGGAGGACTAGGAGGCTGAGCACCAGAGAGAAGAGCTGCGGCCATGGAAGCTGCACTGCTGCCATGTTTGACTCCACCTCCGGCTCCTCCGGACGTCCCGCGTGTGATGTCACATGCATGGCATCGCACCCTCCAAATCTCCCTCACAAGTAGGCGCCTCTCAGCTGGCATGGGTATTGCCTTACAGAAAAAGCGCAAGCAAATATGGGCAGGGGAGTGTTTTTTCCTCTCCCTATCCTCTTGAACAAAAGCACCAAGTGGACACGAGGTGTTGTGTGCTGGAATAAAGGGAAAGTGATGGTAAATTCACCTTCCTGATATGACAGACCCCATGCCAAAGAAGAAGAAGAAGAAGAAGAAGAAGAAGAAGAAGAAGAAGAAGAAGAAGAAGAAGAAGAAGAAGAAGAAAAAGAAGAGGAGTTTGGATTTGATATCCGGCTTTTCACTACCCGAAGGAGTCTCAAAGCGGCTAACATTCTCCTTTCCCTTCCTCCCCCACAACAAACACTCTGTGAGGTGAGTGGGGCTGAGAGACTTCAGAGAAGTGTGACTAGCCCAAGGTCACCCAGCAGCTGCATGTGGAGGAGCGGGGAATCGAACCTGGTTCCCCAGATCACGAGTCTACCACTCTTAACCACTACACCACACTGACTCTCACAAAACTGTCTGGGGAGCACTGTGGCTGCCTACTCTTGTGGCGACTGCACTGCTCTTCCATGGTTGTAGAACCATGATAGCACCATAAAAAGCAAGTGAGGCAACGTGTGGAGATTCCCAGATCTGGGAACTGCTTGGCACAAAGGGATTCCGCCTCTCTTGTTTACAAGTAGTAAGTGTTCTACGGTCTTCCTTCCCTCCCATGTTAGGAATGGCTTATTTACTTTATACCCTTATCAGACCAGGCATAAATATCAATTTGTTTGTTAAACATGCCAATGTGGTGGGTTGGATGTTAAGCAGTTAATTCGGGCCAATATCCAGAGGCCTTGCCACTCAGGCAAAGTACCTGTGTGAACAGAAGGCCCGAAGCTCTCAATTTTAAAGCTCCAAAGGGTGACACCGAACATGTCACAGAGTAATTTACATCTGTAATTTAAAGTCTGTTCTATATTAGGTGGAATACTCCTTTCCACCTCCCTCCCAACAAACAGGCTCCTCAGACGCTGTCTTAATAAATAGTTGGCGGTCTCCTTGTATATAAATAATGGTTAGAGCTTTCTCAAGGGCATCAGAAACACTGAAGCATAAGACACCAGTAAATACAAAAGGCAAGAGGTGCCCACATTGGGTGGCGATATATTCTAAAGCGCCGCTGCGGGTGAGCCGGCACTTTCTAAATGCTGAGGCTAACAAAACAAGGGCAGCACGCTCCCAAACTGGGAATCGTAGCTGCCGCAAGAGGCTGTGCTTGAGTGCTGTTGCATGAAAAGTGGCCACTATTGAGAAAGCCAGCAAAGGGAGTAGTAGGTTTATCACCCTGCTGCTACTATATTTCAGGATGTGTTTGTACGTTTAAAAATTCATGGGCAGCATCCATAATTTATTTCACTTTTGTGCTTTAATTTTCCAAAGCCGGAGTCAGACAGACAACACAATGCCACGTCGCCTCCCTCCTCTGCGTTTTCATCGAGTATCTGCTAGTCCTCCCCGTACTGTCCCCGGAGAACGGTTGCCAATATCAGGACGCTGTTTAGTGAAGACATGCAGCGGCAGTCTCCACAGTGAGGCTCAGAGAAGTTCCGAAATTTTCAGAAATTCCAGCAAGAATCTCTGCCAGAAAACCTGTGGGGTTTGTTGTACTGATGGAGAGGAGGACAGGGTTTCCAACAAAATCATGTGCACATTCCTGCTGCTTTAGGGGTTCTCCCCCCCCTCCTATTTTTATTTAGCAGATTACATTTCCTTGGTTAGTTTCCTCATTGCCTCTAGAATTAAAACACATCATTTTCAAGCAACGGTAGGAGGAGGAATATTTCAATGTTTCCTTAAACCTAGCTGCATCTTGTAGATGAAGATACAAGATGAACTGTTACCAAGCTGGAAATATAAAATCATGTGACCAGAGAAAAAAGTATTAATGTGATCAAGTCCTGGGTGGGTTATTTTTAAGTCTCCTTTATCTTTGGGGGAGGTCAGTTGATGAATAGCACATATGGGGGAAATGTAGGCTTTTCTTAATATTTCCTAATACTCCTAAATGCATTGCACAAATGACATAGGGCATCATATGCATGAGACACATGTCTGCTAAAAGGTAAAGGTAAAGGGACCCCTGACCATTAGGTCCAGTTGCGGACGACTCTGGGGTTGCAGCGCTCATCTCGCGTTACTGGCTGAGGGAGCCGGCGTACAGCTTCTGGGTCATGTGGCCAGCATGACTAAGCCGCTTCTGGCCAACCAGAGCAGCGCACAGAAACACCGTTTACCTTTCCCGCCAAAGTGGTACCTATTTATCTACTTGCACTTTGACGTGCTTTCAAACTGCTAGGTTGGCAGGAGCAGGGACCGAGCAATGGGAGCTCTTTCCATCATGGGGATTTGAATTGCCGACCTTCTGATCGGCAAGCCATAGGTTGTTGATAAACCTTTTTCCGGGACTGCATCACCAAACACTGCTGGTGATAAACTGTGCATGTTTGAATGCCCCTCTGTGCAAATGAAATAAATGTCCCCTGCATGTAGAAAGCCACCTTCAAAAATTAACAGTTCAGCTTGATAACTTTCTACGGCATGATAACTTTCCACGTTCAGAGAATTTTGTTTTGTTTTTCATGGGGGCTTTTTCAAATGTGAACCATCTCTCCACCTGCAGCCTGAAGTGGTGCAGTCTAGGAAAAGCTGTATAGTGTACACATTTGGCAAATGATTGTGTAAAAATGGGTTGGTGCAAATGCCTTTGGGCATGGTACACAATCTGCAGCATTTTCCTAGTCACACCTCAGCAGGGCACTTTCCAGGTATAATGTGTTCTTTCTCAACAATGTAATGTTCACAATCAAAGAAGTGAAAAGTCAAGCTAAACACACTGTCCATTCACTGCTACATACTATTCTGATATTCTTAAAACAGTTGAAAATTATCAGGCTGTGGAGTGTAGCCCTTCTGTGCTTTTTTGTAACCTTTAGTCCAGAAGATGAAAAATTGTGATTTGCGATCTGCTTGTACAGTGAGTAATGGTCCTATACATTCACACAAAGCCGATTTCAAAATTCCTGAATTTTGTTTAAAAGGTATCTAATGAAAAGGAATTGTTCTAATTAAAAACATAAGACGATACGTAAGTGTTGTTAACGGAACTAATTTTGAAATATGGGCGTCCAATTGCTCACCTGAAAGGAGAACGAACAAGAGGCGAGAAAGTGAAATGGTGGGCGTTGGAAACAATTGACTTTATTAATAAAACAATGCTTAGCCTGTGCATAGTAATTTTAAAGCCCATCCCATACATTCTCAAGAATCCTCAGAACAATCTTGCAAGGTAGGTCAGTATTATTACTATCTCCTGTACTGCAGGTCAGAAGCAGAGGCTGAGAGCGCATGGCTTGCCTAGGGCTATGTAGGAAGGTCACAACTGCAGTGAGAATTCAGCCCTCTGAGTAACTTTCCACCACTGTACCACCCTTGAGCAGCCGAAATACTCTTTTACAAGGTTTTAAAAAGATAATAATCTGAAACTAGAGTGTAAAGTAAAATATTTTGGACAGCCCACTCCAGCTTCCTCTGTGTTTCATTTACTTTATGTCCCGTCCCCCCGCACTTCTTCTACTTCTTGGAAGACCTGCTGGGCAAGGAGTTCATCTTGCTATGCATTATTCATGGAAGAGCTAACGTAATGGGGTCTCCTAGACCTGTTATAATACATACACACACGCTTAAGTGTTCTTGTGAAAAATATTATACCAATGGTGCTGGAACTAAAACCTATAATTGTTATCTGTCTTATTAAACAACTCACTTCTTCATTTGAGGAAGAAGGGTAATGTTGCTTCTGTTGTTTTCAAAGTTCACCAGAGAATCACCTCAGCCTTCTTAATGGACATTTCTTTTTTTTCTTTTTCCCGTCTCCCCCTTCTTCACACCACCCTCTTGTCTACCACTCTTATTCCTTTTATTTTTTCACATTGTTTTCATACCCTCAATGTGAAACACCCTCCAGTGCTGGTTATCCCCTCCATAAGAGTCGTCCTTAACCCCATTGACTCAGAGGCGTCACCTTCTTTAGTATCTCAAAAGAGGGTACGCTTTGCACCTGAAGTGCAGTACTGAATTTCTCACGGCCTTTCTCTCCTTGCAGCCACTTGACAAAAAAACAAACACACACACACACACACACACACAAAACCGCCAGATAGTTTGCACAGTTGATTTTTTCTTTCAGAAATAGCTGCGTAGGATAGGGTGGACATATTGGGAACACAGAGTAGGAGGAAGACTTAAACCTGTTGTCTGCACCATGAGCCCATCCAGAATCCACCACACCTGCCATTTGCAATAGGAGAAAAGCTCACTCTACTTCACAAACATGTTGACAACCTTTTAGCCCTTACGCACACTTCTGCTGTGTCCCGCGCAGTCTCAGATGCACACCCTCAACATAGCTGTCAGCTTTTCCCTTTTAAAAAAAAGGGAAATTCCCTTATTCCGAATAGGATTCCTCGCAAGAAAAAGGGGAAAGTCGACAGCTATGACCCTCAAACACATACACAGTGGTGGCACCTCGAGTTACAAACGCCTCAGGTTACAAATGCTTCAGGTTACAAACTCCGCTAACCTGGAAGAGTTACCTCGAGTTGAGAACTTTGCCCCAGGATGAGAATGGAAATCGTGCGCCGGTGGCGCAGCAGCAGCAAGAGGCCCCATTAGCAAAAGCACACCTCTAGTTAAGAAGAAGAAGAAGAAGAAGAGTTTGGATTTGATATCCCGCTTTTCACTACCCGAAGGAGTCTCAAAGCGGCTAACATTCTCCTTTCCCTTCCTCCCCCACAACAAACACTCTGTGAGGTGAGTGGGGCTGAGAGACTTCAGAGAAGTGTGACTAGCCCAAGGTCACCCAGCAGCTGCATGTGGAGGAGTGGAGACACAAACCCGGTTCCCCAGATTACGAGTCTACCGCTCTTAACCACTACACCACACTGGCTCTCACAGTTTCAGGTTAAGAACGGCCCTCCAGAACGAATTAAGTCCGTAACTAGAGGTACCACTGTATTCTCCTATCCCTTTCCCCCATATAATGTACGTTGGCTGCAAAGGGGCAGACACCAGCTCACCATTTCTTCCTTCCCCTTGCCGTTCCTGAAACATGAAATATCTGCTGGAGAACTGCCTGCCTGCCTCAAGAGCTTTGCAGAAGCACACAAGGGCGATCATCACTAGGAATTAATCAGAGAATTAATTAATTAATAAGAGAAGGCCTCTGTACAGCCGTTAGTGGGGGCAAAGTCAAGTGAGCTGAAATGGGGACCACACTGGGAATGGAACTCAGCCTCTTGCTCCTCTGTATGCTTTGCAGGTGCTTGAGAGGGAGGCAGAAGGAGAACCCGGCATTCAGAGCAAGTCTTGATATGAATCCACCTGCCCTGTCCCATCTCAAGCAGATTGTGGAAGGACGAGTCACTGTAAGCTACAATAATGAACCAGAATGCTGAATCCAGCTCTTCTATTCAAGCAGCAGGGTACAATTAATTTCTGATTGTCTGTGTTGGTCTGGACCATTCCCCCTGAAGCTACATGTTACATTTGAGATCATTATGGCCAAGGCCATAATATTGTTGGCTTTTGGTGGTGGGACCGAAATGTAATTCTTGCGAATGCTTTAAAGAAATAAAAAGTGATCCATAAGCTTCCTTTGAAGGTCATACTTGCATGTTTATTATCCTATATATTAGCAAACAAGTGCATACCATGCATTTTGGAGTACTTGAGTGGGTACATTTCCAGTGGATTCACATCGGCACATATATACACCAATTTTATTTAGAATTAATAGTTTTAAATGGATTTAAATTGACTCTTTTTCTTCTTTTTTAGCACAACCATATGCTATCACAGCCAGACCGAAGAGCAATTTTAATTGGAAAATAACCCACGGCTCCCTGGCATATTTGACGAACAACATTCTATCCCAAAGAAACAACAGAGGAAATTGTGTTATTCATTTATAGCAATTATAATATAGCCACTTTTCCTCAAATAGGAGAGTTTATTTCACAGCTACAAAATTGCATAATTAAATGTGCTTCTTTCTTTTTTTGCTTCAGATAAGATTCGTGACTAAACACCTTGCAGATCATGTTTCCAAATGGTTCTTTTGTGACATCAGATTTTTTTTACCCTGCCTCTAAAAAAAAAATGAACACCACAATTAAATATCTATATTTAGTTATACAATAAGCCACAATCCAGATACCCACCATTTCAGTCTGTACACAGATCATGAGGCCGGTATTAGAGGTTCATTTAAAATTTGCCTAGACACAACATAAATCTATGGGTTCCTCTTAAAAATGAAAATCTGAAAGACTGCAAGGTAAATGTTGTGATGCAATTTTCAGAATATTCCAGAGAGGCCTCACACAGTCAGTCCTAAACTGTTCATCAGACTAAAGTAAAATTTCAAGCAAATCTTATTTTTATCCTCATGCACTGAGGAAAACCAAAAGAGTGTGGATAGGACAAGTAAATATTCTCTCTAGGAATGTGTATTCATAGTCATGTTTGCATATCCCTGGTTTTTAACATTTGCATCAACTCTATTTGCTCAGAGCTAGATTCCTCATACAGTCGTAATTTCTGGTATTTTATTTCAGTGGGTTGTGTGACCCATATGAAGAAAGTGTTCTGACATGAGCATACAGAACCACTCCAGAAGCCATACTGGGATGCCAAATAATTCAGTATAAGGCCACTCAATGCTAAAAAAAACCTGTTTTGTGTTATGTTTCTTGTTGTTTATTTTATTTGTGAAATGAACCCATTCCTGAGCTTCTCTAAACAGCAGGAAAAATACACTTAGTAACAATTGGAAACATTCGTAATTTTGATTACCAAAGCAGGCATAACCTAGTATGTATGAGAGGTGATCTGTCAATGAGAACCAATTAGAAAGTTGGATCTGGAGCCAGGAGATCTGGGTTTAGTTGCTTTCAGCAAACCCACCATAACTCAGCCTGACAAGGATTGTGGTGTGTGGTCCATGGAGAATAAACTGGGCAATGCATTTAGAAAGGAACTTCACAAACATCTTTTTTGTTTAAAGTGGTTATGTAATCCAAAGACTGACTAAAGACGTTAAGAGTTTTCCTACGTGATGTTGGGCTGCAGCCATTTAAGGATGCTCAAAACTGGATTGGATGAAAGTTGCATCTTGTTCTGCTGCCGGCACAGTGACTTGCCATGTGCTCCTGGGAATCTTACAAGAAAGGCTAATAAGTTGTCTGTTGTTCCCACCAGCTAGTACTTGGACATACCATGTCATTGTCATTCCTAATAGCAGTCGAGAGAACTATCCTCCTTGAGTCTGTCCAATATTTTTAAATAGAAACGAGCCATCTTGGGCTCATTCTGAAGAGCCCTCAAATATTAAGGGCTTATCCTGAGAAAGTCCTTAGAATGCTCTCTGAGTGTTCAACTTGATGCATAAAACATCAGCCACCCTTCAGCTGCTACCCATCCTGCTCTCCAGAGCGAAAAGAAACAGAAAGCCATTGAAGGAGGGAATGAAGAATGGACTGGTAGAGAAGTCTGGAGGGAAAAAAAAAGCTGAAGGGCCCCTAACAGACCATCCTTCCGGTCAGAAATGGTCTATCTTCTGTCAGGGAATCATGGGGTTTGCAATCCAGCTCTGTGAATTACTGTCTGCAAGGCAAACAGCCCACGCAAAACCTTCTGCCTGCATTGGAGCATTCTACTGGATGGCTGCTACTCCTTCCTGCTTCCTTTGGGAAAGTGCTGACATTTTAAAAAAGGCAAGTAGAATCCAAGCAGAGACCTGCTCAAGATATGCACTCAAGGCTCTACACTCCTCCTCCCCCACCCAGTTCTGCTCACGATTCAAGTAAAAGAGTGCTTGCCTAGTGGACCACCCTTGCTCCAATTCTCATCCCATCCCTATCTTTAAACCCATCTACCGTATGGAGTGAATGGTGGTCCCTGGAGCTGAGTTGCCTAGGGGGATCATGCTTTTTATTTTACAAAGAGAAAGGGGAGTGTTGAAAGGACCCTGCTCAGCAGCTGATCAGCAAGAGATCGGGAGAGAGATAAGAGTCCCTGGCTCCCTTTCAGCCCCGCCCTCCTTTGTTGAATGTGCTGCAGAGGGAGGTTGTTTGTTTCCCCAGCTACATGTGACTGGCTGATTAGATTATCTGCCTGGAAACTGTAGAAAAGACTCCCTTTCCTTTAGAAGCTGCAGAAATGTGAGTTGAACCCCATAAAAACAGAGCTTTTCCTCTTTGCTTTTCCCCCTTTGCAAAAAAGCTGCAAAACTTTTAGCTGATCCTCAAAAAACCAGGGCTTTTCCCTTTGCAAAAAAGCTGCAAAACCTTTAGCTGATCCTCAAAAAAACAGGGCTTTTAGAGGAGGAAAACCAGAAAAATATTTTTTTCTTGTTTCCTCCTCTAAAAACGAGGTGCGCCCTATGGTCCGGTGCACCCTATGGAGCGAAAAATACGGTAAACCATGTATTGTGAATTCTATAAATTAACTGCCTGTCATATCATCTGCCCCGAGCCTACTGGCCAGTCTATTTCACTGGCCAGCTAAAAAAGGGGGGGATGGGATGGGGTGGGGGAACCAGTCTATACAATTCAGCAGCACCAATTACAGCTAGGGAATGATTCCTTTATAAAAGTGCTTTCTGTGTGTTTCTAACCACTTCACAGACACTGTCGCAACAATAACCCCAGGCCAATAGATGCACAAATCAGAGTTACAGGTATGTTGCTCATCTGCCAGGTAGGCAGATAGAGGAGTCGCTGTCCCCGAGTGCAAGAAAGAACTACCTAAACATGCCTGAGAGACTCCAATAAATCTTTGACATGACTATGTCGGTTCTGATGAATGCTCGCTGCACAATGGAGAAGAGAAAAATGCACCAATTTTTTTATTTTGTGGTATAAAAGTGTGGATTTATTCCATGAATGAGAATCAGTCTCAGACAACTTTCTAGCTTTTATTTCTTTGATATATTACACCACAGTGGATTTACATTTTTAAAAAGGGGGTTACAAGCACCACTTAATGGTTGACAGCTTTCTAGAAATGCTGATAAATACTGTGTGATTACTTCCCCCCCCCCTCAAAAAATGCACTACATAAAGTATATTCATACTCTGTGCCACTTTATTACAAATATTTCTCACAAGATCTAATCAAGCCACAGGTATATACCAATTTTCAGTTCAAGCCAGCAACAACTCCAGGCGAAGTTTAACCATTGATTCTTGAGTGGCTTCCCAAGTGAAAAGTGGTTGCAAGATCAAGCTGTCATTTGGCTGACTATGAATTATTTTTCTTTTTCCCAGGTGCATGGACTAGTTATTACAATTCAAACACAAATATTTTTAAATGAATTTGATCATTTGACAAGTGCCTGTTGATACCACCACTGCTTTGCTCTCTATATTGCAAGTAGATATTTGGAATCTATTTTGTGCTGAACAATCTGAACCAAACAGTGAGATGCTTTTGGTCTCTTATAGAAGAAACTAACCTAAGGCTACCTAAGGGCTTGGAGCAATACCCAGCTCCCTGAGTGCATGCACAGGGGGAAAAGCTGCGGAAAGGAGCAAAAGTGTTTCTGCCCAATTCTGTGCGAGGGCCTAATCATGTGCAAAACCTACTGCCGCCCCAGAATAGTTGTGCCACTGAACACATGCATGTTGTCAGGCAGGAGGGTCTGGCCACTGTGGTGACAAGGAGTGTATTTCCTGCTGGAAGGCATTCAAAACCCCATCCTGGATCCCATGAACTGGCACATGGAACAGAAAGGGGGGGCTGAAGTAATGGGCTCACCCACAGCCCTAGGATGGCAGAATAAAGGATGGACATAACATGCCAGTCTGGGCAACTTTTTCACTCTTTGCTCCCAGTTCTGCAGGACCAGACTAACCAGAGTGCTGGGAAACGTCCTTTCCGGGGGGGGGCGGAGGGGGGTCATTCTTTCTCCTATGACTTGTTTTAGCACGGAGACCAGTGCTCTGGTGTACATTTGCAATATTAAACCTCCACATTAAAGAACTGGATCGTGTCCCTATTCTAATACATTCTGGCGTGTATATATATGGAGGATGTCTACTGTTGTTTTTATGTGCCTCCCAAAAGTGAATAGAAAGCACGGTGATTAATATTGATCAAGTAATATCAGATCTTTTCCATCGAGTGAGGAAAGGTATTTTGCCTTTATTTTATTTACCACCAATAAAAATGATGTGATCGGTATTGTGAAGCACTCATGGAAGACTATTTTAAAACTTTCAAAATTGGCATCGCAGTACAAATATATGCATTTTCCAATAATTTAAAGACAGAAAACGTGCATTCATCAGCACAAATGTTTATATATTATTGGGGACGGGGTTTCCCTGTCTAAAGAGAGTATAGAACACCAGCAGCAAACAGATGCCAACTACTCAATAACCTTGTCTTTTAAAGGAAGGAGTATTTTGTTACCTAAATGTGCAAAGGCTGTTAGGCTCTCGAGAAATGTGTCTTGGATGGTAAGACTGGGATTTTTTTTTAATGCCTCTTTCAGATGCCAGCCAAAGAAATGTTTGTTTTGGTCTTCATTTTCCATCTAAAAATTTTGGGCGGGCAAAGGCCTGGCTACCAAGAAGTGGGGTCCCGTCTCTTTCAATATGTTCAAGTTCTTCGCAACAAAGAAGACCAATTCAAAGAGAGGAAACGTGGAGAGTTTCTGTGTCTAGTCTTTGGCTCTGCACCCCAAGACATCTTCTTGGATATGCTCTCACCCTTCTCAGCAGAGAAGGAAGGAAGGAACGTCTTCAGAGAAAGTAGTGCTGTGTGCCATATTGGATGTTGCCTCCCGGTAGTCAGAGATGGTGAAGCAGGCATTGATTCTCTCAGGGAGAGGGTGGGGAGCACTTGAGAGAAAGAGAGAGAGAGAGAAAGACAGAAAGAGAGAGAGAGAGAGAGAGAGACCAAAGAGATAAGCAGACCTGGGGGACTTCAGGACATTTACAACCTAAATATAGACTCCCCGTTTCCCCCTAGCTGCATAATTGACTATATAGGTATCATATGTCAGGGCTGCACAATGTATGACCTGCCACATAAAATATCAGTCCACCAGCCATGCATGGCATCACTTCAGGGGCTGAAGAAACTCCCAGCTTTTCATGCCTGCCTAAAACAGTAGACCGGGGGATTTACAACATGCAGCGTTCCACATTGCAAGACTTGTTAGCTGCTTTTGATTGGGTGTACCACAAATTGTGCAGGTCTATCATATGTCACATATACTCGTTTACATAATTGTATATTCTAACTGCCTAGGATAGGTTACAACATTTCAAAATTTGCCAACAAAATGAATACTCTTGTCGTTGTGTTGTGCTAAGAAGCATTTAAAATAAAATAAAATAATAACAACAATCAAAGCATGCTAAAGTGAAACTTGTGGCACCAAACAGGATTAAAACCGATCCCCAGCACATCTCATCTCTCCCCCACCCCCCAAATACTTCACAAAATTATATTCTACTCTTTTCCACAACACCCAAGGCAGATAACAACTGCTTCTGAAGCTGTAAAACAAAACAAAATGTCTACAGATTTTATAGTTGAGTGGAATCTAATGTAGTCACAGAAGCTCCAGCAGCACCAGAATTATAGGGAAGGAGTTTCAGATCTGAGGTGCTAGGGCTGAATAACCACAAGTCTAACCTGTGAAGGCAAAATAATTTATACCCCGCCCATCTGGCTGGGTTCCCCCAGCCACTAAGGCATATGGCAAACTAACCTGGTATTCCAGTCTTAAGAACACTAGCTGCATTTGCACAAATCTGGAAGATTCGCTTCCATTTCAGACTAACCTCAGTTGTCATAATATCTGAACCTAGACAAACTCCAGTTAGTCTTATCTTTTGTTAGTGGAAACAGGTCACCATTAAACCATAGTTAAGATTAATCACAGTTAAGCATTCGGTCCTATCTTTTTGTGGTTACTCTAAAGTGGAAGTTGTAGCTTCTGATCTCACAATTTATAAAGTGTCGCAGAAGATATCTTTCTAGGAATCATCCCTCCCATTTCACCATACCACCAAAATAATTATTTCTTAAACCAAACAGCCAGGGTTTGGCTTTTGAAGGGTGTGTGTGTGAAAGAACAGATAAATGGCTCTTGTCAATCCATTCCCCCTTTGCCATGAGAAAGGAGAGAATGATAGATACTTCACACCACCCCAAGAGTGCTTAGAGCTGGGGCACAATTTTTTGTTATGTTGACCATGAAGCTTTGCCCCTACCATGTTCTGACTTTGCAGGTTTTCTGCAGATATATATATATATGTACAAGC
The DNA here is from genome assembly GCF_009819535.1 of Lacerta agilis. Lineage (NCBI taxonomy): Eukaryota > Metazoa > Chordata > Lepidosauria > Squamata > Lacertidae > Lacerta > Lacerta agilis. The sequence goes on along the minus strand of NC_046315.1, from coordinate 95,301,473 downwards.
TTATTTCAGCAAACATTTAGCCATTTACGTTGTTCAGCTCATTTTTCATAAAATATGGTTTCACTGGAAATTCTGTAAAAATTTAAAGGATGTATGGTGTTTTGGTTTTTGCATTAAGAGCATTACAATATTAAACAAAATTCCAGAGACCAGATGTAGTAGTAGGACCATCCATTCATCTCCGTAGTTATAGGCTTCTCCATCCTCTAATGTCTGCCTTGCCCTAGAATCATAGAATCCTAGAGTTGGAAGAGACCACAAGGGCCATCCAGTCCAACCCCCTGCCAAGCAGGAAACACCATCAAAGCATTCCTGACAGATGACTGTCAAGCCTCCGCTTAAAGACCTCCAAAGAAGGAGACTCCACCACACTCCTTGGCAGCAAATTCCACTGTCCAACAGCTCTTACTGTCAGGAAGTTCTTCCTAATGTTTAGGTGGAATCTTCTTTCTAGTAGTTTGAATCCATTGCTCCGTGTTCGCTTCTCTGCAGCAGCAGAAAACAACCTTTCTCCCTCCTCTATATGACATCCTTTGATATATTTGAACATGGCTATCATATCACCCCTTAACCTTCTCTTCTCCAGGCTAAACATACCCAGCTCCCTAAGCCGTTCCTCATAAGGCATCGTTTCCAGGCCTTTGACCATTTTGGTTGCCCTCCTCTGGACACGTTCCAGCTTGTCAGTATCCTTCTTGAACTGTGGTGCCCAGAACTGGACACAGGATTCCAGGTGAGGTCTGACCAGAGCGGAATACAGTGGTACTATTACTTCCCTTGATCTAGATGCTATACTCCTATTGATGCAGCCCAGAATTGCATTGGCTTTTTTAACTGCTGCATCACACTGTTGACTCATGTCAAGTTTATGCTCTACCAAGACTCCTAGATCCTTTTCACATGCACTGCTCTCAAGCCAGGTGTCACCCATCCTGTATTTGTGCCTTTCTCTCTCTCTCTTTTTTTTTTTTTTTTTTTTGCCCAAGTGTAGCACTTTACATTTCTCCCTGTTAAAAATTCATCTTGTTTGCTTTGGCCCAGTTCTCTAATCTGTTAAGGTCATTTTGAAGTGTGATCCTGTCCTCTGGGGTATTAGCCACCCCTCCCAATTTGGTGTCATCTGCAAAGTTGATCAGGATGCCCTCAAGCCCATCATCCAAGTCATTGATAAAGAGGTTGAATAAGACTGGGCCCAAGACAGAACCCTGTGGCACCCCACTAGTCACTTCTCTCCAGGAAATGTCCTGCACATTAGCATTTAAGCTCCTGCCACAGAATAAGCAGGGCTAAAAAACAGTGATTCTTATTGGCTCTTCCCTACTTAATTTTGCAGCAGAGTTGCTCTCAAGGAACCAGGCCTCACATAGATCAGCAGTCCGCTGATTTGATCATAAGTGCTGACTTTATAAGGAATAAAAAATAATCCCCTCGCTGGGTGTAAACTACCAGCATCTTTACCTTAGGGTTTGTCTTTCCACATTTCATTCTCATGCTTCCTACCATGTGCCTCATAGCCTGAAGAGCTTTATGCCTCTATTTATTACCTTAAGGATTCCCCTTAGCATACTAGGAAGGATAAATTAACTAACACAACTTCTAAAGGCTCTACAAAACTGCTGGGGAGAAGGGGGGGGGGGAAACCCAGCTCCAAGCATTGAAAAAGCTAATGAAACACATACATCAGAAAAGGCAAACTTCCCAAAGTGTCTGGCCATCAGAAATCCATGTGTATGTGTGTCCGTCCATGCACCGATTGAAACACAACCACACATCATTTTGCTTTCTTCTTTCAGAGAGGCTTTTAAAAATATATACGTATTGAGGGCTTTTATTAAGTGAAATGGCACTGATTTATTTAATTATATGACATTTCCACATGTTACATTCAGCGGCACTGAACCTACTCCCTCCCCACCACACGCCAACATGCATGCATATTTTACTGAAGGTGACATTTCAGTGGAAACCCTCCTCACCTCTGCACATACTTTTATAGCTCCAAAGCAAAGGGTAAGCACATCAGAGCTGAATGAAGGGGAAAAATAATGCTTGATGAAATATTATGTAGGTGGCTCTAGCCAGTGTGGAGAAATATTAACAGTTTAGTGTAGCATACTGTAACCACAACGTCCCATTTTCATCTTTGCACCGTGTTACTATGTATGGAAGTTTGCAATATCCAAATTCCTTATAAATCAAGACTGCTGGCAAACAAGTTGACATTCTCTTTGTGACAGGGGATGTTCACAGATAACTGTTTCACAAAAAATGTGTGTCTCGGGTGCAGTGCGATTCTGTTTGCCATTTATCAGGGTTTTGACAGACAGCCAAGCTACCCTTCTGGCTTGACAGAACCTACCTTGGTATAGTTTGGGTGATTGTGAGCCCAGTCACAGTATTTTCAACTTCTGGCTTAATGTTGCTGTCCTATATATAAACGCACTTTCTTTAATTGCAATGTGAGTAAACAAAAGTCAACTGTGAGTCCTCTTGAATTCATCACATACATATGCACCTTAGAAATAGGTTGACCCTGCACACCTTCCACAAGATCAGGTAGAAGTTTCATGCTTTTTGTCCAGCTAGTCTGATCTGGGAGAGGGATGGAATGGAGAAGGGAGATGCCCAAGCTGACTTGGTCATGCCCATACAATGGAAGATGGCGGGATCCCCAAGGACGTGCTCTATGGGCAGCTGGCTTCAGGAACCAGGCCTGTTGGCAGACCAACTCTGTGTTACAATAAAGATGTCTGCACACATGCCAAGAAGGCTGGCAACATTAACCTCACCAGTTGGGAATCTCTTGCAGAGAACTGCAGCACCTGAAGACAGGCAATCAGGTCACGCGTCCACAGCAGTGACCATAGGAGTGATGGCTGCTAGGAGGAGCACACAGAGGAAAAGGCCATGGGTGAACCTGCAGCAGCACAACCGGATACTTTCATCTGCTACAGTTGCAAGATGTCTCTCTCATATTGGTCTCTACAGCTACATCAGGTGCTGTAAATCTCCAGTGATTTGACTTCACCCCCGAAGGCACACTCTTCCATTGTCTCCCAAGACAGGTGAAAGCCAACAAATGATGAAGCCCTTAGTTTTCATCAAAGGGCACAAAGCACAGATGAACAGAAAGAGCAATGGGGAGAATATCCCCCCCCATTCAGACGATAACTTTATATATAAAAAAGGTAAAGGACCACTGGCAGACTCTGGGGTTGCAGCGCTCATCTCACTTTACTGGCCTAGGGAGCCATTTGTCCGCGGACAGTTTTTCTGGGTCATGTGGGTAGCATGACTAAGCCGCTTCTGGTGAAACCAGAACAGAGCACAGAAATGCCATTTACCTTCCTGCCAGAGCGGTACCTATTTATCTACTTGCACTTTGACGTGCTTTTGAACTGCTAGGTTGGCAGGAGCAGGGACCAAACAACAGGAGCGCACCCCGTCGCGGGGATTCAAACCGCCGACCTTCTGATCAGCAAGCCCTAGGCTCTGTGGTTTAACCCACAGCGCCACCTGCGTCCCTAACTATCTTCCTCCAAATCAGCCATTCTCATTTCCTGCCTACAATCCCTGCTTAGCGCTCCACCCTCCCTGCCACCTGACTTTGCTCACCTGTTTTGCTTCTCCATAAGTGCCCTGATCTTGCACTTACTGGAGACGGTTCAAAACGTTAAAGAAAAAGAAAAACTAAACACTTGCCAGTGGAGTTCCCAAACTTCATTGATTCTCATTAAAAGGCACAATTGATTGTAACAGATGGAGTCAGAGTTAGAATTCCAAAATTGACAAGCTGCTCGACATTTTCAGAGGAGATTTTCAGAATCGAAAGTTTACCACCCAAAAAGTCATACTTCCTCGCTGTTGCACATAGCAGACTCTGCAAGCAGAAATATATGCTTGTTCTCATCGTTACCCTAGTCCAGGCATGTCCAACAGGTAGATCGTGATGTACCGGTAGATCACTGGACGTCTGTGGTAGATCACCGGTAGATCAGTGGCTCCCCCCAAAGAAGCTAAAAAACTTTGGCTCCCCTAAAAAACCTCAACATCTTTGCCCTGCACCCCTAAAATGACCTGAACCACCAAAAACAGGGCTTTCCTTCCTAAAAAAAAAAAAAAAAAAAAAAAAAAAAAACCAACTCAACAACTTTGACCTGGACTCTCCAAAAGGGGGTAGATCATTGCCAGTTTTTTAACTCTGTGAGTAGATCGCAATCTCTTGGAAGTTGGCCACCCCTGCCCTAGATGGAGCAGTGTGACAGTGTTGCCACCACCAAATCCACAGCCGCACAAACCAACCAGGAGACAGGCAGAAACGTGCTCTGTGTGATCAAGCAATGACAGTGGGACTGACTCAATTCCCAGTGGTTCGAGGCCAGCTCAGCTTGTCCCCCGCAATGCACCACTTGGGGGCTTTATGTGGGCTTCCACTGTGGGAACCCTGTGGCGGTACTTGTGTTCACCTGCTCTTCCAGTGTGGTGGGTGGAGGCGGGTGGAGATGTTTTGATCTCCCCTGCACAGCAGGTTGGGAGCTGGATTGCTTCCTTAGTCTTCTTCTGAATCACGACAGGACTAACACCTTGCAGTTATACAGCGCTGCTTCTGAAACTTCCCAGAATGCTTCACATGCATTGTCTGCATAGCATAGTATATATCACACTCTACAATATTACACTATACAATGTGTGTTCTGAGAGGAACTTGATTCACAAGCTTGCCAGGTGGCCACAGGCAAACCAATATTTCTCAGTCTCAAATCATGATCCCCATCTTCAATATGGAGAACACACATAGCAGAGACAGACCTGTTTTAAGGTTTACTGAGATAGTGTATGAGAAGCATCTTAAAATGTCTTTGAATCACACATTTGTCCATCCTCTTAAACACACAGTGCATGCACTTCCCTCCTACATTACAGTATTTGGAACAGCTGCTCTCCACCCCTGCAAGTTCTGTTTCCTCTCAGAGGCATAGCTAGGCATTCATGAAAAATACTGACAAGAGATTTTTTTTTGGGGGGGGGATCCCAAAGATTCAAGTCTGTCCATTCACATTTGCACAGGTCAGATTCACAATATGCTGTGACTTGGAAGCAGTGGCGAGAAATGTGCAAGGAATTGCAGTATGCAAAACAAGAGCATGCCAGACACACACCCAAGACTTCAAATATATATATATGATATAAAATGTACTTTTAAGGCAATTGACAAAATAGGAGGTTGATCTATCCACTGGTGTTTCACCATATGAAGTTTATGACCTCTATTTGGATTTGTGAGGAGGTCTGACCCACCCTACACCTTTATAATTGTTGAACACAAAAATCTGAATCTAGAAAGATCAGCCTTCTGAGATATGGCTCCTAATTCACATTGAGAATTGATTTTTTTTATTTTTATTTTAAAAGGCAATTAATACACTGGATTAATAATAGTTGGAATCGGTATAAGAATATCAGGCACTTCTGCAGCTGCCTTCACCTCTTTTACTAGCACGCCAACAATGACTTTTCTTCAGTCAGGAATTCCAGAAGATAATGGCAGATGACAGTGACAAGCCTGAAGGCAAGCGGAATCAGCTCCGGAACCAAATGCCACCACAGACTAACCCAACAAATCAGTGAAGCTTCTCTCAATCCCCACCACCAAATGCTGCAGTTCAGTATAATACATTCAACCTCCAGCAGGGACAGGCAGCTAAGGCAAAATCTCTTACCATGAGGCAGGCATGCCTCAATAGTTGCTAACTCTAGGTGGTATAGCTGGCAAGTGGTGTTGCTGGAACATGCCATTTTAATTTACTTATACTGTATCTGGGGTCCTGATAGGGCAACGTTCCAGATGGTTCCATGCTTTTCTGGGACCCCAAAGGCACTGGGGGATTAAAATGGCAAGTGCTATCAAGCAAGGCCCCAACACACAGCTGCCTCCGTCAAGGGTAGGCGGTGCTGCTTTCAGTTTCACCCCCAGGAAGCGGGCTTCACCAGCTTTGCATCTGCCACCCTCTTCACCAGGCCATGCCAAACCTGGCACCAGTCCTACACTACTTGGTCAGGTTCTTTCAGATGAGTAACTATCTGAGGCTTATGGCATTCCTGTTCTATTGATTATGGAAGAGCAGACAGTGCTACTCTTTAAAGCAGCATCAGTTTCCCAAAGGGAACATGGTCTGCTCCAAACCATGCAATATTATGGCTCTCTGAACATTCAACAATGAATAATACCCAAAAAACCAAGGTCATGTACAACAATATGCAAAACACACAACAAATGTAACCAGCTGATAAATTAGTCTCAATATAGCATCATTTTGCTACCAAGTGGAATTTGCTACCAAGGAGTGTGGTAGAGTCTCCTTCTTTGGAGGTCTTTAAGCAGAGGCTTGACAGCCATCTGTCAGGAATGCTTTGATGGTGTTTCCTGCTTGGCAGGGGGTTGGACTGGATGGCCCTTGTGGTCTCTTCCAACTCTAGGATTCTATGATTCTATGATTTCACATATAAACGGTATAATATAGAACTAGAAACCAATATACATAGATGCAAACATTCTACCGAAATCTATGACATCAAATGTCAGCTGATGAAGCCAATTTGGCGAAACAAGGACCGCAATCCAGATAACCTTGTCCTCTTTTGGTTTGCTTTGATTCTTCGTGGCAACTTTACTTTTATCTCTTGGATTGGCGAGACTACAGGAACATCGCCAGACTCCACAACATTTATCATGCTCCCTGTGGCAACTGCACTCCTATGTTGCGGACTGGCAAGACTATATAAAACCTTTGTACCTTGGAACTTTTATCTGAATTATGTGGGTTGCGCGAGACGTGCTGACATTTGATGTCATAGATTTCGGTAGAATGTTTGCATCTATGTCTATTGGCCTCTGAACATTCAGGCTCTGCTGAAACCCAACTGCAAAACGCAGGCTGAAAACAGACCCGGCGCAAAAGGAGGCCTTAAAAGACATTTCCCAGTCACCCTGGGAGCCTGCCTTCACAACCGAGCTGTCAGACAAATAAATAATGGTGGATCAACCTGTCAGCTTTGCCTTTGCTCACATCACTGCCTCCTCCACCTCGGGCTTGGATAAGTTAATGGTGGACCACATCGGCAGGTGCTTGATTTGGGAGGAGTTTGCCCCACTCCTGCTCCAGACCAACAGTGGGAGGGCACTTTGCTAACTTTGCCCAAGGGGAAGCAGTAGGGAGGGAAGGAGCTGGGATGGCAAGACTGAAATATCTGAACCAGCGCTGGATTAGCTGGTATGCTTGTCTGATGGTTCAGCTGTGGAAGCACGCTCACAGTTCTCCTGACAAGCAAGCTGCCACTGCTGTGGGCCTTATTTTTACATTACATCAGTTTCGATTTCAGACTTTCACTTGCTATAATGCCAGTGTTTCTCTCCAGCCCCTACCTTGGCATGGGGGGGAGCACCCCACCTCGCAGCCACCAACCATGTGAAAGTCACTGAGGATCTTTGGCTGGTTCGAGGAACATCTCTTGCTATCAGGGTCTCACTAACAAGGAATCGGCTTACACAGAAGATGCTAATCTCTGCTTGGCACAACGCAACAAGATCTCAAGAGCGACGCTTTGAAATGCATTTGCTCCAAGCCTTTGTGAACGCATCCTTGTATCTACAATATCAGTGATAGAAAGTTCACAAAAGTGGAAGCACAATGGGCTCCAACAGGTCCCAGCAGTGTCTCCTCCTGCCCTTATCGCAGCAGCGTGTGCTTCAACTGCCAACTAGATCTGTGGACGCTGATTTTCTTCCATGCTACAAATAACGCAAACAGACACGCACACAACCCAACCCAACACAACACACTGCAAAACAAACCCTGCAGCATCTGCAGAAAGTGTGGCAGAGGGCTTACCTGGAAGGCCAACACTATTCAGCCTGGCAAACAGCACAGGTTCCCAAAATAAGCATGAGTTTTAATTATGTACTGACATAATCACACATCCAACCTGTTCCCCTCCTGCACTGTTACATCATATGTTCTAAATTAGCAGAGTATAATTTTCAACATACTGGGAAAAGAGCACTCTGTAGTTCCAGCTTCCAGTCATGTTTAATAAAGCTTAAGTCCTTTCGGTGCATGAGCAGCAGGCTCTGGACTCTTTCAAAAACAGCCAATAGTGAACAGCTGTAGCATTCTCTGAATTAGTAAATGTTTGCAGTTCTTTCCCAGAAGCAAGCAAGCGAAATAATAATAATAAAATCCTTCCCTAGTATTTTAAGTGGTTTTTGTTACTACTACTACTACTACTACTACTACTACTACTACTAGGGCAAAGCTATACCATAATATTTTTAAAACGATAACTTTTTGCAGTTATAATTATTGTCAATAGTAGGAAGATTGTTTAAGACTGGCTGCATCAGGGTTGTGGATACTGAGTGTGACAGAATGTGAAGGTGTACAGTGCTTTGCCTATTGATACAAATTGAATCTGAAAATAGCAATTTATTCACCAAATCAAACCAATCGCTGCACCACAGTTTCCCCCTTTCAGCTCTCATTTCCCAGCTCACTATTCTTAAGCACTCTACTGCGTTTGGCTCCACAATACACTTTTTGTTGGCTGCCAAGGCTGTTGAGGGAAGGATGGTGGACTTGGAGAGAAAGTGGAAGAGGGTTTGTAAATGTTTTCTAGTGAAACAAATCCAGACCCACAAAATTCCAACTTGCGTCGCCTCACTGAAATACACCAGGTTGCTTCATGCATTCAGGCAAATAAGCTTATTTTTTTTTTTTTAAAAAAAAAAAGTAGAACATGGAGGCAATACTTTTATGCCAGTTTCACTTATTGCCTTTGAACCTACCAAAAGTATCCAAGAGCCCATAGTTTGATGAAGGAGCCGGTGAATTCTTTGTCAGAAAACATTAGCCCCATCATCTATAGAACTGCAGTTCCCAGACTTCTCCAGGGATAGTAAATGCCCATTAAGACTTTATTTTCTGCATGTGACCCTGAAAACTATGATTCTGTAGTGGATAGGGCTGGAGATCTCTACCAGATAATAAGTGCAACCAGTGCTTTTTTCTGGGGGGACGCATACACCTAAACATTTTGTGAATCTTTGTAGTTTTGTCCATTTACTGTAATTAGTTTTCCTGATTTGAACTATAAAATGGTGGTTTTCTTGAGTCAAAATGAGAGTACCCCTAAACATCTTTTTAGAAAAAAAGCACTGAGCACAGCCATTCTTCATGCACAACTCATACATTTTACTAGCATGTAGATGCAGGGGCGTAGCAAGGGGGAGCGAGGGGGCGGGCCGCCCCGGGTTCCATAATGGAGGGGGTGACAAATTATCAAGGAACAATTTTTTTGGATTTTTTTTTTGAATTTTTTTTAAAATGCCTGCTCCGAAGGTTTTATCTTACCATACTAGGGATTATATAGCTATATATGAAATTTCATGCATATCGGTTAATATCTTGACCCTCCTCCACCAAAATAGCTGTTCACTTGGCTGTTTTCCTATGTCATGAAGGCTGGATTTTCAGATCAGAGAACACTTACTGTTCCCAACCCTAACCCTGTGGAAAGCCATCTAATTTGATTTTGATATGTTTTTAGGAGGTAATTTAATTATTGTTTGATTTTATACCAATGTTATGTATCTGATGTTAGCCATCCTGAGCCCGACTTTGGCCGGGGAGGGTGGGATATAAATAAAAGTTTTTATTATTATTGCTTGTTATTATTCCTTTGTAAGAAAATATGAAATAATGTAAAACCATTTGGGGGGGGGCTTGACAAGGAATTTTCCACACCGGGTAGCACCTGACCTTCCCATGCCGGGTGGGGGGGTGACATTTTTTTTTTTTTTTTGCCCCCGGGTACCAATTTACCTTGCTACGCCCCATGTAACCATGGATGTGTTGCTACGCCCCATGTAACCATGGATGTGTTGCAGACAGTAATAATGAAAAGGTGAAATTGGGGCAAAAAGCACAGGGTATATGGTTGTGAAATACCCACCTTCATCCCAACCAATGGAAGCACCCACTGAAATCAGTAGGAAATCTGTTTTAAAGTCAGACTCACAGGATTTGGAATTTATTGGAGGTGTGGGCTTGGAATGGACTGGGGTGGCCATTGTGAGGTGAACTTTATAGTTATATCATCTGAGCATTTCTTCATTTTTGAAATTCACCAGGTTTCACTAAGGTTGCTGGAACAAGAACACTGACTGGCGGTTCAGGAAACTCCACCTTTGCTGTGCCTTAGTCCCCGAACTGCCTCCTCAAAAGCAGCCTGTGCACAACCTCCTAGGCCTCATGCCCTACTCTACATACATCTAAGTACTGTATATGTCACTGTAATAATTCATATTTTCCCCCCAAGTTATCCTTTGCCTCCACTTTCCTGCATTCCTCTGTGTTGCTGCGTCAGATCATAGGCAGTAAACTCCTTGCAGCAAGAAACCTGTCCTCTTGTACTCTGCAAAATGCCATGCACTTGATGGTTCTATGTAGATAATAAGATGCTAAATGTCATAGGAGTGCGCACAGAGCCAGATGCATGGGGAGGACTCGCAATTCTGTTTGAGGGCCCCTAATTACCCAATGGCTCGGCTTCTCACTTTCAGTTTAATTAATTTCCTCTTCACACACACACCAGTCAGAAATCGAAAGGCGTTTAGGGTAGCTGACTGTACACAGAAAACCTTCAGATTACTAGTTTGGTGAGAAAAACACACCACTCCCAAGGCATTCTGGGAAGTCTGGCCATTGGGATTGGCAGGAGGGCTTTCTCTGGAACTTCCCACCAGCTGCAATTCCTGGCAAAGGGCTCCGAGGCAAGCAGAAATTCTCTCCTGAAATTTCTGGGGAAAGTTACGACCACCACCGAGAAAGCAGGAGAACATTAATCCCTAATTTTACGGGAGGCGGTGTGTGCTTTCAGAAAGGTGACAGTGGATTTTGGCTGTATTACACATTTACTCTGAATTCTACAAACAGTACTTGGCATTTATAATACTCTGCATATATAATCTTATAATTTTTTATAAGCTCCCTCTAAAACGGGCCTGCAAAAGTACCTAAAAGAGCACCTTTCCCAGTATCAACCATCTTAGACCCTACAAGTAGCAGGGTTGGTCCTGTTGGTGATTCTGTAATTATAGGTTGCCCTGTTGGCAGTTGCCCATGCCAGGGCCTTCTTGGTGGTGGTTCTCAGTTTGTGGAATGCCCTCACTAGCCTTGCTCATTCTTAACCTTCATCTAAAAACTTTCCCTAGGTATATAGTAGCTGAAAGATTTGCCCACTGTGATATTATTAGCTGTGAGAATCGGTGGTTGTGTATGTGATGTGTAGTTTTCTCTCTCTTTAAGTTCTTAACTTTTAAAGAAAATGTTAACTGCTTTTAGAATTTTTTTTAACTGGTTTTTTTAAACCATATTCTTTTATGGATGTGTTTGCTGTTCTAGGCTCCTCTGGGATGTAAATACATTAAAATGTATTTTACATTTACATTAAAATAAAATAAAGAAAGAAAGAAAGAAGATTCCACCTAAACATTAGGAAGAACTTCCTGACAGTAAGAGCTGTTCGACAGTGGAATTTGCTGCCAAGGAGTGTGGTGGAGTCTCCTTCTTTGGAGGTCTTTAAGCGGAGGCTTGACAGCCATCTGTCAGGAATGCTTTGATGGTGTTCCCTGCTTGGCAGGGGGTTGGACTGGATGGCCCTTGTGGTCTCTTCCAACTCTATGATTCTATGATTCTATGAAATAAATATTCACCATGCTGTGTAGATGTGGCTAATGCCAGCCTCACAAAGCAATCTTTTTTAAACTTTGACTCTCTTGCGCCACTCCATATTTATGTTGTTGTTGTTTTTTTCCCCTTAAAAAGTGCCTTATGACTTTAACGAAGCACTTCCCAAAATAACGACTGCCAAATTGGGAATTAGAAAACTGAAAAGGGACCTGGGCTGACCGACACAAATGAACATGGGGGGGGGGGAGAAAAACCTACCATTTCAAGGAAGGCAGTAGCTTGGCAACCTCCAAAAGGAAGAGATCTGAGGTGCTCTACAGTCCTGTGCTAGTATACAGTGGTGGATTAATAGCTCACCTTGTCAGGGATCAAATATAAGGATGTTCCTGCTGGGCATCCCTGTCTTGTTGCTACCTGAGTTGGTTGCTATGGTTACTTCAATGGGGTGACAGGTAGCCCGCAAGAAAATGATTTAAGAAAAGAGTTGGGTAGAAATAAAGGTGCTTTAAAGTTTGCAAGCAAACATGTGGACTTCATTCCCTGAGGACTTCTGGCAAAGCAGCAAGAAAAAGAAAAAAACGGGAAGTTGAGTAATGATGCTATTAATTCTCAGGTATATGGCTAAAGAGGGGACGCGGGTGGCGCTGTGGGTTAAACCACAGAGCCTAGGGCTTGCTGATCAGAAGGTCGGCGGTTCGAATCCCCGCGACGGGGTGAGCTCCCGTTGCTCGGTCCCAGCTCCTGCCCACCTAGCAGTTCGAAAGCACGTCAAAGTGCAAGTAGATAAATAGGTACCGCTCTGGCGGGAAGGTAAACGGCGTTTCCGTGCGCTGCTCTGGTTCGCCAGAAGCGGCTTTGTCATGCTGGCTACATGACCCGGAAGCTGTACGCCGGCTCCCTCGGCCTATAGGGTGAGATGAGCACCGCAACCCCAGAGTCGGACACGACTGGACCTAATGGTCAGGGGCCCCTTTACCTTAACAAGCAGATGGTGAATCATCATGTTCTTTAGCCAATAAAGATGTGTAAACGACGTGGGGAAAATCAGCTTTTAAAATGTTTAAACTTTATTTATTCTTGAAAGAACGACAGACGCATACTGACAGTCTGCTCAAGAGCAAATGTTTAACTGGCTGGTTAGATTTGTACTTGGTAGTTCGTGCATTGTGGTATATCTATGCCCAACTGAGCAGCACGGCAAGGAAGAAAGGGTTTTGCGTGGCACTGTCCTAGAGAGATAGTGGCAGACATGTTTGCAAGAGTAATGGTGATTATTGCTGTTTACCCGCTGTGCTATCGGAATGGGATGCTATGAAGTGCAAGGGGTCTCTCTGTATGTTGTTTAGGAATCAGTGTGTGTTCCATATTATCTTATCACAGCACCTCATCCTCTCGCCCCCCTACCACAGCACACACTTGCTAGAGCACTGGCAGGAAGAGATAAAAATGAAGAACTAAGCTTGGGGGGTGGGTTGGGGAAAACACAAAAAGTGCTAGGCTGTACTTTTCTCCCTACAGCGTAGTGCATATCCTTCTGGAGAGAAAACAGTTGCCATCATTCACTCCTATAAATACTACCAGCCAGCATTAGCAACAGAAAAAGAAGGTGCCTGAAAACTGACAGGGAATTTTCCACCCAGCATCCCTATCCAGCTAAAACCATTTACATGCACATCACTTGCTGAATCAGGAATCACGACTGTAAATCAGGTTTTATTCAATGTACTCCTCAGCATGGGTAGCCACATAAAACATTCCACTGCTTTCTGTGGGATGCACAATTCCCATGTGTGTCGCATTTCCATTGTGCTCCACTTAGGCACACATGTACTGTATTTTTTCCATCTTTAAGATGCCCTTGTGTATAAGACGCTCCCTGTTTTTGGGAACTCCAATTTAAGAAAATGGGGGGAGATCTATCCATGTATAATACGCCCCCAAATTTTGGACATTATTTTTTAGGGGGGGAACCTAGTCTGAATGAATATGGTAAACTGTTCAAAATTGCCATTAATGCTGGATGGAAGTACAAGTTTGCACAGGTGAATCTGAAGGAAGTTCAGGACTTTAAAGTGAAACACAGTAAGAAAACACACGTGCCTATATGAGAACCACAATGTAGCGCAGCATGAAGAAAAGTGAGAATACAGAATGTATAACAGCCCATTCAAATGACACATTTGGCACTTTTATCACGACAATGTAGCCCAAAAGGCTCTTGCTAGACACCCAACGTGGAGGAGCGGATACCGTGTTGCAAAGATCCAAGAATTGAAGTCCTGGTTCAGCCAGGATAGTCAAAATTCCTTAGCTCAACCCCACTTGCAGGTTTTCTTAGAGGATAAAACAAACTCGGTAAAGGAAAGATACAGATGTAATAGTTTACTGGTAACAATAGGGAAGTTTGTGTGCACACAAAACTAAAGCCACACGCACACACAAACCATCTTTATACCGAGCTAAATACTACAATCTTTATACCCAGCTAAATACTACAATCTTAAACATAAGGTAAAGGGACCCCTGACCATTAGGTCCAGTCGTGTCCGACTCTGGGGTTGCGGCGCTCATCTCACGTTACTGGCTGAGGGAGCTGGCATACAGCTTCTGGGTCATGTGGCCGGCATGACAAAGCCGCTTCTGGCGAACCAGAGCAGCGCACGGAAACGCCGTTTACCTTCCCGCCGGATGTGGCTTATATAAGGCAACACTAAGAAAATGGAGATCCTAGTGTAATGGTCATGCCAACAGTTTTCTCTCCCAAATTTCAACCTCAAGCCTTGCTGGGTCAAATGAAAGGCCTATCAAGTCCAGCATTTTATCTTTCCCACAATGAATGCCCATAGGAAGCCCACAAGGAAGGATATGAGTGAAATAGCATCTCTCCCACTCGCCTTTCCTCATTGGGAAACCAGGGTGCAGGACTCTGACCTTAGCTCTTTAGTGTTAACAAGCTTGGCCGTGGGGTAGGGTGGAAGTTTAGAAACATAATTCTGTATACCATTTGACCCATCTTTCTTTCTCTCTGAAGTAAATTCAAGAACTGAACTTTCCTTTGCTTCCCCACAGTTCCTCAGGGTTCCATCAGCATGATGTCAGTCACTTCAAGTGATTAAAATGATTGCTTAAGTTATTATAGACCTCAGGACAAACTGCTGGAGAAAAGTAATTCTATTTAGAATTGGCATAGCTGGACTGACACACTGTTTAAAGGGCAAAAGGCTGCAGGGTTTAATCTATCAAAAGAAGAAGAGGAGGAGGAAGAAGAAGAGGAAGAAAATGCAACAACTGAAGGAGGTACAAAGGCTTCTAATGCATTACAGAGAAACCTTAAGCACATGTATTCAGAAAGCTTTTTCTAATTAGCCACCAGTCTTGTAAAATCTAAGCTATTAAAACAAGAGGTGAGAAAATCTGAGAAGAAACATACCAGTGATCTTCAAAGCTGTTAATTTCAGGGGCAAATGTTAGTTCTTGCTAAGCAAAAGTAAACCGTTTTGGCACCTATAATTACATTTATGACTTTTTTTTTGCATGCATGTACATCAATGCCTTTTGAATGCTTTTGGCTCTGCACACTGATCCTTTGTAAAGTTGTCTTTTCACAACTCCTCAGAGGTATTGGTGTGCGAATAATCCAATAAAACCTGCTCCCTTGCTCGTAATGTCACAACATTCCCTTCCTTTTCACACATGGGATTGGGGCAGCTGTTCATGTTTTATTTTATATATGAGAAACAGGTAGGCCTACTAGCTGGCATTAGTAACACAGAGTCTACATGCCAGAAGCTCATTTTAAAAACCAAACTTTTTCACACTGGTCTTAAATCAGTCAGCTTTTCTCACGGTCACATTTGAATAAGGACATGAGGAGAGCTCGGCCAAAGGCCCATCCAGTTCAACCTCGGTTCTCACAGTCACACAACCTGAAGCCTGTGGGGAGCCCAGGCAGCAACAGGCATTCAGAGGCACATGTGTGTCCTAGAGCATCGAGCCAGTGCTTCCAGGAAGCATAGGAACAGGATATGAAAGCAACAGCCATTGCTTCTCCCACAGAAACGGGGTTTCAGTAGTATACTGGTATTAAATATGCACTGCCAATATACAGACCACTTGGATTCTATACATCATTTAGGTCTGGCCATACAACACAGGTTATATATCGCAATAATAATTGCATTTTTTATTAAATGCATATTTCAAGCATTTGAGGTAACTCACTATACAGCTCAGTAATCCTTGCAACATCCCTGCAAGTGCTATTATCTTCCCATTACTGGTGTGAAACAGACCAGTGGCTTGCCAAAAGCTCCCCAAATAGTTTATGCATATAGCAAGACTTAAACCTGCAACTTCTTAAGATTTAGTGTCAGGAGTATAACGTATTCCTGGACACCGCAGAGTTAGACGCAGACTTTTCTGGAAGCTTCTGGCTGTTGTGTAATTGACTGGACAGCACAACGCAGGAACTCAGCAACTCACTGGATAACTATATACAGTATTTATTGAAGCAACTAGTATCCATAAGTTACTATTTACAGACTTTTGAAAATAAAAGAAACAAAACATAAAATCTTTTCCTCTCTGTCTCTCTCTCTGTACACTGACCACTTTCTCCACACCAACACCTGCACCACACACTAACCACACTCATCACAGAAGCTCTCACACAGAGCTCAGCCTTTAGGAACTCATTGACCAATCACAGGTCGTTGCTAAGGGTCTGAGAGAGAGCAGATCTGGGCTTTCTGCCAACTAGTTAATTGCTTGAAGATAGACAGATGAATTTCTGCACGTAGGCAACTCTGAAATCTCTAACACAACTTTCCCACCTCAAGTCTCACTTTCTTAACTACTACATTACATCACCTTGCGAGGCATCATGGTCACACGACAACCAATTTAAGGCACAAATCAATTTAAGTCTCGCATTTCAAGGCAGCGTGCATGGCTTCTCTTCTCTCCGTAAGGTTTACAGCACATGCCAAGCATCCTGCAGCCTAGTGTGCTTCTACTCCAGCAACTGGATCCAGCTGGATAGACATTGTGCCATACAGGGGGGCCAACCTGAATAAAATATTGGGGGTGGGGGAGGAAAGCCCCACCCTGCATAATTGATCACATGACACAGCACATGCACAACATTTGAATGGCAATGTCATTCATTTTTGGGGGGCCATCCCCCTCAAATATTTTATTGAGGGGGCGGAAGAAGAAGAGGAGGAGGAGGAGGAGGAGGAATTTGGATTTGATATCCCGCTTTATCACTACCCGAAGGAGTCTCAAAGCGGCTAACATTCTCCTTTCCCTTCCTCCCCTACAACAAATCACTCTGTGAGGTGAGTGGGGCTGAGAAACTTCAAAGAAGTGTGACTAGCCCAAGGTCACCCAGCAGCTGCATGTGGAGGAGCGGAGACGCGAACCCGGTTCACCAGATTACAAGTCTGCCGCACTTAACCACTACACCACACTGGCTGAAGCCACCTCAGCCCCCAGGAGTTGGCTCTTATGGTGCCACAGCAACGTACAGTTGGGGTGTGCACAAGCTCCAAGATTTGCCTGGTATCTGTGCTTTTCAAAAAACCAATCTGTTTCTAAGTTGCTCTGCACTCCCTCAACTTCAATGTGTGCGATTTGTGTT
The DNA here is from genome assembly GCF_009819535.1 of Lacerta agilis. NCBI lineage: Eukaryota > Metazoa > Chordata > Lepidosauria > Squamata > Lacertidae > Lacerta > Lacerta agilis. The sequence continues at coordinate 95,284,085 of NC_046315.1, read as the reverse complement.
CCAAGCCACTCTGAATAAAGCCAAGTTCTGTGTTGCACATTCACTCTTATGGAGAATCTGAAAAAGGCTTTGTGAGAGCTTGGATCCTTCCTCTGGTGCCATGCAATCCTGCTGTGTCTCTGTGTAAAGCTTTGAGCGTATAACCAGGGCTGATCCTAGACCAAATGACATCCCAGACAAGGTGCATTTTCAGCACCCATTCTCCATTTGTTCAACTTCTGAATGTCCTATTTTGACTGCATGTGTAGCCCATTTCATGGCTTTGATGCACAATTTGCATGCATGGCTTATCTCTGCCATATAAGATGAAACATTTGCACATAAATGGTTCTGACTAGTCACTCAAAAGAACACCATTTGTTGAATGGGCACTGATATTGTAACGTTTCCCTAAAATAAGAAGAAAGAAGAAGAAGAAGAAGAAGAAGAAGAAGAAGAAGAAGAAGAAGAAGAAGAGAAAAGTTTGGATTTGATATCCCGCTTTATCACTACCCGAAGGAGTCTCAAAGCGGCTAACATTCTCCTTTCCCTTCCTCCCCCACAACAAACACTCTGTGAGGTGACTGCGGCTGAGAGACTTCAGAGAAGTGTGACTAGCCCAAGGTCACCCAGCAGCTGCATGTGGAGGAGCGGAGACGCGAACCCGGTTCCCCAGATTATGAGTCTACCGCTCTTAACCACTACACCACACTGAAGGTGAATGCAATGATGGCCAGGCAGGTCAGTGTGGGTAGCTTTATAAGTGACTATTCACTGTTGCTGCTATTTGTTTAAGCGACTGAGTGGGTAGTCGTCGTCCCCCCACCACCACCACACATACCACCAGGTCTCACACCATCGCTGCCCCTGGACCTGGACTCTGGAGAGACAGAGCAAAATGATGTGCATGCCATGGAGGCTTATTTGCAGTTAATAAACTCCAGAGCCATGCATCACGCAGAGTCAGAGCAGGCAGCCTCTCCTCTGTGCATGGCTGCTTCGGGCACGCAAAGGCTATTAATTATGCAACTAATTTCCTTCTTGCTACACACAAGCATTTCTCTTGCAACAGGCTCATGCGCCCTGCCACACAGTTGGGGAATAGCTAGTATGTGGCACTCTACTTTTAACACAATGTAAAAAACATCCGAGTCAGCTGCATTCAGCTAAATGAATTTCCATTTGTTTTCCAGCCAGCCAAAGCCATGCAGTTTATGAACCTGCTAATCGGATAGTCTGACCCCTGATAAGTCAACTTTATAATCAATAGCTCGCTGCCTTTTTTTTTTTTTTTTGCTTTGGCTCTTAGTGGCACCTTCTGATTAATATCTGCCTTCCAGGAGAAGGATATGAAAATGATATCATGCGTAAATAGCTGGAACTGCCACGATAATACGGGGCACTGAACTACCTGGGGTGGGGGGGGGGGTGGGAAGGCTAAAACCAACTAGAGTAGATAAATGTCAATTCCTCATCTGTGTGTTATGTGGGTGAGTTTCAACGTTACATTTAAGTTATAAGGGGACATTATTTGGAGTCCTTCCCTTACTCAGAACCTTCTGGTTCTCTTCCTCCCCCCTTCGCATGCCGGCAGAAGATTCTGATAAAATATGTGATCACTCTCTGCCAAGGCTCTCAATTCCTCTTCGGTGCAGACGGCAGGGTTTATATGATAAAATTTTAATGACCATGGACCTGCATATCAATGTGAGGCACCAGAATATTTTCAATAATGCTCCCACGTCTGTGAAGACTGGCACCGGGTGATATTCCTATAACAGAATCCTACAAGTCCTGAGAGGCAGGCTTAGTGGAGATAGTGGCAGCTCCGGTGAAAGCTCCATTATCATGCAGCTGTTGTATGGATGAAATGGAGATTTATGAATCCTCCTGCCAAGGAAACTATATTATGGGCTTTAAATTAAAAATAGGGGCTTAACTCATACCAAACTACATGTTGGAGAGGCCTGGTCCCAGATTACCCTATTCTGTTTCAAAAAGAGCCTGAATCCTCCCCAATCACAGCCACAGATTCAGACAACTTGCTTTTTCGGGGTGGGGGTGGAATAGGAGAATTCAAGTTAAAAAAAATATTAAGTTCTACATTGAAATGGGCATGTGTATGATCAGGACTGTCTTACACTAAACAAGCCAATACAAAGCCTTTGCTTTCTAACTCCATTTGTCTCTGGGTTTTGAACTTTTTGTCAGATCATTCTCAGAGGGTTAGAGTAGGGTCATATATGTCCACAGCCCTTAGCCTTAACACTGGCTCACCACAGGGTTGTGTGTTGAGTCCCCTGTTCTATACCCTCTATACGTATGACTGCACAGCCATCTATTCCAGGAACAAAATCATCAAGTTTGCTGATGACACTGCTGCGGTGGGGCTCATTTCAGGAGGGGATGAGTCCGCCTATTGGGACGAGGTGGAGTAGCTCTGTGTTTGGTGTAGAGAAAATAATCTGGCTCTTAATACTGCCCAGACCAAGGAACTGGTGGTGGATTACAGGGAAAAAAGGTGGATATTCAGCCCCTGTATATTGGCTAAAGGTCCGTAAAGTTAAAGCTATGATTTCCCAGTAGTGATGTATGGAAGTCAGAGCTGGACCATCAAGAAGGCTGATCGCCGAAGAATTGATGCTTTTGAATTATGGTGCTGGAGGATACCCTTGAGAGTCCCATGGACTGCATGAAGATCAAACCTATCTATTCTTAAAGAAATCAGCCCTGAGTGCTCACTGGAAGGACAGATCCTGAAGCTGAGGCTCCAGTACTTTGGCCAACTCATGAGAAGAGAAGACTCCCTAGGAAAGACCCTGATGTTGGGAAAGATGGAGGGCACAAGGAGAAGGGGATGACAGAGGATGAGATGGTTGGACAGTGTTCTCGAAGCTACCAACATGAGTTTGGCCAAACTGCAGGAGGCAGTGAAGGATAGGCGTGCCTGGCGTGCTCTGGTCCATGGGGTCACGAAGAGTCGGACACGACTGAACGACTGAAAAACAACAAAGCAACTCAGAACTAATTTATACAAGTGTGTTCTGCTACCTGTGCAGGTGTGTGAAGCAGAGGTGTGCCATAGGAGCTTTTTAGAGCATGTTCTCACTGTGTTCCCATGATTTTGGGGCCATGTGTCCCCGCGCCACCCAAAAAACAAACGCTGTTTCTGATTTAAATGATTTTAAAGCAATGCAATGAGTATGCGCAATGATGTTTAGGATGTTTCTTACTTTCTTACTTTGTTTCTTACTTTGCACGATGATGGTGCTGAGAATTGTGTGTGCATATATGCTCTGGTGAATGGGGTCACGAAGAGTCGGACACGACTGAACGACTGAACAACAACAACAACAAAGATTAACAATCTAAGTCAATATTTGAAATGCAAAAGTATCTTTCCACCTATCCATCCTTTTTTATTTTATTTTATACGGACTAGTGTCATATCACACTTTCTTATGGAGGGCACAAGGAGAAGGGGATGACAGAGGATGAGATGGTTGGACAGTGTTCTCAAAGCTACTAACATGAGTTTGGCCAAACTGCGGGAAGCAGTGAAAGACAGGGGTGCCTGGCGTGCTGTGGTCCATGGGGTCACGAAGAGTCGGACACGACTGAACGGCCGAACAACAACAACACATTGGCAAGGACCAGGTGGAGAGGGTGGCAGTATTTAAGTTTTTGGGAGTGATTATTGAGCAGGGTATGACTTGGAGCACAAATACTACTGCTCTGGTAAAGAAGACCCAGCAGAGAATTTATTTCCTCAGACTTTTAAAGAAGAACAATCTGAGTGAGAGACTGCTGGTGTCCTTCCACCGAGGCTCCATAGAGAGCATTCTTACATACTGTATTTCTGCTTGGTTCTCCAGCTGCACAGCCAGGGAGAGGCAGGTACTACAGAAGGTCATAACCACAGCCCGAAAAATCATTGGTCATCCTCTCCCATCTTTGGAAGAACTATACAGTTCCCGTTGCCTTAAGAAAGTAAACAATATTCTACAGGATCCATCTCATCCGGGATATAGTCTTTATGCACCACTGCCTTTGGGCAAGAGATACAGAACAATTAGATCAAGAACAAATAGATTGAAGAATAGTTTCTACCCAAGAGCTATAACCATCTTAAATGCTGTAACCAGATAATATGACCTTGGAGAGTTGTGATGGGTGTGTACGTATGTGTATGTGTGGCTGACAATGCGTTTTTTTTTTTTTTTTTGTGCTGTTTTTTGTTTTGTTTTTATGGGATGGCATCCAATTTCGTTGCACTTGTACAACGTTGTACTTGTACTTGTACAATGACAATTAAGAAATCTTATCTTATCTTATCTTATCTTATCTTATCTTATCTTGTAGGGCTAGCTCCAGAAAGTCACAAGGTGGACTGTTTTCCAGGGCCCCAATACCACCAGCCTTACACTGTTACCATGTCTACATTGCAGAGCTGTATAATAGAAGAAAATCCACACCTCTTTCAGATTACAGTGTGCCAAGCCCGAGCACCCCCCAAAATCCAGTAGCTTTGAAGACTTGCACCCTATCATAGAACTATTAACATAAGGATCAGTTCCAGTATATGAAGAAAAGAAAGTCAGCACACACATATGAACCAAAAAAATGCACAGACATGCTACATGTAGCCCACATCACTCTAAAATCTCAGCTATTCATCGGGTTATTTACACAAGCTCCCCAAGTTCTGCTTAACTACTCTTTCACTGCTGGTGTAAGTATATATTTTCATTTGTTTGCCGCCAGACCAGATCCTAGCCTTCTGAGCGAGCTTCACCATGGCTGAACAGGAAGCAGAGTACTCTATCAACTACGTGGCTCTCAATTTAAATATTTTTACAATCTGAAATGAAGGAATTATTCAACAAGTCTGGAATTCTCTTCTCCCAGAGACTTGCTAAAGCCTGATCCTGTTCATCTTCCAAAAAACTGTGCAAGTTCCCCCTCTCCACACACACTGGCTTTTGAAGCCAGTGGATAGAAGAAGAACACCACAGTTAGCAAATTAATAAACATGCATTAACTAGTGGAGTAAACATTAACCACTGTAGTAGTAGTAGTAGTAGTAGTAGTAATAATAATAATAATAATAATAATAATAATAATAATAATAATATTTTATTTGTACCCTGTCCATCCGCCTGGGTTTCCCCAGCCACTCTGGGTGGCTTCCAACAAAGATTAAAATACATTGTATTCTTTCATATTCAATGTTTGAGTTAAGTCATAGAAACTCAGAAGAGGAAAGGAACTTGCTAGCCACCTAGCCTAACCCCCAGTGCATTGTGGGGAATCCAGTGAATACGACGTCACTGTCTTGTGGTCGGGCAGAGAGAATGCTATTTGCACACATCATTATATAATTTATGTAGCCCTAATGTGGAAGAGGAACACTCATCACTCCTTGATGTGGCTGGGGCAGGCGGGTGAGGAGAACGATACGATCTGCAAAGTTCCATGTGACCAAAGCTTAATTTGTTCCCAAGGCAACATGAGACTGAGTTACTGGGAAGCAGGTTTTGTGGAGACTACCACAACATCTGAGGAATGTAATAAAATTGAGCTGAAACACCAGATTATTATTTTTTTTTAGCAGTACGAAACAGAGGGTATATATCATTTTCAAGGTAACATTAGAACCATGGATTGTGTTTCTCACTTGTATCTTGCATATTAAAATTTGCAGTTGCCATTTTCAGAAAGCTGGTTTAAGCAACAGGCTTGGATTCCGCTCCCGCCTTCATCTGCATTTGAGCCATGCCCTCCAGACACAGCGCAAGCCTCTTAATTATTGCCACATATGTATCACTTCCCAGGCCCTAAGCAGTGCTCTGCTACGCAATGCTGCACTTCAAATGCTTTGCTGGAAATGCTGGGCTCGGCTTGTGAGGTAAGGCCTGTGGCATGCCTTTGGGCATGGCACTTCAGGGGCCTAAAGAGATAAAGGAGTTTCTGCTCGGTTGCCCCTACCTACTTCAACATTTAAAAGAAGCAGCAAATTTACACTTTAGACAACTACAAAATGGTCCATATGGAACCAAGCAGGTTCTCTCTAAGCAAAGGTATCTTCTGATTGTTCCGATAGCTGAGGTGTTTTGCATCGCTACTGCTGTTCCTAAACAAGCAAAACAACCAATACAGTGAGCCATGTTTGTAACCCAGCACAAAGGAACAAGAAAGAGATTTTGTTGTTACTGTACAACAACTACTTTATTTATTTTTTGCATAATATTTGGGCATCGTTCAGCCAAATCTGAACATTATTGAAAAAGCTTAAACTTATCTGGATAATTATTTCCAGTCCCATCTCATTTACTCTAGGAAGTTAACAACACTAGCAGAACATGCTTATGCTTATTTACTGAGAAGTAAATCTAACGGTGCTGAACAAGGTTTGTTCCCAGGAAAAGTGTGCCCAGGATTTGCAGCCTAAAATGCACAAGACAACAATCCAGGACAACTACTAAATAAGCCCCTCATTAGTGCATTGAAGTATGGTACAGTGGGACCTCGACTTGCGAGCTCCTCAACGTACGTCGTTTTCGACTTCTGAATCACTTCCGGGAGGAAAAAAATGGCCGCCGCTTCCGAATTTTTCGACCTACGAAGGGAAAGCGGCAGCGCGATACCTCGACCTATGAGTTTTTTAATGCGGTTTTCTCGACCTATGAATTTTTCCCCCTCCGGAGATAGCGCCTTTCGAGTTATGAAAATTTCGACCTACGAGGGCGCCTTCAGAATGCATTAACCTCGTAAGTTGAGGAACCACTGTACTGAATTAATACTAATCCTACTCTGATTAACCCCAGCTGTCGAAAGCAAGCCCATATTACCACAGTTCAAGCTCCAGTTTTGGCAAGCGGGGCTATGAAATGGGAACAGGGCAGTGGGAAGAAACCCACCAGAGAAGCTGCCTTCATACAACCAATTCTGCAGACAAACAGTATAGCCGAATGGGCACTTGCATATGATTCTAAAACTCATGATGGATCATAAAAGCTTTCCACTTGCAAAGAACTTGTCGACACAGACTTGTCTGTGTATCCCTGTATATCTTGTACAGAAACACTCGATGAGGGAAGAATTATGGGGCATTTTTAGCACACACAGTCCATTCACGAGAGGTACAGGTCAGCCCTATTGGACATCACTCCCCGATGGGACTAATGTCCCCCTGCTGTGTGCACTGTTCCCACCTCAGAATGAAGCATTCAGGGAAACCATAACAAGGAAGCATCACAAACCAACTGAGTTTTGAAGAGCTCTGCTAAGTTTCATCCACCCCTGAAAATTGTACCCTGAAAGTAACTGAAATGCCTCCCATTCCACAACACATTGGAGTGCAAAACAAGGAGACATTTCACTGAGCCTTACGCCCAACCATCTCCTGCAGCTGCACATTGGAAGAAAGGATCATTTGCAGTGGGCAAGCTGTCTTTCTGGGAGGTTTGTCTACCATTCATGTTCTTGTGAACCCCCAACAAGCTCCCCACAAGCCTCCTGATGTGGTTTGAATACCACTGGCATTGGAGATACTAATAATATAGATCTACCATACTAATATTCAGTCTACAAATGAAAAAGCTACATTTTGACAATAGGGTCCTAAAGACAATGGGTAATGACAATAGCTTACTCTTTACTGTATCATCTTTGGTTCTGGTTAAATTGTTCCATGATTTTTGTCAGTGCACCCTGCCCACCCCTCTAGTCCATGGGCGAGGAGCCTTCATCTTGCAGACCCATCTTGGCCCTCCAGGAGGTTCAATGTGGTTGTTTTCCTCAAATCATACCCACCCATCAGCTGATGTCTCTGATGAGAGGACAGGGTTTAATCCTGATTTGGCCATGCCACCCTGTTCCCATTAGCAGAGATGAAAAATTGGAGTGAGATTGGAGAGTCAAAAGAAAAGTCGGAGAAACTCACAAAGGCTTTTCCAAGCCTCCTCCCTCTCCTTTTTTAAATGCCCAAGACCAGGAATTCCAATCTTAAAGGAGGTGAGATGCACGAAACCTCCTCCCTGTTCTCATGTCTGGCCATTCAACAAATTATTTCATTCACACGCTTGCTTGGCCACACTACTGTACCACACTGAGCACCCTTGAATTCTTATACATTTGTGTACAAGGATGTAAAAGACCCTCGATTCTCATGTAATAATTATCACCAGAGGTGCTTCCTGGTTTGATGGGGCCCTGCACAACATACCTTGAAGACACTCCACCTTGTACCATGGCATCACCACCCTATTTTTTTTTTAACCTTTGGGCACTGCAGTGAAGCCATTCTTGTGCCTGCCACTAATGTGCACTAGAATCAGATCTAAGTTAGGGGATGTTCAGAAACCCTCGGTGTTTTAGGAGTTAATGGGCTCCCCAGTTTGAGTGGCAGATACCCCTTGGGAGGCGGGACATTCTGCTCTTTAAAAGGAGGGAGCAGCCGTTAGTGTGATAAGTGTGGTGACTGGAAGAAGGAGAGCGTGGGGCCAGGTTAGGTTTAGGTTAGGTTAGGTTAGGATTGTTGAAGATGTGTATATGTTGCTGAAAGGAAGAATTTACACTGTTAAGAAACTAAGCTTATGAACCATTACTGAAACAGTTATGTTCTGAAAGAAATAAAGATCTCTTGTTGTTGAGCTAAGAAAATATCGTTGTTCTTTTGGTCCAGCGAGTTATATAGGCTCTTGAGGAGGGGAACTCAGGGAAAGGACAAAACTAGCCTGAAAGGCGATAGTTTGTGTCTTGGAGTTCCCTCAGGAGGGGCTAGCGGGCGGAAACCCTGGTATTGCCACAGAGTTGCTAAGAGGGCTTAGCCAACTGATATAGTGAGGGATCTAATGAAAGAGAGACCCCGAACTGTAGGCAAAGGAGAGGTTAACCCCTGAAGCCCAGAGCAGAGGATATAACCAGCCACAGCCGCTGGACAGGAAAACTCCCGTTACTAAGAAATTCCCAGATTATTAATAAAAGGAAAGGGCAATAACAGACGGACCTCAGAGGGACAGGTGGGGTGCATTATAATTTGACCCAGAACACCTGATTAAAAATTCACTTAGTAACGAGGGGAGAGTCTGAAGTGGAGGTTCGTCGCACTACCCGCCATTCTTGCCACATGTTCCACCCACTGCACTTTCAGGCCTAATCTCCTAGAAGTCTAGTCAGCTAGCTTAGCTGACTTTTCATTGTGCCCCCCTTGGTCCCTCAAACTCAAATGAAGGTATCCAAGTAGCTGAGCTTGCTGCCACTCTCAGTCCACTCTGGGGAAGTCTTCAAAGTTAAAGTAAAACAGGAGGGTGATTGCATAACTGTTGGGCACAGGGCTATCATAGCACATCAGCAATTGCTGCCAAGGACTCACTGCCACATGTCTGCCCATTCAATGCCCCCCCTCCACTAGCCAGACTGTAGGCGCTCCAGACCAGTGGCTGTTGCACCAGAGAGAAAGAGCTACTTTTCTGCAGTCAAAAGCCAAAATTTAGAAGACCATTCCACACATAGCAGGGTGTCACGAGATGACTTGAACTCACAGGCAGAGCATACAGAAAAAGGCGGTCCTTTAAAGTTCTCTAGACCCAAACTGCTTAGGTCTTAAACATCAAAAACTGCATTCTGGATTCTATCTGGATGTCAGGGTTGCTTAAAAAAAAAAAAAGCAATTTAAAAATGCTAAAAGGCATTTTTGCTCTGTTGAGAGACCATGCCTGTTTTTCTTCTATTGAATTCAGTTTTGTTAGGAGTGTGCAGTGGAGAAAAAACTACCCTACAGAGTATCATTTTCCCCATCAGTACTGAGAAAGCCTGTGTTACTTTGTGTTAGTGAATAAAGTTCTTTATGGCAATGATATTCCTTCCTCTCTCCATAGTGGCTTGCGCCCAGCAGCCTATTATACTGCTGAGAGGGAGAGACATGTGAAGAGGAGAGATAACCTTTGAACCTACCTATCTCAAGCAGTGTTAGCAACAACTCTCTCAAGATATTTGGCTATATTCCACAAACCTTTCCCACTCAGTTCTTTTACACTCTGTCTCCGATTGTAATCCTTTAACAATTGTTTGGCTAACCATATGCTAGTATTAAGTAAAGAACTACATGGAACGACCATTATTAAGGGCTATCACTATGCACACTGTCTGACCTCTAGAAAGAACGGGCACTTTCAACAGACAACAACCATTTTAGTCAGGAAAGGGGTGAAACCAGCAACAGTGGAAGAAATCCTAGACATATAATTGCACACCCACATTTAAGCGACAGATCTTCCTTGGAATTTTAGCCCTCTTCTGGTGTTGTGTATCCAAGTTAAGTAAACCTGAGGCAGGCACTTAAATGGGAACCAGTCGCCATTTTGTGTCGGAGGGCAGACATCTGAAGTATGGAAGCTCCTCTATTCGTAGAGGCTCTCCGTGTGTTTGACAACTCTGATTTTCCAGGTTTCTCGAAAACACAGCTGGTGGGAGCTAGCTAGGGATGAGCAAATCTGTTGATTTTGATTTCTCTCAGTTTTTCCTTTTTTCCACTCTTAAGTTTAGCTCTCCACAGTTCCACCTCAGTCTGCAACTACTTATTAATTTTAAAAATCCTCATGAAAATTTATCAGCATTTTAGTGTGAAACTCTCCTTATGTACACAACAGCATTTCCCCTAATTAATATTAATATTAATATTTATTATTTGTGCCCCGCCCATCTGGCTGGATTTCCCCAGCTACTCTGGGCGGCTTCCAACAAAAATCAGATACAAAAATATTACACATTAAAAACTTCCCTGAAAAGGGCTGCCTCTAATCTTATGTATGCTATTTTCCACAAATATATGCATTTTTAAAACGCACACTTTACCCCAGTATATGCATTTTTGTGCACACTGCTTGCCTATAGAACTAGACTCCAAAATTTGAAGAAGTGCAGATTTCAAATGACAGCTTTGCTTTGGTTCATGCCTTGTTTTGGAAAATGCAAATCAGCGTGGCTCACCTTTAAATGTGCTCCACTTCAATTGGCTATAGAACACCTGGAGAGAGAACACAGAATCTGTGCAATCCATTTCCCCCCCCCCTCCAGATAATGCATTGCGTATGAGTTCAACGATAGCAGTTACACTTTCCACTCTCCTTAAAACCAAAACCCTACACGTTAAATGATGGCAAGTGACGTTTGTGAGTGCTTCTTGAAATTCTGTTTTAATTTCTCATTACTGTTGCTGAGGTTGCTTATACGGGGGGTACTTTGCAGTGTACACATTTCAAGAAGTGCCATGTAAACAATATCAGCAAACGAAATGCTTTGACATTTCCCCCCCTCTTGATCATAAGAGAATAAACAACTCTTAAAGGTTAAATTATTCAGCTGCTACATGTATCGGTAAGAATTGTGTTTTGTTTTTTTCCTTTTCTTCACATCCAATTACTTTGTTGCTGCTTGTGTCTTTTAATCCTACCCCAAATCTCGTGCCTACTGCTTCAAGGGGAAGAAAAAGCTGAGACTTGTGGGAACTCATTTGCATCGACTGATGGCTATGCAGTTGAAGAGAGAGACCTTGCGCAGAACTCCACAGAAGCTGCTCAACTGTACAACAAATCGTTGCAAGACAAAATGTCTTGTGCACAAAGAAATTTTCCATTTGAACAAGTGTCAGCGTTCCACTTCTGAGGGTCAGACAAAATATGAATAATTTCGATGTGGGAGCATTAAGTTGAGGAGAGAACCACCTCTGACTCAAATGGTATGTACACAGCTTTCTCGACTGACAGAGTATAGCAGGCAAATATTTGGATTCTTCCAAATATTTGGATTCTTCCACAAGGTTAGAACTGGGCAAAACGTGAAGGCTAATTTCTTATTCTTTCTTTTTTTAAAAAATGTACTTATAGCCTATTTTATTCTTCAAGAGAAAGTTTGCAGAGAACTTTTCTTCCTCTAATTCACTGTAACTAATAATGAACAACTCAGTCCATCTCCAAGCCATGCCACTATCTTGGTTGTTTAGTTGTGTCCGACTCTTTGTGACTCCATACCCATAAATCCATGTTGTCCACTTTCTTATTAATCTGCATTTTTAAAAACCTGCATGAAAATTTGCATGTAAGCACACGTTTTAAACTTAATTTTCTCTCAAGACATAAGCTTAATACTCCCATTCCAGATAGGTCCCAGAGATTGGAAGTTATTATTATCTTTATTAATTGTTTATGTACACATTTACAAATATGTATGATCTTGTATAAGGAAATAAAGAAAACATCCATCTTCCAAAGAGGTGACAATCTAGTTTTGGGCAGCAGGGACTGAACGGAGGGGTGGGAGGAGGTAACACTGAAGGAGTGTGTGAAAATACAGTTGCTTTTCAATTCAACTAAGCCAAGTGTTTAATGCGAAAATGGGGTTTTGTGGGGGTCCACAAAACACCCCCTTTCTGCAAACACTTTGTTTATCTGAGCCCACAAGGTTCCCAAAACAGCATGGTGGCTCTACATAGGTCAGGGGTGGCAATCTGTGGCCCTCCAGATGTTGCTGGACTTCAATTTCCATCAATCCCAGACAGCATGGCCAATGGTCAGGGACAATGGGAGTTGTAGCCCAACAAGATATTAGAAGATCACAGGTTGCCTTCCCCTGACCTAAGTGTTCTGGCAAGGAGTGGTAAGCATATTGAACAGCAAATGAGAACAGGTAAAGCTGTTGAGCAAAACCAACTAGTTAGCTATGACGGGAAGAATTCAACATATAGAATCATAGACTTGTAGAGTTGGAAGGGACCATGAGGATCATCTAGTCCAGCTTTTCTCAACTTTGGTTCCCCAGAAGTTTATGGCCTACAACTCCCATCATCCCTAGGTAGCAGGACCAGTGGTCAGGGATGATGCGAGTTGTAGGCCAAAAACATCTGGGGACCCAAGGTTGAGAAAGGCTGATCTAGTCCAACCCCCTGCAATGCAGGAACCTTTCACCCAATGTGGAGCTCAAACCAACAACCCTGAGGTTAAGAGTCTCATTCTCTGCTGACTGAGCTATCCCACCTGTGGTGAATCCATGATGACTCATTCACATATGGCAGCTGCTCTCAACAGGGAAGATAAAAATGCATTTCTGAACCAGCCCTGAGATCAATTAATTGTTTCCACAAGTAAGAGTACTTCACACACATTTTGTATATTCATAATAAAGTAAATAACCTTTTTCTGCGCTCTGTCGCTCTTGCTCTCTCTCCTAGCTCTGGTACTATTGAGGGAAAATGTACTGTAGACAGGAGAGAGAATTAATCAACTATGGCATGAAGACTCCAAGTGTCAACATGAGAGGAGAAATGGAGCGTGATCGGATTTCTATGAGAGCAGGGTCACATGCTGATGCCCATTCATTGTGAAATGAGTCCTCTGCGCGGAGAGCGATTGTATGTTGCAATGTCATGTCTCCGATACGTGGTGTGACAAATTCCGCTTGCCCAAAAGAACATATTCTGTGAGATGGCTATTCAAAGTGACCAAAGCTGCCAGTTCATGCAATGTCTCTGGAAAGGCTGAAGAAAGACCTCTCCTGGATTATCTTCTCTTTCTACCTCTCGTTTTAATGTGAGTCCGTTCCCCAATGAAACCCATCTGCCATCACTTGTTCCAGACCGCCCCAGGGACAGCTACAGCTTTTCTTTTTGCCGAGTGTGTGTATGGGCACCACTGCGTCACTCTTCAGGGAGCCTGCAGGAGGAAGAGCCAGGAGCTGCACTATGAATGCCACCTGAAAAGCCTTATGGCATGGCTGTGGCTCATAGGGAGACACATCACGTATTATGGCCCAACAGTTACATCTCTCCCCCACTTGCACTGTGCACTGTACATTAAGACCACATAATCATGATGCTTTTGAATTATGGTGCTGGAGGAGACTCTTGAGAGTCCCATGGACTGCAAGAAGATCAAACCTATCCATTCTCAAAGAAATCAGCCCTGAGTGCTCACTAGAAGGACAGATCCTGAAGTTGAGGCTCCAGTACTTTGGCCACCTCATGAGAAGAGAAGACTCCCTAGAAAAGACCCTGATGTTGGGAAAGATGGAGGGCACAAGGAGAAGGGGACGACAGAGGATGAGATGGTTGGACAGTGTTCTCGAAGCTACTAACATGAGTTTGGCCAAACTGCGGGAGGCAGTGAAGGATAGGCGTGCCTGGCGTGCTCTGGTCCATGGGGTCACGAAGAGTCGGACACGACTGAATGACTGAACAACAACAACAACAAATCATAAAGCTGCCACTTATCACTTCTTTGGAAAGGAACAGGAGGTACCCTTAAGGAATTACAGGAGCAGCTTTCTAAATCTCTGTAAAGTTACTGTAACTCTTAACTCGTGAAAACAGATGCTACCTGAAATATTTAAAGCTTTGGTCTTGTTTATTAATTTTAAATCTCAGTCTAAGCAGAGATGAAAACTCTCCCCTTTCCACAGAAAGGGAGGCGGGGTTTTCCACTTGAACATTCTAGTATTTTGGTCCCCCGATAAAACTATTTTCACTGTGATCTGAGTCTAGGCATGTTCATTCAGAATTATGCCCCACTGAAGTCAAGAGGGTTTCTTCCCAAATAAATCTCTGCATAGAGTTGACTTACATCATTTATATTTGTTGCAATTTTTTGGAGGGACACATCAAACATTGGGATAGTAAATCTTTGAAGTCAGGGTGCATATAAGGAGCTGCATATAAGGAAGGAACCACGTTCTCAGCAATATTTCCAGTTTTGTGCCAGGAGTCTTGCCAGGGTTAATATTAATCAAAGGATAACATGCGTAATTCTGGAAAGTTAAGAGTGACACCAGCCTTTCCCCAGTATCTAAGTGTATGTCTTCCCTAACAGTCAGCAGATAGGATTTGGACTATCACTCTGCAAGCAGTTTTTTGTGCACCCTGGTGGAAATCCTTTTTTAATTTGAATGCATTTAAATAAATTAGCATTTAGGGATGAGAAATGTTTATTGTTTCACCCAGCCGCTATCATCATGCTCAACCTGGGTGTCATTACACTGAAACTATAGTCTGCCTTTACCTTTTTTTTTTTGAACGAAACCCCCAGGATAATTTCCCAGGAGCACCTGGGGTTTTGTACATGCAGAGAGACATCAGAGCTATGGCAGATGTAAAGAGAAATCACTGTTAAATGTCATTGAGGATTTGACAGAGAGAGGGGGGGGTAGGATGTAGGATATATTTAAAATGAGAAAAACCAGTAGGGATGAAAGGAGACCATCGAACCATTCCCCTATCAAATAGCCCCAGCGTCCCCCGTTTATTCGGATGTGTTGAAAAAATATGTCTATCCACCTGTCAGCATCCCTCTAATGTACCCTCAGGCAATCTCAGCTGAAAGTAATGGAAAGATTCCCTCGTGTTTGCACATGGGGCAACATGAATTGAATGTGCAACAGCTGGAAGGATCAAAGAGGCAGGACAGCATCCTCGCCTTTACAAAGCCATCATTTCATTTTGCTCTTGACCCAGGCACATTGCTGGAATAAATCTGACTGTGTGTGTGTGTGTGTGTGTGTGTGTGTGTGTGTATTGATGGTTAGGTGACAGCTAAGGAGCACACAGTAATGACAACATAAAATGCAAATCATGAATAGCATTACTTAAACCAGCACCAGCCTGTTGAGGAGCTTTCAAGTTCTTGAGGGTTTGCATTCTTAACTAATCTGGAAATGCATCAAACTAAAAACATGCTGTCATACAAGACAGGTGCGGATGTAGCAGAGGTTATGACAAAGACAACGGGTCAGTGTTACTTTCCATGGCACACTGTTGGCACAAAGGGTCCCAAAAGGCCTTTATGCTTTGCACATTAAATATTAGCATTGCTTTCATGCCAATAGTGCATTACATATTTGTAGAACTGCTTGGTTTATTACATTAGCCAACCGGCAGTTCATTCATGAAACCCAGATATCTGGTTCCCATTACATGAGATTATTGGGCTATCTGGAGGCAGGCAGGCAGGTTGTGTATCCACAGCAATGACTGGAAGAGAAATGACTGGTGAGAGGAGCGCAGAGAGAAGAAATGATGTGCATCTGCACCAACGAAACCAGACGCCTTCATCTGCCCTAGATGCAACAAAACACATCTATCCCATATTGGTCTCTACAGCCACAGCAGGCACTGTTACTCTCCAATTGTTTTACTTTACCCTCAATGGTATGAATCCCAAACTGGAATGAATCCCAAACCGGAATTAAGATTGCCGGAAAAAATATCAACAACCTCAGATATGCTGATGATACTACCTTGATGGCAGAAAGTGAGGAGGAATTAAAGAACCTTTTAATGAGGGTGAAAGAGGAAAGCGCAAAATATGGTCTGAAGCTCAACATCAAAAAAACTAAGATCATGGCCACTGGTCCCATCACCTCCTGGCAAATAGAAGGGGAAGAAATGGAGGCAGTGAGAGATTTCACTTTCTTGGGTTCCATGATCACTGCAGATGGTGACAGCAGTCACGAAATTAGAAGACGCCTGCTTCTTGGGAGAAAAGCAATGACAAACCTAGACAGCATCTTAAAAAGCAAAGACAAAGACCTTGCCGACAAAGGTCCGTATAGTTAAAGCTATGGTTCTCCCAGTAGTAATGTACGGAAGTGAGAGCTGGACCATCAAGAAGGCTGATCGGCGAAGAATTGATGCTTTTGAATTATGGTGCTGGAGGAGACTCTTGAGAGTCCCATGGACTGCAAGAAGATCAAACCTATCCATTCTCAAAGAAATCAGCCCTGAGTGCTCACTAGAAGGACAGATCCTGAAGTTGAGGCTCCAGTACTTTGGCCACCTCATGAGAAGAGAAGACTCCCTAGAAAAGACCCTGATGTTGGGAAAGATGGAGGGCACAAGGAGAAGGGGACGACAGAGGATGAGATGGTTGGACAGAGTTCTCGAAGCTACTAACATGAGTTTGGCCAAACTGCGAGAGGCAGTGATGGATAGGCGTGCCTGGCGTGCTCTGGTCCATGGGGTCATGAAGAGTCGGACACGACTGAACAACAACAACAACCCTCAATGGTGCTCTCTTCCATTCTCTCTCGAGACAGATGGATGCCAACAAGACATATTTACACGCTCCATTTTTGTACCACCTCTTCCTGCAAAGCAACGCTCAGCAGCACAGCTGACAACAACTAAAGGCAGCACTTTAAAGAATCTGAGCAAAAAATGAAAAATGAAATACCAGTGGTTAACATTTTGAGGGCAGAGGGAGAGAAATGTTCCCTGGTACAGAAAGGACGCGGAATTGGGTATCATCAGCGTACTAAAGACACTGTGGTCAAAAAACCCTCATTACCTCTCTCAGTGGCTTCATACCTATGTTAACTAGCAGTTGTTGCCCTGCAGCACCCCACAGCATGCCACCTGGGGGCCAAAGAACAAGTCCCCAGTTCTACTCTCTGAGGCCAGTCTCATAGGCAGGAAAATACCATATCAGTGTCTCCAACTCCCAACCCACCATAATAAAAACAGCAATGCTAATAATAATTCCAGAAGTATTTTTGGTGTATGGGTTAGAGTGCTAGACTGGGTCGAGGGAGACCTCAGGTTAAAATCTCCTGTCATGAAGCTCACGGAGCAACCCATGAAACTCTCAGCCTAACATGCCTCACCTGCTTGTTGTGAGAATGAGGGATGGAGAATAATGTATGCCAGTGGTGGCCAAACTCGGCCCTCCAGATGTTTTGAGACTACATCTCCCATTATCCCTAGCTAACAGAACCAGTGGTCAGGGATGATGGGAATTGTAGTCCCAAAAGAGCTGGAGGGCCAAGTTTGGCCACCACTGGTGTATGCAGTCTTGAGCTCCCAGGAAAATATATCCCTTGGTGGGATATAAATGTAATTAATAAATACTATATTCCGGATGCAGAATTATAGTCCGCAAGTGGCTCTGATGCAAGAAACTGGCAATGTTTCTGTCCAACTCATTACCCTTGCCCATCATGGTGATTGAATGCTTCTGCCTAATAGAACAATTTGTCTGTTTCATAACTGAGGGAAATACATTGCTGATTTCATAATTAGGTGAGAGCATTTAGGTATTGCCTAATTTGTAAATCAGGCAGAGGCACTGTGCAATTCATAACTAAAGCAATACTCTGCTGTGCGGTGGTATGCCAATGGAACTATACCCAATTCACAATCAATTACTTATGTGTGGAGTGTGACAATACTATAGATTTGAAATAATAACAATGGATCTATTGTGTTGCCTTGATCCCTTTAACGTTCTCCCAGCCTCATCTAATTTTAAAAGGTTTACTAGCTGTCAGCATTAGTTGGAATCTTAATTTAAAAATAGGATTAAATTAGCCTTGTCCTTAAGCACACTGAATATGACAAGTGGGTTGGATTGACTAACTCCATGCACTAAAGGCAATTTGCGAGAGTATCTCAAAAAAACATCTCTTCCACCATCAACCCAAACATGATGCATGGAAAATTGCTTCTAAAAAAAATGGAATTACGGTACTTTATTTCAGCAAACTTTGACAAGGGGATCAGCTGTTGAAGAGTAGGCAGGGAGTAAAATGCTACAAGATTCCACCTAAACATTAGGAAGAACTTCCTGACAGTAAGAGCTGTTCGACAGTGGAATTTGCTGCCAAGGAGTGTGGTGGAGTCTCCTTCTTTGGAGGTCTTTAAGCAGAGGCTTGACAGCCATCTGTCAAGAATGCTTTGATGGTGTTTCCTGCTTGGCAGGGGGTTGGACTGGATGGCCCTTGTGGTCTCTTCCAACTCTATGATTCTATGATTCTAAGACATGGTCAAACTGTTGGTTGTGTTTTGGGTAGCTCTTTGAGTTAAGTCTGGATTGAATTTGGAAGGGGGCATGTTGGGAGAAGAGCGCAATACCTGGAGAGAAAAACAAAAATGCCCACCAACTTTCCACTTTCCCCTTGCACAACACATAAGCCTGTCCACAGCTGATGTACTCTCAAGCTGATGGTCTTGGAGTGATGAGGACGAGGGGATACATACACACTGGCAAGAATCAAAACTGTGGCAATGCACCCTTGCACTGAAAGTTTTGTATTGCAAACTAATCACATACACACTGGTATGCGTGTTTCACGAAGCAGCGCAAAATTTAGGAAACTGCCGAAAAACATTTGCACAAAATCCACCACATTTCGCCAATGTGCAGCTTTGAATCCTAGACCTGGAAAGTGGGCATTTTCTTTTCCCCTGGGGTAGATTTTTCACTCCTCTCTTTTCTACCCAGAACAAAATAATTGGTTTTGTTCATTTAAGTAGCTCTTGACCATGCGGTAGTTTAATTATGGGATTGGACCAAGCAGGTAGGTTTTGAGGTGGTGGTGGGGATTTCCCTTAATATATCAGCTTAATGCTATGTGTATATATTGTTTTAATTTGCTGAGCCAATGAGGTATGCTCTGCTTGTCACAGTTCAAACAGTTTTCCAGGTTTCACAATGCAAACATATTGTTCCTCCACATCAGAGGAGGAGACTGCTTTAATTCAAGCTTAAGCAGCTGTATCAAGATTCCAACGCAGGTAACCGTAGCTACTCATTAGAGATGTGCAAGCAATTTATTATGGCCTAGTTCTAATTTGCGCATTTTTTCCTCTTGAATGAAACCTCCCCCAGTGGAGCACCAGTCATCTATCCCACATAAATGCATTTCTGCACAGCCTTTGCTTTATGTTTGCAAACTTGCACAAAGTATAGGAAAGGGGGGGGGAGGCGCTCCCTCTTTTTTTCCTGTCACCTCCACTAGGAATTAGATGCAGTTTCTCCTGTCATGCCTGTGTCAATCTGGTGGGTATTAATCCTTAAAAACAAAACAAAAACAAAATAAAAATGAAGATGGTGTGTGTGCAGGAAGGGACAAAGAGAGAGTGAGGAAACATGTAATCAAGACTGAAGTTACTGAGTTTACCTGGGAGCAAGCCAAAGGCAGCTACAGATGCTCATCTTAAAGAACTATTCCTTGGAAATTGTGACATTTTGGCTCACACTTAATGAAAGCTCAGAACAGGAACTTTAATGATTTGAAGAACCGT
This sequence comes from Lacerta agilis, assembly GCF_009819535.1. NCBI lineage: Eukaryota > Metazoa > Chordata > Lepidosauria > Squamata > Lacertidae > Lacerta > Lacerta agilis. The sequence goes on along the minus strand of NC_046315.1, from coordinate 95,264,038 downwards.
ATCTAGAGGAAGACATAGAAGTAATGAAGCCGGCGAGTTGTCTCCTTTGAGATAGCAAACGATCTGCTTGTAAAACCAAGCTTCCATGACAGGTGAGGAGGGAACACTTTTCACAGAGGGGATCACAAAAGTGTTCGGTATTCTCTCTTCCCCTTTCCCCACATCAAATAAGGACACTTGCGTACTTGGAACACTTCTGTCTTGGATCATTGTCTATGCCCCGCCTTCCCCACTATTAGCACGCTGCCAAAGGCTCTTTCCTACCCAATGTTCATTTACTGTGGAAACAGCCTGTATTGACTTCTGAGGCTCTCTCTCTCTCTCTCTCTCTCTCTCTCTCTCTCTCTCTCTGTGTGTGTGTGTGTGTGAACAAACTGACCACGTTTGCTTTTGCTTTGTAAAAATGCAAATATGTTGAACCGAACTTATAATGTCACAATGGATCTGGTTGCAATGATGTAAAAAAATTGCAGCTAAAACTAGTCAACAGCACTTTCTGCATGGACTTAGAGAAGTGGCTATTGGGAAATCGAAGGGACGGTGACAGGAACTTTGTATGCTCATAGACGTACCCTTTTATGCACGCACAGTAGTTGTGTCCATATACAACTCACACATCTGCAGACATTTGGAAAGGGCGGTTAGAACTAGTACTAAGCGTGGCAACTGAAGTAGCTGCATACTAACAAAAGGCATCCGCAACGCCACAAAAGACAAAATTGGGGGGGAAGGGGATTATCACAGGCAAGTACCAGAAAACAGAGACCATTTGGAAAATGGACAGTTAGAACATGTGCCGTGCTCAAATTCCTTGCAGATAGATTCTTAAGAACATAAGAAGAGTCTGCTGGATCAGGCCAATGGCCCATCTACTCCAGCATCCTGATCTCACAGTTGCTGACCAGATGCCCGTGGGGAAACCCGCAAGCAGGATTCAAGCACAAGGGTACTGTGGAGGCAGGGCAGAGCCATCATGGCAAGTTAGCAGACCACAAATGGTGATATCATTTGTGGCATGTTAAGATCCAGAAAGAATAAAGTTTTGCATCTGTTAACAGCAACAACCTCTGGCTCTTTCCTGTCCGACCTAGGGAAACAGCAAATCCCACTGTGAAAATCTCATCCAAAAGGAAGGAGGTTGTGGAGAAGCAGGTTGTTGGACAAGTGTGTGTCCTTTTAAGCTCCTCGTGAAACAAATTATTTTACTGGACCAGAGCAACATCCATGTAGTCTAGCCAGGTGCTATAGTGTGGCAAATTAGGGAAATTGACTTAGGCAGTGGATATGGTAGAATGATGAATCAGTGCCCTGGACTCTATGATCATCTTCCTCAGTACAGTATTTCCTGATTCTCCTTATTGCTGTCCAGCCACCTGACAAGGTTGCCTTCCACCTCCTGCTTTGCTCTGAGGGTGGTCAAGTGCGATGTTCTTCAAAGCACAGCATTCTGGGAGAAGCAGCCAGTACCACAGTTTGCCACAGCAGCTAGAAATGCTGTTTAGAGTTTTTGGTTTTTTTAAAAAAATTGAAAGTATGTTTGATGTTTAAACAGCATTTGTAACCACTGATAAGCAGTGGCAGTACAAGCATTCTTACCCTGAATGCCTCACTCTGAGGAAGGAAAACGCCGCCAACTTGGTCCTTCTTAAGAGGGAGGAGGGGAGGTAAGTGGCGTCATGCTCAGGGGTGGAGCAAGGGCAGGGCATTGGGGGGCAGGCTGCCCTGGGTTCCACTCTGGAGGGTTGACACTCAGGGCCCCGTCCCGCAACCGGACGAGCCCCACCACCTGGCAAAAGCTCGCTCGGCACGGTGGCTGGCTTGCTCGCTCACTTCTTCTCCTCCCTTCCTGCTGGGCCCTGGTTGGGTGGAGCCACGGGGACAAGGGGCTGGCCAGCGAGGCGTCATTCTTGTGGCTGGCGTGACGCCCCTCGCTGGCCCGCCCCTCGCCCCCGCAGCTCCACCCAACAGTGCCCAGCAGTAAGGGAGAAGAAAAGTGTGCACTGGCCCACCAGAACGAACAGACTGTGCATGTGTGGCATCCCGCACATGCGCCGTTCGTCCTGATGCGTGTCGTGATGTCACAATGCACGTCCGGGCAGCCAAGCGGCTCCGTTTGGCACCGATCATGCTAATGCAACAGCAAAACATGAACATACCAGTAAGCAGTGCCAGAAGAGGAGGAAGGGGTCAGGAGCAGAGGAGTGGGCAAGAGGAATTGAAGAACTGGAGAGTTGGCAGGGATCCTGAGGGTCATATAGTCCAACCCCTCTGTAATGCAGGAATCTCAACACGCAGTCCCCCATCCAATCTGAAACCACACCAGGCCTCGCTTAGCAAATGTGCCAGCATTTATTGCTGCGCCACTGGGATGATAGGAAGAGTGAAGGTGCTGCGATATTTTGCAGCAGGCTTAGATCCAGCATTTTGTTTCCAAAAGTGGAAAGCCATTTTCTTCTAAAACTCACAAATAGCCCTGTTGTCAGAGGTCCACTGCCCTTGAACATGGGAGGTTGCATCGTGGCATAAAAAGATGGGCAAACCTAGAAAGTATTTGCCAATGGCCAAGTCATATGACAAATTCTTGCGTAAGTCTTGGATAATGCATAATGTTCTACATATAACATTACTTGTAAAGAAGACGACACGAAAGCCTCTTTTAGCCTTCCACTGTAAAGTTATCTGCCAATTCTTATGAAGGAGCGAAAACAAAGTGGGGAAAAACCACTGAATCACCACACAGAACTAATGTTTTTACACACAGAAACCACAAAAGGTGGCAATGCTTCATCTCTGCTGGGAAAGTACAATAAAAATAATTCAGAATGAGTGAAAATGCTGTGGTTAATATATATGACTAGAAAGCAAACAAAATAAAAGAATAAGATATACGCCTCTAATCTCCATTACAGTGGGTACAAGCCCAAGTTTCAATATCAAACTGTCTGAAGTTGTACAAATACTAATTCCACAACATGTTTAATAGACTGTCCCAAGGAAAAAGGAAAGGTGCATGGGTCAGATCCAGCACAGTGCGAACTGTCATCCACTCATACAAACTGCTCCTTCCAGGGAAGTGTAGCCCCATCCAGAGCAGGCCACTTTCCCAGCTCCCGGACACGAGAACTTGGGGCACAAAACACTCCTGTCTTTTCAGGATTCAGCTTCAGACCACATCCAGCCCATCACGGCTTCCAAGCACTAGTCCAGCACCTCAACCGCCTCTCCTGATTCAGATGGAAAAGGCAGATGAAGCCGGGTGTCTGGAGCTGATGGGTATTGTAGTCCAAAACAATGACAGTTTCAACAATGAAAGTTGGAGCTCTTTTAATCAGCATGTTTATTCTCCATAGTCTCAGTGTTTGGGGGGGGGGAGAGAAATACACCAAAAACCACTATTTTCATACCCAAAGTCCCTGACCAAGTTGGCTCTGCTCACGCTGTGCTTCCCTTTTGCCCCCTCTTACCAAGCACATGTTGACACTTAGCTCTGTGTCTCAGCACTCTTCTTTTACTCCGGAACTTTCCTCGTGAAAACCCGCTCCTTAGCGTTCAACCGGAGCAAATGTCAATTCGGGTTTTCTGCGAATTGCCATTTGCTCCAACTGAGCTTTAAAGAGAGGGTTTTCAAGGGGAACGTTCCAGGGTAAAAGAAAGGGCACTCAGACATGGAGCTTTCGAGTGCAGCCCTTTATTTGCAAAGAGATGAGGAACGATGAGTGTGGATGCCTGATGAGCATCCAGGTGGAGGCTTTTTTCTCTAGGCTACTGAATGGAGTACAGCTTGGTAGAGGCATCATTACAACTCTGCACTGTAAAGTTCTCTTCCTGCTACCCTCAATAGTTTCAACTGACACGGTTTGCGTAGAATAGTTATTATTTTCTGGTATCTGTCCCTATTTTATCTTTCGTTGGTACCATATTTATATTTTTTCCATGCAAGTGACCAGGTGTTATGTACTGAGTTGAATAGGATCCAAACTGCAGCAGTCTGATTGGTCCTAGAAGAATAGGATTGAGATTGCAGCAGTCTGATTGGTCCGCAGGAGCCACCCAATCCAGCTCCAGGTGGAAGTGAATCCGCACTCCGATTGGCATACAGGAGTATCCCGGAATTAGCCAATCACGTGGGGCCTATTGTGTAAATAGTGTATATAAAGCAAACATTTTGGGGGAACTGCATTCCTCACTACTATGTGCTGAATAAAGAGCATGAAATTCACACTTGACTCCGAGTATATTTCACCAGGGCTATCATTTTGCAGATGCAAGTTTCTGACCCCTCCACACCCCACCAAAAGTTTTCTGTAAGTTAAATCTCTATGGAATGCAATGCAATTTGGGTCTAGTGGCCATTCCTATGAATTCAGATGTGTACATGGTCAACGAAGCATGGGCAGGGTATAAATAATGAAATCATCACATCGTCACGTTGAAAACCTCAAAGAGACCCTCTCCAGCTACTGTGTCAAACTGTTTCAAATGGCAGAGTTGGTGAACAATGTACAGTTCCATATGAGAGATCTATAAGATAATAAATACAGCCTACAGAGTTCGATGCAACCTAGTTCGTGGTAAATGGGGTTAAGTGTTTGTGCTATCACCACAGCTTGTGGTAGCAAAGCCTGCAGTTTAGGAAAGACAGTGACAAAATACAAAGAAGGACAGTGTTACTATACCTTTCATACTTGGATGAAATCCTCCTTCACTCCCTAAGTCTTTAGCTTCTCAAGACAGGCAATATTGCAAGCGTAGAGCAACAGAATGAAATGGGACTGCCAATGACGAGGTTATTTTAGGCACATGAGTGAATGGTCTCCCTCTCCCTGCAATGACCCTCATCTCACCTGTGCCAAATGTTCAAATCCCAGCTGTAGATTTAAACCCAATCTACTTGCCTGTTTCCATTCCACTACCAGAGAAGTCATTCTTCACTAAGCTGCTTGAGCCAGAAAAAGACTGAGCGCTAAGATAGACTAATAAATAGTGACTATAAGAATCTGCACTTGCATAAGCAGTTCTGCCTTTCTCTCTGTCCAGTGTTAGGCTGTGATAAAATAACAGATATTTCAACACACTGAGCATAACTGAAAAGCCACACCTTCATATGATTAACACTGAATTTGAAGAATTACTCAATCACAGTGTGTTTACTGCTTCTATTTTATTCAGTCAGAAAATAAGAGTGACATTTCCATTTGCAAGCTGCGTAAGCAGAAGGAAAGTAAGACAGGACCTTGTACTGTTAATAGTCATATACCTCTTTTTTCACTCCTTCGTGACAAGCCACGCTTTGCAAAATTCTTGGGCAGAGCAATCCAAACTATAGGAAGCCAGAAAAATTTATACCGGGATAAATTATGCAAATCTAAATTTCTCCTATTTCAAACTATGCTGAGGAGTGGAGCTACTGCAGACTGAGCTGGCCTAAGCCTGGCAAAGGGAAAACAGACTTTCAAAAAAGAGGTTGACTTACTAGCTCACAACAGCAGCGGACTGGAGGAGGAACACAGCAGTCACAACCTCTTCTCACACTCACACATTTTTCCTAAGGCAGCCATGCTTTGGCTTTGCATTACTGTATATGCAAACAGGGTCATAGAGAGTGTTAACAGCAATGAATGAATGAATGAATGAATGAATGAATGAATGAATGCAGTGTTGTTTCAAGCACAGTTCTACCGAAAGGTACTGAAGCTCTGGGTCCCATGTGAGCAGAATCTAAGTAAGTCTGATTTATGACAAAGTCTGAGAGCACAGGATGCTGGTGCATTGTTAAAACAGGTCTGCATCTTGGTGAGTGCCAGGATGGGCGGGGGGGGGGCAGAGGAGGATGGAAGTGCAATAAATGATTAAATGCAAGGGGGTGAGGTAATCTCTGCTGAGTAATTCAGGACGACACCATCTGTGCCACCAGTGTGGTTGCCAGTGAAAACTGCTTGTGTCTGGCACCATCACAGTTTGGGGCATGTGAAAAAAGAATTACACCAGGCACCACTGTCCCACCTTCCTTCTAAACCAGTGTTTTTCAACCACTGTTCCGCGGCACACTAGTGTGCCGCGAGATGTTGCCTGGTGATAAAGCTGATATTCCAGCCAGAATATCAGCTTTGTGTTCAGCCAAACAGGCCCTGGTTGCACACTGAATAAAGTATTTTATAATTTTTCATATTTCTGTTTACTTACTATTTCATAATAAAGTAATTATAAAATACTTTCTTTGTGTTTATTTGATTCCTATTCAAGAGAATTACTTTATATATAGTCAATATAGGCACAGAGTTAATTTTTTTTTAACATTTTCTAATGGTGGTGTGCCTCGTGATTTTTTTCATGAAACAAGTGTGCCTTTGCCCAAAAAAGGTTGAAAAACACTGTTCTAAACCAGAAACTGGGCAAGTCTCTTTTGTAATGTTTTACAAAGCCTCCGAGAAAGGAACAACTTTCTACAAAGTTGCTATTCCTATTGCTGTGAAGCTTTCTGTATACTAGAAGATGCAGGAGAGGACAATGGAGATAGGAGTTACCATCATCGGTCAATCAGCCTCAGGAGGTCAGCTCCCTACATCCATGTCTCTAGAAAAATACAACCTGTGCTGTTAGTAGAAGTAATACGACTCATGCAACACGAAATATATATATATATACGTACAATTGTTTCAAAAATAATGTAACAACATCTATCAATTTTGTAAACAAGAGACAATTACTAGCAAGATGTCACAAAAACTTGTGAACTACCCAAACTAAGATAAACTTGTGATGACTGATTTAGCCCAGTTCTTACAGATGCTTGGCTCAGTTTTCTGTTTTCTTTATTTTTTAGGTAAGTTCATAAGGATGCCAGAATTAGGTGCGTTCGTTGTTGTTCACAGTAGCCATGGGGTGCTGTTGAAGTTGTACAGAAGACAGGGTGCCAGTGTTCTACCCCTGTTTCGTCCTAGCAGTCCAAGTAATTAAGAGGCCGCTGTTTCGCCCCAGATGGGGCCAGCTTGCTGGGGTTGGCAAATACCGCCACTCCCTGGGTGGTTTTCTGGGCTTCTTCAGTGGTCTAGTCTCGAAGCATTGATGCATGTACTAATATTAAATATCATTGAAGATACAAATTCTTGGCTTAAGCCTAAGAGGCTGGAGTTATAGGCTTATAACACAGCTAATGTAGCTGAGTCCTCTTATTAATCTCAAGGTTGTAGGTTCGAGCCCCACATTGGGGCTGCAGGGGGTTGGAATAGATGACCTTCACGGTCTGCTTCAACTCTATGGTTCTATACTAAAATAAAGCAGATGAGGCTTTCTTGCAGGCCAGGAGATAAAAGTGATGGGGGGAGCTTCATCTGTTTCATTCCAGCGTGCCATACCTCTGTTGATGGACAAGGGAAAGGGCCAGTAAAAAAAACAACAATCCAAAACCTACCTCTAGAAACCTGGACTCTAGAAAATGGGCTCTGTGGCCCAAACACAGGTTTGAAATGTGGGAGAGTTTTCTCACTTGGGGTTTGATTTCTCTTGCTGTTTAGTGGGGGGCGGGCGAACAGGAAACAGGGGCACTTGGGATGCAAATAGGCCTGCTGGCCAATGTGAGCTTCACATTCACATTCCCACGTGACCAGACCATGGAGCCCATTTAAGTTCCTTGTGGGAAACTGATCCTAATAGAGTGGTTTGGCACCTCAGCGCCCCCCCCCCCCCAATGCCCTCAAATTTCTATTTTCAGCACAAAATGAACACAAACGTTATTATTCAACAAAGGCACAACGATCACAGATCACACATTCGTTGACAGACGCAGCACAATTCTTCCCTTGCAACCCTGGCCTAGCTTCTTTACAGGCACACATTCCCTCATCAATTCTCTTCATGATGCTTCACTGCAGACCGTTATGGCTCCTACAGAATGCAGTAATGCTAGACGGGACCATAAAAGTTCTTTCCCAGCCTGTTCTTTGCGCACAGAAAAAAAGTGTCATTCATTAAGCGTCAGAAGAGAAAACATCCCTTGGCGAAAGAAGGAGCTTGGCACTCGCGATTCATCTGCAATAACCCAGAGAGTAGCACTAAACAGAGTCGGAGGCTTTAGGGTTCCTCAGCCAATTGACGGCATTTGCTGTCGCCCACAGGAGGCTTCCAGTAGCCAAGCACCGGAAGAGGGGAAATACAAAAAAAAAAGAGAAAGGCTTTCATACATTCCCCCCCCCCAAAAAAAGAACACGCTATAACTGCATTCACCGACTCAGCTTTGTCTCAGCCTCTCTTCTCCTCATGCCCAGTGTTCCCTGCCTAGCGTTAACCTCGGAAAGCAGATTCATCTTGTCCCGACTGTTAAAACGCGCCGAGGCCTCCTTTCAGCCATCTCTCCTTCAAAATTGCAAAGTGCTTTAACTCCTCTAAATTAGAAAACAGTAGAGTGGAAAATTGCAAAAGACTGCTTCCCCTAGACTCTCTGTTTACAGAGGTAGCCTGTAACAAGACAGCTACGACTAGCCTTGCCTGTGGCGAGAGAGGGGGGGACGCAGACCTGCTTAACTGGCTGCATACCGGCGGCAGCAAGGCAAGCCTGGAACTTCCACACACAGACGCACCCCCCTGCCTTCCTTCCAAAGTCATTACATTTTGCTCTTGTAATCAGCAGTGAAAACAGTGGCCGTGTTTCTTTATTTTCTTTCCTAGAAGAAAGCGACAAATAGAGGGAAATATCCTGGAAGTAATAACATAAGGAGATACTAGATGGAAACTATCCAAGGAACAATGCGGCAGGCAGTTTAGTAAGAGAACCCCACCCTCATAATCAGATAGTGGTTTTATTGCATCAACTGCATTAAACTTCTCTCTCGTCTGATGTCCTTTTCATCCTAATGCACTAAATTAAATATCTGCTTCTTGTAGAATTTGATTAATCTGGTATAGATTAAAATCAAATCATGTACAAAATCAATTTCACTTAAAGTACAATAATCTGAGCCCACTGAGGTCCCATTCTAATAATAACGATAAAGGCTTGCTTTGCCCAATGCACCTCTGTTATATGCTTTTTTTTTCTTTTTTGGTCTTTAGCCTTTTACTGAATGTTTAATTTTCAGGCCCCGTTATGAATTATGTCCTTGTATATCTTATTCATATCTTATTACAGAAACTTGGCTAAGGAGCTGAAGGAGAGACAAACTTATTCAAGAATCCCTCTGGGGATTTTCAGGTCAAGTCGTTTAATTTTTTTTTTTTTAAAAAAAATTCAGATTGGTATAAACCTCAAGGGATTTCTTGATTTAAGAAAGAACTACAAATATTTAAGCTGTCTTGGGGGGGATTATGCTGACATTGGATCATGGGATTACCTCGCGCATAAAAGTCAGAGGATTTGGACTGGTTTGTCCTCTCGTCAGGAAATAAATTGGGCAAAAAGGGGTCTTACAGAATGTTAATCACATATTCAATCATTCCTTACTGTAAGTACGCCAAAAGGTAGAAAACAACACGGGGGGATGGGATTTGAAGGGGTGGTGGTGGAAAAAAGTTGTAACAAACCTGAGTGGTGTTATGCGATTGGGTAGCCTTGATTACAATGAATGGGTCTATCCTGAGGGGGTCAGGTATTGGGTAGTGATAGATGGATTAGACTGTTTCTGATCCATGCTAGTTTTGCATGTCCTTGATTATGTTTTGCTGGTTACAAAAAAGCTGCATTGGAACTTAGAATTTAAATACTATGCATGTTCCCACTTTGTATACATTTTTACAACACACATTTTTCTGTAAATATATTTATTTTTTTCTGTGTATTTTTGAAAAACTGAAACTGTCTTGCAAAATTTGGTAAGTGTGTAATCCAGTTGATAGTTGTTATTTGATTGGCATGGAAGCCTGGGAACTAGCAAATTAAGTCAATTTGGTTTAAAACGTAGTCCAAGTGATCAATAATCAGAGTGTGTGTGTGTGTGTGTGTGTGTGTGTGTGTGTATATATATATATATATATATATATATATATATATATATATATTTACACTGATAATTTGATAAAGCAGACATAGTTGTAAATAGAAAAGGCCATTTTAACACTCACAAAAACAAGCACAAAATATTCATTCAATCCTATGGCTCTCAGATCTAAGACAATCTTCTTTAACCAGAATTACTAGATAATGGAATGTAGGTTCTTAAGAAGGCATATTGGATGAAGGGTTAATCCTCCAGATCAAACTTGGATACAGGTCTGGAAATGTCAGCTCTCCTCTTTCTTCCCACATTATGGTGATAAAAAATATAGCTCCTTTAAGAAAGAAGCTATACACAGAAAGCAAACATGCACAATTATCAGAACACTGAACTACACATTTTTTTCTCATTGCATGCATGCAGGTGTGTGTGTGTGTGTGTGTGTGTGTGTGTATGCTTTATTTAATTACTGGTGTGGGGGTAGCAGCATGGCTCACATTGGCTCCAATGGAAACTTTTTTCATAGCTCTGAGTTGGCATGTGATTGTTATTCAGGTAAGAATAAGGAATAAACCTCTTTGTCAGTGAATGTTGCAGTCCTGGTGACAGACAACCTCTCTATACAGGTATACCCGCAAAAACAATCACCTACACACACTCCAGCAAGCAAACAAAAATCAAAGACATAGCTGGCTCCTATGCCATTAAAGCAATTTCCAAGGTGCGTTCCGGTATTGATCTGAACATGCAAACACTCACCACACAAGCCCCACCCCTGAGCCTTCCTGCCCGGCCAGGTCCCAACCTCCATATGTTGCACATATAAGGTCTGCATGGAACTTCTGCTTGTGTTTCCTTGAATGAGACCACAAACACACACACACACACACACACACACACACACGATGATTGGGAGCCCTGCTAAAGTGAGTACAAACTCAGAACCAACCTTCTTTGCATAACCCAGGGAAGGTACAGGTCTGTGACTGTGGCAGGGGCCAGGGGTGTAGCAAGGGGGGGGGGGGCGTAAGGAGCAGTCCAACCCATGTTCCATAATGGAGGGGGTGACAAATTATTAAGGAACAATTACTGCCCTACTAGGAGCACCTTATCTGAAGAATTGTGCATGCACACGAAAGCTCATACCAAGAACAAACTTAGTTGGTCTCTAAGGTGCTACTGGAAGGAATTTTTTATTTTTTATTTTTATTTTGTTTTGACTATGGCAGACCAACATGGCTACCTACCTGTAACTGCCCTACTAGGGCGGTTCATAAAAAAACTTTTTTTAGAATGCCTGCTCCGAAGGTCTTATCTTACTATACTAGGGATTATATAGTTATAAATGAAATTTCATGCATATCGGTTAATATCTTGACCCTCCTCCACCAAAATAGCTGTTTACTTGGCTGTTTTCCTATGTCGTGAAGGCTGAAATTTCAGTTCAGTGGAGCACTTACTGTTCCCAACCCTAACCCTGTGGAAAGCCATCTAATTAGACTTTAATTTGATTTTGAGATGTTTTTAGGAGGTAATTTAATTATTGTTTGATTTTTATACCAATGTTATGTATCTGATGCTAGCCACCCTGAACCCAACTTCGGCCGGGGAGGGCGGGACATAAATAAAAGTTTATTATTATTATTACTTGTTATTATTCCTTTGTAAGAAACCATTTTTGCAGGGGGGGAAATCAATGGGGGGTGGTGACAAGAAATTTTCTGCACCGGATACCACCTGACCTCCCACACCTCGGGGGGGGGGGGTGTGAAAAAATTTTTTTTGCCCCCGGGTACCAATTAACCTTGCTACGCCCCTGGCAGGGGCTTCTGTGTGACCCCCCCCGTCCCCATTCAAACTTGAGTATGCACAGGTTCAGGTGAATGCCTACACAGGCATAACTTGGCCCAGAACCTCCAGTTATGTGTACTGTGCAGCGCATATCTTTTCTTTCTCCCAAGGTCCATGCATCATTGCCATAAAGTGAAATGCCACAATTGTGGCAAATGAATATTACATCATAACGTCTGGTGCTGTGACAGATGGGGACTGGTGAGTGGGATCTGTGGTCAGGGAATCTAAAGCTAACTCCTGCTTATAGAAATAGCCAATAAAGCATCAAGAGATTTTGTGGCATCAAAAACAAGTTTGATTTATCTCCTTCAATTGATTTGTCATTTTCACCTTACAGCTGCAAATTGGCAGTATCCCTCCACTTCTCTGTCACCCATAGAGTTGACAATATGTATTTCATAAAGACTTAAAAGGTCACGCAGAGTAAAAGATAAAGCACACCAGGATGCTATGTTGATTCCATTTTTGTGGTTGCACCTTAACGTGAGGAATGTTCTCTTTAGTGCACTGAAATCTCAACCATGAAAACTTTGCTGCCCTTTGAGTTGGTCTATCTATCTACAGCTGCTGGCTAAGGTTTGAAGGACACTGGCAAATAAGATGAGCTACTCTGGAAATTGGAGTAGTTAAATTTTACCTGGGGGTGGAAGGACATTTTTTTAATACTTTTAGGAAGAAATTCTGGGTGCCCCTGATCCTAAGGCTTTGTATGATATAAGTAAATAAAAAGGGACTGATATTAAGCAACCTCAATCACTATCTCATATAAAGGCAGCATGGCAGAAGTGAGTGGGCTGAGAGGATTATTGCTCAATAATATTATTAATTACACCGCACTGGAAATAGAGCACCTTTTCAAATTATGCATTTTCTGCATCTGCATCCTGCCCTTCCTCCGCGTAATTCAAAACGGCACATTTGCTACACAACAACCCTGTGAGCTTGTTTGGGGTGAGGCTGACTTCAGGCTCTGAATAACATGAGACCCGGGGAACGTTAATGGCCCAATGCTTCCAGTTCTTCACACTGCTTTGTAATCTCTGAAGTGAAGCATTCACATTTCCACACATGTTGAGTTGTGCAAGATCTCAAAATGGGAACAGCTTACACATCTCACTGTAAGTGGGGAAGAAACAGGGAAAGAGTTCCATGCGGCGCATTAGATAGAAGCCAAGAAGCCAAAAAGAAGTCACTTGCATGGCACGGTGTATTGTCCTCAAAACCCCAGAAGAAAGAGGCTCACCCTAGCTGAACGGGATTTACACCTGAATGCCTCATATCCAATTTCCCAGATGGGTGCCTTAGGCTGAAATTATTATAGTCTGTAGTGAAAACCTGAACTTCCTCGGCTTGCCACTATGCTTGGCAAGCCTTTCTTGTCATCGCAATTGTATGATGGATGCATCAGCACAAGACATCCTGGGCGTGCTGCCACTCAATTCAAGTTTCAGTCAGGGATAGAGGAGGATCTGAATTAGGAGGTGAAAAACTGGGTGTTTGAGCTATGCAATGCCACCACACGCCCTGTGTGCCGCTGCCGCAATTCACAACTCATTTAGCAGAGGACAAAATGCTTTTCAGAACAGAGTGGCAGATTTCAGTATTCTTCCTGATCAGAAAATGTAATGGCATTTCAGGATGATTCCCTAAGCCTAGGCCAGTTCTGTGTGTGAACCATGAGTCAGTAGCATCCCACCCACTAGAGCAATGCTGAGCTCAATGATTGCATATAACTAAGTTCTACTCAGAGTAAATCCATTGAAATTAATGAACCTCCATTAACTTCAATGAGACTACTCCGAGTAGAGCTAGCATTGCATACAACCCCAAAAACTTTTTTTTAAGTACCTTAACACAGTTCACTGTCCTTCTGCATAAAAGATCTACTCATGGTTACCCAACTTTTCTTCATTCAAGCAGTATACAATATGTTGGGGGTGGGGATAAATCCTTTGGGAATCAGACACCCTGGCCAATCCAGCAAAGATTGCCCACAGATCTGCAAGTGAGATGTATCCTGTGCCTATCCCTGCCATACAAGATGAGTCAATGAGCCCAACACAAACTGTCCATCACACTGAGAACCTGCAGAAATGGTTTTCCTCTTGGAAAAAAAAATGTCTGCACAATCTGTTCCTTTTCCTATGGATGAAGAAAGCTTTTTTTGCTTTGAATGTCTCAGTAATTTTATGAGCACATCTGCCTGAACAAATGCATTATGAACGCTGAGCACTCTCTGCATAACTTTTTGCTCTCACAAAAGAAGAAAGAAAAATGGCAATGGGATGTGTAGCATGTTTAACTAACACAGAGATGAAAGTTCATTGTTAATGCTGGTTGTAAATATTTGCTTCCACAAACAGAAAAGGGGCAGCTTCTGCCACTGATTCCGCACCCTGGAATTCAAATAAACATGCTAATGAGTTTCCTTGTTGTCGTAACTGCTGGAAATGCACACAGTTCTTCAACCACAATAAAATCATACACCTCAGAGACGAAAATCGTTGCTTCTTCGAAAGGAAAAAAACAACAACAACCCAAGTTTTCAAAAGAAAGAGATATTTTAGCTGGAACAGATCAGTTTTCTGTATCCTTTTAATCTGCTAGTGCAGGATGCTTGGGTCTGGCTTTTGGCCAGAGGAACACCACACCAGCACATTATTCCAAAATTAAAAGCTGGCAAAATTCAAAGTATTCTTGCTAGTGTATGAAGCCCCAAATGAGGTTACCTGAAGGACCGCCTTCTCCCTTATACAGCAGCCAAACCTTTCTAACCATCTGGGGAAGCCCTCCCAACTGCCCCCCCCCCCAGTTAGCTCATATTTGTTTCACTTCTACACAAAGACTTTTGCTACAGTGGCACCAGTAATTTTGGAACACTGTTCCTTCTAAACTCAAGGCGGGCACCTAAAATTTTGATATTTCATCACCTGCTAAAAACATTTTTTCCTTTGCCAAGCTTTTTAAATTTGATTTGGTGATGGTCATTACTTCAGAATTTTATAGTTTTATGATGTTTTCTTTATTCTACACTGCCTTGATTATTTTGAAAAAATGAATTGGTGGTTGGTGAATATTCTTAAAAGATGAATTGTAAAATGCTGCAGAAACTTTTCAGAGTGGAAGAGCTGGCAAGGGAGTAAAGCCAGGGGCGTAGCAAGGTAAATTGGTAGCCGGGGGGGGGGGGAATTGTGCCCCCCCCCCAGGCATGGGAAGGTCAGGTGGTACCTGGTGCGGAAAATTTATTGTCAACCCCCCCATTGATCCCCCCCAAATGGTTTTACATTATTTCATATTTTCTTACAAAGTCGGGCTCAGGGTGGCTAACATCAGATACATAACATTGGTATAAAATCAAACAATAATTAAATTACCTCCTAAAAACATCTCAAAATCATATTAAAGTCTAATTAGATGGCTTTCCACAGGGTTAGGGTTGGGAACAGTAAGTGTTCTCTGCACTAAAATTTCAGCCTTCACGACATAGGAAAACAGCTATTTTGGTGGAGGAGGGTCAAGATATTAACCAATATGCATGCAATTTCATATACAGCTATATAATCCCTAGTATAGTAAGATAAGACCTTTGGAGCAGGCATTTTCAAAAAAAAATTCCAAGAGTTTTTTTTCCAAAAAATGTTTCCGATTTTTTTTTTTAAAAAAAAAACCTGTTCCTTGATAATTTGTCACCCCCTCCATTATGGAACCCGGGGCAGCCCCCCCGCCCCCCCTGCTATGCCCCTGGGTAAAGCTACTAACCATGCATAGAAGTTAGTAAGTTGGATGAGAGACAAAACGCTGCAACATGGAGTGCTCCTTTTCAGGGTTCCAGACAGATACAGCCTCTTCCAAGATACTCCATCCCATCCCTCTCCCTATTTTCCATCCCTCCCCCAATGGACACTGAGCATTCTCACCACTCACTGGCTTTCCTTATTAAGTCTCCCTCTGGCATAGTTCTTTTGTCCTCCTGTAAGGTGCCATTTTGGCTATGTAAGGACTGGCACTTGGAGAATGAGTTTGCTGTTAGCAGAGGCGGATTTAGGGCAGTGCGACCGGTTCCCCCTCACAGGGTGCAGAGGCTAAGGGGGCTCCTTCCCAAAGACAGGAAAGGGAGGCACTGGGCTTTGGGAAGGAGGCCTGAGGGCTCTGATAGGGTCCTAGAGTCCTCCCACCTCCTTCCCAAAGTCTAATTAACTCTTACCCAGCTTTGGCAATGAGGTGGGAGGGTTCTGGGAACCTGCCAGAGCCTCCTGCCAAAGGACAGCTCCTCTCTTTGGGGAGGCAGTCCAGGGGCTGGGGGGTGGGCATCAATTATTTGCCTTGCATTGAGTGCCATATTACCAAAGTCTGCCCCTGCTGTTAGTATCAGATATAGGCTAAAAGGTAAAGGTAAAGGACCCCTGACATTTAAGTCCAGTTTCATACGGCTCTGGGGTTGCGGCACTCATCTCGCTTTACAGGTTGAGGGAGCCGGCGTTTGTCCACCGGCAGTTTTTCTGGGTCATGTCGCCAGCATGACTAAACCGCTTCTGGCAAAACCAGAGCACTGCCCGGAAATGCCGTTTACCTTCCCGCCAGAGTGGTACCTATTTATCTGCTTGCACTTTTTTTGGCGTTCTTTCAAACTGCTAGGTTGGCAGGAGCTGGGACTGAGCAATGGGAGCTCACCCCGTCGCGGGGATTCGAATCGCCGACCTTTGGATTGGCAAGCCCAAGAGGCTCAGTGGTTTAGATCACAGCGCCACCCTTCCCAGATATAGGCTAAATGTATGCAATTCCTTCCAGTTCAAAGAGAGAGTGGAGTTTCTCCAAATGAAGTGAGAGGAAGCACAGACCTCTCTACATAACCAAATGCCACACGTGACGTTGCTTGCCCCTTCCATCACCCCCAAAAGGGAATCTTAGTGAGTGAGTGGAATAAAGCAGAGCTGAAGGGAAAGGAGTCTGTTTTGTCAAAAAGTTCATCAGAACCAAAGGAGAGTATTTTCTTTCAGTAATTTCTCAGGGAACCTTCATGAAACAGCAGATAAATTCAGTTTGTTAAGAGTGACACCTGATTAAGTAGGATCATCCAGGTGAACTGCATACAAAAGCATTGTGCTCAATATAAATATGGGCATCACTTGCCTTCAGTGATGCCATCAGCAAGTCAATATTATGTAGGGCTGAGCTGAAAAACCCTGCCTCAGTTTACCACATTGGTTGGTGGGAAATGGGGGAGGGCATTTCAACATTTTTTTAATGGAAGGCTAGATGGTTTGTTGTGGGGAAGGGGGCAATTATGCACTTCCTATAACAGAAGCAGCAGCAAGGCTTCCCTCCCCCCACCATGCCCACCCGCCTGCCCTTAGTTTTGATTTGCAGAAATGCAGCTGATGGCAGTGACTCTGTTTTCTGCTGGTGAATTGCAGGTCTAGGGCGACAGGCAGTAGCAAAAGGCAGAGAGCCTCAAACCGCTGCAGAGTGACATTTCAAATGGCAAGCTGAGCACTATGTGACTCTTCTATATAAAACAGGCCTCACATGTAGAACATCTGATTTCAGATAACGGGTTTCTAACCTTGTGATTTGCCCTGATGTCCAGCATCGCCCCCAAATGGTGCTGTGTCAGACACTTCAGGGCATTATGAGAAATGATCCCAGATTCAGCCACCTGCTGCTGAGGTCCATCAGCCCAGGGGCTGATTTTCAGACTGAAGAAGACACTACTTCTCCTCTGTTGTTGGAAAGGTGATGTGTGTTCTTAAGTACATCTTTTTAAAAAAACCAACACCTCTAAATAAATTCTGATCACCTACAGTAACAATCTGCAGTTAATTTTCCAAATGCTTTGTTAGAATGCTACAAGTTGAGTGTCTTTGATGTTGTCTTTTTATGATCATGCATGGTATAAAGCTGTTCCTTTCACACTTCACACTTGCTTTGGAAGGCATATAATCCTGTTAGCCGGTAGCTAATTTGATTCTGATTGTTAGAATTGCACTTTCAAAGTCCTGCTAATCATTTTCTGACAATGTTTTCGTTTTGCATCTTGGCTGTTTACAAAGCAAGAGCAAAAACAAAACAAACAAAGGTTGATCTTCAGAAAGATTGTCGTTCGTTGCTGTTTCTTCCTTTCCCCTTTAAACGAAACAGCTTCCAGTTCTGCTCACAGTTCCTTGAAAAGAAAAATTACGCAATATGCCGTGCACAAATGGCAAAACAGAGGGACAGTTTTAATGGCCAGGAAATTACTCCTCCATGTATGAAGAAAAGGTGCTTCTGCATGTATATGGGATAAGGGGGGAGGTTAGTTTGTGGAGAAGCTTTTCCTGACCTCCCAACCAATGAGAAAAGAATGTTGTCCATGTTAATTTCAATATGAACCATTTTTGACTGTCTTGCAAAAAGAGAAAGAAGTTTACAGAAGATTAGGAATATGAGCGCATTTGTGTTGGATATCTTTAGATTTCCCCACCCCCAACCTGATTGTGTACATACATCTAAACTGGTAAATATAATCTCTCTCTCTTTCTCTTATTAAATATTTGTGGGACCTACTCCTGCGTTTGCTATGGATAGTTTCACTTTTCCATGCAAGTGGCCACACATATTTCGACTATTCTTTGCACAAGTGGAAATCAGGCTCTTTCAGTGCAGATCCAACTTTTAATATATCACATGCATGTTATTATCAGCAAAAGGCTAAGCTGCGCATTATGTTCCCCATTCAAATGTCCAAACATGGTGCTAAGTAATATAATGCAACTGAATCGCTCTTGGGTATCATATGGAAACTGATTTGAACCATGTTGTCATCTTAGACATCCAGTCATTCTTTCTTTCCCTTTCCTTTTCTTTCCTCTCCCTGTCCCACCCTACAGATGATAATATTCTCAAACCCACTACCTAACTGGAATGCTTATCAATAACAATGAATGTGCAGCTCTCACCGGGGAATGTGGTAGATCTGAAACACAACATTTCCCTTTCTCATATGGACACAAACACACATGACACAAATCTTGAAGCTGGTTTAAGTCACCACATTTTACAAACAACACGTTTTGTGATGGCCAGGTGAGTGTTATAGCACATATAACCATGTATATGCCAACCTAGCAGTTCAAAAGCACACCAGTGCAAGTAGATAAATAGGTACCACTGCGGCAAGAAGGTAAACAGTGTTTCTGTGCACTCTGGCTTCCATCATGGTGTCCTGTTGTGCTAGAAGTGGTTTAGTCATGCTGGCCACATGACCAGGAAAGCTGTCTGTGGACAAACGCCAGGACTTAACCATCCAGGGGTCCTTTACCTTCTTTACCTATAGTTGTTACACGTTGTATAATTATAACAGTTGTATTTTGTAAAAACTGTACAACGAAAGGTGGGGAAAGCAAGCAAACAAATCCCACTGGATATTGTGGTGAAGATGTTAACACAGGTCTGCAATCCGGAAGTTTTTAATGTTTGATGTTTTGCCTCATTATTATTATTATTATTATTATTATTATTATTATTATTATGTTGGGAGCCACCAAGAGTGGTTGGGGAAACCCAGCCAGATGGGCAGGGTATAAGTATATTATTATTATTATTATTATTATTATTATTATTATTATTATTATCAAGCCAAATGCTCTATCTATCACACCTCCAGCTCTTGCATACATTAGTTTTGCCCCTTCCTTCTGTAGAGTGCAGCAAAACACACCAGATTCAGTCAGAATACGGAGCCTTTCCCCTCCCTTTTTGTACTTCTATGCCATGTACAGGTCTAATAAAATATATCTGTATACTGTACCTAGTTTGTATCTTGTTCTCTGGAACCAATGCAACAACAAATGTCAATCTCAAACTATCTTTCACAGGTCATTTGTTTAATCTTTAGTCAATTCAGATTCCATTATGCTGGATCAGTAACAGAAGAAACAGAAGGTTTGGACTTTAAATATGATTTCAGTGTCTTACGTCCTCCCAAATTGCAAAATCTCCAATTTAGTTAGCTGTTGCTGGCCACAGCACTGTCAGATCAAGATCAAATTTACAGCAGGCTTCCTCAACCTCGGCCCTCCAGATGTTTTGAGACTACAATTCCCATCATCCCTGACCACTGGTCCTGCTAGCTAGGAGTCATGGGAGTTGTAGGCCAAAAACATCTGGAGGGCCAAGGTTGAGGAAGCCTGCCTTAGAGGATCAATCTAATGGTCTAATCTGTTCGCAAGAATTGAAATGGTACAAAATGACAAGCCGTTCCTGACAAAACAAAAGCAAATGGCATACTCCAACATAAGGCCAACTGAAAGGAATGGGAACTCATTTAAAATGACTTGTGCAGGTGAACATCCTGGTGGATTGTGCCAAAGGTTCCTGTCAGGCTTTTAATGACATTTGTATCTCATTCTTCCTCCAAGGCTGTTCAAGGCAGTGTTCATAGCATTATACCATTCTGTCCTTGCAAGTACCCTGCAAGTCAAACTACTACTAGTTAAACGTCCGTGGTCTTGTATACCTGAAGGAGCGTCTCCACCCCCATCATTCTGCCAGGACACTGAGGTCCAGCGCTGAGGGCCTTCTGGCGGTTCCCTCACTGCAAGAAGTGAGGTTACAGGGAACCAGGCACAGGGCCTTCTCGGTAGTGGCGCCCGCCCTGTGGAACACCCTTCCATAAGATGTCAAGGAAATAAACAACTATCTTACTTTTAAAAGACATCTGAAGGCAGCCCTGTTTAGGGAAGTTTTTAATGACTGATGCTGTATTGTGTTTTTAATATTCGGTTGGAAGCCGTCCAGAGTGGCTAGGGAAACCCAGCCAGATGGGCAGGGTATATTATTATATTATTATTATTATTATTTATTATTATTATTATTATTATTATTATTATTACCACCAAAGGTCATGCAGCTTTGTAGCTGAACAGAGATTTGATCCCAAATTTCCAAATCCCAAGAATTGAAGGAGGCGAAGCTGCAGAAGAAACCTCTCTGGGTGTCCGAGTAGTCATAACATGGCCACTTAAATCAATGGCAGCATATTGATTCTGATGGGGGATAGAGGCTGAAGCAGTCTCGTTTACTCAGGCTGCTTGGGATTCTGTGTGCCAAAAACCAGAAAATAGAAAGCCTTCACATAAAAACGACCATTTTGAAGAAACATGAAGGCGAGTGTCTTGCTCCAACCCAAAGAATGCAATGCTTGAGTGGGCCAACTGATGAAGAAGAAGAAGAAGGAGAAGAAGAGTTTGGATTTGATATCCCGCTTTTCACTACCCGAAGGAGTCTCAAAGCAGCTAACATTCTCCTTTCCCTTCCTCCCCCACAACAAACACTCTGTGAGGTGAGTGGGGCTGAGAGACTTCAGAGAAGTGTGACTAGCCCAAGGTCACCCAGCAGCTGCATGTGGAGGAGCGGAGACACGAACCCGGTTCCCCAGATTACGAGACTACCACTCTTAACCACTACACCACACAAGAGCAGTTCATGGTGTGTGGTGAGGTGCTTCTTCATGCGCAGATTGTCCCTGGACTGAGCTTTGTGTTAGAAGAACAAAACCTCAGAAAAATCCAGAATGCAGCCCTTCAGGAGTCAATTACCGTAAATGCTTTTCCATAGATCTGGAAAACTCAGTAGCTGAGGGTCCCACGTATAAAGCCAGATTATAGTTTGCAAAACATTTTCCATGACAAGATTACACTGGGCATTGGAAGGACAGGAGTGCCTTTCATCCATTATTCAATGAGTGAAGCCACACACACCTCAAAATAAAAGGCCACTGCTGTATGTCTATGTCAGTGGCAGGGTTAACAATTTCAAGAGCCTAATCACAACTGTTAGCAGCTGATTAAAATAGGGGCTTTTGGGCAGCATGAATGATTCACTTTGAAGTGAAGTAGGTCTCTCAGTTAAATGGATGTGTGGTACTATCTGCACAGCAGCCGTTAGCAACAGGTGGAGGTTAACTACACTAATTGGTAGCTTTCCCCCCAATTTCTATTTAGAAATAGCCTTATAAAGAGGTGATATTGAAAAGAGCATGGTGTACTGGAAATGCATTAGAACATGACTGCTTTCTTTACAAGATATTCCTCTGAGCTGTTGTTGTTACCATAGAACTCAAGTGCAAGGACATGCAAAATTCATTAATATTTTTTTGCATCATATTTGGGCACTTGTATGTTATTTCACATGTTAATACAAAGCCTGACACTATTTCACACTGAAAGCACAGAAATGCCTATCAAGGATATTTCTTGCATTCCTGCTTAACGTGGCACACATTTACAGGAGAACCAATATATGTGCCACTTTACAGCATACGAAAAAGGGCGGGTTCTTGGGTCAGGGACCTAAAGTGTCAAGACAGACACACAGAGAGGATGACATGGAGAAATGGAAGACACAAGAGTACAAAAAGATGGCTGTAAACAACTGTGCATGTGCTTTGGATGAATGTTCTTGTTGGTGGGTGTTAAACAAGGGTTCTAGCAATGGGGAATGGAGGGTGGATTTAAAGGAAGGTGAATATATATGAGTTTGTCCCAGATGTTCAGGCAGGGCTGATGCCAGAGGCAGGTGCTGTTGGGCATCTGCTAAGACCATGCTCCTGCAGGGGCCCAATGCTGCTCTCTTCTAGTTCTGCTCCACCCCTTGGCAGTCATTACCCTCTCTGAGCATGGAAGAAGAAGAAGAAGAAGAGTTTTGGATTTGATACCCCGCTTTTCACTACCCGAAGGAGTCTCAAAACTGCTAACATTCTCCTTTTCCCTTCCTCCCCCACAACAAATACTCTGTGAGGTGAGTGGGGATGAGAGACTTCAAAGAAGTGTGACTAGCCCAAGGTCACCCAGCAGCTGCATGTGGAGGAGTGGAGACACGAACCCGGTTCCCCAGATTACGAGTCTACCACTCTTAACCACTACACCACACTGGCTCTCAATGAGGGAGCTGATGGAGCAGCTTCTTCCACTTCCCTTGAGCTATTCCTGGGGATGAGCATACAAAGAAGTCCTAGAGGAAAGGGGCATCTGAATGGGCAGCAGTGTCTTGGAGAGGAGGAGGAGGGTATCCAGAGACAGCAGTGCCCAATGAGGGCAGCTTCTTCAGTCTCCTCCCTCTGAAGCTGAAGCCAGCTCCGTCTACAGGAAATCAGCAACCCTGGCCATAGACCTCTGCAGAATAATGAAGGATGGCGATAGAAGGGATTCAGAAACATTTGTGTCCTCGTTAGGGGTTTCAGATTCCAGATTGCAGCTGGAATCCAATACGGGCATGACTTTCAGTTAACCTCATATCTTAGGAATTTGTCCGTACCCACCTATCAGCGTTCATTTACCAAAGCTAGATTAAATGTATTTCCACCAGAAGTTCTAGACTGAGAGGCATCCCCAATCAGAATAGGGTTTGATTATGTTCTCAGGACATCGATTGCATGGACCATATCCTACTGCATTGTGGGCAGTATGAGCAAGCAAGGGATCAACTGATCAAACCCTTATTAGCAAATTTGCCGGGAAAATCTGAAGCCTCCCATAATAAATACCTTCTAGAGGATAGGTCAAATGATATTACACTTCAATCTCCCAGGACATTCTATAAAAGATCTCAAAGTAGCTGTCTTAATACAAAGAAATTTCAGAAATAGACTGGAAAGAGAAGTGGCTGAATTGCAACTAATCACCAAACTTAAAACCATGGAGAAACCTGGTCTGAACAAAGACATTGGATTCTTATCTCATTATACATGACAAAGCTATCTTTAGCCATCTCACCCCTTGCCTTTCCCTGTAAGACCAATTGCAGCCGTTAAGAGTCGTCAACAGCTTTTCCACACCTATCAGCTGATCACCCATTCCCACCACCCTTCTGAGTAATACCCCTCCCCACTCCCTCACTATATTTAAGGGTCTGGTGACTTCCGTTTCAGTGTATCTGAAGAAGTGTGCATGCACACGAAAGCTCATACCAAGAACAAACTCAGTTGGTCTCTAAGGTGCTACTGGACAGAATTTTCTATTTTGATATTACACAGACCGTGGCAAAGTTTCTTTCGGAGGTTGCAAGAAACAAAGACTATCACGCTCTAGACATACCAAAATGACTACCTCGGTCTCTTTCGCCTATTGTTTGGTTGTCTTAACTGTATCTTGTTTTGAAACTGTTTTGTGGGTCTATGGACCGCAATAAAGATTATACATATATATAATGCTATCTTTAAAACAATGCTACAAAGCTCCAGACGACTTTCTGACCACCCCTGCGTGAAATCCAACCGCTGGAGAATCAAAGCACCTGCTGTGGCTGCAGAGGCTGCGAACTCATAACTGCTGCTTCCCAAGTTGATTTTGCTATGTTAGCAACACCCAAGGGGCGCAAGCCATGGCAGTGTGTATGGAGGCCATGGGCAGCCCAGACAACAAGAGCCCTCGCTTGGCCTTGCTGATGTAGTCCAAAGGAAAGCAGAGCAATGCCTTTGGCGCCATCTTGGCTTTAGGAGTTGCTGGAAGGAGACACACAAGATGTCATGCAGCCACCTTAGGGACTCCACTGCAGATTTAATAATAATAAATTTTTATTTATACCCCGCCCTTCCCAGCCAAAAACCGGGCTCAGGGCGGCTAACACTAATTAAAATCACAGCAAAAACATAAACACAATCAATTTAAAATAACAGATTAAAATACAAATTTAAAAATTCAATATTAAAACTGCAGTCTCATTTTCAAATAACCCACCAATAAAAGAATGAAGCATAAATATCAAACAGAAACCAACCCAAAGGCCAGGTGGAACAGCTCCGTCTTGCAGGCCCTGCGGAAAGATGCCAAATCCCGCAGGGCCCTAGTCTCTTGTGATAGACTGTTCCACCAAATCGGGGCCAATACTGAGAAAGCCCTGGCCCTAGTTGAGGCAAACCTAGCGTATTTGTTGCTCGGGACCTCCAAAAGGTTATTTTTTGAGGACCTTAAGGTCCTACATGGGACATACCATTTGTGCGGGGTTTACTTTTTTAACCTTTTCTTCTCCTGAAGATAGTCCGCAAGGCTTCAACCACTGCATGTTAATGTAACCAGGTTGGTTTTTTTCCAACCAGAACTTGCCAGAACTCCGTTCTAGCACCTCTCAGGTATGTGCCATTGCCATTATAAGTTAGTTCCAAGAGCCCTTTTTCTAGAAAAATAGCACTGACTGTAACTCGTCAGCCCCACCTACTAGACATAAGCTTTAGAGGTCAGTGAGAGATCTCTTCAGTTGCTTGTGGCATACAAAATGCAAAAAAACCAGAATGCAGGCCCAGTGGTTTGTTTCTGGAGCTCTAGGGACTACCCCCACCCAACTCTGCATCATGTTTCCAACCCAGAAAGGGTGCTAATGGGGCTCATCATATTTGGTACCCCAGGCAAATGTATACTTTAAGAGTAGATAACTTTACAATAATGTTTCCTTCAACTCATTTAGTTTACTTCCTTTCTGGGAGTTTCAGAGAGACAACAGATTGTACAGATGCCAGTACGGGGAGGGGTGAAAAAAGAATAAAGGAACATTTCAACATACATTCCCAGTGCAAACTGCTTTCACCTTATGATTTAAAAGCCAACATTTCATTTTCTTCTAGCCTTTAGTGGTGAAACCCTCTCTTATTGGAATCAATTTACTCTTTCCCCTCTCGCTCTCTTTTCTTCTTAGCAACAACTTCTTGGTGCCTCAGGAAAAGTTCAGTTTGGTACACTGATGCTTTCTCATGAAAAAAAGAAAACAAATATATATATACTGAAGTTATTTCATACTGCAAGATTGGGATTTGAAAGGGATTTCTCCCCCCTGAAGCAGAGCACCATTAGATTTTCTAACTGTGCTGGATTCTGTGTTCGATTCCTAGGATGTGGCAAATCTTGCATTAATACATTGTGTGTTGTTTTGAGAAGAAGAAAAATTGATGGTAAGACGGTGTATGTGGAATTGTTATTGAATTCTCTCGTGAATTTTTAGATTACATTAGAGGGGCCCTTTAAGAGGTAAAACACCTGTAGGAATTCTGAGGGAAGCTAATATAATTCCAATAGAATTAGTGAAAGATCTCAAGGCGATTAGGCACCTCTAAATTAATCCTGGCTAAAGAGTCAGACACAATATATAGCAGTGCCTTCTTGGGTGAAAATTATCCGCAATAAACTATTTTCAAATACAAAGACAGTTTGGAACAATCTTTCATGCTGCTTGCTATGGTTATAGAAACACAAATGTACAGGTGAAACTCGAAAAATTAGAATATCGTGGAAAAGTTCATTTATGTAAGCAATTGTTTTCATTAGCTACTGGAGTTTAATATATGAGATAGACTCATGACATTCAAAGCGAGATTATATCAAGCCTTTGTTCGTTATAATTGTGATGATTTTGGCGTTCAGCTGATGAAAACCCCAAAGTTGAGATTGTTAATTTGGGGTTCTCAGCAGCTCTACGCCATAATCATCACAATTATAACAAATAAAGGCTTGGCGTATCTCGCTTTGCATGTCATGAGTCTATCTCGTATATTAGTTTCACCTTTTAAGTTGAATTACTGAAAGAAATGAACCTTTCCACGATATTCTGATTTTTCGAGTTTCACCTGCATGTGGTTAAAGCACCGAGTGCCTAGATCTGAAGAAAAGCGGTTTTGCAAACACACAGGAAAAAAACTAGATAAGCAATCAATCTCCCCAAAACCCAGAAAAAAGCAATTTTGTCTGCTCTCCCTCTCCACACACAGCGATGGCTGAGAGTATCTTTCATATACTAAAATGAGGTTTCTTAGCTCTTTCTGTGGTTGCAGAGGTGTCCTAGAACATTTATAAGCCTTATCACTGCCCAGAAGTTTGCTTTATTTGTTTTCACACTGTCAACACAGTAGCCCTAAGGACACAGACTAATCCTTTAGCCTATGTCCAACCATTCTGAGATTGCAGGATTAATATTAAATCATTGCCAAGACTTCAAATCTTTAAAAGCTCCTGCAACAATTCTTCCCATGCATGCTGAGGGAGAGAGGCAGGACTGAGTCAGATGACTCTGAAACTGCCTGAAAGCTGGCATCAAAATTGTCACTTCCCCTCCTGTCTCCATGTGACTTTAGCAATGGCCTTCTCCATACCAAATTCACCTACCTGTAAGAAGTGTCTAACAATGTGAACCTCACAGGGGAAATGGGTTCTTCATTCATTAGATGTTATCACAATAATGAAAATGATGGTCTCTACCTAAGTATGAATCATTGTATTTTGTTTGCCAGTGAATGTGGACTGAATGCTGATCTCTGCCCAGAACAGGGAAATTCAGAAATGCCCTGCTGACTGAGAGACTGGGGGTCTTCAATGTGCATTGCTTGATTCACACAGCTCAAGCCAAGAGAATTCTCCTGGCACCTGCTCTGGCCCTGCGCCGTGAACCTGACTCGGAAGCAGAATTCGCTGTTTGAAAGCAAAGACATTTTGTAGGTACCATGTGTGGTCTCTATGGAGGAATGAATCAGTTGTCATGGGTACTTTCTGTTTACAATCCCATGGAGTAGAGCTGGCATCTGATACAAAAAGACAGCCTTGTCTGAAAGCAAAATGCTTGGGAGCAGCTATTGGCTGGAGAAATGACTGAGAGGCAAGTGGATAAACCATCTGAGAGGAAAGGGAATGTAGGTATATTGGTATGCAGGAAGAAAAGTGAACAGGGAAGGGGACACGGGGAGATTCAGTTTTCATCAGTAGAAATGGTAATTGATTTCAGAAGGCACTCTTCCGTTCTGCCACCACTTTCCATTCTTGGTAACATGGTTGTAATAGTAGAGTCCTTTAAGTTCCTGGGCTCTATAATTTCTTATAACTTAAATTGGTCAAGCAACATCAATAGTATTATTAAAAAGGTCCACCAGAGGCTGTATTTCCTGCGTCAACTAAGGAAATTTAAATTGTCCCAGGAAGTGTTGATCCAATTCTACAGAGGCATCATTGAAACTGTTCTCTGTAATTCTATAACAGCTTGGTACGGTACAGCCTCCAAGAGAGACAAGAAAAAGCTCCAACGAGCTGTAAGAATTGCAGAAAGGGTAATTGGTGTTAGCTTGCCTTCAATAGAGACAATTTATGCTACCCGAGTTAGGAAGAGAGCAGAGAGAATTGTAGCAGATCCTTTACATCCCGGTCATCATCTGCTTGATTTCCTTCCATCTGGACGTCACTACAGGACTTCATATACAAAATCGGCCAGGCACAAGAATAGTTTTTTCCCTTGTGCCATTAAATTGTTAAATTCGTAGTTGTATAGCTTAAGGGGAGGTAAAATATGGGTGGGGTTTCTTTGCTTCTTTGTATTGTGAGAGGAACAGTGTCTGTATGTTTACATTGCAATGTAGCCGAAACAAATTCCAAGTATGTTGGAAAATGTACTTGGCGAATAATAATAAATTATTCCTATTCCTATTCCTATCATCTCCAAAAAAGAAAGAAAGAGGATAACTGGAGCACTATGCCAGCATTGACTCTATAAAACTTATAGTGTACAGGGTAGAGTGTTAGATTTGGCAGTGGGAAACCCAGGAACAGAGTCTAGAGGAGGACTCTATAATCTGCACCAACTCACTACCCTGGATGAAAAAGCTGAGACAAGTCAGGGGAGGACGACACACATAATGGTCTCGAGAAAGAGGCATATCATTAGGACTCCGCAAGCTTCAACCCAGAGATTCCTTCTGTATCATTAGGACCGCCAATTAAGCAGAAGGCAAAACAGCTGCAGCTTCATTCACCTGCCCTCCCCCCCACCTCAGGCTTTTGCCTGCCCCTCCCTCATGTGCAAGCTCCATGGTTGTGATCCAGCTGGCTGGAGAGATGAGAGGCAGCCAAAAGTAGGGTGGAAAAGGCAGGCAGCGCAAAAATGGCCTGGCACATGTTATCCGCAGCACAAATAGCCTGGTTGCCACAGAGCAACCTTACTAGTCACCCTTTGCAGTAATGACAAAAGGGGGGGGTGGAATTATCATAGTAAGATTTAAATTGCAAAGATAGGGAAACAACAAAGAAAAAAACATAATGACAAGAGAAAACAAAAGGGAGGTTAAAGTTGTGGAGGTTTATTGCTTTTTTATTTTTTAGGGAAGTACCTCTTACCCACTCACCCTTGTACACACCAAATACTCTTGTCCGCTTAATGATTCATTAAAGTTCGTCATTTCAGACTTGGGTTTGTGTTCCTGGCTCAAGCTGGGACCTAACAGTCAACACATTTGTACAGAGAAACCACACAGCAGTAGCATCCAGGACACTTCACTTTGCATTGCAATTTTAATTTTACGGTTAGGCAGACTGGATGGATTCCATTCAGCAGTTGCTAGGGAGACTGAGAAAGAACAAGAGTGAGGGGAGGGGGAGTGTACAATTGAAAGGCTTGATTCTGCCAAAAATACCCAATGCCTTCCAGGAGACATTAAAACCCAGAAGACCACAGATGTGAATGAAAGAGAAAGTTGGTCAACAGCAGGAGGAAAATGAAAACCTAACAAAAAGAACACTTCCCACAATATCATGTTCTTCATCTATTCCTGCTCACCCAGCCACAGACCACAAAGTCCATGTGATGCATCTGTCAAATTTATGTAGGGAGAGCTTGGAAACCGGCTGAAATTCTGCCTCACGAAACATCACCTTGTTCAACCTCCAGCACTAAATCAGGATGCTCCTCAGAATAATATTCACTATTAATCGCTTCTCT
The DNA here is from genome assembly GCF_009819535.1 of Lacerta agilis. Lineage (NCBI taxonomy): Eukaryota > Metazoa > Chordata > Lepidosauria > Squamata > Lacertidae > Lacerta > Lacerta agilis. Next base: position 95,234,540 of record NC_046315.1, on the reverse strand, counting down.
TTGCAAGTGACCCCAGATTTTTGGAGTCACACAAATATAATTCAAGAGAGAGTAAGAAAGACAAAGGCATAATTCAAGGGAAAATATTGGGGGGGGGGTCCTTTGCTGAATTGTGAGCTGAAGCCACTTTCAATGCAGAAAATGAGAAAGAAGGCACACAGTAGTGAGTAAAAGCATGAACCAAGAGCGATACACCCCAAGTAAAGTTCTCAGCTTTTCTACAAACTCTCTGGGTGGCTTCAGAGTAAGTCACTATCTTCCAGCATCTGCGATGAGGGTTAACAATACTGGCCAACCTAACTGGAACTACTTAGGGACAAACAAAATATTACACACAACTAGTTGGCAGGTTCCTGCCCACCTAGCAGTTCGAAAGCACGTCAAAGTGCAAGTAGATAAATAGGTACCACTCCGGCGGGAAGGTAAACAGCGTTTCCATGTGCTGCTCTGGTTCACCAGAAGCAGCTTTGTCATGCTGGCCACATGACCCGGAAGCTGTACGCCGGCTCCCTCGGCCAGTAACACAAAATGAGCGCCACAACCCCAGAGTCGGACACGACTGGACCTAATGGTCAGGGGTCCCTTTACCTTTTAGTTGGCAGGTAAAGCGTTAACTATCCCTTTACCCAGTGCTTTTTTTTCTTTTAAAAAAATGTTTAGGGGTACTCTCATTTTGACTCAAGAAAATCACCATTTTATAGCTCAAATCGGGGAAAATAAATACAGTAAATGGACAAAAGTACAAAGATTCACAAAATGTTTAGGGGTATGCATACCTCTGCATCCTCCCAGGAAAAAAGCACTGTCTCTGCTTGCTTCTTGCCTCGACTTCACCTCTCCCAAAGCAACTTCTTTTTCCAAATTTTGCAGTTATGGCTTTGTTGTTTGTGCAGTGTCATGAGCCCCCAAGGGGCCACTCTGGCCAATAAAGTTCTGTGGTAAATCTGCTGAAAGGGCCTGTCCACACTTCCTCTTGTTCCACTGTTTTCCCTCATGGAAGACCGCTCTTTAGCACTCAATAAAAGCAAACAGCGATTTGGGGTTTCCCTGGATTGCCATTTGTTCCGATCTGTTGCTAAAAGTGGTTTTCCATTGGAAAGGAGTGAGGTAAGGGGGAAACTGCTTGCACCCATGCTTTCTAGGCAAGCACAAGCGGATGTGTGGATGAGGCCCTAGTCTGCACCACTTCAGCCCGCTTGTGGGCTACTGCACTACAGAATACTCCACCATGTAAAAATATGGTCTGTACATGTTTTTTTGTTGTTTTTTTTAAAACCCTTCTCCCTGACACACTTGTTTAGTATGGATATACCTCTTTTTCATCAGAGAGATTTCAGCAATTATATCCCTCACCTAAAATGGCATAATCCAGAAATAGTTCTACATTAGATAAGTGGACCCATCAAGGGCCTGGCATACCACAAAACATGGCTGGTTACCTACATCCTGCTTGTCCGGTCAAAACTGTGTGGCTCTGCTAGCATGGAAGCTAAACTGTGGTGTTTTGCACAAGCTCCCCAACCAACTCTTACGGCCAAGTCAGGATTTGAAGGTAGAACTCCACAGTGAAAAACCTAATACTCTATCTGCTATCCCACAGTGGCTCCTCGGTACGTAAGATTTGACAAGACTCCACCACAAAGAATGAAATCACTAGGTATCTCCAGACTCCACCGCCACTTTAGCATAGCTCATAAACTTTAATGGCTTGGCAAACAGCCCAAAGCAAGATGCTCCAAGACAAACCCCAACGCCTGCCAAAACTAGAAGAAAACAATGATTCTGCTGGCAAGACCATAATGATACTCTGGTGAGACTTCTATATACAGGCAGGGCAGAGTGATATGGATTGCAGAGGAAGAAGAGTTTTGTCCTCCTTCTGTAAAACCATGTTTAATGAGCCTGTGGGTGTAATGGTTAGGAACAGAAGCATAGAACTAGGGACATTCAGGTTCAAAGCCTAGTCTGCTTCATAGGGTTGCTGTGAGGGTGACAGAGGTAGAGATTCATGTACACTGCCCCGAAGTCCTTAGGGGAATGGCGAGATAAAAGTGGAATAAACAAATAAACAAACCCTGTGTTCCTACTAACCTATAATCTGGGTAAGAACCAGCCTGTAAAGCACTGTAATTGCGAACACCTCCAAAGCCAGAATGGAGAATGCAAACTGTGAATCAATTTTCCATGCTAATGTCAACGAGACAGCGCAGGATTTAAAAAGGAAGGCCCTTTGCTGTTACAGAAAGAAACCCACATAATTATCTGTGGTTTGCAGATTACAGCACAAGTACTCAGGGGTTGGAGTTGTTATACATAACTAGGGATTTTACACTATGACATTTGCATTTAATTCTATGGAAACAACAGTGCTTAACCTATGATGAATACTGCTCAGTAGGGTTAATAAGGTCCCAAATCCTTAGTAAGAAACTGCCAGAAACCCATCTTCTTACTGTTGTTGTTTATAGATGGTGACAGTGGAATATTTTTTTAAAAACCCAACACCAGCCATAAAACTGCTTTTTGAATGAAGTGCCCTAGAGCAGCCAAACATTCAGCAGTCAGCTGGATCATTTCATTTCCTCTTGACGAAAAATCTCTCCAAGCTCTGATATCAGAAAGCAAACAGTGAATATAAAATTCTGCAACATTACTCTGCAACAAAACCACCTTCATGATCCAAAAGTTGAGCAATTATGAAAGCACCTTTTTTTTCCTTTTCTTTCGATTATTTTTTAGTCATGAATTCACCTCTGGTTCTTTGGTCCCATGCCAACCAATGCAACATTATGTCGATAGGGCAGCATGAGTTCCACTTGCACAATGATCTTTCTTGCATGGGGAGATTATATGATGGAACTGGAAAGGCGTGTGATCTTATGAGGAGAACCTAAAATTTAAAAATATACTTGCCTCTAACCTGCAAGTTTCTAATACACATCTTGGTCTGTATGGTGATGATGATGATGATGAGGAAGTAAAATAAGAAATAACATCTCTCATCATGCCTAGATCATGGATGCATCAATACACAGTTTCAGGACACAATTAAGACTAGCTCATTTCAGATTTATTAGTGTTTTTCAAAAGCAATCTAATTACTTGACGAACATGCCAGCAGTCTTCTATTCTAGGTAAAGGTAAAGGGACCCCTGACCATTAGGTCCAGTCGTGTCTGAATCTGGGTTAAACCACAGAGCCTAGGGCTTGCTGATCGGAAGGTCGGCGGTTCGAATCCCCATGACGGGATGAGCTCCCATTGCTCGGTCCCAGCTCCTACCCACCTAGCAGTTCGAAAGCACGTCAAAGTGCAAGTAGATAAATAGGTACCACTCCGGCGGGAAGGTAAATGGCGTTTCCGTGCGCTGCTCTGGTTCGCCAGAAGCGGCTTAGTCATGCTGGCCACATGACCCAGAAGCTGTTCGCCGGCTCCCTCGGCCAGTAACGCGAGATGAGTGCCGCAACCCCAGAGTCGGACATGACTGGACCTAATGGTCAGGGGTCCCTTCACCTTTACCTTACTTTCACTGGACAAATGTTGGAGGGTATGCAACTTTCTTGCCTTTGGGTACCACTAGCTTGTTTTCAGATGCTGCTACAGCACCATCTTGCTGGGTGAGGAGGGAAGCATCTATTCCAGGGGTAGGCAACCTAAGGCCCTGGAGCCGGATGCCCAATCGCCTTCTCAATGCGGCCTGCTGATGGTCCGGGAATCAGTGTGTTTTTACATGAGTAGAATGTGTGCTTTTATTTAAAATGCATTCGTGGGGCATAGTAATTCGTTCATTTTTCATTTCCAATATATAGTCCGGCCCACCACATGGTCTGAGGGACGGTGGACTGGCCCACGGCTGAAAAAGATTGCTGACCCCTGATCTATTCTCTCTCTCTCCCTCCCTCCCTCCCCCCCTCCTGGTTTCTGGCAAGTCCACCCACCTTGTCTGGTAGGCGGTGTTGTGGCCGGACCACAGGCTCTGCGGTGATCTGGTGAAGGGGCCGGGGCTTGGTTGACCTCCTGCCAGTGATTGGCAAACCAGAAGGCCTTGGGTGGGCGTCTCCTGGGAAGCAGGACCAGCTGGACCACCAGCAGTGGTTGGTCCTGGTCTGGGGCGGGGGGGGGGGAGGATAAACTGCGACTTGGCCTGACGGTAGTGCCTTCTGCCCTTATTTCGCCAGACTTGGTTAGATATTGTAGGTCCCCATGACAGCTGAATGCAATATAAACTTTAAAAGCTTGGCAAACAAAAAACAGAAAAACACCCAATTAATAAATTCGGTAAACCCATCCTAAGTACTACTAGGGTAAAGTCATGCCATTTATTTTAGCTATACAACAAAGAACACATATTTTAACACACAGTGCCTTTGACAACCAAGTTTGTTGTATTTAGGGTAAGAAATTTCATTGGATTACCCCTCTCACTACCCACACCATGAATGGAAAAAGCATAGTAGTCTGTGTCTTATTCAGATGACAAGTATACCGATTAATAACTTATATATTATTAAAGTGCTCTTATTTCCTCTTCTGTAGCTAGTTATTTAGCTGGATGCATAATTAATGGGCTTTCTTTATCTTGTTTTCACAACGGCAGCAGCCACAAAGGCCCTGCATAACTGGCTTATGTACTGCCGACACTTGTCTAGTGGGAACCATTTCTATATACATTATCAATGAGCAGAGAGATAGATCGCAAAAGCTGTCATGGGCACAGTTGAGGGAAGACATTTTGTGCCTGCTATGCTGATGATAAATAGCAGATTCACACATGCATATAAAGTTGCTTGATACCACCAGATGACCTATCCCACGATGACTTGCAGCTGAATGTGTGAACTGCATTTGAGATGTGACATGAGGTGGCCTGCAAATCCTCTCCGGAGTGTTTGATTGGTAAAGGGTCATCCACACATGCAAGTCACTACTTGAATATTCATGTGCTCACTTACCCTCAGGAGGAGAAAAAAAGAGAATGGAGGATTTCAGTTACTATTAGTCATAAGGCCTGGTGGGTATCTCTGACCTAGTGTATACATGCATACACAATATCTTATTACTCAGAATTTGATGGCCTGTAGCTGAACCAGCTCCACCAAAAAACATTGTACAGTGGTACCTCAGGTTACAGACACTTCAGGTTACATACGCTTCAGGTTACATACTCCACTAACCCAGAAATAATGCTTCAGGTTAAGAACTTTGCTTCAGGATAAGAACAGAAATCATGCTCTTGCGGCGCAGCGGCAGTGGGAGGTCCCATTAGCTGAAGTGGTGCTTCAGGTTAAGAACAGTTTCAGGTTAAGAACGGACCTCCGGAACGAATTAAGTTCTTAACCTGAGGTACCACTGTATTTAAGATGATGTGAGATAAAGGTCTGAAATGGATGTCCCATTCACACTTTCAACCCTAGCCCTAAGCGATGTAGCCATCACTGTGCACATTTGAACCAGCCCTCAGATTTGCCAGGCTTTTTAATTTCTGCTAAACGGTTTAGATCACCAAAAGTAAAAGTTACAGCATTAGACAAATGAGCAGCTGAAATGGCAGTGGGAAAGGGTGGAAGACTCTGAATGTATTCTGAACTCGGCACTAGCAAAAAGGAAGAGCCCCAGGATCAGTTGCCTGTTTTCATTTTGGAGAGCAGAAAAAACTAAAGAAGTCAGTATGCCCTCAACTCCATACTTGGGGTTGTGCTGAAACAGCTCCCAAATGTCACAGCCCATTTGCAGGCTGAAAATTAGTAGGCCATTTCTCTAATTTTGGGGAAGGAAACATGCAGCAAAGATCCTACCTCGCCTTATGTTGTGGTATGAAGGAACTTGCCCTTTCTTTCTTTCTTTCTTTCTTTCTTTTGCACAAGAAACACGGGTACCACCATTTTCTTAACCCACAGAGTGACCTATGTGCAGCATTCTTCAATGGTATTGGGGGAGAAAAGTCCTCAGAAAATCACAGGGGCTGCCATCTTTTTATGGCAACTCCCATCATCCCGCCCCTCCGCTGGCTTAGAAAGGTGGTGGGTTCAGGTTATTTGGAGATTTTAAAAGTGGCAGAAGACCAGAAGAAATCGCCTAGCACAGTTTGAAGTAAGCGGCCTCTGGTAATGTTTGATGCACCTGCTGCATTACTGTGGATGCAATCTTTCAGGGGCCTAGAATAGGGTTACCAGACGTCCCCGTTTCCCGGGGAAAGTCCCCAGATTTACAAATCAGTCCCCTGACAAAATACTATCATTCCGACTCATTTCAATGAAGTGTCCCCGAATTCATTGGGGGGGGGAATCTGGTAACCTTAGCCTAGAATCCCTGTCTGAAATCCCTAACCAGGACTGCCCAGACAATAATTTTCAACAAAGCGTGTTCTCCTTCATGGAGAGCACGTGTTGCGGTGGGGGCTAGCAAGTCACCCCTCTGCTGCTGGGCGGGTTTGTATGGATGGCCACTACTGTGATTGGGCTCTGGCTGTCGTTGGGGAGATTCATATGTTGCAACTTGTTGATGGACAGTCCAGAGCCTATAAATGACCCTGCACTCAGCGTCGGAGCCCTCCTGGCTTCGTGCATCGGATCGCCCGCCCTCCCGCCCTGTTATTAGGCCTCTGCATTGACCTTGCTATGCCTGTCATGGGGTCGTCTGCGTTGGAGCAGGGGCCTAGTAGGAATTTTTCCATTTGGCTGATTGGCTGGTGCCATTTGGTTTTCGCCTACTGCGTAGCAATTAGTCACAACTTGTAAGGTTGGCGGTTAGGCATTGGTTATAAATTGGTTGAGGAGGGGGCAGAGTTGGCTGTGGTTGCCCCTCCTATGCCACGAAGGGGCAGGTTGGCTGTGGTTGCCCCTTCAAGGCTGCTGCTGCAAGGGGAATTCCGTTAAAGGAATCCAGTGGTTCACCAAGCTTGTCCATTTCCCCCGATCGGGGGACAGGGCCCACGCAAGAGCCCCTGGGAGCATTAGGGGAGAACGGGCGCACATTCTCTCCCCAAAGTGTTTTCCCCTTTACTGACTCCACAGGCAGGTGGATGTCAGTTCTGTCCCCAGCGGGACAGATAGTCTTAACCAATGCCTAAGCAACTACTCACTTATTTTGTATTCAATAAAGTTGTGGCAAAATTAATGCCAAAAACCTTAAACTTATATCTGGTGTGAAGTGTGTTTTACTTGAGGGGTGGTTTGGGGACCTCGACACGCAATCTTCACCTCAAGCCTTCCTATATCTGCAGTTGGCCTTCTGGGCTGGTTTACACACTGCTGTTCATACTGTGATTTGTTATAATGTAACAATGAGTCAACATTATTATGCTATGGATAGATCTTAGTATTTTTATTTATTTATTGCACTATATTGGGAATGAATGGCTCTATGCAATGTTTCTGTAAACGGACACCATCACATCAGGAGTATATAAATGCCGGGTGAGATTTGTCAAATGCCTATAACATTTTTTTTCTTTTACTCTACAGAATATATACTGTATGTCGTTGAGGGTTAACTTTGTACCACTCAGCTTCCCCAATAATCCAGTAAATTCCAGTTTTGTGTAATTCGCTGCCAGCAATCCCTAGCATGATACTCACCCCTTGGCACATGACAATTTCCAGTGTTTCATAGGCCAGGAAAATAACTATTAAGTCTGTTTGTTATCTGTAATGCAGGTAAATCTTTCCAAGCAACATGCAATAATTTTCAGGATTCAGCTCAGCAGAGGTTTTCTTGCAAATGTTATGGAACGTTCAAGATTTGAACTTAATTTATGAAATGATGCAAAACAAATGTATTAACTATGAGAACACTAGGGGCTACTCAGAAGTAAGTCCTCATCATTTCAATAAGACTTATATTGAAGTATGTATGGTGAGGATTGAAGCCGTAAGCACACATACCTCGATGAAGAATAACCTCCAAAATTGGGAAAGAGGCACAAACGATTTAAAGTGTGTCTCTGTCTAAGGCTGAGGCCATGTATTCCAGATTTTACCCCAGGTTTATCTGATAAATGATTTTTAAAACCTGAGTAATGTCTGAGGTATATAAATAAATCTGTTTAGAATCCATTATATCAATGCTGTGTGCCAGAGAACCTTTCGAAGATTAATACCTGCTGACGGTTTAAACATTCTAATCTTCTTAAAGGAACAGATATTTAATACAATGGGACAAGCCGTGAGCACTTTATGGAAAGTGTGCTTAAAGAGGGCTGGTTTTGTATAAGCTTCTGTATTTTATACACTTCAATAACCTCTTACAAAAACATATTATTACTGCCTTTTGGGGGCGGGGGAGAATTATCAAGCAGATGTCATTATCTGGCCTTTCCTCCTTATTACTTTTCACCTTTTCTATTAAAAAAATACTCCTATAATTTGGGTAAACTATATTTGGCATTGTTAGTGAAATTTACAACATATCTGGGTGCAGAAACACAGTCCTCAATACTGCAGTTTAACTTTTCTTCATGTCTGAAAAGCCTACTTTAAAAATAAAAATCCCACCAACTATTCTTTTGAAGATAAAGACTTATTTAGCATACTTCAGGTTAGGACATCTACATCGAAGTGTTTGCCTGTTGTTTTTTAAACAGCTCTTGGATGGTAAGTTTAACTCCATGCCTCCATCATAAAGACATTTCCCACCCTTGTTAGGAAATGGGTGGCACTGCATGCCTCTACATATTTCCTCCGTGGAATATATTGTAGAAGCACTGTGGAAACACAGGTTCACCACCTTCAGTTATGCTTCCCTCACCAATAACAGCAGAAGATCAGTTGTCCACAAAACACTGGCCTGATCCATGTGGCATTTTTTTCATCCTACTGTGGGAACTGCTACCCCAGGGGTCAGCAAACTTTTTCAGCAGGGGGCTGGTCGGTCCACTGTCCCTCAGACCTTGTGGGGGGCCAGACTATATTTTTTTTGGGGGGGGGGAGGAAATGAACGAATTCCTATGCCCCACAAATAACCCAGAGATGCATTTTAAATAAAAGCACACATTCTACTCATGTAAAAACATGCTGATTCCCGGACCGTCCATGGGCCGGATTGAGAAGGCGATTGGGCCACATCCGGCCCCCGGGCCTTAGTTTGGGGACCCCTGTGCTACCTTGTGTGCCAGAGCCTTTTGGCTTTGGACGGAGGAACCATATGGGCAAGTTGAAAAATGCACTTCTTCTCCATGTCAGGATCACCCTACCTGGGAGCAATGTGATATTTAAATCAAAGGGAACCTGCATCATTTACTTTGTGCTACTGGTTTCACATAATAGAGAAGTCCCTCTTGTGCTGCCGCTGCCGCTATGATATACACAGAAGCACAAGTTATTTAGGTCTATTATAAACCCATTTTATGTTTCTGAGTGCAGGATTCCATGTTATGTTTACTGCTGGCAGAAGATAGAGATTTATTCCCTTGCACTGGTGCTATACTCCAGTCACTGCCATGTGCAGGTACTGCACCAGAATTATCAGCCCTTGTGTACCACAACTATGTTCAGTTTGCGCAGCCCCACATCTCAGTGCAAGAAACAAGAAACATTTTTATACTGATTCACTCACCTAAGTGGATTCATATGCCCTCAACAAGATCAGGATTAATGCTGAGAGTTGCCAATTCATTTTGTGGAATGCAACATTTCAATGTAAATTTGGGGGTTGGCACTCGGGCGAAAGGGACCCAGGTGGTGCTGTGGGTTAAACCACAGAGTCTAGGGCTTGCTGATCAGAAGGTTGGTGGTTCAAATCCCTGCCACGGGGTGAGCTCCCGTTGTTCGGTCCCAGCTCCTGCCCCCCTAGCAGTTCGAAAGCACGTCAAAGTGCAAGTAGATAAATAGGGAACACTCCAGCGGGAAGGTAAACGGTGTTTCCGTGCGCTGCTCTGGTTCACCAGAAGCGGCTTTGTCATGCTGGCCACATGACCCAGAAGCTGTCTGCGGACAAACGCCGGCTCCCTCGGCCTATAGAGCGAGATGAGCACCGCAACCCCAGAGTCGGACACGACTGGACCTGATGGTCAGGGGTCCCTTTACCGTTACCTTACTCGGGCGAAACACCAGGTGAATCGTCACAGTTGGAGGGAAAATGTGCTTATATAATTTTGTAGTGAGTGTCATACACATCCCTACATCATATTACCACTGTCTGACCACTTTTGGCAACTTCAGTGTACAAAGACAGTTTTCAGTTGATCAACATCCCCATTTATAAAGAGGGATAACATGGTTTGCGCCCTTCTGCAAGAACTGGTGGGGAAGATTTCAACAGCAGCATTTCCCAGTGGTTTATCAAAGGGAGTCTGAGGATGCCAGACGCAAAAAGGGGAGAGGGGAAAAAGAGAGAAAGATTTACGGCAATAAAAGCAAGAGGTGGCCAGCACATGAACAAGGGTTTTTGGCAGCCGAGACCTTGAGTAAAACATGGATTTTTGACTCGTTTTAAAAGAAAAAAGAAAAAGAAAGAAGCAGTTTGTCTTTGCAGGAGCCTGGATATGCAGACGGAAGGAGAGAGCAGTCAAAGATTACGCCAAGGTTATAGTCTCTGGAGACAAGCAGGATAGTGAAGTTGTAAATGGAGACAGAAGAAAAGGGCAGGAGAGAGGAGCTGAGAGGGAAGATAAGGAGTGGTTTATGTTTACTATGAGTCTAAATGTCACAAACACCTTTTATTTTTATTTTTTTTGGTTTGGTGTTTTCCCTGCCACATTTTTAACAACTGTTCTAAAAAAAAAAAAAACCCACAAACTACATTGAAAACAGCAGAAAGGTAAAACCTTCCCGGGGGAACACTGTCAGGATTTCTGGACATGTTTTTCTTTTGTTTTGTGTTTAGCTCTACCGGTGCTGACAAGTGTCCCTTTATTGTTCCTTTAAGGATGATAATGCTTTAAAGAAAAATCCAGTTGTGTTTAGCCGGAGCAGAGGATGAGTTTGAGAGTTCTTTACAGGGGGTTCATAAGACCACACACTCACACATTGAAAGAACACGGAGGAGTCCCTGTGAGGCCACACAGGCTAGCCTCCCCCTCCTGGCAGCCATGCTCCCTACTGTTGGCGAACTGATAGGAACTGCGTGCAACATCACATTTCTGTGAAACCCACCTGTGGCTTTCCCTAAATGCCTTCAGGATTAAGGCAAAATCTCTTGGCTACCTCCTCAAGCTTAAAACGTAAATTTGCTCCTACCCCACAGGGTCCTTCAAACTTTAATTTTTCATTGAGATACATCGCCCAATACCTGTCCCTTTTGAAGTGATATTTGGCCTAGCATTCCTTGAAAGGCTGGAAAAGTTCAGCACAGCACTACTTCCAGGTAGGCAGTAAAATCAACAGGCTTCTCTAGGCCCTGGTGGTCCTCTATGCATGGCTGTGGGGCTGTGTTCAGCTTAATGCATAACAGCTTGAGCAAGTCTGATCTGTATTTAAGTAAAGAGAAGTACAGTGGTATCTCGGGTTAAGAACTTAATTCGTTCCGGAGGTCCGTTCTTAACCTGAAGCACCACTTTAGCTAATGGGACCTCCCACTGCCGCTGTGCTGCCAGAGCACAATTTCTGTTCTTATCCTGAAGCAAAGTTCTTAACCTGAAGCACTATTTCTGGCTGACCTGAAGCGTCTGTAACCTGAGGTACCACTGTATATGACTGCAACCGATTCAAAATGTATGCTTGAGAATAGGGGTAAAATAAAGGGCTTCTAGAAGTAGCAAGTGCAGGGGCAATAGTGTTTTTTAGTGTTTATTTTTTCTTTTTTAATGTAATTGTATTTGTATTGTGCATTTGTTTATTTGTTGTGTTGTTGTTGTTTATTGTGGAAAACCAATAATTTTTTTATTAAAAAACAAACAAACATATGCTTCAGGTTACAGACTCCGCTAACCCAGAAATAGTACCTCGGGTCAAGAACTTTGCTTCAGGTTAAGAACGGACCTCCGGAACGAATTAAGTTCTTAACCCGAGGTACCACTGTATATTGGTTCAGACACAGAACGTTGCCTTTATGAGAAAGAATGAGGCAGTGAGAGAAAGAAATACCCACTTTGTAATATTGTGGCCACTGCTCTGACATGCAGACAGAGCTTTCCCCCGTCCCCAGCCAGAACTCAGTTCCAGCATCTCTCATTGCTATTACAAGAGAACAAGGGAGGAGTTCATGGTGAGTTCTGGAACCTCTTTTTCTAGAAAAATAAGACTGCATACAGAAGTCCATAAAACAATAGAAAGGCTGGCAAGCCTGCCATGGACCTGAATATTTCCTTTCTGGCTCTGGTTTTGCATCGCTATTGACCTGCATTTGGCTCACTCCTGCCTGCTGATGTAATCTTAGATTTCCAGTCCACGACTTTCACTTCAGAATCTCCTGCCAAATGCCGCTCCATTATTCTTGCTGTTGGGTTTCCTGAGACATTCGCAAGCATCAGCTCCGTACCCATTCGCCCAGTGGTGGCGAACCTTTTAGAGACTGAGTGCCCAAACTGCAAACCAAAACCCACTTATTTATCGCAAAGTGCCCAGAGTTGTTGAGCTTTTTGGGGGAAGCTGCTGACCAAAATTTTGGAGCTTTTTGGAGGGTCTCACACAAAAGTTGCTTTGCTTTTGTGGGGGGGGGGGGGTCCCCCAAGCTGCTGAGCTTTTTTGGGGAGAGAGAGTGAACAGAAATAAGTGATGAATAATACCTTCGCGGGAACTAACGTGCAGCACCGACATCATCGTCTACCAAAGCGCCAAAAAACCCAGCACAATAAGGGTTAAAAAACGAACGCTGTTATGCCCAATCAGAAACAGCCACTGACGCAGCAAATTGAAAAACAGACCAATTGCTGAACACAATCTCTGGCTAACTGCAAAAAAAGAAAAAGAAAGGAAGGAAGGAAGGAAAGGTTCCGGGTTTTAACAGCAGACGCAAGCTGTAGCCGGGGGGGGGGGGGGGGGGGGGTGGAGAGAGAGAGAGAGAGAAAATGGGGAAAAAACAACAACAGCACGGATGGGCCGATGGCGCTCGTGCCAGCAGTGAGGGCTCTGCGTGCCAAGTCTGCATTAGCCTATTTCACCAGCCTGATGGGTAACATATACCATACAACTAACATGTTGTACATAAACAACTGCAAAAGAAAACAATACAAGTAGTGCTCTTACATGTTCATAGAATCAGAGAGTTGGAAGGGACCAGGGGGGGTCACCTGGACTAACCCCCTGCAATGCGGGGATCTATTGCCCAACGTGAGGCTTGAACCCATAACCCTGATATTAAGGGTCTATGCTTTGAACTCCGAAACCAGAGAACTCCGAAACCAGAGGGAAAACGGTGTATGATAACTGGAAGAAATATTTAGGCTTTTGTTAAGATTTGATTTATTAATAGGTAAAATTGGAATCAGTTGATATATAGGCTACAGTATTAGAAGTTAAGTTAAGAGAGGATATAAGAGGTTGAGTTATGTAATGTAATGTTTAGTTTGATAAAGATAAGATTTGAGTTTTGAGGTTTATGGCTGTTAGATTAAGATTAGGTGTGAGAAATAAGATTTTATGATGTTACAAAGTTACTAAAGAAGATTAGAAATGAACGCAGAAGAGAGGACGTGAGGAAGTCCCAAACTAAGAATTATAAAGAGGATAAGGAAGGATAAATATGTGTTTTGTTTGTGTGTATTTTGTTTTGTAGTTTTTGTAGTGTTTGTATTTTGCGTATGTTTATTATGAAAACCCAATAAATTCTTATTAAAAAATAAAATAAAATAAAAATATGCTTTACCGATTGAGTTATCCCAGGATTTACAATGACTTCCTTTTATGTTGAACCTGGATTTCTCCAAGTAAAAAAATTAACCCCTCCAATGGCATGCCACCCATAGTACTATTCGGTTGGCATCTATTTATATATTTGTTTCCTAAGTTGAAGCAATTCAGTGTCAAAATGTTGATTAGTGAGCAACCTAGCAAGGGAAACTCAAATACAGTTTCCATTATCCTGAAAACAAACTGTTCCTACAATTTAAGACAAGAATAAACATTTTAACACATTTTCCTTAAAGTCACATTCTTGGTGGAACTGCATGCTGATATTAAACGCTGAGGGCAAACACTGTGAAAATGAGATGTCACCATGTCCACCAATCAGGCACACGGTCATGCATGGGGTTGAGATGACCTGGCCCTCCAGGGATAATCCAGAGTCTGTCCTTGAATTTTCAGCTCTCATGCCTTCTTACTTACAGAGATACACCGAGGGGGGTGGGCATGGGACAGATCACAATGTTGCAGGCATTCTTCTACCCAATTGCCCAGTAAAAAGTAAACCTTCATCACCCTTATTTATTCAGTGTATTCGTATCCCTCCTTTTCAGGTAAAACCTTTCCAAGGCATCTTAACAAAACTCAGTAAAATAAGTTTATCAAAGGAAAAAACACCATTGAAATAGGAACAACAAGTTAAGAACTCAAACAACATGAAACCAACATAAAACCAGCAGCCACACACATAGTGGAAGAAGACATTTTTTTAAAAGGTTCCTAAAAGTGATGGGGCATATGGATGTTCCATGTTTACTCATTGTGTTCAGCAGTTAAGTGCACATACTAGGATTGCAGCATCAACAGTGTGTGCATGCAAGACATAAAGAAAATCTTGGTGCCCCACCCAAAATGGAGCCAAAATAAGGGCAGTAATTTAACAATGACAAGTGTGTGTGGGAAATAATGGGGAGCTGTTCTGAGTATATGGGCTTATCTATTAAACCAGTGTAATATATACCTTCATATGCCTTCCACTGAAACATTGTAGACTATTTGTATGTATGTTTTTAGTATTTTGCACTGAAGAACCATTGTACCCTTAGCCCACTCATCCTCAAAAAAAGGGGGAAAGGACTGCCCAGAGGTTTCGTAATTGCAAACATTTAAAATGACATAGATTTCCAATCCATTTTAAAATGAGGAATATTCCGGAAAGCACTCTCAAAGCAACAACATTTTTTCGGCAGACTTTTTGGAACTTCAATTTAAGTCTTCCTTTGGTAGTTCACATAAAATCTCTGACGGCTCATTCAGCAGGGAGAAATAATGCAATTCTGGCTCCTTTTCATTTGCACTGCAAAACGGTCTGCACCACTCCCCTGTCTCCCGCTCTAAGTGGTTCCTCTAATGCACAGGATCAGATTGGTTGGGTTGATGCTCTGTCTTCACACATTGAGAAAATTTAGGGACATGATCTCTTAAGAATAGTTGGAGGCAACAGGCATTTAACCGTTTGATGTCCCCACCATTCCTCTCATGATAAACTGCAGTTCTGCAGAAGCAAAAGTCTTCACCTGTGCATAATCTCAACACTTTGTGTCTCTGCACTTGCATACTCTGCAGCTGGTGACTAGCAGCTGAATGTGCAAAATGAAAAGCCTTGTGTTTGAGGTGCCATCTTGAGAACTAAAACCATTCCTTGGTTCTTCACTCATCGATTGTTAAAAACATGTGTGTCAGCCGGTCTGTCGTTTTTCAAGTTTATACTTTTGATCAGCATGAATGCACATATTCCAACTATATGTCTTAGCAGTTTACACACATTAGGTAGATGCTGACCTTGCGTGTGGCAGCTGGGGAAAAGGTGAATGCCATGCTAATAAATCTTCCAGTAGAATTATGCCGATGTACAAATCTATGGTGCAAAGACACTTGGAATCTTGTTTTAGTTGTGTTACCTTGCAAGGGATATTGTAGAGTTGCAAGCGGATCAGAAAAGGGCAACCAACATGATCAAGGGGATGGAGTGACTCCCCTATGAGGAAAGGTTGCAGCCTTTGGGGTGTTCAAAGTTTAGAGTAAAAGCAAGTAAGAAGAGACATGGTAAAGGTGTCTCCTGCATGGTGTGAAGATAGTGGACAGGGTAAAGTTTTATCCCTTTACATCTAGGACCAAGCATAGGCAAACTCTGCCCTCCAGATGTTTTGGGACTTCAACTCCCAAGATTACTGCAGAAATAGAATAGAGTGAACTTTTGAGTAAGTATGTGCCAAAGCGACATGGACCAAAAATAGAGCAATCTGTACTATATATTAGGGTTTCCATACGTCCGGAATCTCCCTGACATACCCGGAATACTGTAGTTGGAAGCAGTGTCCAGGTAGAAATCGTCTAAATGTCCAATTTCGAGGGAATATCCTGACGCAGGTGTGGCGATCACACAGGGTCCCCGGATGTTTCACCGTCTATTGATCCCTGTGCCACCACTTCATTTCTCGCTGCCACCAACCAGGCCCTACCTGGTAAAATACTGAGTCCAGTCAGGGTTAAATTGTAACATAAAACTATTGTGGTTTAACAAGCGTGTGGTTTCATAAACGATCTCCGTCAATTACAATCATGGGGTGCCTATCCGGACCTGTAACTTCCTCTCCCTGCTCTTACTCCCTAAACCACCTCTCCACTTTTTACTTGTCTTCTTAGCTCCTAACTGTTCCTGACTCAGCTTATTCTGCTACACTAACTCAACCTACCCACAGACTCTCTCCCAATTCACTCCCACTCCAACCAACCACCCAACCCGCCAACGAACTCCTCTCGCTTCTCACAGAGCTGGTTTTATAGTCCCTCTGACTCCACCCACCCAGGGTTCTGATTGGGTAACCTGTTTAACTATTTCACCTCCAGCGCTCTCATATGTTAACGTCACGGCATGTGAACCATTTCCCCCTTTAAAATATATCAATAGCGATTTTGCCGAACGCATCTATAACATTAATTCTAGAAAATGAAAAGGCACATATCCTAGGTACCATCATAGCAGAAGCTGACACTTTTTCCTGTGACCCCTGCTGCTAGTTCTCATCAGGCATCCATCATCTGTACTTATTTACCTCTGTGCAAAAAAGGAATAGAATAGAATATTATGCTGTACTGTACTGTGATAAGTTGGCATTTTGCATCTCATTTACATGGGACAGGGAACATTCCCAGTGGGAAATATTTGTGCTAGAAAATATGATCAAAATAAAAAAAAAACCTTGCTGACTTTAGGTGATATATATGCTTAGAAGTTAACCTAATCAAAATGAAGTACGCAATATGTAAATTACATAAGCAATTTCTTTTTGGTTTAGAGACAGCTATTAACATTCTCTGCAGTTCCTTGTTTCCTTGCTGCACCCCCCCTCCTTCTCTTTGCTTGCTTATTCTTCTTCTGCTGTCCTTTTAAGAGTTGCTAACATCAGCTGCTTCTTTGTGGATTTCTCTTTTTGCTTGGTTGCCTACAAATTGCTCTAAGCTTTCCATTCCCTCTAAACCTGTTTAGCTGGGCAACAGCTGCATGTCTCTGGAAAAATGTTTGGGTGCACTAGGACATCGCTAACAAGCAGAACAGTCAAAGGTTGTCTTATCTTTTGGGGTCGCATGTACAGTATTATGCTGTTGTATTCAAAAAATACTATTGGGGAAGAAAAGCCATCACTTGGAAAATGAGCATCCTCCTGAAAATGGCTTCAAATGTTCAGCCCATGCTTTTTCATGCCCCAAGGTGCCAGTGAATGCCTAGCCATGCCCATTAGACTGAAAACAACAACAACTACATGCTGTTAATCTGGCCCTGCTAGGCTCAAGGAACCACTGAATTCGGCAAACAGCAGAGCAAGCATGGAAGCCTAAAATGGATGACAGCTACAGAAAAGTTCGGCGGTGAAAATTGAGCAGCTGTGTTGCTGATAAGGATGAGAAAAACATTGTACATGATGTAAAAGTCGTGAAGACGTCGTCAGGCACAACATACATGCAAGTCCTGCTACCCAAACACTCATGTACAAGCATTCACAAAATGAGTCAACAATTTCTATTGATCCCTATGGGGAAATTGCAAATGCGTTCCCTACCACGGAATTTTGGCCCCGAAATGATGGGGAAACCCTCAGGAACCTTGCAAAAGGCAAGGAAGGAAGGAAGGAAGGAAGGAAGGAAGAAGAAGAAGAAGAAGAAGAAGAAGAAGAAGAAGGAAGAAGAAGAAGAAGAAGAAGAAGAAGAAGAAGAAGAAGAAGAAGAAGAAGAAGAAGAGGAGGAGGAGTTTGGATCTGATATCTCGCTTTATCACTACCTGAAGGAGTCTCAAAGCGGCTAACATTCTCCTTTCCCTTCCTCCCCCACAACAAACACTCTGTGAGGTGAGTGGGGCTGAGAGACTTCAGAGAAGTGTGACTAGCCCAAGGTCACCCAGCAGCTGCATGTGGAGGAGCGGAGACACGAACCCGGTTCCCCAGATTACAAGTCTACCGCTCTTAACCACTACACCACACTGGCTCTCTGGAAATTATGCTCTCTTAATTGCACAGTCTCTCCCCCTTCCTCCCATCATAGTTTCTGGTGAAATGGCTGCCATGTACGAGCCAGGTCTGATCCCATCTCTGATCATTATAAAGATGGCTCCATTCACTATACTTGATCTTCAACTTTTTCCTCCTCTTCCACTATGTTGTTACGGATGGATATTTTGCTTATGTTATTGAATATTGTATATTCATTTAGGACTACAGAATTGATACTCTGTTACTTCACTGAACACTCTCAATAAATTGTTTGATTTGTTTGCATCTGTTCTCCTTGTCCCTTTTTCTGCTTCACCCAGTCTAATGTTACTTAAGCTAATGAATAAGCTAAGGACAACTTTTTTTGAAATATTTTGCACTCCATTTTAAAATGAGGAACATACCGGAAAGCAGTATCATGATTGTTCAGCTTGAGCCTTTGAATTTGGGCAGTCTATCCATTTGGATAAATAAATAATAAACATAAATATTGCATCGGGGGGGGGGGGGTAAAGGAAGTATCTGAAAATCAAATGTGTGACCAGCATCTTCTCCCACCAATCTCAGCTCTAATAAATCAGTAGCAAGTAACTCCTGGTTTTCTCATTAGCTTTCAGGGTGTACAATCTTTAGTTCTTAACAGAGCACCATGCACTTAGAAATGCACTTCTTTTTTGCTCGTTTCAAGTCTGAGAGCAGATTAGTCCTCTTCAGTAATGTTATAGTTTACCTTCACTATCAAACGTGTTCACCAGGCCATGTTTTATTCAACATTGGTCCATAACTTGTTTAGGCACATACTTGGCACTGATTTCATTGTCTGGGCTGTACACTTTGTTTCCTGCTTATTTTATTTGTAGACTCCAGTTATTGTTATTGCTCTTGTTTCTGTCCATATTTATGCTCTTATACATTTGTTTTTAAAGTAATTTTATGTGCATAAAATGTTTAAAAATAATTTACAGGTTAAGGCTTTAAAAAAGAAAAGAAGCAATCTCTAAAGGACAGGCTCTTTCAATTTCTTTTTTTAAAAGGCCGAAGTAAATCAAGATGCTAGAGAGCCTATAACAGCATTAAACAGCATGGTTTTATATTGTGTACAAACTTTGTAATGCAACATTTTTTCATTAATCCTAAGAAGGGATGAGGAAGAAATTTGATTCAGTTTGCATATAAATGTGAGCACACCTAACTCACACTCTCTAAAACAATACAAGAACCAAAACACAGCCACACTTCTCAATTCACACTTTCCCAGGTTTTGCAATGTAGTTTTCACGGCAAAGAACATGTACAAGAATGCAGGTGATGAGGTAGAATTTTCAAAAATGCATATATTAACAACATGCATTAGATTAAGGGAAACCGCTTTGTAAATATGTGAATATCAAGCAAAACGGCAGACACGTGTATTCACACTAAAAATGTTGGTGAACTTTCCTGAGAACATCTTTGAAAAATAAATAAATCACAAGCTGATGTTGAAATGTTGATAACTGGAAAAATGGGAGTCTGAAATTGACATAGTGTCATTAATTGCAGTCCTACACTGGTACAACCTACCTGGAGCACTGCTGTGCTAGAAAAGCAAGTCAATGAGAACCCGCATGAACAGCAGTTTGTCAATTAGAAATAACAGAAGCCAAACTAAGATGGCCTGGATGCCGTCACCTATGAGCTGGTTTGCTGTCACAAGACAGAGTATGTAAGTTTGAATTAGTGGTGATCTACACAACAACAAAGGGGACGCAGGTGGCGCTGTGGGTTAAACCACAGAGTCTAGGGCTTGCTGATCAGAATGTCGGCGGTTCGAATCCCTGCAACGGGGTGAGCTCCCGTTGCTCGGTCCCAGCTCCTGCCCACCTAGCAGTTCGAAAGCACATCAAAGTGCAAGTAGATAAATAGGGACCGCTCCAGCGGGAAGGTAAACGGTGTTTCCGTGCGCCGCTCTGGTTCACCAGAAGCGGCTTCGTCATGCTGGCCACATGACCCGGAAGCTGTCTGCGGACAAACGCCGGCTCCCTCGGCCTATAGAGCGAGATGAGCGCCGCAACCCCAGAGTCGGACACGACTGGACCTGATGGTCAGGGGTCCCTTTACCTTTACCTTTACACAACAACACACAGTAAAAGTATTCCTAGACATGACTGGATGCTACTTTAAATTAAAATTGCACATATTAACTAGATTAGCGGGGGGAGGTTCTATCCAGCTCCCCTCAATATTCTTATTTTGTATGTTTAGGGACTGTTTTCATTCAGGTTCTCCATTCTTAAGTCCATAGTAATACAATCCAGGAGCCGTTTTGCCACATGGCCTGCTAATTGTGTTTCTAGCCTAAGACGAATTCACACATTCCATCAAATGACAGCAACCAGCTCATAGAAGGCAGCCAATCCATCTTAGTTTGGCTCCCATTATTGCTAATTGCCAACAGTGGCATGGCTGAGAACTCGGAGATGATTATCACTGCTGTTGTGCTGCAAATTCTTGTGAACAACTTCAGCTTTTAATACGGCCAAAATTATCACAGCAGCATAGCGCATGAACCAAAATCTAAGATTTGCTGAATCAAGAAAGAAGCAGAATGCTGCATAGTAATATATATGAGGCAGGCAGGGTGGGGGGGTTGGGGGGGAGTTTATTGGCTTTTCAAATATAAATAGTTACAGTACTGCTAAAAAAAATATAATAAAAGGTATTCATCCTGCCATTTTCAAGAATAAGTTAATTATACAGGAACAAACAACGTGGTAAATGCAGCAAATTCTCAAAGTGCTACTCAACATATTTTAAGACAAGCTGCTCTCAACATATTTTAAAACAGGTTGCCATATCAAGTAGTAGTATTTATCTTTAGAGTTTCTTCTAAACTGGGCATTGTTTTGGTCAGCTAAATAAAATAAGAACAGATTTAACTTTTCAATTTTATAATATAATTATTTAAGCTGTTCCTGGTGTTCTTGCTGTGTAGATTCCCATCGATGTAAATACCTGCTTTAAAATATTCTGGGGAGATCAATAAATTCTTAATATATTTGTTCTTGGGTGAATCTCAATCATAAATCAATAATGAATTTCCATTGCTTGGTGGAATTTAGAGATTGTCACAGTGATATTGCAAAAAGAATAATAATGCTGACTAGATTTCTCATTCTAGGAAATACTGAAGTAGTCTAGATATGGTTGCATGATTTCTAAGATGCAGCTCTGAATTTTAGCTGGTCTTTAAATAAGTTGTAAGTTTTTAGTATATAAGGCACCTGTTGTTTTTGCTACAACCAATTCGTGGCTGATTTACATGCTTTCCTGGCTCAATATTTATTTTCCTATGATGGAAAATGTACACTTGTGTGCCTTTCATAATTACACAATGGCAAATTACAGTAGGATATGCACATAACAATATATGTCATGGGTGCATGATGCAGAGCCCAGTAGGCATGGATGTTCTCTCTGCAGGATCTTCGCCTCTCAAAACAGGAGAAAAGTATTGTTCGAATCGAGCCTCTGTATGAAGTACCAGCATCAAATATTACATTTGGGGGGGGGGGCATACATGTTTGCTCTTCCACAACAAGAAAAGGTCATTTGGCCAAGCAAGCACGTGACCCAAGCCCAATATTGCTACTGCTCTGAACAATGGATGATTACATATCTTGTTCTTCAAATAGGTATTAAGTGGCAGATCTGAGACTGTGACTAGTTATGGGATCAAGAGCTCTGTGAGCAAATATTTCACTGTGCTTGCTCATTAAGATGTACTGAATACTGAACCAGAGTAATGTGAGTGACATAGCACCACAGATTATTAATGCTTTGAAAATTACGTGAAGAGCAAAGAACATAAAGCACACGACTTAGTGCCTTTGCTCATCGTTTGGATAGGCTCACTAACTTCTTTTACTTTGGGCTTCCGGCGGCTGGCGCCATGATGGATGGTCGTGGGCTGCTTCGGCTGCGAAGCACCCAGTTCATCCCGGGGGTTAGGAGCCCTGCAGCCGCATAGCGGGGCTTCAGTTGGGGCGCGGGAAGAGCGTCCCGTGCCCTGGGCTCCCCGGCAGTGCCCGTTGTGCTCCGAACCCTTCCCCCGCACCCCCTGTAAAGGGGGAGTGGGGGTGAAGGGACTACGGAGCCGGGCTTTAGGGGACATGCCCCAACCGGGATGTTTACATGCGGCGGCAAAGTCCGTGATGAGCGTCTCTGTTCTACCTGTCATTAAGGAGTTGCTAAGAAACCAGAAGCTGTGAGTAATTGACTGACTCTTTGTATTCCGGGAAAGCTCTGGGATTAAGAAGAAAGGCAGCCCACCTCTCTCCCTTCGGGTGGTGAAAGAAATTAACTCTTTAAGTGACTGCTGCTACAATAATCAATTGAAAGTATTTGGAATTTGAAAGCTGAGTCTGTTGAGATCTCCTTTTGGGGGTTAACTGAGGAAAAAATATCTCCATTTGAAGTTTTGGTCTTTATACTCTGGCATCGGAAGAAATGGCGGCGATTTGGACTTGCGTAGGAAAAAATTGAGACAAAGGAAGGAAAAGACAGGAAACGTAACTTGATACCCACCTCCCCCCGAAGATGTTGGACTTTGCGCTTATGTTGGCACTGAAGGACTGGGAGGATGAGGAAAAGCTTACTGTCTTTCAACTGGAACTGCTTGATCGAAAATTAAGAGCCTTGAGTGCGATTATAAATGGAAAGAATTTGTTTTCCACAGAGGAGGCTTTTCGAAAGTTTTATTCAATGGAAACAGACTTTTGCAAAGAGCTGGAAGATGTGTTGGAAGGATGGTTTGAGATGGCTGAGCAAATCCGAATGGAACAGGGGCCGATTTCAGGGGGTGGCAGTAGCCCTGGAACGGAAAGATTTTTAATATCCAGACTCCGAGGTGGCAGCCCGGGGTCGAGGGACACAGAATTAAGATTTCTACAAGAAGAAGAAGTATGGTACAAAGGCACGGAGAAACTCAGAATGGAGAGGATGAACATCTTGGAGCTCGATGCAGGGTTTGTTGTGGTTGCAACCTGGATCTGTGGACATTCAGAAGAATACAATAGGAGATCCGGTTCTGGTGAAAGACAGGAGAAGATAATGGACAGAAGGGGAGTGGGTTGAATTAATTAATGTATAATATAGATGGTCTGCCATGGCATCCGAAATCGGAGTGTGAAGTCTGTTAATTACAAGTTTATTTTATATAAGTAAGGAGATATTGAATTTAAGTTAAAAGCAGCATGATAAATGATAGAAGAAATAAGTTTAGCTGTAAGAATATTTGGTTAAGTTTTAGGTTACAATGCAAAGATTAAGACAAAGGTGTTTTTTCTTTTTTAAGTAAAGTTAAATTTTTATAGAGAAAAGTTGTTAAGGAAATAGTGTATTGTTTTAAAACCGAAGGTGTACAGGCGGGGGAAGTCAAACGTCAAGATTTGGAACTAGAAATTTTTTTTTTATAGTAAGGTATACAGATAAGAAGAAGAATCCTGACATTATGTGTATTTGTATTTGTTTTGATATTTGTAGGCGTGGGGGTTGGGTTTGTGTTATTTTGTGAAAATGTCAATAAATTCTGTTTAAAAAAAATAATAACTTCTTTTACTTTGATTCCACCGGATGTTTAATACGTGTTCTCCATTTATAGGAAATCAGTGAGCGTGCCCCAAGGTGGGGATGATAATACCATTTAAGGTCAGTTCCCAGTGTAATAAATGGCCAGCTGCCTATAGAACTTAATGGTGAAGGATAAAGTCCTTGGCATAAGGTTTAATTGGCACACTGAATCAGTATCAGCCAAAATGAATGTCTTCAATTTCACAGCTCCTGAAGGAAAACAATTAACTATTCTATGGGCTCTCCTCTACTAGCCACTATATGGAACTGCTGCTGTCCAAACACAGTGGTCCTGATCTATAGCTGCATGAACTGAATCTTAGATAATGAGCCTAAGCATGTTTACCGCTAAGTTCAAAGGGACTTATTCCACAGGACTGCAGGAACAGTTACATCTATTTTGCAAGTTGCCATATCAAAATGAATACATCTTAGAATCTTAGAGTTGGAAGAGACCACAAGGGCCATCCAGTCCAACCCCCTGCCAAACAGGAAACACCATCAAAGCATTCCTGACAGGTGGCTGTCAAGCCTCCGCTTAAAGACCTCCAAAGAAGGAGACTCCACCACACTCCTTGGCAGCAAATTTCACTGTCGAACAGCTCTCACTGTCAGGAAGTTCTTCCTAATGTTTAGGTGGAATCTTCTTTCTTGTAGTTTGAATCCATTGCCCCGTGTCCGCTTCTCTGGAGCAGCAGAAAACAACCTTTCTCCTTCCTCTATATGACATCCTTTGATATATTTGAACATGGCTATCATATCACCCCTTAACCTTCTCTTCTCCAGGCTAAACATACCCAGCTCCCTAAGTCGTTCCTCATAAGGCATCGTTTCCAGGCCTTTGACCATTTTGGTTGCCCTCCTCTGGACACGTTCCAGCTTGTCAGTATCCTTCTTGAACTGTGGTGCCCAGAACTGGACACAGTATTCCAGGTGAGGTCTGACCAGAGCGGAATACAGTGGTACTATTACTTCCCTTGATCTAGATGCTATACTCCTATTGATGCAGCCCAGAATTGCATTGGCTTTTTTAGCTGCTGCATCACACTGTTGACTCATGTCTACCAAGACTCCTAGATCCTTTTCACATGTACTGCTCTCAAGCCAGGTGTCACCCATCCTGTACTCTTAGGCAGTAAAGGAAAAAGTTTAATGCAACATGAAATCTAAAATCACTAATAACTTGATTTTCAAGATACCTTTAGCAAACCAAGAATATAGTTGTTGCCATTAACTTTTGCTTAAAGGAAAATGTGAGCGAACTTCCCCTACACACCAAAACAAAGCAAAACACTGCATTTTCCCCTGTAATGCACTTACAGATAAAATAAGAACAGCTGAAACCCCTATCATTTTACATATATATCACAGCTTGGAACCAGCCCCTAATTAAAAGCAGCCAACAGTCAAAGGTAGCCCAACATATTTTGAAAAAGGGTAGGAAAATAGGTAGATTCTGCATGTTGCAATTGCACCTGCTTGGATAATTATCGGATTGTTTTAACTACTTCATTTCATTTTCCAATTTCACTAATGGTATTTAAAGCAACATTTTGATCTGACTTGATAAATACATAGGCATTTGATGAAACCTGAAACACAGCCATTCTGCAGCTCTACCTTCCTTGGCTACTGTTGGGATTATCTTTGGGAGATTCATGTCACTGCCCTGTAAAACACAGTGCTGTGATGAATTAGTATCAGATGCATATGGAATTTACCCACGTGAAGCTAACAACTGTTAGCTGCCTCAGGTTGCAACAGCACTCAGCTCAGTCTGTTGCCTACGGCAAGATGGCTTCTGACAGCACCTGACCAAGCAGTTGTGTGCTTTTTGTGGGGATTAATCCAAAATTAAATGAATTAAATGAAGAAATTACTCTGCTGCCTGTAACATCATGCTCTGTAGGTACTGCTGAGTGAAAATCCTTCCGTTTCTTTTCACATGAATGTTGCAGTTGGTACGCAAATTTACCTTGAAAAAGTGGGACTTACTTCTGAGTAAATACACTTAGGATTGCACCACATACCTACCACAATTGTAGATGTAAATAAACTCCCAATTTTTAATTTATTTTTAGACTTCTCATTCTAACAGTGCAATTGACTTATAGACGTACCCAAATCATTTCCATACCCTGAGCACAAAAATTCATTTTCTTTTCATGTATTTCGGGGGGGGGGGGGGAACAGGCCTTAAGGAGTAAACAGTTGTTTACTCATGCCACAGTTAGGAGGACACAAATTGAAACTGCTAATGTGTTAATGGCAGAAAATATCATGCAAAGCTCTGTATTATGATTCTTACTGTTTCAATTTTGGCTGGTGGCTTTGCCTCCCTGTTATGCTTCAAACTCCTTTTCTTGCACTCTGTTAACCATTTAGTATCCTACAGGTAGATTTTTTTTGGTGGCTTCTCCCCTCAATGGCTCACTTTCACTTTTCAGTTGAAACTCTTTTGCTCGCTTTGAAATATTTCTTTGTCTCCTCTTCTCCCTTGTCACTTTTATGTCTCTCCCTCTTCTCCCAACCCTTCCATCTACACTTTCTCCCTCTCTTTGCTCCTCTGGGATTAATCTTCACACAAAGCCCCAGTGCCACTATACTTTCCCTGTGTTCCTTTCCCTTTGCTGCCTCCTATCACATATTCCTGCCTCTTCTGTTTCTTCTACTGAAAGTGCAGGGGTTTTTCTTTATTTGATGGCTTTCCTGAATGATCCTCTCTTCTGTTTCATCTGTTCTTTCTCTTTTACTCCTGTGTCTTCTCTCCCAGACATTACAAGCTTGTGAAGCATTGCATTTTGCTTGCATACTGCTGAGCTGAAGGCTAGCCAATGTGGTGCTCTCCAGATGTTATGGACTACAACCCCCCTCAGACCCAACCACCCAGTTAGGGATGATGGGAGTTGTAGTCTTCAATATCTAGAGAGGACCATGTTGGATACCCCTAGCCCAGGCAAGCATAGCAGCTATGTAAAAACATTGGGCTACCTACATAGCTGCCATAATATCATTCTTATTCTAATGGTTAGAACCTGCTCATGGAAGGAAATTTGCACTCACTTGAGCAAAGGAACCTCTTTTTCATTGGTATAACTCTCCTTTCGTGCATGGAAGCTTCTGTAAACGCAGCAGAAACTTATGATCAAGGTGTCAACGATAATAATATTACAGTGCCAATGTGCACAACACTTCATAAAGTTTTGTAAACAAATAAAGATTGCTACCCAAAGGATATTTTAATATCATGAGTAGGGGGAAACAACATCTGCAGTGGAACAAATAATAGTTATTTCATTTAATAGAAGTGGGGTATCACCCCTGTTATGAAAGAAAGCACCTTTTCCTCTAAAATACGTATTTTTATCAGGAGTTGACACCTGTGAAGCTAACATCATCCACATCATTTGGCCCTCTTATTCAACCAGCTGGCCAGTCTATGAAGCGGGACAAGCTTTTTCAAGGCTTCTTCCAATCTTTGTGAAATTTCCCATGTCACAAATGTCCCCCAACCCAGCCTTCTGACATCTGTTGAGTCCATGTTCAAATACAGTACCAGATCTTATGTCAGCACTCTCTTCATCTCTTTAACATAGCTCCAGCTCCTTTTCTAGCTGTTTGTCAGCAATAGAGCTGCTGTTTTCTACCACAGCCTCCAGTTCCACTCACCTGACCATGAAAATTGCCTCACTGTTCACCTTAGCTTGGTAATTCAGCTGCTTGCAATTTCACTGAAGACTTGCAGCCTGCCTGGGAGGTTGAGTGGCACCTGGTGGGTTAAGGCCAGAGCCTGGTTGTGTCTGGTGGCTTAGGGGGTAATAGCAAAATTTTCAAACCAAGCCACAAATATTTCTGCCCTTGGGATCTGTTTTCCCAGAAAACGGAAGTCCCAAAATGCCAAGTGAAATCCTGAGATGTGGCAAACCAATTGTTTTCACTTTGAATTAGTTCATCCAAACCACCATTGAACACTGTGTGGATAGCTGGGAAGACCCAGTTTTTGATATGGAGGTTGTAGACTTTAATACCCAACCACCTCAGAGTAGTAAAGGTTGATTGATCATTAGGGCAAATGGAGCGCTGCCTCGCCAACCTCAGTGCTGATTCCTTCCAGCCCACATGCATTCTGTCTTACAACCAGTCTTGCAAATCTCTGTTTCTCCTTTCCCACCCGCTCAGCCTGCTATCTCCTCCCCCTATCAGGTTGGTTTGTAGGTAATCCAGAAACCAGGGGCCTTTGTTTGCTCATGATCTTATTTACCCACTGCAATAAAGATAACTGCTTCTGCCGGTCACATGAACCGTGGCATTATTATTATATTTATTAAACTTGCATACCGTCCTTCATCCAAAGATCACATTATTGACATAATCCTGAAAAGTCACAGCTATGGCTGAGTTCTGGGCCTTTGCTTCAGACCTCAGAGTTAGGCAAGGTAAGCTCCCCAACCGGCAGCTTGCATGGTACAGTACCCATTGCTGAGATTGCATAGAATCATAGAATCATAGTTGGAAGAGACCACAAGGGCCATCCAGTCCAACCCCCTGCCAAGCAGGAAACACCATCAAAGCATTCCTGAAAGATGGCTGTCAAGCCTCCGCAGAAAGACCTCCGCAGAAGGAGACTCCACACTCCTTGGTAGCAAATTCCACTGTCGAACAGCTCTCACTGTCAGGAAGTTCTTCCTAATGTTTAGGTGGAATCTTCTTTCTTGTAGTTTGAATCCATTGCCCCGTGTCTGCTTCTCTGGAGCAGCAGAAAACAACCTTTCACCCTCCTCTATATGACATCTTTTTATATATTTGAACATGGCTATAATATCACCCCTTAACCTTCTCTTCTCCAGGCTAAACATACCCAGCTCCTGCATGAGAAGAAAATGGCCAACAGTTGTGTTTCTATTATTTCTCTAGTGTACACAAGAAACTAGTGTGCTCACACATTAGCCGTAGCCAAACTAAGCTCTTTACAAAAGCATCTTGTGAAACGATTTTCATCAGAAGCATGACCATGTGCCACGAGAGGCCTTTTGGGATGATAACTCACACTACGAGGCAAGACCCACAGAACGAAGACTAACTTCTCTTTCAGCGCTCCCTGTGCGTCACACCATCATTACATTTAGCATTATAAATTGCTCTAGCATAATGACAAAACACATTTGTCATCCGAACCGGTTCTCCCATGTGCCAAAGCCCATCAAATTAATGCCCGCTACATGAAATATAGTGACAGCCAGGCCTCCTGCATGTGCGAGGCTAGCAAATGAATTTATTCTGTTTTGTAGGCGATTTGCATCAATATAGCACCAGGCTGTGTTCCTCCTAGTCAGATACCTGAAAAATGATTCTGTTAAAAGAAGCAATTGAGTATGCAGCAAGTCTATGAACAGTTTTCCATTGCATTTGTCACCACAATAAATTAAAAATAATAGATCTTTCAGATCCCAATATTCCCACAACAGTCAGCATGAAACTTGAACTGCAACATTTTATGATATTGAAAGTTACTCCGGATAATCAGCAAGCATTCTAATTGCCTTGCCTTTCAGACTCAGTAATTACTTTTGTTCCATATGGTGACAAGCTGAGTGCCTTCTATTTGCTTGCATGTAGCCAAACAGTTTGATCTTCTGATACCCGACCTGCTATCTTTATTTTTCTAAAAAAAACAACAACCCAAATTATAAACACGGATGTCTCTACCCAATCAGTCATCAAAAGTTCAGCACCCAGAAATTGACTAAGGATGGTCTCCTATGGCAGAAATTATTTCCTAACTGCCCAAACCACTTGATTTAAATTGGCAAGGTCCACTAATCAGACAACAGATATTTCACCGAAGGATTTTGTGCCATGGCTTGCTGATCAGAAGGTCGGCGGTTCAAATCCCCGTGACGGGGTGAGCTCCCGTTGCTCGGTCCCTGCTACTGCCCACCTAGCAGTTCGAAAGCACATCAAAGTTCAAGTAGATAAATAGGTACCACTCCGGCGGGAAGATAAACAGCGTTTCCGTGCGATGCTCTGGTTCGCCAGAAGCAGCTTAGTCATGCTGGCCACATTACCCAGAAGCTGTACGCTGGCTCCCTTGGCCAGTAATGCGAGATGAGTGCCGAAACCCCAGAGTCGGACATGACTGGACCTAATCGTCAGGGGTCCCTTTACCTTTACTACAAGTATGCATAAGCAACCATATCATAAATACCCTTCTCACCGCACCTCTCGTATTGGAACATTCACTTTTACTATCAGCACAAATATATTCTCTCCCTGATGATAGAAATTCAGGATATTTTCCATCTGTTCATCACTCATTGTTTCTAGCATCAATTATGATCGCATGTGTGAACAAGCCATTACTGATTTACCAAATTCCTTCTGAGGAACCATGGCCCTGTGTGGAAACCCTCCCAAAGCATCTGAAAGAGGGACTATGCCATTGCGCACAGGGTCATTACAAGATTTTGTCTTCTTCTTTACAGATTGAGCACAACTTGGAAGATAGCGGGAAAAATCAAAAACAAGGCAGGCTATGTATTAATGTTTAGCTTGCCAATAATAATATATAATCATAAATCCCAATAACTGTAAGTGCTTACTATAAATGGGGGCTTACAACATTATTTAATGGGCTAGGTGACAACAATATGCCATTAGATATTGTCATTATTCACACTCAAAGGCTTCAATGGATTTATAAAAATAGCTTGAGCAGATTTAACACTGGCAATATCCTATGTTTAAGAGACTAGGACTGAGTTACAGGCTTTTTAGTTCTACCATGACCTCTCTGAAATGTAAAATGATTGGCCGCAGGAAAGGAGCAGGGGAGGAGGGTTACTCTGGAATAGGAGGAGCACTGCAAACCATGGTGCTGTTTTATGTCTACAATGGATCTTTCTTAACATTAAAAACATGAAGGTGAAAATGGGGGTGGGGATGGGGGCAAAGAGATTAATATGAAGGTTTACTATATCAACAGATATTTTAAAATGGTAGAAATTTGAAAGGTGTGGGGAAGACTGTTGCTCTGATCTTCCTTTTCTCCTTTGATGCAGGATAAAAAATCCTACAGCCATTAGTGGAAAGCACTCTATTCATAATGGGGAGGGGGTTAATTCAACATTCCATGGTTTGTTGAACCCAATATACACGATTCCCCCCCAAGCAACAACAAATGCACCAAGAAAACGCAATCCGAGTATCAGCCCCACTCTAGCAAACATGTTATGCCAACCCATTATTAATGCTGCCTCTTGGCAAAATTCTACCTCAACACAAGCTCAACCCAAATGTTGCTCCCAAGCTTCACATTATCTGGCTTCCTTTACATTATGCGATCACAAGAGCAAATTAGAAAAGGATGCATTCCGATAACAGAACTCATTTGAAGAGCAAAGCGACTGGACAAAAATTTGTGGAAGGCTTATTATACTGACACTAATTGGTGGGAAATTTGACAAGTTATAGATAACTGAGTTGTCTTTGCGAAGAAGAGCTCATTTTTCTGTATTCCTTTCCATGCCAATCACAGGCAGAGGAGTGAAATACCGGTGAACAAGCCTTGTTGAATTAAGCCATTCAGTGATGAAACAAGGAGCTTAATTTTGTTTCCTTGCATCTTTTCGTACTGCCAAAGAAAAGCCCCCATTGTCTTTGCTGTAGGCTTCCCTTTTACGCCTCCAGGTTCTCTGCCAACTTAATTGTGAAATCACGCTGCATACCCAAGTGAAAGTGAGGTGGAGGAAAGGGGAGAA
The DNA here is from genome assembly GCF_009819535.1 of Lacerta agilis. Taxonomy (NCBI): domain Eukaryota; kingdom Metazoa; phylum Chordata; class Lepidosauria; order Squamata; family Lacertidae; genus Lacerta; species Lacerta agilis. Next base: position 95,202,910 of record NC_046315.1, on the reverse strand, counting down.
TCTCATGTCTGATTTTTTTGGCAACGGCTTTTGGATTTCATAGGCATCAATGAACACACATTTAAAGTTTCTTCAGCAAAAGCAACAGCATCAGAAAGCATCGTTTTAATGGGTTCAAAGCAAACCTACACGGAATGCTGTCTAAGCATGCATGCAACAAAAATAAATTACATTTGTAAATTCATCATAGGCTCCGGACTACAAGGAGGAAATCTTATTTGGAAGCAACAATATAAGCAAGCATTTCTGTAAACTGTGGTGGGATGACACATGTTAACGCTATCTGTGAGTGAGCATTGTAAAGGGTGGTTCATACTGATATGAACTTATCAGAACACATTTTGTCTTTTTAAGGGTCTGCCCACCCCAGATCCTACCTACAGCAAAATTGGTAGAGGGCTTCAGACTATTCACTGCCCGCTTCCTACAATAATGTCAGAACGTACTCAATAAAGGACTGAAATGAAGACACTATGTGTTTAAGTTCTGTTCTAGCTCTTGAATCCTAACACAAAAATTACATATATATTTAATTAGCAATTCAGGTTCATAGGAATGTAGAGTTCTAGAATTGTGGGGCAGCCACTGCAAATTCTTCTCTAAGTATACATGAAAGGTGTGGAAGAATGCTAGACACTCTACTGTGTTTTCATCAATAGTTGAATTCCATCCTTAACTATGTGCAAAAAGCAACGTACAATAAAAATGTTAAGCCAAAAAACTCCCAGACTCACAAATGGCAGAATGCAGACATGACATGTGGGTTTTACAAATTATTGAGTATTGCTTCTTGCTACTTTCCCTATAAATATTGTCTTTAAAAATGAAAATTAATAGGTGGAAAAGGCCATTTGGGTCTCGATATAGCTTAGAAGTATTTTTTTTTCAGTGTTCAATCCCACATTGACAAAGTAAATTTCATTCTGTTTCTAGAACCGATTGCACATTTTTGTAATGATGAAAAAAATATGCTAGATCTAATAAGTTCAGCAATACAGACAATCTAAATAAAAGTGAACACATACCATTTATTTCTGAATATTTAGGTGTCACATTTTCCACCCATTTTAGTTATGTAGGGTAATTATTCTGAATGATTGCAAGTGGTAGTATAATTTCTGCATGCAAGCAATATGGAAAAATAAGAATTTTTTGCCAATGACTTTTTGGTTTTGTTGCTTATATCCATTTCATAAAATTTATACTCCGCTTGGCTGTAAAAAACAAAACAAAAATACCCACACCTCAATGCAACTTACAAAAGATAAAACAGCAAATTCAGGGAAAATTCACAACCAGCCTTGGGGGTGATGGGAAGTGGAGTTCAACACCTGGAGTGCCAAAGGTTCTCCATCCCTGCCGCACAGTGCATAGTATGCACACTAACCTGGGGAAAAGTTGCGTTGAAGTCAATGACATCTACATCTGAGAGCTGTAGGTCCCAGTAATTTCAGGAGGAGACTTTATCGATTTACAGTATTTATACCCTGTCCTTCATCACATGAACTTGGGATGGGGTGCAACAAAACATATATTAAACAAACAAGTACATTATACCAAACATATCAGTTGGCAGAATTACAAATCGGTATAAAACTGAATAGGGCCGTCTCATCCATAGGGGCTAGTGGCGCGGTGCCCCCAAGAGCCTGCCGGCATACTGCGTGCCCCCTCCCCAACCTGCACCCGCCCCCACGGGCGGGCTGGCGGCCGGGCGCTCGCGTGCCGGCAGCACAGCCGCTGCCGCCCATGCCGCTCCCGGGCGGGCTGTGAGCTGGCCGCCCTCGCCTCCCATCCCGGGAGCACTGGAAGGGCACACAGAGCCCCGCGCCGCTCCAGCACCACGCCCCTCATCCCCCGCTCACCCACCCCCCCTCCCGACGGGCGGCAAGCGCTGGAGGGAGGTGGCGGAGAGGCGGCATGCCGGGGGCGCCGGAGGGATCGCCGCGCCACGGCGGCCGATCTCCCTAAGACGGCCCTGAAACTGAAGAGCCTCTCTGTAAACAAACAAAGACACCTTGTGTACTACTCATTTCCAGAAACCTGAGTAAGCAACCGTGTTTTAACCTAGTGCTAAATTGGGTTGGGTTGGGTTGAGGAGCCTGTGCCAACCATATGCCAAAAAATGTCAACAACTCGGGTGCTACAACCAGAGAAATCCCACTCATGCACAATAGATCATGTATTTCTCTCCACCACTTATGTCAGTGGGACCAACACAGCAGGATTGTGCCTTAATCCTTTTACAATCCTGTATGCTGTAATAATTGCATTCTTTATATAATGGAATAAAATGGAGCATTTGCAGTTTAAGAAAAGCTCTGTTAGCTTTGTGGCAACTGCAGACCTTGGGGAGGAGATGTGTTTTGATAAAGGTGCTGCAATCCAGTGTGATACTGACCTCATTCTTCTTTCACCTGCACTTAAAAATAGCAGAGATGTAAGAAGAAAATGTGCACTCCCCTGTGGGCATCTATGAGTAGAAGACAGAAAGTTGTGACATGGTGTTATATAGGGTCACTGTGCAGCGACTTGAGATTCATATGGATGTCAGCATATTGCCAAGCAGAGATTACTGCTGCCTCCATCATAACTTGTTAGGAGATAAGTGCGAGGGAGCGAGAGAGATTTATAAAGAAACCGGGCAAAACCTGTGAAGTATTGTCTTGAAGGACATACTCATGTATGCAGGCCTGAATCCCGACATTAGGTCTTGATAGCCTGTGGCACATCAAATTTTATGCACCACACCAGCCATGAATTGTTGTCCATCACACACTCTACCACCTCCCTGTTTTTGTAGGTCCGACCCGACAGCCAAAAAACAAACCAAAAAAAACAGGGTTATAGCGCCTCTAGCTAACCTATACACAGGGATGATTGACTTCATTGGGCTCGCCACAAAGTTCTGTCCTATGTACTCACAAATGCAAAGTAAATAAATAAATGTATTGTCACAAGCACACAGGTGCACACACTGGAATTCCATGTTAGTTTCCCACAATAACTTTGCCTGCTTACCAGCAGCTTCATTTTTTAACTTGAGGAACACTCTCTCTGCTTGATTCCGTTATCTGTAGCCCTAATTTATTAGTTTCTACTGTCTATGCATGATAGAACGTATTTGTACATTATGCAAGCCTGAGCTTCTTATCCATCAACTCTGGTAATGCTGAGAACTGGGGCATTTCTGAAAAATAAAACAATAAACCTCAATTATCTGTGGCAGTATTTCTTTTCCTTAAAATAAGCAGAACACTTGGATTAGAGATCAGCTTACTGTGTAATGCAGAGACATCACTGTTGAGCACAGCATTTATTACATAATGAAACTTTTCCCTGAAATACCCCCTAATAATTTTTGCATCTGTTCTTAAAACTAACAAAAATCTATGAAAGGGGAAGTGGGAGGTTCTTTTTTCTCCTTGTCTTTTCCACTGGCTTTATGGCCGCTTAAGCAGATGGGCTACTCTCTTTGTATTTATTTATCTATCGTGATTACTATGCAGCCAAAGATCCCACGCCTTTCCCTTTACAAGTTCTCTAGCTATGTTACACACTGAAAAGAAACAGCAAAATGGTTGGATACAGACGTTCATGTTTTGAAAAACAAAGGTGTTCTGAAACTTGATTTGGATTTATAGGCCAAACTGTTCCATATTAAAAATACCCAACCAGGGCCGTCTTAGGGAGACCGGCCGCCGTGGCACGGCGATCCCTCCAGCGCCCCCGGCATGCCGCCTCTCCGCCACCTCCCGCGCTTGCCGCTCCTCGGGGGGGGGGTGGGTGAGCAGGGGATGAGGGGCGTGGCGCTGGAGCGGCGTGGGGCTCTGCGCGCCCTTCCAGTGCTCCCAGGACGGGAGGCGAGGGTGGCCAGCTCGCAGCCCGCCCGGGAGCGGCATGGGCGGCAGCGGCTGCGCTGCCGGTGCGCGAGCGCCCGGCCGCCAGCCCGGCCGTGGGGGCGGGGGCGGGTTGGGGAGGGGGGTGCCCAGTATGCCGGTGGGCTCATGGGGGCACCCCTGGGGGGGCGGCACCCTGGTGCGCCGTGCCACTAGCCCCTATGGATGAGACGGCCCTGTACCCAACAATGGCTTTACAGAAGCATTCCTGGCTTCTGATCTCATCCAGGAATGTCCTGTTTTCCCCCCTCCAGTGCCGCCGCTGAGCACAGGAGGAGGATGAGCCAGTGCTTGCAGCCGTCTCTTGCGCTTTTCAGTGGAACCCTCCTGAAGTGGAACCTTAGTGTGTGGGGAGGCATGTCCCCACTGGAGTGGAGACCGCGCATGCACGCAATGCTCTTGCTGAGAAGGGCAAATGTCTTCCAGGGGTAAGGCCAGCTAGAAGGGCTGGGATAGTTGGAGGGATAAAAACATGAATCTGCCCCTTCAGTGGGGGGGGGGAGAGATTTAATGAGTGAGGGGAGGTTGGGCTTGCATCCCAAATTTTACCTCTGGGATGTTGGAGGGTTTGTGTTGCAGAGGAGGACAACCAAGATGATCAAGGGTCTGTATACCAAGGTTTATGAGGAACAGTTGAGGGAACTGGGCATGCTTAGCTTGGATAAGAGGAGACTGAGAGGAGATATTATAGCAATCTTCAAATATTTCAAGGGTTGTCACATGGAAGGTGAAGCAAGCTTGTTTTCTCCTGCTCTGCAGGAAAGGTCTTGAACCAATGGATTCAAGTTACAAGAAAGGAGGTGCTGCCTAAACATCAGGAAGAGCTTTCTGACAGTAAGAGCTGTTATACAGTAGAACAGACTCCCTTGGAAAGTGGTGGGCTCTCCTTCCTTTGAGGTTTTAAACCAGATGTTGGGTGGCCAACTGTCATGGATGCGTTAGTTAAAATTCCTACATTGCAAGGGGTTGGAATAGATGACCCTTGGGACCCCTTACAACAATGTATATAATTGATTATATTGGCAATACTGTAGTGGGAAAAACCAGTTCATATTGGAACTGGGATTTCATTGATTAGCAGGCAGTACAAGTTTGTCATGTGACATACATGCTGTTTTTTTATTATTTGATTTTAACTCTTTCCCACCCAGCTGCAAAGAAACAACAGCAGCATCACCTGCCCAAAGGATTGCTTTTGATGCTTCTTTTAAATAGTGAAACGAAGCAACACCATACTATCATAAGGGGATGAGAAGAAGCAAAGATTTAAAAATGGAAACAAGGGAAGAGAGGGGACAGTTGGTTACCCTGAAACTTTTCCACCACTTCAAAGTTGTCAATCAAAGCCAAGACAATGCAGGAATATCTGAGTGACAGTTCAAGCTGCATTCATAAGCAACCTGCCTCTTTCAAAGTCAATGAAGAGACAGGACTTACAAGCCCATGCCGAAAAGTTATTGAAATGTGACTGACATCTCAAAAGAAGGGTGTCAACAGAATACCATGACCCCGTGCTGAAACACTGCAAGGTTAATCAAAGTTATTGCAGTGGGGAGCCTCTAAGACCTCCTTAAGATTGAATTTTCTTATTCCCGTCACTCCATAATCTCCTTTTCCCCTTCCACTGGCATTTACTTCTCACACTTGTATTGTTTGTTGTCAACTTGTTCCTTGGCTACAGTTTGCCTGGGGTGGAGGAGGATGGGGTCAGCAGATACGATCCGCCAAATGAAAATTTGCAAAGGTTGCAAAGAATATGAGAGTTTGCCAGGAATATTTCCACGATGTTTTCCCACTAGAAGGTGATATGATACGGCCCTGGCAGGAGCAAAAAGGCCTCACATCAGCACCTGGGCTAAGACAGGCATGCCAGAGCTCACCTAGACAAATGCTTGCCACCACTGCAGCCTTTCCTCCTCTTTCTCTCTCCCCCCACTTTTTTTAACAAAAAATATTTTACAGTAAGGGCAGCTGGCCAGCCATATACATGGTTACAAATGCTCGTCGTATTACTTTTACTTTCTACAACAAAATGGTGATTATTTTCAAGTTAAGGATTCTCAAGACAGCAGAAGCAATCTCGGTTTTATTTCTGCAGTCATTATGGTGCCATTTTTTTAAGTGAGTTTAAGATGTGAAACTGTACATGTTCAGAGCATTTCCTTTTTTCTCCAGGTTGGCCAACTTTTTATTTTTTTTTGTTCTAATATATCAGGAGTTTAGAAGTAGTTGTAAAGCAAGAAATGGCGGGGGAAGGAAGGGATGATAATTTTGTGATTCACAACTGAAGTAATGCACATGGATGTTTAAAGGGCTTGCCATAAGACCACTAAGCTACACCTCTCAGTATCATGTTTCAGGGCCAGTTTTGCACAACAGACCAGAGATTGTGCCCTCCAGATGTTGCTGAACTTCAACATCCATCAGCCACAACAACTATAGCCAGTGGTCAAGTATTGTGATAATTGTAGCCAATAACATGGCAGGCACACCATGTTCACTTCTCCTGTAATAGAAGAAGAAGAGTTTGGATCTGATATCTCGCTTTATCACTACCCGAAGGAGTCTCAAAGCGGCTCACATTCTCCTTTCCCTTCCTCCCCCACAACAAACACTCTGTGAGGTGAGTGGGGCTGAGAGACTTCAGAGAAGTGTGACTAGCCCAAGGTCACCCAGCAGCTGCATGTGGAGGAGAGGAGACGCGAACCCGGTTCACCAGATTACGAGTCTACCGCTCTTAACCACTACACCACACTGGCCTTAGAGAACTAGGGCCAGAGGCAAATTTAGGACTGTGCAAGCAGTGCAGTTACACAGCCGAGGAGGGCGCCTTCTCAAAGCCCTGGTCCTAGAGTCCTCTTTCCTCCTTTGTAAAGCTAGGCAAGCATTTACCAGGCTTTGGGAAGGAGGTCAGAAGGTTCCAGGTTCCTGCCAGAGCCTCACACCTCCTTCCTAAAGCCTGGCTTAAGATAGCACTGTCAGGGCTGGGGGGAGGGAATCAAATGGCCTTGCACAGGGCGACATATTACCAAGCTTCACCCTTGCTGGGGCTGTTTCGGTCTGGGAAACTTTGGTTCAAATTCCCACCCTACTCAACCCGTTTTAGAGAAATGTCCTCTGTCTACAATATGCTACATATATGAATTTCTTCTCACGTCCCCTGTTAATGGAAAGCTATGGCACAATGTTTAATTCTGTCAATTTATACATTCAAAAGGTAGAGAAGAGTGTGTTTTATAATGCATATGATTAAATATTAAAAACTCAACTATCTATTTGACTCCACATTCCTTTATTATGAAGAGAGTGTTTTTCACTTTATTTCTCTTTCTACCCAAAGCCCCACTGCAATAAAATAATTTTGAAAGGAGCATGATGCTACCAGGGGAAACTTAAATCAGGGGAAGAAGGGAAGGGGAAAGTTAAATATAGAGAGAATTTTTATGGCACATACAAGACTCAAATGCAAAACCAAAAGGCTGCAGAAGGTAATCTCAGAACAAAAAAATGTGATGTGACCAAGGGAGGCAATGGCAGGTGAAATTTAATGTGGAAAAGTGCAGCATAATTGCACGCTGGAGCAAACAATTTGAAACACTCATACACAATCATGGGTCTTAAATTAACTGCAACAACTCAGAAAACAAGTCCAGAACTGTATTGCTGACAATTCATTGAAGCTGTACTTCAATGTTCAGGAGTAAATAAAACAGCTGAGCCTTTCAAAGAAAGAGATAGTCGTTTGCTGAAAGCCAAGTGAAACTGAAAAAGCAAACATCTGAGGAATTGTGATCTTGAAAAAGTGAACTCTCAGAATTGAAAGAAGGCAATTGTTTGGGTGCAAAGAACTACTAACATAGGACTATTGGTTTGCATGGTGTTTTAAGGAGTAACAACAAAAATATAGGTCTCTGTCTCAAATACCTCATTTTGTGCCAAGGCTCGATGACCCTGCCACTCCCTAAATGATGAATACCAGTCAAGAAAAAAATGGGTTCAAATAGGCTACAACTTTATTTATTACACATGTGAATTTATTGACAGAGTCATTAGGTATGGCCATTTATTCCACACCAGCCCATCTGCTAGGAGTGCATCTAAGGATAAGCCACATTTTGGGGGCCCCATGACCTACACCAGATAGGGGTACACCACGAGGGATCCCCATTGGAGGAGTTCTATGGCCACTCTGGGCTGCTCCCAACAAAATATTGAAAACACATTAAAACACCAACCATTTAAAAACCTCCCTGAACAGGGCTGCCTTCAGATACCTAACCTCACAAAGTTGTTGTGGTGGCTACGAAGAAGGAAAAAACCAAATGGTTAGTGCCAGTTTCCCAAGTGGAAAAATTCTTACCCAGCCCCAAATATGGCAGCCAAAAAAGTCCATATCAAAGTCTTAGCATCAAGGAAAAGCATAGATAAAGGGAGGGAAGGTGGACAGGAGATCCGACGATGGACTGGGTAGGAGGCCTGTATAGGCCTCAATTTATCCCCACGGGAGTGGACCCAAGTGACACCTATTGGCCAGTTGGGCCTGCCCCCTGGACAATGCCTGCACCTAAGCCTGTCTGCCATTGGCCGATCTGCAGACAGGCTGCAATCTTCCTCAGCAGGGTGCCAGATAGGAGACATTGCCAGGCCACAACACCACTTGACCATTAAAGGTAAGTGAAAAGCGGGATATCAAATCCAAACTCTTCTTCTTCTATAACTACTAGAAAAGTGACACGAGGTTCCTGCCTTGAACCGTTAGCAGTTACACAGCTCCCTCTCCTGCCATCTGGAGGAGGAGGAGGAGGAGGAGGAGGAGGAGGAGAAGAAGAAGAAGAAGAAGAAGAAGAAGAAGAAGAAGAAGAAGAAGAAGAAGATTTTGGATTTGATATCCCGCTTTTCACTACCAGAAGGAGTCTCAAAGCGGCTAACATTCTCCTTTTCCCTTCCTCCCCCACAACAAACACTCTGTGAGGTAAGTGGGGCTGAGAGACTTCAGAGAAGTGTGACTAGCCCAAGGTCACCCAGCAGCTGCATGTGGAGGAGCGGAGATGCGAACCCGGTTCCCCAGATTACGAGACTCCCGCTCTTAACCACTACACCACACTGGCTCTCTTGAGACAAAGAATATGACAACACCAGAGCCAGGTAAAGGTCAGTTTGAAATTTGGCCCATATACTTGAGACCCTGGCTCATGAGAATTGATGCAAGAACTGAGATAAAGATGCAACTCTCTTCTATCACAGCCAAAGTGGGCACAGCATCTGAACATATGAAGGGAGTGAGGAGACAGTAAATAATCCTGCTACTAGCAACCAGGTTTCAGGCTGCAAAACTCACAAGCAGCTGGTAGGCGGGATGCAGACGTTTTCTAGAAATGGCTGAATATGGTCTTTTTAGACCTTCTACCTCATCCTTGCATATGTTTCTGGCATACAGACCAAGGACCCCACAGCACCTTAGCAACATCAAAAGCACAGGATATTATAGTGAAATTTGTAGCCATGAGAGAGGGCTCGAATATGAAGACAATATAATTCATATATATGTCTCTATAAACCCTGAGACATAGAGCATAATTGCATGAAATCTCAGCAATCCTGAGGCAAGCACAGCCTGCTTCTGGGGCTACTTCTTTCATGCTAAAGGTCTCTCATAGGGACAGCACACCATCTAACATACTATGCATTTAAATGAATTTTAAGCATCTCAGTCTATGTGTACCAAGAGCTGCACAACAGTCAGTATCGGAGGAGTCCATTGCCTGCTGATGCTGTGCATGGGGGCCCTTTTTAAGATGCTACTTTTCACACCACCTTTTGCCCTCTGCAACCTTACATGGAAATGGAATTTGCAAAACAGAAACAATCCTTTAATCCTTGCTCCAACTGCTTTACAGTACATTGCGGGTTGGGGCTGAATGCTGTGGCCTACCTGAATTTCGTAGGTTTGGTGAGAGGGTCATGAAGGTAGGGGGTGGCCAAAGTCCCTGTGGGGTGGATTTCCAGGGACAGCACACACAGTTTGAAGGTTTTCCCCCTCACCCACTTTCCCATTTGCATTTTCTTTGAAGATGGGATCTTTGTGGGATAAAGGCTCTGCGTGTGTGAACGAAGCTGCTGGATTGCAGACACAGCAAACAAACAAAAAAACAAAAATGAACAAAAACACAGTTTAATTGTAAGGGCTCTCCGGGACACAAGTAAATGCACACAGTTTAGAATATTAGATTGCCAAAGCGTGGCAATTATCGTTACTAGCATTCTCAATTAAAAGAAATAGAAAGAAGAAATCCCAAGCAAGGTTTGTTATTATTGCCAAGGAGCAGAAGAAATGGCTGGCCTCCTGAAGTCAAAGAAATGTGTGGGTGACGAGGTCCCTGGCTTTCATTTGCTCAGCTACAGCTTTCAAGTGAATGAAACAACATTCAGCATGTGAACCAGAGCTGTAGCCATGACATGCTGTTGTATCACTGCCAGTGGTTCGCCGAGCTTTCTACAATCAGAAAATCATTTAACTTGTTGTAATGTGTCTGGCATACAGACCAAGGACCCCACAGCACCTTAGCAACATCAAAAGCAATGAAAAACCTAGACAGCATCTTAAAAAGCAAAGACATCACCTTACCGACAAAGGTCCGTATAGTTAAAGCTATGGTCTTCCCAGTAGTGATGTATGGAAGTGAGAGCTGGACCATCAAGAAGGCTGATCGCCGAAGAATTGATGCTTTTGAACTATGGTGCTGGAGGAGACTCTTGAGAGTCCCATGGACTGCAAGAAGATCAAACCTATCCATTCTGAAAGAAATCAGCCCTGAATGCTCACTAGAAGGACAGATCCTGAAGTTGAGGCTCCAGTACTTTGGCCACCTCATGAGAAGAGAAGACTCCCTAGAAAAGACCCTGATGTTGGGAAATATGGAGGGCACAAGGAGAAGGGGACGACAGAGGATGAGATGGTTGGACAGTGTTCTCGAAGCTACTAACATGAGTTTGGCCAAACTGCGAGAGGCAGTGAAGGATAGGCGTGCCTGGCGTGCCCTGGTCCATGGGGTCACGAAGAGTCGGACACGACTGAACAACAACAACAACAATGTGTCTGCTTTGAGCTACTTGCACGCTGCAGAAGATCCTGGGGGATGGCACAAGACCAGCCTACACGGAATGCTCAGGCTGTGCACACACAAAGTGCTTGAAACACACAGGGCTTGTTCCCCATCACTCTCCGAGGGCTTCTATACCCATCACTTTGCAGTTGTCGATACCTGCACAATACACTCGAAGGAGCAGCTCCATCGTTGCTATATGTACACCCAGGTGGGTGTGTACTTTGCAGGTACTGCACATCAATGTTCCCACAGTTAGGGATTCCATGCCAACAGGTATCTGTTTACCTGTGCATGGGTCCAATTTTAACTTTTTTAGATGTAAGTTTTCTAGTATACCATGATTTCACAGAATAATGGGTGAAAAATTGTATAAGTGTGCATGTGTCACCCTACCCCTCAGAAGCCCAATCTGGAAACCTGCAGATATGTCTTCCTATGAATGTAGCTTTTTTGTTCGTTTGTTTGTTTCTGAGATACAAGATTTCTGATATATCATACCATCACAAAATAAAATATGTGTGCGGTGCCCAGTGCCACCAGTAGTCTACTGGTAAAGCAGAGACTAAGATGTTGTTGAAATTAATGAACCACTAGAAACCAAGTGACAGTCCCAAGGGGCAGAAAGGAAGTGAGATGATCCACTACAATGTCACCATTGTGGGGAAACACCCCAAGAATGGTATTATTTGCATCTCCTTTTGTACACGTGACGCTGAAGTATGAATTTATGTGGTTTGATAATCCGTTTTCACATCAAAAGCGGTTTCTGGGGGGGGGGGAACCCACATTAACTCATTGCAAGAAAGGGGTATGTGTGTGGGTCAGGGTTGACACTCTGTACAAGAAAAAAAAGCAATTGCAGCACACACAGTGCGTTGAATGCACACTAAACTGTAGTGTGTACACAACCTTGGACTGAAACATCTCCCTTAAGAAGGGTTGCCTGGCACACACACCGTTTGCTTCAGGTGTTAGGCAGATAACAAAAAAGGTATGTCAGGATTTTTAAATGCTATGTTTTAACCTATTTCAAGTATTGCTTTTGTTAAGGTTTTTGTTATGATTGATTTGATCCGCAATGTTTTTATTTGCTGCACTGCTTGTGTTGCCAGGATTTTACTGTTGTTTGTATTTTACTGTCAGCTGCCCCATGAGCTGTTTGGCTGAAGAAATAAATAATGAATAAATAAATATTCCCCTATAGTTGTGCACAGTAAGACAAGACTGGTTGGAGTGGACAACCTTTTTCTAAAACCTTTTTATCTGAACAATAATAGAACAGTACGCCAACTGAGGAAAAAGTACACCAGAACAACCAGGCAGCCTAAGCTTACAAATTAGTTGGCAGGACAAGTTCAAAACTTGTGATGCATCACCTAAAAGTATCTTTCTACTGTATTCTGTGAGTGGCTGGCAGCTTCAAACAAGCGCTGTTTATAAAATAGTTCAATGCTGCAAAGAAAAGTTCTCTCTCAGCTTTCCCTGTAGATCAGGGAAAGGAAACCTGTGGCCCTTCGGCTACTGTAGACTCAAGCTGCCATTCAGTCCCAGCCAGCATGACTAATGGTCAGAGCTGATAGAAGCTGAGTCCAACAGATTTTGGAGGGTCACAGTTTCCCCGTGTCCTACAAGAGATAGATGTAGTTCCTGCCTCAAATTTTGTGAACCAAAAGTTCCTGGTACCATAAATCCAAGGAAGATTCAGCAGAAGATGGTCAGGGGCCAGCATTCAGGGAGATTTGTCTGGCATGTTGGACCTTCCCATATGGAAACCAGTCCTAAGTTTCCAATGGGTTTCACAGGACATACTCAGGCAGATACTGGAGAGGTCAGAATCTGGTCATTTGCCCATATGCTTTATTCAAGTGGATGTCTAACATTTTCCCGACTTCGATTTTGTGTAATCTGTCTCAGTTTTGCATTTAATTTTATTGTCTTATAAGAACAGTCTAGTTACTAAGTGCAGGTGTTCTAAATTCTTTGGAAAAGCATAGATTAGAAGGCTATATCTGGCAGAATGATTTCCATATGCATCATGAAAATGAGAAAAGATACCAGATAAAGACAGACATCAAGGTTTCTTTTATTGTTTCCTCTGATTATTGATTATTTCTGAGCTCAAAAGCCTACTAAATACTTCAGATGCATAGCCTTGCATCTTAATTAAATTGTATTCAATTAAAGCCTTAATAACTGCCCCCAAAAGACTTAATTGGTCCAGAAATACATCAGTACCCTTTTTATTTGTCTGATAAGCCATTGATTGAAGAATACTTTCAGCAAGAAACAATTCATGTAAAATGTTTATTACAAGATAGTCTCCTTGGACTGTCACTGAACAGAAGACCACACTAATGCTATCAGCAGTTTCTAGAATACTACTAGTAGTAACACAGGGCTAACTAGCATGCAAGGTTGCTCCTCATTTTGAGTGTCTTCAGGTTGTTATCGAGTGCTGCAAAAATATGAGCAAACAGGAAACAGGCTATGGGTATTGTTTGCCTTCTTTTCTTATTCACGTGAATTGCTTTGACAGACTGAACTGACGGATAAATCCTCTATCGGTGAATAGTGTTATCTGCATAGCCACTGAACTCATGCCATTTTGACACAATGCTGTCAAATAAGGAAGCTTCTCATACTCTGTGAATTTAAGTAAACAAATGTGGGGTGGGGGTGGCCCTGAAATTTCCAAGTTGCAATAAAAACTAAGGCTGTCCATCTAGGAGTCTCTGTATGCATATCACTAAGAATCCTTGATTACACCGTGAGGAGGGGGGCAATAGCTCAGTGTTAGGAGCATACACTATACTTGTATGCAAAAGATTGCACTGAATTCAGATGTGGGAAACCTTTGGCCGTCCAGATGTTTCTGAACTACAATTCCCATCATCCCTGGTCAATGGCCATGCTTGCTGGCACTAATTTGTAGTGCAGCAACATTTGGACGACCAAAGGTTTCTCACACTGGAATTAAATTGGTCTCAGGTAGCAGGGCTCAAAAACAACTGCTGTCAGAGTAGATGCCTATGTTAGATGGGAACAATGTGCAGACTTTGCATAAGGCAGTTTTGTTATAAGGCCACAACTATGACTCTAAGTTAAGGGTGAGTTTTCTGAATTGCATTCCACCATTATACAGTGGCTGTATCACCGAAGAATTGATGCTTCTGAATTATGGTGCTGGAGGAGACTCTTGAGAGTCCCATGGACTGCAAGAAGATCAAACCTATCTATTCTTAAAGAAATCAGCCCTGAGTGCTCACTAGAAGGACAGATCCTGAAGTTGAGGCTCCAGTACTTTGGCCACCTCATGAGAAGGGAAGACTCCCTGGAAAAGACCCTGATGTTGGGAAAGATGGAGGGCACAAGGAGAAGGGGATGACAGAGGATGAGATGGTTGGATAGTGTTCTCGAAGCTACTAACATGAGTTTGGCCAAACTGCGAGAGGCAGTGAAGGATAGGTGTGCCTGGCGTGCTCTGGTCCATGGGGTCACGAAGAGTCGGACACGACTGAATGACTGAACAACAACAACAACAACAAATTATACAGTGGTACCTCGGGTTAAGAACTAAATTCGTTCCAGAGGTCTGTTCTTAACCTGAAACTGTTCTTATCCTGAAGCAAAGTTCTTAACCTGAAGCGTTATTTCTGGGTTAGCAGAGTCTGTAACCTGAAGCGTATTTCACCTGAAGCATATGTAACCTGAGGTACCACTGTAATGACAATTGAAGATAGGGGCAGGAGTAGGCCCTATGTCTTATAGGTAGAAAATGGTTTAATGGACTGATTTGAAACTTGGCAGTGTAGGAAGGATAATTGTGAGAATGGCTGCTATTAGACTATAGATGAATGAGAGGACGCCCAGTGGAGCTGGTCTTTCTGGAAAGCTGATGAAATGAACCCTGTTTCTCATTTCTCCCACTGAGTTTTCCATTGAGCTTTTCTTTTTAAATTTCTAGTTTGCCTGGGAGTTGTCAGCATAGCCTTCTCAAAAGTAATCAAATTCAATTAGCAAACAATGTCTCAATTTAACATGTTGTGTTAAGGGCTTTCCATATTCATTCAAGCTAAGAAATGCCAGGAAACTACAGCTATTAATGGTCAATCCCTTAACAGATGTATTATTTAGGGGATACTGTTATGTTATAGTATCTTATCCTGTGGTTTTGTTTCAGCTGGATGGCTGCTAGTGCGAGAGTGGTGGACCCAAGTCCCAGATCTGTCTGTTCAGTAAAATAGATGCAGATCTGTCTGTTCAGTAAAATAGATGCATGGAGTTTATGTAACTGAGTCCATCATGCAACTGAGCCAACCATGTTACAAGCACCCAACTGTAATTTCCCAGCACTTTGGAATTTGAGTTAACATAGAAAGCTCTTAACACATGTTAAACCTGAAGTTTTGTTGTTGTTAATTTATATGTTCAATATTGTGAAGCCGGTGATTATTATTATTATTATTATTATTATTTTATTATTTGTATCCTGCCCATCTGTCTGGGTCCCCCCAGCCACTCTGGGCTGCTTCCAACAAATATTAATACATTAAAATGTCACAAATTAAAAACTTCCCTAAACAGGTCTGCCTTCAGGTATTTTCTAAATGTCAGGTAGTTGTTTATTCCCTTGACCTCTGATGGGAGGGCGTTCCACAGGGCGGGCGCCACTACAGAGAAGGCCCTCTGCCTGGTTCCCTGTAGCTTTGCTTCTCGCAGTGAGGGAACCACCAGAAGGCCCTCAGCGTTGGATCTCTGTGTCCAGGCTGAATGATGGGGGTGGAGACGCTCCTTCAGGTATACAGGACCGAGGCCGTTTAGGGCTTTAAAGGTCAACACCAACACTTTGAATTGTGCTCGGAAACGTACTGGGAGCCAATGTAGATCTCTCAGGACCGGTGTTATGTGGTCACGGCGGCCACTCCCAGTCACTAGTCTAGCTGCCGCATTCTGGATTAATTGCAGTTTCCGGGTCACCTTCAAAGGTAGCCCCTTCAAAGGTCATGGATGCGTTGCAGGGGGTTGGACTATTCGACCCCTGGGGTGACTTCCAACTCTAGAATTATATGATTCTACAATTCTGATTTCTCTGACGCCCTGTTTATTTTGCCACTGTTGTGCAGCACCTGGCTTGGTGTGCCGTGTCATATTGGTGTTGGCGTCTGCCTGCCTTGAGAGACAATTGAGTGGGCCTCTGGGGACGAAGTCAAACCTCTGCGTTAGCAGCACCAAAGTGAACTCACCAGGGCACAAGCCTGGGCAGCGTATATGAAGAGAGCCAGTGTGGAGTAGTAGTTAAGAGTGGTAGACTCATAATCTGGTGAACCGGGTTCGCGTCTCCGCACCTCCACATGCAGCTGCTGGGTGACCTTGGGCTAGTCACACTTCTTTGAAGTCTGTCAGCCCCACTCACCTCACAGAGTGTTTGTTGTGGGGGAGGAAGGGAAAGGAGAATGTTAGCCACTTTGAGACTCCTTCGGGTAGTGAAAAGCGGGATATCAAATCCAAACTCTTCTTCTTCTTCTTCTTCCTGAGTAGGGCTGTGTAATATCAGCTTTTCAACACTGCAATGTATCACAAGACAAGCATTGTGATATAGCGATACATTGTGATGTTGAAAAGCAAAGGGAGGAAGACGCTGCATCAGCCCTGGCCCAGTGAGGCTCCAGAGTGAAACCACCTCAGCTCCCCCAACAGGAGCGGCAGTGGTTTCACTCTGGCACCTCGTAGGGCCAGGGCTGATGCAGCTCATTTTTTTCCAGAGGAAAGCAGAACAGTATGTTTGGCACCAGTTTGGCTGCAGGTGTTGCCAGGAGGCACACAACGCGCCATCCAACCGTCTTAGAGACTTAACTGGGATTTGGTGTTAAGCTATTAGATAAGCGCTGGAATACCCAAAAAACCAAAGCAGATTAACAACATGTGACGGTACAAAACTCTGGATCGTTTCTACAAGACTGAAGAAAAAGGAAAATAAAAATGGGGTAGGGGAAATGCTTTTATTTACACCTGACCACCGGATGGAAAGGCTCACAACATGAACAGCCCGACAGATCATGCAACAGGGAAGCCCAAACTCAGCTTTGGATGCAGCAGAGAGAAAACATGTCTCTGTGTCCTCCAGCTTCCAGCATCACCCCAACGCTCTCACACAGCTCACATAGCACAGCCCACTTAACCTTTCATTCTCCTCTCTAGGATGATGGGGAAAGGCCCAGCCATGTGTCTCTATGGCAACAGAGCAACCTCTCTCTAATGTTAAATCCCAGTACTTAACTGGCCAGCCAAAGCCATTATCTGCCAAAGAAACTTGTGTGAAGGGAGCCACAAATACCACCCTGAACGGCACCCCCACTCAAACACATAACAAAGAAATATTGTTGGTGACAAAAAATAATAATAATCATTGTATCAAATGCAAATGTCAATGATCAAATATTCACAACACATCTAGAATATCCCCTATCAAAGTCCAGAATACTGCCTATCAAACATATTTTGAGGGGAAATTGCTGGCTTGTCAGTGGCCATTGATACTGAACAGAAGCAACAAGTGACAGATTGGGGCATTCAAAAGTATGCTGCATCCTTGCCTGATAAAACAGAAGCCAACGGAACGAAACTCAAAAGTAAATCTAGCCAGACACAGACTAAAAGAATCATTATTTAATATATTACCCTTGTAAGTTAAAGAGTTGAGTTTCTGACGGCATTGATACCAGCAAAATTACATAAACTATAATATATTCACAAACCTGATCGAGAAGCGTCGAAACACTAACAATGTAATTCTGGACCACTTATCTGAGCAAGTGTATTTTTTAAAAAATAAAGTTTGACTCCTTCACCTTTCTCTTTCTGAAATCGTGTGTATGTGTGTGCAGTAAAAGATAGAAGTTGTATTCAAATATTTAATAATGGTAATTAAAAATGAAAATGACATACCCTCCCACCATTTGTGAGGAAAAATTCGGGGCAACCCCCTACCATCCCTCATATCTGTCACTGACCCCTTCCTTACCCACTCCTCCTTCCCTCCCCTCTCTTACCTTTTTTTTTTTTTTTTGGCCTCCCGCTCATGAGACGCTGCGTTTCCAGGCGATGTAAGGCTGAGCAGCACCAGGAAGACGGTGCCAGGCAGGCGGCCGGAGACAACACAGGGTTTAGAGCCCCAGGAAGGCTGCGCCAGACCTAGTGGTCACCAGAAACAACACAAGACCTAGAGTGGCCCCTGGCAGGTTACCCCAGTCCGCACTGAATCACTCACTCCACCGGCTGCCGGCTGTGTCACAAACAAATGGTACAAAAATAAAAAATAAAAACCTGGACATTTGGTAAACTTTTAAAATCTTAGAATCACAGAATCATAGAGTTGGAAGAGACCACAAGGGCCATACAGTCCAACCCCCTGCCAAGCAGGAAACACCATCAAAGCATTCCTGACAGATGGCTGTCAAGCCTCTGCTTAAAGACCTCCAAAGAAGGAGACTCCACCACACTCCTTGGCAGCAAATTCCACTGTCGAACAGCTCTTACTGTCAGGAAGTTCTTCCTAATGTTTAGGTGGAATCTTATTTCTAGTAGTTTGAATCCATTGCTCCGTGTCCGCTTCTCTGCAGCAGCAGAAAACAACCTTTCTCCCTCCTCTATATGACATCCTTTTATATATTTGAACATGGCTATCATATCACCCCTTAACCTTCTCTTCTTCAGACTAAACATACCCAGCTCCCTAAGCCGTTCCTCATAAGGCATCGTTTCCAGGCCTTTGACCATTTTGGTTGCCCTCCTCTGGACACCTTCCAGCTTTTCAGTATCCTTCTTGAACTGTGGTGCCCAGAACTGGACACAGTATTCCAGGTGAGGTCTGACCAGAGCGGAATACAGTGGTACTATTACTTCCCTTGATCTAGATGCTATACTCCTATTGATGCAGCCAAGAGTTGCATTGGCTTTTTTAGCTGCTGCATCACACTGTTGACTCATGTCAAGTTTATGCTCTACCAAAACTCCTAGATCCTTTTCGCATGTACTGCTCTCAAGCCAGGTGTCACCCATCCTGTGTTTGTGCCTTTCAATTTTTTTTGCCCAAAAAAGAGGACATGTCTGGGAAAACCTTACTTACTTTAATACTGGAGATGGAACAGCAGCAAGCTAGAGAGAGCAGAGCTTGTGACACAGCTTTCTAGCCACTATGCCCCTCAGAATTTGCTGCCTGAGGCAGCTACCTAAGTCTGCCTCATGGAAGGGCCGGCCCGGTGTGTAGGGAGAGCTTCTTGAATAAATGGTGGGATCCCTTTAAGCCTCGCTTAAAGGTTAAGCATATACTTGCCTCTGCCACCTAAAGTTGCTTAATTCTGTCGGTCCATGCCATTGAGTGAATTAAACCACTGTTCTCTGATGAGCACCAGCCACTGTTCTTAGAACAATCTTACACATTTCCTCTTTTCCATTTGTGCTCAGAGAGCACTGCAGGGAAAAAAACAAGGTGCAGAAGGCACTTTTCATCAAGATTCTCATGAAGGTTATAAACACAGTTATTCCTCATGTTATCTTGCCTTCCTCTTTTTAATGATTAAAAAAAGAAAAGGGGGGGGAAATGAGTGTGGTTAGTTCTTTTATGGGTTCAGAAGCATGATGGGGATGATAAAGGATTTTAGTGCTCATCAATTAAGGTGGTAAAAGCTGAAGACTTTTAATTAAGACAAAACACTTTAAGTACCTTAACAGCTAGCAATGAACTGTCATCCTTAATAAGAACAGAGTCTCATACTTTCTCATGCAAATGAGGCTCAGACACGTAGAAGCTGGTGCCTCACCAACAACCTTCCAAATGACTTTGACGTGGACCTGACGGACTTCTCTAACAACCCAAATAAAATTTCTCCTGCACGCTGTAGAGGCATAAATCCAGTGCGTGTTGACCATGAAGCTCTAATACAATAGATGGCACAATGCCGTAGCATTACATCAGTTTTATCACAGCTGCAGCGGCCCTCGTTGAACAGTGTTCTGAGAATTCAAAACTCCATTGCCAAATATGCCTGTGCTCTTCCGCAGTGACCCTGTACACCTTTCCAACAAGGCAGTGCACTTTAAACACTTCCAAAGCATGCACAGAAGAGCAGGGCAGACGTGTAGGCTTTGCTTTGCTTTTGCTTTCTCCTCCACCCAAAGGCTGCTGTTATATGTTGGGAAAGGCAGATCAAATCTGGGATAAATCAGGGGATGTTATCCTTCTAGGGTGGGGAGGTATAGCAAAGAATGAGAGACAAGTATTTTGATTCCCCCACCCAAGATGTGCAACCCCACCCCGAGAAACAACCCTTATTATAATTTCCCTACATATACACTTTCCCTACATATATTCTCTCTGAGCAGGAATACTCCTAAAATGTCACTTATGGCATTATTTGCTGGGAATTCTAATGGAAGTTTAAGGTGTCAAATGGCCCGGTTCAAATGTACTAAAAGCCAATCAAATGGCACTTTTTTGAAGCCGCGAAGCAGTGTGGAGGAAGGAGCATCTGGCCTGAAAAACCCGCTTTAATTGGTGCTGCTTCCTAGCAATGCTTTGTTCGATTACTGCACTGTGCCACCAACCATTTTTATCTGCCATGCTAAGCTGAGTTGCCACCAGACTCTGCTTGCACCAGTCAGAAGTGACTCCCTCTGCAAATGACTCACGTGGAGGATTATACTGTCTCTGAACCAGAGTGTACAAACAATGATACACCATTTATGCAAATAACTGTAATCACCACAAAAACACCAGACAAGGGACATGCTTTAGGTTCTGCTGCCAAAACACCAGCGTCTGTGTGCAGCAGCGTCCCTTTCCACAAAGTTCAACATTGAGCTTTGCTCACTTGAACATTGCTCAACGTTGTACTTCTCCACACAGGACAGACGTCATGTTATAAACAGGTTGTCTGTATTAGCAGTGCTTTTTTTCATTTTTCATTTTAGAAAAAAAAAGGTGCTGATACAGTGCTTTTTTCTGGGGGAACTCAAAGGTACCCAGTGTGTTAGTCAATGGTTGTCACTTACAGGCAAACAGTCCAGTAGAAAAAAGTAAGAACATCTCCCTTTCCTAAGGAAAAAAATAAATCTTATTGACAGCTCACTCTTCCTGTTGACAATCCATCGCATACAAAGAGGATGTAGGTCAATTAACTTTTGTCCCATTCTATTTATACATATTTAAGTGAAAACTCATTTCACAGAACAAGATTCTATACACACCATCAAGAAGGTGTAATGGAAAGAGTTTAAAGAGCCATTTTCACTATCTCACACTCGAGCTAAAAAAACAACCAGTCATCATTTCACACCACAACAGAGCACGGAGCATTGAGAAACACGTTCCTACCTACCTGGATGGAAGCCAAGGAATGTGCTCTCCCGATATATTTGTCAATACACAGATATTACGAAAATAAATCGAGTTTTGAGTACTTTCTCCTTGCCAGGAAAGTCACCACATACAGGTGTCCTGGAAAACCCTATTGGCCTGGGAAATGGGGAACATTACATAATATAAAATAATCTGTCAGGCCAGAACCAAACATTGCATACTGCTTGGGGGGGGGGGAGGCCCATCAATGCCAGCCGAATGTAGTCTTGTGGTGCTCACACCACCCTGCTAGGACAACCATTTTTAAAAGTGTCCCTACACTGTTCAGACACCAGCTCCTGCCTTCACCTATTCCCTTCCCCACATTTCTGCCTGAAACAAGCCCATTTACCCTTCCTGCGTGACAGAGAGGGCACTGAGCCCCATATACCCCCCAACTGTTCTCCTGTAACTTCTAGTCATAAACTGTCATCAGGTATTGAGTATGAATTTGTGAAGGGACACTCATGCATGAGTGGGCTACCCCTGCCCCCTAGATACCAGTGCTCACATTGTATCAACAGCCAATGTGCACACATGGGGTTCTTTCTGCAGGATACAATCCTTGGTCAATCAGGAGCATATGACCAGAGGACCTCCTTCAACTGATGCTGATCACATGTCCGTTGAAAGCATGACTGAAGTGTGAGTCACTGCCTCGGGCCTGGGGCTAGCCTGCTTGTGCACAGGAGTCCCTTCGCATGTTCATATCAGGCAGCTAGAATCAGTGGCAGATCTTCATACTCTGGCACCGGGGGCAGGGAGCAGGCATCGGCGGGGCTGGCATGCACCCTGGGGGCGTGGCGCGCCGCCCGCAGTGGTGTGGCGTGCGTTCTGGGGGCACGTTCTCCCATTGCCCCCCCTTCCTCCGCCCTGGCTAGAATGGGATATAGCGAACACATGCTCTGATCATGTTGGCCTGGGCATGTTGTTCAGATGCCTGATTATCATCTTCCAAAGCAACTACTCTATTCCAAACTTTAAAATGGAAAGCATAATGCTGGTGGCCAGCAAAAGAGGTTTAAAGACATTCTCAAGGCAAATCTAAAAAAAAATGTAGTATAAACACATTGGGAAGCATTGGCCTGCGAGCTCTCCAATTGGAGAACAGCCTTTGCCAAAGGTGTCATGGGCTTTGAAGACACTCGAACTCAGGACGCAAGGGAGAAACGAGCTAAGAGGAAGGTACATTTGGCAAACCCTCACCATGATCAACTCCCAACCGGAAACCAATGTCCCCAATGTGGAAGGATGTGTGGATCCAAGAACTGGCCTCCACAGTCGCTTACAAACTCACTGTTAAGATCGTGTTCATGGAAGACAATCTTACTCGGCTATGAGTGATCGCCAAAGAAGAAGACGAAGACATGCTCTGATGCCACTGCAATTCATTGGACATTCTACAATTATGGAAGACAGCAAAATACAGTTGAGTGCTGTCACATCCATCACCTTTTGTATTATTAGATATTACTAGGGGAAGGGGAGGAAAGGAGAGGAAGAGAGACAGGGTTGTTGCTCTTGGCAGCCACGGATCTTTTCAGTCTCATACAAAAATCTCCCATTTCTTCTTCTGTACAAAGTTTCTCTGAATGAACTGAAGGTGCCATTCAGTGATTGATGACTGGTAAGCAACAGGCAGATAGAAATTATTCCAATTTTATTACTTTCTTTATATATTGCTATTAATGCAGAACAACTAAAATTAGATGCTCAAGGAGCCAGTTCACTTTTTAAAATATGAAGTTTTTCCACACATAACAGTGTGTTTACAATGAATATTTAATCTCAAAACAAACAGGAAAACAAAAAAGAGCACTTTTTCAGGAAAAAAGCAGACATACTAGCTAATTTTTTTTCCACTTCATGAATTACCATTGGATATGTTTATGCCATCCACGGAAGCTGAGAAAATGCTGTCTAGGAGAGGTTTTCAAGCACTTAGGAAGACACCGGGGGTGCGGGTGGGGTGCCACAAGTGAAAGTCACACAGTCCAAAAGGAAATGGAGGAAAATTATCACCTATCAAAGTGCTTAAATAGGTGTTCACTAAACATGATGGTAAACTGCTGTGAAGTCAAGTTATCAACAGCATATTTAGTATTTCGGTTTTGTGTGCCAGATGTTACTCTGGTTTTGAACCACATATAGTCCTTACACACGCGCACACACACACACACACACACAGAGAGAGAGAGAGAGAGAGAGATGCAAGTTTTCTTTATAAATAATACAGAAATAGGCAGAAATATTACAAATATAAAAGTGAACTCCTATCTACCCTAAGCTTGGGGTAGATACATTGGACTAGCCAAGGCCCACATCCTGATTCCATACCAGTCCCCATCCCAGGTTCCCAAAATATAGAATTTCCCCCAGCATCTGTAATCCTGCACAACTTGTGACACACCAAACATGTTTGGATGATATCTTGATTTCTCTTGCATGTGATGGGGAAGCAACAGCATGGTTTTCTCCCTAGTCCACTTGACCCCATTTCTGAAGCCACCGGACATCCGCACATGGGTGTACGATTTGAATAGGGTGCACACATCTGCTGTACATGTGAATCACACAGTTGGTGCCTGGGCACGCTGGAATTTACACTTGTGTACCCTTGTTCAATTGCTGCATCCATGTGTGGTTGCTCAGTAGGACAACTACAGCCACTGGGTTAGGCATGCCGCGGGCACACCATCTGAGCTGAGACCTTGTCAGTTTCATGAAGCTGCTTGCTTCCCCTTAATTTTGCTCCCTTTCACCTGAAGCGAACATTAAAACCATCCTGCTTCTGACACTGCCACCACCATCAACACATCAATCTCCTCTTATTCCTTCTCAGAGGCAAGATTCTAAAACAATATCACACACACACTCCTTCAAACAAATGCCTTTTCCAAACACAGCATACAGCTGTATTGACTTAATGGTTTTGCTGATCTGGGCCTTTTATACTGAAAGCCTTTGTTAGTGACTTTATGGGAAGTTGAGATCAGCGCTTATATGCGGGTCTAGGGGCGGGTGAGACTCTTCATAAAGACATACTATTATCTATATTTCAAACTGCACATGTGACTGCTCATGCAACCAAAAGAGCACCATTCACTCACATAAGAGAGGTAGCAGCAGGCTTGGGAAAACCCCAAGATTTGCAGAAGTATACACACACAAGTACATTGTTGGGAAAGAAGTCTCTAAAAGCAGCAGAAGAAAAACAACCACAAGCAGCTCAATGAGGACTGAGTATGCTCTGTAGTTGTGGAATGCTGACCGGCGGTTGCAGAAGCAGGAAATGGCTGGGAAAAGAAATGAAATGGGAGTTGCTGGAATGGAAGTGCCAACAGGCAGCACTTTATACTGCAACATCGTGTTGCAAGACCCTCTTGTTTGCTAATATACAGTAAGCCTGGAACTTAGGCGCATTTAACCTGTGTGCATTCAGCTTCACACACGTAGCAAAAGGGGGGCAAAGCTCTGTGAAAAATGACTTCGGCAGTTCCACCCGCCATTGAACACAATGTGTTTTGACGATACACAATTTTGGCTTTAGCTGCAAACCCCAGAACGTAACCCCAACGTAAGTTGCGGGCTTATTGTACATTTACAAGTAAACGTATTTAAAAGGCATTTCCCCCATCATCTTCCAAAAAAGCAGAATAGAAACAATATGGAGATGGTTGTTTTACCCAAGACAGGTACCAGAACATAGGGACAGTGGAGCATATGAGCTACTAAAACAGAGACATTTGCTACATGCAATATATTTGCTTTTCCCAGACAGTTACAGGCCAATTAGAGAAATTTCTTGTCTCCTTTGAATTTTTACCGCTGAAGTGCTTTCGTACCTCTGCAAGATAACAAGCCCCTGCTGCGGATTCAACATCAACGAGAGGCAATCAAAGGTGTTTGTGTCCATTCTAGCTCAGTGCAAAGAATCCTTGTGGCATCAGAAAGCAATGGTTTGTTATTCAATATTTCTTTTCCACAGTGTGGGCCTGAAAATGCAGGTTCTTCTCGTAATTTTGCAATCTAAGAGGACCTTCCTAAAGCAATCTCCATTCTACCTTAGCTCTGGGCCCTCAGGCAAGCAAACTGATAGTGAAAGTGTTCCCTCCTTCAGAAGTCATGCTTTGCAATCTTACCTCCCACAGAGACTCTGAAACGATATACAGTATGTGACAAGTGTGACCTTGTCAGACCTCATCAAGTTTGGGAAGTAAAGATTACTGTTCTCAAATGAGTCCAGCCACACTTTTGGATTCTCTGCTTCTGAAACACGGCATTCCTCACTGAGGCTGCAATCCTCTACAAACTTCACTGGGAGGAAGTCCTACCTAACTGAATGGGGTTTACTTCCCTCACGGTTGGTGAGGGAAAAGTTATACCCCACTGTTGAGTCAACCACACACAGTTCCTTCTGAGTAAGAAAAGAAAAAAAAACCACATACAGGCAATGTGTTAAATGTGATGTTTAGTTTGACCCTTAGTTGATGTTGGCACAAGACCAAAACAAGCAGAATGAGACCCAGAACCCCCTGAAAAATCATCCACAGGAGCTTCATGGTTTGAAGCTGGGAACTTAACCTACCAAGCGACCACAGACTGTTTTGGCCAAGGTTTGAGAAGCCTATTTAGGCAGAGAAGAGAAGAAGAAGGAGGAGGAGGAGGAGGAGGAGGAGGAGGAGGAGGAAGAGGAGGAGGAGGAGGAGTTTGGATTTGATATCCCGCTTTATCACTACCCGAAGGAGTCTCAAAGCGGCTAACCATCTCCTTTCCCTTCCTCCCCACAACAAACACTCTGTGAGGTGAGTGGGGCTGAGAGACTTCAGAGAAGTGTGACTAGCCCAAGGTCACCCAGCAGCTGCATGTGGAGGAGCAGGGACGCGAACCCGGTTCCCCAGATTACGAGTCTACCGCTCTTAACCACTACACCACACTGGGGGCTATGCAGCATCATGCCATTGGGCTGAAACCTACCAGTTGGGTAGATGGAGAATAAATATCAGGAAACAGCTGGCCTTATAGCCTTGCCTGGTCAAGACAGCAGAACCTTTGCCTGCTGCACACATGTATTTTAAGCACCTTGAACACTCTTAAGCAGCATACAAATGCCTGGGATTATATCCGGTTGTTTGAGCACTTTTTGGGGTGGGGTGGGGGAATGACTAGCAATTTAAGGCTTGTTTGGCAGAGTCTGTTATGCTTCTCAGGCAGTTACTGTACTGAAAGACACCCCAAGAACTGATAAAAACAAACTGCCCATAACTGACATTGTGTCAAATAGGAGCTGCAGGAAGAGAGTTTCTGCAGGCTGATAGACTGCCAGGGAAATATTTGAACAACCTCCTCCTGTGAAATGATCAAGTCTGTTCTTGACTGGATTGTCGGGGTGTGGGTAGGGGGGAGGGAATGGCCAGTAATTGCAGAAGGCCTTTGCATTTTGCAGTGATACTGATGCAGTGTAGGCGGCTCAGGAGTTCCCAGGTCAGGAACATGAATCATAACAGTCCACTCTGTATGGATGTTGCACAACAGTAAAGTGGCTCAAAAATAACCAACAACGGGGTGGGGTGGGGTGGGGGAGGAAGGCACCCCAACCCTGGGAGAACTAATTTACAGTTAATGTTGCTGCTGAGTTTAAAGGACAGGGCGAGGAAATCTGGGTCAGGAAGTTCCATTCATTTGCAGGGCTTAATTTTTTTTATTATTATTATTATTTTGCAAACCGTGAGCCACAAGGGGACTAGTGCCGAAAGAGATGAGATAATTAAAAGCGCTTGCGTGAGCCCAAAGTACCCACCCACAAGGGAGGCTTCCTGCTGAGTGCAGGCTCCTAGGCAGACAGTTTGCAAGGAAGGGGCTGAGGGGATTGATGAATCATTGCAGCATTGTCAGAGAACAAGTACAGGGAACCTAAAGTTTTTGTGTTACAGTTGTACCTCGTGTTGCGTTCGCTGCGGGTTGCGAACGGCACGGGATACAAACGCGCCGAACCCGGAAGTAACGGAACGGAGTACTTCCGGGTTTGGCGGGTCGCGCATGCGCAGATGTGTGCAGTGACGTCACGCACATGCGCAGACGCACCGAATCGCGACCCATGCATGCGCAGAAGCGGCATTGCAGACTTATCTTTTTTTTTTTAAAGAATTTATTAAGTTTTACAAAGTAACAAAAAATAACAGAAAAACAATACAAACAAATACAAAGTAGAAAAACAAAAAAAAAAGAAAACATGAAAAAACACAATTATCACATATCTTAATCTTATTCTAAATCTTCTTCGGGGGGACCTCCCCCGTCCTTTCTCCAGCGTTCAATTCTAATTTACTTTAGTAACTTTGTAACTCTTTTTTAACCATTCATCTTAACTCTTCAAGTTCAGTCTATCATCTTATCTTATCTCAATAAACTTAATTATATATTCAAAACAATAATTGCTTTAATAGCAAACACCAAATCTTACTTTCTTATTTACTGTTCTGCTCTAACATTAACTAGCTAACACCTTTATTTGTCTCTGATTTCACTTCAAAAGACCAATTTTTCACGATATTGCAAATAGTCCTTAAATTTCTTCCATTCATCTTCCACCTTCTCCTCCCTCTGGCATTGCAGAATTATCACGATACGAACGGGGCTCTGGAACGGATCCCATTCGTATCTAGAGGTACCACTGTACATTATTTCTTAGTGAGCAGTGCTGAGCAGAATACTGCTACATGATCTGCCTTATCTTTCCGCAAGTCAACATTTTCAATGCTGATGAAAACTGAAGATTTAGGGAGGGATTCTGCAACACCTCTCTGTCACGTGTCACTGTCCTTTTCTTGGTTCCCTCCTGTCAGGAGGCATTCTCAAATGAATTGTTCTGCTGACTTGCCCCCTCTTTTGCAGGTACACTGAACTGGCAGAGAAATTGAGTCAGTGGGGTGTGTGAAAGGGATTCTACATAATTCCTGCCCCCCCCCCCATAAGTGCATTTAGTATACACAGACAGGGGAAAACCTACGCAAGGGCTCATAGGTCCTGTAGGAAAACAGGGAATAACATTTAGTCTTATGCGCATTAGAAGTAGACCTATTCAACTCAGTGAAAACTGTGCCTCAGTTCTGAG
The DNA here is from genome assembly GCF_009819535.1 of Lacerta agilis. Taxonomy (NCBI): domain Eukaryota; kingdom Metazoa; phylum Chordata; class Lepidosauria; order Squamata; family Lacertidae; genus Lacerta; species Lacerta agilis. The sequence goes on along the minus strand of NC_046315.1, from coordinate 95,174,395 downwards.
AAGTCAAGGATGGATGGATGAATTCTGTATACCACCCTTCGTCTGAAGATCACAGTGCAGTTCACAGCAGAAAAATACAAAATGAGAACACAAAATATATAAGAAAACAAAAACAAAAAATAGCGCGCGCCCCCCAAACACGTTTTAAAAGCCATAGAATGTTAATACTCCAAAGGCCTGGCCATGAAGAAGCATTTTTGTCTGGCACCTAAAGATATGTAACGAAGGTGCCAAGGAAGCCTCCCTGGGGAGGGCATTCCACAAGCCGGGAGCCACCACAGAAAAGGCCAGTTCTCCTGTTGCCACCCCTAAGGACCTCTCATGGAGGAAGCACACAAAGAAGGGCCTCAGATGAGGATCGTAGGGTCTGGGGTCGGTTCATATGGGGATAGGCGGTCCTTGAGGTATTGCAGTCCTGAGCTATTTAAGGCTTGATAAGTCACAACAAGCACATGGAACTGGGCCTGGAAACCCAGCCAGATGGATGGGGTATAAATAAATAAATAAATAAATATTATTATTATTATTATTATTATTATTATTATTATTAATTGGGAGCCAGTGCAATCAGGCCTACCGACCAAATTCAGCACCAGCTGAAGTTTCCAAAGCCTCTTCATAGGCAGCCCTATGTATAGCACATAGCAGTAGTCTAATCGAGAGGCTACCAGAGCATCAACAACAGAGGTTAGGCCATCCCTGCCCAGATAGGGGCACAACTGGGCCACCAGCCAAAGCTGATGGAAGGCACTCCGCACCACTCGGGCCACCTGACATGCTGGTGTCAAGCAGGACTAGAGAACATCTGGACCTTCGGACGTTGTTGGATTACAATTCCTACTTCTCTGGCTGCTCGCTGTGCTGGCTGGGGCTGAGGTCACTTGAGAGCCTAAGAACACCTGAAGAATCACATGTTCTCCATCCCTGGTGTAGAATTCTGTAGCAGCATAGAGGACATGGTCCAAATAACAGGGGCGTGGCAAGGGGGGCAGGGGGTGGGCCGCCCCGGGTTCCATAATGGAGGGGGTGACAAATTATGAAGGAACAATTTTTTGGGGAAAAAAATTGGGGAAAAAATTGATTTTTTTTTAAATGCCTGCTCTGAAGTTCTTATCTCACTACACTAGGGATTATATAGCTATATATGAAATTTCATGCATATCGGTTAATATCTTGACCCTCCTCCACCAAAATAGCTGTTCACTTGGCTGTTTTCCTATGTCATGAAGGCTGGAATTTCAGTTCAGAGAACACTTACTGTTCCCAACCCTAACCCTGTGGAAAGCCATCAAATTAGACTTTAATTTGATTTTGAGATGTTTTTAGGAGGTGATTTAATTATTGTTTGATTTTATACCAATGTTATGTATCTGATGTTAGCCACCCTGAGCTCGACTTCGGCCGGGGAGGGCGGGATATAAATAAAAAGTTTTTATTATTATTACTTATTATTCCTTTGTAAGAAAATATTATATAACGTAAAACCATTTTTGCGGGGGGGGGGGAATCAATGGGGGTGTTGACAAGAAATTTTCCACACTTGACCCTCCCATGCCTCTTGGGGGGGGGTGACAAAAAATTTTTTGCCCCCGGGTACCAATTTACCTTGCTACGCCCCTGTTAACAGTAACTATATTCTGAAGCCTGGGTTGTATTTATTAATGTAACTAAAATTATTAGTTGTTTTCCCTGGTTTCAGAGATAACTTTATGCCTTGGTGCAGCTTGTCTGTATAGCCACACACAAACTGGAAGATTAACAAAATAAATGAATAGCAGCAGTGAATAAATATGAAAAGCAGGTTCTTATTATGACTTTCTGCAGCAAGAATAAACATATTTAATTAACTTTAATGGTAATCAGCTCTAAAGAAAATGTAAGGAAACAGCCTAGCAGTGAAACCTTCCACCTGCACAGGAAGCCAGCCTGGCCTGCCCCTGATGGGAAACAGCTCTCTGCCAAGCAGGGAACTAATGAATTAGTGTCTTCCGGAGCTCCATGTCTGATCTGATTCTCTTTAAGTTTATAAAATTAGCAATCTACTGCTCACAGGAAAAACTGCCAAGATCCAAAGTCGGCCTGTGCCACACAGTCAGCAAAAACAGCTCATTGCTGGAATTCAGATTTGCTTCTGTCAAGAAAACAAAGCAATTGGCTGCGTGTCTCTTTCACTGCCATACATCTGCAATATTTCTGATTTAATTTTACAGTGGAAATGTGATATCACTCAAAAAAGGGGGTCCTCTGTGTTCAGTTAAAATGGTGTTTTTTTTTAAAAAAAATCTCTGATTAAATCAAGGTTCCTTCAATATGAAAAGACCTGAGCATCTTGCAGAAAAAAAATATCACCAGCTTCAAAATGATTGATGGTCCCTGCTGGATGGAGAGACGAGGATGCAATGAACAAGCAGGCACTTTTGCAGGTAGTTTTAACCCATGAAAGAAAAGGAAGGGAAGGGAGTCTTCTTTTAAAAATACATGCATTTATCTTCTATAAAAGCATTCGCCTTTTTGTTTGTTCCAAGGGCACCAAGTGAAATTATACTGAAACTAATCAAGACTGCAAAGGGATAGTTAACAAGAGGTTTTATTAACACTGTTACAACTTCCACAGGAAAGTGAGAAAAGGAAGAATGGCAGAGTGCCCATTCCACAACGAATATCAAATGAATATGAAGAGGAGCATCAGAGTTAGGTGAGACAATTGTATTTTGCTGAGCAACTGTTGCAGTAGATTAGTACAAGCATGGGCAATCTGTTCAGGATCTGCAGAGTCACTTTCTTCTCTCAAAGTTTAGGGATACACACACACAGAGAGAGAGGGGGGGTATATATTGCATACAGCCTAAGGTACAAAAAGCACAGCATCTTAAAAAGCAGAGACATCACCTTGCCAACAAAGGTCCATATAGTCAAAGCTATGATTCTCCCAGTAGTAATGTATGGAGGTGAGAGATGGACCATAAAGAAGACTGATCGCTGAAGAATTGATGCTTTTGAATTATGGTACTGGAGGAGACTCTTGAGAGTCCCATGAGCTGCAAAAAGATCAAACTTACCCATCCTTAAAGAAATCAGCCCTGAGTGCTCACTGGAAGGACAGATCCTGAAGTTGAGGCTCCATTACTTTGGCCACCTCATGAGAAGAGAAGACTCCCTGGAAAAGACCCTGATGTTGGGAAAGATGGAGGGCACAAGGAGAAGTGGATGACAGAGGATGAGATGGTTGGACAGTGTTCTCGAAGTGACTGGCATGAGTCTGACCAAACTGCGGGAGGCAGTGACAGATAGGCGTGCCTGGTGTGCTCTGGTCCATGGGGTCACGAAGAGTCAGACACGACTGAACGACTGAACAACAACAACATATAGCCACACATAGTTAGAGGCTCTAACTATGTGTGGCTATATGCTCCTTAGCCTTGTACGTACTGTATATGCAATATGGCTTACAAAATCCTGATGGATAAATAATAAAATTAATGCATCTAATGTCAGCAAACAAAATCCAACCCCAGTAAATAGAGGGGGGGGGGACACAATCAACCAGCAAAAACAGGAGCAGGCGGGAAATAAAACTCAAGGCAGAGTTCAAAACATGTGCCATTTTGTCCCAAAACTTATAGGAAGATACAATGACCTCTTCAGACAGCAGCCCAGGCTTTGCTCCTACCAGTCATTGATCTCATTGATTTGCAGCAAGACTTTCCCAGTTGATTTTAACGGTTGTAAAGGGGGGGGGGGGTAATCCAATGTGCCACCACCCACAATCGGCTAGTTAGATTTAAGATCCCATTGGCATTAAGGTAGACATCCCGTTAATCAGACTCAATCTCAATTAGAGCTAATGAGAACGATCGTTCTGCAATGATAGGTTAGGTGGAATTTCCTAATAATTGCTATATGTCTAAAAATCCAATTAACATCTATGGAACCAGTTTCTGACAACTTAAAATACCTTCTTCCAACATCCTCTCTCTCTCTCTCTCTTTGTGCCCCCCCCCCCCAAATGCATAGCTGTATAAAAGAACTGTGCTTGCATGTGACAAATTGCCAAGCCACATGAAAAATTAATTTCTCATGCATCTTTGGCTGCATCTGTTGACCTTTGGTGACTAATGTACCACTTTGGGATTTAGTGCAACATTCCAAGTCCCTGTACAGTTTTAAAGCTCCAGTTTGTATAAAAACAAAAGGTTTGAAGACAGCCTCCTCTTTCTTTTCTGGAAGTAAATATTCCACTCACCTAATAAATATTTGTAGTAGATTGATCATCTGCCTTTTAACCAATAAATTGATTTGCAGATCACCAAACCCTCAATATTTGCACCTCTGGGAAAATAGTAATGGAAGCAAGGGATAATTTATAATATTAAAAACAAAAGCCTCCAATTTTCTAAAACAAAAAATAACATATAGAATAATACAGCTTCATTCAATATAGTGATTAAACAAATTGTGCTATGCAATCCTAGGTGGAAAGAAAGTGCATCCTAACATATCCAAATTATTGGATCCTCCCCCAGTTATAGAACATACAGGTGAAACTCGAAAAATTAGAATATTGTGGAACGGTTCATTTCTTTCAGTAATTCAACTTACTGGTAAAAGGTGAAACTAATATATGAGATAGACTCATGACGTGCAAGGCGAGATGTCAAGCCTTTATTTGTTATAATTGTGATGATTATGGCATACAGCTGATGAGAACCCCAAATTAACAATCTCAACTTTGGGGTTTTCATCAGCTGCACGCCATAATCATGACAATTATAGCAAGCAAAGGCTTGATATATCTCGCTTTGCATGTCATGAGTCTATCTCATATATTAAACTCCAGTAGCTAATGAAAACAATTGCTTACATAAATGGACTTTTCCACAATATTCTAATTTTTCGAGTTTCACCTGTATATTCTCTGTTGTCTGAGAATGAATAATATCAGAACTAACAAAAGCAAATTATATGTTTCAACATTCATAGTTGCCTTTATCACCAGGTGGTGATCTCAAACACTTCATTTTGCAAATGAGGTCTATTGAAATCAAATTTCTGTTTTCTTCAACTATGCCTGTTCCAGGCTACGGCAGTATTTATGTATTAGTTTTAGAGAGCCAGCATGATGCAGTGACTATAGAGGTGGCTATAGACTGCAACTGACCAGACTCAGGTTCAGATCTCACTTGGTGACCTTGGGCAATCCATTCTCTCTTAGGCAGAAATCCTATGCAGAAGAACCCAGCATAAATTAAGCCTGTGTTAAAGAAACTGGCTCCAAATTCCCTTCAGCAGTGGGGCTACTGCGGGCTGAGCTGAAAAACAAATCTCTAAATTAGAGTTTGAGTTACGTGATCCAGTTTGAGTTACACCACCTGTATTTCTGCCACCTTCATTTATGTCGAGTTTCGAGGTCATGTGACTGAGCTGATCAGACTCAGTATCCAGCCTTAGTCTCCCCTCTCTGGTTCTGCCCCCATGATGGCATTTTTACAGGGCTTAAACACTGGCTTAGGACAGCAGGTTGGGTTGAACTGGCTGAGCTGGATTGGGGGAGATATGCTGGCATATCTCCAACTGAGCCAAGGATGAGCATTTTGCTGCTATAGCTCAGCTGCGCTGGGAACCTTCCAGCTCAGCCAGAGATCCACAGCATCCTAACCCTTCTCTTCCTGGTGGATCTTATTACAGAATTGTTCAGGGAGTCTAACCTTCCTCATGGTTGAGGGGTTAAAATGGATGAAACCATGCCTGCTACCCTATTATGAAAGAATATGGTTTGCATTAACCATGGTTAATATCAGTGCACACATAAACCACAATTGAAACTATCAAGGAAAAATGGGGTGGAAATTTGCCCCAGAGCTGGGAGGAAGATGTGTGTGCATGCATTCCTCAGACTGTATCACAATTTGCAAACCATGGTTTTCAGGGAGTCGGTGTCGAACCCTTGCCTTTCATATCAATAGACCTAGAATCACAGTTTGCATTAGCTCACATAGGCTTTTAGCACTGCATAAGAACAAGAATAGTTCAGAAAAATATGAGGAAAAAGAACAAGAGAAAAGCAAGTAGTGATGGGAGAGTTAAATATATTAATGCTAAAACAACAAGCTTAAAGTGCTGCTGCAAATGAAGGAAAATGAGGTGTGTGTTGCTACAAGACCAGAAGTTGCCTAGTGAGGTATCTGAGTAGATATTCATGGTAAACCAAAGTAACAGAAGGAAGCGAGAAACTGGGAAGGCAGGTGAAGAAACCAGAGGCAGCAAAAGGGTCCATTTTAAAAGGGAGGTGGGGGATGCACCTTATTAATTCACTTAACAGTCTTTCCAAACCACTTTTCAAGATAGCTAGAAGCAATAAATTATTCCTGTAAAAGAATGGAATATAGTCCTGCCCTGTAGGGGAGAAGAGAACCAGTCTTTGGCTCATCTATGTGAAGGCCCTTCAGGTATCTCAAGGGTGTTATCATGTCCCCTCTCAGTCTTCACTGCTCCAGGGGAAAGAAAATGTTTACACCGCATTTTTACCCAATTGCATATACCACAGTCCTCCACGTGCCCCGGCGCTGGCACAGAAAGTCCTTGAACAAGCACCATGTTTAGCATTCTTGCACCTGAATTTTCCTGAGATGAACAACTGCCACTTAAGCATTCCCATCATTGCTGATCCTCTCTTCCTCACTCCACCCACCACCCACCAGCAATGGAACATAGACCTTCCTGGAGATGGTGACTATCCGGTGCCTAAGGTGCACCCAGAGAGGGGAGCCCTACAGTCTTGCCACCAGCTTCTGAAGGTCTCTGGTATTGTAGAAAGGGCTGCTGTATTTGCCCCGTTCAACTGAGACAGGATAAATTTTCATAGGGGGTTTTCTTCTGTTTTCTCTGCTTAAAAAAATGCAAAATGATACAGAAACTGAGATTCACCCATCCCTCTCTAAAAACCTGTGCAATTGAATCGTCACACATCTAGGCTGAGTTCCACTGCTTGAGAACATCAGTATAACAGCATACACACAAAAAATACCTTTTTGAGGGAGATGAAAACAGGCCACTCCAATGACAATCTAATATTGCCATTTGCATTTGACAACTGAGTCGCAGAGAGCTGACTAGAAGACAGCTGGTACAAAACATGTGAATCTCATCTAGAGTAACGACTAAAATTTCACTACAATGAAAATTCAATTTAGATGTTTTCTCCTCGGGCAAAGGATCAGAACAATTTCTAGGGAAGCCAAGAATTTTTATTTGCAGTAGACTCCAAGTCCATTCCACAACCAGTTCCTCCCTAGCTGAAACCTAGGATTATGCACTGCTTTCTGTAGAAATATGTCAGCAAAATCAACAAACGCCATTTTTGTCCTGCAATTGAATACAGAATTGTCATGATTCTCTGTCCTTGCTGAAGTTCTAGGGTACACATGCAGCTCCTATGATCATATGGACATTCTCAAATGGGGGTGTATATCCCCATTTCATTTGCTTTATTTATATATCACCTCATTGCATTTGCAGAGTTTCCCCAATTTAGGAATGAACTGGATAGTTTGTACTCATCCATAGCTCCCTGTATGCCTTAGTGCTCCTGCCAAACGTTTGGTTTGGGATAATGATCTTTAAAAACACTGTTGTTATTGTTCAGTCGTTCAGTTGTGTCCAACTCTTCGTGACCCCATGGACCAGAGCACGCCAGGCACGCCTATCCTTCACTGCCTCCTGCAGTTTGGTCAAACTCATGTTAGTAGCTTCGAGAACACTGTCCAACCATCTCGTCCTCTGTCGTCCCCTTCTCCTTGTGCCCTCCATCTTTCCCAACATCAGGGTCTTTTCCAGGGAGTCTTCTCTTCTCATGAGGTGGCCAAAGTACTGGAGCCTCTACTTCAGGATCTGTCCTTCTAGTGAGCACTCAGGGCTTGAACTAAATAATCTAGAAACAGTTAGGAAATCTTTCCCATCCCCACCAACCCAACTCCTAGAGTATCTGGCAAGTGGTTGTTTTTTCTCTCTCAAGGTTTACTTTAAACAGCAGCTCTCCCAGCACTGGCCAAATACCTTAAGCCTCTTGTCTTTTTCAGATGCTAGATTTTGAGCTCACTTTGCAGCAATCAGTCATCACTGCTCCCAAGCACGCAAGAAAAAAAGGGTGGAAGGTCCTGACCTAGATTTCAGTCCATGAGAGTCAGCATCAGAACACAGACATTGGCCTTTCTAGAAGGAAATTGCACGACAGAGTGAGTGAGGAAGGTACTATTGAATTTTAACATATTTTCAGCCAGGGACAAAGCAGTGGACAGGGGGAGGGGGGGACTTTCCTTAACCTTTTGTCTTCATTGGTTTGTGTAATAATAAACTCCTAACAAAAGGAAAAGTAGTTTTTTTAAATAATGATAATAAGAAGAAACTGCTGCTGTTAGCAGAGAAAGTAGCTATATTATGGTTTATAATTAGTGAGAAAGAATGTCACCATTGAATACACCATTACATTTTATTGACAAAGTCTGGGGAAGTTAGCCTGTGTGTTACTATTTCTTAATAATATTTTCATAATAGTCCACCCCATCACACACACTTTGGGTGGCATAGATGAGTGGGAGGAGATCGTAGACTCAGCATACTGGCCAACAAATGTAGGCCATTCCATTTCCATAATTGATTGATAAATTCAAATGTATATCAGCAGCACAATATGTGAAAAAATAATGCATTTGTAGTCTATATTCCCTCAATTACAGGAATAAACCATCTGCTTGCACACTCTCAGGTTATAATTCAAGTCTATTAAAATTATTATTTGTGATTACCTAACACACGTAGCCTTTGAATCATTCTATCAACTTTTTCTGTATTCATTCAACTTCCAGATAAGTTTTCATTAACTATTTCTCAGAAAGTAAATATGTAATTCTGCAAAATGAGCATGTTATATTGCTGGATAATTTATCCTCCTACCAACAGCTGCTTCACAGTGGTAAATGACAAACCGGCAATTCATTTGAGTCAACAATAAAAGGAATAGTTGTTCACATTCAAATTCATCTCAAGCTGTTAATGGGCATTGTGTAATGGCAGAGACCTGCGTGTGTGGTTGATCCACCATCAGTCACGTAAGATGGCAAGTAAGATGAGACCTACTGGATCAGACCAAATATCTACCTTCTCACACTGGTCAACCAGATATGTATGTGAATCCCACAAGCAAGACATGAATGTGATAGCACTAATGCATAACTCCCAGAACAGGAGGCCTATCAACTAGTGACGAAAGGGCATGTGTAGGTAGATCACACTTCTATTTCTCTTTATTATCACGATCCAGGAATCCTCAGACTGTCTTGCTACCTCAATTTTGTCAAGGGATTTAAAAAAGAAACAAGCTATAGGCTTCAAAATAAACAACTAAACCAATCTAGTTTAAATTTGTCATTGGTGAACTCAGGCCACTTTATACCTTAGATATGAGTCTATCTACATTTACGAAAGGCTGGACTGGATGAATCCCAAGCCGGAATTAAGATTGCCGGACGAAATATCAACAACCTCAGATATGCTGATGACACAACCTTGGTGGCAGAAAGTGAGGAGGAATTAAATAACATTTTAATGAGGGTGAAAGAGGAGAGAGCAAAATATGGTCTGAAGCTCAACATAAAAAAAACTAAGATCATGGCCATTGGTCCCATCACCTCCTGGCAAATAGAAGGGGAAGAAATGGAGGCAGTGAGAGATTTTACTTTCTTGTGCTCCATGATCACTGCAGATGGTGACAGCAGTCACGAAATTAAAAGACGCCTGCTTCTTGGGAGAAAAGCAATGACAAACCTAGACAGCATCTTAAAAAGCAGAGACATCACCTTGCCAACAAAGGTCCGTATAGTTAAAGCCATGGTTTTCCCAGTGGTGATGTATGGAAGTGAAAGCTGGACCATAAAGAAGGCTGATCGGCAAAGAATTGATGCTTTTGAATTCTGGTGCTGGAGGAGACTCTTGAGAGTCCCATGGACTGCAAGAAGATCAAACCTATCCATTGTGAAGGAAATCAGCCCTGAGTGCTCACTGGAAGGACAGATCCTGAAGCTGAGGCTCCAATACTTGGGCCACCTCATGAGAAGAGAAGACTCCCTGGAAAAGACCCTGATGTTGGGACAGATTGAGGGCACAACGAGAGGGGGATGACAGAAGATGAGATGGTTGGACAGTGTTCTCGGGGCTACCAACATGAGTCTGACCAAACTGCGGGAGGCAGTGGAAGACAGGAGTGCCTGGCGTGCTCTGGTCTATGGGGTCACGAAGAGTCGGACACGACTAAGTGACTAAACAACAGCAGCAGCAGCAGCAGCAGCAACAACATATGCAAAGTGAATTCAACAAACAGCTGTTTGCAAACACATGTGCTAGTCAGTAAGTGACCAAAGGTATCTGTTGGGCATACTCAATGTTATTTGGGTTCGCTGCTGTGCAGTTAACCCTGCATTTCTGAGATCCAAATTAAAAGTTATACTGAAACCTCTCTGACAACAAATAACTTTGGATTGGCTGGCATCTCTTCTAATCACCACTTTGCCTTTCGGCACTTGGTGATGGGCATCTGATTCAGTGAAGTGACTCCAGTGAAATATGTTGCATTTGAGGTGACTCTTGGTAATGTGAAGGTCCTGCCTGTGGTGATCTCCGATGGCTTGTTCACAATGCAAGAATCACCACTTCATATTTTGGCCACCAAGTGGAGAACATGCATCTGTAAGGCTTTTTAGTCTGCATGAGTCTCTAAGAAGGAAAAATATATTTTCTCTGTGTTAGATTTGGCTTTCTTTACTCTGCCCGCCCGCCATGTGATAAATTATCAATGAAGAGAGATATGCACACTGCTTGTGATAGGTGCATAAATTTAGTAAATTACAGATTGTGCAAACAAAGCTGCTTGGCATTGTCATATTATAATTGAATAAAAGCTTCCTAATTCGGATACTTGTACTTGTGTCCCAACAGAATCTTCTCCTTGTTCCCTGTTAAAACAATAAATTTAAAGCAAAGAGCTTAATGGTATTCTTTTTTAGTCCAAACTGATGGAGTGAAGTAATTGCTTTTTTGGTGCTCACATATCTCCAGCTTAGATGGCTTTACAAGCAGAGCACTTTAGCCTAAGAACAAATGTATGAATATGTAGTAGGCATTTGCATTACACTTAACATCTCTGATACACAAAAATCAACTTTGGCATAACATGGCAAGCAAATAACTAACCAACTATCACTTCAGGTGGAGAGCTGTAATGCAAAGTGACAGAATACCTCCTCCCCCTCTGCTCTAGGTAAGTATACTCATGAAGCAGCCACCACAATCCATTTGAGGAGTTAAAAAGTGAGAGGTTTCACATGTTCATTGTCAAATTGGAGAGAGGCTTCTGGTGGAGTGCTGTTAATCTTCAGCGTTCTTGATGATTTAGATGAAGGGGTGGAGAAAACAACTTTCATCCAGCATATGAAATTAACAACCTGCATGTGCTAATATGTCAAAAAGCCTTTGCATCTGCTAGAATGAATGCTTTGCTTCCCCAAGTCCTGCTAGGAACATACACCATTCCAATGGACTCCTATGTAATGAACTTCAGGTGAAAACAGTGGGACACGCCTCACGTCTTGCAATTTGTACAAGACCCTTCATTGCCTACAGACAGCCACCCAATCTAAAGCAACTCCTCACCCACAATAATACAACAACAGGACTCAATATGGACACTGGTACCAGAGCCTGCAATAAACCCAGATGGCAACTTTGCTGCCACATAAACCCGAACAACACCATTACTGGCCCCAACAACATCAAACATACCATCTCAGGACTATTTAATTGCTCATCTTCCAACATTGTGTATGCAATCAAATGCCAACAGTGCCCTTCAGCTCTCTATATTGGACAAACAGGCCAAACCCTACGCCAAAGGATAAATGGACATAAATCTGATATCAGGAATCACAGGACAGAGAAACCAGTAGGAGAACACTTCAATCTCCCAGGACATTCTATAAAAGATATCAAAGTAGCTGTCTTAATACAAAGGAATTTCAGAAATAGACTGGAAAGAGAAGTGACCGAATTGCAACTAATCACCAAACTTAAAACCATGGAGAAACCTGGTCTGAACAAAGACATTGGATTCTTATCTCATTATACATGACAAAGCTATATTTAGCCATCTCACCCCTTGCCTTTCCCTGTAACACCCTGTAAAAATTGCAGTCGTTAACAGTCGTCTACAGGTTTTCCACACCTATCAGCTGATCACTCATTCCCACCACCCTTCTGAGTAATATCCCTCCCCACTCCCTCACTATATTTAAGGGTCTGGTGACTTCCGTTTCAGTGTATCTGAAGATGTGTGCATGCACACGAAAGCTCATACCAAGAACAAACTTAGTTGGTCTCTAAGGTGCTACTGGAAGGGATTTTTTTTATTTTGTTTTGACTAAAGTTTGTTTAGTTGAGGGATTGAAATGCTTGCTTAACTTGCAAGTGGCCCATTGTTTTGACTACGGCAGACCAACACGGCTACCTACCTGTAACTGGAAATTTGTACTATTATATTTGTGAATATCTAATTAACCCTCTGCCGAGCTCTTTACCTAGTAGATCAATTAATTATGTTAAATATCTACTGATAATGACCCATGAATCTCTCAAGCAGTTGCCAAGTTTTTAGCATTAGCAGAAGAGAGCAGAAAGCAGTTGGTGGGCTGAAGGATTGTCTCTATGGTTGCCTTGGTATGTCAACTCTGCAAATCCCTGAACAGCCATGTGCTGCGAATCCTCCAGCTCTGGGTCTTCTTCACTGAGCACTGAGCTGATTTAGATGCCTTACAAGACCCCCCTCTAGCTCCATGATTCTGTGATAGGAAATGTAACACCCAACTCACAGTGCAACCTTCTCCATGTCTGTTCAGAAGGGAACCTCATTAAGTTTGATGGGAATTTCTCCCAGGTAAGCTTGAGCCAGCCATCTGTTTTGTTTTGGCTCCCTTCCCTTCTCTTCCCTCCACACCCAACTCTTCTCATTATTCCCCAATTATAGGGTAGTACACCACACTTGCTGACACTAACATCTTTTGTTTCAATAGTCTTAATAATACTGTTAATGTGTCATCAGCAAAGCATTCAACAACTAACTATGCATTAAGAATCTGTTATTTTCTCAAATGCCTGGTATTTCTGCAAAACAAGGAGGCATTTGGCACAGGACCTGGTTTACCATCTTGAGTAAACAAATATGTTGTGGATTAAGTGAAGGGCTGATTCATGGAATCAAGTCACTCATTAGCCCTTAATACACTTACCATTTAATTGCACCTAAAGCAAAATCTGAGGCATTTTGGGAGGCGGCTCCTCGGGCAAAACATCTGCAGTACATGTTGAGGTAAAGAAAAAGGACATCAGCAGCTGTCAGCACATTTATTTAGTTTTCTTCCTACAATGCTAAGCTAGTTTTCTGGGATAGCTCAGGGTTGTAGGTTTGAGCCCCACACTGGGCAAAAGATTCCTGCAGTGCAGGAGGCTTGGACTAGATGAGCCTCATTGTCCTTTCCAACTCTACACTTCTATGAATCCTATGAGTCTATCATACCATGGAACTCTGTTCATGTGTCAGCCATTGCCTGATTATAGGCAAGTTCAGCACTAAAATAAGGAAAGAGGCTAGAGCTTTATTATGAAGACGTGAAGGTGCATTGATTCAACTACCACTCACTCAAGCAGATACTAATCTAACTAACAACCACTTGAGTAGATCAATACTAGAGATGTGAAGGCCCAGAAAAATTCGGAAAAAATCGTTTTTTTCCATTTTTTTTCCTGAAGCCTTTTTTGTTTTTTCCCGAAAAATTGAAAAAATAAAAAATAGATTATGGAATTTTTTAATGATGAATAAAATATTTTAAGATAAGGGGTTCAAATATTTTATAAATCATTTCTAAAAAAAATATGTATGGAATCAGATTATTCTAATTTCTGTGAGGACAAGCAAGTCCTAGGTTACAAACTGAACTCTCCAGTGCAAGAACAAGATACATTTCTTCCTTTAGGAGGTGCTGTTGTCACCAGAAAAGAAAAAGGTTTCAGTTTTGTTTTTAGCATGCGTGTGGTATGCATTGGTTCCGTTCCTCTTCACTAGGCCTCAAAGCACTGGAAGAAAATATAGAGCAACAAAAAAGGCCTGAAAGTATATATTTAGAAAGAATATATTTAGCTCAGAAAATGATTCTGATTAAATTTCATGCCCATTCATCGAAACTTAGTCCCACTTCCTTCTTCAGTTCTTTTTATGAGAATGTTATGGAGAAGAAATATGAATAATTGTTACTTCTGGATTTTTTAAAATTATTTCATGGAGTTTTTTCCCCTTCCACATAAACTAGTAAACAGTTCAGGAGATTGTTGCTCCATTTGTTACAAATACAAATAAATATTATTTTAAAAGTAAATTATGTTTGTAATAATAAAATACACTATATTTTTAATATGCTAGTTGTGATAATTTTATGCCCATTAAAATTGCCCATAGTTATATTTTATGTTTCTAAAGTAACAGAATGACTTTCAATCTGGAAAGGAAGAAAGAAGTACTATTGTAGCATTTTTTTCATTTTTTTCAAAATTTCTGTTCCCCCCCCCCAAAAAAAAAACCCGGAAAAAGGCAGGTTTTTTCCCGAGCTTCAATATTTCCGGAAATTTTACATCTCTAATCAATACGTATATACTCTGACTGGCAGCAGCCCAACTTTAGGTTTGAGCTTGCACTTGAACTTGCATCGACAAGTAAACACTGAGCTATGCCCCTTCGCCTGAAGATGAAGAATAGTCTATAATGATGAATCTGTACAGGTAACTTGATGCATATGGGTAATTATAATGTATATCAAGTGAAATGACTATGTATAGCCAGCCCAATTTACTACAGATAACACGATTCCTCCTAACAGTATCAGAAAAACAGAGAAACATGCATCCTTGATTTTAGATGTAGTTAGAGATAACAGCTTTCAGTTTTAACAAATATGCTTTGAGCTACAGTAAGAGATCATGAATATTTGTAAGGAAAATATGACTGTATGTTAACAGTACACAAACTGATAAGCCAATGAGGGGGATTACCCTTGCACGCCATCACTTTATCACCCTATAGTATTGCATGCAGTAATCCATCTGTGACAAGTCAGGACAAATCCTTTATTCTTGCAGATTCCTTCTTTTTAAAGATATCTTAGGAATCATTTCAATACATAATCCCCTTGCTAAGCTTCTGAACGATAGCAGTATCTGGCACAGCTCAAGTGCAACAACAAGAGATTCAGACGGCCGATACAGCCTTGAGCTCAGCTATGGGGATTCAAAGAAACAAAGAGGAGACAGAGAATGCGAGAGATAAACAGACTGAAGTGCAAACAGCGCATGCAGCACCAGGTGCAATAGCAGCACCTCCGGAAAATGTGGGGTAACATCATGACAAGCAAATCTCCATTACAAGAAAGGAGATTCTGAGTAAACATCAGGAGGAGCTTTCTGACAGTAAGAGCTGTTCAGCAGTGGAATTTGCTGCCAAGGTGTGTGGTGGAGTCTCCTTCTTTGGAGGTCTTTAAGCAGAGTTTGGATGGCCATCTGTCATGGATGCTTTAGCTGGGATTCTTGCATTGTAGAGGGTCTGGCTAGATAATAATAATATTTTAATAATAATATTTATTATTTGTACCCCGCCCATCTGGCTGGATTTCCCCAGCCACTCTGGGCGGCTTCCAACAGAAACCAAATACAACAATATCAAACATTAAAAACTTCCCTAAAAAGGGAAAGATGACCTTTGGGGGTCCCTTCCAACTCTATGATCCTATGATTGAAAGCCACATTCATGATATGACTGCACATATTTGCGATTAGCTATTATATCTAAAGGGAACCTCCATTCTTCAGAGGAATTATACTCCCGAGTGCCAAAAGGGAGTACTGTTCCATCCATATCCTAGATGTGCTCTTCCGCCAAGTATTTGGGTGGCCACGGATGAAAACAGGATGCTGGACCTTTGATCTGATCTACCAAGTCTCTTGTTATGTCCCAAGGCACAGCTTACTCTTCATAACATTCTGCATGAACAACATCATGTTCTTAGAATGGTCTTGTAATATATAGATCAATACCGTGTTTCTCATAAAATAAGATGTACCTATAAAATAAGCCATGGCAGGATTTTCAAGCGTTCACGAAATATAAGACAAGCCGTAGTGCTGGGCACAGTTCTGGAGGGCGCCAAGGAAGAGGAAGAGGCCTGTTGGGTTGGCGTCCAGAACCAGATGTTGCTGCTGCTGCAGCCCCGTCAAAACGCTCAGCAGCGCATGCCGCATGGAGCCCATCTGCAAGCAACATCTCTCGGACAAGGATCTGCCGCAATTTTGTCTTGGCACAGAGACATGCCAAAGACTAGGACCAACAAAGAATCTCTTCTGAACACTACAAAGAAAAAGAGAGATAAAAGCCTGCAAACCATGTGTGAAAGAAAACACATGTATCACCTGCAGCAAAAGGTAAGAGAAGCTCAACCCCACCAAACTCACAAGAAATTATAAAGAAATTCTTGTGGCATTTGAATGAGGAAGAAAAAGAGACGCCTCTTTTGTGGAATCAGAAACTTCTGAGAACTTGTAGGACAGGTAACACAGCACTTGAACACACACACACACACACACACACACACACACACGGTTTGCAGGCTTCCATCTCTCTTCTTCTTTGTAGCATCAAGAATATATTCTTTGTTGGTCCTAGTGTTTGGACACAGAGATTAAGAAAAATGAGCAGGCTGATATTTTCATGTTCATCTAAGTATACAGAAGCGCCTGTATGTGCTTCATTTTCATTTGAAAAGGAAGTGGCTTCTGTTCTGGTGGGATTGTTGCTGGGAAGTTAATCCTTGTTTTCACAGCCTATTTTGGCCCTTATGACTGAAACTTTACACAGCTTCCAAAAGGTTAATTTTTAATTGTAGTTATGACAAAGCAGCTATCGTGTATATAATAGTGTCTTGCCAGCTGAGCTATGGCTTATCCTGGGCTTACTACCCAGCTATTGGAATGGGCATGTTCATGTCAAGCTGAAGTCACATCTCGTCAAAGGAAGGGCATTCAGGCACTTTCTGGGACTAAGTGTTTTCTCCTTGTCGAAAGACAGTGAGATTTCCATTGAGTGAAGAGAGATCAAAGGGGTATTTTTGCACTAAAGGTTTGCCAATGTATCATATGGAGCAGTAGCAGCTAGCCTTGGGGGCAAGTGTGCCACATATCAGCTCTGAGCATGAGACTAAGCTACTCAGCTGCTCTCTGTAGTTCAGATGCCCCTGATGTTTCCATGTAGTTTTGCCTCTAGTCTACTGATCTGGACAGCAGGCAACAGCATAGCAGGACACAAGTACATGGAAATGCAGGACTCATTTTAGGCTGAGCCCTTGGATCCTTCTGCTCCTGTCCACCAATGCCACAAATACCTGCTACCTGTGCCATTTTGACCACTGAAGCCACAGAAAGGGCCACCATGATATAGGCCTAGGGAAGAATTCTACCTCATGCTAAGTTCATCATTCCACCAACGCAAGCATTTCAGCTTCCCAGGAGGAGTGACCCCCCTCCCCTCACATGCTGTTCTGAGGGGTCTTGCAGACTCCCAAAAACAATTTTGGTACATGATGGAAGAAGACGGGGAGAGCCCAACTGCATGAGTCCTTGTGCAGGGCTTCTGTTAGGTGAGTCCTGCCCTTTGTTCTTTCTCAGGTGCCAAATCCATATCTGCCATATATCACTCACATTAAAGGTGGTGGAATAACCCTCCCTAAATAATAAATAAGTTCCTGCACATAGAAACCTAGCATGCTATGTAGACGGCGGGGCTAGAATGCCTCCATATTTCTTCCATACTTCTCCACTTCCTATGGAGAAGTCTCCCTCCTCTCTCTCTCTTTCTCGCTCCATCTTGATCTTGTGAGCACACCCCCTGCCACACAGGTTTGCCACTTCACTGGGAACCAGGCCATAGGACAGGAAACTTTTTCATTATCTCATGAGTAACCTTCCAGGGGCCACATACCAGTGGTAGGAGAGGCAAGAGGCAAAAATAGGTGGAGCAGCAGGTGTGATGCTTGATATAGTAGGTTGTAATCTAGCCATGTGGAAGTCAGAGGCTTCAATACACACAACTGTTCATCTCAGCACGCAGGAGGCATTATCACAGATCAAGGCCACATTCCAGGCAAAAGAAGCTCTTAAGGATGGCCTAGAGTATGGCCAGTAAGAAGTGAAGCCCCAGGAGCGGGGATTGGCCTAGAGAAGAGGTGTTGCCAAGGGATAGTCCTAAGGGCTCAATGAAGGGACCTAGGCTACATCTGGCCTCCAAACCTGTGGTTCCCTACCCCTGCCGCTGCCATAGAGTTATGCTCTGATACTCTTAAAAGATGAAGTTTTGATAGGAAGAAGAAGAAGAAGAAGAGTTTGGATTTGATATCCCGCTTTTCACTACCCGAAGGAGTCTCAAAGCGGCTAACATTCTCCTTTCCCTTCTTCCCCCACAACAAACACTCTGTGAGGTGAGTGGGGCTGAGAGACTTCAGAGAAGTGTGACTAGCCCAAGGTCACCCAGCAGCTGCATGTGGAGGAGTGGAGACGCGAACCCGGTTCCCCAGATAACGAGTGTACCGCTCTTAACCACTACACCACACTGGCTGTAGAAGAGCAGGGGTCATTTCACACATATCCTTAGGCCGGTAACATTCAGATTTAACTAAGCTCCACACTCTGATACACCAGTTCTCTTCTGAACTACTACTTCCTCCCATGGCTCTAATTCCTACTCAACTATTGCTACTCTGGAACAAAGTGGCCAAGACATAAGACTGCTGTGGCCAAAAACTGTAATTGGTAATTGTTTGTGTCAGGTTATTTGAACCAAAACAAGATTTCGCCAAACCCCCTTTGTAATAATTGTCATTCTCATGAGGATGAATAATTAAGAGAACCTTGGAATGATCCAATAAACCATAAACAGTAAACCAGAAGGATTCTATTACCTGCTGTAAAAGTCAAATTACATATGATTTTTAGCATCAATAAAAGTGCCACAGTTTTATGACAGTTGCTTCATGACATTGGCAAGGGAAAGTGACTTTTATCATCAAAATCCCTAAAGTATAAATGTGCTCTTTAAATACAGTTTAATGAATTCCTGCATCTTTGACAAGCACAGACGAGTTTTCCTTTTTACAAATCTGTTGACTGCTTTGTGAATTAAGGCTGAGTCCCTTTCCCAACAAATCTCAACACTGAACAGTGGCAAAGGTATTAAATGTGGGAGGGAACTGATTCATAACAGAAATGTGTCAAATCTGTGGGGGGGATACCTAAACTAAGATGCATTACAGTAGGGAAGCAAATCTGGATAGAACTGCCTAGTTTCCACTGGGGCTCAACACTTTGCTGTTGTCTGTAGCAAAGGATGTGTTCACAAGAACAAAACAAACTGTGGGATTTGTTCCTACAACCGTATCACTTATTTTATTTTATTTTATAGCCTACTTTTCTAGTATGAGGTACTCCAAGAGGTTTGTGCACAGAAACAACAGAAAGCACCACAAAAATATTAGAAATCTTTTCATTATATTTAAAGTATATCAAAGCATCACTTTTTCATTTTGTTGGCTTCTATGAGACCTGATTCTGATTGTATTGAACACACCGTACATAAAGACAGGAAGGCTATATCATATTTACACAGGATTTCAGGACTGCCTGTTTCTTTGGCCAACTCACTGGTTCTGTGAACTGAGTGATCAACAAAAATCTATGGACATGACCTGAAGGAAACCAAGAATTAAAGGAGGAAATCCTTTGGCAATATCCATTTACAACTTTATTGCCAGCTTGCCTCACACCAGCATTTTGTGCATAGGCTTGTTCCCAAAGGCTGCAATCTTATGAGCAGTGAATTGGGAGTAAATCCCATTGAATACAACAGGGCTTACATCTCAATAAATATGCACAAAAGTGTGCTGTTAGACAAATGCTTAACTCTTCTATAAAATCATGTGTTCAACTTTGGCTAGACTGTATACCAACATTTTTTTTGCTCTTGTCATTAAATATCCACTCTCTTTTATAAGTGCTTTTTCAAAGCAAAATGAATAAAGAAGAGTTATTACATTTAATTTGCCCAAGAAAGGATTATGCTATTAAACAGATCAAAATATTAAACTATAAGAGGGAAATAACCTCACAGATTCATGAAATTTGTTACAATTACCGCACCTGAATAATCTTCTTGATTTATAACCAAAGACCAGATAGAGAGAGGATGTTAACGTATTTGCTGCCCTCTAAAACTGTATTATACTGGGTACTTGTTTTGCATTGGCAGCAATTTAAAATTTCAATAAAGCTCAGCACAAATATTGGTCCTCATAGCCTTAAAATGAACATACAACCACAGCAGGCGCTATAACAGTGGTTTGACTAAGGTTTTCTAAGGTTCTTTTCCACATGGTTTCCAAAACAATAGAAACAATCCCAAAACTCTGTTTATACATGCAAAATTCCAGGGTTCGTAAAGAAATTGCACAGCGAAGCAAAAACTTAAAATATGTATACATGTCTCTATTTGACCTGAAGAAATTTATATCTTACCTTTCTAATAAAAAAGCTTAAAATGCAACTCTCAAAAAAATAGTCTATTAAAACTCCAAAGAACAAAAAACTGAATAAAAACACATAACATAATAGCAATGAAGATACGTGGTTAAAACCAGTGGGTGTTTTATTCACAGTAAACCCACTGACCTAACTTAGTGATGTTCAGTTTACTCTGAGTAAACCCAGCTTAATTTAGGGAGCAAAACTACAGCAAGAACAGTCAGGATAAGTGGGTTAGAATCCAGTGGAGCCCTGTTTAGGGAAGCTTTTAACGTTTGATGGATTACTGTATTTTAATATTTTGTTGGAAGCCGCCCAGAGTGGGTGGGGTATAAATTATTATTATTATTATTATTATTATTATTATTATTATTATTATTATTATTATTATCATCATCATCATCTTTGAGTAAGCCATAAACTGCTTGGCAGATCCTCAACTCAGCTGGTATATACAGGCAGCTGCCATTTTAGGTGCACATAGACACATCACACCAAACCCAGAATGACCTGAAAAAGTCACAAAAATGTCACAAAAAGGGATGGGGCCAGAGCGGAATGAAGTGTTTACGGGCTTTTTCAATGGTATACTGTATTTCAAATACGTTCAGTGCCTCAGAAAGTAAAGGTAAAGGGACCCCTGACTGTTAAGTCCAGTCGCGGATGACTCGGGGGTTGTGGCGCTTATCTCGCTTTACTGGCCGAGGGAGCAGGCGTTTGTCCACAGACAGATTTTCCGGGTCATGTGGCCAGCATGGCTAAGCCAATACTGGCGAAACCAGAGCAACACACAGAAACGCCGTTTACCTTCCCGCCGGAGCGGTACCTATTTATCTACTTGCACTTTGAGGTGCTTTCGAACTGCTAGGTTGGCAGGAGTAGGGACTGAGAAACGGGAGCTCACCCCGTGGCGGGGATTCGAACCGCCGACCTTCTGATCAGCAAGCCCTAGGCTCTGTGGTTTAGACCACAGCGCCACCCACGTCCCGCCTCAGAACGTTACCCCCACATAAATGGGGAGCTGCCTGTAACAATATCTCTCTCCCATCCCAGCTCTGCCAGCCCTCAAGTGGATGAGACAAGTTAGGTGGCTCTTAAGCTAGTGTAAACCCTGAAAGGGGGTGTTCCAGAGGTGTGATATGGCGGAAGGGTGGGGGTGGGGACTTAGGTTGGATCCTAAACCTGTTCAGCTTGATCATATGATCTGGAAATCCATTATAATTTAAGCCAGCAAAAAGGGTGGCGCAATTAAAAGAGTATTTTAGAGACTTGTTTTTTTTTTCTCTTTTCCAGGATTAGGCTGTCTCAGCCAGCAGCCGTCTCGTTGCTGAACGGAGTTTGGATCTGGCATAACTTTATCTTGCCATCTCTTACACTGACTTGCTTCATGCCAGCTCCTTGTGTTTCCAAAATCTGAAATTCAGGCAAACATTATAAACTGCATTTGGACTTTGCCAGTAAAATATAACTGGGATAAAAACACTACCGTTTGAGAGACTTGAGTGGTGCTTCTGCATACTTAAGCAAAGATGTGAAGAAATCATTAAATCTTAATACCGTAATGTGTTACTAAATGCAATCATTTCAAACAACTCTAAGACTCAATATGAAATATTGCTGTGAAGAAATTTAGATAAATGATGCATTAGATATAGTTCAAGCCTGGCCAAGCAACCCGTTCAGGTGTTTTCCCAAGTGGCCATCCTGGGAGAAGATCAATGGATGTCATCCCATGATGTTGGAGGATGGAAGTAAAAACCATTTACCTTTTCACTGGCTACTAAGTCCTTTCAGATGGATAAACTACAGAATGATCGCATGTATTCTGATCTTTGGCAAGTCCCTAAGCCAGAGGATGTAAAGAAATTCTTAGTAGTAGCTGCTGTGGTGTAAGCAGTCTCCCAATGGCAAGAGGTGTGAGTCAGGGAGCACTTGATAGAATCAATTTCAGCTTTCATATTTGCTTTCCAAATTCTACCTACAGAACATGACTGAAGATAGGCCTCAAGAGCGGAGCAAAAACCATCACCAAATAGGGCTAGTTGCTATAGACAAGTAGCACATGTCCTAGAGGAGAAGCCACAGTTCTCCCAGTGTGAGGTCGTTCTCCTACGGATTGCAGGTGAAGGAAGCAGAAGTCCATCCTTTGACCGTGAGAAACCTATGTCAGGATGTGACCATCTCACAGTGAGAAACCTATATGGATGGACAACTATACCAGTGTTTTTCAACCACTGTTCCGTGGCACACTAGTGTGCCGCGAGATGTTGCCTGGTGTGCCGTGGGAAAATTACTTTATATATAGTCAATATAGGCACAGAGTTAATTTTTTTAACATTTTCTAATGGTGGTGTGCCTCGTGATTTTTTTCATGAAACAAGTGTGCCTTTGCCCCAAAAAGGTTGAAAAACACTGAACTATACATTCCCCCAGTCTTGGGGGGGGGAGGGAGAGTTTCACCAGGCTTTTGTTAAGCACTAGGCATATTGAAATGCATTTTGCTCCCTAAGGAATTTCTTGTATCTCCTCCACCCTCTTCTAATCAGGACCCTCCAAACTCATTGCAAGCATCACTTCAAGCTAAATCCCCCTTTGGGTGCTTGTCCTCTCACAACTGTCATGCCTGAAGTGGGAAAGTGGAGCCATGGCTGCTAGCATCACCCCCTTGAGTCCTCACCTTATGGAGGAAGTAAAGAAGAGGAGGAGGAGGAGAAAGAGGAAGAGGAAGAGGAAGAGGAGGAGTTTGGACTTGATATCCCGCCTTTCACTCCCCTTAAGGTGTCTCAAAGCAGCTAACCATCTCCTTTCCCTTCCTCCCACAACAAACACTCTGTGAGGTGAGTGAGGCTGGGAGACTTCAGAGAAGTGTGACTAGCCCAAGGTCACCCAGCAGCTGCATGTGGAGGAGCAGGGAAGCGAACCCGGTTCACCAGATTATGAGTCCACAGCTTTTAACCACTACACCATGCTGGCTCATGCACAGCGCTGACTGATAAGGGTTCTAAATCACAGGGCAACAGGCTCCTCTGTTCAGATCTTCTTCCCAATGGGTGACTAGCAGGAGAGGGGCCATCAGAGACGTATGGGTGGAAGTGCAGCCCCTCCATGCCCAAAGGGGGCTTAAGACATTTTGTCTTCCCTCGAAATTCATCGAATCCAATCCAGTTTTTACTACACTGGCACACACCCTTCCCCTGATCAATCTTGGTAAGAACTGTTTTATATCTAGTAATCTGACAAGCAAATTCTCTCCATTACTCCTAATACGTAAAGGTAAAGGGACCCCTGACCATTAGGTCCAGTTGTGTCCTACTCTGGGGTTGCGGCACTCATCTCACGTTACTGGCCGAGGGAGCTGGTGTACATTTTCTGGGTCATGTGGCCAGCATGATTAAGCCGCTTCTGGCGAACCAGAGCAGCGCACGGAAATGCCATTTACCTTCCCGCCAGAGCGGTACCTATTTATCTACTTGCACTTTGACGTGCTTTCGAACTGCTGGGTGGGCAGGAGCTGGGGCCGAGCAATGGGAGCTCACCCCATCGCGGGGATTCGAACCGCCGACCTTCTGATCAGCAAGCCCTAGGCTCTGTGGTTTAACCCACAGCGCCACCCTTGTCCCTAGTATCCCTCCTACTACCTCCACCCCAAATACCAGATATGGTGGATCTGTTGCATTTGCAGCAGCAGGGCTTCGCAACAGGCGATTGTGGGTGTCGAATTGTGGCCCTTCACAAATGAGTTGCCAGCTTGAAATGCAGTGGTTTGTGTTCATGCTCATTCAGAATCGTAGTTAAATGGGATTCATATGGGAAACCTCCTGACATTATCAGCTAGATTCTACAGAGAAGTTCTGTAGTGCAGCACAGTCTAGTCTGATACTACTAGAACTCTGCTTTGATCGTCAGATCCTCTGATCATCATTTCATTACTGCAAGGATCTGGCTTTGCCACTGGCTTGAATTCTGTACTTTTCTACCTTTTTTTCCTCAACCCCTTCCTCCCCCACTTCATTTCATCACCGGTCCTTTGAAATGACATCTATATCACAGCTGCAACCGGTGTCTGTCAAAACTAGAAGGATTTTTGATACTCCTGCTGAGAGGCAGCCCTGGTATGTTCCTAAATGAAGCCCTCCAGAACTACACTGGTACAAAGGTTCCCTTTTCTGGTTTTGTTCTTTGGGATTCAGTTTCATGGCCTCAGGGTTCTCTCCATTCTTTGTGGAGATTGAGCTTTTCAAGAAATCTTAAACTCTTGTTTCCTCTGCAATTTATCCATTTGTTTATCTCCCCCCCCCTTTCTTTCAAGAGGGTCCTTCCCCTCAAAACTGGCTGCCTGTCAAAGATTGTTTACAATCTGATCAAGCTTATTTCAATGAATTGTTCCAGCTGCTAGAACACAACTTGTTTACAACTTCTGAAACGGCCTCCTTAATATGTGAAGCCAAAAATACAGTTGTCATTGAATTTTTCCTAAGTGGAAGCATCCGAGGGATTCTTTGGGAAGTCGAGAATTCTGATAAATTCCTCGGAGGAGATTTCAGATATCCTTAGCCGAGGGTCGAACTAACTCCCATGTCATATCTTGACTAACGTCACTCCTCTGGAGACATGCATGCAGAGGATTCAGAAGAATCATTACATTGCCAGCTTATTAGCTGTCGTATGGCAATTCAAATCCAAAGGCAGGGTAGAAATTCAGTAAATAAATAGGAATTAGGAATAGGAATAATTTATTATTGGCCAAGTACATTTTCCAACATACTTGGAATTTGTTTCGGCTACATTGCAATGTAAACATACAGACACTGTTCCTCTCACAATACAAAGAAGCAAAGAAACCCCACCCATATTTTACCTCCCCTTAAGCTATACAACTACGAATTTAACAATTTAATGGCACAAGGGAAAAAACTATTCTTGTGCCTGGCCGATTTTGTATATGAAGTCCTGTAGCGACGTCCAGATGGAAGTAAATCAAGCAGATGATGACCGGGATGTAAAGGATCTGCTACAATTCTCTCTGCTCTCTTCCTAACTCGGGTAGCATAAATTGCCTCTATTGAAGGCAAGCTAACACCAATATAATAAAATAATAAAATAAAGAGGAGTACGCAAAAATAAATCAGCCGTGGAGCTGTTCATTCCCTTTACTTTTGCCCAGCTTCTTGCTGAAACATGAGCTAGGTAATACAGTACCTAAAGTTTGAATTTGCCTTATTTTGACCACCCCAGCTGTTCCATCAATGCTCTGAAACCTGACTTCAGAATTGTCCTATTGATTCGGAAACCGGGTAGCTGAATGTTTTAAGCGTACTTCATTTTGCACGCAAAAGGGCAAAGCCTCTTGCTTCTGATCCAGGGAATTCCTAGAGGAGCTCAGGCTTCTCAACTGCCATTCTTTCAGAGCATATCGCATATTGTTCTCTTTGAACAGGGCTAATGACCTATCATTTCGAGGGCTGCTTTTTATCTCTTCAGGAACGCTGCTAGACTGAAGCCACCTCTACCAATATAACTATTCTAAGCTTCTATTATCTCAGAGAGGAGTCACTGTAGCTCATTGCAGGTTTTGAGGATACCTCACTGTTCTGGATGGTTTTGCCGCCCTTAGAAAATCCATTGGCCTAAATGGTTTCCTTGTGATAAAAACTGACTTAAAAGTTATATCTCAGTAACAGTATATGCATTATTAGAATCTGAACATCTATTTGAAAAAGCAACCTTCTTGTTATGATTGCTAGCAGGGCCACTACGGACTGCAACCTACACAAGCTCCAAACAGCCATCTATGTGCCATTTTAATTTCCCACCTTGCCCTGTAGTGACACTTCATTAGGGCATTATGGGAAATTAAAATGGTAGCTAGGTTCAGCCACACAGCAATGCTGCTACCAGCCACTGCTGGTAGAGACGCAGATGGCGCTGTGTGTTAAACCACAGAGCCTAGGGCTTGCCGATCAGAAGGTTGGCGGTTCGAATCCCTGCGACGGGGTGAGCTCCCGTTGCTCGGTCCCTGCTCCTGCCAACCTAGCAGTTTGAAAGCACGTCAAAGTGCAAGTAGATAAGTTTCGCCAGAAGCGGCTTAGTCATGCTGGCCACATTACCCGGAAGCTGTATGCTGGCTACCTCGGCCAGTAAAGCGAGATGAGCGCCGCAACCCCAGAGTCGTCCGCAACTGGACCTAATGGTCAGGGGTCCCTTCACCAGCCACTGCTAGCCCAGTGAAAATGTGGGTATACCTTAAACTAGTCAGATTAACTGACCAGAAATATGCCCTAACCTAGAATATAGAAATATCTTCCAGCTCAAGGAGTGTAACAGAACACAAAGGAAGATCAACTGTGTTCCATTCCCAGTTCCTTGCCGTGGAAACGAAGTCAGAAGAAAGCAGGCAAAAGCATATTTTGCCCAAGAGATCGATAAATGGATTTTCTTTCTTTCTTTCCTTTTTTCTTTCTTTCATCCGAAGTACCAAGGAAAAACTCCATAAAGATTTACATATAAAGTCTGAATGCAGTGTCAATAAATATATGGTTTTTCTGAGATCACATATTTCATTCAAACTAAAATACGTAGATTTATATAGCACCTCTAACTGTCTACATAGACCAGCAGAACCTCTGAGATAATTTCCCGTCGGCCCCTTCCTGAAATAGGGGAGGTGCAGGGGTTGTAACAGTTGCAAATTTTGGCTACCTACGAATACCTGCCAAAAAGTTATGACACTGCTCCCACAGACTACTTTTGATGTAAAGTTATATGAAATCTGGTAAGAAAAATAAATTTCAAACAAAAACTCCACCCTATAGTAAATATTGTAGTGGTGGTGGGGGGGATATTTAATGGTCTTCTTGTGTTATCAGTGTAAGAGGCAGTGTGGTATAATGGTTAGAGTGCCGGACTTGGATCTGGGAGTTCAAATCCCCACTCAGCCATGAAGTTCCCTGGGTGACCCTAACCAAGACACTGCCTCTCAGCCTGAACCTACCTTATAGGGTTAGTGTGCTGATTCAAAGAAAAGGGCGGTGGGTAACCGTGTATGCAACCTTGACCTCCTTGGAGAAAAAAGTTGGATATAAACACAACAGATAGATAAAAAGTAGGAGTACTTCAACATGAAGGATTTTTTTTTAAAAAAATGGCATTTCCCAAAATGTCAGATGACAAATCAATCTTGATGTAACACTAGTAACTGTAAAAGTGTTTTTGCTGCCTGATGGTAAACTGCCATTGTCCACCAGGAACAAGCGAACAGGGGCGTAGCAAGGGAGCAGGGGGGGTGGGCTGCCCCGGGTTCCATAATGGAGGGGGTGACAAATTATCAAGGAACCATTTTTTTATTTTTTTATTTTTGAAAATGCCTGCTCCAAAGGTCTTATCTTACTATACTGGGGATTATATAGCTATATATGAAATTTCATGCATATCGGTTAATATCTTGACCCTCCTCCACCAAAATAGCTGTTCACTTGGCTGTTTTCCTATGTCGTGAAGGCTGAAATTTCAGTTCAGTGGAGCACTTACTGTTCCCAACCCTAACCCTGTGGAAAGCCATCTAATTAGACTTTAATTTGATTTTGAGATGTTTTAAGGAGGTAATTTAATTATTGTTTGATTTTATACCAATGTTATGTATCTGATGTTAGCCACCCTGAGCCCGACTTTGGCCGGGGAGGGTGGGATATAAATAAAAGTTTTTATTATTATTAGTATTACTTATTATTCCTTTGTAAGAAAATATGGAATAATGTAAAACCATTTTTGCGGGGGGGGGGATCAATGGGGGGGTTGACAAGAAATTTTCCGCACCGGGTACCACCTGACCTTCCCATGCCTTTGGGGGGGGTGACAAAAAATTTTTTGCCCCCGGGTACCAATTTACCTTGCTACGCCCCTGCAAGCGAACGAAACAACAATATCATCATTCTGGCCACTGAACTAAGCTCATTTTAACATTTGAAGGCAGCTTGATCTGCCTGGCTCCAAGAAAACGGCAATCCTCTAAGAACTTCAGTAGGCCTGAAAGTTTACTGATATCTGAAGCAAAGAGAAATTGTCAGGGGATTCCAGAAGCTGCTATTAGATGACATAACCCACATGGAACTGCCGTCCTCCCAGAAGTGCCTCATTCTTTCCCACCTAGAATTCGGCAGCGCAGCTGATCAGTGTAAACATGTTTCCTCCCAACGGCTGCCCTGGGCCTTTGGTTTTCACCTATCCCCAACTGGCATCTCCGTCTGATGCTGAAGGCAGACACCGGCCATGCTGTTCACTGCACAATGACAGGCGAACAAAAGAACAAACAAGCTGGAGAGATTTGAAAACACGGGAGCTTGGGGACCCGTGTGAGTTTCGCTGTGCCACTGTGAACCTCCCACTAAATACAAAAGCTGTTCTCTTCAGTGAAGGAAGCCAATAACAAACGGCTTTCCTTATGTCTCTGAGTAAACCCTTTGGGAGTCAGGAAACAGCAGCGTGTGGAACTCTACACACATACACACACACACACACACACACACACACACCCATTGGACAGATTTGCTATCCATCCTGCCAGGTGCCATAAGCTCTGTTGAGGCCAGGTGACACCTGGCAAGCATTTAGCATGAGAAAAAGGTGTTGGGGGGGAGAGCTTTTTGTTTGTTTGTCTGCCAGATATTATATTTCAAAAGGCTCCTGATCATTGAGGATTTTTAATACATCACTTGTCTGTCCCCTGTCTTGCATACGTCTTCATGATTTCATGTCAAGTTAGGTACTGGAGACAGATGGCGCAAATCTCCCACGAGTATTTGGCAGTAAATTCCAAAGTGCTAATGCATCCAGAAAAAAAAAATCAATACTGTTTTCCCCTTGCTATTGAGAGTGCTCAACAACTTGTTGGTTCTTATATCACGTGAAATGATGCAACACACATTACGTCCGGGTGGTTGAAATTGTCAAGCAAATTGTGGTGTTAACAAAATTAAAAATTAAAAAATTCCTTCTTAGTAGCACCTTAGAGACCAACTCAGTTTGTTATTGGTATGAGCTTTCGTGTGGTGTTAACATTAATCCTTCAAGAAACTCCACCCCTTCTGCATGCTAATCCAAAAATCAGCACATGCAATCCTTTTGATGTGGCAGGATTTTGGAGGATGGGAGATGCTTGGCTGAGTGTTCCAGAATTAAAGTAGGGTGGCAGTGAAGAGCAGTGAACCTCAAGCTGGTGCAAAATGGGGGCGGGGTATATTTATATTGAATAATTCCAGTTACAGGTGGGTAGACGTGTTGGTCTGCCATAGTCGAAACAAAATAGAAAATTCTTTCCAGTAGCACCTTAGAGACCAACTGAGTTTGTTCTTGGTATGAGCTTTCATGTGCATGCACACGAAAGCTCATACCAAGAACAAACTCAGTTGGTCTCTAAGGTGCTACTGGAAATAATTTTCTATTTATATTGAATAATGTCCTTCTTCATGGACAACAATTCTGTTTTGTTGCTGACATTGCTGTTCTTAGATTGTTGCTGACATTGCATTTTTATATACTGTGAGCCACTTTCAACAGCTATGCCCCCCAAAGCGACTGACAGATAATTTTAATTGAAAACAACAACATTGCAGCTCTTCCTCTTTAAGAGAAACACCTTAAAAAAGTGATTCCTGAAGAGAAGTGTCTCTAGGGAAGTCCATGTGTTTCATTATTACCTCAGATGGTCTCAGGGGAGACACAGATGAGAGAAACTGAAAGTCAGATTGCTGCTCAGCTGCTGAAGATCCCTGACTGACCTTGGGTCTGTTATTAACCCTAAAATACCTCAATAATGGTTGTGTTTGTGAAATGGGTCAACCCCATATACTCCATAAACTCAAGTTTTCCAAGTAATAGTAAATAAAATTATATTCTGACAGACTTCAGCAATCAGATGGCAGAAATAAATTAAAGTGTAGATAGAAATGATTTTAGGGTGAACTTCATAAATGTATCCTTGAAACAAAAAGCCTCTTACTTACAAGGGCAACAAAGTATTTAGTCAGTTGTAGCATGCTGCAAAATACTCTTCCTTGTTTATACTGGTTTGGAACTACTGTAACATGCCTTTCCCCCATTCCTATAGTAGTTTCATTTCACTCTACTACTCATGAATAATGAAGTCAGCATATACTGATAAAAATAAATCTTAACGATTCAGGGAAGAGAAAAAGCTAACAGAGACAGTCACGAAGAAAGGGGGGGGGAAGAGGCAAGTCTGTGCTTTGCAAAAGTATCTATAGTATACAGTCACTGAGAAATGCAATAAGATAATAAGCTTCCCCAACAATTTGAAGGGACATATGCTTTTTTAAAAAAAATTCTTGCACATCACTCACTCCCATTCATTTAAAAAGCAAGGCAAGAGGAAAGGAATTTACTCTTGCCTCTCTTAAAATACACAAACTGAGTACAAAAACTAACCTGTAACCCTAATCTCACATTCTTAAGAAATCTCCTTCCAATTTGCAGATCCCAGTTCTGGAGAGGAAACTCAGGAGGTTCAAATGACTTCAGGGAGATGCACAGAGACTATCATCCAAAGCACAGGTGATACAGCTTGGGGGGGTGGTCATGCAAAGGCCAGCCCAGAAAAGTGCCTTGTAGGTGGGGGTACACACACACACACACACACACACACACATATACACATGGGCAGAGTTACCAATTATGCTTCTTTTCTTGGTTGGCAGCTAGAATAACTCATGGAGCTACATTCTGCCTTAGTTCTTGGTAGTCTAGCCATTGCTGGCATTCATGCAGAAGATACCAAGTGATGCTTCAGCAAAGTGGGATGGAACATTCCCTCTGAAGTCCCTCTGCTCAAGAAATTAGGAGTTAGAGAGGAACACATTCTTGATACTACAGGGAAACAGAAGAGAGTCAACATTTGCCAAAATTATAATATCCTAGAAATCCAGGAACTTATGACTCACTTATTTCAGCTATGGTTCAAGATTTCCGAGCCTGGCTTTGCCCCTTGTCCTGGCCCAGTACTGTAGCTCACTTTTCAGACTAGTATGTTACTTTCCAAGACAGTTTGGGGCCTCTGAACACATTAATGAAGAAGAGGTAAATGTGTGTTGCTAAAGATATACAGTTATTCCATGATATGATGTTGTGCATGAGTGACTTTTCTCCAATCCTTCTAATGTTTGTTTAACACTGACACACACACACACACACACACACACACACCAAGGGTTTTTTCCAGCTCAATATTCCTGAAAGGAGGTGTCACACAAATCTCTGCACGTACTAAAAGTGCAAGAGACAGGTTGCGGGATTGTGCCCCAGTGAGTCCCACTCTCTGCCAACTAGGCATGTATACTGTACAGCCATATAAGACACCTCCACACAATGGAAAATTTGACTGGCTTGGGATTTCTCCTTGTGCAGATAATCCTTGTTCACAGATGGCTAGTTGCTGGAAGTAATATCAACAACCTCAGATATGCTGATGACACAACCTAGATGGCAGAAAGTGAGGAGGAATTAAATAACCTTTTAATGAGGGTAAAAGAGGAGAGTGCAAAATATGGTCTGAAGCTCAACATCAAAAAACTAAGATCATGGCCACAGGTCCCATCACCTCCTGGCAAATAGAAGGGGAAGAAATGGAGGCGGTGAGAGATTTTACTTTCTTGGGTTCCATGATCACTGCAGATGGTGACAGCAGTCACGAAATTAAAAGGTGCCTGCTTCTTGGGAGAAAAGCAATGACAAACCTAGACAGCATCTTAAAAAGCAGAGACATCACCTTGCCGACAAAGGTCCGTATAGTTAAAGCTATGGTTTTCCCAGTAGTGCTGTATGGACGTGAGAGCTGGACCATAAAGAAGGCTGATTGCCGAAGAATTGATGCTTTTGAATTATGGTGCTGGAGAAGACTCTTGAGAGTCCCATGGACTGCAAGAAGATCAAACCTATCCATTCTGAAGGAAATCAGCCCTGAGTGCTCACTGGAAGGACAGATCCTGAAGCTGAGGCTCCAATACTTTGGCCACCTCATGAGAAGAGAAGACTCCCTGGAAAATACCCTGGTGTTGGGAAAGATTGAAGGCACAAGGAGAAGGGGACGACAGAGGACAAGATGGTTGGACAGTGTTCTCGAAGCTACCAACATGAGTCTCACCAAACTGTGGGAGGCAGTGGAAGACAGGAGTGCCTGGGGTGCTCTGGTCCATGGGGTCACGAAGAGTCGGACACGACTAAATGACTAAACAACAACAACAACCAACTATAGTAATCATGTAAGTTGCCCGACATTCTCCCAAAGGGATGCTAACTGAGTCCATATATAAAAGTAAAAATTAATCTTAAATGCACACACAAAAAAGTATTCAAGCAGAAGTTGTATACAAGTATGTATAATGATCAACCATCATGCAACGCAACACCATATGTCCTGTAGCATCCACATTGGGTTGGGGGGGGGGACGTGAAAGGATAAACAGTGATAAAAAAATATAATGAACAACTTTGAAAGGAAACATGTCCTCCTAATTATAGCAGATCTTAACTGCCTCTCCCTCTTATGGAAAAGCAACTGCATTAAAAACTTCAAAATGTTTTTGTTAAAAAGCCAACAACGAAATGTGATAGAACCAAGCATTCATAAAGCAAGTCTCAAGGTTGCTTGATACAATACATGAATGACACATGAGATATAAAAGCCACGGAGGTGCAGTAGATATAAAGAATGCAAATAAAAGTCAAGCAAGCAGCCGGCTTATGTTTTATAACAGAGCTTGTATGGAGAGAAAAAAATCCACCCACAAGGCACAGTAAAGAGTGTATATAGCCACTAACAGAGGGCTAAACATCTTAGTTGCTACTCACCCCTACAAGGAAAATTAGATGGCTGCCTGGTCCCCAGTGACAGGATTCCTAAGAGGTAGAATGCGCTCAGGGAGTATGGAGATAGTCTACAGTCCCCAGGAACTCTTAAGAAGGCCCGATGTCCACATATTCACACATGACATACACATAATAATGATGGGTATTTTGCTAGTATTGAGCTGGTGCCATATGTTGACTCTCAGCTTCAGGATAGTAAGACTGACTTGCCTCCTGAAGTTGTAATGATTACAGCTGTTTAATGTATGTGAAGCACTTGGGACTTTTGAAAGTGCTGCACAAATGTTGTTGATCACAATGATTAATAGCCAGGTGCTATTTTCACCCAAAATGAATGGGCTCAGGATGGAACCTTTTATTCAAGGAAGAACTAGAGTAGGAATTGAATTGCAGTGCCTACACCCTGAAGTATTTGTGTGAATGCAGATGCACTGGAATGCCAGAAGAAGAAGAAGAAGAAGAAGAAGAAGAAGAAGAAGAGGAGGAGGAGGAGGAGTTTGGATTTGATATCCCGCTTTGAGACTACCCTAAGGAGTCTCAAAGCGGCTAACATTCTCCTTTCCCTTCCTCCCCTACAACAAACACTCTGTGAGGTGAGTGGAGCTGAGAGACTTCAAAGAAGTGTAACTAGCCCAAGGTCACCCAGCAGCTGCATGTGGAGGAGCAGAGACGCGAACCCGGTTCCCCAGATTACGAGTCTACCGCTCTTAACCACTACACCACACTGGCTCTCCCAACTTCCTCCACACAGACACGACGACTTCTGCTAGGAAAAAATACTGCACAAAATATTACAATATGCTCCCATGTTCCTTCCTGAAAACATTATGATTGATGTGATTACCATACTGCTGGCATTTTAACACACAGTTCCTGTCATCACAAAATGAAACGATGGACAAATCATATTTTGATGTTTTCCTTATGCCCTGAAATATTTTGTTGTTGCTCTTCCATTGGAAACACATGCCTCAACACCCTCTCCTACTAAGTTATTCCGAGTTAAATCTAGAGACCATAAAAAAAACACTTGAAACATTTGCTCTTTTAACATTAGCAATGCTTATGAACATCACAGCACTTCCAAGGATGTTGTGAGGTTTCCCATTGTCCTTACAGCAACATATGGATGAGAACCGCAGGCAGAAGGTACCATTTTGGGATTTTCGTTTGGGTGAACAGAAAAGCTAAGACAGTCAACAGTTCATTGACACGTCATTACTGATCACATTTACTGTACAGGTATTAGGAGATGAACTGAAATGGTCTCTCAACTGAACATCCCAATTCACTTGTGGGGTAAATTTGGGTGGCTGTTTTAGGGGCATGAATGAGGGTGGGTGGGGCTGAACCAATTCTTCTGTTTCAACTTTGGAACTTAATAGAGACTGGATTGTCACTCCAGTCAATGCCCTATTTCTCCATTCCCACAGGCTGAACCAGACATCCCAGTTCAGCCCACGCACACCTCAAAATGGCCGCCCGTGTTTGCTGTGAGGGGCGGGGTTAGCATTGAAAAATGAACCCTGAAACTGGGCAAAATACTATTGGTGCTAACATACAAAATTAACTCTGATGTGGCTTATGCAGGGCCAACTTGGGCTATTACACCACTCTTGTTCCTATAGAATGTAGAAATTTAATATCCCCCTGGATTAGGTAACCATGTGAGATTCTTGCATTTAATTGCTGCGATATCTACCTGATAGACTAAAAATACTTTGAAGAGTTGAATAATTGCATGGTCTGTATAGGGGTTATAAAAGCTACCAGGTCTATTCTTTTCATTAAGCATGCCAATGATTTCTAAAAGGCTCTTGTGAGGTCATTGTATTAATTGTTTTACTGCTCCATAATCTCTGCTGTGTTCGATTTTGGAGGATATAGGCTTTTAAAAAATTTTAATGACTATCTTCCATTGATTCATTTTATATTTTTCTTATTTATTAGCAGGATGGGCACTCTAGGAAAGACAGAAGATCCAAGTGCAAGAGTTTGCAGGTATCTGCCACCTACCCCTATCTACTCCTATTTCAAAACAAGCTGTACCTGGGATGAAAAAAAAGGAAATAATAAGGTATTCCAGTTACATATTTTTCCAATTTGTTACCTGAATATGTATCCATGAGGACAGTTCTAGATGCTCCTGTTGCTCAGCAACAACATATCAGCTTTACAAAAGAACATGGTAGAGGGACTGTGAAAAAGAAATCTGGCTTTGTTCTTTTTAGTCAGGCAGGGAAAGAACAGCTCTGATTCAAAGCTTTGAAATGCTGAAGTGGAAATGAGGGATATAAGTGAAGTACGGAGATGACATCAGAGGGGAAACCATAATTTGTTTATCAGGCCCTCTTCACATCCAGATTCTATTTTACCATATGCTGTGCAAGAATGGGGTTTATATTTTAAAAGGCAACTCAAGATAACTCTTGAAACAGTTCAGTGGAACTCACTCCCAAGTAAGTGAGAAGAGGACTGCAGCCGCAAGGTCTTTATTTATTTATTTATTTATTTATTTATTTATTTATTTATTTATTTTAGAGCATATTTACACCACAGAATTAAAGTAGTTGAATATTTTATCCCCAAGAAACAGGAAATGAAGAGGGGGTCCGGGTGTGCTAGGGATCTCTAACAAGAAATTCTCAGCAGACTTACAAAACTCACATTAGAGTGGGCTCTGAAATACACATTTGAATATATGAATATACATGTATAGTAAGTATACAGTCTACTCAGAAGGGGGTGCCATGGAATTCAATGAGATTACACCCAGGTAAACTGGTACAGGATTGCAGAAAAATCCTACAGAGTTTGGAGTTGTGAAGTGTCTGGCAGAGGAACCATCATTTCCAACACCGCACAAGGCTCGTGCATAATATGGTAAAGGTGAGAGGAAGCTTTTTCCCCTCGCACCCTGAGGTAATACTTTTTATAAATAAATAAATTCATCTTATTGGTTTCAGGGGGACTCCACAAAGCTTAGTCCATTTCCCTCTTTGGTACTAGGCTTTCAGCATTTGTGCACCTTGTAAACTTTATTCTTCGTGCATGAAGGAGGTATATCTCTTTGGTTTAAAATAATGGTAAGTTTCTCTGGAAGCTGAATTCTGCCCTTTGCCCAGACAAGCAGAGTACATAGCCCTTTTGTCATTTAAGGTAAAGGCAGTAAATGAAACTGAAAATAATGAAATCTCACACACAAAACTCGTAGTGTTCCTACTCCTTAGAGGAGACAATGGAAAACTCTCACTGGTCATAACGTATTAGGATTTTACTCTTTATATATAAATTCTGGAAGTCTGAGCAGCATATGAATACAAAAGCAAACAGGAATCTAGACAGCTCCATCTCCTACAAACTTTACAAAATACTAGCTTCATTATTGCGTACACAAACCCCTTCTAGTTAGAATCACTTCAGTTTGAAAATAACAAAAATTCTGTGTTGTTTACTTCACAGACACCAATTTGATTTGTAACTTTAGAGCAAATTTCATTGTTTAAGAGCAAGGCTTTTTCAAAGGCAGGCTCTTTTCAAAATTATAGTTTGAGACTTCTTGTTTCCATGGAAATGACCTTTTACTATTCTATGGAAATGGAAGTAGTTTTATATATTTCTCTTCTTCCGGGCTTTATTATACCAGAAAAAACTATAATTCAGAATACAGTCCTCATGGCACAGCTGCCCACTCACCTAAGAGAAAATGGTGAAGCAACTCAGGAGCTTCCTGAGAATATAAAATTTCTGTTCATCTTTTCAACATTGCAAGAGTGCCAGGAGATCATCTAGTGCATGCTGTGAGTGGAGGGAATGTGATTTTTTGCCCATTGATAGGTTCCTAGGGGAATATTTGGATCTCGATTTCTTTCCCTCTTTTCTAAGTCACTCTCTTGTGCCTTTTTATCTGAAGAGCTGTAGAAGAGGTTTTAAAAAGTGCAGGACAATGGAGTTAGTTCATCTCCAATAGCAATGTAAGAACAGGCTCCTCATTCAGAATCAAAATTTAGATTCTCCCTACCCACCAGGTTCTCTCTCTATTTTTTCTTAGAATAAAGCTCTTCAGTAGGCAGTGTGGTTTCTCGCCTGGAACACCACAGAAGATAATCCCCACAGTGGAATAATCTTTCCACGCAAATGTAAAGTTCCACCCACCAATCTGTCAAGTTTGCAGGTCGCGTTTATTGCATTCAGCATTACACCTTGTGCAGCAGACAACATTTGTGCTAGTACTGTACTGTATAGGGAAACTCACCACTGCAAAATCCCATGTTGAAATTGTTCTGTAGCAAAATCCTGCTCCAGATTAGGGCTGATCCAAAACTGCTTATCTGTTTTCAAGTTTTGCTTAGAGCCTTCTCTCCTCTGCGCAGTAACCTGCTCACTCCCTTTAGATTTGGGGTGTGTGCATCTCATTTCGTCGGCCCTTTTCCTTTCATGTGATTTCCCCTACTCTGACTTAGCTCTGATTCCATGTTACATCAGTAGAACAATAACAACAGTTAACACAAAATAAAATAAAAAATTCCTTCCAGTAGCACCTTAGAGACCAACTAAGTTTGTTCTTGGTATGAGCTTTTGTGTGCATGCACACTTCTTCAGATACCTCTTGGTATGAGCTTTCGTGTGCATAACACTAATGACATTCCCTGTTAACCAGACAGAGAGCTTCAAATCTTATTTATTTACAGTGGTACCTCGGGTTAAGAACTTAATTCGTTCTGGAGGTCCGTTCTTAACCTGAAACTGTTCTTAACCTGAGGTACCGCTTTAGCTAATGGGGCCTCCCGCTGCCACCGTGCGATTTCTGTTCTCATCCTGAAGCAAAATTCTTAACCTGAGGTACTATTTCTGGGTTAGCGGGTCTGTAAACTGAAGCGTCTGTAATCTGAGGTACCACTGTATTAATATAGAGCCCTTCATCCGAGGATCACAGGGCAGTCTACAATAGAAAAACACAAAAATACAAACCAAACAATAACGCTGGACTAACAGGAGACTGGACTACCTAGATCAGTGGTGGCGAACCTATGGCACGGGTGCCAGAGTGGGCACACACAGCCCTCTCTGTTGGCACGCGCCATCACGTCAGCAGTGCCGTTGTTTGGGGTTTTCAAATTGGCCAGCAGCTTCCCCCCACACCTCCTTATGAGTAAACTGCTCCCACCCGGCCGGCAGCAGCTTAGAGGCAGTTTATCTCCCCAAAGCAGCTATATTCCTGCCTCCCCGCCCCCCGCCCCCCGCCATTGGTGGGATTTTTTTACAGCCAGCAGGCTGTAGTTTGCGTGATTGGTGGCTTTGTCAAGGGTTTTCGTTGATTGGTTGCTGCCTGCGATCCTTGAGACTATGTGTTGTTTCTGCTCCTTGTGCCATAGGAAGCGTTTATAATTCGTGTGAGTGTTCTTCTCCTCCGCCAAAAAACAACTGTGATCCAAGCCCCCCCCCCCCCAAAGCTCTGCTAGTCTTGGCAACCCCTCCCAAAAAAACTCTGGGCAATGCCCCCCCAAGCTCTATGTGTTGTTTCTGCTCCGCGTTTGTAATGCGTGTAAGTGTTTTTCTCCCCACCAAAAAAACTACTGTGATCCACACCCCCCCAAAAAAACTCTGGCAATTTCCCCCAAAACTCTATGTGTTGTTTCAGCTCCGTGTGCCATAGGAAGCGTTTATAAGGCGTGTGAGTGTTTCTCCCCCCCCCAAAAAAGCAACTGTGTTCCAAGCCCCCCCTCAACAACTCAGGGCAGCCCCCCCACTCATTTTATTATGGTATATTAATTATTATCCCATATTAAATTGCCATGTTGGCACTTTGCAATAAATTAGTAGGTTTTGGGTTGCAGTTTGGGCACTCGGTCTCCAAAAGGTTCGCCACCACTGACCTAGATGGGCCACTGGCCTGATTCAACAGGCTGTTCTTAATGCTTATTATGCTCTTATCATTTTGTATGAGCCACCTTAGGTACTTTTGTAGAAAGGTGGAATATAACTCAAACAACAACAACAGCAACAATTTTAGATAGAATCCAACATAATGCTAAGGCAATTGTCCTGCCTGTGCAAGGATTTCTGCTTGCACAAGGAAATGTTATCCCACTCTCGTTCCCCCATGATCACTCTGTATCTTGTAATACTCCCATAATTTCACAGGAGTTTTCTGTCTTACAGGTGAAATTCGAAAAATTAGCATATCGTGGAAAGGTTCATTTCTTTCAGTAATTCAACTTAAAAGGTGAAACTAATATATGTGATAGACTTGTGACATGCAAAGTGAGATATGTCAAGCCTTTATTTGTTATAATTGTGATGATTATGGCGTACAGCTGATGAGAACCCCAAATTCACAATTTCAACTTTGGGGTTTTCATCAGCTGTACGCCATAATCATCACAATTATAACAAGCAAAGGCTTGACATATCTCGCTTTGCATGTCATGAGTCTATCTCATATATTAAACTCCAGTAGCTAATGAAAACAATTGCTTACATAAATGGACTTTTCCACAATATTCTAATTTTTCAAGTTTCACCTGTATAACAGCAACTCCTCTTTCACACATTTATCCACTTTCTGGCCACTCTTCTTAAGGACGGGGATTTAAAATTAGAAGCAGCTCAAACATTATCATATACTGTCTTGTCACATCTCCAAAAACATTTCACAATCATTTACTTAAATTGCCTTCCACATTGTCATCTGCCATATTGCGATTAATACAATCATTAATCGGAAACAAATTATGAAAATATATTTGACTTCTGAGTGCAATTTTTGATGATGTCACTTTGTTATTTCTGATGGGATGGTGATTGTGTCACAGTGGAGGGGGGGGCAAAGAGAGTACAGGTCTAGTGAGGCCAGATTATAGTGCTAAATACAGACAATATATGAAACTATTTCTCTGAAATGGTGCTGGAGGAGACTCTTGAGAGTCCCATGGACTGCAAGAAGATCAAACCTATCCATTCTCAAGGAAATCGGCCCTGAGTGCTCACTAGAAGGACAGATCCTGAAGTTCAGGCTCCAGTACTTTGGCCACCTCATGAGAAGAGAAGACTCCCTGGAAAAGACCCTGATGTTGGGAAAGATGGAGGGCACAAGGAGAAGTGGATGACAGAGGATGAGATGGTTGGACAGTGTTCTCGAAGCTACTAACATGAGTTTGGCCAAACTGCGGGAGGACACGACTGAACGACTGAACAACTGAACAACAAAATTTCTCTGAACAGTTTTGCAAAAGCCACATCTTGTATTCGCATGCCATGTTCTGGTACTGTTATGAGAGGCAACAGCCTTAGAATCATAGAGCCGTAGAGTTGGAAGGGACCCCGAGGGTCATCTAGTCCAACCCCCTGCAATGCAGGAACCTCAGCTAAAGCATCCATGACAGATGGCCATCTAACCTCTGCTTTAAAAACCTCCAAGGAAGGAGAATCCACCACCTCCCGAGAGAGTCCATTCCCACTGTCAAACAGCTCTTACTATCAGAAAGCTCTTCCTGATGTTTAGTCAGAATCTCCTTTCTTTTAACTTGAATCTGTTGGTTCAGGTCCTACCCTCCACAGCCTTGGAAATGGATATGCAGTGGCACTTTTTATACCCCTTGTGCAATGATAAGCACTTATCTCTCTCCCTGTGTTTTTAGAATGCTAGGGCTGCAGCAATATTATTGTTCTTGTTGGGTGATATTGTAATAACATGAACCTTCTCAGGTCCTTCTTTATACAACCATCTTTCAGAGCCACAGAAGAAGCTATTTATCATAAATAAGCCCCTTTGTTAATGTTCACTGAGAGGTTATGCTTCTGTTCTTCCATGATCCTGGAATAGCAAGGAATAATGGCGATATCCACTCTCCCACAGACATTATGAGCTCAGTTCAAGAGAAAAATGTTGTTTTGATCTAAGGGCACCAAAGACAGACAGGACAACATTTCCTGGTGCCAATGGTGAATTTTTCGTCACTATGGTAACCTGATTTCCAGTATGTTTCAATCCTGAATAGAAAGCATCATGATAAAGAATTATAACTGGCGTGATTATTACACTTAACCACTCTGAGTAGCTCACTTGTGTTAAGGGTATATTTTAATTCAATTCACTGTGTTAACTGGGGCTGCATGAATTGCTACCCTTGCTAAGGGATGGAGGAGAATTTTGTTTGGTCTGCATACAAGTGACAGGTAACAGTCAAATTTCACATTTGTCCAACTTTGCAGTACCATTTCAGAAATGTTTTTTTTTTCCCCCTGGGGGAAATGCAAACAAAATGCATATTTGGCTGGAGAATTATAGAATAGCACACAACAACAATATTTTATGGGTAGGATTGTGTACAAAAATATGTACAGTTGTAATGCAATTTTATGTGTGTGTTAAAAAAAGCACACAGAAAATGGATGGAATAGACTTATCATTGAATGTGTGAAACAAGCACAGAATGGAAATAGACTGCTAAGTGTGTCCCTACCCTCACTCAATGTCACATCAAAGTCTAGATACATCATGTAATGGAATTTTCTCACACTCCATTCTTGCTATTTTTGCTTCTTCCCCGTGCTTCCTTGGAATGTCTCTGCACAGTCAACCCTTTTGTGGCGCGGTCCTACCTTTACAATGATGGTGCAATATTAAGGTAGATGGTTTAGCAGAGTAACTAAGGCTTAGTTCTCACTGAAGTTGTATACTTTTGTCACTGACTGCTTTGCCACACAAAAGAATATCAAGTCAGAGAGAGGTTCTCTAGCCTAGTCTTCTCCTGACATGGTAGTCTTCCATGTGCAGCCAATCAGTGGCGTAGGAAGGGCGGGGCGCCCCGGGTTCCAGGGGAGGGGGTGACACTCGGCGGACCCTCCCCAAACCGAGCCCCACTGCCTGGCACCCGTCCGTACTGCTTTATGGACAGCCAGGGCAGCCCCACGACCCGCCACTCACTCGGCGGCTCGTGGGGCTGCCCTGTCCGTAAAGCAGCATGGATGGGGCAGCCCCACAAGCTGCTGCTCACTTGGCGGGTCGCCCGGTCACCACAGGACCAGCAGCGCCAGCCTGGGTGGACTGGGCATGCGCGGCATTTCCACACATGCACAGTCCATCCAGCAGCGTGACGTCACGCCGCCCCTGCCCCCAGGAGGGTGGCTCCACGCTCCCGCCCCGGGCAGCCAAAAGGCTTCCTCCGTTGCTACAGCCAATGTTTATGGAGGAGCATTCAAAGGCCAGCGGAAATTGTGCTGCTGTAGCTTACTCCCATCCCAGACTCTGTGTAGAAGCGGGGTACTGCTGGCTCGGGGGCAGCTCTACTATGAAACTATGAATTAAGCTTATGCTTCAGGACCCTTGATCCTGGAGGGGTCCCAGAAGCAACTTTAGTCCACATTGCAAATTTGAGTTGCACGAATCAAATGGATTAATCTTTTCTGTATATATTTCAACAATCCTGAAGTTTAAGAGCACAGTGGCACAGATATTGTAAACAGCCACATTGAAGAAGATAACAAGGGTTACCCTGACCTCGTTGCTGGCTGCGAAGGGACCCCCATAACAGTTCAAGCTTCAGGGCCCCGCAAATGTAGGTCTGCCACTGTGCTGGCTGAGCTAGTCTGAGCCTGTCAAAATAATAATAATAATAATAATAATAATAATTTATTTATTTATTTATTTATTTATTTATTTATTTATTTATTTATATATACATACCCCGCCCATCTGGCTGGGCCTCCCCAGCCACTTTGGGCAGCTTCCAACACAATATTAAAATATAATAATTCATCAGATATTAAAAGCTTTCCCAAACAGGGCTGCCTTAAGATGTCTTCTAAAAGTCTTTAAAAAAAGAGAGTTTGGCTTGTAGCACACTGGGTTGCTAGGTCATGTGACTGACCGGAACAGAGTTTGAAAGCGGGCCAAATCTCCCCCTGCCCTGAACCCA
This sequence comes from Lacerta agilis, assembly GCF_009819535.1. Taxonomy (NCBI): domain Eukaryota; kingdom Metazoa; phylum Chordata; class Lepidosauria; order Squamata; family Lacertidae; genus Lacerta; species Lacerta agilis. The sequence goes on along the minus strand of NC_046315.1, from coordinate 95,130,893 downwards.
GAACTTATCCAGGACTTATCCCAGCCTTGGCTCAGCCAGCTAAGCTCCAACTAAGGAAGACTTACACCTCCAAACTCCACTCATTCCAGCTGATCTTGGTGTTTGGATTGCTCCCTGTGTGAGGACCAGGTTTAGGTGTTTTCTGTAAGGCAGAAGTCCAGGGGCTTTCTGGCGGTTCCCTCACTGCGAGAAGCCAAGCTACAGGGAACCAGGCAGAGGGCCTTCTCGGTAGTGGCGCCCGCCCTGTGGAACACCCTCCCATCAGAGGTCAAGGGAATAAACAACTACCTGACATTCAGAAAATACCTGAAGGCAGCCCTGTTTAGGGAAGTTTTTAATCTGTGATATTTTAATGTATTTTAATATTTGTTGGAAGCCGCCCAGAGTGGCTGGGGAGACCTGGCCAGATGGGCGGGGTACTAATAATAATTTCTGTTTGTTTGTTTGTTTTAGAGTCAGACACACCTACTTGATAGGGCAGCAGGAGCAAGGATGAGATAATGTACCTGAATTGGCTTAAACAATCAAAAACGTAATTGTGAGTATTATTTATGAAATAGGGCATTTTGTAGAGGTAGTAGTGAATAGAATCACTCATTGGTTTATAGTTAACATATGCAAGATGAAGGATTAAAGGACTAAAATACCAGTACATCATTAAAATAATGGCCTGACTTTAAAAAGAAAGGGAGACATGGCTTGCCCGGAATAGGATTCATCAGTTGTCAGCATCCTTCCCAAATATATTTTATGATCCATCTAAACAGCTTTGTCACTCGGTAAAATCAACCCCATACTTACTTACGCTACAAGCTGGCAGAGCCATTTGGATTCAGAAAAAAAGGGATTAGGTTCTTCTCAATTTTTAATTACCACATTTCTGGCTGCAGTCAAAGCAGCACAGAGAAGTTTCCATTTAGCATTTCTCATGCAACTGAATCTTAATCCACCCACTCTTTTTCATAAGACAGTGAATTGTGACCTTAAAAAAAGGGGGGGGGGTTGAATCTGGTAGAAAAAAGCATTATGGAAAAAGCTTGGATGTATTTTATTTTTTAAAAAAATAGCACTGAAAATATTGTTAGGTAATGGTTACTAATTTAAACGGCTTATTAATAGAAATATTTTGTCTTTCTTAAAGGGTTTTTGCAAAAAAAGGAAATGAAAAGTACATTAAATGGCTGGATCTTATAGACATGAATAGGTAGTTTCAAACTACTCATGTCTTTCATGCTTTACTGGTTCCTGTTTTCATTGATGAACTACCAAATAATCTTAAAATTATTTGCATGTAAAGGGTACAGTTATAAGTTGGAATAGTGTGGATGTTTACCCAATGATTCTTATGTGGAGGGAAAAGTAGGTCCCATCCCTGCCAGATCATTGATGGAGAAGGAGCGAAATGCCTGTACCATTTTGTGCCAGGCTTGTGCAGCAGCAGCTACTTCTGTGGGAGCCATTGCTACATTTTCATATTAAAATCATGAAAAATAGGCCCATCACAGGGGTATTTACATGTCTGCTAAGAAGAATTTCCACAGAGGCAGCTTATCAAACTGTAAGGGATAGCCTCCACCTTCAGGCCTTGCCTGTGTACTCCCAGAGCAGAGGGTGTATGTGATATTAGGGGAGGGGTAGCACCTCTGGGGGGGGGGACACACATCATGCTCCTTCTGGTGTAATTTGTCCACCTTTGGTCCCCACCCTGCTCTCACCTGTGGCTCCTAGAAGCTGTCCACATGCGACAGTGGCGGCACTCTGAGAACAGCTTCAACTGCCCAGCTAAACAGGTTCCTACACGTGCTAAATAGGGAAGTGAGGTGCAAATGGAGCTTGCCAACCTGGGAAGATAGCCCATCTAGGTGAAGGAAAACTCTGGTCCTAAACCTCTGCTGCCTTGCGGGATATCTTTGGGAGAGAAAAAAAAATGCTAAAGGGTAAACCTGTGAAAAGCAGTACATGTGAAAAGGATCTAGGAGTCTTGGTAGACCACAAACTTGACATGAGTCAACAGTGTGATGCAGCAGCTAAAAAAGCCAATGCAATTCTGGGCTGCATCAATAGGAGTATAGCGTCTAGATCAAGGGAAGTAATAGTACCACTGTATTCTGCTCTGTTCAGACCTCACCTGGAATACTGTGTCCAGTTCTGGGCACCACAGTTCAAGAAGGATACTGACAAGCTGGAACGTGTCCAGAAGAGGGCAACCAAAATGGTCAAAGGCCTGGAAACGATGCCTTATGAGGAACGGCTTAGGGAGCTGGGTATGTTTAGCCTGGAGAAGAGAAGGTTAAGGGGTGATATGATAGCCATGCTCAAATATATAAAAGGATGTCATATAGAGGAGGGGGAAAGGTTGTTTTCTGCTGCTCCAGAGAAGCAGACACGGAGCAATAGATTCAAACTACAAGAAAGAAGATTCCACCTAAACATTAGGAAGAACTTCCTGACAGTAAGAGCTGTTTGACAGTGGAATTTGCTGCCAAGGAGTGTGGTGGAGTCTCCTTCTTTGGAGGTCTTTAAGCGGAGGCTTGACAGCCATCTCTCAGGAATGCTTTGACGGTGTTTCCTGCTTGGCAGGGGGTTGGACTGGATGGCCCTTGTGGTCTCTTCCAACTCTAGGATTCTATGAAACCCTACACAGATCCAGAGTGGAGACCCTAAGATGGTTGGACAGCTCCTTGTACACACCTCTTTCCGGCAGCCAAGCTGGTGCCAAATGTATTGCTCTGCTTTCCTGTGGACACCATCAATGAGACTGGGGTTGGGTGGGTCTTGTCATCTGGGCAGCCCAGGTCCTCCATACACACTACCCAGGTTTGTGCTTGAGGAAGTCACATTGGTGCTGCCAACGCAGCGGTTTAACGTAACCCCCGGAAGCGCACTCCATTATCTCTTGAGACAGACGAACGCCAACAGCAGCAGTGGCCAACAGGGCTGTGGGGGTGGGGATCCATTGCTGTACTGATGCCCCAGCACCCTGCATCATTTCCAACTACCAATGCGGCTGGTGGGCAGGCAGTGGGGAGCTCAGCACAGTGCTAGGACGGCAGTGAAGCTCACGCAACTGCGCTCATACCATGCCAAGCTCCCCGCTGCCTTGATAACTAACCATGACGTGTGGTGCTGGGAAACCAGTAGATCATGGCCACCCTGCCGGCCGCTACTGCCCAGAGGAACGGCCAACTTCTATAATCCCAAGGATTGTACTGTTTGGTCCCAAGGCCAAGATTCCCCAACCCCCTCACATACGGTTGTGGCTCTGTAATCAAGTGGACGTAATAGCAGTGATGACTTCAGTGTACATGAACTAAGATGGGAATGGTTCAGCAATTTAGAAGGGGGCAAGCACAAGAATGAATGTGCTTCCTAAGATGTTCCCCTCAGGAGGCAGAATCGAAAGACAAAAGACTGCTCCCAGAGAGTTCTAGAGGTAATGTGTGTGTGTGTGTGTGTGTGTGTGAGAGAGAGAGAGAGAGAGAGAGAGAGAGAGACCACCGACTCATTACTTCTTTTCCTCCCAAAGAAATGGCTCATTTATTTGTGTATTACCATACCTTGAGTAAAATTCAGGACAGTCACTAAGGGATCAAATTTGGGGGCCAAATCTGGACCAAGGGCCACTACCAAGTGCATCTGGCTGACCAAGTTTGAAATATAATACAGGTTTGACCCTTTTTAGGTCAACTAGGCTAACTAATATTTTCCACAGATTCCAAGTGTGTGCATACAGTTTTATAGAGAAGCCCTGGGATCACAAATGAAGTTTCTCTTTGTAATATGCACGTGTGGCCCTCGGACTTAGCCCCATATTTTCAAGTTATAACCGTAACAATAAAGTGATTGATTATATAATCAATCTATATTCTATATATTAATGTACAGAAAGCAGAAAACAATGGAAAACACATTTACTGGGAGCATGCAGCAATGTTACAACAACAACAACAACAACAACAACAACAACAACAACAACAACAACACAATAATAGTTGTGCAACTCAATAATGTGAGTAATTTCCCCATAAATTTCTGTTTAAAAGTTGTAATGTATGTTTCTTGTCAGGGGTTGCCAAAACACACTGTGTTTTCCCCTATTGCCATGCTGTGACAAAAGTCTGCTTGCCAGGGCCTGCTAGTACAAATATTTTCCCCCTCTATGAAATGAAAGTGAGCAAGCGAGAATGGAGAGGATTGTGCTCCTGCTGCAAATACTCTCCATGCATTCAGTCTAGGAGAAACAGTTTTCAAAGATGAAAACATTTACCGGTAATTTCCACTTATGAAGCACATTCTGTCATGAAAACGGTTGCTGACGAGTTCACTTGAGTTTCAAACTGTTTTTATCACAAACAGTTCTGCACATAGATATTCCAGCACTCTGAAAGGTAAAAGACTCTCCCCCTTATCAAATGTAATACAAATAATTAATTTACATGAAACTGCCTAACTGATCAGCATTTAGTTGACCTCTAATCTGATGGACAAATAACCATCTCCTGGTGTAGATGAATATACATCATCGAAAGACTGGAAGTTAACAAAGTGTCAGTTGCTTAAAAGATCAAGGAAGTACTTGAATCAGAACCCAGAAGGTCCATAAAAAACATGGAGGTTTTTTTTTAAGAAGACCACCACAAGTTCAGTGATTGCATTAGGTGGGTTCATGGGGTTGTACTACCTCGCTGTCCAAGAGCCCTACCTCGCTGTCTAAGAGTTCCCTTTGCATAAAAGATGTTTAACATGTATATTCGCAAAGATACACAGAGACAGTCCGTGCAAGTGGTGACCCTGATTCGGAAAGGTGCATGCACAAATTCTCATTTTCATAAAACACCAAACACACAAAAAATGGGGTTGTGGTACCAAACCGTATTACAACTTTCTCAGGAAAGAAAAGCGATATCTTAGATTTTATTCTCCAAGATAAAGAGCTCTTTCCAAATAAACTATGATGAAATAAGTGTAAAATAGGTGGAGCACACTCTTGTTTGTTTGCCTAGATTGTGACATCTGATATATTACCCCATCTGTCAAATCGATCTGAGGAAGAAATCTGATATGTATCGAGGCAATACTAAGCCCGCTTCAGATGAAAAGAATGAATACAATTCTATAATTGCTGGAAATAGCTAGACATTTTTCATGATCCCAATACGTTTGAGAAATAAATGTATTAGTAGCATGAATATATCAATGGACATTAACTATAGTGGTTCAAACTAGAAATTGTTTTTTTTTTTTTAAAAAAAAAAAAACTGAATCAGAATTTTAAAAGGTTTGCTAACATTTCTGTTGCCTTAGGGTGCTTCCAGATGGGTGTTTTGTATGTGATCACTGCGGTAGTCACGCATATACATTTTTTTCCACAATATCCCCATATAATCAGTGTCAAAATGCCAGTTCATAGCTTTTCCCTTCATTTAATCGCAGTTTACACCTCCCATGGAAAATCTGATACATTAAAAAAAGAAAACCTGGTGCCCATGATTCATTCACATTTTCTCAATGATCTGTTTGTGACATTAAACCCCTATCTATGGGCACTCTTACTTACAGATTATTATTATTATTATTATTATTATTATTATTATTATTATTATTATTAAAAAGAATGGTTTAAAATGAAATCTTGACTTAATACAGGCAAACATGATGAAATATATGCTTTCAGTCTTTTAAAACTGAATCTGTAACCCTTTATCAAATACCTAGCTAGCTTTTCTATGTATAAGGAAGAACCACAAGGAAAACCTGTGACTTCTGAAACCAAGCCTTATTAAACGACACTATAGGTCAGGGTGACTATCCTGTGGCCCTACAGATGTTGCTGGACTACAATTTCCACCATCCTTGACCTCTATCTGTGCAGGCTGGGACTGATATGAGTTGTAGTCCAACAGCATCTGCTTAGCCACCCCAGGTATTATTATTGAATATTCTAAGTATGTATAACTATCACCCAAACAGCTCATACTGTATATTTTCTTTCTGTCACAAGGATTCCCTGGTCCTGAATGGGGTAACTGTGCCCCTGAAGGACCAGGTGCGCAGCCTGGGAGTCATTTTGGACTCACAGCTGTCCATGGAAGCGCAGGTTAATTCTGTATCCAGGGCAGCTGTCTACCAGCTCCACCTGGTACGCAGGCTGAGACCCTACCTGCCCGCAGACTGTCTCACCAAAGTGGTGCATGTTCTGGTTATCTCCCGCTTGGACTACTGCAATGCGCTCTATGTGGGGCTACCTTTGAAGGTGACCCGGAAACTGCAATTAATCCAAAATGCGGCAGCTAGACTGGTGACTGGGAGTGGCCGCCGGGACCACATAACACCGGTCCTGAGAGATCTGCATTGGCTCCCAGTACGTTTCCGAGCACAATTCAAAGTGTTGGTGCTGACCTTTAAAGCCCTAAACGGCCTCGGTCCTGTATACCTGAAGGAGCGTCTCCACCCCCATCATTCAGCCCGGACACTGAGATCCAGCGCCGAGGGCCTTCTGTCGGTTCCTTCACTGCGAGAAGCAAAACTACAGGGAACCAGGCAGAGGGCCTTCTCGGTAGTGGCGCCCTCCCTGTGGAACGCCCTCCCATCACAGGTCAGGGAAATAAACAACTACCTGACATTCAGAAAAAACCTGAAGGCAGCCCTTTTTAGGGAAGTTTTTAATGTCTGATATTTTTGTATTTGATTTCTGTTGGAAGCCGCACAGAGTGGCTGGGGAAATCCAGCCAGATGGGCGGGGTACAAATAATAAATATTATTATTATTATTATTAACTACTATCCCTAAATTCTGGGATACTAAATTTAATGGTCCTGCTCAGTATCCTTGCATATACAGGTGAAACTCGAAAAATTAGAATATCATGGGAAAGTCCATTTATGTAAGCAATTGTTTTCATTAGCTACTGGAGTTTAATATATGAGATAGACTCATGACATGCAAAGCGAGATATGTCAAGCCTTTGTTTGTTATAGTTTTGATGATTATGGCGTACAGCTGATGAAAACCCCAAAGTTGAGATTGTTAATTTGGGGTTCTCATCAGCTGTACGCCATAATCATCACAATTATAACAAACAAAGGCTTGACATATCTCGCTTTGCATGTCATGAGTCTATCTCGTATATTAGTTTCACCTTTTAAGTTGAATTACTGAAAGAAATGAACCTTTCCACGATATTCTGATTTTTCAAGTTTCACCTGTATACAGAGTCAAGAAGGAATCCGCTAATTTCACAGTTTCCCCTCTTCTCTCTAATCAGGTAATTATGTAACTGTGTGTGTGGATAGCATGGTCAGAGATTATAGGTCATATTTCATTGCAACCCAATAGGTTCCCAGTGTTATAGCAACCAATTTGTATGCTCGCTTGTTCAAGAAGTGAATGATTAGATGATAAACTAAATTGGTTCCTTTTACTGGTAATTTTTGCTGCACTAAGGAAGGCGAGATTTAAGTAGCAATGCATTACTCCAGAAGCAAGTCGGGCCCTGTTAAAATGCAGTGTTTCCAATTCCTCTCCCAGGCCACACCTTTCTCTGTATCAAGGATAAATATTCCTATTCTGTGTTTTTATTTGGGTACCATTTGTGTGTTAGCACTAGGATTACTGATTGGCTGAAAGCATTTCTCTCCCACCTTTGTAAAACCAAGGTAGCTCCCAACTATCAGTATAGCACCACAATGCAGCAAATCGAGACTCGGTCACATTCTACTCCTTAAAAGCTTACGTTTTTCTGGGTCTCCATCAAGCAAAGGATGGCAAGGTTTTCTATGAATATATTTCCAAAAAAACCACAGCACCTAGCGTAAAGGGCTCCCTCTCTACCTCTACTGAATCTATGCAGGTTGTGTGGCGCAGCACCTGTAACAGGGCCAACACGGGTGACATTAATAGGAAGGTGGAGGAAGCTCCCATGGTAAAAAAAAATGTTTCCTAGGTGGTAATTTTGATAATAAATTCTACTACTATAGTAGTGATATTGAAGTCAACACAATGCAGGCATAGCTTTTGCTGTTAAAGTGCATATTCTAATTTATCTTATTAGTCGGTTAAAAAATAAAATTTAACCTCAAGATTCTTAAACCTCAGATCTACCTTGCACATGGCTCACCAATCCTGTCATCCTCTCTCCAGGTACTTTGTTAAGCTCTAACCATTTATTTAGTGGGGGGGAAATCTTACCATTAAGGAAGCTGCCACCCCACAGGAATGGACTTGGCATGCCTATGGACTTTCAGCCATAACCCCACACTCCAGATGTCCCTTTGAACCCCAGGGGACAGAGGTCTCCTCTATGGACATCTTCTCTTGCTTCCTCAGTGCTTGCTTGGCATGGGCAGTGTCTTGTACCCTTCAACCCGCCTCCACCTCCGTTGGGTTAGAGGGTGCTCAGTTTCACTAGGTCAATGACACCACTTTGTTTGTGTATACCATCACTGCTATTTTTTTACTTTATACACTTAATCAAACAACAGGTGATAGCTAACTAGGGCACATTTCAGAGCAGATCCACTGGAATCAATTACTTAGGTTTATTATTTCAGTGGGTATACTCTGAATATGACTAACATATGGATATTTGTCAGGGACACGCCCAGCAGAGAGGAATCTCCAGCGGCAGAGGAATTGGCTGCACCTAACTCTCCACCTCCAGAGGAGGAGGAACTGACTGCACCTGAGTCACCAAGAAGTAAGCAAGCAATTAGAGCAGAGGCAGTTCAGCAGGAGGCGGGGAAGGATGTGGCGTATATCTGGCCTTGGGAGGGGTCAGAAGCCAGTCGAGTCAACTGACTCCGACGGTGAAGGATGAGTTGTGGAAGCTTGGACTACTGTAAGCCTGTTATTGAGAAATCAACCTCAGCTACTTAAAACTGCCAGCGTTCCGTGTCTTGTGTGGGAGAAGCGCTAAACCTGACAGTATCATCCAATTGAATCTATAAAGGTTGTAAGATTATATCCAACAATTATTTATCCTCACTTGTTCTATATTTCTGCTCTGTTGTGGGTATTTCCCATAATACTTCAGGTGTGTGTTGTGTTGTGATAGACACCATCGCTGAACACATTTCCAAGTCTCTGTAACAGGTCAAACTTATGTGTGCAAATCCTTCAGTCCCCTCATGACCACTAGACACCCCAGCTTCTTATTCTGCTTCGGAAAATATAACAGGCCCATGTGTGAACTAGCCCTAGCTCTAGAATCTTTCCAGCCCTTGTGTAAGTTAGAGAAAGTAATGTATGAACCAGGGCAATTTTGTTGGCAGGGCACCACTTCCCATCAATGACTCACATATGGATGTGGGCTCACTATGTGAATCCACATGCTCACACAAATGGCATAAATTTGGCCATCAACATAACTGAGCCAGCCTCGTGTGTTACTTTCTCCACGTGACTGTATCTACAAGGCTGTTCCACCTGGGGAATTTTAGGGTATCTGAAGGAGCTCACTCAATTGTTGAACGATCAAGTAAAGAGAAATCAGGTGATGTACATAGATGTGGGGGCTGGTCTTTAGATATGGAGTCCTCTGGATTACATCCATTGTGACCTACATCAGAAACCCAGCATGATTTTGTTCTGAAGATGCACTGGGAGCATCGAGAACAGTTCTGTCGTAGAGTTACAAGCATGTGTGCTCATACTGAGTACTCTTGTGTATCTCAACCCATGCACCTTGAGCTACAAAGAATTTTAGGTTATGACCTTTTGCATTTTCTCAAAAAGTGCTGTTGGGGTCAAGAAGGTGCCAGGTTTCCATACGTAAAATGAGATGGCACTTGACTGAATAATCAGCCATTGTATGACACAACCCCCATTTACGCCATTTCAGTATCGAAAGTTATTTATGTATGCAATTCAGAAAAAGACTGCTAGGTCTCTCCAGCCCATTGTATCACACCAACTCAAATTCTCAAAAATAAAAATAAAAATTCAAGACAAAGCCTCAACATTGTACAAAACAACTTCTGAAACTTTATTGTGAATTTTTCCCCAAGGTACATTTAGTAAATGATCATAGCCTTAAAATCATCAGTTAAAAAATATAAGTTGAAATAAGTCCACATTTAAGCAAAGTTAAGTTTCAGTACAGACTTTAAAAGTCACAGAATATAAATATATACAATTATATGAATGAGATAAAATTGCAGTTACATTAGGTTATATATAGATATAGAGATATATTGTAAATAAATAGGGTTTTGATTTGACAGGCATGAGAGGCATACTGCTTTACATTTAAAGTGTTCAACAAAATGAAGCAAAAAAATGGAATGTAGTACAATTTGTAAATACAGTGATTTTTAAAACCTTATATCTTTCCTTCTGTCAATATTTAAATTATAATGTACAAATATCAATTTTATAAAGGTCAGCCCATTAGCTTTCACCAGCCTTGCAAATAAGTCCAGGAAATGTCCTAATTCACATATATGGGGTTTGTTTTGTCTTGTGTCATCCCACCTATCCACACATTTGTGGTATAAAAGAAACAAAGTTTGTCATGTTTTGCTGTGCAATCACCTGCAAGCAATTCCAATTCATCAAAGGCAACTGGGCAAGTAGGGTATTTGCAAGCCTGGCTTTCACCATCCAAACCAGAGCATTACTTTGCTATACATGTGCTTAGTGAATTTCCAGCCGGGTGGTAGATATAAAGTAGACAAAATATCTCAGATAAATGCATAGAATCTTTTTATCTAAACTACTTACATGATAAATACATAGCAACAGGATTGAAATAGAATGAATATCTGAATTTTGCACCTTGTAAAAGAATGTGTTGAGAAAATGTATTCATTCACCAGTCCAGTGAACATGTACATACCTTTTTGTAAAATATTGCCTACCCTGTACTGGTACATGGAAGGAGTATACCCCACCCCCTGATGAACTGTTATTATTTATGCAATGCTTTCAAACGATATTATTATTAATCCATAGTGACCACATCATACACACATAGCAGGAATATGTGCTTACTAACTATTGAGGAATAATAACTGTTGAGTAGTAAATAATTATATTGGAAATGTTCCAAGTGAGCACAACTGTGTACTTATCATTATTTTTTTACATTTAAGTAACATCACGGTACAGTCATACCTCGTGTTACGAACGCTGTGTGTTGCGTTCGTCATGGGTTACGAACCCGCCGAACCCGGAAGTACCGGAATGGGCTACTTCTGGGTTCAACGGTTCACGCATGCGCAGACGCATCAAATGACGCCACGCGCATGCGCAGAAGTGCCGAATCGCGCGGCGAGCATGCGCAGATGCGGACTGCTCATGATGCGAACGGGGCTCCAGAACGGATCCCATTCACATCCAGAGGTACCACTGTATACAAAATGCAAGCCATGGGCCAAGGGAGGCTGAGGTGGCAATCCTATGTGCACTTACCTGGGAGTAAGTTCCATTGAAGTCAATGGGCTTACATCTCAGGAAGATTACACTGCTAAGTTTCTTTTCTATCCCCGCCCCCTGTTTAACTAGCATTGGGTAAACAGGTAGGTCAAAGTTTCACCTATCAATGTCAAGCAGGTGCTTGTATGGCCTGTTCTTCCCTCCACTTATCTGCCCCAATCCCATAATGGAGATCTGCAGTCAGAAATAGGTTTTGATATATGCAGCTGATGTAGATGAATGAGTCCGTCTTTATCATAATTCTCATTGGGTCTCCACTGAACTGGCTAGACACATCTATTGCATACGAGACCAGAGCAGGAATATTTGTTCAGATTGTCAGCAGGAGCACGGTTCTGTTTTCCACACACTTTTTTCTTCCCAATGTTGATTCTTCAATTTTGAAGCACATTTCTAGACTGTCATTCGAACTCCCACCCATGCCCTTTCTATCAAAGTATCCTCCATGTTCTCAGTTTGGTGCTCACCTACTAAATTAGAATGAGGGACGAGGGATGAGCTCACAAAATAATCTTAAAAATTGTGTTTTGTGTGTTTCCAAAGACACAGCATATATATTCAATTTAACAATTGTTCTCTTCCTTTTCTGCCACATTAACAAAATTAAGATGCACTTCAGACTGAAAGACAGGGGCAATCCAATGTGGTTGAAAACACTGCACTTCCATGATTTTTTTTAAAAAAAAACCTTTTTTAAAAGGAAAGTAAAAAAAGAAACAAAACTCACTAAATCTATAAATTAGCACACCAGGGAGCCAAGTTTGTATCCTCACCCTCTCCCTGATGCGCAGTGTCTTACATGCAAAGAATTTGTTTCTGTGGGTTAACATTCAAAATTTTGCCCCCTTGCACTTTGAAACAATATTGTGTGTTTTTGCACTGCATAATTTTACTGTAGAGTTTTGGTTTTGAGTCAATTTGCTTATTCGTTATCAATTACCACAAATGAAGTTACTGAATGTCTGGCTCTGTGTGAAGGCAGATAAGACTTTTCGAAGAGAGAGATGGGGACTAACACAGTGCATGCATTCAGTTCTGCAACTGTTTTTAAAACGTTTATTTTATGTAAGATGTAAAATGTAAAATGTAAGATGAATGCATTGTCACATCTATCCTCTTTGGAAACTGGGAAAATAAATGGCATGCAGCTCCTCTGATGCACAAGGGAGAGGCATGGAAGAGGGCTGACACATCTCGTTGTCAGGGAAAGCAATTTGCTGAGCTGGCATTTGACTTGCTGCTATATGTACATCCATAATGTAACAGGTGGTGAAGGGGAGTTCATACTGTGAGTGTAGAATATAGGATTGCAGCTTTAAATAGCTTGGGAATAATATTTATCTCACTGTTTTGGGTGGACGGCAGAAGCAGAAACAGGGGTGAGGAAATGTGCTGTTTTGATTTGTTTTGTACAAAGGAGTCCAATTGTTCCACCCAGCTAAGAAGTGAATGAATGAAATGTGGAGTCATGGACTCAAAACATCACACAGTCAGGTTATATCACTCATACTCCACAACCATACTGTCTGCTTTGCCAAAAACAAGTTGGAAAAACAGGCACTAACTTGGCAGGGACAAAAAGCAAAGTATCGCTACTGATTACAGGTGGGTAGCCGTGTTGGTCTGCCATAGTCAAAACAAAACAAAATAAAAAATTCTTTCCAGTAGCACCTTAGAGACCAACCCATCTCTACTGAGTCATTTCTAGTTCACAAATGCAAACAGTGATTCGGTCCATATTGCACTACTTATTGTACAGAGTTATTCTAACTAAACCAACTTGCTGTGATGGTCTTACTTGGTTGGTAGATCACAGCAAAAAAAGGCATCTGGTTTGAAAACTTGCCAAAAATACAACTGGTTATTTGAAGAAGTTTCCCCAAGGTATATGTATGTATTAAATATATTTCTATACTGCCCAACTGCTGAAGCTCTTTGGGCAGTTCAAAAAATAATGCCAGTGTTCACCTTTCCAGAGATCCCACTGCTGACAAACCATAGTTCTGTTATTTGTGCCTTAGAAGGTTTATGCTTATCTGATATAGAAGCTCAGCTACCCACATCACAGATGTTTTCACAATAGTGCTGCATTCCGCAGAGAAGTTCTTCTCTCTATTGAAATGAACAGGAACTGAACTGAAATGAACAGGAACTGTGCAAGAACACTACCATGCACTTGTGTAGAACATGCGGGCCTTAATCATCTTAAATTGCAACCTGGAAAACAGCATGACCCCCTAGATCACAGGCAAAATAACAGAGAGCTATGCTAAATAAGCACCAAGGAAGCACTGAAGGAGCAAGGTAATCAGAATAAAAGCTTATTTCTTCAGCAGCTCAAGCTATTTCAGTAGAAAGCTCAAAAAAAAAAAAAAAACAACAACAACCTGTTGCTATGTCCAAGATCTCCCCTCATTTATACACATGCATTTTTCCAAGTTTGGGTCCAGAGGACAAGTGTGGCAGCTCAATTTAAATTCAGAAGCCTTTGCAACACTGTCCCATATGACGGCTTTAAGTTGTTAAACACATTTACGTGGTGGTGTGGAGAATATTCACAATGTGATGACACCAACAGAAGCTTCACACATTGCACAGCCTAGGCAAATATTTGCCTCCACATATGCACTGGACAATGCCTCAGGCAACCTGCACATTCTCCACGTAAAGAATGTGGCAAATAATTACACTATCCAATTGATAAGGGCAAAAGGCAAGATTCCCTCTTCACACTTAACTTTGCCACGTTCTTCGTGTTTTCATGTGAATGTATACGGTAGTGTTTATGGACCTGATGTATTCAACTGGCATTACGATATACACATCATATTAATTGAAGGACTCAGCTATACAGCTGCAAATAAATTTTTTTAAATTTGTTGTAAAGTGCAATATACAAATGTGACATTAGCTGGTGACAGTGAACTATGTCAAATTCAATGTATTTTTCAAAATGTTTTTTTTTTTAAAAAAAAAAAACAAAACATTTTCACAGCCTGCTCAGGGTAGACCCAGTGAATTCAATGGACATGCATTAATTAGGTAGACAGATTTAAGTAAGTCTACTCTGATTAGAAGTTCCTTGGATACAATCCTTAGCTATACAGTGGTACCTCAGGTTACATACGCTTCAGGTTACATACTCCACTAACCCAGAAATAACACTTCAGGTTAAGAACTTTGCTTCAGGATAAGAACAGAAATCGTGCTCTGGGGGCGCAGTGGCAGCGGGAGGCCCCATTAGCTAAAGTGGTGCTTCAGGTTGAGAATAGTTTCAGGTTAAGAACGGACCTCCGGAACAGATTAAGTACGTAACCAGAGGTACCACTGTATATAGAAAGGCCCATGCCTTAGAGAAGATTATGTGCTGAAAGTCAGGGCTCAATGGCTTCGCTGCAATTACCTCTCATCTCAGATGACTTTTGGGGAGTAAAGCCGGGGGCAGAGAGGCCATTCTCTGTCATTCAGGTGAGAACATACTCCAAAGCGGGTAGCACTTTTCAGATGCTCTTACTGCTGAAGCTCAATCTTTGGGAAGGAGACAGGGTGCACAGCATCAAGAGAACGGATTCCATCCCCAAATACAATATTTAGCCTCCTGTGACTAAAAGAAGCCAACACATACATCCTTTCCTCTGCAGGGTTCTCAACCACTTGAGGAGGCTCCATGCATGGCAGGGCCTGCACCAAGGGTAGGTATCACACCCTTGTAGAGGGCCCAGAGACTCCTGGTCCTTCTCAGCCTCTTTGCTGCCATTGCTCGTCTTTACCTGGCACCTCTGAGCATGCAAACAATGGCAGGAGTGAGGCGACACCGCACTTCCCCCCCCCCATCCTTCTGCTCTCCCTCTTGAGGGTTGTAGGGATTGGACCCAGTGGATAAGAACAAGCAGGAAGGCACTAGCATCCTGAAGTGAAGGAACGGGCCAAGAAGTGGCACCTTGCCCAAGAACCTACTAAAGCCCAGAAGCAGCACTGGTCATAAGTTCATTTCAGACATGGAAATGAATATGTGTAGATCAGGTGTAGATCTTCAGTTCCGCTACAGCTCCATAATAACAGCATCTGAAAAGGGCATGCATTTTAACACATTCCTCATAATGCCTATAGGCTGTTCATTTGTTCCCTAAGTAAGTGTGAATTAGGAAAGTATTTGCTTTTTTAACATAGCTGAAATTAACTTGAGTAATTCCTCTTATTACATTGTTTATCCTTTTATTTTATTTTTAAATGTATTTTTATTAAAGATTTTCTTGGTTTAGAAAAGTATGTGTAATCTCTCTCTCTTTCTCTCTCTCTCTCTCTCTCAAGTAACATTTTTTACAGATCAGTTTTGTTTGTTGAGACATTATCCTTTTAAAAATGGGATGCAGCTTAAGACCACATCTCCTTTCTGATTTATAAGAGTAGTTGTGACTGTTGAAGTACATGATAGAGATGATTAATAATTACATCTGTATTTTTCAGCCTAATTGGATTTATAAATTGCACACTAGCCCTCAAGCAAACATAAAAATAACAGTGTAAACAAAGCATTGTAGAAAACATCTTAACCCAAACAACAGCTAAGGACAGGATGGCTGATCTGCTTGTTATTGTTATTTTCATCTTTTCACCCCTGTTTAAAAGATATCGTTGAGGTTGAGCAAAACATAATTTGGGGGAAAAGATGCCCATGCATTATATTTCAGCTGATGTTGGCACAAAAATTTCATATACAGTAGTGCACCCAACACCCAGATCCTTTTTTTTATAAAGATATCATCATGCTTGCAACACTACTGAAACACCTGTGGCTTTTTGCTAGCCGAATTGTGTCACAGTGCATGCTCTTCTGCGCTGGCGCAACATGTTCTGTCTCCCAGACACTTTCGTAAGATCATCTTATGGCAGAAAGTTGCCTACACAAGATGACAGGAGGCTGCTATAAAGACCTGCTTCCTGAAGAGTGAGCTGGGGGCAAACCCAGTGCCATAGCTCTCAACTTTCCCCTTTTTAAAAAAAGGGAATTTCCCTTATTCCAAATAGGATTCCTTGCAAGAAAAGGGAAAAGTTGACAGCTATGCCCAGTGCTGCAGTACTCAAGTTTATTGTCAACAAATGTTAGGCCTTGATTCTCCATTCTCAAAGTACGTCCATGAGAGAGGTCTCTCTTGAAACAAGCAGGCCTTTACTCAGTAGCACTGCTGTCCAAATATAAAATGTAATTCTGCGTAAATGTTTGCTTACATGCCAGGTACACACTGATGTGGAGACAAGAGAGTCCTATCTGAGGATAAAAGGAAAATATCCATCATAGTCCCCAAGCTACAGGTAGGTAGCCGTGTTGGTCTGCCATAGTCAAAACAAAATAAAAAATAAAAAATTCCTTCCAGTAGCACCTTAGAGACCAACTAAGTTTGTTCTTGGTATGAGCTTGAGATTTCGTGTGCGTGCACACTTCTTCAGGTACACTGAAACAGAAGTCACCAGACCCTTATATATAGTGAGAGAGTGGGGAGGGGACTGTAATTCTTAATAGAGAGACTAAAGGAATAAATAATAGAGAGACTAAAGGGACGCGGGTGGCGCTGTGGGTTAAACCACAGAGCCTAGGGCTTGCTGATCAGAAGGACGGGGGTTCAAATCCCCGTGACGGGGTGAGCTCCCGTTGCTCGGTCCCAGCTCCTGCCCACCTCCACCTAGCAGTCCGAAAGCATGACAAATTGCAAGTAGATAAATAGGTACCAATCCAGCGGGACGGTAAATGGCGTTTCCGTGCGCTGCTCTGGTTCGCCAGAAGCGGCTTTGTCATGCTGGCCACATGACCTGGAAGCTGTACGCTGGCTCCCTCGGCCAGTAACACGAGATGAGCGCCGCAACCAAAGAGTCGGCCACGCCTGGACCTAATGGTCAGGGGTCCCTTTACCTTTACCTTAAAGGAATAAAGTGTTACGTTTCCTTTTGCAGTAATGGTTCTCCCTGTTGCATGGCTGGAAGAAATCCGTGATTTGATTTACTAAAGGTGAAAAGCAAATATAGACATCACATATAGATTTTAGCATATGATTTTAATGTGTCAAAGCTGGAGTGAAGCTTTGGAGTGGAGATCATAATTCCCTTAATGAAATCAATGTCTGCTGTCGTGAGCTTAGGGAGGGAGAGAGGGAGAGAAGGGGAAATATGTAGGTCGGTGAATGGAAAAGGCACAGTGTACCTCCCATGGGGTCTCTCTTTGTGGCGACTGAGGCGCTTAGGCTCAGGGGTGGTGAGTAGATTTTGCCCTTATTGCCAAAATACCCCCCACTAGGGATACAGCGTGGTGGCCATTCATTTGCATGGGAGAAAAGTATGTCCTCTTAGGGGCACCATTGGTATAGTGGCTACGCCTGTTCTCTGTTCCAAGTATTCACACTGTCTAGGGAGGACCCTCAGCAGTCTTGCTAATCAGCACATTTAATATTTCCCATAGAATTTAATGGGTGCTCATAGAGTTTCCTTCAATCTGCACAACCTTGCCCATTCATCTGCCTTATGTTCCATTTTCATGGTTATGCTAGTGTGTGGCAGAACAGTTGAAAGGGAAATTGGTAGCCCCATGAGCTCACTTTAGCCCCCCCCCTCCCACCAATTTGTGGTTTAGCTTCTTTCTCACACATAAACTAAAACACAACGGGGGAAGGGCTCTTTCTCACTCTGCCCACTGAATTTCAAATTGAGCAAAAAAATAAATAAATAGGGCCAGCAATAGCCTTTGCACACTATTTATCTCCCAGGTTTCAGGCAAAGGGCAATAGACGGTTTGGCAGAGGTTCTTGTATATGTTAGTCATATCCGATGCCTCATTCCATTTGCCTGCTTCTTTGCACATGCACGGGAGTTAATAGCTGAATTTCGTAAGAGGGAAATTCCTTCCACAGCCCATGTTGCCTTTGGAAGCAGGCGAGGATGAAAGCATCCTTTGACTGTGAATCAGAAGTAAAACTGATGGGCAGAGCCTATTCATAGTCCCTAAATCAAAATGTGGCTTCTGTAAAGACAACAACAAGTGGTTTGCGATGATACTTAAGTATAACGGTGCTTTGAGAATTGGTATCTGATGGCTGGGAATCTAGGATATACTGGTATGTATCATGGCAGTGCATGAATATGGAAGGGGCTCCTTGAGGTACTGATCACATGTACCCAATGCCAGCTGATCTATGTTAGTGGAACCTGGGATACACAGAAGAAGAAGAGTTTTGGATTTGATATCCCGCTTTTCACTACCCGAAGGAGTCTCAAAGCGGCCAACATTCTCCTTTCCCTTCCTTCCCCACAACAAACACTCTGTGAGGTGAGTGGGGCTGAGAGACTTCAGAGAAGTGTGACTAGCCCAAGGTCACCCAGCAGCTGCATGTGGAGGAGTGGAGACACGAACCCGGTTCCCCAGATTATGAGTCTACCGCTCTTAACCACTATACCACACTGGCTCTCCTGTACAATAGGCAAGATTTGATCTCATTATTATCCTCAAAATCAACATTTAGTGTTAATGGCAACCATCATTTGGGTTCA
Source organism: Lacerta agilis (assembly GCF_009819535.1). Lineage (NCBI taxonomy): Eukaryota > Metazoa > Chordata > Lepidosauria > Squamata > Lacertidae > Lacerta > Lacerta agilis. The sequence continues at coordinate 95,111,924 of NC_046315.1, read as the reverse complement.
GAATATGTCTTAGCTGCGTTCCAAATTTCCTTCACCACAGATAAAGCCACTTGGAAGTGACTGAGATCTTGACCTGCCCTGTTCTGTATGATACTGCCCCAAGTTCTGTTTCTTTGGTCATATTATAATGCAACAGGATGTTCCAAATTGGCTGAGAGAGAGATTGTCCCCAAAGAGACTTGGGATAGTCCTTCACATTTTTGAGTCTTGAGAGGTCAGGACAGAGCGTAAGATTGTTTAGTGCTGTGCCCACGGTCTAGAGATGGTTAGCGTACCCTGATGTTAAAATATTTAAAATGATAGCATTAAGCAATTTGTGTGTTGGGTGACATAAGCAGCTGTGACAGTCTTAGCTCCGCTGTTGCATCCCAGTTGACTTTGACACACTTTATTTGAAGACATGCATGTGTAAAGATCAGTAGCAATTGCCAATTTGCCTGGTCTACCACATTACCATAGAGCTACTGCTACAGAAGATTTCCCCTTAGGTGCAATTTTGTCATAGTCCATTAATCCTCTCAGTCCTCTCCCAATCCTGCGGACTTGTTACGTAGTAATCCCCAATTGTTGTGCTGCGGGAACACTGGAAAGTCTCTGCTATCCTCCAGGCAGAAAATTACAGTAGTAAGTCTATTAAATTTGGCTCCTGCAATGTCCACTCGGATCACTCCCGCTTGTTGCAGTCATAACCCATAGCCACAATGTCAGAACAAATTATCAGCAACATCCAGAATGCCGATGCAAAATTAATTTGGTGCCTCCCACAGCCTTGTTGATTCAGTCCCCAGACGATGGCAGGAAATCTAGCTGTATTTTAAAAGGATGTTTGGAAATTAAGTCAACACATCGTGAAAACTGGCTTCATTCTTTATGCATGTCAGGTTTCAAGTCCCAATGGGGACCTCTATCACATGATAGTATGCAATTTATTATGTAACGTGCTGGCATTCTTCCACCTGAGTCTGTTCAAGAGAGATTACTTTGGTTGCTCCTTTTTAAGGCTGGACTAGGACAGCATTCAAAAAATGGAATTCTGCTTTGTCTATACAGTCAAGGGTTCTTGAACCCCTCTGAAGTACCAAGCCCGTTTCCTGTCGTCTGCAGCTTGTCTCTCTCTCACAGAAATATACAAATACAATAAATTCACCAGCTAGGCAGAGTTTGATCTCTGTTAGTCTTCAATACTGTTATAAACCAATGCAGCCTTCCTAGTTCCTTGCACGATGCCCACACCTGCAACCCATCAGGGAAAAACTGATTTTCCACTTGAACAACTTGACAAATAAAATTAGTAAATCTTGGCTTTAAATTCGGTAGCATTAAATATTAATAGTTAGCCTCATAGGGGGTGTATTGCCCCTGTTGTTGTTTTTCATTGTATTTTTAAATTGTAGCACTTTCAGTTTTAAGAGGATGCCCACTCCAAAGGAATAATTAATAATGCTGCTGTGTGTAGCCACAATGGATATATTTACCATCTGGTTTGCCTAAGCATGTGCAACATTGGATGACTTGTGACAAGGACTGTTTTATAGCTTAAAAGTGCCTCTGAGCATGCAAAGACTGCTTTCCCCTTGTTGCAGAGCAATTGCAGCCTATCCCCAGATAGTTAAGATTAAAAGAGCACCAAATAAGGCTCCATTACAAATAGAGTCAGAGGTGTCTGGTCTTGTTGTCTCAATCCCTTTAAGAGTGCAAACTAAACTCACAAGCATTTCAAGGGGGACAGATCTCAAGGCGAGGAAAGGTGAGATTCATAATAAGGTTCAAAGCCTATTCTTCAATAGGCTTAGAACTGCGCTGGTAACCTCAACAAATGCTCTTAAAATAAATCACTTTGCAATCTGTTGAGGTTACTGCTATGTACCTCATACATTAGCTTCCTAGGCATCATGTTGTGACCAATGCAGACTCTCGGGTTTCAACAAACAGCTAGTTCCACCACCCCTTGTGTTCCCCAACTCCAACTTTGCTTAGCACCTCGCCTGATGAAGAGGACAGGGGAACTTAAAAAATTGCTCAATGATTGTTATCACTTTTGTTAGTCCTAATAAAGTATTGCTCGACTCGGGTTTGGGGAATTGTACCTCTTAATAACTAGAAATAGATAATACACCTGAAGAATATTCACTTGAGGCGAGAAACTTACTGTGGACAGTTGCCTACCAGTCACCCTTCTGAATGGTGTTCCTGGTTCTTTTTTGCTGACCCATATAGGACCAGCATGGATAACTGGCTCGGGTGAATATCTGACGTTTCCTCCCTTTATGATCTTGATTTATGGGCTATTACTAAAATGAAGCTGCATTTTAAGCTGCATTTTAAGCCGTATTTTAATTAACTTTGTTTTTGTTTGTTGTTGTTGTTTTTCTATTACGTTTTATTATAATTCATATTTGGTGTTAGCCACCCTGAGCCCGGCCCTGGACGGCAGGGTGTGTGTGTGTGTGTGTGTGGTGTGTATATATATATATATATTCATACAGATACTGTATTACTGTAAGCCAGTGGTGGCCAAACTTGGCCCTCCAGCTGTTTTGAGACTTCAGTTCCCATCATCCCTGACCACTGCTCCTGTTAGCTAGGGATGATGGGAGTTGTAGTCCCAAAACAGCTGGAGGGCCAAGTTTGGCCATCACTGCTGTAAGCCATTTGAAGTACTGTAACTGGTGTAAACGTACTTAAAGATTCACACATCTGTAGGGCAAGGCAGGAGTACATGTCACTAAAGAGACCTTCCGTTGTCCCCGGAGGGTCACCTCCTACTGCTAAAAAAATAATAAAAATCAGTGCTTGGCTGTATAGTTTGTGTGGCGCCCACAGCAGTTTAGCCAGTTTGAAATTGCACCCACAGGTCCAAAAAAAAGTTGGTGACTCCTGCTTATCCCCATAGATTATCCCACAAAACAGAATAAATCAAGTAGTGGTACCAGCTGAAGTCTAGGAGCTCATCAGCATAAGGCCCTCCTCCAGCCCCAAATAGTCTCATGCAGGAAACTGTGGATCTGTTCTAAATGAACATCAGCTGACAGTCACATAATAGTAAACTGGCCTTATTCTCTGACTTTCTATGCTAATATGTCACAAAAAAATGGTAATTGGTCACAAAAGTGGTAAAACTTGAAAGCCTTGTTATCACCTCATTCACTTGCCAGGGCTAGGAGAGTCAGTCCATCAATAACCCTGGTGATTCAGAGATGACATCATTGCTTTTGCTTTGAAACAAGGCCTCCTTCATTCTCTCCAGTGCACAACTGACTTCTGACAAAGATCCAAAACACCACAGCACATTATTTCGTATACATAGTAAGCCCACGCGTACCATTGAGGAAGGATAGCTAGGCTACCTGCCATACAAAATAATTATTTCTTGAATTCTAATATGAATAATGTGCAAATGAATAATTTCAAGCACAGCCCATCCATCATCGCCCCTATTCCCCATCCCCAAGGGAGGGAGATCTTACCACTTTAAGCCTGTAAACCCAGTAGCACGATGAATTTGCAACTCAGACAACTATCTAAAATCTGTGATTGATCATCTGGTGAACTCTTTAAAAATAAAACACTTGTTTGCTAATTAACTACAGCAAGGTCTACAGTGGGTGACATGCACGACAGTGCTCTTCAATTAGGCAAAAAAAAAAAAAAGCAAAAAGCTTTTTCCCTACATGAAGCAGAACTCAGTAGGAAGCCTGGTCCTGAAGTAAACAAAATAAATGAAGAACAGGAGGGGAAGGAAAGAAGCAGCCCAAACTAAAACCAGCAGAGTTAATTTCTCCCTTCTTTTGCTATATTCCGCTTCAGTCCCAAAGGATGCCTACACCACAGACTTAAATCGCTTCAACAAAAGGGAACCCCTGGGAATTTAAAGTCATGTGCAGAGAATGTGGGCTCTCTAAAAGAGACCGTTCAACATCCTTACCTGACAGCAACAATCCAGGTATCTTTGGGGGGGAAACTGTGACTGCTAAGATTGGATGTTTAACCCTCTGTTGATACAAATTTGACTGGGTCAATTTGGTATCAGGATCAAACATACCTCCCCTCAAAAGCCATGCAAATAAAATACCCAGTGGAGGTTATTAAGCAAGACACCATTTGCAAATAATAATAAAGCCTTCAATAGAACTTCCCTTTTCCATTTAAACAACATACTTGCACATAAGTCATTGAGGTTAATGTCCCACAATGTACAGTTACAAAAACAGGCAAGAATAAGGATTGTGCCTACGGCACACAACACGCTCATCAAACTTCTGTACAGGACCTGTGCTAAAATGTCTTCTTCATTATTACGTCACATATTTTGTGTTTTTATACTGCCAACCAGGGTGGATTTGATTTAAATCAAACTGATTTAAATCACGATTTAAATCACTAGTCAGTAAGGCTCAGGGCCGATTTAAAAATAATAATCCGATTTAAATAAAAAAAATCTGATTTAAATAAAAAATCTGATTTAAATAAAAAAAATCCGATTTAAATTTTAAAAAAAAATCTGATTTAAATCGGATTTTTTTTTTATTTAAATCGGCCCTGAGCCTTACTGACTAGTGATTTAAATCGTGATTTAAATCAGTTTGATTTAAATCAAATACACCCTGCTGCCAACACTCCTGTGATCTTCAGATGAAGGGTGGTATATAAATTAAATAAATTAAAATAAGTAAACTCTGAATTTGTGGGAAAACGTGGGCAGGTCCAGCAGATGCAGTCCTGCCATGTTCCATGCATTCATTTTATGATACATTTCTCAACAATGTTATTGTTTGACTCTGCTGGTTATGAAGTTGTCAGTAGTAATGGTAATGTGGGGAGCTGCAGTAGTAAACTGCAGGTCCCCACATTTGGATCTCACAGAACTGTGTGTATTTAAAATCAGAAGCTAGAACATCTCCTTTCATGTGAGAAAGGGAGTGTGGCAGCTCCGGCTCACAGTAATAATAATAATAATAATAATAATAATAATAATAATAATAATAATAATTTTATTATGTGTACCCCGCCCATCTGGCTGGGTCTCCCCACAGTGATTTAGTCACATAGAATGAAGCCATGGTTTTGCATTCCAGTATGTCTGAATCAGGCCCATGTACGTGGTCAAAGTGCTTTGACTGTCTCTTTAGAAATTAAATACACCTCACACCTCCCTAGATAGCATTCTGAGGACAGCATTCACAAAGCATTCATGGCACTTTAAGATATAATAGTTTGTGGTTGTATCCCTGGACCATTGCAAAATATTATGCTATTAAACTACTCTGCATTCACTCAATTTCGGCACTATGTGGATCAACAAAATCAGGCAAAAACACAAAATATTTTCAACTCCAGAAGAACAGGGGGCGGGGACCCATACCCTGCAGTATCTTTGGCATTGGTTTGCCACACAACAGTTCCGCCAGTTTGCAAAATTTACAAACATGGCAGAACACTCATTACCTTAGAGAAACTCTGTTTTGCAATTAGTGTAAATAACATCCTGACAAAATGGGCTTCCACATAGCTTCCAAGAGAAAAAGGCTTGGAGGAGAGATTTGGAGAGATTTGCTGTGGCAGTAGGAGAAGAAGGTCAAATCATCTGGCTACTTTCCACATATTCCTTCCCTGTTCACACCATACACTGCCCAGAATTTGGACTGCAGGAGAAAAGAAACAGATTGTTTCCTGCTTTCCTCCGCTAGTGCCCATTCTCCATTCCTCATGGAGCCTTCTGAATTTGCTCTATTTCTGATGTCAGGTTTTGTCAAATTATCAGTGATGTGCAAGAAAATTATCTGGATCCAGAACTTGTCTCATGCTTGGGTTGCTGACACTGATGGTTGCAGTGGAAAGCATATATGATTGCATGCCACATTTTTGTTGATTTTGCTGGTCCAATACCAACCCTGAAAAAAGTATTTGAATTTTGACAAGGAACTCGGATTGTAAATACTCTTGTTTTCAACAGACACACACAAGATTTCCTGTGGAGTATTCCAAAGTGGGTTCTCATTAAGGAATATAGAGTGGTACCTTGGTTTAAGAACAGCTTAGTTTATGAACAACTTGGATGAAGAACGCTGCAAACCTAGAAGTACGGTAGGTGTTTTGGTTTGTGAATTTTGCCTTGGAAGCAGAACATGTTCCTCTTCCTGTTGAGTGTAAATTGAGTCCCCCGCTGCTATGGGAAAGCACGCCTTGGTTTAAGAACACTTTGGTTTAAGAATGGACTTCTGGAATGGATTAAGGTCGTAAACCAAGGTACCACTGTGTATCAGTGCTAGAAACTAGATTGTACACATAACTCAGTTATTTGCTTCCCAAGAAACCAATCTACTTCTGTATATGCTTGAAAATATCATATATAAAAACGGCAAGTAAAGTGAAGCCAGTGCTCTCACAATCCTTCTTCATATAATTTAAGGCTCCAGTCCTAAAATATTTAACACTATGAGATTTCTACTGAACTCATTGAGATTGCAAACTTTTGAGTAGCAAGATTTCCCATGACTGTAGCATTTCAAGTTGCTGGTGTGGAGATGAAGGTGGGGAATGCTCCCCAGTGAAAAATACTCCATACAGAAACACACCATGTCAAGGAGAATTGTAGACTAAACCTTTAAGCGTGGCAGGTTAGATTTCTGTGTGCAGGGAATTTTTGCATAGGAGAGCGTTGAAACAACCGCTGTGCATGAATGCCCCTCTATCCTGTTTGTAGGTGGAGAACTGGGGATATTTAAAATAATAAAAAAGAGAACAAAAATATTTTTTGCCACTTACTATGGAAATGGCAGTGGGGCTGTTCTTGACAGCGGCTGACTGACAGATGACAGCTTTCCCCACAATGCCTCAAACATCCAATTTGTTCATGGATACTTAGGGTGGGAGGGAAGGATGCCATTTCACCATTTTTTAAAAATTGCAGCTGCTGTTTCCCCTCCCCAGTGGAATACCCCAGACTGACACCCCACAGGGGAAATGGCGGCTTCCAGCCTCCAAAGAATCCTGGGAATTGTAGTTTGTTAAGCCTTGTTGTTGTTGTTGTTCAGTCGTTCAGTCGTGTCCGACTCTTCGTGACCCCATGGACCAGAAGAGTCGGACAAGCCTTGTTAGGAGACCCTTAACCAGCTACAGTTCCCACAATTCTTCATTTCACCCCCTGATTCATATGAGTGTGGAAACTGGCCCTCAGAATGGAAACTGGTCCGATTTTTTTGTGGAAGCCAGTGAGGTTACCCCTTGAATAAAAATTAATCCGAGCAAATAAGGCTCATGGAGTCAAGACTTGGCATCAATCGGCCTTAAGCACATTAAGATGAACATTAGGAAATAACACTGAGCTAAACTTAGACAGAAAAAGGGGCAAGCCAATGCAGAGAGCAATTTAATTTTCACATCTCACAACAGGAGGACTTTGGCTTCTTGCTGCTTCCATGTTTAATTGGCCATTTTTTATGTAGTGAATGAAAGGCAGCCAATTTTCTCCTGAGAAGCTGTACTATAATCTTGACTCAGTAAGAGCTATATGCTTCTTATTTGTCTATAGCACCATGGGGAATGAGATGAAACATCAGAACAAGGATTTCTTTTTTTCTTTCTAATCTGCAAAATTAACTGTTCAACTCAAAAGGGGGCATTTATATACCATCAATTTAGTTTTGAACCAGAGCAAACAGACTTCTCGAGGAAGAAAGGGGACCAAGGGGAATGTAGAATGGTACCTGAATTAATTCCGGGAAGCTTCCTCTAATAGTAGACGAGCTTTCTTTTATGCTAGAGTAGTTTATGAGATTCATTCCTCAGTGAGCATAGGTTTGGCACATTAAAAGGTATCATAGCACTTAACCTCTGAAAAATGTAAAATATAAAGTTTGATCTTCTTTTTCATTATACTACAACTAAGTGCAGGAATTCCAGAATAATAGTTATGGATTATCTGACTCAGAAGGGAGCTACACTATCTGAAGAATCATTTAATTGTGCTTTCACAGGACTATACCAGAATGCAGGGTGAGATTAAACTCCTGTACACAGGAAACAGTAATGTCAGAGAGAAATTGGTATCTGAAGAAGTGTGCATGCACACGAAAGCTCATACCAGGAACAAACTCAGTTGGTCTCTAAGGTGCTACTAGAAAGAATTTTCGATTTTGTCAGAGAGAAACGTTTAGCCTAAATGCGTGGTTCCCTAGCATACTTTTCTATGCACAATTTTTAAAATTTTAAATACTCAAACATAAAGGCTCCCACTTGAAATATGAAATGGTACAATCCATCAACTGCGCTAGAAAAAAATTGCTGCTCATGTACTTTGGCTCATTCTACTTTGTGGTCTTCCAATTTCAACCACATGAAGATCCAGGACTATCGTTTCAATGAATACACCCAAGAATATGTTTAATTTCATGTGATTATGATAATAAAGACAGCCCATCTGGAATCTCAGAACAAAACTGTGCTGCCAGATATGTCTAGCTCCACATTTCCAATCCCCTTCCCCCTCCCCCCCCCAAAAAAAATATTCTGCTTGCAAAAACAGCCTTGGAAGCAATCATCTTGCACTCATTAATCCATAGACATTTGATTTCAAATCAGACTGCCAGCAGACACAACATCTTTGCATTGTTACAATAGAGAATTGATTTGATTAATGAAACAGCTTTGATTTTTCTCTCTAATCGCTGTCCTCGACAATGCCATGCAAACACCACTGATGCAATTTCCGACACTAGCGTGCTCATCTCCCTTGCTTTGCTAAATTTCCCCCTTTGAAAACATCAATTTTATATCTTATTCAATTAATTATTCTGCACCGCATGGCATGCACAAACTCTGCATATATTTTAATATAAATCTGTGTTGTGTTCATGGCTCTGAAATGGGCTGTCCCTGTGATGAGACATTCCTTTAGTCTCCTACCCTATGCGAAAAATAAAGACAAAAATGGTTGCAGCCCTTTTTTGGAAGCCCATTGAGGCGGATAAGTAGTATGGGGAAAACACTCAAATGCTTCAGAAGCCTCAGGGAGTGATCCTATGCTTTAAAAATATGAGCGTTCTGTTGCCACCTAACCACAACACTAATAGCTGTGATACACAACAAGTTAAGCACTTTTAATGCCAATTGGTTTTATGAGCTTAACTCTCCAGTTGGAAACAATTAAAATACAGTCCTAGGCATGTCTACTCAGAAGTCAGCAATCCAATCTTGAAGTCACCAGTCCCTGATATACTGTGATCAAACTCTCCCACTCTATCAATGGCCATAGCTGTTGCACCATTTGCATCTGGTAACATGTGCTTCTAGCCACTGAGGCAAAAGCACCCCAAACTAGGAACCTGCTCCTTCAGGGGGAGGCAGCCCTGGGCAGGACAGGCAATTCACCAGGAACCACTCAGCCAAAGTGTCTCTATCTTGCCAGGATTCAGACACTGGGCAGGACCACTTATTCAGAAAAGCCAGCTCAGTTTGTACTATGGTCTTTCTGCTTCCTCTTATTAAAGGAGTGCTCTGTGGGAAACATTCACAGCAATTCTCCTTTTCGGTGACAACAGGTGTAAAATATAGCCATGCCAACTCCATCTATACTGCATTGTGCTTGTGGCAGTGAAGTCTCTACAGAGGCAGATATAGGGCAGTGTGAGCAGCCCCCCCCCCACAGGGGCCAAGGGGGTGCCTTTCCACCTCCTTCCCAAAGCCTAGTAAGTGCTGAGCTCTGGGAAGGAAGTGTGAGGTCTGTGACAGGGTCATGGAGCCCTCCTGCCTCCTTCCCAAAGCCTAGTTAGTCCTTGCCCATGTTCGGGAAGGAGTCAGGGGGGCTCTAGGACACTGCCAGAGCCTGATGCCTCCTTCCCAAAGCCCAGCACTTACTAGCATACATTTTCCTGTGCCATAGCTGAGTTGTGACAAGACTGTGCTACTGATAGATAATTTGCCATGTTCTCCACTAAGGTGGACTCTTAAGACTCTCACTATAATTCAAATTAAGGATGAAATTATGAATTGTTTTCTCTTTCATTTTTCATACAATCTATTGCTTTTCATGATTTATGGAACTACCTAAACACAGAAATTCTGCTCTATTACATTGGTTATTCCATGTTAAAAACAAAACATTGGATTTGTTGACTGTATATTTTGCACTAATTTTGGATCTGTTTCCAATCATTTTGTGTTCAAGCAACCAGTAATAATTTATTACCTAACCAGAATAAAAACCAAAGCATGTATCAGATTACTGCAATGTGGTTTGCAATCAATATGCATTAACTAAGAAGCACTATTAGCTTTTGCATTGCTTATTTGTTTTCAGTCTGAATAGATTTTGCTTTCTCTTTTAGTTTCATGGCATTATGAGCCATAGTGTGTACCCAATGATAACTGCTACTACCAAACAGTTAGAGGCATCTGCTCATACATTGCCATGGATTTAAACGATTCATCACCAATCTGCATGTGAGAGAGAAAGCGCAAAGAGACACACATTTCTGTTAGAATTCAAGAGTTACTTCTTCCCCCATTACCAAATATATGAGTGGCAAGGGACAGAAGTAGACAGATTTGGCTATCACACAGTATATGAAAAGTCCCCCAAGCACCCTATTAAGACAATATGAAAATGGTGGTTCGGACACGGGTATACACAATTATTCCAGATTTTTGTATACCAGTTGTTTGCTATAGGGCTATAGCATTGTTGTGAACTAACAGTACTAATCTGATAAAAGGCACCACAACCTTCACATTGTTCACCATTGGTTCAAACCTGAGTTAAGTTACATGGAGGGGGGCGGAGAAGACTTTTGCATCCTATTCTTTGGTTCTTCTTCAACCTAAGATCTAGGTTGTCTTCTGTGTTCTACATTCAACCTTGGGAGGCAAACCTTGAGCATCCACTCACAAGATGTAAGAATGTTGTTGTGGCATGTGTATATAGGAGCATTCCTATTTTCATGTACATGATTTTTTTTTTAAATGCTTCCGTATTTAGATCAATCCCAAGTCACTGAGTGCATGAAGGCGAAGGAGGAACTGTGTCTACTAGCCCCTTTCTTTACCTCCACATAGGGTTAATCTGGCCTTATGCAGAGCCTGTGCATGTATAAACTAAATGCATGGAGTTTCTCTACACACAGCCCTCTGCCTCATGACCCGAAGAGGCAAATCAATGGCAGGCACAGAGATGCTGATCTCCATTGCCGCCATATACATTAACTTGGGGTTGTTGTTGTTTTTGGAACCCACTGTTTGGAACCAAAGGCCTTCAAAGAAGCTCACAGCTTTAAACTTGTAAATATAGAAACTGTTATTTATTTGTGTATTTATTTGCAACATTTCTATACTGTCCATTCACAAAGTATAAAAATAAAGCACAGGCAGAACGCCTTAAAACAGCACCAGAATAAAATCAGCAACAGAAAACAACAGCACAGATGTACTTTAAAACCACTAGGACCAAAACGATAATAAGATCAGCAAAAATTCAATATGAAGAGTTGCAATTGATAAGACTCAGTCCAACAAACATATTAAAAAGAAATCCTACCAGGATTAATACACCACTCATCATTCAGGCCTTCAAATTATTTCTATAAAAAACAATAATGTATGAGCCAGCCATACAAACATAATTAGAGATATTGCTTGGCTTGGCTGTCTTTAATTGTGCATACAAAGGTGTAAATGGTCCCCACACGATGCTTTCCCATTCTGTGCCTCAACTCTCCAGGTTGGTTGAAGAATCTATTGCTGACACATGTTGCATGTTACAGATGGAAAAGCCACTGCTGCCATCCAGACTTCATGGGCAAGACCTCTCTGCTGGCATAAAGTCCCCAACTCCAGCTCAGCCAATAGGCTGGCATACTTTGCTCGTCCTGAGACCAGTGGAAGTCCTCTAAAAGGAACATGGTGGGCATGGGTGTGGGTAGATCCAAAGCACATTCAACGATCCAGCACAAAACATTATTTTAAAGACTTGTTTCCCATCTTCCAGGCTCAGGCAGAGCAGCAGCCTGCCCTATTGCCTCTGCTTCTGGCATCCGTGCTGATTTCAGGTGAGAGTGTGCCAATTTCTGGCAAGATATTGCCGAAATTGAGCAAGTTCTTGCGGAGCACATGGGATTTACTAGAAAATGGCACAAACTCGCAAAAAAAAAATGGCACGGATACTGGTGTTACTTCTCTGCCGGAATCGGTGGAGCAGGCAGGGCAGGCAACTGTTGTGTTGCAAGGCACTTTCCCATTTCACCTCAAGTGGCAAAATGGGAGGCACAGCCCCTGTATAGCTGGCGTCTGCAACACTTCTGGTTCCCTAGACTTAACTCCTGGTGAGAGTTAAGAATGTAGCATGTGGGATTCTACAGTGCAGAGAAGAGACTCTTATTTTTATGTGTATCTCTAGGGTCTCTTATTTAGCTCATTTACCTACTATGCAGGATTTTGGTTTTGGTTTTGAAGGCAATGTTGCAAATAATGCTTATTGCAGCCTAAGCTTTAAATAACATTGCATGAGTCAAATGAAGTACCATGTAAAAAATAATAATGGGGGGGGGGAATGCTGCATTTCCTTTCCAGCTCAGCTTTTATTTCATGTTCCAGCTGAAGGAGTTTGCTGTTCTTTACAGGATGAGAGTCAGACTCAAAATTGCTTGTCCATAAAATCTGCAGATTATCAGCTATTACTGTTGTTCTTTCTCTGACATATCCCTTTAAAATCAGGGGAACGTATAGCCTAGGAAAGGAGAGGATCGTTCTGCCTTCAGCGATAGAAAAAAATTCAATGCTTCAGAACATTTATTGTAATCCTCAAGGAGGGGCAGTGATATTTAAAAATAAGAAACGAAAACATTCCTCGCCAATCCCTTTATTGTTTGGCACCACAACTGCCGTGCCTGAGGTCACAGCCTCCGCTGAAGTGGTCAGCAAAGGAATTTAAGAAGCAACCAGCTAGCAAGGGCCAAAGGTCCATCCAGTCCAATATTCTGTTTCCAATATGACTTCTGGAAAGAACAACATTATTCTGCTTTTCTCCCTGTTTAGGTCCTACTTTTGTAACAGAAAGCATATTACACTGGCAACTGCCTTTTGCAGAGTGAGACCATTGGGCTGTCTAGCTCAGTAGTGCTGTCCACAATGACCATGAGTGCTTCTCTGGGGTTTTGGTTGGACAGGAGAGTTTCCAAACCCTATCTGGAGATGCCCAACTGGATCAAACCTATGAGCTTTTGTATGCATTGTGCTCCACTGGTAACCCTTTCCCCAAACCTGACAAAAACAGTGTTTACCATCCTCCAAAAATAACCAGCAAGAAACAAGGACAGGAGCATTAAAGGCCGGGGCAAAATTTGGATGACGAGAATTTTAAAAACGTCCCCATTATCCACTATTAAAAAGCCCAGGCAAGATGAAACGTGAAGGAATATGCTACTTAATTGCCCTCTTCTGCTGGTTCATATGTTACACTAGAATAAACGTGGATCATTTGTGGGCCCTTCACTGTTCTGTAAATAATAGGAGAAACAGAATTTTCAGGCAATTTTGCTGAAGGACAAATTGGGAACAAACATGGCGGTCCTGTTCAAGGGTATAATCTGTGGGGGCTTCAAGGAAAGTTAAAAGAATGCCGATGAGGATAGGAAAGAACTGGCATATTAAGAGGGAGTGGAAGTTGGTCTGGTGTTCCTATCCCTGACATTCATATTTTCCTCATCTCTGTACACATACCCTACATGTTGTATGTGCAATAGAGGAGCTGCATTCTACAGGCTACCAGATTGTGATCCAAAGTCTTGACACTTCTGAGAGAGATGATGTAGCACAATAATTTAGAGGCTGTGATAGGAGACAAGAAATACCCAGGGAAAGCACTCCACCTGCTATGGACTGGTTGGGTGGCACAAGCACTGCATCTGCAATATTGAGGGGACGGTTTCTTTAGCAGTTATTCAAAGCCCTGTTTGCATAGCTCTGGTCATTAGGGCTCCCTTCCAGGCATAGAATCGAGGCACAAGAGATTTCAGCCTGATCCTTCACCCACTGAGCACATGTGGCAATTAACATCTGTAGTGTGATTCACTAGTACTCACTAGAAGGACAGATCCTGAAGTTGAGGCTCCAGTACTTTGGCCACCTCATGAGAAGAGAAGAATCCCTAGAAAAGACCCTGATGTTGGGAAAGATGGAGGGCACAAGGAGAAGGGGACGACAGAGGATGAGATGGTTGGACAGTGTTCTCGAAGCTACTAACATGAGTTTGGCCAAACTGCGAGAGGCAGTGAAGGATAGGCGTGCCTGGCGTGCTCTGGTCCATGGGGTCACGAAGAGTCGGACACGACTGAACGACTGAACAACAACAAAGTGTGATTCCACACATACAAGCTGTAGGGAGAATCCTGCAGTGCTCAGGCAGAAGGCTTCCAGAAGTTCATGGAAAGCTGAAATAATTTTGGAAGGATTTGTAAACAGGTCTCACAAAGTTTTTGTACACCTCTGTAAGAAATCATGAATTTTACGAAAGCCATGAGCCCCAGATAGCCACTTCCTACTTTGCTACTCTCACCTGAGCGAGCCGTTTCTCCTTGCTTGCATGTAATGAATGAAACAGATCTTACCTGATCTGGAAAACTAGCAGATTAATTGCTTGTGCATTACCAGCCTTGTCTGAATTTTGCCAGAATTAAAAGTTGCAATGCCCAGACTCAGAAGTATTATCTGGAAGCTGTAAGTGAATATCTTTAACTGGAGGAGAGACAAGCTCTCTGTCCTTTGGGGGGAAGGTTGCCCAAATTTTTCCAAAGAGGGCCAGATTTGATGAAGTGAACATGCGTGAGGGCCGCCCAAAGTTGTTGACTTTTTAAAAGGATTTTACCCCAGCGGATAAACTGCCACAGGGGCCAGATTAAACCAACCAGCGGGCTGGATTATGCCCCCGAAGCGGACTTTGAACATGCCTGCTTTGGAGGAACACACAAGATGTGGCACAAGAAATTGTAAATAAAAGGTGACAACCATAATAACCCACCTGCTTTTATATCTTTCACTTTTAACAATTTGTAACCCTTGTTAAATTCAGAACAAGGTTTTGTTACTAATGATGAGAGGAATCTTGAAAGTTCTCCACCTCACAAGAGAAGCAGAAGGCTCATTCTGGCACGTTCATGTAGCAACAAACCATGGTTTGTTGTTATGTCTGAACCAGGTCATTGTCTTCTGTCCTGTTTTTTATCCATATCATTATGACTTCATGGTTTATTACACATGATCAGCTCTTATGCAGACACTAAAATATATCTGAGGATTACATGGTCGCAAATGGATGTGCGCCTTTGGGCCCACCATATATGGCAACAAAACATGGAAACAATTTGTAGTTATGCACTCTGGTCAGGGGAAGAGGAAAATCTCAGACACACACTTAGCAACTGAAGTAGTCTGATTCATCACGGAACTCTGTTACCTCAGCAGTTGTGCTTCCAGTACAAGGCATAATTGGAAGCAGCAGCCAACAGTATCAGATATGAGGGGGAAATGACTCCCACTGTGTAAGTACTGACTGCAAATCAGATTTGCTGTCTTGTAGGCAGTTTTGTTTTTAAAAAGATGTTATAGAGGAGAAGATCCTCAACTGGATGGAGCATCCTTGGCAGATAAAGAGGCAAGCAAATTAGTTTGGAAAAGGGAAGCAATGTTAAAAATGGCTGTGACAGAGATCAAAAGTGAAGAGAAGGGTATTATAAAAGAAATTATCAAAGAGGTAAAAAGGAAGATGAAAGAAAAAGCCTCTTCACAAGGAAGAAAAACAACTAATGTGTCTAACCTGCTTGCTTTTTTCACTATGTAACGGTGGAAATAGCCTTATTATTTGCTCACAGTGTGAAACCAATTTTTTTTTTGGGGGGGGATATTGACACTGAAGCTGAAGCCATTAATTTAAAAAGCCACTTTCTGATGTGGTTTAGGTGCTTAAAGGAGTAACAAAGTCCTTTGGTAGAGCTGAGAATATGAATATGAACAAATTTACACCATAGGCTTAATATTGGTTTATTAATAACCATTTCTCTCTTCTCCAGAAAACAAAAAAAGGTTGGAGTCTCTTGGGATTGAACCTGGAAGCTTCTGTTTGCAAGGCAGATGCTCTACCACTGAGCCATGGTCCCCTTAAAAACTGAACACAGAGCATAACCAAATTTGGTTGTCTGTGTCTAGAGCAGGGGTTGACAAGGTTTACCAGCCATGGGCTGGATCACTCCCACGGAGATCGTCCATGGGCCAGACTGGCGCAGCACGATGCTGGAAATTGCTTCTGCGCATGTCCGCGATGCCAAAAATGGCTTCTGCGCATGCCCAGATGCCCAAAATTGTGCCTGCGCAGAAGTGATTTTCGGCATCTGGATATGCACAAACGCAATTTCTGGTATCTGCGAATGCACAATTTCCAGCACCGCTCAGTGAGTCACCGTGCTGCGCCGGTTTAGCGCAGCGTGCAGGGAACTCACCGAGCAGGCAGCTTGGTTTGGGGGTGGCTCATGGGCCGGTAAAACGGTCTTTGTGGGCCGCATCCAGCCCATGGGCCGCACGTTGCTGACCCCTGGCCTAGGGAGAAAGATGTTAAATATACAGTCCTTCTCAAAACATTCTGAGTGTGGAAAGTCTAAAGCAAGAGTGAATAATGTTTTTCAGCACAAGGATCACATTCCCTTTGTGGGCCAGAGGTGCTCATTGGGTGGAGCAATGATTCTGCTCACTGCAAGCTATATGTAGGTCTCCGCTCAGGCAAGCAAAGGACATCACAGGGCAATGACATATTCCAGACAGGCAAAAGCACTCCAAGTGGATGCAGAGGAGGGCTGCGGAGGAGTGCGGCCTATGGATAGTCAAGGGCCAGACAGTGACAGCTGGAGGGCCGCATCTGCCCTCCACCTGAAGGTTCCTCACCCCTCGTCCAAAATCTAATCAAGATTTAAGGAAGCTTAATAGCTGAGGATCTGAACTGCAACCTTCCTTCTACAGAACTGTTATAAAGATTACTGAGATAACATAAATGATGGTCTTTGAACAGTCCAAGGCACTGTATAAATGCTAAGAATTATGATAATCATCATGGCCTAACAATCTAGCAAGCTGCAGCTGTCACATTTTGAATGTGAGATAATCACAAAACTGGCATAATAGGATAATTATTAGGGATTCCAAAGCTGTCTGTCAATAATGCCCTCCCTCCATAAGCTGTTGGTAACCCCCCTGCTGGCTGGCAAGTATTTTATTTGTTAAAAGCTTTGTGAGTAGGCCACTATTTGAAATGATTAACAGCATCAGTCAGTGAAACTAATCCTTGGTCTTAAGAGCCGATAATTTGCCAGTAAAAACTTGCACAAGTTAGGGCCACAGTACTTCAGGTTGCCAGTGAAGTTTGCATGTTTGAATGCTCCCCAGGTAAAATAATTCCAGCTGAAAGGAAAAGCTAGGCCGTGTACATGCCAGAATGCTAATGTACACTTAGGTTCGATGTACATACACAGGTTCCATTTTTCTGTGTGTGCTTTGGTACATATTCGTCCCCACATAAGCGCCTCCAATTGAACTCTAGCTCAGTGTTTCTCACCCACAACTGTGCACTTGGCGGGGTATATTTGCACTGCTTCCTGTCCCCTTAGTTATCACTTCCTTTCCCCAAATTTCTAGAAACCTGAGGGTCATTGTGGGCATGCAGACAGGTATTTCTTTACACATGTTTGTGCAGTCTTTTCTTTTTTAATATACAAGTTTTCCAGTGTATCAGAATTGCACAAAACAGTGGGTTAAGAAGGTGTGTGTGTTGTGCAGCCAGGCAAGTAGCACCTCCCACAATGGGGTGTAGTGATGGACTGAACCCTACAATGCATCACCACACACATAAAAAACAACAACACTACCCACCCTTGAGTACATCCAGAGTTCGGTAAAAGGCAATTTTGTGTTGGGTTTTCCCCTTACTACTTTATCCAGGGATCATAATTTTTTTTAACTAAATGGGGGGAAATATGATATAACCGGGCTGCCATTGGATGAGGAGATCATGGTGATATGATATCTAAAGGGCTGTCCCATAGCAGATGGAACGGGCTTCTTTTCTAAGAAAAGGTGGTGGACTCGCCTTCCTTGGAGGTTTTAAGCAGAGGTTTTATGATTCTAGGTAGATGGCACAAAAAAACACACGGGAGGCCTCAAATCCACTTTAAACTGCCATGTGTACACAGCCCTAGCCCTTTCCCTGACGTGCGAGCTTTACATGGCAAGAAGGGTGGTGTGTTGTTGTTTTTAACATAGTACAGTGGAACCCCGGGTTACACACGCAATCCATTCCAGGTCGCTGTGTGTAACACAGGCGTGTGTATCCCGAACGCACAATACCCCCCGAAAAACTGGAAGTAGCACGATTTGAGCGCTTCTGCGCATGCACGAAGTGCGCAGAAGTGTTCTGCGCATCCGGGGGTCACATGTGCTCAGGAAACGCTTCTGGGTTGCGGGTGTTCTTAACTCGAACGTCCGCAACCCAGGGTGTGCGTAACCCGGGGTTCCACTGTACAATATTTAAACACTCCACCCTGTCTGCTTTTGAAGCAGTGCAGTCTCAGGATCAATGCACCACAAGATATTTCTGAATAAGTCATTCAGCTACCATTAATTTCCTTGTCTTTACCAACAGTAAAGGTCACCTGGTAACAGGAAGATGAAGTGACCAGATATGTTGATGACAATTTATGAAGATTTGGCTTCCCCAGGTTTAGAAATTAGCCCATGCAGATATTTTGTTTGGGATGTATACCTGACACGTCCTGTTTCTCCAGGGAACACAGCTCTTAGTGCTCCATCGGTTCTGTTCTATTGCTAAGGAGTGGGTTTTCCCTTGGATTTTTTTTTTGGGGGGGAGGGGTTACAAAGCTTTAATGGTTGAAAACTGTATAACAAAAATGATCAATAGATGTTAAAGACAAGATAAAAATAAACAGTCATTCATTCCTTAATTGGTACTTGCTTTTTACATCATTTTGTAATTAAATTTGACATGACTTCCGATCTTCCCATTATGTTCCCAGATTAGATCCCTTGAATATGCACTTAACTTTATTTTCTCCATGTTGTTTAACTTTAAATTTTTATAAAATTATCCTATTTACACACAGAAATTCAATCAAAACCTGCCAACGGATTGATATTTTGACAATGTTCTTTTACATAAACTCTGTATATGTCCCACTCTCTGATAAATTTTTCATCTGTAATGTCTCGTAACCTTGCTGATAGTCTCGCCAGTTCAGCATACTTTCTTAATTTATTTTGCCAGTCTGGTTTGGATGGGATATCCTCTCCCTTCCAGCCTTTTGCCATTAAAATTCTGGCAGCAACTGTAACATACATAAAGGGTTTCCTGAACTTTTCTGGGAATTCTGTTACCTGTAATTCCTAGCAGGAAGACTTCAGGCTTTTTAGGGAAAGAGCATTTGAACATTTTCTTAAGCTCATTGTAAATCATTTCCCAAAACTGTCTGACCTTTTAACAGTTCCACCACATGTGGATCCATGTGCCCCTTGGAAAGGAGCAGGGCAAGGGGAAAACCACTAGCCGTTGCCATTGCTGCTATGGTGTTGGTTTTAAATGAATAATTATGTATCGTTGTTTGTTAGATTTGTTAGTCACTTTTTATCCAAGTGACTCGGAACATTGTTAAAAAACACAGTGGGGGGGGGAGCCATACTTGTGCCATAAATTGTATCGAGCTGCAACAAGGCCTAAGTCTAGCTACCACCTAGTGTGATGGCCTCAGAGTCCATTTCAGTCACTGAAACAAGTAACTGATCCCTGCAACCTGCCATTTCCTGAACAAAAGAGAAGTATTGTTTGCACACTGCAATGCAATGCTCCAGACCTAGCTCATGGCTCAGCTCAAGCCACTAACCCCACAGGCCTAGATTTTGAGTATAGTCACCTGTGGCCCTTGCTTGGCTCTGACACCGGGACTAGTTTGCCTCTGAAGCGTTTTCAGATCTCCCTTTGCACTGGTGTCAAGCTTGCTTATCAGCCAAGTCAGCCCCTGCACATTCTTACTGGGATCTGGCTGCAATTGTATTAGATGCAGGAAGTCAGAAACAAAAGCAGAAGAAGGTGTGTGCATGTGTGCTGTTTTAAATGTAAAATGTGCTAAAACCAGGCTCTTAAAATATTCTCATTCCCAACGTTGTTGTTTTTTCAAGCCAGAACTTGCTACATCAGGGGAAACATTACAAGTACTACATTTTTAAGGAACCTGTTTCCAGTAAAATTTTCCCAATATTTGGGTCTTAAAATAATGCATGATACACACGCCCACACATCCCCCATACTGACTTCTGGTTTTCTGTTTCTTTGATGGTGTAGTGCTTGTGGGCTGCTACAGCGTTAGGACTTCCATGCTTCGCTGTCCATCGGCTGAATCCTTCTTTGCAGCCATCACAGGATAAATGGCTCAGCAAAGTTATTGTTATGTGCTGCTGTCACAGTTGTTGTTGTTGTTGTTGTTGTTGTTGTTGTTGTTGTTTTCTTTGTAGCCCGCCCATCTGGCTAGGTCCCCCAAGCCACTCTGGGTGGCTTCCAACAAATATTAAAATACATTAAAAAGGTCACAGTCAAAACTTCCCTAATCTGTTATTATGACCTCACATGAACAAGGCAGTAGCTATTTCCTATCCCTTGATAGTGGTGGGGGACTTTTGGCCCCCTAGACGCTGCTGAACTACAACTCCCAATGGCCCAGCGTGGCCATTGGCCTGGGCTGCTGGCAGCTGTTGAACAGCAATGCCTTGTTTGCCAAAGGTTCTCTCAACCCTTGTTCTATCACACCCGCAGGACAACCAGATTCCTCCTCAGTTTTCCGCAGGTTCAACCACCGGCATCTTGGGTTTCTTTTCTGTGCTTCTAACGCTGCCGAGTTGATGAAATCATAATCCGCCTTGTAAAATGCCAATAAGCTATAATGACCTGCGGTTTCAAAAGTCCTGCTTTGATGCCGCTTAGGGATTTGTCTGTAAGGTTGCCAGCAATCAATCCAGCAATCATAAAACACAAAGAGACATCACACCTGTTATGGATTGCCAATGGATTATGCCCTTTGCCAGAGTGGCATGAGGAACGACTTCTCTCAAAGTGATCGTTTTGCAGGCTTTTGCATATTTCCATAAATATGACAAATGTAGACTAGATTTGAGCAAAGTTATAAAAAAAGAGCCCTCCTGGACATGGGTCCAAATGTTGGCGAGCTGCAATAAGCAGTAGCAGCCTGGAGGCATTCAGTAGGTCCCCTTCAGAAATATAACAAATGCATCCCAACTCATCCCCAAGTCTCCGAAAATGCCCTTTTCCACTTTGGAAATGTGAGGGGGCATGTTTTGTTCCAGAAAAATCTACTGCAGGAGAGAAGAAGGCAGCAGCCAGGCCATAGCTGTCAACCCTCCCTGCTGTTCCCCACTGCTATATACATAGCTGTCAACCCTCCCTGATGTTTCCCAATGCTATAAGAAGGGAATTTCCCACAAAAAAGGAGAAAGGTTGACAGCTATGAGCCAGGCTGCATGGCAGTTCAGCGTAACGGCAGTACCTGCCCAGGTTTGCTTCCTCAAGCAGAGACCAGGTAGTGCCCACTTCACTTTGAAAAGTCTTGCTGTGCCCTCCAGACACCAATTCATGTCTTCATTTATCCCTCCTTTCTGGGTGTGTCCTGAAGTAGATCACTGCCCCTGCTGCACAAGACCAGGACTCAGCTTCATATTACCCACCTCTCCTCACCCTGCATCTGTAGCAACAGCTCTTGCCTGCAAGAAGTTGAGGCAAGGGAGATTGGCTTGGTAAGGAGGCACTCTGTCTCCAGCCCTTCTTCTGGCCTGCAGGCCACAGACAAGCTACAAGCCTCAGGCCTCCAGTACAGTTTTGTCCAAAAGCCTCCAGGCAGGAGATGCTTTGCCATACTGTCTATGAAGCAAACCCCACACTCAATTTCCAAAAAGCGTGTTCTCCTTCATGGAGAGCACGTGTTGTGGTGGGGGCTAGCAAGTCACCCCTCTGCTGCTGGGCGGGTTTGTATGGATGGCCACAAATGCTATTGGGCTCTGGCTGTCGTTGGGGAGATTCATATGTTGCAACTTGTTGATGGACAGCCCAGAGCCTATAAATGAACCTGCACTCAGCGTCGGAGCCCTCCTGGCTTCGTGCATCGGATAGCCCGCCCTCCCGCCCTGTTATTAGGCCTCTGCATTGACCTTGCTATGCCTGTCATGGGGTCGTCTGCATTGTAGCAGGGGCCTGGTAGGAATTTTTCCATTTGGCTGATTGGCTGGTGCCATTTGGTTTTCGCCTACTGCGTAGCAATTAGTCACAACTTGTAAGGTTGGCGGTTAGGCATTGGTTATAAATTGGTTTAGGAGGGGCAGAGTTGGCTGTGGTTGCCCCTCCTCTGCTGCGAAGGGGCAGGTTGGCTGTGGCTGCCCCTTCAAGGCTGCGGCGGCGAGGGGAATTCCGTTAAAGGAATCCAGGGGCTCACCATGCTTGTCCGTTTCCCTCCGGTCGGGGGCCAGGGCCCACGCAAGAGCCCCTGGGAGCATTTGGGGAGAACGGGCGCACATTCTCTCCCCAAAGTGTTTTCCCCTATACTGACTCCACAGGCGGGTAGATGTCAGTTCTGTCCCCAGAGGGACAGATAGTCTTAACCAATGCCTAAGCAACC
Organism: Lacerta agilis; assembly: GCF_009819535.1. Taxonomy (NCBI): domain Eukaryota; kingdom Metazoa; phylum Chordata; class Lepidosauria; order Squamata; family Lacertidae; genus Lacerta; species Lacerta agilis. The sequence goes on along the minus strand of NC_046315.1, from coordinate 95,089,206 downwards.
ACTCACTTATTTTGTATTCAATAAAGTTGTGGCCAAATTAATGCCAAAAACCTTAAACTTATATCTGGTGTGAAGTGTGTTTTACTTGAGGGGTGGATTGGGGACCTCGACACGCAAACACTCCTCCTCATTATTCATTCCTCATGGAGAAACACAACCTGGAACCTTTCATCTGGGATTCATCTCCCCGTGAAGCCCATTGATTTCAGTGTGTGTTTTGCCTGAACACACACCATGCAACCTTCTGCCTTTTGCCTTGCTCCTCGCTGGTTCAACAACTGCAAGTGGCACTTGCTGTCCCTGTGCCTTTGAAAGCCATTTCCCGCAACCATTTCTATAAATACAAGTGCTCCCAACTGTTTGAAGTATAAAGAAGTGACTTGCTTTGTTTCAATACCGATTCGCTGCGGTGCTCTGAATTTCTAGGGCTCAGCTGTGCTAGACCAGATCCCACACAAGCCGTCTCAGTCTCTCTCGGCTCTCTGATAATATTTACTAGGGAGGAAATCCCAGATTTCCGATACATGTCACACATACTTCTTACCAAGAATAAATACACTCGGGGAAATCAAGTGGGAGGTTATAAAAGGAAGCAAGGGGGAGGCAGGGGGCAGAGAGAGAGAGGAAGCAGCAACATCTATTTAAAGGAGAAATATATTTAAACATCAGCCAAATGACATCATTTTCATACCATCCACACTGGAAGCTTAAAAGACCCAAATACTCCACAAGCCATTAGTTTCTCAGTGCCCTGCAAGGGATTAAAGTATGTCTTAATCAACTGCTAAAGCGGAGAGGAAGGCCAAATCCTAGATATTAGCAAAGCTTGGTAACAGTGGAATTTGTAGGGGCTTTGATTTCACTGCAATCTAGTCAATGCGAAAGCTCATTGTTAACAGCCACAGCACGGTAATGCCCAATTGTACTGTTCTGTGCTCACACATCTGGGAAAACACACACACACACACAATGCTGTACGCGTTTGTTAGTGGACGCCACACATGGCTGTCTTCTGCAATGCATTTATTTTGTCTGAGTCTCCGAGTGCATGCAGACATCTGGAATGATCAGCATAGAAAACATGAATTAGGGAAAATATTGGGAAAGACAACCATGCAGCTTTTCCGATGGCCTTTCCACAAGTCTTGTCTATATTCAATGCTATGATTTCGTCGCCCAGGGTAAGTTCCCAGTTCTACACACCACCCTTCTACTTGTGAACCTTTAAGAGTAAATAGCACCTGGTGAAATTCTACGTTTTTACTGCTTAGATAGACTGGACTTTCCCTTAAGCCTTTTTGCAAAAAACCTCTTGCTGGTTGCTACTGCCCAAAGTAACACACCACCAGTTTTCTCCTTTCCCTCTGAAACCACAACACAGAACCAAGCAGTCTGACTAGGCTACTACTTTTACAAAGCCTGTTTTTGACTTTAAAAACAAACAAACCACCTTGTCTAGGGTTTCCAAGAGGAAATGGAAACATTTCTTCATTAAACATTAATTTAATAACTGATAATATAGAATTTGCACCCCTGCCCAGTATAGTCGCAAAAGCTTTTTAGGCTGCCATTGAATAGAAGAGTAGTATTCTGCCTGCACAAACCCTATTCGCATTGATTTATTGGATGAACAACCTCTCTGTGTTGCAGAAATTCTGGCACCTCTTCTAGCACAGGGGTAGGCAACCTAAGGCCCGGGGGCCGGATGCGGCCCAATTGCCTTCTCAATCTGGCCCGTGGACGGTCCCAGGAATCAGCATGTTTTTACATGAGTAGAATGTGTCCTTTTATTTAAAATGCATCTCTGGGTTATTTGTGGGGCCTGCTTGGTGTTTTTACATGAGTAGAATGCGTGCTTTTATTTAAAATGCATCTCTGGGTTATTTGTGGGGCGTAGGAATTCGTTCATTTCGCCCCCCCCTTCAGAATATAGTCCAGCCCACCACATGGTCTGAGGGACAGTGGACTGGCCCACAGCTGAAAAAGGTTGCTGACCCCTGTTCTAGCACATTCTCAATTCACACAGAGCACTGGCCATAAGCAGGAAGGGAAATAGGCAATGGCAAATAATAGGCTTCTGGAGAACATTATCCATTATTGATCTTGACACTGAGCAACCCAGATAAGCTGCTAAAGAGCTGCAGGATTCTGCAGAACACAGCTCAAACATCACTTGTTGCAGCCCCAAACATGGTACCCATTAAAAGTCCAACGTTCTAAAGCTGGAGGTTTCTGCTTGGGCAAAACATCTGAGGATTTGTAAGGGTAGAGAAAAGAGCTCCTCTACCATCTATATTTAACGATGTTATAAGTTCCTTTCAGGCATTTCACGAACACTTCTTCCTGCAAAAGCAGAGGTCCTGGTCACATGGAGAAGACCTCCCCACATAAAATTTGGTGCACAGCATCTCTTTTCAGATCTTATTATGAACATGATGGAGGATGCAGGTGCAATCTCCCCCATCCTACCCCAAAACACATTCATATTAGCATCTGAAAGGGGACTCCGATATTATTATTTGTCAGTTTTTAAATTAATCTCTTACCAGGAGAAAAGGTGTGTGGGGGGTGTTAAAAATGAAACTAAAAATGCACCATATATCACTCTCCTCATTCTGGATTTCTGGTGACTGCTTCGTTTGTAGCATACAAATAACAGAAGGGGAAAAAATTGTGGGAGCGTTCTTTCAAACTGAAATGTTTGACAGACTTAACAGCTTTTTGAAATAAAACCTGATGAAATCTCAAATAGAAAAAAAAAATGTCTGTCTCCACAGTACATGAGAGATTACATTTCAACAGGCCAGGTTTACTATCCTTAGACAGATGCAGATGTGGGTTTATTTATTTATTTCCTTGGCACTTGGTTTCCCCATACACACATACACACACACACACACACACACACACAGGTTCTACTGCTGTAGCTTTTTACTGACGGCTAGTCTACCTCCTGCTACGGTGAATTCTGATAGCTTGAGTATGAGAGACATTTGCAGGTTACTGTTGTCACATTCTGAAAGCAATTTCAAATCTTCCCCATGCACCAGGTTGGATCCAGACATAAGACATCCTTAAAGGAGACCCATAGAAAACCAATGCCATATAAGTTAATTGTGACTAATTTATCCCACTGATTTTAATAGCTGTATTCTAAACATAACTATATCTGGATCCAAACCACTGAAATTTGTTTGTTCCTGCCACCAGTAGGATTTGAAATTGAAACAAATTAAGAACAGGTTCTGGAAACCTACCCTTCTGTAGAAACCAAAGGTCAGCACATATATGGTTTTTATGTGGTATATGGACATTCCACACAGTGGTCTGTATGCATGAAAACCAGATTTGTACTCCTTCTGCCTCTGTTTGAGGGAGGAGACTAGCACAAGCTATGTTTATGAGCCTCCTCGTGGAGCATCACATGTTAACATAACCTGGGCAGTGTTGGGGAGAGGCATAAACCTGCTGCTCCGCTGTACAGGTGTCATATACCCTCAGAGAATCAAGTTGGAAGGGACCATAGGTGTCATCTAGTCCAACCCCCTGCAATGCAGGAATCTTTTACCCAACGTGGGAATCAAACCCACACCCTTGAAATTAAGAGCCTCGTGCTCTACCAACTGAGCTATTCCAACTCAACAAGGCCAATGCTTTTTCAGTAGAATCAATTTACGAGTCTAGATGCCTGCCATCAAGGGTTGGAGCAAAAGTGAAGAGAAATTAACTGGCATGTTTTTTATGTGGCATTTCAGATTTTGTAGCCGAGAGCAAAATGCTCAACTCTTGCGTTAGTTAATAACGGCAGGCGGACTCATCTGTTCCAGGAGAGGGAAAGTCTCCCACTGTTAAAACTCTTGAGAGCTGTTTGACGGTGGAACGTCCTCCCTCTTAGGTGGTGGACTCTCCTTCTTTGGAGGTTTTTAAGCAGAGGTTGGGTAGCTACATGGGAGTCCCTTGGGGTCCCTTCCAACTCTACAATTCTATGATTCCGTGATGTTTCAATTCCCTCCATTTGGAAGCATCAGGTATTAGATTATATACTGGAGCTCTTGAGCGAGCGTTTGTTAGTGCACTACTGGGCTAGATGGTGAGTCTGAGCAGGTATAAGACAACTTCCAATGCACCTGTGAAAAGTGTAGGGTTTTCATTTGAAGCATAGATGAGAAGAGCCTGCTGGAACAGCCTCTGCTCCAGCATCCTGTTCGTCCGAGTGAATGGTCAGCAAGATTCCCATGGGAAGCCTGCAAGACAGACCTGAATGCAACTTGTGATTCCCAGCCACTGGTATAAGGAGGCACATTGCCTCTGACGGTGGAGGAAGATCTCCCCACCCCCACCCGCTGTGCATTTTGGAAGAAAATATTAGAGTTGCTACTTGCCTGAAGCAAAATGTCAAGGCAAATCTGTACAGATTCCTGCTTGGGCAAAAAAGGGAGCCAAGAGTTTCAGAAGACTAGCAGAATTGTCAGGATAGGGCATCGCTCACATATCCCTTATTTTATATCCCCACTTTTGTCCAAAGCAAAATGTAGAGAGAGTTTCAACCTCTGATGACGTGGAGGGAAGCTAAGAAGAAAGATATTGGTTAAGTCTAATGACATTTCACGAGGGAAGTTGGGTTGGGGAAGTGGCACATTCTTGCCTCTGATTTCTAAGGCGAATTCATATTTGGGAATTACACCGCAAATACAAATGTCTGATGAGGTGTCCCTGAGACCTCACACAATGCTAAGGCAATCGTTCGAATACCTCTACTTCTAAGTAGTCATGCGTTTCCTCAACCTTGCTATATTCATTTGTCTCCTCTCTCTCTCTCTCTCTCTCTCTCTCTCTCTCTCTGTGTGTGTGTGTGTGTGTGTGTGTGTGAGAGAGAGAGAGAGAGAGAGAGGGATGGAGAGATTTCCAGGCACAGCAGTGCTGAGAAGGACTGATCAGCCATAGTTCTTTCCACAGTTCTCACAGCACCTTAAAAAACACTGCTTTTAGAAGAAATTATAGCAGATGCAATGCAAGGACCAACTTCTGTATTCACTTGTTCAGATCAGGCAGGCAGCTTCCCTTGACGGTTTTTTGCTTTGCCCTTGGTTGCAGTTGTGCGTACAAGAAAATGCACTCAGCTGTAGATGTGTGGTTTTGTCCATCTTCTGGTTCCTCTGCTTACCAAGGCAGATATCTGACACATGCATTAATAGCAGGCGGGTGGGGTGGGATTGTCACATTATTTCAGTGACTCTATGGAAGGTATTGGGGGGGTCTCTCAGAAAACGGATCTCCTGGGGGCTAAAACTCTGTGTCATTTCTGGGAAAGGGACCCCCCCCCATCCCTCAAATGTCAGCAGGCAGGCAACTGCTTGTGATCATACCACACTGTATGGCACTTTTGTCTGGAGTTTTGATTATCTCCTTCTATTAATAAAACTCATTGTAATCGAGTAAGATGATTTTTCGAAAGGTATTTGTTAATCAAGGGGGGGGGAATCTGAGGGGGGAAATAGGAACTGGGTAGAGGAAGCAATTAACTGGGGGATTGGAGGCGGGAGGACAATTGACGTTGGGGATTGAGAAAATACAATATACGGTGGGAGAAACGGGGGAAGGAGCAGTTCATTCAGGGGAGATTTGGAGGGAAAGCATTTGTGGGAATTGGGATAGGGGGGTAAACTCTGAGGGGGGGAAACAGTAATGAGAATGTGTGTGTGAAGGGGAATCAGGAGAAAGCAATAGCATGGAAACAGAGCATGGCGCTCTGGGGAGGTGGGGCAGAAAAGCGGCAGAAAAGAGCTTAAGCTGTATTGATTTCAGGAAGGGAGATGGGCTTATTGTACCTATTGAAATTAATGGGACTTAAGAATGCTGCACTTTGGCTGGACTGCGCTCTGCGTAAGTAAATACTTCCAGTGAGGAGAAGCCTCCCTCCTTGCTGTACATGCAGAAAATCTAAAACAGGCCACCTTAACAATGCACTGCTGTACTACAGGGAGAAGGGAAAATGTAGGACGGAATACTTGCACAGGCGGAACTTGAGCTGGTCAGCTCTTTTCTCAGCTTTGGTCCTGACCCCAAAACCTCTATTATTGTTGTCTGCATTGCAGCCTAACAAAGATTTATTTAATCACTCTGCCAATACTGTGCGCACATTCAAAATAAGAATATTTTTTGTAAGATATACAAATAAGAAGAAGAATCCTGACATTATGTGTATTTGTATTTGTTTTTGTATCTGTAGGTGTGGGGTTGGGTTTGTGTTATATTATGAAAATGCTAATAAATTCTGTTTAAAAAAACAAAACAAAATAAAACATTATTCCAAATCAGCACTACTTTAGTTAACTTTTGAATCTCAGGCCACACTACAGTGGAATTTCAGACAAACACAAAATATATGATAAACAGGCAGTGTTTGTGGCTCTGATGCAACAGTACTAAGTTCCTTTGCTTTTCTTGTTGCAGAAACACAGAAAGGGAGGCTATAATAATTAGAAGCCACTGCTTGAAAAATACAGCTACTTGCATTTGCTACTGAATCTTTTCTCTTTTTATTGTTAGGATTCTAAGGAAACCTCCTGTTACTAGGTGCTAGAATAGAAACACTGGCTGCTGCTTTCAACTATGGTGCACAACTGAGTAAAAGGTGTGCCTAGGTTCCTTTGAAAGTACAGTAATGCAATTAAATTGCACAGTGTAATACTTAGGTTTCCAGAAATTCAGTGGTAAGCCACAGAGGAACCAGCTTTTAGACATCAAAATAACTTGAGTTGCAATCGTTATATTTCACAAGATGGTGTTGCTAAACAGTACACATTACTGCATGTTGCAATTAAAAGAATACAATGGACCCTATTTCTTTGGTATATGCATTGGGCCCAAATCAGTTATAATAAGGTACCATAATTACATGCACAGCGCAAGGCAGTGCTTCAAAACATGCATTCCAATTCACATTTCAAATATGGATGGAATCCCTTGCCTACTAATCGGGTGACTCACATCTGAATACAGTCACACATCCGGACACACACACAATCTCACATAAGTTTTAAAAAGTAATCCACACATGCGCCACTCTGTGAAATCAAGATTGTTTGAAGGAGAAATGCTTATGGTTCTCACATTATTTTTCTTTTTAGAAGAGCACCGCCAATCCAGAGACTGCCCTCGTGTTGGAATGAATGTGAAGAGTGCACAATGTGACCCAGAAGTCGTTTGCTGTGTCCACTGTGCTGATCTTTGCCAATGCCAAGTGAAAACCCAAGATTGCAGAAGTTGACATTTCTTAAGCGGCCAGCTCAAGTTACAGTGTTCACACACACACACACACACTATGGAATACACATAATACTTGCAAAAAAATGGCCCAGTGTAACATGAGAATCAATTTTGGTGCATCTTCATACATTTCAATACAGGAGGAAACTCATCGTGCCAACTACAGCCCACGAAGCATGTAAGGTAGACCTCCAATGGTTCAAAAATGCTATTGATTTTGCTGCAAAAACAGGAAGCTTGTCATGCACCTGGTTACAAAGAATACAAGTCTGCTAGGTGACATCATTTGGTCTGATGAATCAAGAATAACCTTAGAGTACCTAACTGTCAGGGGTACCTTTACCTTTACCTAGGAAAATGCATGAGCTCCCCAATCCAACCCAATATAGTTGTTCTATCAAAGCAATGGGGCATCAGGCAATACAAATTCATTCCATTGGTTTACATGCTGCCCAAACTGCTGCCTGTTTAACTGGTTCCAGTTACACGTAGGTAGCCATGTTGGTCTGCCATAGTCAAAACAAAATAAAATAAAAAATTCCTTCCAGTAGCACCTTAGAGACCAACTAAGTTTGTTCTTGGTATGAGCTTTCGTGTATCTGAAGAAGTGTGCATGCACACGAAAGCTCATACCAAGAACAAACTTAGTTGGTCTCTAAGGTGCTACTGGAAGGAATTTTTTATTTTGTTTTGTTTTGTTTAACTGGTGTTAGTTCACTGGACTTACTCCAAAGTAAGGGAGCATAGGCTTGCCTTATGCTGAAATACTAAACACATTTCCAAGAAAGCAAGACTTACCGGTACTTCTAAGTAAACATGCATAAGATTGTGCTGTTAGTTGGTACTAACTTTAGCTGGTTTGGGCTCAAGTACTGTAATGCATACAGGAGTGTAAAAAATACACCTCAAGTACTATTTCCATCATGAGTGCAGGAACTGGGCAATTGTGCTTAGTTGCTGCCTGAACTCTTTGCTTGCAACAGCAAGGAAAAAAACCTTCATGCATCACAAAAATGCACATGTTTTCTATATGTGGAGATTCGTCTTACAGGCATTATTTCTAAGTAGGAAATGTTAGCATATGAAGTAGTCCTCCTCATTGTTATCCTATCCCATGGAGAATTGACTGAATCAACAACTGCGCTGGAGCAAAGGAATCTTTGAGTCTGAAGGAGGAGGATACTTCTGACTACAGTGTGGGAAGATCTTTGGGGGATAATAGATGCTACATCTTATATGAATTACTACAGTGTCTCTATGTACTCTGTTGGGGTTTGCAGTTTATGCAGTCTGAAAAGCAACTGATACGTAAAGAAAGATGCAGAGCACAAAAACCAACGTGAGCAATGGATTACATAGGAATTATTGCCATTTGCTCCCAGATGAAAAATACTTAGGTACACCTCTGCCTATTATTAATAATTATACATAAGCAAAACATGAAAACCTATCAAGGTGTTTACGACCTAAATTTGGCTGTGGGGAAGATAGGACAACAAAGGTAGAGGGAGGTAATAGCTGTCTGTTTTTAGCAAATATAAACATCAACTGTGAACATCACTTTCCACAGAAATATTAAATCCTAGAATTCTGTTTTGCTGTTGAGGAAAACCGTCCGTCCCGGAAAATGTTGAACATGTTGGGAGCTCATTCTGCCCCAAACCAAATTTCCGCTTAATTTTAGGCCAAGTAGAACTGTGTATTTAAAAAGTTGTCAAATGTAAATGGGTCACTGTTTTCATATCTTAAACATCTGTTGTTTATACCCAAGAAAGCACACTGGGGGCAAGGAAATTAATTCCTCAATTGCTGTCAACTGAGTTAGGGAACAGCAATAAACAGCTTACTGTAAAGCCTCCAGCTACAATAAAACTGCTGTCAATAAAGTGTGGCTGATATGGTTTTGCTGTGCCAGAAAAAAAAATATCCTTTGAAAATGAAAATCTGAAATGGTAACTAGAAGATCCTTCCTTGTCCCTAGACACAAAGGAACTGTATTACAAAACTCTGATAGCGCCGAACTCTTAGCATCTTATTTAAGAAAGTTATACATTGCACCTCAATGGAAAAACAAACCCTAATGATTCGTACACACCACAGAAAAACCACCGCATGCATTAAAAAAAATAATCCCCAGTGAATTAAAGAAAAGGAGAGTTGGAAGCTTCTTGCGTTTAAACTGAATGTCTTGCTTAGCATTTCTACTGCTGCTATTGAAAGTAGTATTATCGCTTAAGGTTATATCCCAATTTCCATTACAACCCCCTGTTTTCACATGCTTTTCACTTCGTTTAAAGAAAAAAAGAAAAAAAAAAGAAAATCTTTTCAGCCGACATTTTCCATGCTTGGTCTCAGCTCAGAGATGAATTTCTTTAGACAGCTGAACAAAACCTGCTACCTTTTTTTAAAAAAAGAAGTTATATAAGAATGGGGCAATGTACAGCGTTTTCAGTCTTACCACAATTTTAAAATCTTTACTTCTTACTTGCACATATATATATCTGTGTTTGTGCGCACACGCATGCATAGATAGATATATGGAAGTAACGAGTAAAGGTTTTTAAATTGTGGCAAGACTGAAAATGCTGTACATTTCCCCAGCAACATAATGCAAGAACATATTTTTGCCATTCTTCACTAAACACTGTGGGACTGGCACAGTTACGGATGCCACGTAATGGTTGTTCCATAGCTGTAAGAAATCAGCCTTTTAATGTGGCAGCACCTACAACCTTGGGACGTCCTGCCTATGCAAGTCACACAGGGGCTTTTGCTGTAAGAATTTTGCGCCCCGATTAAACAAATTTAGTTTAGGCAAGCCTATGCAGACATGTAGACGTAGACATGCTTTAATTTTTTTTAATCCATTCTTAAAATGTTTTTAATTTTTTTACTGTTAAGTTTCATTACTCCGCGTAATCTGCTCGAGAGGTTTTACGACAATCAAGTGGCATGTAACTTTTGCTAAGCAAATAAAATGAGCAAATCGGCAAAATCGTGAAACCAAAATGTTTTGATTGACAGAACGTGTGGGCCCGCTTCTTCACACAATACGGTTCCACCGTGGTTTCCCACAACTGTTCTTTCTGCCTACTATCTTAGTTTTATGAGAATGCTTAATAGAGGTTTTGGTGGTGTTTATCAGCTCTTATAGTAAATATAAGGAAATAAATCACAGTGCAACAAGCCACATGGGAGGAGATTGTGCCTTCTTAGCTTAGTTAACTATAGCACTAGGTTCTTGTCAGGAGTTTTCTGCATTGCTTAAGGGAGCCCTATATTCATTTTATAGTTTCCTCTACAATTATTTAAGGTTCTAGCATTGTGTGTGTCTGTGTGTGTGCAACCCATCATATTTTATGAGAGACAACATTGCTCAAGTACTCAGTTGGCCCAGTGCCAATAAACATGATGAAGACTAATTAATACAGTTCCTAATCATTGTCACTCCGTGCTGGAATCCTTGCTTTGCAACCTGTAGGATTTGCACTCAACTGCCCGTGAGCCATAAATCAAGGGAAATATTCCATCTCAGGCCCTCTAAGATGGCTTTGCCTTTCCATGGGACTAAAATCAGAGTGTTCGGATTAGCCTTATCCAGTCTGAAAAGCTTGGTTCATCTTTCTGCTATTTTGCAGAATTTACGTAAAACTTAACAACAGTCCTTGACAAACTGTGCTTAAGATGGAAATGGAAGGAAATGCTTCTGGTCTCTTCCCCACAGCCAATGTGTCCAATTGGTGCGGCTCCATCTAACGCTCCATCTATGGTCCTTCAGGACCTGTTCTACTCAATGCATTCATCTTCTCCTTTATGACAACAGAATTCTTTGCAGCTACCATGCATCTGGAGGGCCACAGGCTCTGCTCTTAAACTTAGACACTTGCATTTAACATTATTGGTATACCAGTCCTAAATACCTTTGCTGATACATCTGTTAAGAGATTCAGAATATAATAATAATAATAATAATAATAATAATAATAATAATAATAATAATAATATCACAGCTCACACGAAGCTTTATTGTTAAATATTCTTTATCCTAAGTATTTATTTGCTGGTCTAGCAAATCTTAGGATCAGTCCATAATCAATGTCATCTAGGATTCTAGGCTGGGCTTTTCTTTTATTTTAAATGTTTTCCATTACAACAATCCAATAGACCAGGCATGTTCAACAGGCAAATCGTGACCTACCGGTAGATCACTGGACATCTGCGGTAGATCACTGGTAGATCATTGGGTCCCTCAAAGAAGCTGAACAACTGTGGCCCCCTAAAAAAGCACAACATTTTTCCTCCTCCTTCCTTCCTAAAAAAAGCTCAACAACTTTGACCTGAAAAAAAGCTCAACAACTTTGGCCACCCCTGCCCCTGCAATAGACCAAGGCTCATTGCCTGTTTCAAGGCAAGACTTATTTAAAGGAATGTGGGGTAAAAAATACAAAACCCAACAGTACTAAAAAAAAAAAAATAATATTCCCCCTTCACAATGATGATTTTCCAATGTTAGGTTCTTCAGAGCAAAAGAAACTGCATTGTCTCCTAGTCTTTAGCTATACTCAGGACTGGTTACTTAAATCAGAGCTATATTACTGAGCAAAGTTTGCATTCTTGAATATTCCTAACTGTTGAAAAATGACAGCCGGTTTTGTGACTGCTCCGGTTTTTTTTTATTATACGGCCGACTTACAGGTGGGTACAAAGATATAGCACAATCTATAGTGGTAAATTCTCCTGCACAAGTCTGAATGAAATACCGGCAAACCTGATCCACACAAGAGTGCAGCTGTTTTCTTCTATAGCTTCCATACACTTCTGCAGAGTTTGCTTGGGAGACTCCTCCATGTGGCTACACCCCATATTTAGCCAAACAATGACCAAAATAGAAACTATCAAGAATAATAATGAAGCAGTAAGACCCTTACAACCCCCTCCAAAACCACAAAATGTTCTTCTCAAAATGTTCTTCTCCTTATAATCGTGTATAAAACATGACAAGTTCTCCTGCAGAAACACCATTGAACTAAAACAGGAGCTATGCAATAGCATCTTCATTCATTTCAATGGGTTTTGTGCACTTTTAAGAGAACTGTGCTATTGGCCAGTATTTTAGGACTACTAACCATAAACTGATGAATGGCCTGAGCAGAACCTTTGGAAAACAAAACTATCTGTTGAGATTTGCAACATGAATCGCAACACTTAATGAAAACCACAGTAAACAGTGTACCAGTTTTGATCTATATCCTGATACGGGTGGTTCTAATCGCGTATCGGCACAGAACTTTTACGAAACAGAGAATCTAGTGTTCATATCAAGCCTGGACGTATAAACCAACATCCATTTAACTACTCACTGGCCAGTATCGGCACCTCAAACCTTAGGGTCACCTTTCCATTGGTTAAAATGAAGGTTGCCTAGTTGCTGCTGACAAAGAACATTCAGGATCCCACTAGCTTAGAAGACACCCTTATTTTGGACTGCATTTATTGATAAGGCAAGAGTTCTGTACCATTTGAAAGCTTGCTGCTCTACCAGTGAAAGAAGGTGCTGTCTGAATCACCTTGGATCTTATCCATCCCTCATCACAATCCAATTATGCGTCATTAAAAATAGCAAATCCACACTTACAGTTGTGATGCAATTAAAACGGCAAGTCAAGTGTTTATCCTCTCTCTTTTTTTTACAGTAATAAATAAGATACAGAGGAACACGTTGCTTTTAATTTTCCCTCACCCTGAATCCTTGAGTCTCTTGGGTGGTGCTTACATGCTCTGCCAGGTAGAACAGAAGCGCTTAACGCCAAAAGTGGAACAGAAGCGCTTAACGCCAAAATAATGTGAGAAATCCGAGTAACAAAAATAAAAGATGATAAAGAGGGGGAGAGCACAATCTAATCTCAAGTTCTACTGATATCCAGAGGTTTAACGGTCTGTGAGTTTAATGATTCTGTTGTTATTGTTATCTGGAGGGAAGTGCATAAACGACAGTGGGTATTATTTTGGGAGCCTAACATACTTTGAAATAGTTCTGAAGGAGATATCTGTGTGAAGATTTCCCCCTCAAATGTCTTTTAAGGAATTTATTGAGTGTTTGGGGGACCATTACTTCAACAAGATACTTCCTAAGTGTGGTCTTTAAATACAGTGCCTTGTTATCCAAGATACGTCCAAAAGTCAAGATGCAATTTTGAGAAGCATAACGTACAGCTGGGGGGAAATGACTCAATCTAAAGAATGGTCACCATTCACCTCTCCTGGCACAAACCTATTAAAAAAAGTATCTTGCCCTGTTCTCTGGACCATATATGGACCCTGCGATCAGCCCAAAAAACAATCCACCAAACTCAAGAGAATATAATGCCAACAGCGATATGTGCTTTTGACAGCTAAAGCCTTAGACAATTGATGCAATGAAAACTAAGCGCTAAGGAGACACTGCAAAACACGCTAGCTTAACTACCGGTCGCTTCAGTGCGACTGTCATTAAATAAAAGGTTTCTCTGGCTTTAGTACCAGTTTGAACCTTCCCTTCCCCCGTTTCTTATCTGCTGCAGGATTGGCAGCTAGCCAGCCCCAAGCCACATAGTACCTTAGTGCCATCTACAGGCCGATCCCGCCATTCTAATTTAGTGGTGAAAGACAAGCACCAGTGAAATGAATTAAGACAGCACAGCATTTAAATCTTTATTAGCAAGGAATTATTTGACCTAAGAAACAATAACACCCACCCCCCACCAAAAAAAACAAAAAACCCCTAATGCTGGATTTGGTTGAAATACGAATTTTCCTAACATCCTAATCCTTTTTTTCATATGGCATGTTTCACAGCTTAAAAATGAGTAATGACAGATCACTTGTGCACTATAGTACGAGAATATATTTACAATGGAGTGATTTCTCTCTCTGCATAATTCATGTTTTATTCAAAGCAAAATGCATTCTTTCTGAAAGTGTACTTTGGCCATTTTTAAAAAACAAAACAAAAACACAAACAAAACAAAAATCCTCTTGTCTAACAGACACACAACTTTACTACTGTACAACAAAAATTGTTGTAATTCAAAACAGAGGAAGACTTCCTGATAGCTTAGTTATAGCCTGCCAAACAAACACAGTGCAACACAATCTTTGAGCCTTTGTGAGGACAAAAAATTAACCCCCTGAACAACAATAACTTACAAATGTTCCAAATCAGTTTGAAATAAACAAAAGCAAAGGAAACTTAAGCCAGCCTCGTGTGTAACCAACTTTTCTTTTATCAGAAGCTAACACATTTAATCCTGAAATGTTCAATATATATGTAGATATATATATTTTTTCCTTTGAGCTGAAATTGGCAGACTGAAAAATATGTTTTCTTCTTCATTAAACCTCTATACTAAGATGTTCTTGACAAACTTCACACAATTGCCTTTAACCTCCGACTAGGTAGGTAGGTAGGTAGGTGTCCACGTGAATGCATGAATGAACTTGTACGTGAGTGTGTGCATGTCATTCTTTCTAAAACAAAAAAAAAGTTGGCAACTTACAACTTTGGACCATCATATTCATTCTAAAAATGCATAGTCCTGCCCCAGAGAGATCCTCAAGGGACAGGTATTTCCCCCCACTTTGCTCTATGCATATTATAACTAAGCTAAAATTACAGTGAAAGAAAATATATCCTGGCACTTTAGTACTGGTTGAGTGGGCACTTGTATGCAGTACTTATAGACCAGTAAAAGTGCTCGTTTACCTGTCTGGTGTGCAAGGGGCCCTTTGTCTTGAAGCCTCCTTGGGAACTGCACTCTGAGGCACTGAAGTGATCTGAACTAGTGGAAGAGCGTTTGGAAAGGGTATCACAACCCCCAACAAAGGTGTTGTCCAAAGGGAGTTCCTGAATCACGTGGTGCTTTTTCACCGAGACGGGAGTGTCCGGCTTGAGATGGAAAGCGGACTGTGGAGAGGCAGATTTGTAATGCTTAGCAAGGTCAGGGCTGTTAGGCTTAAAAGTGGTGGGTGGGGCCGTGCCCCAGTCAAATCTTCCTATACTTTGCTCCTCCAGCTCAGCTGGAAGGCTAATGGTCCCGTTGATAGGTTCATGAACGGCATCCTCGGGTTTGGATTCCTCAATGGTAACAAAATTCAACAGGGAACTCTTGGGGGACTTCCTTTTCTTCCGCTTCTTTTTCTTGTTCTGTTTGTTCTCCTGATTGGGAGACATCCACTCGGCCCCTTGCTTGCTCCTTTGGGCAGCTTTGAAACGGGAGGCGTGGCGGCAGCGGACCAGGACAGTGACAAATATCACCACGATGACCACCATGGCACCTGCCACAATAGCAATCATGATTGTAAGGTAGTCCTCGTTTTGATAAGGCTGGCTGCTGTCCCCGATGTTCCTGTCCAAAGGTGTTTCCATAGTCCTGCGGATCAAGTCATAAATGTAAGAGGCATTTCCAGCCGTGTCATTGACGTACAAAAACACAAGGACAAGGGTATGCAGAGATTTAGGATAACCCAGGTCACTGATATTGACCACTAATCGATGCAGCCCTACATCAGTAGGAGTAGGTTTTTCTTCCAGGGTAATGTTACCCGTCACCGGATCAATACGGAACAAACCTTTGTTGTTTCCACTTACGATTGTATATTTCAGCTCGGCGTTCATTCCCGTGTCAATGTCAACGGCAAACACTTCAGCCACAACAGAGCCAGGGATAGCAGAGAGGGGCACCAGCTTAAAAGATGTATTTGAAGGTGGGTAGATGACCACAGGGCTGTTGTCATTAACATCCATGACATTTATAGTGACTTTTGCGGTAGAAGAACGAGGTGGCTGTCCTCCATCGATGGCCTTGACGTCAAAAGTGTAGGAACTCTGCTGCTCTCGGTCAAAAGAAACGTTGGACTTTATAACTCCAGAGTAAGGATCCAGAACAAAGTTCTCATTGTCATTCAGGATGGAAAGAGTGACAGCTTTGTTTTCTCCCGCGTCTGCATCAGTCACTGTGATCACCCCTACGGTGCTATACTTTGGTAAGTTCTCCGACACAAAAAACTGAAAATGGTTATGAGTAAATTTGGGACTGTTGTCATTCTCGTCCAATACTGTAACTATTACAGCAGCTTGACTCTGCAGGGGAGGGGTGCCATTGTCTCGGGCCGTAACAGTAAAAATGAACCTCTCCTGCTCTTCTCTGTCAAACACTCGGGAAGCTGTCAAAACCCCTGTCTTTCGATCCAAATCAAAAAAGGAGGCGTTGGGGCCAAGCTGATAAACAATGTCTGCATTTTTCCCACTGTCCTCATCTGTGGCACTAATAGTTGTTAAGTACAGACCACGGCGGTTGTTTTCGGAAACGGACAGCTCAATTACAGGCTGGCTGAAAATTGGAGGGTTGTCATTTTCGTCTTCCAGCTTAACTCTTACTAGGGCAGTCTGGTTCAAACTGGGCTTGCCAGAATCGGAGGCAACTATCTTAAAGCTGAATTCTTTGGTGCCCTCATAGTCCAGCAAGGAAGAGGTCTCTAGCAAGTACTGGTTGTCATAAACAGCCTTCAAGTGGAATGGCACTTCTCTCTCAATGAAACAGATCACTTTGCCATTCACGTCAGTATCCTTATCTGAGACCGT
This sequence comes from Lacerta agilis, assembly GCF_009819535.1. Taxonomy (NCBI): domain Eukaryota; kingdom Metazoa; phylum Chordata; class Lepidosauria; order Squamata; family Lacertidae; genus Lacerta; species Lacerta agilis. The sequence goes on along the minus strand of NC_046315.1, from coordinate 95,072,318 downwards.
AATTAGGGCAATCTTGGTATTGATGGGGTCTTTCTCAGATAAGTACACTGTGCCATTGATGGGACTTATAATGTACCTGAGGTCTATGTTAGGGGGGTTATCGTTAACATCAGTCACATTGATGGAAACAGTTGCCCGGGCAGGTGTAGAGCTGCCATCACTGGCCAGCACTGTCACCTTGTGGATGGCAGTTTCCTCTCGGTCTAAGGCCCTCTGAACTGTCACCAGCCCAGTTGTGTTGTTTAAAGCAAAGAGTCTTTTAGTTGCAGGAGCTACCTGGGCACCAAAGATATATCTGATTTCCGCATTGCTTCCTATATCTGCATCTGTGGCATGCAGCTGAATGACCGAGGTACCTACAGGGGCGTTCTCTGGGATGTGAACCTCCACCTGACTCTCTTTAAAAACCGGCCTGTTGTCATTGACATCACTTACTGTGACCTGGAGGATAGCTGTGCTGGATTTCTGGGGGGTCCCTCCATCCTCGACTTTGATTTTCATCACATAGGTATCTTTGTGCTCCCTGTCCAAGTTCTGCTGCACAATCAGCTGAGGCCACTTCTCCCCTTCTGGAGTCTCCACGATATCCAGCCCAAAGACACTTTGCCCATTCAAAAGTTCATAGTGCTGTACCCCATTGAAACCAGTGTCGGGGTCTGTGGCTGACGGGATCGGAAAGCGGCTGTTGATCAGAGTGTTTTCAGGAATGGAGATGTTGATGACAGGGGAGGGAAACATGGGGGCATTGTCATTGGTATCCTTCACAATTATTTTGATCTTGATCAGCCGAAAAAAGTCGTTTGGCAGAATCACCACCTCCAGCTCAAAGAAGCACTCATTCTCTTCTGCATAGGCAGCTCCTGCACAGAGTCTCTCTCTGTCGATTCTGTTGGAGGTGGTAAAGATCTCCCCTGTGGTGCTGGACACTTTCACCAAAGGGGCATCCCCTGCTTTGGAGACCAGTCTGTAGACAAGACTAGCGCTGGTTCCTGTGGCGGCATTGATGTGAGAAATGTTCAGATCCTTTGGTATGTTCCCGATGGGGACGTTTTCCGGTAGCTCCTCTCGGATGGTGTAAATAAGTTCTTGAGCCACAGCAGAATCCAGCCTTAAACAGGCAATCAGGGCAGCCAACAGGTAAAAATCCCTCAGGTCCATGATAATGTGTTTATAGCTCCTTCTCAGGGTTTTAGGGTTTCAAGGTTTCCACGGTGGAATGCTGCTGCCTCGTTCGCAAGGGGATGCATCACATCAGAGCTCTTGCTTCCAGACAGCCACTGTCAACACAATCACAACAACGACAACAATAAAAAAGAAGCGTTATTGACTCATTTTAACAGACGCCAGATGCAAATGCCAAGCCCTGCTCCACGTTTCTGCAACACACTTACAAACACACGGCACCTGCTTTTCTCCCTTCCTTTCGTTTGCGTGTGCAAGCAGTTCCTCTCCATGAATGTGCCAGTATACCACACATTCAGAATGAAATTAACTAGTTGCAAGATTGATGGGAGAGAAGCCGTTTCCTTTTCTCTCTCTCTCTCTCTCTCTCTCTCTCTCTCACACACACACGTTTGTTCAAACCAGTCCACTGAGCATACCATGCAATGCTTTCTCCTTCCACCCCAAAATTTTTAGTGAAAGTTTTTTTTAAAAAAATGCATAGCATGAATTGTATGCCCACTGCAGTTTAAAGGACCATGCATCCTGTTTCCCCTCAATTAAATTACCCAGCTAGATTTCCCTCCCCTTCCTCTTGCTTGTGTGTTTTATCCTAGGCTAGTGCTGTAAGATGGTCTAGGATCCCTTAACGATTCAGACAAACTGCTCACACTGCTGCTGCTTCTGCAGCATCTCTCTGGCTACTTCCCATCTCTATTAACTAAGGAAGACAATAACAGGACCTCTAGCTTCTTCCCCAGAGCCAACCAAAATGTCACCTTTTCCAGATGTTCCAGTGTGCCAGTGTATGTGACTTGCACCTGCCGGAGAAGGTTCAACTTCAACATAAACAGAAGATTTGGGGAGGAGGCAGCCTTGAAGCAACTCAGAAGCAGCGAGCCAGATGTTTACAAAGAAAATGCAGAAAGATGCTGTTGGGGGTTGGTTTGTTTTTTGTTATGAGGGTTGTATTGGGGGGGGGGGGAGGTGATGCAGTCAGTAACACTCGGCTGCCCCTCCGGATGTGTTATTAGCAGCAGCTGCCACACATAAATACTGCAGTCTAATAGTGCTGCTTAAGAAAGAGAGAGAGAGAGAGACTTCTGCTCAGATGCCCTTATGGGAGCAAATAAAGCTCGAGGCGTCCTCATAAGATTGGGGGAGGGGGAGGCGGGGAGAGTTTGGTCAGAAGCACTAATCTGACATCTGCATTAAAAGCTACGCGTTGATATCCGTGATCCCTTCCATTACATTGATGCAGGCAGGTAGCGGCTGCAGAGCCAGCAAACTCAAGCCCAAAGCAACGCCGAGATCCCCCCCCCTCCCTCCCGCCGGAATATATATTAAAATCAATTTTATTTTATTATTTTTTAAAAAAGGCCTCCCCTCCAAAAAAAAAGAAGAGAGAACCATATGGAACTTTGCACTTACGTTGCCGCTTTCCCGTGTGCCGACGAACTGCAGCAGCAGCAGCCGAGGAAGGATCCGATCTCCCAGGACCAAGACACAGAGAAAGCCCCGCGCAATGCATCGGGCACCCAGGTAGCCACCAAATTCGTGTTTTTTTTTTTTTTTTGGACGGAGAGGAGAGGTGGAAGGGGAAATCAGCAAGCAGCCGGCAAGGCAGTCGCTTCCTCCTCCAGAGCAGAGGTGTTGTTCCTCGGTGGCAAATTCACAACTCCAGAGAACAAATTCACAGTTGTTCCGTCCGGGTTCGCCATGCTTCTCTCGGCGCGTCTCTCTCGTCCTCCCTCCACCTTTTTCTCCCGTTCTGCCCCTCCCTTATTTACTTGCTCTTCCTCCTCACTCTGAGGATGACGACGAGGAGGATGCTGATCAAAGCGGCGACGCCGATCCCTCTCGCGGCGCAGGCGACACCGCCGGCTCACCAGCCCCGGCGAAGGCGGCCACGCAGCCCGGCGAGAGAGCCACACAGCTCGGCGGTGAGCGCACAGCCCGCCCGGCTCTCTTCTCCTCCGGATCGGGGCATGCCCCGCTGCTCTGCCCCGGCCGCCCGGTGCCCGCGCCTGGCGCTGCGCTCGCCTTGCGCGCCGCGAGGAAACTGAGCGCGCAACTTCTTTCCGCAGAGCCTGCTCGCCTTGCCCGGGACCTCCTCGCGGGGGACGAGGCTGGCGGGCTGCCCCGGAGCGCGGACCCGGACCGGGCTGTTGCTTGGCCGCGGAGGCAAGGCAAGGCAAGGCAGGGCGGGCGGGCAGGCGGCGCAGGCTTCCCCTCCCGTCTCCGGCGCGCGCGCTCTGCCTCCTTCCTTCGCTCGCTCTCTCCTTCCTCGCTCCGAACTGGGTTTCTTGATATAACTCTCAATAAGCCCACAGGGAGGGCGGGCGCAAAGCCTGCATCGCCCTCCCCCTCCGCCGAGCCGGATTGGCCGGCGACGCGGGGGGCGGGGCCGAGGGCGGGGCCAGCGCGGCGACGGGCAGCCGGGCGAGCGGGCCAGTTGCTCCGGCTCCGCGGGCCGGGCGGCGGCGGCGGGCGCTGAGGCTGCCATTGGCCAGAACGGCTGATCGGGCGGCGGGATGGGGCGCCCGCTGAGGCGGCTGTTTTCAGCCACCTCCTGCTTCAGTTCCTTTTTCTTCGTTTCCCACTCTTACCTGCCTGCCTACAGGGGAAAAGACAACAGCATTCAGCTCCTCTGAGCGCGTGCAGAGTACCCTTCGCCTCGGACGGCGACATGGGGGGCGGGAAATGGCGGGTTAAAACAAAGCCTGAGTACAGCCAGGAAGGAGTTGGGAAAGGCTGTGTTTTTGTGTTAGCTTGTTGGTGTGTCTGACCCCTCTCTGCTACTTCTCCTTGTTAAAACTGGTTGGGTTTATATTTACGTAAGAACAGCTTCTGGGATGTCCTTCCACCCCTGCTTTGCTCAGACTTCTTCCATAGTTTGAGTACAGCAATGAGGTAGAGTCAGGGGTGGGACTCAATGGCCGGGACCCTAGGTCTCTTCCAACTCTCTGTGATTCAGGTACACAGTTTGGGGTCTTTTGTTGTTGGCATCCGCCTGACTCAGGAGACAATGGAAGAGTGTGCCTTTGGGGGTGAAGTCTAATCGGTGGAGAGTCACAGCACCTGCTGTGGCTGTAGAGACTGACACGGGAGAGACAAGTTTTGTTGCAGCTGGGGCAGATGAAGGTGTCCGGTTGCGCTGCTGCAGATGCACCATGGCGTTTCTTCTCTCTGCGCTCCTCCCAGCAGCCGTTCCTCCTCTGGTCACTGCTGTGGATGCACAACCTGTCTGTCTCCAGGCACTGCGATATCCTGCAAGGGATGCCCGCACAGCGGGGTTGATGTTGCGAGCCTTCATGTCACGTTTGTTAGGGGTCTGAGCCCCCGCATTTGACACCTGGAGTCTGCTGGGTGGTTGGCTCTTACATCCTTCCTGCCGCACCAACCCACTAGGCTGGTCCCGCAGCCTCCCCTATAGCTTGCTGTGAATAGCGGAGGTGGATTTAGGAGAGCGCAACCGGTTGGTTGGGCGCTGAGCCAAGAGGGTGCTGCAACAATGGCTCTGCAACAGAAGGCAAGGGCAATTTGGGTGTTGCCCAGGGCTCTGTTGAAATTTTAAAGCCCAGAGTCTGCCACTGTAAGTGAGCATCAGAGGTGTCCCATTGGCCAGCACAGCGACTGGGATTGGGGCCTGAAGTAGAGGCAGCACCTGCTGCCCTGGGAGTTCTGCCCGCCACTCGCTTGCCAGAGTGGGTGACACTGCAGTGGAGCTGCAGGCTGGGTGTTGCCATGCTTGGGACTGGATCCACTTTGTCAGAGGGCAAGCGACTGGAAGCTCACCCAAGCGGGCAACAAGCAGTGGAGGGGTGACAAGGGGCTGCTGCCTTCATTTGTTTCTCTCTCTCTCTGGGTGGAGCTACAGTTGGCATTGGACCCATAGTCCCTCCTGCAGCTTCCCCAAAGGGAAGAGACCACTTTGGCTGCTACCTCTCCTGCTGACGCAACCATGTTGGTGCCAGAGGGATACCTAGGCTCCCTTGTGCCCTTGGCAAGGAGATGTCTTGGAGCTTCTGGAGCCAGGAGAGACCATGGACCAGAAATTCAAAATATTCTATTTTCTTTTTTTCCTCTTTTTTTTAATAATTTTTTTTCCTGATATAACAATACAAAAATACAAAAACAATACAACACACTACAAACAACAATAAAGAAAAACAACATCAACACAATACGTTATCATAGATTCACTTACATCTTCTATTACATTGTCTTGGTGACTTCCTCACACCCTCTCCTTCTACGTACACTGTATCACATCTGTAGTAATTCCCTATCCTTATATTATAAAAAATACTACTAAATTTATTCTTATGATTCTATATATTCAATTCCAAACTGTAGCCTATTTCTTCTATCTGCTCTTTTCTTAAATCTTTATTTTTGCATGCGTTCTTAAATATTCCTTAAATTTCTTCCAATCTTGCTCCACCCTGGTCCCTCTGGTTTCGGATTTTCCCGGTCAGTTCTGCGAGTTCCATGTAGTCGATCATTTTCGTCTGCCATTCTTCCACTGTCGGTGTCACTTCAGTCTTCCAATTCTTTGCTAATAATATCCTTGCTGCTGTCGTGGCATACGTAAAGATTACTCTATCTTTTACTGGGATTTCCTGGTTCACAATGCCCAGTAAAATGTGTTTTTCAACACCTTCTTAAGTTCATTATAAATCGACTCCCAGAAGTCTTTTACTTTCGGGCATGTCCACCACATGTGGAAAAAGGTACCTTCTACTTGTTTGCATTTCCCAAAATATTCTATTTTCATTGCCTTTGCGCTCCACCAGGGACTTCCTCCATGGTTATGCAGAGGGGAGGGGGGTTGGGTCTACTCTGCCTTCCCTCCTCCTCCTCCTCCTCCTCCTCCTCCTCCTCCTCTGTTGGTTCCTCTGTCTGCCTCTGTGCCTCCTTCCACTTGCTACTTTCTCTCCTAGCCACTCTAAGCCAGAGTGCAGAAGCGTGATTTTTGTGCCCCCTTGGCCTTACACCTTGGGTGGGAGCCAACCTAACCAACCCCTAGGTATGTCCCTGTTGGTGACTGAGCAAGTGAGATGTTTGTAGACCAAGTCCTTCACACATCCAGCAAGCTTGGCAAGTGGAGGCCAGCGCAGATCGTTGCCACCATCACTCGCTCCCAAACCCAAGGAATAGCCACTGTCCCTCATCTGCCTACTCAATCAATGTAGAGCCCTCTACCCAGCAGGACAGGCAGGTAAGTGAAGGCAGCTGCTCCAGGTAGTCATTCTTCAGCCCTAGTTGGCCTTCCCAAAGTGGCCTAGGTGTGCCAGCCCTGGAGGTATTTTTCTTTCTTTTTTTATAATATTTTTTTATTTGCAGCCCTGGAGGTATTTTTCAAGTGACTGGCTGGTTGTCATGTGTGTGTTTTTAAATGGTGCTAAATATATCTTGGTGCTGGAGGAGACTCTTGAGAGTCCCGTGGACTGCAAGAAGATCAAACCTATCCATTCTCAAAGAAATCAGCCCTGAGTACTCACTAGAAGGACAGATCCTGAAGTTGAGGCTCCAGTACTTTGGCCACCTCATGAGAAGAGAAGACTCCCTAGAAAAGACCCTGATGTTGGGAAAGATGGAGGGCACAAGGAGAAGGGAACGACAGAGGATGAGATGGTTGGACAGTGTTCTTGAAGCTACTAACATGAGTTTGGCCAAACTGCGAGAGGCAGTGAAGGATAGGCGTGCCTGGCGTACTCTGGTCCATGGGGTCACAAAGAGTCGGACACGACTGAACGACTGAACAACAACAAAAATATATCTTGTAGTAATGTATGGAAGTGAGAGCTGGACCATAAAGAAGGCTGATCGGCAAAGAATTGATGCTTTTGAATTATGGTGCTGGAGGAGACACTTGAATGTCCCATGGACTGCAAAAAGATCAAACATATCCATTCTCAAGGAAATCAGCCCTGAGTGCTCACTGGAAGGGCAGATCCTGAAGTTGAGGCTCCAGTACCTTGGCCACCTCATGAGAAGAGAAGACTCCCTGGAAAAGACCCTGATGTTGGGAAAGATGGAGGGCACAAGAATAAGGGGACGACAGAGGATGAGATGGTTGGACAGTGTTCTCGAAGCGACTGGCATGAGTTTGGCCAAACTGCGGGAGGCAGTGGAGGATAGGGGTGCCTGGCGTGCTCTGGTCCATGGGGTCACGAAGAGTCGGACACAACTGAACGACTGAACAACAACAAAAATATATCTAGCATCTGGATTCAATTCAGATTTACTCAGGCGTAAGGTCAGTTGATGGGCTTACCCCAGTAAGTATGCTTACTATTTAGGCTACAAAATCGGTTGTCGGTCCCATTGAACTCTGTCAGCCTTGCATCTGAGTGGTGCAGCAATGAAACTGCTCGCTCCTTTGCAAAGGTAAGCATGGTCAGGCATGGTTTCAAACAGGATGGAGGACCACGTGTTGAGATTCCTGCATTGCAGGGGGTTGGACTAGTTGACCCTCGGAGGTCCCTTCTGATTCTAAAACTCTATGAATACACATATCGGGCTGTGGATAATCTGTCAGAACCTGGTAGGCTTCCCACCCATCCACCCCAGCATTGGAGGGCTAGGGTTGCCGTCTGAATTTGCTAAGGCACATCTTTGACCCACCAACTGCATTCTGCTTGACAACCTTTCTTGTTTCCCCAGCCTCCTCTCGACTCGCTTCCAGCACACTTTGGCTCTCCAGTTCTTGCTCAGAGCAGGTCAAGATAATGCTATTTATAGGGCCCACTGGTTGATGGAAATGCAAAACAAGTGAGCTTTTTGGCTTTTGACAGCAATATCCTGAACATGACATTCCCATATGTCAGCTGGAGAAATGCAGGTTAAAAGGTGGTGGAATAGATTAGGTGTACAAATGGCTGAAAAAAGAGCACTCAAGGAGTACCAGTTAATGGATTGCTCTCCGGGTAGGAGGAGATAAGGAGTGAAATTCCACAGAGGTTTGTCATGGGTCCGGTAGTGTTCGGTATTCCACCCCCTCACGTTTAATGGCTGGGGTGAAGAAGTGGAGAGAGTGCGCATACCGCGTCTGCAAGACTGGTTCCAAAGCATGATGGAATTGTTAAAGGGCATGAAAGAATTGTTATGCCTCGTTACATGACCCCATGCGTGTTGCCTGCTATGCTTCCCCCCAGATCCTGTTCTGTTTCAAAGGTAAAAATGGGATCGTACTTTGAACACTCCCGCTCTGGTTCAAAAGGTGATGTTGTGTGTTCTTGCCTATTCAAGAGGGTTGGAGGCTCGTTTCCATTATTGGATGCACCATTTTCATTTAGAATAGTTTTGTCCTCAAAAAAGAAAAGGGTTCTTGGGTTAAAGTTATACAGTACTTGGAAGAAAAAGAACAAAACTTCAATTGTCTCCTATAAACAGCACTTCAGAACATCACCAGTTGTAGTGTGTGATGCTATGCACTTTGTTGTTGTTGTTGTTGTTGTTGTTCAGTCGTTCAGTCGTGTCCAACTCTTCGTGACCCCATGGACCAGAGCACGCCAGGCACGCCTATCCTTCACTGCCTCCCGCAGTTTGGCCAAACTCATGTTAGTAGCTTCGAGAACACTGTCCAACCATCTCATCCTCTGTCGCCCCCTTCTCCTTGTGCTCTCCATCTTTCCCAACATCAGGGTCTTTTCCAGGGAGTCTTCTCTTCTCACGAGGTGGCCAAAGTACTGGAGACTCAACTTCAGGATCTGTCCTTCTAGTGGTAGTGGTTGCAAAATACCATAACAGTTATATGTGTATACAATTGGGGCTCATCAGCACTTCCTTTTTTGCCACACAGATCCGGGTTTTCCAGATCCGAATTGGAGCAGGTTTTTGTTTGTCCTGGTGCTTTCCTCAGGGAAATCCATTTGTTACTACTGAATCACAGCAAGTGGCAACCAGGTTTTCTGTGGATTGCTTGTTTGCTCCGATTCAGCAGTAAAACCTGGGTTTCCCTGAGGAAAGTACGGTGTGTGTGTGAAACACTGTGCCCAGATCTGTGCCTAGAAAGCGCAAAGCAAAAGCAAGTGTGGATGAGTCTTTATGCTATGCATGTAGAGACAAAAATCTCTTGGCCATGCAGAGATTTCAAGGAGGAGGCTCAAAGCTCAGTCTAACACCATTTTTACAAGACAACTCCATAACCATTCCAAAAGGCAGAGGTGGGTACCAGATACCTGCTGCCAGTATTCAGGAACTCCTGAAGCACATGCCTTCCAGATCCCAGGATCTGTTATTCTTACTTAAACCTACTTGTTTATTCACTCATTTTATTCTCTTTCCAATTCAGGTGGGCCCTAGGTGGATCACAGAAATATCCCTAAAAATACAATAAACTCTGTCCTCATTTTAATTTTGAAACAAGTCATTTTCATTCCAACGAAGGTAGGAGGGCTGTGATCTTGTCTTGCAGACGTGGCTTCACTTAAGATTTTCTTTCAGTGTGGTTCTGGGATAGTTCCTATTAGTTTCTAAGAGGTTCTTTTGTTTCTGCCTGATCTTCATTGCAGCCTTTAATAGCAGGTCCAGCACCGCAAGATCCCCGAGGAAATAGGCAAATTCCATGTAATAGACCCAGCATTAGTGATTGGGAGAACTTGTAGCAGTCTGAATGTTTATGGGCTACAACTCCCATCAACTCTGTCCATTGGCCATGTTGGCTGGAGCCGAAGGACCAGAGGATCCCTGTCCCTGCCCTATATCCTCCTAAGGTGCTGCTGCAGGGGCTTCATCCTGACCACTGCTGTATAAAACATGGCTCCCTTGCCCTCTTTAACTTGTTTCAATGCTATATTTAATACATGCCTCTTCATCTATAATTCATCTTTTTCTGACTCCAGCTTCAGTCTGCGTCCCATTGACTCTTGTGCACCTTTCTGGTTTTCCTCTTAAGGGTCAGATGAGAATTCTCTCTCTCTCTCTCTCTCTCTCTCTCTCTCTCTCTCTCTCTCGATATATATAATTGGGGTTTGTTTGTTTGTTTGTTTGTTTGTTTGTTTGTTTGTTTAAAAACCACATGAAACAGAATGAAACACTATCGTTCACTCTGAATTTTTAAATACCTGTTTATTCTCTGGAGGAGTCGGGTACATTATTCATTTATCAACAGAAAACATGATCAATTAGTTGCCTTCCACAAGGTGGGATCAGAATAAAATGAGCCCAAGCATTGCAATTTTCCCAAAAAGGGAAGATCGGGGTTCTAAAACCTAGTGAGGAACTTCCATTGAAAAGAAGTGTGCATGCACACGAAAGCTCATACCAAGGACAAACTTAGTTGGTCTCTAAGGTGCTACTGGAAGGAATTTTTTTATTTTATTTTGTTTTAAGAATAGGAAGTTGTCTTTATTCATTTCTGTGTGTGTCTATTATTTTCTGTTGTAAACTACACGAAAACACAGCAAAACAGCCCTGTCATCCATTTCCAACATTCTCCTGCACCTCTGGATTTAAGCAATTTGATCAGTCACCCTACTTTGTATTGTGGGGCTTGGGCAACATAGCAGATCCAGGGCAAAAGGAAAGTTTTTGATTATTTTGGCCATCTGTGGCTCTTGCATTAATTCCATTTTACTGTATTGCTATGTAAATAATTGCATAACTAAGTTGCCCTCCCCTTTGGCCCATTTAAAATAATACACACACACACATATGAAGCAATAAGATTAATTTGGAATGCCAGTGTAAGTAAGAATTCATGGTGGTAAAAAACAAGCTCGATGAATATGCTAGGAGTAAATAAGTTGAAATTCATTTACCATATATTATTCATCAAGAAAGTTCAGTTTAGACTAAGGATATGAGACAGGTTGGAAATTTCCCACACGCAAACCCTGAATATCCATAGAGATCACTAGGTCAGGCATAGGCAAACTCTGGCCCTCCAGATGTTTGGGACTACAATTCCCATCATCCCTGGCCACTGGTCATGTTAGATAGGGATGATGGGAATTGTAGTCCCAGAACATCTGGAGGGCCGGAGTTTGCCTATGCCTGCACTAGGTGGTCTTGGGCCAGACATTCTTAGCTATACGTACCTCCCAGGACTGATGAGAGGGGAAACTGCTGGAGAGCCAGTGTGGTGTAGTGGTTAAGAGCGGTAGTCCCGTAATCTGGTGAACCGGGTTCGTGTCTCCGCTCCTCCACATGCAGCTGCTGGGTGACCTTGGGCTAGTCATACTTCTCTGAAGTCTCTCAGCCCCACTCACCCCACAGAGTGTTTGTTGTGGGGGAGGAAGGGAAAGGAGAATGTTAGCCGCTTTGAGACTCCTTTGGGTAGTGAAAAGTGGGATATCAAATCCAAACTACTCCTCTTCTTCTTCTTCTTCTTCTTCTTCTTCTTCTTCTTCTTCTTCTTCTTCTTCTTCTGCTATGTAAGCTAGCATGAGGCTGTATCCAAGTGTGACAAAGACGAGAGATACAAAAGAGCCATGTGCTCACTTTCTAACTTGTGTTCACCAGTGTAGTGGAGACTGGTATCGCATCTCTGATCACCACATAGAAGGTGAGGATGCATACATCTGTTGACTCTTCCATGCAGCTGGGAACCCTGTGAGATCTGGGGTTCTGCTAATATATATATGGAGCCTACATGCAGACTGTTGTATGCATGTGAGATTCAGTTTTCCCCTTCCAATGGATGTGCAGAGATCAGGGTCAGGCTCGCAGCCATGACCCCATTCTCCCCACCATGTACTCAGTAAAAGAAGCAAAGAAGGTTAGAGTATCGGAGGGGATAACAATGCCCAGACATAGAGTACAGGCTGCATTCAGGCTGCCACAAGTCTGTTTCATTAATAACACTTAGATGGGAAAGTGGGGCATGGCACGAGCTTCTTCTGGGTAATTAAAATGTTGGAAAGAGTATGGGAGATGCTTGCCTATTCTTAATTTTTATTTTTTAAATAAATTATAGGAGAAGTAGAATCTACTGTTGCCTCAGTTGACTCTTAACAATGAAAAGGCATCTCCTCATTACCATTTTCTTGAGGAATGGCTTATGAGGAACGGCTTAGGGAGCTGGGTATGTTTAGCCTGGAGAAGAGAAGGTTAAGGGGTGATATGATAGCCATGTTCAAATATATCAAAGGATGTCATATAGAGGAGGGTGAAAGGTTGTTTTCTGCTGCTCCAGAGAAGTGGACACGGGGCAACGGATTCAAACTACAAGAAAGAAGATTCCACCTAAACATTAGGAAGAACTTCCTGACAGTGAGAGCTGTTCGGCAGTGGAATTTGCTACCAAGGAGTGTGGTGGAGTCTCCTTCTTTGGAGGTCTTTAAGCGGAGGCTTGACAGCCATCTGTCAGGAATGCTTTGATGGTGTTTCCTGCTTGGCAGGGGGTTGGACTGGGTGGCCCTTGTGGTCTCTTCCAACTCCATGATTCTATGATTCTATGATTCTATGATTCTTGATAATGATAAATATCTGTGTGGTGTGTGGCTGGTTTCACATTGTATGAGTTTAAAGCAATGGGCCTCATGCCCCGGCAGCACACCAACAGGAGGACATGAAATTCTAGGGAAGGACAGTATCCCTGTCCCAAGGCAGGTGATGTTCCCCTGACAAATTAAAAGTGGAGCCAATAGGCTACAGAGCCTGTCTGCCTCTGTACAACCAGCCAGGAAGTGGCTCTGTCTGTCAGTGGTCTCTTACCTACTGCTGATCGCCCTGCCTTCCACCCTATCAGTCTGAGTGAGCACCAGCCACTACTGCAAATGTCTCTCACTGCAGTCCTGAGCTCAAGAGAGCTGCAGGGTCAAGGCCCTTCCACACTGTTTTCTCACCCTATTCTGGTCCGGGAGAGATGGGAGCACAGATATTACTGCAGCTCAGTTCTTATCATGGTGCTTAGAAGAGGCCCCAATTATTATAGTTTGTGTGATTGTTGCTATCATTATAATTTCAGGTCTTAACATTGTGCAAACATTAAATGCAACATAGGTTTCCAGTCTTACCGACTGCAAGAAAAGCAAGGCAGATTAGAGGGGGCAGGATTTGTGCTCTAAATCCAAAGATCTTCTGGGTGTGACAGCAGCAGTTCTACACATGGTTATGAACTAGGATATCTGCACATATCACCTGCGGGCCAAGTGTTTTGCTCTCAGAAGTGTTTCAGGAGGGGATTCTGAGCTCAGAAAGTTAAGAAAGTCTGCACCATCCTATAGGGAACATAATGTGCAATGAAGCAACTTGCAGATAATGGTGCGCATCTGATTGTAAGGAGATTGGAGATGGCACTGTGACAGAGATTTCCTTACAGTGATTTGCAGCAATGGTTTGCATGTGAATTGCAACGATTTTACACCACCATTTATCCCTGCGGTCTCATATTTACACAGGCATACTTATGTGAAACTTTATAGATTAGAGCACATGTGAATGGCATTTGAGCCTGTTCTTATTTGCCTAATTATTATTACTGATACCATTTTGGCTTTTTAGTTTGTATTTGGCAGTGTTAATGAGCTCTTTGCTAGGCAGTGTGTGAAAAAATTCTTACCCTTTTGCCAGCGGAGATGTTAAAGAATACCAAAGCAGACACTTACAGAACATCATTCCACAAATTTGGAGGGTGATCATCAGGACACAGGAAACTGCCTTGCACCAGGTCAGATCAATGGTCTATCTCACAGTGGCAGAAGTTCTCCAAAGTCTTTCCTAGCCTAGCCGAGAGATATCAAGCTGCAGCCTTGTGTCTGCAAAACATGTGATCCACTACTGAGCTACAGTCCTTCATTCAACTAAAGGGCCACTTAACTTGAATTTTATTCATTCAAGTAAATGTTATTGGCCCCATTGCAGTTTTTTTTTAAGGCCATAAATCTCAAGCATTCTTGGATGGGTAGAACATGGAACCAAGGTCAAATTCTTACTGAATCAGTTGGTTTTCTCCCATAAAATGTCTCCATTTTTTATTATTGTAAATCGGGTCCTCCCTCAAAGAGGGCACGTGTTGCAGTGTGACCTGGCAACCAGACCCTGTGTTGTGGGTGGGGATCGTTTGGATAGCCACAGTCCCCTATTGGTAGGTCCCTTGATGCTGGGAGCAATCTGGCCAATGGGATGCAAGGAAAGGGCATCGAGGGACCTATTTAAGCCCATGCATGTGACCCTGAGCTTCCTCTTTCAGCTCGTGCATCGGAACACCTGCCCACCTCTCCCTAATTTTAGGGCTTGACCTTGCTATGCCGTTGTGTGTCGTCTGTCGTTGGGACAGGGGCATGGCAGGAATTTTCCCCATTTGGCTGATTGGCTGTTGCCATTTGGGTTTTGCCTGCCGCGTAGCAAATCATCACAACTTGTAAGGTTGCGGATAGGCTCTGGTTCATCTGCTAGGGGTGGCAGAACGGTCTGGCCACTCCTATGCAAAGGGTATTCTGGTAAAGGAATCCAGGGACTCACTGGTTTGGCAAACCCTCAAAGGGGTTGTGCCCGTGCCCGAGTCCGGGGGACATCAGGGTGGCTGACTGGCACTCCTGTCATCAGCTGTCCCTGGTGTTCATCCTTGGCTGTCCTACGGTAGAGCTCTGGGACAGCACTGCCTGCAACAGTGCAGGGAGCTAGTCGAACCAGAGCCTATGCAACCACTCACTGGATTGTAATCAATAAAGTTGTGGCCTAAATTTCTGCCAAAAACCAAACCATGTATCTGAGTCATGTGTGAATTTATTTCTGGGTAATGGTTAAAAGGTCTAAACACGCAAGTAAGGAAACTAAATCAGCCAGGCCACTGAAAAGGAAGGGACACAAGGAAGCATTTGTTTCAAAAGTTTTTATAACCCCCGTAAATCAAGGTTATAAAAATAAGTTCCTGTTCAGCTTAATTATGCATCAAAGTCAAGTAGAAAATACAATGAAACATTATAAACAAGGAAGAAAAGTTCGTTGATAAGGGTCAAAATCAAAAGGCAATACACTGACAAGAAATTGTTAACCTTTACAGCTAACCGCTGGAAATATTTCATCCTGAACCCAGTAGTTACCTGCATCCAGGTGAAAAACAATGGGCTGCTTACATATCTACATATTTTTAAAAAAAACACTATGGAAAAAATGTGAGTTGATGGTAGAATGTGTTTTGTTTGAGGTGATTTTTTAAGCTATTTCTGTCATTGGCTCATTCACATATGCTTTCTTACTAGCTGCATGTACTTAAGTTCTTTGCACATGATTAGAACCCCTGAATTGATAGATGCCCCAATCACACCATCTTTTTCAGAATTTATACTATATGTAGATGGGGTCAGGGCTTGTGGACACAATCCCACTCCCTAACTCAGAATGACACCTGAACAGCTCTAGGCAAGTCATCACTTTTCCCATTGTAAAGGGTGGGATTTCTAACTTTCTCATTCATAGAGCAGGCATTTCTTTTTGTGTTCGCTGTTTCTGTTATGCCAATTAAGAATCGACGGGGCATGTGTGCAGAAAGCTGTCTGTGCATATTGTTCTTTTGAAAACACGCAGGCCAGTGTAGATTTTCAACACACACACACTTTTGCTGTTTTCTCGTTTTGTGCATATCTGAGGGATCGAAAGAATATATATAAACACGCTCCTCCGTGCAAGAGTGTGTTGGAAATAGTTATGAGCGGGGCCAAGAAAGAAATGAAAACAATTGTAAATTCTCAGCACACGCTTTTAGATTGCTGCACATTATCTGATGTTGAAATTTTTAATGTGGTTCATATGCAGTTCTCTGCGACCTTGAGTGGAAAAGTTTGGAACCTTCTTTTTTCAATTTATCAGACTTCTCCCCACATTGTGTAAACCTACATTTACAGGCAAAAGGGATAAAGGCTGGCGTTTGTGGGTAGCATCATATAGACTCTGAAAACTAAATAGGAGTGCAACAGCTGCAAATGTTCATTTAACTTTGTGTGACCAAGCCCCTCTTTATGTTATACTGTTTCCACCAGTGCAATCTCACACTGCATAGGTGTGCAGATGTACATAATTTCAGCAGTGAGCCCTTTTGGTTTTGTAAGGCCTGACAATGGCCTAATTCCAAGGAGTAATCTCGTAGGAACCAGTTCTTCTATTTTCCTGAATTTATTTGCATGGCACTGATTGGCCAGCCCTTGTGTGACCATCACAAAGCAGCTCCCCGCTTCTCAGCCGTGCCCCTGTCAGAGCAGATTCCAATGAACAGGGGTGGGGCTTCAAAACTGTTATGTACTGAGTTAAATAGGATCCAAAATGCAGCAGTCTGATTGGTCCTAGAACAATAGGATCCAGAATGCAGCAGTCTGATTGGTCCTAGAACAATAGGATATAGAATGCAGCAGTCTGATTGGTCCGCAGGAGCCACCCAATCCAGCTCCAGGTGGAAGTAAATCCACAACCAGATTGGCATACAGGAGTATCCCGGAATTAGCCAATCACGTGGGGCCCATTGTGTAAATAATGTATATAAAGCAGACGTTTTGGGGGAACTGCCATTCCTCACTACTATGAGCTGAATAAACAGCATGAAATCCACACTTGACTCTTGAGTATATTTCAAAAACTGAAGGACTAAACATGAGGTGTGCTTGGTGGGGAAGCAAAAATGAAGTGCCCCTACCAGAAGTGTAAGAGTGTTCAGGGATACTTTGAGTTCAGGAATTCTGTGTGTGGCAGCTGAAGAGTGAAAACAGGAAGGAAACAAACCTGGAACAGGTGCACCCAACCACTCTTTGAAGGCACCTCTTTATGGAGCCTAAGAGATCTGAAATGGTTTAGGTGATATTTTCACTACATCAGCTTCTGTAGATCAATGTGAGCTCTCATTGTAAAAAAAGAAACGTTGCTTGCTAGAGGTCTGTGTAAACAGAAGGATACTCTGATGCCAACGGACATAATCCAATAACAGATATTGCCCAGTTGTAGATTAATAGGTAGAGGGTAGGACTGATCAACACATCAGCCTCTTAAAAAAGAGGGCAGTGGGGGATATATGCTGACCCAAATGGTCCATGGGGTGCTCATGAGTAGCCCTTCAGATGGACAATGGTTAGTGAGAATGAGAGTCCAACATGGAGCACACCTATTGGTTATTGTGGTCTATACTCTTTCCCCAACTTACTCTCCTCCTTTATATCACACTCTTAAGTGCATTTATCAGTGATTAGAGTTAACAACCATTTTCAAGTCTGCCCTGTCTTTTGGAAATGTTGTCTTTCTAGGCGTTAATAATGTCGTTTTCCCTGCTGCTGGTAATATCAGGGAGCTCTGGCATCCTTCTTTTCTGGTATCATCAAAGATGCATCACATTCTGATTCTAATCACATCCCAGTCATTTCAAAGTCACATTGTAGTCACATCACATAGCTCGGTAATAATTATTTAACTTTATTGCTATGCTGAATAGTTTTCTGTTTGCTTAAGGATAACTTTAACTTGTAGTCAGAACTGATTACCCTATGCTCACAAATGAGCTTCTTCCAGGTACACAAGGTTAGCCTCACGGAGGTTTGAGGGGAGAAATAATAATCAAATTGGATTAAACTAACCGCTGCTGGACTTAAATTCAACACGTTCCCAAGTAGGAACTGTAAAACATGTCCTTGCTCTTTATAGAGGCCGCATGCGTTAGAGAAGCAAGGCTGTGTTTGCTTGAAACGCAATCGATCATGTTAATGTTTGCATGCTTGCCGCATTTTTGTTAACCTCTCAGAAAAGCCGGGCATGGGACTAAGCTCTCTGCATGCCCCTAACACGATAAATTGCTAAACCATGCCTTGTAGCACCCAAGGGCTTAGATGCTTTGTGCTGGCTTTATTAATTTTCTAGAAGGAAAATTAATACTAGTCCAATATGGGGGACTGGGAATAGGTTTTGTCCGGGATCAATAGGACTGTCATGCCTGAGTGGAGGAATCCCATGGTTTCCCTCTGGCTGAAGTCTCAGACCCAGAGAGGGGGGAGGGTAACGCTGGTCAGATAAGCAGGTTGTGGTCAGTTCTCAGAAGACAGTTCTTCTAGACATGGAGAGGTGACGGGGTTATTCTGATATTGAGGCTGGTGGGAAAGAAGGAGATGACAATACAGCAGGAACAAACCGAGGTGGAATGTGGGACACGTGCCGTGAACTAAGACTTCTGAAAGCCTGTTGCTGGAAATGGCAGCAGGGGAAAGCTGCTCTTGTTCACCACAGGTGTCTGGTTGGCCACTGTGAGAGCAGGATGCTGGTCTAGATGAGTCATTGGCCTGATCTTATGAAAAGCATGTAGACGTGTTCTTTTTGCACAACAAAGTCAAAAGACACGAATGGGGAAATTAGGTAAGGGCATGAAAAGGCAGGGATTGCTCATGGTGGGGAGAAGTGGAATAAGGGGGAAAGTCCATCAAGACATGGGCCCATCAAGGATTGTTCTCACTGAAGGAGGAGGGCTCCAGCATCTAGACAGCTTGTTGTTCAAATATACCTCTGATTATTACCCTTGAAAGGACACACGGGTCTATGGCTGCCTTATCTCTGAAATGTCTGAGGGGAAGCAGATTGTATAATTTCCAAAGGATGCTTGTTCAAGCACAGAGCAAGCCTTACCAATGAATCAGTGACAACATTCCAGGAATCTTGACTGAACCCTCTTCAGGCCTGGTCTGGACAAAGAGATGCTTTGTGTTAATGCATTTTCTCGGTATACCACAGTATGAAAAGCTTAATCGTGCCATAATCTGTTCTTCCACTTCTAAGTTGTAGGAAATATTAGCTAGCCTTGCATATCTCCGTTTCTTGCCATTGTCACCATAGCATCCTCCACCCCCATATAATATTTGATGTGACAATATTTGATGGACTTCAGAAAATGGAACAAGTTCCTTTCTCTAATTAGTCGGTCCGAGCACATGTCAGACAGAACTAAAAGGGAACTGCTTACATCTTATCACACAGGCTCAAACGGTATAAATACATAATACATGAAAATGAGTCATATTATGCTTTAATCATGGAATTTTGAGCATAAAACATTGAGATCATATTGTTTTTTTTGTTAAGGAAACAGATGAATCTGCACCTCTTCCAGCAGGCTTTCAGATGAGTGTATCAGTGACTGAAATAACTTACGAATAATTTGACACTGCAGCTTATTATGAATTCCATTGATATAACTGTTCTTTAATGTTTGCATTGTATGGCTATTACGTTATGAATATATGTTGTTTATTATACTGTAAACCACCCTGTGACCTTTGGGTGAAGAAGAGTACAGCTTATAATAAATCACTTCAGAATACCTTATGATCAACTCATCATTCCTCACCTTGTATTACTCTGATCTCTCTCTTAAAAGTAGAAATTGGAACTAAACATGCAGAGATGCATTGGGTATAGGGCAGATTCACTCTTGCCTGTGCAACAAGTAATTCCTCATCTTCTGGGTCACATCCACACGTGTAGAACACGTGAGTTCACTACAGCTGATTACCACACCCTGGGGGCTGGTCCACACATTCCTATCTGAGTTTGGGGGATGGGTAAGCTGGACCCCGGCTATCTTCCTGGTGAGGTAATGGCCCTCTAAGTATGGCCTCTAAGAACCATATGGGCTAGCCAGACAGCTAAAATGGGCTGGGGGAACACAAATTTGCCCAGCCCATGCTCCCCACCTTGGGCAATTGTCTCATTTGCTGGCCCTGATCTCCGAGAACTCATTTACATTGTGCACATCATCACTCGATAAATATACATTTTGGAATTGGCAAATAACTTTAAATTGAACGTGTCAACTGATTCCATTGATTAGCATTGTGTTTTAGGTAATATTAAGTCTGTGGTGGCTGTTTCACACATGGAAGTCCCACACTGGGAGTCCTCCACACAGTTGTCACATAGGGGACTGTATCATCTGTGTATCATCAGTGTATTTTAACGGTGGATGGGACACAAGAGACTTACATATCACCAGATCTTTCAGCCCTTCATTTTACCCACAGATTGATTAGTCTCACCCAGACATGTGAACTGTCTCCATTGAGAAGCAAGGTGTTTTAAGTTGGCACCTGTCTCTGACAAATGATTTGAGTGTGTGAACCAAGCTTACCTAATACAGATCTATACCCAGGCTTGGTTGGAGTCACAGTCTGGTCATTACAACGAATTCCTGAACCTGCTCACATATGAGGTTTTGTGATCCATATCACCTTGCCTCTTCTACTCCTCCTAAAACATACCATTTGAACCAGCCTTTGCAACATGAACATAAGGCGCATAAGGGTGCATGCATGTACAGCACATCAAAGGATCCACCATATAGTTTTTCAATGGGGCATGCAAAATATTTATTTATAGTGGCCATGTTGATGTAGGTCCATGCGCAGTCCTGCACATCACATTCAAACTGGAAGGGGCAGGAGGCAGAGTACACGGCGTGTGTGGAGAATTGAACCCCCCAGATCAGAAATAATGGACGTTTGTATTTTCAGGGACCTCTCTAGATCGTGGTCTGGAGATGAGAATTATAGACTGGGACACAAACTAGTCCCTTCATGGGAGATGAGCCTCAGTATAAAGTCGAGGACAATTGCTATTAAGGGTGTCACTGCATGAAACCAAATCCTTCCTTTCACGGAAGAGACCCTGATCCGGAAGAGGCCATTTCCTTTGCAGCTCCCCATGGCTGTTTTAGAAGGTCCCTGAAAACTCCAGAGCAGTTTTTCAAGGGGCAAAGCACTGCAAGAGGAAGGAGGAATCACTTTCTGATCTTCTGCCAGTGGGGGACCCACACATGGGAAGTCTGCACCCAACCTAAGTGTGGAGTTTCTCTCATTATGACATTGGGAAATAGCCCCCCCTCCCACCTGATGAGTGAAAATGTGGGCACACATTTTGCAGCACCTTGATTTAATTGCAGCCGGGTTGCCAGGGGTCCTGATAAAATTGCTTCATTTGGCCTGAAGCCTTTCCCTGCCCTAGATTCCAACCTGAATCCACTTACCTATTCCCAGACCTAATATTTAATGGTTTTACAGACTATTAACACGTTTTAACTGAGTAGCAGTGATCATATATTGATGAATGAACTTTTCTAATAGATGTCCTCACAATGCTCAGTCTTGGCCTTTTGGTCTTGCACCTCCTAGTAACTGACATTTCTTACCATCCCAGTGCAGGCATGAAGATTCACAATTAGAACCAGACAGCTAATGCTTCCAGTTTTTCAGAGGCCTAGAAGAAAAGGAGGGGAAGAAAAATAAGTTTGAGTTGTGCCTGAACAGCTTAAAGATATATCCAGGGGTCTAATAATCCCTGCTGCTGAACAAGATTCATTCATATATGTGCATATATATGCTTTCACACAGTTTGGAGCAGGTAAGTGGCCTATAAAGGCAGAATTGTATTGGCTGGCTCCATATTGATTCGCAACATGAGACTCCTCAGCTCCAAGGCAGGAAGCAGCATGTGGCATTGATCATCTGATTCAGTAGCCACAGCTGGTTGGTTACAAACAGATGCCCCAAACAGGCAGCAGGTTTGTGAAGTGGTCTTGCTGGTTCCCTGCCAAAAGCAATGGTGGAGGCTGTAATCCAGTACTTCACCACTTCAATTCTGAGTAGTCATGTAAAGAATTGTGATCCTATTTATGCAGGTTATTGTGCTTGCGGTGCGTGCCACATGTGCAATTGAATGGATTGTTTTATGCATGATATCCTGTTTATTACACATAATGATTTGTACTCTTGATGCTACTGGGGCAGGCATGTGTGATACTGTTTCTGCCTACAAACATTGCGTGGCTATATCCCTCCCTCCCTCCCTCCCAAGTGAATAATGACACAGGACACATTGAATTGAATTAAATGGGCGAAAAGGCCACAACTTTATTGGTTACGGATGTTGAGCGGTATTGGCTTAGGCATTGGATCCTAACCACTATATCTGACCCCCAACCCGAGTGTTGGAGGTCCATGAAGGGTTAACCACCAAGGACAGCACCCCTGATGTTGATCAAGGGGAACTGCCCCCCGTGATCACTGTTGGGGCGTGGCTTAGGCCCTGACCTCCCTAGGCTTCGGATGGGACCACGCCCCCGGAAACCTTTAAAGGAATACCCTTCCAATGAGGGGCAGGTGATGGCGCTACCTCTCCTTTTCACCTCTATTGATGTTATCCAATGCCTGCAGCGAAAAGAGAGGGGGAAGGATTCCCACCGTCTCCAGTTAAAGGTCTGCTGGCCCCTCCCCTCGGCTGACCGGATTGGTCGGCTGCTGGGGAGAAGCCCTGGGAATCCTCCAATCGTGCAGGGGCTGTGTATCAGCCCCTGCACGCGTGCTCGGGTCGTGATGCCCGCAACGCCACCTCCTGCCGATAGGCAGAAGTGGCTTTTCGGAATGGCCACGCCGCTTCACTCCCAATCTGTGCATTACTCTGTAATTCCTGTAACTTTTTACACCACAGTCTGGAGAGGTCGAAAGACATGGTGCGCGATGGGCCACAATGGTTCAAGCCTCCATCGCTTTGGTTGTTGTTTAATAAATCGCAAATAATAAGTGTACGTGTCAAGCACAACAATCAGTTGCATCCACTTTGGAAAACAACAACAACAACAACACAATTTCCAGCTATTTCTGGTAAGGGCTTAAATATGTACTGCCATCTGGCAAGAAGGTGTAAATGAACACACACAAAAATGTAACCTAGCATCTAAAATCAGGTCCTAGGCCAGGGGTTGTCAACTTGGTCCTTACCACCCACTAGTGGGCGTTTTGAGATTCTAGGTGGACGGTAGGGGGTTCTACGGCACAAGCTGAATCCTCCTTCCATCGAGCACTGGCGGGTGGTCAGGAAATTTTACCATCAAGAAAGATGCATTAGTGGGCGGTAGGTATCGCCGAAGAATTGATGCTTTTGAATTATGGTGGTGGAGGAGACTCTTGAGAGTCCCATGGACTGCAAAACAAAATCGAAAATTCTTTCTAGTAGCACCTTAGAGACCAACTGAGTTTGTTCCTGGTATGAGCTTTCGTGTGCATGCACACTTCTTCAGATACACTGCAAGAAGAGCAAACCTATCCATTCTTAAAGAAATCAGCCCTGAGTGCTCACTAGAAGGACAGATCCTGAAGTTGAGGCTCCAGTACTTTGGCCACCTCATGAGAAGAGAAGACTCCCTAGAAAAGACCCTGATGTTGGGAAAGATGGAGGGCACAAGGAGAAGGGGACGACAGAGGATGAGATGGTTGGACAGTGTTCTCGAAGCTACTAACATGAGTTTGGCCAAACTGCGGGAGGCAGTGAAGGATAGGGGTGCCTGGCGTGCTCTGGTCCATGGGGTCACGAAGAGTCGGACATGACTGAACGACTGAACAACAAAAACAAGGTATTAAAAGGTTGACTACCCATGTCCTAGACAAAAAACCTAAGTTCAGTATCAGCTGTTTTCTCAGCACGCTTAGACTCTAAACCAATTTGACCTGAACAGATCCACAAACGTCATGTGTGCTGAGTGGCGAGGGCAGGGGGCTGCTCCCCCAAATACAAGGAAGGGGCCGTCTGCCCCCCCCCCAAGTTCTGCTCACCGCTGGGTGAGCTCACGTCAGATGTGTAAGTTGCGGGACGTCCGCACGACACATCAGCTTCCCCTGCAGCGTGTGTGAGAGATGTCAGCATGCTGCAGGGTGTGCATGCATGGCACTACAGGGCATGCTGACATGTGCACACACCACAGTGTACGCTAATATTGTGCGGCCTGGGACCCCTCAATTGTGGGAGCAAGACAGCATGCATGACAAACGTACACATCAAGTGATTAAATCAAGGTTGGTTCATCACCAAAATGGACATATTGACATTATACATTAGCATTAGAAAATGCAGAACAAATATTGACTGTTCTACTCAGTGCTATTTTTCTAGAAAAAGAAGTGTCATAACTCACCATGAGCACCTCCCTTGTTCTCTTATAATGACAATGGCACTCACCTGAGAGGTGCAGGAACTGATTTCTGGCAAGTTTTGGCTGAAAAAACCCCCCTGGTTTTACTGGATGTATGGTCCCTTTATATCAAGGGAATCTGTGCCCCCCCAATACTTTTGGACTTCTCCATCCACCTTAGCCACCAGCAGCATGGCCAATGGTCAACAGTGGTGGAGTTGTATCCCAACCACATCTGGATGATGATAGGTTCCTCTTTCCTGGCATATAGCACCTCCAGAAACCTCTTTTTTTAACATACTTAAAGTAGTTTAATAGTAATTGTCTTTTTTCCTTAAGGAAGCCTGCTGATTTTAATTTGGCAGAACATCTCAGCTTCTCACTGCTATGGTAACTGAAATTTCCAGTATTCTTTTGGCGATACCGCGCTAGTAATGGGGATTTCTTCCTTGTTGTTTTTAGAATTGAAGTCCTGGAATTGAAAAACAGGTGATGAGATGTAGCATCACCCTAGGCCTGTAGTGACAAGACTGTATCTTCAGTAGTAAGTCCCATTGAGCTAAATGACGCTTATTGCCTAGCAAGTGTGCTTTGGGATTGCAGCACCCTTCTTCTGCTCACAACCCTAGAGCACTTCACAGACCATGGAGCCATAGCTGTCAAGTTTCGGATTTGAAAATAAGGGATCAGCAGTCTCACCTATCCCGGGGACAGTCACATGTCAGTGGTGGGCGGAGCCAGAAGCAAAAGTGGGCGGAGCAGCAATGTAAACTCCAAGCAGGCTCGGGCTCAGAGCGGAGCAAAGAGGAGGGCAGCCAGCAAAGAGGAGGGCAGCCATGTGCTCCGTGCGATGGAGCCCCATCGTCTTCTTGTCTGATCCCATCCAAACAGGACAGGAAGCAGCAGCTGCTCAAAGGCAGCCAGGCTCCGCCCGCCAGCTAACCCTATTGGCTGGCTGAGGGGCTCGGCGGCAATGGATAGGGGCTGATGCAGGGGGAGGAATACACCCCCCTGTAAGCACGGGAAACGGCTCCCACTTGCTTTGAGGGCTGAGGCTTTTCTCTCCAAGTAGGCGAGGTCTTCCCACCCAGTCCCTGGCCAGCAGGGGAGGAGCTGCTTCCATTAAAAACGGGAAATTTAAGGGAAATAAAAAATAAGGGAGAGCAGCGGGAAACTGCTTGAAATAAGGGAGAATCCCGGGGGAAACGGGATACTTGACAGCACTGCATGGAGCAGCAAGATCACCAATGGATCATGTGGCTCAACTCCATCTGTGAGTTGACATTCTACAGCAAATGTAACTGTAGTATATATATATATATATATATATATATATATATATATATATATATATATACCCAATCAGCTGAAGGGGAACTTCATCTTTGTCCAAATTCTGCCACTTCATTCATTTTCATTTCCTGTTCAGCATCATGCACAATGTTCCTTTACAAATTTGCCTTTTTGCCCCTCTCTTTTGGGCCAATAAGCACTTACTCACCAAAGGACAGCTTCCATTCCAGTCACTGCAAGATATATGGTGCACTATAACCACATTAAATTATATGCCTTCTAAGAGGTCAGATAATTGCATTATAAATATACAACTTGCTTATTAGCATGTTTTTTCTTCCCATTTCAACATTGATTTTCAGTGTTTTACTAAATGGCTATCTGCGTGCTGGCGGCAGGGTTGCAGGGGAGGGTGTACACACACTTAAACAAACAATATTCAAGTCTCTGTTATTAATCTGTTCTTCTAAATAAGCAGCACTAATGAAGTCAATGAGTGATGAATAATTGAAGTCCACAGGACTGGTCAGTTGAATAATGGCTGTAGGATTCCAAACTATCATCAGCCCGAATGGTAGCAAAGTCAACTCACTCATGGTCAGGTCTGGAGAGAGAGAGGGGGGGGGCATCGGGTGCTTTTTGGAATGACAAACAGGGGAATGATGTAAATCTGTATGGTTTGTTGCTTCTGGCGTAATTGTTTGTAGGGCTAGTCCAAAAATAATAACATTTGCAAAAATTAGAATCGCAAACTTTATTTATTTGACTTTCTTTCTTCTTATCAGGACTAAGTTAAAGCACAACTAATGTATCACAACCAGTCAATACAAACACCGGCCTTTCTTTTTTAGCAGTTTGAACAAAGTTCAGCTGAATAGAAGTGAAGGGAGAAGGGCCACGGCTCAATCGCGGATCATCTGCATTGCTTGCAGAAGGTCCCAGGGTCAACTCTTGCGCATTCCCAGGAAGGGCTGGGAGAGATGCTCCTTGCCAGTCAGGGTATAACTGAGCTAAATGGACCAATGGTCTGATTCAATAGGAGGCAGCTTCCTATCTTCCTGTGTTGCACGTTGAGACCACCCAACCCCCGAAACAATGACACAGTGAGACATAATTTAAGTTTAAGTTAATGAGCAAAACTGAGACAACAACTTTATTGAATAAAGAATGTGAGTGTTATTGGCTTAGGCATTGACATCCGTACTAAACCAGACTCCTGTCTCCCTTGCAGGAGTCTGTTAAGGGTGAACCACCAGCAGGGGAAACTCGAATGATGGCAACTAGCCCAAGGTCATGCAGCAGCTGCATGTGGAGGAGTGGGGAATGTGAACCCGGTTCACCAGATTACGAGTCTACCGCTCTTAACCACTACACCACACTGGTTCTCAGTATGACCCCCAAGGTCCCTTCAAACTCTACAATTCTATGATGATTAAATTTACTACTACTGCTGCTGCTACTACTACTACTACTATTTCTTATTGGCCCTTCACCACCTGGTCTCAGGGTGTGGTGTAGTGGTTAAGAGCGGTAGACTCGTAATCTGGGGAACCGGGTTCGCGTCTCCGCTCCTCCACATGCAGCTGCTGGGTGACCTTGGGCTAGTCACACTTCTCTGAAGTGTCTCAGCCCCACTCACCTCACAGAGTGTTTGTTGTGGGGGAGGAAGGGAAAGGAGATGGTTAGCCGCTTTGAGACTCCTTAGGGTAGTGATAAAGCGGGATATCAAATCCAAACTCCTCCTCCTCCTCTTCTTCTTCTTCTTCTTCTTCTTCTTCTTCTTCTTCTTCTTCTTCTGGTTACAACAAAATCCAACATTTGGCATGGTGGCTTTCCCCTTCATTATCGGGGGGAGATGAGTCCAGTTGCTGTCTTGTCCTGCTTGTGGCCTTTCCATGGGTGTCAGGTTGACCACTCCTAGAACAGAATGCAGGACTAGATGGGTTTTTGGCTTCTTCTTAATGGTGTTCTGTTCATTTCAGGTTCCTGCACAAGGCTTTCATAATTAATCTTTGCAAGGAGAGGAGTCTGTGGTGAGCCCGATGTCAAATCAGCCACACAGATACCCTTAATCCCAGCACTGCGGACCAATTCAGCAATTTACTGGCTAAATTCCTAAGAGGCATTAACTAGCCAAAGGGCTCTGATAATCATCAAGGTAAACAGGGATATTATTGACCAAGACTAACAAAGGCCACATTAAAGACGCAGAGCAAATACTTTGTGTTTCTGGGAAGCTTAGTCTGTTTAAGGATTTTCTTAGCTGTATCCCATGTCTGCCGATTACTCATTGAGCCATCCTATAAAGGACAATGGATATTTCAAGAAACAGTCAATAAAAAGTCCTTTTTCTTATCAGGTTGCCCAGTACCCTTTGTGCTTTGTGCGTGCCATAAAACACCATCTGCTGGGAGCATCATAAACACTTCAGATGGCAACGGAAACTTCTAGATCTCACAAGCGGGAATGCAAAACAGAGAAGGCATCTTTAAGCAACCAAACAGAGAAAGATAACAACTTAATTGCAAATATAGGAGCTTTCCGGGAGGAACTTAAAGAAGGTTTGCTATCCAAAGATCTGTGTAGCGTTGACGAAGAACTTTGCAAACAGTGGGTGTGACCCAGACTTAGTCATGCTTAGACCCACTGAAATCAATGGAATATATTAGTCACAAACAACTAACTTATATCCCCTTGGTTTCAAACATTAGCATTGCTAAGTCTGGAGCCAAGAAGGAATCTATGTAGATAGAGTATTGTGGTCCCACTCCAAGATACCACAGCCGTTCTGATAAGAAAGCCTCCGTTGCTGGACTGTGCTACTCTAGACTGTAAGGTTGTGTGGGTTGTGAGTTTGAGGAGAGGAGAGGAGGGTCAGCTGGTTGAGTTCGTCCCAGTGAAAAGAAATGCAGCTTCCTGAATATCATTGTCAGAAGAGTGTCGCCATTGCACATGGTGCTGTACGGGTACAAGAGAACAGATTCCTGCCCAGAGAGGGTCTTATGCTCTATAGTTCAACACAAGGAGATGAGAGAGGAAGGGCTGGGATAAAGAGCCTTCTGGGAACCGGCCTTGCCAGCTATGGAAACGATTCCCAGGCTACCAGTTCATTTCCAAGTCCAATTCAAAGTGATGATTCTAACCTTTATTGCCTTTGGCTTGGATTCCCAGCACCTTAAACTTCTGCATCCTCATCAGCTTCCCAAGCTGCTGAGGTCCCCAGGTCCGTCCACCAGCAGAGGTAAGCTGGGAGCTGATGTAATAAAAATTAAGTTCAACCCCAGAAGGGAGTCCACGAACCCGGGGGAGAGCCTTAGTAGGGCTCCCCTCCTCTCAAGAGCACTTATGAATAAATAGAGACGATACAGAATCTCCCAAGGCAAGGCGATAGCCCTTTATTTGTTACTGCTGCAGCAGGGTGTCTTGCAAGCAAAAGACCCCCAACAAAGGCGCGCAAGCTCCTATATAGACTTTTGAAATTGCCCCCCTCCAGCTCAAGACCACCCCTCCATACATTAGAATTACATCACAAATTGGGAGGGTCTGGTAGCAGTGATCTGAGCATCTTGGACCCTGCCCCCATGCCTCTTGCCCTCCACCAAAAACCCATCAAGTGAAACAAAAGGTATTTACATTTCCCTATATCCCAGCCAAGTTAATCACACCTTTTTGTCTGACACTCAGATATCAGGATGCCAGAGATTATCACTCAGGCAGAGGGCTGCTGAGTAGCTGGAGGGGCAACCCCCCCCTTTGTTCCTGAGACAAAGAAATACTTGGTCAGTTGGGAGTCAAAATGGAGTGAGGCCTGTCTGTGCTGTTTTTAAGACATGTGGCCTTATTTGTTTTGGTACATTAATAACAATTATTATATATAAATAAAATACCTTAAAATTCTTACAACACTGACCAGGAAGAAAGAGCTATCTTCCATCAAAGGGTATCTGGCACCTACTCTGCTATGTCTGTTGCCTTTAGAGTACAGTCGTACCTTGGATCCCTAATAAATGCCTTGGTATTCAGACGTTTCGGCTCCCGAACGCCGCAAACCGGAAGTGAGTGTTCCGGTTTGCAAACGTTCTTTGGAACCTGAATGTCTGACGGCGCTTCCACGACTTCCGATTGGCTGCAGGAGCTTCCTGCAGCCAATCAGAACCCGCGCTTTAGTTTCTGAATGTTTTGGAAGTTGAACGGACTTCCGGAATGGATTCTGTTTGACTTTCAAGGTATGACTGTATTTCTATTCTCCCAGGCTACTTAAGTAACTTCTTAGAAACTATTTTAGCACTGAATGTTTTATTGTGCATCTCGTTCTATCATTTAAAGTGCTTCCACTGAATTTGCACTTATTCAAAAAACCTGTATTTTGTTGTTTTTCATTTGTATCGCAAACTGTCCCGGGTCATGAAGTGTTTTGAAGGGTGCAGACCTTAAAAAACAAAAACACAACACAACACAACACAACACAAAACCCTACTCGCTAACAAACAAGGAAGGAATATGGGTTATTTCAGTGACATCTATTTAGGCTTAGTTACAGCAAGGCATGGGGACTAGAGAATTAAATTGAAGGGTTCATGGAAAGGATAGGTTTTGAGGAGTCATTTGAAGGGAAAGAGAGTGGAGCCATGTTGGATGGACAGCCAACACAGGGTTCTCAAGATATTGCTGAACTTCAATTTGATTCAGCCCTGACCATTGGGCATGCCGGCTAGGAATGATGAGAGACAGTGTCCAGCAATCTCTAGAAGGTACCAGTTTGTCTACCCCTGATGTTGCAGGCAGAAGGAGAAATGATGGAACTGTTTGAGGGATCAGGAGATGTTTGGGCAGCTGGTGGGGAAGGAGCTGGGGGAAGGCTGCTCTATAAATCGTCTGTATGACGCCTGGTTTTCCATGAGCAGGGAAGTATTTTTGAGTATGCTGGAGCAGGCAGGCAGGCAGGCAGGCAGTCTCTGCACCTGAGATCTGAAGTGAATCAGTCCAAGGTCGGCTTCTCCACTGCACACACGGTTTGTGTGATTGAGGCTTTTCTGGTCCTGGGGATGTATCACAGATTGACAATGGCAGACCTCACTATGCAAGAACGTAAGAAGAACTGTGGTGGGTTAGGACAAGGGCCTAAGTTGGCGGCCACCATCCTGATTTTGCAGAGGTGAATCTCATAGTTTTATTATATGTTGACTGAATAACTATTTCCCTTTGTCTCTCCCGAATCTTCCAACACTTGCCTTCATTAGATGGACCCCATCTTCTAATATTATGGGGAGGGGGGATTCCTCCCAATCCATTTGTTCTACACAGCGTATAATTTTACACAGCTCTGTTATGTAACCCCCTTATTCATCTTTTATTTGAATCAAAAAGCCCCAAATGTTGCATTCCCCTTTGGCAGCTTTTCCAGCTTTGCAATATCTGTTTTGGTATCTATCCTGCACATAGTATTCCAAGTGTGGCTGTATCATAGTTTTGCACGCAGGAACTGCAATGTTTTAACCCCTTCTCACCAACAAGCTACAGTATCTTCCTTCTCACCAACAAGCTATCTTTTCCCAGTAGTAATGTACGGAAGTGAGAGCTGGACCATAAAGAAGGCTGATCGCCGAAGAATTGATGCTTTTGAATTATGGTGCTGGAGGAGACTCTTGAGAGTCCCATGGACTGCAAGAAGATCAAACCTATCCATTCTCAAAGAAATCAGCCCTGAGTGCTCACTAGAAGGACAGATCCTGAAGTTGAGGCTCCAGTACTTTGGCCACCTCATGAGAAGAGAAGACTCCCTGGAAAAGACCCTGATGTTGGGAAAGATGGGGGGCACAAGGAGAAGGGGATGACAGAGGATGAGATGGTTGGACAGTGTTCTCGAAGCTACTAACATGAGTTTGGCCAAACTGCGAGAGGCAGTGAAGGATAGGCGTGCCTGGCGTGCTCTGGTCCATGGGGTCACGAAGAGTCGGACACGACTGAACGACTGAACAACAACAACACCAACAAGCTACACCTGCTACACCTCATTCGTGTGCCTCATCTGGAGGAATGTCCCCTTCTGCTTTAGCTCAGTTTACTTCTGGTGGCTCACTTGGAGCCAGGCACTGGCAGGCTACAGTTTTATCTCCATTATCCTTCCCTTCTCTAAAGGGAGAAGGAGCGAAGGAGAGAGAGAGAGTGGCAGAGTTGTTAATCCTAATTTAAGACATTTACATCTAAATAGCTGTAATTGATCTAATGAACACAAAATAGCAGTAATTGATGTAATGAAAACATTCGGAGTGTTTTCTCGTATGAGGCTCAAATCACCTTTGAGCCCTTCTTCTCTCGCTGCTTAGGTTAACACAGGGTAGTTATGAATGTGGCAGAAAGTCGTTCGTAAAGCAAACAACAAGCATTCTGTCCAAAGCAGGGTTTGCATTTGCTGCGCAAAGGACTTGAAGCACCGACGAGTGCAGTCCTAGACATTCCTGCTTGCTCCCAGCTAAGTGAACTCATTTGGGGCTTCCTTCTGGGCTGGACATGTATAGAGGTTGCATTGTAAGCCTTGGCTTTGCAGCTCTCTCGAGGCTGCAGTCATAAACACCCTTCCTCCCCGGGGAGGAGACCTGAGCAGTGCTCTGAGTGCGCTATGTTGCAATGCAGACTCACCAAACAAAATCGTGCTAGAGCAAAGCAACATGGACGTAGCTCTGCTGTGCAATTAAAGCAATCATAATAGCTAGCAGAAAAACCGAACCCCCGGTGGACATTGTGACAAATATCTATAAATATAGTGAAATGTCTAGAAATTTTGATAGTTCTTGCTCAGTTTCTTGTTACGACAGGCAAAACAGTTGCAAAGAGCAAGTGGGAAATACAGCATCCTGTTTCTGCAGGAGCCTTTGAGGATTTGTTGACATAAATTTAAGGCAGGATTAGGCTGTGACAGCGCCGTGTCAGTTCGTTACTGATCCTCCTTTAGAAAACAAGAAATTCCCAAGCCTTCTAAGGACAGTAAACAGTGCCATCTAGAGGGTATTGTCGCGTACTGCAAGCCATTGACAAAATCTCTGCGCACAATTCGACATGCAATATGAAATCGTTCTAAGAAGTGGATTACAGTGGTTATGAAGTCGCCACCCAAATTATGCCCACAGAGAAATTCAAGTAAAATGTGTGTGTGTGTGTGTGTGTGTGTGTGTGTGTATGTGTGTTTGTCCTTCCTCTGCCAAGATGCCTGAGGAATATCAAGGGGACCAAACTGTTTTAAACTAAGACTGGGAGGAAAATCTAATCTTGGCTCTGCACATCCTTAGATTAATTGCTCTTTTTATTTTTAGCATAAGGACATTTTAGAAATTGTCCCAAGTAACAATGGCTTGGATTTAAACAGTGACATTATTATTATTATTATTATTATTATTATTATTATTATTATTTTGGAATCAGAGAAAAAAATTCATTTGAAACCAATGAACAGAATTGCAACATGGCATGCTTTGAAATATTTGTGTTCTTTTGAGACAGTGGTCACAATCTTCCTAAGGATATTTGTGTACTGGAGCATGATTCTCAGAACGTATCACTAGGTCAGGTAGAGAGCAATGGCTCAGATCAGATGTAGAAGCGGACGCCAATCAAAATGCACGCTTCCCATTTCCGCCCTGAAGACGGTCTACGTACGTACCTGCACTTCATGGGCCTCAATTGAATGTAAATTAAAATATATGACTGGGTGGACATGTTCAGCCGCAACTAGAGCTTTCAGATCTCTCTAGAGCCAACACTTCAAGAGCTGGATCAGGGCAACCGTCTCCTAAGAGCTGGCTTTGGTGACTTGCAGTAATCTAATAATGTTCACATGCTGAAATGTAAAGTGCTGTGCGTATGAGGGAATTCATTAATTAACCATTTTAAACAACATAATTATATGTGCCTATAATAAACGAGAGACATAAGTGATAGTCAGAGTTCTGGAGATTCTTTTTTTTTTTTTTTTTTACCTCAGCTACAATCTTCGTTTCTGAAATCTCAGTGGTATGAGGATAAGCAGCCACTTCTGTGATTTTCAGACATATTTGCATATGAAACAAGTAAATTACTTGCTATAGAGCCCTGGCCGGCGCATTCTCTTTGTAGTTTTATCACAAACATTCTCTGTCCTAACAATCAATTAAGGACTGATTCATCACTTGGTGGCTGGTAGCTCATTGTGTAAAGTGTCTCTTTTGAACTATGTTGTGTTTGTCCCTGGGCCTCTCTCTCTCTCCCTTTCTCTCTCTCTCTCACACACACACAACCATTCATTAAAAACAAAACAAAATAAAAAATTCCTTCCAGTAGCACCTTAGACATAAAAGAAAGGCTAATCAGCAAGTCCACACAAACTTGGGTCTATCTTAAATGCACATGAGTCTGGCTATTTCCCGGTTCTAACATCCCAACCTTAATTAAATTCTAGTCAAAACAAAATAAAAAAATTCCTCCCAGCAGCACCTTAGAGACCAAGCAAGTCTGTTCTTGGTACGAGCTTTTGTGGTACCCTTCCATTTCATGCGGCTCAATGTGGTGCCTAAGGTTGGTCTCTAAGGTGCTGCTGGAAGGAATTTTTAAAAATATTTTTTATATTGTTTTGACTATGGCAGACCAACACGGCTAAATTCTAGTATTAACTTAATCTGGAATTCAGGGTGTTTTGCACTCACAGGTTCATAACACTATGTTACTTTGATATTTTAGTCTTGGCTTATAAAGACCTTAACAGCTTAGGATCACCAGACCACTAGATACCACTGTGCTCATCAGAGAGATAAAAAAAAATTCATTCCAGCAGCACCTTAGAGACCAACTAAGTTTGTTCTTGGTATGAGCTTTCGTGTGCATGCACACTTCTTCAGATACACGTGTGCATGCACACGAAAGCTCATACCAAGAACAAACTTAGTTGGTCTCTAAGGTGCTACTGGAAGGATTTTTTATTTTATTTTTTTTATTTTGTTTTGACTATGGCAGCCAACACGGCTACCTACCTGTAACTCACCAGAGAGGTACATGCCCCCTGTTTTTTGCATATCACTTGGAGGTTATTTTGAATTTAAAGCAATTAAGACATTTTTCTAAATAAATAATAATAAATAAGTGGCTGACTTAGCCTGTCTTTGTCACTCATCATGCCTGCTGCTTAAAGAGTTCTGGCCCAGTTGGTAATGCCTCGACACCAGTCCTCACCCAATGCCAGTCTTCCCCCCCCCTTTTTAATAAGAATTTATTGGATTTTCAACATAAAAACACACAAAATACAAACACTACACACACTACACAAAATACACACCAACAAAACAATTAATTCCTCATCCTTATCTTCTTTATAATCCTAAACTTAGGACTTCCTCACATCCTCTCTTTTGCGTTCATTTCTAATCTTCTTTAGTAACTTTGTAACATTGTGAAATCTACTTTCTTACATCTAATCTTAATCTTACAATTATAATCAATATGTCTTAAACCTTAAATCTTATTCTTATCAACATATCTCAAATCTCAAATCTTATTTTTATCAAATAAAACATCAAATTACACATCCAATGCCAGTCTTTCCCAATCCTGTTTTTGGTCCAACTCTCATTTACCCTATTTGCCAAGTTTCAAAAGGGTGTGTGGGGAGGGGGGAGAAGCAGACAGCAGAGGTGATAGGTAAAAGTCAAACTCATCCTAAGTCCCCAAATTCCCACTGGCAATAGAGGCTCTAAGCATGTGCAACAACGTTCCTTGCAGAGACTCAGAATAAGCTCTTGGCTTTTGCCAGGCTCTCGCCTTCTTTTGCAACTCAGACTGTTGTGGAAAGAGCTTCTGTCAGGAAGGAGCCCAGGCGCGACAGAGGAATGGTGATGGAGCCCCATCAGAAAAAATATTTTCACCCCGGTAGGGTTCCCCTTCATCACACACAGCGCCCAACAAGACAATGACAAAAATCTACCAACAGCATACAAATCAATATGGCCAACCTTATCCAAAACACCCACCCACCCCACTCACACAGGAGACCAAAGACCACCACAGCCAACCACAAGTGAACAATCACACCCTACGCCAATCCCGACCTCTCCCATCGCCAAAGAAACACAAGCGAACAACAGAGAACCTACACAAACAATGCTGACACCAAACCCTACATATATTAAGGGAAATAGAAACATCGTCACCCCACCCATCCCACCCACCTCCTTTCCCCTTTCTCTCCCTAATGTCTCAACAACCAAATCTGATTTGTAAAAATGTTACATGGGGGGAAAAATATGAGAGAGACATTGCACTCACTTTTGTAAATCAAGAAAATCTTTAATAAAAAAGAAAAGAAAAAAATATTTTCAAGGAAGCTTGGAAATGCCAAGGCAATTATGAATACAGTGGTACCTTGGTTTGCAACTGTTTTGGATTACAACCACTTCAAACCCAGGAGTGTGTGTCCCTTTTTTGGATTACCAATGGAGGCCCCATTGGTGAAATCGCGCCTTGGGTTACAACCTGTTTTGGTTTACAACCAGACCTCCGGAACGGATTATGGTTGTAAACCAAGGTACCACTGTATATGAATATATATTTTTGGTGGGGCATGGGGGAGTCACTATCAGCTACGACAGGGGTTGTTGATATGGCACTAGTGGGTGCATGAGGTGTTGAGGGTGGTTGCTTTTTTTCTCCCTTGAAAAGTGCAATGGAAGAGTGATGTACTTTCCAATTTCCAAGCTTTTCAAGGCTCAGTTTAATTTTACTGGATCTGAATTTTATTAAGATTGTTCTGTGGGGAAATGATGCACATGTGCACATGCTTTCTCTCTTTCTATCTCCCAACCCGTGTGTGTGTGTGTGTGTGTGTGTGTGTACGATCCCAGAAAGAGAAGTGATCTGAGAGCACAATGCCCAAAAAGTTCTAGAAAGGCCTACTGATCCAGAGTTAACGTGCAGGTGTGAATCAGCTCCCCGAACCAGCTCTATCTTTGGTGCATTACCTGTTCTGGTTGCGCCACACAGGCAGACACGGCACAGTAACTTATTCACTTCCAGTATTCCTGGTGACCTCTGTGCCCAGTTGTCAATAGATCCTGATAGAACCTCACATGCATCTCTTCAGGAAACTCATGAATAGTTACCGGTAGGTAAGCTCCAAGTTGCCCAAAGAGCCTTTGCCCTGCCAAGGACCATCTCCCATTAGATCAGATTGTTCCTCCCTCATCAACAGTTTTGCAGATGTGTTTCCTTGCATGGAGATAAGCAATGGGACAAACTTCATCTGCTGTGCTGTTACAGACAGAAGAACAGGGCTGCTGAAATGTAGCCATCCTAAACCTGAACGTGACTTCAGCCCTTCTAGTGGCTCTCACACCTCTGCTTTTGTTTTTTAATTTAATTTTTATTAAGGTAATTCATTTTGTTTAACAAAGAAAGAGAAAGAAAAGGTAACAGAGTATTACAACTATTATTATATAATATTACTGAATAAAATTTAACATCCCACATAGTCATATCTGTGTCTTATTGTTTATATCTTAAGAGAAAACTAAAGGTAAAAAAAAAATGAAGGAGAAAAAAAAAATAGGAAAAAAAACCAAAACAAAAATTCAGCCAGGCATATAATTAGATAATCCATACATTCACTTACTTATACATACCTATATATGCCTAGACTCTCTTACCTACGTATACATAACAAACTTAACTTAACAAAACTTTAATTTCACAAATCAGACTTCCTGTCAAATCCACATGCGTCTACCTCTCTTATTATTGAATGTAGATCAAACAATTCTATTTCTTCAGATATTTTCCAGTACATTCCGCCATGTTATATATCCATCTTTCCCCAACTCTTTGCCCTTCCTTTAGCATTCAAAAGCTGGCATGGAAGTAAAGTTGTTATTATACTTTTGGGCATATTTCTTGTATATATCCCATTTTCCAGCAAATTTTTGTTTAGATTTTCCTCTGAGATTATTAGTTAGTAGGGCCAATTCAGCGAATTCTCTGCTCTGCTTTTGAAAGAGGGCTGTGATTTAGGCAGAACCTATGCAAGAACAGAGCTCACTGCATAACTGATCCTCCCCTTCTCCACCAGCCTCAACCCCCCACCCCCTAAAGAGCCATCCAACTCACTCCCAGCACCTCCTCTTCCTCTGGAATTCCAATTAAATGCCTGCAGTTTACTGTAATTTGTTATTTATTTTAATTGATTGAGTGATTTGAACACCTGCTGCCAGGGAGCAATTGTGCATTTAGTTGAATGGTTCCACCTCCTTTAAGTGTCTCCAGGTGCTTTGCACACACACACACAGGATTTGATGCGGTCATTTGGTCCAAAAACCTTTGGAACTGATTATCCAATTATTCCTTCCCTGGACCATAATGAGATATTTACAAGCCTGGGGCAGGTTACCAATTCTACGCCTTCTTTCCCACCTTGGACTCATCATAACACATGTATAAATAAAGAGACCTTTAGGAGAACACATGTCTCAGGTAAAGATGTTAGGAGGTAGACCATAAACTTGACATGAGTCAACAGTGTGATGCAGCAGCTAAAAAAGCCAATGCAATTCTGGGCTGCATCAATAGGAGTATAGCGTCTACTCTAGATCAAGGGAGGGAATAGTGCCACTGTATTCCGCTCTGGTCAGACCTCACCTGGAATACTGTGTCCAGTTCTGGGCACCACAGTTCAAGAAGGATACTGACAAGCTGGAACGTGTCCAGAGGAGGGCAACCAAAATGGTCAAAGGCCTGGAAACAATGCCTTATGAGGAACGGCTTAGGGAGCTGGGTATGTTTAGCCTGGAGAAGAGAAGGTTAAGGGGGGATATGATAGCCATGTTCAAATATATAAAAGGATGTCATATAGAGGAGGGAGAAAGGTTGTTTTCTGCTGCTCCAGAGAAGCGGACACGGAGCAATGGATTCAAACTACAAGAAAGAAGATTCCACCTAAACATTAGGAAGAACTTCCTGACAGTAAGAGCTGTTCAACAGTGGAATTTGCTGCCAAGGAGTGTGGTGGAGTCTCCTTCTTTGGAGGTCTTTAAGCGGAGGCTTGACAGCCATCTGTCAGGAATGCTTTGATGGTGTTTCCTGCTTGGCAGGGGGTTGGACTGGATGGCCCTTGTGGTCTCTTCCAACTCTATGATTCTATGACTGGTGTTGTTAGCCTGCAAAGTCACTTTCAAGCAGGGCAATTTTAAGGCTGGCCCTACCATTAGGTAGGTTGAGGCAGCTGATATTGGATACCTTGAAAGCACAGCTACTCTAATCTATTATTATTATTGTTGTTGTTATTTTATTTTGCTGCCAAGGAGGAGGTCCTTGCAAAATAGCTTGACTGGCCTTCCTGTAGCTTTTGCAGCTCCGCGTCCTTGCAGCATCCTGCATTGCAAGGGGTTGGACTAGATGACCCATGGATCCCTTCCAACTCTATGATTCTAGACCACCAAATGTTCTGGGCCAGCTCTGATCTGTCGCATGATTGTTTCCACTGGAGATTCCAGGGGTGGAACCAACATAAAACCAACATGCTTCTCTACCACTGAGTTATGCTGAAAAGTCTAAAATAGGAGTTGTCCCTAACTGACTCCTGTGAGGAGCAATTGGTTCCCTGAATTTCTGGACTATGAGGTACATTCAAAACTGGAAGCGCATTTCACTCAAACACTGAAAAAGCCTGTGCAAGGGGAAGAGTGGTCTCCCCCAGAGAAGGCTATCTCCTAGTATTCTGCTTTTGTTTCATAAAATTTATATATTGCTTGGTTCTAGGAAAAAAACACCTGTGTATGAGTCACTGATCTGGGCATTCTTCCTAATTGGAAGGTAGGAAGCAGAGAGAGCAAGATAAAGTGTCCCACAGATGAACCACAGATGGTTTTCTCCAAGGGTTGGAAATTCTGTTCTTTCTCTGCATTAGGAGTAATTCAATGATCTAGTGGAGGAATGCACCAGAATTATTTTTATTCATTGATTTTAAATATTTCTGTACCATCCTTCAGCAGAGGTTTGAGGGTACTTTACAAAACCAAGATAAAATACAAATAAAATTTGTTAAAATTATTGGTATATTAATTACATTTGAAAGCTTGGGGAAACAAAAACAAACAAAAACATCTTTGCAGAAATCACCCTCCCTTGAAGTTGGCACTTGGTGGCCCTCTCTGGGAAAAGAATTCCACAGAGTGGGTGCCACCACTGAAAAGGCTGTCTCTCTGGTCATCACATGCCTTACTTCAGATGGTGGTGGGACCTGAAGGAGAACTTCTGAAGATGATCTCAGTACATGGACAGGTTGGGAGGAGAGCAGTCATTCCTTCATGCAGGCTTTCTACAGGCATCTGGTCAGCAACTGTGAGAACAGGATTCTGGACTTGATGGGCCATTGGCCTGATCCAGCAGGCTTTCCTTTTGTTCTTCAGGTATCCAGTACCTTCATGTATCAGGATCCTCAGTCATCTAGGGCAGGGGTGAAGGAACCACTTTTTTTTGCTGGAGGGCCAGATCCAATAGTGGCCAACTTTCTACAGACCACTTTGACAGACAAGCGGGGTCACCCATCTGTCAATCACCTGATGTCATGTGATGTCTTCTGCAGGGGGTGGAGGGGATAATTTTACTGCAGAACTACTCTGGGTATGATCTGAAAGAGGCCTAGACAATCACAGCCAGTGATCCATGCAGAGAGACAGCAGGCTAGCCTTTTCCTTAGGTGGTCATTTGGAGCATTGTTATTTCTTGAGGTCCACTAATGTGCCATGGGACAGTTGCGTGGCACACTATGGACATATGCACACATGGGCTATGGGCACACATAGACATAGATTCTCAAAGGGCCAAGCCTCCGCCATGTGTGAATGCGATAAGGAGACACTGGAGTCTCTCCAGCACATTATGTTCGCTTGCCCCTTGTTCAACGTGCCACGGGCAAATTTGCTGGGATCAATCATACAGAAACTAGAGGGCACCCCAGCAAAATTCCACCTCGCCCAAATCTTGCAGGATAAGGATACTCATACGACCCTGAAAGTGGCAAGGTTCCTGGTCGCTGTCCTTACCCAAAAGCGACGCCAAGGATCACTACAAGCTAGCTAAGGCTTAGAATGCCATTCTATTTTATTGTAAACACACATCTACTGTTATCTAGTTTTTTTTAATTCTTTTAATATCACTTTGGTTGAATGTGGTGTTTTAGCGGCCCACCCCTGCCCCCCTTGCTACGCCCCTGCCTCCTGGTCATGTAGGGCATCTCTGCCCCCCACTGAGTCAGGTTGGATTAGCTAATCTGGGAAGGCTGCTCTCAAGTGGTTTTGGCCTTGCTGTTAGGAACTGTCTTCAACAATTGTGCCACACCGAAATGGCTA
Source organism: Lacerta agilis (assembly GCF_009819535.1). Classification (NCBI taxonomy): domain Eukaryota; kingdom Metazoa; phylum Chordata; class Lepidosauria; order Squamata; family Lacertidae; genus Lacerta; species Lacerta agilis. The sequence goes on along the minus strand of NC_046315.1, from coordinate 95,031,632 downwards.
TAAACAAACAATGCCTTAAATACCAGTGCCTGAAGAACGGCTCTCAGAGACCTGAATAAAACATGCCATTAGCTTGTTTAGCCATGACCTGGCTGAAAACCCACTGCAGTGTTTAATGAGTCCATAATGCCAATTAAATGATTTTTTTTTCCTGTTTAAAAAGTGGTATAAAATAATATCAAACAAGACAGCTACATGCTACAGGAATTTAATTATCCAGAGTTTCAGTAAATTTGTCAAGTTAACTAGTTCAAGATGAAATCTCTGACAAGATATTACTGGCTAAAAAGCAATTTTCTTTCCATATTTTTTTTTTATAATTACAGTGACCATCCATTATGATGCCTGACACCACCTACTTTCCACTGATGTGAGTACAAATTGCCAGGGCAGTGAGAATAATCAGAGGAGAGCCAAAGAAATCATCAGCAATATTGCATTTAACACATGGCATTGCATCTAGCAGTATACCGGAATAATCACAACATACAATGACTGCAAAGATTCAGCAACTAGTTGGCAATGAGCTAGGGTGATATTCCACTGTGATGTCTCTTTTATGGAAGCTGAATTAGCAGTGGATGAATTTCTCAAAAAGAGCACACTGTATACCTCCCAAACTCCACATTCCCCCATATTAACACAGCATATGGCTTGTTCACATATTTCCCTTTTAAAACTCAGGAACGATTAGTTGATTTTAAATGGCAAAACATATGTGTTGTACATGTTCAGTTGTACATGGAGAACATGATTTAAAATGGGAAGGTTTCCATGTAATCAAAACAGTCTTTCTTGAGTGGTGCCTATGCTGTAACAGCACACCATGTGTTTCTCCATTTAAACTAGGGTGTTGTTCAGACCTGAGTTTGAAAAGCAAAGTATGAACTGACTTTTAGAAGTCAGCGGAACCTGTGAGTTCAAGTGTGTAGGGCACTGGTCTCTTCTGATTGGAGGAGGAGTTTGGATTTGATATCCCGCTTTTCACTACCCGAAGGAGTCTCAAAGCGGCTCACATTCTCCTTTCCCTTCCTCCCCCACAACAAACACTCTGTGAGGTGAGCGGGGCTGAGAGACTTCAGAGAAGTGTGACTAGCCCAAGGTCACCCAGCAGCTGCATGTGGAGGAGTGGAGACACGAACCCAGTTCCCCAGATAACAAGTCTACCGCTCTTAACCGCTACACCACACTGGCTCTCATTCTCATTGGAACCAAATCAAATATTTACTGTGGCATTTAAAAAAAGTTACACTGATATGTGGATCCATCCGGCAAAGCTGATTTAAATCAGACACAAGGGTCCCTTTCATTTACAGAGGTTTCCATGCAAAGGTCTCATAGACATTTGATTATGCAGCAAAGGGGACAACTGCAATGCCACAACGCAAAACTTAATACATCCAATGACACAGAAATGCAGACAATAACTTTTAATATGTGTCTCTCAGTCCATACAGATGATCCCTTCTATCTCAGGAGGAGCTCTGGGCTTGTTTGCTTCTTTGCATTAATCCCACCAAGTTGTAAGGATGGTTTTATCACACATCAGATGCATGGTTGTCAGGAGCCCGGAATAGATCAGAAATTAAGAAAACACTGGTGTCCATAAAGGAGCTGTTTCTAGAGGAAGAGCTGTGAGGGAAAGGTTCTTCCCCTCAGGGGGTGGTTGGTTTCACCTGTGCTGAGGAAGCTTCAGAAAGGAGTTGCTCCTTGGCTACCTTGACATGACCTATGGTAAACTGCATGCTTACTTAATGATTTGGGCATGTTAAAGTAACTGCTCATGGTTGATTCACAATTTTTAGTGTTATGCTGCAGTGCTATGTCTTCTTAAAGGACGCGGGGTGGCGCTGTGGGTTAAACTACAGAGCCTAGGGCTTGCTGATCAGAAGGTCGACGGTTCGAATCCCTACGACGGGGTGAGCTCCCGTTGCTCGGTCCCTGCTCCTGCCCACCTAGCAGTTCGACAGCACGTCAAAGTTCAAGTAGATAAATAGGTACCACTCCAGCAGGAAGGTAAACGGCGTTTCCGTGCGCTGCTCTGGTTCGCCAGAAGCGGCTTTGTCATGCTGGCCCCATGACCCGGAAGCTGTATGCCGGCTTCCTCAGCCATTAACATGAGATGAGCACCACAACCCCAGAGTCGGACACGACTGGACCTAATGGTCAGGGGTCCCTTTACCTTTACCTATGTCTTCTTATGTATTGTTATTGCATTACTGTAGTTATACTTCATTTTTTTGTTTTTTGCATGATCTGCTTTGAGCGCAGATTTACTTGTGGAAGAAATGGGCAGGGACAATGAACTGGTGGCACATGCAAAGTCTTTGCACTAAATGGCCATCTGTGGCCAACTGCTGTGCATCTGGGAATTTGAGAAATTCTAAGAGCTCACACTGTTTGTATTCCAGGGCAACCTGATCCCCAGATCCTGTAATTTTGGAAATCACGCAGTGATTAGAAGGAAATGAATTTGAACATGAGAGCAGATGCATGTGCTCTGATCTAGTTGTTCTTTTCTTAAAATAAGTTGTTCAAGCCTTCCTCAAAGCAGTGAGGCAAAGTAATAACATAAAAAGTGTGTTTCAAATCCATCACCAAATATGAACAAGACAGGATTGTAATATCTCCACAGAGGCGAATATTTCAATTTATTTAGGCAGCCTTTGGACTGCTTGTAAAATTTCTGCATTTTATGAAACGGAGAATTATTGCAGCTGGAAGTTACAACATAACACTGAAATGCCAGAACAAAATATCAGCCAGAAATTTGCTTTAGGAATGGGATGATGTGCAAACTGATGTAGTTTAATTTCTGTTTTGCAGAAAGGAATTTGCTCCGGATGAATCAAATCATTTGCATATTTGTTCATTTTAAAACATTCCTTATTTAAGACATTTCAATAAAGATTTGTAACCCACTTCTCTTCCCCCTTTGCCTGAGGAATGAACAAATCCAGCATTTGGCAGTCAAAGATAAGAACATGGCTGGGCTATTTAGCACTCCATTTAGCTAGTAGCCATGAATAGATACATCATCCAGTAATCTTTCCAGTCCCCTTTAAAGACCATTTTAGTTGTCATCCCTATTTGTGGCATCAATTCCATGTAGTCACATATTGTGTGAAGAGAGATTTCCATTCCCTCCCAGTCCCCAATCTACTATCAATCCATTTCATCCATCCATTTGGGCAAGCAATGACACCGGAAGGCAGCCCTGTACAGGGAAGTTTTTTTTTAATGTTTCATGTTTTATTCTGTTCTTAACATTTTGTTGGGAGTGGCTGGGGCAATGCAGTCAGATGGGCAGGATACAGTGGTGCCTCACAAGACGAAATTAATTCGTTCTGCGAGTCGTTTCGTCTTGCGAAGCCCGGTTTCCCACAGGAATGCATTGACATTTTCGTCTTGCGAAGCATGACCATAGAAAAATTCGTCTTGCGAGTCACCTAAAAAAAGGCAAAACCCTTTCGTCTAGCGAGGTTTTCGTTGTGCGAGGCATCCGTCTTGCGAGGTACCACTGTATAAACAATAAAATGGTTATCATTATTAGGGAGAAATCAGTACGGTCCCCACATGACTGTTGCTGAATCAGTCTCTCAGCATCCTCCAACTGCATTTGCCTTAATCTTTTGTTTACAGCAGTCTGTAGCATGGTTGTAGCTGGCTAAGCTGCAGAGAGCTTTGCTTCAGCGCTGAGACGTTTCTTTGATGGCCATTGTATGCCATCTGGTCTGCCCATGTTGTGCTTTCCCAAAATTAGAACGTTTCCTAGGTATGCTATCTCAGTAATGCTTGCCCACAGGCCGGTGAAGTAGGAGAGCGCTGGCTCTGTTCATTAATTCACAATAACATGTGAGGACTCAAACATGTGGCGTGAGAAGGTCTGAAGAGGGTTTGGGGCAGTGCATTTGGCTGAATGCACTTAAAAGAGAGCCAGTGTGGTGTGGTGGTTAAGAGCGGTAGACTCGTTATCTGGGGAACCGGATTCGCGTCTCCGCTCCTCCACATGCAGCTGCTGGGTGACCTTGGGCTAGCCACACTTCTCTGAAGTCTCTCAGCCCCACTCACCTCACAGAGTGTTTGTTGTGGGGGAGGAAGGGAAAGGAGAATGTTAGCCGCTTTGAGACTCCTTCGGGTAGTGATACAGCGGGATATCAAATCCAAACTCTTCTTCTTCTTCTTCTAAAAGCACCCCTGGGACCAGGGACCCTGATAACACAGGGCTCCCAGGTGTGCGTTCAGCTAAATGCACTCGCAAGCCGCCTTCATATCTTCCCACTTAATGCAAGAGTGGAGTTGGGTGTGCTAGGGAAGCACATACATATTTTTTTAAAAAAAATACATTTTCTTGAGTTTAACAATTTTAAGCACATTGCATAATCAGTTGAATTTTCCATTCTCTCCCCCCCCCCCAACTGAGGGAAGCAATTTTCCAAACCCCTCTCTCACAGGAGCAAATATTAGACATTTCAAATTTAACATACAAATAATCATTGCTTCGGTCTGGCCCTATTCCATAGGTCAGACGTTATTCCTTTCCTCAATTTCATTGTATGTTGACTTCCTCAGATCCTCCCCCTCCCCCGGTTGAGTTCACTATCTATCCTTTTTACCAGTTTTACAATCTGGAAGAACATACATAATTGCCCCCCTCCTCCAGTTGCAGCCCCCCACGCCAACATACTTCTGAATGCATGAATAGAAATATATATGAATATAGAGAAATTTTGTAACCAGGTGAACAGCATAAGAAGCCCTCTCTCTCTCTCTCTCTCTCTCTCTCTCTCTCTCTCTCTCTCTCTGTGTGTGTGTGTGTGTGTGTGTGTGTGTGTTTCTGGGCCAAGGCTCTATGACCCAGTCACTCCTTATGTAATGAAATAACCAGAGAAGACAGCAGCATATAGGTTTTGGGTTCAAATAGGTCACAACTTTATTGGATACAGATGTGAAAGTTTTGGCATAGGCATTGGGTGAAGCCATTTAATTAACTCTAGCCTGTGTGCTGGGAGTAAATCTAAGGGTACACCACAATTTGGGGGGGGGGGCTATGACCTACATCAAATAGGGGTACTTTGCTGAAGGCCCCATGGGGGGGGAGGTCAAACAGAAGCAACTCCTCACGGACCCCTTTAACGGGATACCCTTAACCAAGGAGAAGCACGCGGAGGCTACAACCTCCCTTCCATTCAAAACTAAGGTGGAATCGGCACACATATAAAAACCATTCTGAAAATGCTTAAAAAAAATACATTGAATTTTCCATCACCATCTAGTGTCATGTTGTATATTGCACTTAAAATACCCAAGGCTGCCCTGAATAGGCTGAATTTGAACAGTGGGCCTGTTGGTTGCCCACGATGCTCTGCGTCGGCCAGGAGGATGCAGCAACGACAGAATACCAAATGGCGAGGCTATGTGGGGCTGAGGAGGTGCTGCAGTGGGTCGCAACAGCTGTACGCCCTGAAATCGAGTAAGTGGGCATTACAGGTGAAACTCGAAAAATTAGAATATCGTGGAAAGGTTCATTTCTTTCAGTAATTCAACTTAAAAGGTGGAACTAATATATGAGATAGACTCATGGCATGCAAGGCGAGATATGTCAAGATTTATTTGTTATAATTGTGATGATTATGGTGTACAGCTGATGAGAACCCCAAATTAACAATTTCAACTTGGGGGTTTTCATCAGCTGTACGCCATAATCATCACAATTATAACAAACAAAGGCTTGACATATCTCGCTTTGCATGTCATGAATCTATCTCAAAAATTAAACTCCAGTAGCTAACGAAAACAATTGCTTACATAAATGGACTTACATAAATGGAGAGCCAGTGTGGTGTAGTGGTTAAGAGCGGTAGTCTCGTAATCTGGGGAACCGGGTTCGCGTCTCCGCTCCTCCACATGCAGCTGCTGGGTGACCTTGGGCTAGTCACACTTCTCTGAAGTCTCTCAGCCCCACTCACCTCCCAGAGTGTTTGTTGTGGGGGAGGAAGGGAAAGGAGAACAGTAGCCGCTTTGAGACTCCTTCAGGTAGTGATAAAGCGGGATATCAAATCCGAACTCCTCCTCCTCCTCCTCCTCCTCTTCTTCTTCTTCTTTTCCACAATATTCTAATTTTTCGAGTTTCACCTGTATTCTCCCCCCCCCACCCCCTGGGGTGGTCCCAAACTATGCCAGTTGCCCATAGAATTATAGCAGCAGACTGCTTGCAGCTGCATCATAGAATCATAGAGTTGGAAGAGACCACAAGGGCCATCCAGTCCAACCCCCTGCCAAGCAGGAATCACCTGAAGAACTGCTAGTTAGAAACTCCTTAAATGTTAATCATTGTCCTGTTTGCAAAATGGTCTGTCCCCTGTAGCAGTTGACTATAGACATACTGTTTTACATAAAGTTACTTTTTTCTTTGTGGATTGGGTGTTTGTAGGTGTCTTCCACGTATGCATATGTGTGTGGCAATTAAACAGTCTGTAAATGGAAGAAGCAAACAAGCAAACAAATAAATAACTGTCCCAATGCCCATAACAATTAATTCTAGATAACTGGAGAGAAAAGGAAAGTTATTTCCAACTATCTTTTAATTGTTAAGCTCCTCGGAGCATGGAGACTTTTCTTTTAGCCACAGATAATGTCACAGGACCTTGTGTAAAAACATACAAAGCGTGACCCAGCCAGAATTAAATAGATATTTAAGTCCCATTGAGTTCAGCATATACTGAACTCTCTCTCTTGCTGAAATCAGTGGGGGTTTAGTGGTGCTCCCAGTTACCCGAGAGTCTGCCCATGGAGGTCAGTGGGACTTGCCTTTGAGTAGGCCTGCGCAGGATTGCACAGTGTATGAATTTTATCCAGATCTTTCCCACATATGTTTATTACTTTATGGGCTGCTGAAGCTGGTAATGAACTGATGTTACATCTGCATATTAATCCACTTAGAGTGAGGCAGTATACTTCTCATCTTTGGAGAGTGATCCCCAAATAACAATGACAGCATGAGTAATGTTTGCACAAAGGCAGAGGGCTACTTGAAACAGGTTGGCAGCTAAAGTGCAGTAGGCACAAAGAGGAAGATTAATGTCTGGCATTTATAAAATGTTGATTGTGGTCACCATGTCCTTGCTAAGGTAATATAGAGCCCTCAGCCAATTAGGCCATATTCATTTAAACTGGGTAGCGGTTGAGGGTATTCAGTTAGCAATTTGAGTTTGAGGGACATTAAATCCAGAACACCTGATTATATTTTCATGGTTGTTGTTACTGCTGCTTCGTTGGTCTCCTGAATCAGGGGGGGAGTCAAATGGCTGGAATAAGAAGCAGGTCCACATGAAATCGCTTGTCCCTGGCAGCGTCGTGCTGGAGGCACCTTCAGAATGGTGCAAAATTGGTTTCCACAGCCCAGCTGCATCTTTACAAAGAACTCAGCCAGGTGTGGAGTTCAAATCTGTGACCTTCACATGTTCATGCAGCTTAACAACTGCAGATTGCTCTGCTGAACAGAGCTCTTGGACTAAGAAGTCTGGGTCATGTTGCTTCCAGTGAAAAAATGCATGATTTTGTCTCTCTCTCTCTCTGTGTGTGTATGTATTTTTCTGTTTTGATAAGGGCTGGCTCACACTTGATGTCACAAAGAGCACACAGTGTGAAGGGGAAATTTGTGCCTCAAAAAACAAATGACTTTGGCATTCACTGGTGGTATGGGTTAAGCTGCTTTTTGTTGTCTGTTACCCTAAATACGGCTTGCCCCTTTTGGATACAAATGGACAATGGTGAACTAGTACAGCGCAGAGGGTTGAGGGTTGGACTAGGGCCTGGGTTCAAAACCCCACTCAGCCACCACCAAACTGAATAAATAAGTAAAACCAGGCAAACATTAGAGTAAATGAACCTATTAATAATGCAGATAATGTCAAACCAAACATAGGGAAGTGAAATAATAAAGGAAGATAAGCAATGGTCACCAAATACTCAGAGCCCTTTGGAACCACTGCATGAAAGCTGTCTCCCGCCGATTGGTGCAGAATCAGGTAAGGCACACATTCTCTGAAACTCATATGGGAACAACGATCACTGGGGAACATAGTCCCCATTCTGCTCACTAGATGCCTACAGGAGATACAGTAAATGCATCCTCACAGAAAGTTTTTATTGTGACCAAGTGAATGCCCAGTAGGGTCTTCCTTTGATCTGCAAGGAAAGGGTTTTTCCAAGCCTTCAGTTACAGGTGGGTAGCCGTGTTGGTCTGCCATAGTCAAAACAAAATAGAAAATTCTTTCCAGTAGCACCTTATAGACCAACTGAGTTTGTTCTTGGTATGAGCTTTCGTGTGCATGCACACGAAAGCTCATACCAAGAACAAACTCAGTTGGTCTATAAGGTGCTACTGGAAAGAATTTTCTATTTTGTTTCCAAGCCTTGTTGCTAACAAATGGCTAGATTGTTCTCTCCCCTACGCTCACAGTAAATTATTGTTAAACGTAAAGAGAGTGTAATAGAGCAGATATAATGTTGAAAATTGTGTTGTTTTTTATCTTGATGGAGTCACAATTTGACTCGACATAACAGGCCACATTTCCCCCACACAACTGGAATGAAGCCATTGCAGCTGCTTACTTCTTATATTAAAATGGCCGACATTTTCTTAATGAGATTGACATATAAATGACCATGGCCTCGCATTGTTTCCAAGCCACAGACCTCCCTGATGGAAAGTAGCCACCATTTAACTAATGTTTTTTGTCACAAAACCTTTCATCCATTGCATCTGCTAATGTGTGATACGGCCTCTTGAAACGTGTGAAAAATCAGGAAACAGCAAAACACCTATGGAACTCTTGCCAACCATTCACAAATGACAATGCCATTAAACTCTAAAGTGCACTTCAAAAGATGTTTATTTCTTGCCGTGGTAATTTTATCCATTTTTAATTAACTGAGAAAGCAGCATGACTTCTGGGACTGTGGCAGAAAGGGTGTGGGCTCTGTGAATATTTTTGGCAGCATCAAAAAAAGTCTCCCCGGTACTTTGGGGTGATGTTTAGATTTACACCAAAAAGGAGCAAAAAGTGTTCATTCCTGCAAAGTGATCATCCCAGGGGGTTGATGCAAGACAGCACTGGCGTCCGTTTCAATTGGCTTTGCTTGCCGTCAGTGGCACCATAAAATATCCAGATTTCATTGGCTAAGTCAGGCTCCCTCAAACCCGGCCCTCCAGATGTTTTGAGACTACACTTCCCATCATCCCTGACCACTGGTCCTGCCAGCTAGGGATCATGGGAGTTGTAGGCCAAAAACATCTGGAGGGCCGAGTTTGAGGAAGCCTGGGCTAAGTAAATATTATGTAATTATCATGTCCACTCCTTGATCCCTGATTGGCCAGCATTACTTTAGGAAGGAGGAAAAAAACTTCTAATCCAGGGAGGAGGGATGGTGTTGAAATAGCAGCAGAGAGGAGAATTTATTTATTTGCTTGCTTACAATATTTGTACACTACCCAGTCAAATGTTCACAGTAAGATTTTTAAAAGTAAAAGCACCAACCACTATATACATCTAAGACAAATAAAATTACTGGCAGAAAAACATTACTATAGCCAAGCAAAAAAGCACTAAAAGATAATAAAACCACAGGCTTAAAACACAGGGTGCCACCACCCAAAATGTCCTACCTGTTTATTTGTTTCCACAGTTTGTCTTCCTCATGGCAGCTATAGCTGTGACACACAAACAAACAAACAAGCAAGCAAACAAACAAACAAACAAACAAACAAACAAACAAACAAACAAACAAACAAACACATAATATAAAGTGGTTCATCCAACCCCAAACTTTACACATCAAGCCTATAATTTAAAAATTGTCAAATTATTTTTTTTACTAGCAAATTCAGGCTTATCCGTACATGCCATTCTCTACACTTGGTGACTGGTACACTAGTGCTAGTCTACATATATGGCAGAGTGAACTGGTATTGCTGAGATAGTGGAGTCAATTTGATCAGTACATGTGAAATGGATCTAGGAGTCTTGGTAGACCACAAACTTGACATGAGTCAACAGTGTGATGCAGCAGCTAAAAAAGCCAATGCAATTCTGGGCTGCATCAATAGGAGTATAGTGTCTAGATCAAGGGAAGTAATAGTACCACTATATTCTGCTCTGGTCAGACCTCACCTGCAATACTGTGTCCAGTTCTGGGCACCACAGTTCAAGAAGGATACTGACAAGCTGGAACGTGTCCAGAGGAGGGCAACCAAAATGGTCAAAGGCCTGGAAACAATGCCTTATGAGGAACGGCTTAGGGAGCTGGGTATGTTTAGCCTGGAGAAGAGAAGGTTAAGGGGTGATATGACAGCCATGTTCAAATATATAAAAGGATGTCATATAGAGGAGGGAGAAAGGTTGTTTTCTGCTGCTCCAGAGAAGCGGACACGGAGCAATGGATTCAAACTACAAGAAAGAAGATTCCACCTAAACATTAGGAAGAACTTCCTGACAGTAAGAGCTGTTCGACAGTGGAATTTGCTGCCAAGGAGTGTGGTGGAGTCTCCTTCTTTGGAGGTCTTTAAGCGGAGGCTTGACAGCCATCTGTCAGTAATGCTTTGGTGGTGTTTCCTGCTTGGCAGGGGGTTGGACTAGATGGCCCTTGTGGTCTCTTCCAACTCTATGATTCTATGATTTCAGATTGCTGGTGGGGGCATATCAGCTCTGAGTGTTTACGCATATAAAAAGCTGCCTTACAAGAAGAAAACCAGCACAACAGGGTCTAGGACTAGCCTGTTCTTGGCTGTAATAGTTAGTTTGTTGCAGGCATTTTTAATTTTTTTGTTTTTCACAAGAATGTGCCCCCCCCAGCACCCTCAGTCAGAGAAGCACCAAAAGGCAGTCTAGTGCCTCAGGGCTCTACCACCTCATCCTCATGAAATTCTTGTTGTGTATATACTGAACATGAGCGAAGATCTGTTGCCATGGAAAGGTATTGTGTTTGAGGGTGAAAGAAAATCTTTTATTGGTGGTGTTATATATTAGTGATGTTCCACTCACACTATTCCTTCTTGTTACAGTCACCAAGCAATGCTGTGACGTACATAGATGAGCCATCCGTTGGAAGCTGAGGGTTCATGTGTTATTCCCCATATCATAGAGGCTGTATGCCTGCACACTGGTTGTCAGTTTCTTTCTGGGCCCAACTCAAGGTGCTTATGCTAATGTTTAAAGCCCTAAATGACCTAAGCCCCAAATATCTAAGAGATAGCCTCTTTTCCTACAACCCCTCTTGGGTGCTGTGATAAGCAGAGGGGGCCCTATTGGTAGTCCCACTGAACTCAGGAGTTTGGAGAGTGATGGCCTAGAAGAGGACATTCTCCATGGCAGCCCTTAAGTTGTGGAAATCGCTCCTCAAGGAGAGAAGAGGCACTTCACTGTACAGCTTTCAATGAATGCTGAAGTTGTACTGCTTCATTACCCTGGTCTTTTGACAAGTGAAGTGTGTGTTTTCAGGATCCACCCCATTCCTGTGACTGCAATTTGCTTTAAATGTTTTAAATACTGAGTTTTAAATTGTTGTAACCCACCCTGGGATCTGCTTGTGAAACACAGGTAATTGTTGTTGTTGTTGGGGGAATCTCTGACCCATAGCCTAACTAGGTCCCCCAGGCCTCTGAATTTAACCTACGGTGCCATTTTGGAAAAACCACACCCACCCATCAGTCATATGCATTAATCTAAACATTAAGGTTGGAGATAAGAAAGCTCTTATCTCTTATCTTAGTGCTAAATACCACAGTGAAGCTTTTCCTGCTTTGTGTCCGACTCTGGGGTTGCGGCGCTCATCTCGCATTACTGGCTGAGGGAGCCGGCGTACAGCTTCCGGGTCATGTGGCCAGCATGACAAAGCCGCTTCTGGCGAACCAGAGCAGTGCACAGAAACACTGTTTTCCTTCCTGTCAGAGCGGTACCTATTTATCTACTTGCACCTCTTTAAAAGGCTGCCAACAGAGGCTTAACTCTGATCTAAGTGTTTCTAACATCTAAGTCTTTGCTGCTGCGGTGGCGGGTGATTGACGTATGCTCACCAACTAAAAATGGCCCATGGAGTGTGGGTCAGTTCTGGATCTGGCTTTAGCCTGAAAAAGGTTCCCCCCCCCCCCTGTTTTAGACCATGATAAACGTGAATGGTGCAGTGGGTTAAACTACAAGCCTAGGGCTTGCTGATCAGAGAAGGTCGGCGGTTCAAATCCCCGTGACAGGGTGAGCTCCCGTTGCTCGGTCCCAGCTCCTGCCCACCTAGCAGTTCGAAAGCACGTCAAAGTGCAAGTAGATAAGTAGGTACCACTCCGGCGGGAAGGAAAACAGTGTTTCCATGCACTGCTCTGGTTCACCAGAAGCGGCTTTGTCATGCTGGCCACATGACCCGGAAGCTGAACACCAGCTTCCTCAGCCAGTAACGCAAGATGAGCGCCGCAACCCCAGAGTCGGACACGACTGGACCTAATGGTCAGGGGTCCCTTTACCTTTAAACAATATTTGTTCCCATGATACAGTTCTATGTTCTACTTCAGTACAGATGAAACAAATTAGGCAGGAAGGGTTCAGGAAAATATATTATGATTCTCTATGTATATATATATTTCACCTGCCTTGGGTACCCTGCCTTGGACAATTGTGATAGAAGGCCTCCCTTTTCAGCTTGAAGCCTAATTCCCTAGACCCATATAAAATCTTCCTGCAATGCCTATGAAGGAGTTATGGGGAAATAAAATGGAACTTTATCAGCTCTGCAATAATCTAGGATTTAATTGACTTCAACTGCTGCAAAATTTCTTATTTCAAAAATAAGGAAAAAGTAGAAAGTCAGGGGTCTTAAATTTTGTGCTAATAATTCTTGGTGAAAGAAATGAATCACCCAAAACAAGATATCCACATTTAGCCATGTTAATCTATCACTAATATACATTTTCCCTGAGAGGCAGTGAGTTTTTTCCCCCCCAAGGTAGTAAAAAGTAATATTTTATACAATCTCCCCCTCCAATTTAATTGCAAAAATGATGCAAAAATTAGGATTTTCTTCCCATGTTCTGCACTTCTAAGAATATGACTATGGGTTATCCTCCAAAGCCTTTCTTATATTGATCACTAGTTCTCTTTACAAGGACATAACAAGAGCAGCTGTAATAATATCTCTATAGAGTAACCATGCACCAGTAAAGTGAATCATGTGTTTCATTCCCACATCAATGTTACTAACCACCAGAATGTGGGAGAAATCCTCAACATTTGGGCATCCCGGTCAGTGGTTACCAGAGGGCTGTAAGACTGGACTTTGGGGGAAGCATTTCTCACATCACATTTTTTTTTTGTCTGTGATTCAAACTTTGTAGATGATTCTTGACAAAAGGTTGTGTGTCGAGGTCCTCAAGCCACCCCCCAAGAATTTGACACAGAGACAATAAATTTTGTTTGGGTTTTTGGCAATAATTTAGGCCACAACTTTATTTAAAATACAAATTCGGTGAGTGGTTGCATAGGCATTGGTTCAGACTATCTGTCCAACTGGGACAGCTGCTGACCTCCAGTCAGCGTCGGGAGAATGCCAGCTGGGGAGAGTTAAGGAGGCTGGGGACGAAACCTCCCCCTCCCCAGTGGTCCCGGGGGCTCTGGCTACGGCCCTATCCCCGACCGGGGGTTCGGACAAAGCATAAGAGCCGCCGGATTCCTTTAATGGAATTCCCTGTACCATCATCACCATGATTCTGGAGGTGGGCATCACCCTTCCAGCAATCCAAACCATAACCAATGCCTAACCGCCAACCTTACAAATTGCGACAAGTTGCTACTGCAGTAGGCGAAAACCAAATGGCTACAGCCAATCAGCCAGATGGAAAAATTCCTACTGGGCCTCTGCCCCAAAAGCAGACGACCCCATGACAGGCAGTTGCAAGGTCAAAAGCAGAGGCCTAAATAAAGGGAGGGAGGGTGGGTGATCCGAAGCACGCAGCCAAGAGAAGGATCACCCTGCGTGCAGAGGATTATAAAGGACGCTGGCCTGTCCATCACAGATTGTTACATCTAACTTTGCCCAGTAACTCCACCTGACCCAATCATAGCTAAGGCCAGCGTCCAGCCACTCCCCACAGGACAATTTAAGTGTCTTGCCAGGCCCCGACCGCAACATGTGCTATTACTCAAGGTAGAACCCGATTTACCCTGCACTTCTTCTAAGAAGGTAGAAATGTACAAACACCCCACCCCGCACCCCCGGGTGGTGGTGGTTGTTTTGGCTACTCCTGCGAAATATTTTTTGGCTTCCAGTGACAATGACTCAGCTGTTTTGTCAAAGCTCTGTGCCATGTCGGTGCCCCATGTGTGCCTGCTCCCATTTTCTAAAATCAGGAATAAAGAGAAGGGTTAGATTACCAAAATGCTACAGAGAGCAATTCTGAATACAGTATTACACCTCACCACTGATTACTGCTGGAAGTATAACTGCAAATGTGCCCAGAATCCTGTTTTGGTTTTTTTGGAGAGGGATCGCTCTTGGTTGGAGGTATTATACCAGGGGTCAGCAAACTTTTTCAGCAGGGGGCTGGTCCACTGTCCCTCAGACCTTGTGGGGGGCCGAACTATATTTTGAAAAAAAAAATGAACGAATTCCTATGCCCCACAAATAACCCAGAGATGCATTTTAAATAAAAGCACACATTCTACTCATGTAAAAACACCAGTCAAGCCCCGCAAATAACCCAGAGATTCATTTTAAATAAAAGGACACATTCTACTCATGTAATAACATGCTATTCCCGGACCATCCGCGGGCCGGATTTAGAAGGCAATTGGGCTACATCTGGCCCATAGGTCTTAGTTTGGGGACCCCTGTATTATAGCCATTGTGTTGTAGTGGTTAAGAGCAGTAGACTTGTAATCTGGGGAACCAGGTTCGCGTCTCCGCTCCTCCACATGCAGCTGCTGGGTGACTTTGGGCTAGTCACACTTCTCTGAAGTCTCTCAGCCCCACTCACCTCACAGAGTGTTTGTTGTGGGGGAGGAAGGGAAAGGAGAATGTGAGCCGCTTTGAGACTCCTTCGGGTAGTGAAAAGCGGGATATCAAATCCAAACTCCTCCTCTTCTTCTTCTTCTTCTTCTTCTTCTTCTTCTTCTTCTTCTGTTGAATGTGATTTACTTAACCAGAAAGAGTTCCACAAGTAGTTCCGAGCATCCACGAGAAACCAGCATTAAAAGTTTTTAAAACTGTTTTTAACACTGTGTTTTAATTATTGCAACTCCTCCTGAGACCTTACAGTGAATGGTAGGACAATGGTGGTGATGATGATGATGATGATGAAGAAGATAGTGCAAATATCTCTTGAATTCACAGCAACTACTTCTGCTGTTCTCAACATTTTTGTTTAGGATATTCTTATCAATTGCACCATTCACGCATATCCCATGTTTCCTGCAAGGGAACATGGGACGAAGTAAAGGCAAAATCCTTCAAAGTTCAAATTGGCCTGCTTTGCATGTCACAGGAAGTCCTAGTCTGAAATGAAGTATGGCTTAATTTGTTTTTTTTTTCCTTCAAAAAAATATATTTATTTTATCATAACACAAAACGCTACATACAATAAAAAACAATGTAACAAAATACAAAACAAATACACTTATTTAAACCTATCTATTCTTCTTTATAACATTGTAAATTGACTTCCTCACATCCTCTCCGTCTGCTTTCCTTGTAAGTCGTCTTTAGTAATTTCTTTACCTTTTTCTATTCTCATATTCTCTTATCTTATTTAATATCCTTAACATAACTTCATCTATTCTACATCTTATCTATCTTCAATATCTGCAGCCTGACTGTTCCTTCCTGCTTGTTTTATATACGAAGTATGGCTTAATTTGAACAATGAGTGAACTGTGCTCAAGTTATACTTGCCCTACTCTTCCCTTTACCAAGCTTGGGGGTGGGGGACAAACCATAGTGCTGTCCTAGTATGACATATAAACCAGCGCTCATGGTTTATGGGATGTCACTAATGCCACAGTCACCAAGATAATTTGGGGAGTAGGGAAGGTAGCAAGTTAGGGCTCAGGGGCTACGTCACAGGGTATCTGGGTCCCATCACGCTTCTGTTGCGTGTTGAGGTCCCCAGACCACCCCTCAAATAATTCACACTTCAGACATGAATTTAAGTTTAAGGTTTTTGGCATTAATTTGGCCACAACTTTATTCAAATACAAATTACGTGAGTGGTTGCTTAGGCATTAGTTCAGACTATCTGTCACTCTAGGGACAGAACTGACATTTGTCAGTAAGGGGAAAACCCAATTTGGGGAGAGAATTGGAGCCGGGAGTCTGGCCCTCGCCTCTCCCCAAATGTTCCCAGGGGCTCTTGCGTGGCCCTGGCCCCCAACCGGGGGATACGGACAAAAGCATAGCGAGCCCCTGGATTCCTTTAACGGAATTCCCCGTGCAGCAGCAGCATTGGAGGGGCAGCCGTCAATTCTGACCCCTCCCCAACCAATAATAACCAATGCCTAACCGCCAACCTTACAAAGTTGTGACTAATTGCTACGCAGTAGGCGAAAACCAAATGGCACCAGCCAATCAGCCAAATGGAAAAGTTCCTACCAGGCCTCTGCCCCAAGAGCAGATGACCCCATGACAGGCATAGCAAGGTCAAACACAGAGGCCTAGTAAAAGGGAGGGTGGGCAGGAGATCCGACGCATGCAGCGAAGAGGGGGAATGAGCAGCGTGCTAGACAATATATAGACCCTGGGCTGTCAATCAACAAATTGCAACATACAAATCTCCCCAGCTACACCCTGGACCCAATTACAAGAGATCATCTATCCTAACCCGCCCAGCAACAGAGGGGTGTCTTTCTGGCCCCCACCGCAACACGTGCTCTCCAGGAAAGAGAACACGCTATAGTGTCACTGGGAGTAAAATGGGACCCCAGAAGCACATTTCAACTGAGCCCATCCCTAACTGAATGAGTGGAATTTGCACATCACTGACTGCTGCTACCAGAACGGAGGTGGTCTTAACTCGGCAGAAAACAGCTCAATACGTTCGAAGCAATGCTTAAGCCTGGCATAAACGGTTGCACTTTTATGGATCCCAAGAGAGGGGCACCTCATGAAAAGCTTGACCCTAAAAGCCAGCAGAACCAGCAGTTGCAATTACTGCAAGTAAACCACACTCTCTCAAAAGGATTACTTTCTGTTTTGGTGCCATATACATTATGGCCCTGCTTGTAATGGCTGTCCCTTGAAAAACAGAAAAATTCTAACTTACACTGTAGATAATTACAGCGAGGGAAGTGTGGCTCTAAATATGCTAATGAAGTTGGAATTTGTTTGTTGGAAAAATAGGTGGATCGCAGTGCTTTAATGTGTAATTGAGGGTTTGCTATGATATTCATAGCGTTTTATTATCTTGAATAGAAATCTTTTGGAGCAACCTGCCTCGAACATGGGAACTGTTTTTAAACTGATATAATTAGGTTGCTCAGCATTAACAGTTAATTATCACATTAATAAATAGCTTTACTCTGCTTCTACTCCCAACCATGGCAAAGTGGTATGATTATGCATACATTGCTTTTGGGCAGCGTAATTGTCCTTAAAGGAAATCATTACAATTTAAATGAAATGGGGGAGATACTGGTTAGGGAAGGCTGGAGGGCATGCATAGCATATACTAAACAAGGAACTGTAATCTCCCCAAATCACATCTTTCCAGTAATTTCACATCACAGGACTATGTCTGTTTTGTTAGAGAGAAACTGGCTCATTTTTGCCTTGCAATTTTACAAGGGCATCATCGCTTACCCAAGGACACAAAAGCAAATGTAGTTTAACAGCCTCCAATTGCTTCAGCTGGGCTGGCGACAGTTTCCAAGGTTATTACTCTCAAAGTTTAGAATTGCCAGCAGTACATGTTTTTGAACCCTCAGGAACATACTGTTTTGAGCCATGCTGTCCTGTCCTGCTTTGAGCCTCTAACATTGGCACGGGCTGTTCACTCACTAACAATAAATACTAATTCAAGTGTCATCGGTGAGGTAGCTCACCTAGGTAATTTTGGATGTTCAGCAAAACATTCACCTGCAGGGTAGGTGGAGGTGATGCAACTGGTTTGAGCTGTGGGCCTGAAACAATAAATTTGGGAAATTGTCAAGACATCTAATAAATATGACTGGATGTGATTTTTTTTTGTCTATGGTTCCTTTGATCCTATTATTGGGCTGTTTAAAAGATGTGGTGTTGGAAGTTGATTTGGAATTTGTTTTTTATATACTATGAAGATTGCTGGAAGTTAACCCAAACTTCCTGTGGAAATAGACCTTCTGTGGAAGATTTGAGACTTACAAGAGATGAATATGTTAACCAATCTGTTTGGAATCCAAAATGGTCAGTCATGGGTAAATATGTTGGATGCTGAACAGGAAATATTTCTTAAATGTTGGAAGAAGACAATTTTCTTCTCTTCAGCCTAGCTTCAAGGGTTATTTTTGTATTCTCTCCCAGTATGTAACTGGGAGCCCTCCACAGCTTGCAATTCATGCCAAAACAGGCTTCTCATGCTGCTTCAGCCAACTGCAAATCTCTCTTTCGAAAACTGTGTTGTATTTATCTTCTTCTTACGCAAGTAGATAAATAGGTATCACTCTGGCGGGAAGGTAAACGGCGTTTCCGTGCGCTGCTCTGGTTCACCAGAAGCGGCTTAGTCATGCTGGCCACATGACCCGGAAGCTGTGCGCCCGCTCCCTCGGCCAGTAAAGTGAGATGAGTGCCACAACCCCAGAGTCGTCCGCGACTGGACCTAACGGTCAGGGGTCCCTTTACCTTTTTATTACAAATTACAAATCTCATTCCAACTGGCCAAACAAGATAGGTAACAGACATTTGAACAACAAAGTTGTAAAGCCAGGTCTGGCTCCAGGTTTAAAGAATCCCTAAAGAAAGTGCTTCTGTTGATCTCCAGCAAAGGCTAGCAAACTACCAGTTCAAGATTCAGACTCTTATGGATCTAGTTGTAACGGAGAGCTCACCCACACTTAGCTTTTCGCCCCACACTTTCTAGACACAGGTCCACACTTTCCTGGTCTGTGTCTAAGTGCCTCTCCCCTGCTGACCACTGCTTTCTCCAGGAAACCTGATTGGACCAAACAACAACGAAGGGGTTTCACAGGTTGCCATATGCTTGGATTCAGCAGTAAATAGTGGGTTTTTGTGGGGAAAGCTTGGGTGGGGTGGGGGGCGATATGCTCAGACATATACCTGTGCCTAGAAATGCAGAAGAAAGATAAGCGTGACTGAGTCCTGGGTCTTCTTTTAACCAACTATCTTCATTTCACACAGGAAGAGTGGCTTCTAGTCTTAGTCTCTGTTCTGTGCTCCCAGTGACCTGTGTACTCAGGGTGAAACAAGTCCTTATTTTTCCTACTTACAGAGGGTGGCAGGAGGAGACATAATGGTCCCAAACTGTTTGTTAGTTACTGGTAACATATTAAAAGAGTTAAAATGAAGCATATTTTTGGCGCACCACCAGATGAGCAAATTAGGCTCTTCCAAGGTAATACATCTTGAGTTCCTTTCAATAACAGTGCACTGCCAGCCTCCACCACTTAGTAGTTTCTGTTTTTCCCTGCAAAGGCTTTACGTTTAATTAGCAGAGTTACTTTCTGAGGAGTTGTCCTTCTACCTGAATGAAATACGTTTTCAGTTAATGGGTGTTCCAGCTGAAACATTTGTCAGTATTTTCCACTGCTTCTCTCAAATGTAGGATTTGATTTACATGGCTATCCTGCGATCATAAGTCTACATTTTATTGATTAGACATTTGATGGCAGATCTGGGTCTGAAAATTCATGTCACTGTAAATATGGTGGTATTTTGTAATAGCAACACTCAGCTGACCTCCTGACAGCTAAGTTGCCACTGCTTAAAAGGCTAAACGAATTAACGCTTAAGCCAAGAAAGAACTTACCATATGAAGTTGAGAGTGTGCAAATGTATCAAATCTTGGTGAAAAGAACATTGTGAAGAAGAAGACTAGATGTTCTAGTTTAGAGATGTAACATGTAAATTTGTATGTATGAATATACAGTAAATCCAAAGTTTACTGAAGAAGCCCAAAATTGTCCATGGGCAAAACAGGGGACAAACGCCGGCACCCTGTCTAATTATTCTGCGTCACATCGTCAATATCCCATCTGAATGGACTTACTTTCATCTATTAACATCTGTACATATCATCTGACTGGATCTATTTTCGTCAATATTTACAGGAGCCTGGCTAAAGATATTTAAAGACTGAAATTGTCCTGTTGTACCAACTTGAATGAGTTTTCTGTTTGTGGCTTCTTTGTTTGACTTTTTGCATTGCTTTCTTGTTGATTGTAATACCAAACATAGAATTCTATACGTGGAATGGTTTAGTAGATTTGTGTGCGCCGTTTCTGTGCTGCTGATTGTATACTGCTTAAAAGGAAGCAGAGGGGGAGGCAGCAAGGATTTTGGTGCAGTGCAAACACACTGGCAGAATCGCTGGATTAGCTCCACCCAGCACACCGTGCTGACCTCCCCACCATCTCCTTTCTTCAACAGAAAAACTATAAGTGGGAACTTCAGCTAAAAACAAACACTTGGGGATGGGGAAAACAGAGAGAATTGGCAGGTAGGGAAAAGGATAAGTACCCTTCCCTCTCCACTTTTTTGATGTTCAGCAGAATCCTTTTGCTCCCAAATATCTAGTTCTATCCCTTGGATGTGACCCATGCCCTGATATGTCTCTGTTTTAAATCTTGCACTCTCTGGGGAGAGAGAATTCATAATTTGGAAACATTCCCTTACACGTGACATGTGTGAAAAGTATTAAGGCAATAGTCATTTGATAACATACTCAAAATTCACTGGGGCCTGTCAGATTAGAGAAACCTTTGTACCAGCTGGTTAATCACTCTCTAAGATTAAAGTCATGCTTTTAAAATTGCAGTTCTCATTCCTTGTTGTCTGCATTCACGGATCCGAGAAACATCACCCTCTGCACACATTCTCACACTTAAGTGCAGAAAGCTTTTTCCTTCTGCATCATATTTTCATACCTTTAAAATGATTTACGTTGGTTCATTTGGTTTAATCTCCTTGCTTTCATTTGAACTGTGGAGTTTGAAATATCTAGCCTTTTCTTTGATTGGGAATTAATGAATGCTTTACACAGCCTTAAATTGCTCTTTAGTTTTAAGTGACTGACTCATGTTAAAACCAAGGTTTCTTTTCCCCCCTTTCCCCTTTTCCATTCTTTAAATTGTGTGGGTGTTCATTATTTTCAAATTAATTAGTCCACAGCTGAGGGTTAACTTTATTAATGGATAGTTTTGTAGCCAATCTATAATGCTCAACAGTTTTTCTTTTCCTTAAAGCAAAAGTGCTTTGATTCCCACTCCGCTGCAACAGTGAGGCAATCAGAAAGCCCTCTCAAAAGAAGTCAGCACTTCATGTGAAATTGCATGTATCTTCTTTTAGATAAAACTTTATCAAAAGGCTGGTCCATCGTGTGGAGACTGCCTGAAATATTGTCTGCAAACAATACTGTCAACTCCACTTACTTCCCCCAATAGCTTGACATTTCTAAAATGTTACATTTTATTTTGCTTTTAGGACAGTTTTCAGATGAGAAGTAGTACAAGTTAGGTCGAGGTAGCCAATGTGTGGTGCCCTCCAGTCAGATGTTGTGGACTATAATTCCATCAAGCCCAACCAGGAGTGTCCAAAATGTCTAGAAGGCACCATGTTGTCTATTCTCCCCCCCCCTCCAGACTTTCTAAAAACAGCTGAGCCTTATTTCTGGCTCTGCCTCAAGACCAGCCCAAATGCAATTTTCTAAAAAAATTAATAATTTGGCAATTTCCATGGCATAACATCCAGCAGTGCTTTTCATTGAGGCCTGAGGCCCAAATTAGATGTTTGCTTCATATGTATTATTTTTCTTTACATTTCTGTTTTTCTTATCTTATCTTGCTGTATAATATTTTTGCAACAAAAAGGTTGTCACGCTGCAGTTTGCATGGATGTCTACTGGTGGCCAGTCAAGCTGCAGCATTGCAAAAGCAATCAGAGCAAGTGAGCAAAGCGGACAGAGGCACAAGTGAGCAGGTTGACAAATCAAGTAGGCGGGCAGGTGGGTGGGTGGCCCAGGCCTTCCCATGTTCCTCCTGTTGTCACTGCTGCTGCCAACCAGGGCCTGCGCGTCCATTTAGGCGAACTAGGCAATTAGGGGGTGCTGGCCAGGCTTGGGCAGGATGGGCTAGCAGCAGCTTCTCCGCTGTAGCGGAGAGGTGCTGCTTGCCCCCTACACCACCCCCGGCTCCCACTAAAGCAGGCTTTGGCGGGGGGCGGGACAGGCGAGCAGCAGCTTCTCTGCTACAGCGGAGAAACTGCTGCTTGCCTCTCCACCACCCCCCACCTCCCGCTAAAGCAGGCTTTGGCGGGGGGCGCCAGAAGGTGGTTCGCCTAGGGCGCAAGAAGTCCTAGCACCGGTCCTGCTGCTAACCCCCTGCCCCCTTGATTGCTCACTCCCATGCACGCACAACAGGGCAAGCCAAGCCTGGGGTCTGAGCACGGGGACAGGTGGCCCAGGCAGGCCTTCACACAGCCATCGTCATTGTTGTTCATTGTCATGGGTTGAAGTCTTTCCACCCCTTCAGTATTTCGAGATGCACTCTTCTTCTGTCAGTGGCAGGAGCGCAGGGCATAGAATCATCCCTGTAAGTAACAATGTCTGGAGGATGTTGGGACCGGGGCGAGCTGCTGAGGAAGAGGAGGTGTTTTGGACAATCGGGGGATGGGAAGAGAGCAGTTATGGGCTTGCAGGTGTGGAGTGTGGAGTTTGGGGCACATGGCTGGGGGAGTGAGGACTTTTGGGTGAACTGTCCAGAAGGGGATTGACAATGTGGGGCAGGGTAGGTGGGGATGGGGGGAGGGTAAAGTAGCAGAGAGCAGATGGGCTTGAAGGAGCTGTGGAGGGTGGAGCTGGGATGAGCTGGGAGGGTGCGGGGTGGTGGCGGCAAGGGGCGTTGGCAAACTGTGAATTGGGTGGAAGTCCCTAGGTTTTTAAATAAAACTTTTTTTAATCTACAGTTTTGTTTTGTTTTGAGTGCCTGTGTTTAGGGTGAGTAAACTTGAAAGGGTGAAGAGAAAGCTACTCTTCTGGTGTGCTTTGAAGTTTGCATAGGGATTGACAGGAAATATCATATATATGTACATACACACACACACACAGCCGTTCTATCAGTGACATCCATTATCGCTAGCTATTATTGGTACTTGCAAGCCTATTATTTCCTGCTGGCATTAGGAACTGCGACCTTACCTTGTGCTCCATAGAGCCTTCTTTTTGTGTCTGTCTGGAAAGGGTGATAATCAAGGCGAGTGCTGAGGGGCTGTGCCAGTTACAGCTGGCACAAGCTGAGGGGGATCAAGACCTTACTATTAAAGGGCTGCTATCGCTGAGGGAGGATGTCAGCCAAACTGAGTTCAGAGTATCCATTTCAAACAGAAAACAGGCCCCCTGACTGTACAGTGGTAATCAAAGTAATGCGTACATTGTGCTTCTTAATGATACAGTGTTAGGTGCCTATGGAGATGTACAAACATGGTCTCAGGGCTCAAAACAGAGTTCAGGGACATCATTTCAGATTTCTGTAAAGCAGGGCAGAGAGATTTTGAAGAGAAGATTTTCAGAACAAATTAACTTGTCCCAGTGGTTATAAAAATGTTAATCAACTTAGGCCAGACAGGCATTAATTTTAAACAAAGGCATGGGAGTCTTTGACATGCATATCTTAGTTAGAATGGTAGTGTTAGAAGGAGACCTCAAAGGTAATCAAGTCCAACTCCCAGGCCAATGGAGAAAATCCACCACAACAGCTCCCTGATGAACCATGGAGGTGGCCATCCAAATTCTGCTAAAAATCTCTTATGAAGTCCACCACCTTTCAGTTCCACATTCAAGCAAATTGTATCATCAGGAAATTCTTTTCACAGTTTAGTTTAGAATCCTTGGTCTTGGATCCTTGCATCCTATTCTCTGGCCCAAGAGAAAACAAATCTGCTTAATAAAATATGTCAGAGCCTTTCAAATATCTAAAGGTGGCTTTCGGAGTATTCTCAAATGCAATTGTCTCTTATCCGGGCTAAAATGCACCAAATATCTCCAAACTTTATCTATAGGACTTGTCCAGACTCTTTCCCATCTTTAGTGCCCTCTTTGAGCATGTTCCAGTTTGTCAATATCCTTCTATGGTGCCCAGAACTGACTTTGGTCAGGTGAGAAGATCTGAGCTAAGTAAAAGAGAGTGGTCCCATTACTTACTATGAGCTGAACTTCTGTTGATGAAACCTAGAATTGCATTAGACTTTTAAGCTGCCACATCACACTGCTGACATAGTTAAAGTATGCTACTCGTTGAGAGCCAGTGTGGTGTAGTGGTTAAGAGTGGTAGACTCGTAATCTGGTGAACCGGGTTCGCGTCACCACTCCTCCACATGCAGCTGCTGGGTGACCTTGGGCTAAGTCACACTTCTTTGAGGTCTCTCAGCCCCACTCACCTCACAGAGTGTTTGTTGTGGGGGAGGAAGGGAAAGGAGATTGTGAGCCGCTTTGAGACTCCTTCGGGTAGTGATAAAGCGGGATATCAAATCCAAACTCTTCTCACAGGAGGCAGTGATGGTCACCAGCTTCGATGGCTTTAAGAGAGGATTAGATGAGCTGGGAGCAGAGTGAAGCAAAGCGGCCACACGGCTTCAATGGCCGGTGGCTCCTCCTCTGTCTCCTCTTGGCACCGCCATTGGTGGGAAGCTGCTTTGACCCTTCTCCCCCTCTTTTCCATTTCACTACCAAGCCAAGCCCCAAGCCAGTGTAAAGAAGAATTTTGAATTTACCTCTGTTGAAATTCATTTTGTTTTGGCCCAGGTTCTGTCAAGAATTCTCTTTTGTTCTCTGGTGTCATCTGCAAATTTGATAATAATTCCTTCCACTCTTTTGTCTAAGTCACTGGGCCCAGGACAGAACTCTGCAGTATTCCACTTGCCATTTTTTCTCCAAGGTGATGAAGAGCCGTTGATGAGTTCTCTTTGGGTATGGTCTATTAGCCAGCTACAAATCCAATTAACAGTAGCATTGTCCAGCACACTTTTACCAGCTTGCCAACAGTAATACCATGGGAGATTTTGTTGAAAGCTGTGCTGAAATCAATATAATACTATGTCCACAGCAGTCCCCTGATCTTGTTGGCATTCACCTCTCTCAAGAGACAATGGAGTGTGCCTCAGGGGGTGAAGCCAAACAGCTGTGTTACCAACACCAAAGTGACCTTGCTGGTTGCAGCTGATGAGTGCTGGTTGGAGTTGTAGTCCAAAACGTCTGGACTGGATATGAAACAGGAGAAGGGAAAGCACTTTCCCACCTACTGTCAGGATGCTGTCAGTGGCTCCCAGCTGGTTGCCCAGGAAAGTATAAAGACAAGGAAAAGTCTCTTTACAGTCCTCTATAAAACCCAGCCTCTTGGATAATGGTGTTGTCCCAAGTGAATCTCCACCCAACATCTCTCCTGTTTCCTCATTCGTCATTCTCATGAACTTTTCTATGGGTGCTGCTATGTGCCCTCTGTCTTTGAGCTCTTTGCTCTCCTACTTTTAAGGCTCACCATGTTCTGGGAGATGGAGGGTCTGGAATGCTTTCTAATAACAACGTGTCAGCTGAGTGTTGTTCCAACTCTCCCATGATTTCCCAACTTTCCCCCACATCTGCCTCTGAGCTGCAACCTCCCGCAAACCCCTGTTGTAAATCTATACTGTCTTTCTTTTACTCATCCCTGGAAGGGTCAGGATGGGGAGGCAGTTTCCACCATTCCTCCTCTGCCCAGTCCCTGATACCTACACTGCAATTGTTAGGGCGCCAACAAGTTGGCGTGCTGAAGTGCAGCAGTCAGTCAGATGAGCCAAGGTCGAACAGTCCGGGTCAGAAGCCAGCTGAAGTCAGGTATCAGTATGGGGTCAGGAAAAGCCGAAGTCAGAACAGTCCAAGTCAGGAACCAGCCAAGTCAGTCAGAGAAAAGCCAGGAGCCAGGAACAAGCCGAGGGTCAGGAACAAGCCAGGAGTCAGGAACAAGCCAGGAGTCAGGAACAGAACGAGCAAGAGCAACCATGCACTCAGCATATCAGTTGCAGGTGCTAGTGAAGGGAGGAGCTAGCCTTTCTTAAGTAGGTGGCCTGCAACCACGTCTCTTACGAGTTGCAGCTGCCTCTAATTGTTCCCTGCGTCTCTCAGCTCTACGCTCTACAGCTGAGAAGGGAGGAGGGGAAGGGCTGTTTCTCTCCTCACAAGGGCCTGATTCTGGCTCGACTTCCTCCTCCTCCTGTTCTGGTCTTTCCCCCTCTCCATCTGACTCTTCCTCTTCTGAGGAGTGCCGCCACCAGTCTTCTCCAGGTACGAACTCCTCCATTTCCCCAGGTTCTTCCGTGGGTGCAGCCTCACCAGGGGGGGCTTGCCACCACTCCTCCTCATCTGGCTCAACCCTGACAGCAGCAATACTGATGTCTATCCAAAGGGCCCATCCTATCCAGCACTCAGTCTCTAGCAGTGGCCACTCAGGTGAAATCAGGGAGAGAGACCCGTGAAGAAGTTTGCATTGTAGCTCTCAGGATTTAAAAAGCTTTTAACCACAGAATGTGCTTTGTGAGAATTTCTGAGAAGTGGTTCATTTTTGCCAGTGCTTCTGAGAAGTTGTTCTTTTTTGCCAGCATGACTTTCAGTGCCGTTATTGTTCCAGCATATATTGATCTATGATGTATGTTATATGGATTACTGAAGTTCTGCATGGGCATTTGCCCTTGATAAAGATTTCTTGAAATAGGTTAAATTGCCAGCTACCCCCTCAGTCCATATAGTTTTTCCATGTGTATATTGACACAATGGGCTTTCTCTCAGAATTCTTCACAATCTAAACCTTTGCCTGTAGTGGTAATAGAATTAGGACAATTTCTAGTGAGGTATCCTTGTTAGCCTCTTGCAGAAAATACATTGTAAATCCTGGCATTGGTAAACAAATAAATACAAGTAGTGTGCTAAAAATTCACTGTGGTAATTCAGTCCATAAGTGATAGCGCTGAACCTCTTGATAAACTCTAATAATGTGGACTGTTGTGCACAAAAAGCTTTATTCCATAATAATGTATTAGACTTTAAGGCACCACAAGGCTCTGCAGAATTAGAACAGTATTTCATCCAGTATATTTTGCCTATTTTAATTCAATGATATATAACCACAGCATGATGCTGTATATTTTCATTGCTGACTTGTTAATCCCAATGGTTCAATGTTTCCGTATCTTGTTTCATTTGAGATTGCCTCTTTTGTGTCTGGGTATGCTACTCCTTTTTTTTTTAAAGCATTATAAACGAAAGGTCATCACTACCACCTTGGCTGGTAATGAATTCCATATGTTAAGCCCGTGTTAAGTGTAGCAGTGCTATCTTTCGTCAGTCCTCAATGTACTAAAAACGCAACTCTCTAAACATGAAAACATGGAAAGTTAAGCAATTAGATATATCGTTGGATTACTAGATTAGGTATATTAAAAGCAAACTCAGTGTCAAATGTTTTGAGTTGGATCTAGACTTAGCCATGCTGGGGATAGGCCCACTCAAGTGAAATATGGCTCCAAACCCAATATTTATTTAAAATATTTATATCTTACCTTTCCATCTGACAATTGGTTTCAAAAGTAGTTGACAATAAGTGAAAACAAGCATGAGAAGACAATGGTGATTTATGAGGGCTCTGAGGTAAAGAAGCCATTTTGGTATATGTTGTTGTTCAGTCGTTCAGTCGTGTCCGACTCTTCGTGACCCCATGGACCAGAGCATGCCAAGCACCCCTATCTTTCACTGCCTCCCGTAGTTTGCCCAAACTCATGCCAGTCGCTTTCAGAACACTGTCCAACCATCTCATCCTCGGTCGCCCCCTTCTCCTTGTGCCCTCCATCTTCCCCAACATCAGGGTCTTTTCCAGGGAGTCTTCTCTTCTCATGAGGTGGCCAAAGTACTGGAGCCTCACCTTCAGGATCTGCCTTCCAGTGAGCACTCAGAGCTGATTTCTTTAAGGATGGATAAGTTTGATCTCTTTGCAGTCCATGGGACTCTCAAGAGTCTCCTCCTTTGGTATATAATCAGTGTATAAAACGGTAAAGGGACCCCGGACCATTAGGTCCAGTCATGTCTGACTCTGGGGTTGCGGCGCTCATCTCGCTCTATAGGCCAAGAGAGCCGGCGTTTGTCTGCAGACAGCTTCCGGGTCATGTGGCCGGCATGACAAAGCTGCTTTTGGCGAACCAGAGCAGCACATGGAAATGCCGTTTACCTTCCCGCTGGATCAGTACCTATTTATCTACTTGCACTTTGACGTGCTTTCGAACTGCTAGGTTGGCAGGAGCTGGGACGGAGCAACGGGAGCTCACCCTGTCGTGGGGATCCGAACCGCCGACCTTCTGATCAACAAGCCCTAGACTCTGTGGTTTAACCCACAGCGCCACCTGGGTCCCTAATCAGTGTATACATTCATATATAAATGAAACAATTTTTTTAAAATCCACTTCCTAGGCCTGTTTTCTTTGTTGTTACCTCTGTGGTTGTTCAAACTCTAGTATAGTGGTACCTCGGGTTACAGGCTCCGCTAACCCAGAAATAGTACCTTGGGTTAAGAACTTTGTTTCAGGATGAGAACAAAAATCGCATGGCGGCAGCGGGAGGCCCCATTAGCTAAAGTGGTACCTCAGGTTAAGAACGGTTTCAGGTTAAGAACTGGGCCTCCAGAATGAATTAAGTTCTTAACCCAAGGTACCACTGTATAACAATATAAGAAAGCTAATGTTGGCTCCAAATGCAAGGAGGGCATTTAGTGCCACCCATTCCATGTTGTGGAATACTCTTCCAGCAGAGATTCAGCAGGCATCCTCATAGGATGCTCATAGCTTTAGCCAGATTATTCCCCCCCCCAAGATGAAACAATCATTTTGACAATTAGTATCATATAGTTTTTATGGCATCTTATGCACCTTTATATTTCATTGTACATTGATTTGATATTTTATATGATTGGGCAGTTTATAAATATCTTTATAAATAATTATCTCAAATTGAAAGGACAGCACCTACACTAATAAAATACAGCAAGTAAATATGTCATTTCTAACTGTACAATCCACAGATAACAGAATGGTGATCCAATTGGTATATTATATTGCTCAATGGGAGGTTGGTCAACCAGCCAATTTCCTAGCAACTAGATGGACACAAGGCACAACAGTTGAGCAAATCCTGCAGTCATTACTGGCTAATGAAGAGGGTGAGTTGTTGGTTTCAGCAGTGTAATCATTTCAGGTGCTGGAAAAAGTTCATGGTTTTCCAGTCTTCTAACATATTTAAATAAGCTGGAGACCTACAGGATGATGCTTGTCACCCATTGGCTCTCTTGATCATATTAGCTCATTATTGAGATGTTATGAAATCAGCTAATAGTTGGATCCTCCTGCTGCTATTAGTGGACCATGGCACTACAACTGCTATATTTTCCTGCTGTATTTTATTAATTTGCGGATAATGTGCTTGCAATTTGTTTTACTCTGTTTCTCAAATTATCTTTATTGCATACAGGGTCTTTGTAACATACCAGATCTTGTAGCACACAAATGCATGTTATCTGATTGGTTTTCTCATTAAGGAAACAGAGCTGTGTTTTTGGCCCCTGACCGTGAGCACTTTTTTCTTTGAGTTTTGCCTAGTCCTTCCAAACAGTTTTGGAATGAGAAAAAGAGAGAGGAAGCCAAATGCAGATTTGAATCCCATCCACACTTGACCTACATGCAATCCTTCCTAGATCAGAGTAATGCATTTTAATAAATATTCAACGGATATGCAATTTGCATCTGATCCAAAACCAAAGAAAACTATGGCCTGTGATTGGAGTATCTAATATCGGGGGGACCTTCACCATGTTATTTAAGGTGTCCATTTATGAATATAAAGTGGGAATGTAGTAAACATTTGAATGAATATCTTAAATTATGTTGTGCATTTCATGAAAATTGCCCCCAAACATGCATGATTGAGATGAATACTTTACTCTCAGTGTATCTTCAAAGTGCCATCTTCCTTTGACTTTAGGGCAGAGGGCCAGCATGCGAGGTCTACCCTGTGCTGCCCAGCCCACTCATGATGTCCCCCACCAACTCTGCATTAGGTTACCATGAGACCAGCTCCTTTATATTTATCGACATATTTGCATAGCACTGCTTTCCTCAACCTGGTGCCCTCTACTTGTTTTGTACCACAACTCCCATTAGCCCTATGCAATATAGTGTTCCAGATATAGCAAGAACTGTCTTTGGGCAGAGGCCAGGAGAATCTCAAACCCCTGCTGGTGAGTGCCCAATCCCACAGGGGAGGTAAAGCAGCAGTTGCAGGACCATGGAAAGCTCCGAATCAGTACCTAGCTTCAAGAAACAATGAGAGCGGGACTTTCAAAGGTCCTGCTCTCAAAAATGCCTTTCTCCCTTGTGACCCATCTCTCAATCCTTAAAGGACCAACTCCCTGGCCTGAAGATGGGTCCTCCTCTTCCATCCCCCTGCCTCCCTTGATTCAGCCATGAAAATGGTGGGAAAGTGCTGTGTGTTGTAATATCACCCCAAATTTCATCATGTGCTTGTGATTCAGGTAAATTACAGCACAAAACTCTTGTGATTTTCCAGGTTAACAGGGTTGCAAATGTATCTACCCCCCCCCCCCCAAAAAAAAGTAATTAACATGGAGATGAGTGCTAAACATCCACTCGATTCCAGTAGATTCCCAGAAATAGCTTTTGCATTGTGAAAGATGGCATTAAGCACATACATTATCAGGTAATAAACATCAGGGAAATGGAAATAAAGTGCTGTCTGAATGCAGCCAGAGTCTTGACTGTTGTGGGCCTCTAGGGTCATGACACGCTCTTCCCCTACCCCACATCTTCCCCCCCTTTATGTACTCCGTCAGAGAGCATCCCAAGCAGCCAGTTTCTATCACTTGATGTCACTGACATCCACACCTCATCTTTCTGGGCCTGTCAGTATGTAGAGGCTCTACCAGCCTCCAATAAGTACAGCAACCACAACACATGATAAACATTTTAATATCACTACATTGTAACACTAACAATTAACTATTCATTTATAATATATTAAGTGGACAAAATTTAAGACGCACAAAAGTTTACTTAAATATCGATATGGGTTTTTATGTATAATTTACTTTTAGTGTATGTTCTAGTGTAAACCCCTCTGAGTTGTCTCAGGTTTTAAAATTTGTATGGATGATTGTGTTCTGACTGACGGTCGAAGAAATTGTTATTGATTGATTGACTTAAATATATCCAACACCTTCATATCTCAAAGTAGCCCCAAAGCTGATGGCATTAATGCTTAGCAAACTCCCCTCCCCCTGAAAAAAATAATAACAATAAAATCCTCATTTTTATATCTAGATCCAACTGGCCAGAAAGACCCATGAGAGTTCTGGCAGGAGTTCCCTTATGGAGACTCCTTGTGCTGGAGGATGGCAGCAGCAAAGAGAATGACTGGCCCAAGCTCACTTCATGGCTAGGTAGAGATTTGAACTCTGTTTTCCCTGCCTAAGCCCAGCACCCATCGCCCTGGGTGTGTGGACTTCATTTAAGCAACATGGAATAGCCATTGATAGTAATGGCGGATGGGATCTGTCTCTTGCCGCTGGGCAGATGTGGTTGTGTCGTCTCAGGAAAGGGAGAACAGAATTTCTCATCCAACACTGGGACAGAGATCACACACTCATGGGGGGAAAGGCTGAATAGGAACTGAATGAGATTATAGTTATTTCCAAATTGCAGATGGTGTTTTTGTACAGAAATTGATTTCCCAAATGCCAGCCATCAAACACTGAAGTCATCAGTTGACCCCAAGTCTCTCGCAGCTCAGAATTCTGTTTCTTGGACAATGCACAATGCCCTCTTCATGCTTAGAAGAAGGAAAGAGGCACCTCAGGCATTCACAATTTCCTTATGCATTATGCTTCCTTTTGCCCCCAAACCGTCTATCTTTCAAAGGAATTCATTATGTTTTAAAGCGAGTGCTCTTTAAAATGCAGGATGTGTAAACCGAAATTAAGAGTCCGCATGTACCTATAACGCTGCTGCTTGTCACTGGGATTTGTTGAAATACACAATGATAACATTGATATTAATAGAAATGGTTTGAGAAAGATGTGCCATACTGATTACATAGGAAAAAGAAATATTATAAAGCATAATGCATCAAAGCTCCCCCCCCCTTACAAAATATATGCATGGTGGACAATCCACATTCATTTCAAGAACACACATTTGTGCACATCAGAGGCCAGATTTTTCCAAAGATATCTGACTCCCACACAGGCAAGAAATTCAAAGTTAAGTGACAGATTGATGGGTTCTCTGATGTACTCAATGTCTCACCTCTGGCTTGGTTCCTCCAATGTATTAGATGGGTCAGATAAATGGAAGATCAACTCTTTTGTAAATCTGTCTAGATTTGACCTCCCTTTCCCTCTGTGTCTGAATATTTTGATGAAAAGTTTGCCCCCAAGTGAACAAATTCATTAACTATGCTTTTAGAAGGCAAAGGCGCCAGTTGCCCAACTACCCTTTTATTCTCTTAACCCCTCAGTTGCCCAAAGCTGCCAACACCAGAGGTGACAACTGAGAGTAAGTTTTGCAATTATCTTCCTTTCTCGAATGGGAGGGGCATATTTGCCACAGCATCTTCTCCCACAGGAGTAATATGGCCAGCCACATGGGGATGCTTTGCCCTGCAGAGGAGATGTGGGGATGAGGCTCTTTAGGTCTGCTCCAGTCCACACTCTCCCCTCTTCTTACTGAGACACCCACCCTCCTATCCTTTTGCAGTGTGGGCTATACTAGATGCCTTCTTTGAGGGGACTGAGGAAGAATTTTGTTCCTCTTAAAATGCAGGGGCAGCAGAGGACTAGTCCTGGACGGACTCCACCACAATCTGCCGAGACAGGGATGTGCTGTATGACTACATGTATCTCCTTCATGAAGTCCAACTGTTTCAAGGAGTGGCTGACTGTGTGCCAGTTCTTATGTTACCAGCAACTACCTGGTGTAGTTTATGCAAACCATAGATGACTATGATTTTTTTAAATTTATATATTGCTTAATTGCCAGGGGGCAACTGTCCCTAGACTGTACCACTTTGGGTGGCAGGTGGGGGACAAAATATTCTCTCTCTGTCTCCCTGTCTCTGCCTGCCTGCCTATCTATCTATCTATCTATCTATCTATCTATATGTCTGCTTGTCTGTCTCTCTCTCACATATCGGGTTCTACCATGAGTAAGAGCACGTGTTGCGATCGGGACCTGGCAAGACACATCCCTTCCTATGGAGGTGGGGCTGGTAGCCGGCCTTAGCAGCTATAGGGCAGAGAGGAGTTACTGGGCAAAAGTAAATGTTGCAACTTGTGATGGACAGCTTAGCGTCCTATATATTCCTCTGCACGCAGGGTGATCCTTCTCTTGGCTTTGGCTCCTGATCTCCCATCCCGCCCCCTTCTTTTCCTTAGACCTCTGCGCTTGACCTTGCAACTGCCTGTCATGGGGTCATCTGCTTTGGGGCAGAGGCCCAGTAGGAATTTTTCCATCTGGCTGATTAGCTGTTGCCATTTGGTTTTGCCTACTGCAGTAGCAACTTGTCACAACTTGTAAGGTTGGCGGTTAGGCATTGGTTCCTGTGTGGATTGCTGGATTGGGCAGTACCCATCCAGAATCATGATGATACTGGGAATTCCATTAAAGGAATCCGGCAACTCTTATGCTTTGTCCAAGCCCTGGTAGGGGTTAGGGCCGTGGCCAAGTCCCCGGGACCATGGGGAGAGGGAAGCGTTGTTTCCCCCCGCTCCTTAACTCTCCTCAGCGGCATTCTCCCAATCGCTGGCTCTAGGCCAGCCTCTGTCCCGGTAGGACAGCTAGTCTGAACCAATGCCTACACAACCACTCACTGAATTTGTATTTAAATAAAGTTGTGGCCTAAATTATTGCCAAAAACCCAAACAAAAATTATGTCTCCTGTGTCAAGTCATTGGGAGTGGGGGTGGCTTGAGGTCCTTGATACGCAAATAAGCTTCCCCACAGCTAGAAAGCTAGACATCAGGACAAAGAGTTATAGTCTAGCCATTTCCTAAGATATATAAGTTTTGTGTATGCGGGGAATTACTTTCATGGGGAAGGATTTGGCCAGATGAGGCTGCAGTTGCAGTCAGAATCGGGTACAGCTTGGGAAGAGTTTTACTCTCTCGTCTACTGTTTATGTGAATTGAACTAGGCCTGAATGTCACTTCTGTGAATCCATCTTGCTGCAGATGAACAGCGTGATTAAGAAGCAAAGCACAGGTATATTTATGCATTCAGCATTTGACTGAAGACATAAACCTCAGTCAGCAGGCCTAGGTCTCACGGAAGGCCACAAGCGCTGTTAAACAGTGTTAACCCTGGCTTCGATCATTCCTGATGAATTGTCCACTGCACAAAGAAAATGTCATAGGCACTGACACATGCGCTTGCACTTAGAGGTGTTGCTGATATTTTTGCTGTTCATTTAGTAAGCTGTTTACTAAGCTCTGACAAGAAGCAGACACTTTTTATTTTTATTACAGGAGAGAGAGAGAAAGAGAGAGAGAGAGAAAGAGCGTATGCGTGCAAATAATCACACTTTCCAGTCAGTGTTTCAAGACCTCAGCCCAGGCTTGTTCCAAGGGTGACCTCTAAAAACAACATAGACAGATTCTCACAGATAAAGTTACTATGCTGAGCGCATATCAGAGCTCTCTTTTTGAAAGAGAATGTGGGACATCTTCAGACACAGGAGAGATAAAACTGGATTGGGAGTAAGAGCAATGCTAATAACAGCTACTCACTTAAAGAAGTGAAGACAATTTCTTCTTGTAATCTCTCTTACCGTAATTCCCTATCATGAAAACTAACTATATAAAGCAGGTGTGTGGAATCTTGTGGACCTCCAGATCTTGCTGGGCTACAACTCTCCATCAGGCAAGCCAGTGTGCCAATAGATCCAATAACATTGCAATGCCGCGACATTTGGAAGACCATAGGTCCCCTAAATATAATGGGACACACTGGCTTTTTGGGGGGGAGATCCACATAATCTAACTGACCTGTTCATCTTCCACGTGAAATCTAGTACAATATTTTCCACAGGTTTGAATACAGGCAACAATTGATTTATCCCTGTTTGATATGTACGTTGCTGCGCGCGCACACATTGAGGTAACCTGGAAGTGGCCAGAAAAGGGGCAGAACAGGCTTGCTATTAGTGCTGACAGCATTAAAAACTGTGATGTATGTCATGAAGTAATTCGTGTGACTGCTTTCTGGATCTAGTAGCCTACTGTCTTGCCGCAACTCTTGGGACAGATCAGTCTATTACTTTGTTGTTGTTCAGTCGTTCAGTCGTGTCCGACTCTTCGTGACCCCATGGACCAGAGCACGCCAGGCACGCCTATCCTCCACTGCCTCTCGCAGTTTGGCCAAACTCATGTTAGTAGCTTCGAGAACACTACTAGTCTATTACTAGCCCATATTAATTTGTGATTATGTTCATAAATACATGCAGTTGAATGTATTTTCTCACAAAGTATGCATTTCTAAAAACCTTTCATCATAAAATATGCATTTCCGCTGCATTCTGGTGTTTATTTTGTTTAGCATTGCAAAATTCAGAGAAGTGTGAAAACAAGTGGTGGATCACATCCTGATCTGCATACTAGTCCTCAAGCAGCATTGGCTGATGGGTGGAATTCTTATTTTATGCATGTTATGCAGCAATAAAGTCTTGAATATGAGGGACCTGCTTCACACCTGCTCCCTAGAAAAATAAACACACTCGGAACTGAAAAATACAGTTGTCACCAAGTTTTGGGTGGGCAAGGTCCTTCAGCTCAGTCATCCCAACAATTCTAAAGGCAGCGAGACTGTCAACACTTCCATGTAATTTTGCACACCCCTCGCTCACCACCAGATTTTGCATGATGGGAGGTCATAAGCAAATGTGTGGGTTAGATGAGGGAAAACATCGGAGGAGCTTTGAGGCAAATGAAAAGACTTTTGGTAATAATGTAAAATGAGATTCTATCCATGTGCAGTTAACTTTAAAACCGATCCATCTGCTTTACGGGCCTGTGTCCAAAAGGCTGCTCAGCGAGGGAGAACCGTTTTGTTGAATGGCTAAGCACTTGCACAAAAGGGATATGCTTTTAGTTTATTTATTTTTTCTAAATGCTGGACCTTAATCATGAATCTATGCACCGTCTTCCAAAGGATGGTTTTTAAGGGCCTAGGGCAATGATGAGGAGCTGGATTGAGGTTGCACACCTGTTGATCACCTGACATTATATGACACAGCTGCAAAGGAAGAATGGCACTCTTAAGTGTTCCTAGTCTTCCTTTCTTCTTTTGCAGCCACAGTGTGAATTCCTTTCTGGCTTGAATTTCGTGCTTTTTGAATTCACCTTTCCCTACAAATGCTCCACTTGGTGTGTGTGCCTGTCTAGAAACAGTCAAATTTATTAGCTCTGTTGCTCGGCCTTAGGAAATGTAACTCCACAATGACTCCATTTCCCATTTTGCTGGGCAACTGGGTTTCTCCTTAATTACATTTAACAGAAATAAATAAAAAGCAAACACACTTTGCAGCAAAGGAGACGATTAAGGTTCTCTCCATTATTTCCTTCTTAGGAATATGAGCTACAATTATTCCCAGGAGGCAACAGTTTATATTTCAAAAACCAGGATTTGGCACAGAGTTTCTTCAAAAGCCAGTCAGCCACCCAACCCTCCCCGTTTCAGACCATACATGATTTATTAAACCAGTAATAAGGAATTAAGGAATTTTGTTTCTTAATTGTATTCAAACGGATCAGTCATAGAGCTTGTGATACAACATGGAATCCACTAAATTTTGAATCCAGGTAACAGAAGGATCTTTGATACTTCAGGAGATCTTAATAGTTGTTATATTAGTTCTTGTGATTTAGGATAGGTTGAATTCTAGGGATCTTTAAAGCTGTTGAAGAACATAAAAAACGAGCTATGGGGAAAGAGCCCACATGATTTTTTCTTGGTTCTTTCCATCAACATGACCTGGACTTCCAATTTCATCACAGTGTAATGCCACAATCTTTGCTGTTTACACAGGTACCTTAAAGTGGCTCATTATTTATAGGCTGGGCAAGAAAAGTATTTCCCTTGGACAGGAAACGGAGCTCCTCTTTAGAGGGAAAAGTGTTTAACGAATCCAAGGTGTGCAGGAAAAGAGAAAAACTGGAGCTCATCTGACCTACTCTGCTTATTAGTTATTTGAAGAGAGAAATGGGTGCTTCTTCATCTTAATTTAATGAAGAGCAAAAAGTAAAATAAATACCCAAGTGGCTATTGCTGAACAGCTTAAAGAAAGGGATTCAATTTTTAAAACATATTTTTCAAATGATGTGCAATTTTAAGGAATTCCAATTTCTCCTGCTAACTTTATTTCTCCCTTATCTGATTTTTCACTGCCATCTGGTTCCATGTGCCGAAGAGAGAACCGTAAGTGAAAACCCGAGCTAATTTTTATGTCAGCTTAACAAATTAAAACTTGCACTCCATGGATAGCAATCATTAAAAGGAATCTATCATAAGAAATTGATCTGAAATGAGTTTTCTTTGTCAATGTTTTGATGTGAGATGGTAATTAGGGATGTTTGAAGAGAGATAAGTGTTACTCTGGAATGAGGTATGCTGTATTGATTTAGCAACATATTTAACCCATTCAAAGTCTCTTTTAAAAAACATTTTAAAACAAATTTCTCCCATATATCATGCAACACATTATCTTTTCTGAAATATGTATATAACCAGGATTGTAAAAAGGGCATCTATCATCATCATCAATATGGTGCTATGATGATAACAGTATGAGTTACAATTTGCAGAGAACCCAAAAATTGTAAATAAAAGTCAATGCACCTGATTATAGTAATGCATGGACTGTAGTGTAGAAGGAGATTTTGTGTATTGGAGATGGTAGTGAGGAAGACTTTGGTAGTGACAAGCTGGATTCTCATCATGTTGCCAAGAGGGGAGGAGCATGTGAAAAAAAAGAAGAGCCTAGCTAGGTCAGGGAAATGGTCCATCTTTTCTAGAATCCTGTTTCCTACAGTGACCAACCAGAAGTCTGAGAGAAACATGCAAGCAGCCCAGGAAGACAACACTTGCTGCTTGGAGAAGTTGCCACCGAATGGGCTGCTCAATCCTTGGAGACAGAGGGGTGAGAGGAGGTTCCGGAAGCCGAGGACAGAATGAGTAAAAGGGTCCGAAAAAGTGGGCTGGAGTGGACAGGTTTAGGAAAGGAGGGCTGGAGCAGAGACGGTAAGAGGAAAATAGCCAATGATAGGCTGGCCACTGTGCTCTATTTTACAGAGGACTTTTACCAGTGTGGCATAATGGCTGCAGTGTTTGATGGAGAGCCTTGGGTTCAGGTATGGGATAATTGCAATACACTGATGTTACAAAAAATGTGTGCTTCAAAGCTGTGCTAGTATGCATGGTAGGAAACACAATGCAGATATAAACCCAAAGACATTGGTCTTGTATTTATGGGCAATGCTTTCTTTTGGGGGGTGGGGGGTAATCAAGGGTACACACTACTGGCACTTTTTTTTCTAGAAGAAAAGCACTGTTTATGGGTCTAGAACTGCCCTACATTCAACCTTTCTAAGAGTGACTGAGAAGCTGGTATAATACAGTCAGTATAAATGAAATGATTTATATCTTTTTTATAACAACCTTCCTGCAGGGCATGTACTCCCCCCTTTTAATCTTCACAACAACCTTGTGTGGCCAGGAGGGCTGAGCAAGGATCTGAAACCCAGTTTCTGCAGTCTAAGCTCAGCTCTCTATTCAGCACACCAACTTTCTTGACTTGTACAGATGTGATCAAGAAAGTAATAAAATAAGATAAGATAAAAAATACACCAATGTAGAGAAACCTAACTGTAAAAATCTACCTTCTCTATTCAGACCTTCCTGTACTCTTTTTTGGGGGGAGGGGAGGAACAGGCTTATACAAAGATAAGGCTGCCTGCATTTTATCCCTTAAAAATGGGAACTTGAAGAAGAAAGCACCCATAGTGCATATGGAAAAGTGATTCAGATAAGCTTTGAACATGCTACTTGACTATGAGAGGAATCTCAAGTTATCCTTTATAAATCTGTGTACCGTCAATAGAGATGCTGGTTTATTTTGCAGCTGTCTCAAGAATCAGAAGACAGTTTCTCATCCCTTGTAGTAATACAGTAAAAATAAGTTGCAATTGATGTTCTAATGCTTCATGTGTAATTTATTCATTCCACACTTCTGTTGTTAAATCATTTAAGAATTAATGAAAACATTGTAAAATGAATGTCATTTTAGCTAGATCATTACTGAGTTTCCAAAAATAAGAGAGGAAAGAAAAAGTGGTGTGCTAGGGATGAGAGGGTTTTTTGTTGTCGTTCTTAGGCTCCCATTTTCTTACCTCATTCTCCTGTCATCTTTATCCCTTTATTTGCTCCCTTCCCCCTCCCTTTTACAGCAAAACATGTGAAAAGCATCTACTGCTGTTCCATTACAGTCAATGAATGGACATAGGCAGAGGGTTAAAAATACATCCACATATATAAATGCTTTACTTTATGTTTGAAGGATTCAGTGATGTCTCAATTTAGCATTTTCATTGAAAGCAAGCAACAGAGCTCTCAACACATCATGTGCATAGAGTTCAAAAGCTGAAAGCTGAAATGACAGAGCTCTCTGCACTCCATGCCCAAAGGCTTGCCTAGGAATTGCAAAGCAACCTCACAGTGGCCTCCAGAACTTTGTTATAGAGACAAAGCCTGTATAGTTTATCCTTATATCAATTAGGCTTACTCCCAGGGTAGATGGATATGGGATTGCAACCTTAGACTGCAATCATAAGTTCAGTTACTAGCGAGTGAGAAAAAGGACTTACTTCCGAGTAACCATGCATAGACTTGCACTGACAAACAAGGGCTGCATTTCGACTTAACAATACATTATGGTTTATCATTACTAGAACAACCCTCTAATCCAGAATTCCACATTGCACCCTCTTACCCATGTGAGGAAAAGATTTTAAAAAATCACTTCCAGATACAATAAACCACAGCTTAGCATTCAAACTGTGGTTAGTCACAGCTATGTTTAGTTGAAACAACCAACCAACCAACCAACCAACCAAACAAACAAACAAACAAACGATAAGCCATGGTTTGTGGCTCTGGTTTGTTTCAATTAATCCATAGTTAAGATTAACTACAGTTAGGTTCAGGTGC
The DNA here is from genome assembly GCF_009819535.1 of Lacerta agilis. Classification (NCBI taxonomy): domain Eukaryota; kingdom Metazoa; phylum Chordata; class Lepidosauria; order Squamata; family Lacertidae; genus Lacerta; species Lacerta agilis. The sequence goes on along the minus strand of NC_046315.1, from coordinate 94,991,111 downwards.
ATTGCTAAACAATGGTTATCTGAACTCAGAAGCAAAAGCTTCCAATCTCCTCATGCTGAGAAGACTTGTGCCTATAATAATAAACCCATGTTTATTGTTATGTATGGACCAAGACAATGTTTGAAGGACCATCCTTGCAAGCAACAACTGCATCAAAACTAGAATGTCAGGGAGAAGAGATAGGTTAGAATCTTCTCTCTCATATGCTTGTTTAGTATGACAATTCAAATATTTGCTCTCCAGGATACAGCAGTGCAGCCTATCACATGGGGCTACTGATAATGAAACTTGTCTTTTATTTTCTTTTGAACCACAAAGGTGAGGGAAAACCAGTTACAAAGGCAACATTTTTATAAAGCTTTTATTAGAAGTTTTAATAAATGCGCAACAAATAATACCAAACCCATGGCAATTCTTAATACATTCTTCATAAACTTACCCCTTTCTCCAATGAAATCTCCCCGGTATTAGAGTTCAGTCTTATTTTCAGAGAACACACAAAGCTTCAAAAAGAAAACCAACACCTTCAAGCTCGATACTATTGTAAAGATGGATTACCTGATTTGGGAAAAGCAAGCCTGAACAAAGTGAGAAGGATCCGGAACTCTGAGGTAGAAGTGAGTGTTAGTCCAACATTAAGAGAAGTCGACATTTAGAACTGACCTTCAAAAGTTGTGACCCCACCACACCAAATGAAACTGACGTAAATGGGAGCTTTCCACCCATTCCAAATAGCAGGAATGGGGCAGCAGATTCCAACTGGTACTGCAGAGAAGACAAAGGGTTAAAGTAGGGTTCATCTTCATGATCCTGAGTGCCAGTCAACATAGCCAATGGTCAAAGATGATGAGATTGTTGGCCAGCAACCTCAGGGGTGTAGGTGGGTGGATATCAGACAGACAGACAGACAGACAGACAGACAGACAGACAGAGGCTCCCAGTTATTGGATTAAAGCTCCTTTCCTTGCATGACACACCCAATCTGGCTTTCCCAGCTCCGCTTCCCTTTGCTGGCTGTTTTCAAAACAAAGAAAGAAAGAAAGAAAGAAAGAAAGAAAGAAAACAGCTATATAACACCAAATGATGTGACAATCGCGTCTGCCTAGTTTGTCCTTTAATTACAGATTTTTACTAATTTTTGATACATTGTGAGCCTGAAAGCTCTATGAAACCTTGTGGGCAGGGTAGAAAATTCAAAAATAAATATGGCAGGGACACAGGGATTGGGAGGCCATGAGCCGGAGGGTGGGGTGGGGGAACAGTTTTGTACTTGTTTCATTTCTGAGTCAATAAGGTCTGCTTTATTTCACAGCTGCCCCAAGAGCATTGTGCACACTGCAGCACAACAGACAGAAAGTTTGTATTTTAAAAGGCAGGTACTTAAGCCCCTCTAATTAGCAGTTGATAAGAAAACAGCCAGTGGCCAGGCGCTTGCCTAAGAGCTGTGGCAGAACTCGTGCCATTGTGAACTGCAGGGGTCAGATGCAATCACTCATCTGACTTTCCTGTTGCTAATTAAATGAGTCTATCAGCATCTTGAAACATTGTCAAAGTAATTATAACTGGTAAAGCACATATTTAGGAAGCACTCATAGAAAGTGGATTGCCTGAATAATAAATCGTAGCAGGAAAGCCAGCGATTTACACGTGCCTTTATGATAATACCTTTTGAACTCATCTCAGCATCTTATGGGCTAATTTACCATTGGTTTTCTGAAGCTGCATGTATGAGCTAATTTGCACATGCATGCACATCACTTAAGTTCTCATCTCTTTGTGGGGTAAGGTAGAGTTTTGCCCAGTGAGAATCAGAGCAAGAACCTAGGGCTCTGACTAAAACAAATTTCCTTTGAACTTGCTATGCTCAGCAGGGCTGTAACCAGGTATGACAGGACTACCCCTACTTTCCAGCCTAAGGCTCATTTGCAACATCCTTTTTTCTCACTGTGGCTTCTTGAGAAAGACCAGAAGATGGAGATTTGCAGCTGAATACCCTCGCGTGATCTAAGGTTAAACACTCACATGAGGACTACCAGAGAACAACAACAGTTAATTATCAACTCAGCTAGAGCTCAGAAAGAGCTGTTTCTAGCTTAGTATACTCCAATTGAATTTCTTAATGTTAGTGTAGTGAGACTACCTAAAGGGAACATATATAATCTCACCTTTGCCTTATTCTGTATCATTACATATCATTACATGCTTATAATTTGTATTCTGTGTAACCATTCATGCATTAGGATTGTACTTTGTAAGAAATCATTTCTGCGGATTACAGCTGAGTTAGCAGAACAAATATATCTAACTAAGCAAATTGATGTCATGTAGTCCCATTGTCTCAAAGTCACAGGACAGTCTTAAAGCTTAGATCATAGGAACGCCTAATATGGTAAATGTAACTAAAATTAAGAAAAGAGAAGTAATCTTTAAAAGGATGAATGGAAGGGTGATGTCAATGCTTATTGGCTTGATGCTCAATGCAAGATATGAATGTGTAATGTTTGAAGAAATCTATAAAACCTCTGCACACTGTTGATTCGATGTCCAGATTTTTGGAGGTGACTCACTGGACCTTATTGCTCAGCAATAAAATGCTTACTCTCAATTTCTCCTAATCCTGTGTTTGGCAATTATTTTAAGAACTAAGGTTCCCATTCACGTACACCATTAGCAACATACATACAGACATTTTCCATCCCAGTGTCAATTAAGCAATTTTACTTAACAGTGCAGCCAGCCAGTGCTGTAAAGAGAAGCACAGGGGCGTAGCAAGGTAAATTGGTACCCGGGGGCAATTTTTTTTGTCACCCCCCCCCCCCCGAGGCATGGGAAGGTCAGGTGGTACCCAGTGCGGAAAATTTCTTGTCACCCCCCCCATTGATCCCCCCCTGCAAAAATGGTTATACGCTATTTCATATTTTCTTACAAAGGTATAATAAGTAATAATAATAAAAACCTTTTATTTATATCCCACCCTCCCCGGCCAAAGTTGGGCTCAGGGTGGCTAACATCAGATACATAACATTGGTATAAAATCAAACAATAATTAAATTACCTCCTAAAAACATCTCAAAATCAAATTAAAGTCTAATTAGATGGCTTTCCACAGGGTTAGGGTTGGGAACAGTAAGTGTTCTCTGAACTGAAATTTCAGCCTTCAAGACATAGGACAACAGCCAAGTGAACAGCTATTTTGGTGGAGTGGGGTCAATATATTAACCGATATGCATGAAATTTCATATATAGCTATATAATCCCTAGTATAGTAAGATAAGACCTTCGGAGCAGGCATTTTCAAAAAAATTCAATTCCGCCCCCAAAAATGTTCCTTGATAATTTGTCACCCCCTCCATTATGGAACACAGGGCGACCCGCCCCCCCTTGCTACGCCCCTGGAGAAGCGTCTTTGAGTCATTGCTTTGCTCTTCCAAAGGCCTTCACCATTGCCACATGGGCTGCTCCCAGACATGCAAAGCAAGGTCTAATAGCTGAGGAATGTATAATCTATAAAACAACATTAACAAAATAGCAACAAAAAAGTAAACTAAAAACAGTTAAGTTCACACACACATTGTTCACACACACATTGGGAGAAGGCAACTAGGTGGGGCTGCTTGCCATCCATCCAAGACCAGAGAGAAACAAGCACCCCCACCACTGGGGTACCGGGAGGATGGAAACAGCCATGGGGGCTGACTCCCGCAACTTGCTGTCTAAGGTATCTATGCTGCACTGTGTTGTTCTGTCACTCAGCTATGGGTTCTTTCATTGATGTCAAGCCCATCCTTCTCAACACTGAAGCCAACGAGCAGGGAAGTCTTGTGATCTGAAGGCAAGCCTGAAAGGCAGCTATTTCGAATCACGACAAAGGTGTCACTTGAGATGTTTCTTTGCTGCCAGGGATTTTTTATTTTTTATTTTTAGCACCAGCGAATCTCAGTTTGTGGCCTATAATCTGCTTCTCATCTTCTTAATAGGAAACTGACTAAAAACAGTATCACAGTCTGCTGCAGCACGGGGCATTGCAGGGAGTCTAGTTCTGTGTTTGGAATGATTGAGAAAGAAGGTGAAAATAAAGCAGCAAGTATTATAATGCCATTAAATACATCCGTGGTTCATCCTTGCTTGGAATACAAATGTCATTCTGGTCACCCTGTCAGTAAATAATATTAGAAAATCACTCCCTGCCCCCTGCTGCCTCGAGTTGTTGGGTTAAGGGTCTGTCAAGAAGAAGAAGAAGAAGAAGAAGAAGAAGAAGAAGAAGAAGAAGAAGAAGAAGAAGAAGAAGAGTTTGGATTTGATATCCCGCTTTATCACTACCGGAAGGAGTCTCAAAGTGGCTAACATTCTCCTTTCCCTTCCTCCCCCACAACAAACACTCTGTAAGGTGAGTGGGGCTAAGAGACTTCAGAGAAGTGTGACTAACCCAAGGTCACCCAGCAGCTGCATGTGGAGGAGCGGAGGCGCGAACCCGGTTCCCCAGATTACGAGTCTACCACTCTTAACCACTACACCACACTGGTCTTTGTGACCACTAAAAACAGCTGAGCAGGCCAGATCCAACAGCAGGCCTCAGCTTCAGCACCCCAGCTCAGTCATAGATCGTCACCAAATTTGTCATTCCAGAAGTTCATAAATGTTGACCAAATGGCCAACAACAAATTCATTTTCATATGTACATTTTCACAACCCCAAATGTGGCCCTCTATTCTCCCTATTCAGCCTGCAGGAACGCTCCCAAGCTCATGCCTCCTCCTCCCCAAGCCGCCCCCCTCCCTGGTCTCACTAAGTGCCTGGAGTGTGTCCTCAGACCGCGGTGATGGCTCTTCCTTGCCTGGATAAAGGATGGAGAGATGTGGAGGTGGAATCTAAAAACCTCTGGCTTCTGTGTGGCTGTGATGTAGCCTACCATTCAAAGGAATGAGTGGCATCCCGCTTTATCACTACCTGAAGGAGTCTCAAAGCGGCTAACATTCTCCTTTCCTTCCTCCCCCACAACAAACACTCTGTGAGGTGAGTGGGGCTGAGAGACTTCAAAGAAGTGTGACTAGCCCAAGGTCACCCAGCAGCTGCATGTGGAGGAGCGGAGACACGAACCCGGTTCCCCAGATTAGGAGTCTACCGCTGTTAACCACTATACCACACATCCTTTTTATCATAGCTGTCAACTTTCCCTTTTTTTTGCAGGAAATTCCCTTATTCCAGCGCCGTTTCCCATTGCAAAAACTGGGAAAGTTGACAGCTATGGCCGTTTCCCAATGCAAAAAAAAAGAAAAGAAAAAAGGAAGGTTTACAGCTCTGCCTTTTTATACCGGCCAAAAGTGTGCGCTCTTCCCAGTTCTGACTACTGCTGGGAACTCCAGATGTTTCTGGGATTTAGCAGCTAGAAAAATCCTCGGACATTATGTTAGTTGTCCTGGAAAGTGACAGGAAAGTGGATACCCCCCCTCACAGTTTCCCAAACTGCACACTCATTGCTCTTTTTTAAAAGCAGCGTCCCACAAAAAAGAAAATGCAGCTGGAAATTTCAAAACAGAAAAGTCTGTGGTCTCCTGAAAGATATTTCCTATCAACCTAGTAAATATAAACAACGTTTTGGAAAGACCAAATGTTCATAAGTACAGAGGTTCATAACTGAGTGACATAGCCTGCCAAGCCAGAAATGTTAAAACAACAAAAGAATCCCTGTTCCGGAGTTAACAGGTTAATTGCTTCAACACTGCAATTTTGTGATGTATGAAAAAGGTCGGTTTTTTATAAAATACAGACCTTTTCAGGTTGCGATTGCCTGCCCGGAGGCTTGATGGAAAAATATCATTTAGATGATAAAATGAATTGCATGCAAATGACAAGTGAGCTCAGGGTGCATGGAAAACATTCAGCTGACAGTGACCTGTGATCGTAAATTACTGGCACGGTGCATCAGATCCTAGACTTGTAATTTCATCAAGATCAACAAGATGCAATCTTGAAAGCTGTTTGCTTGGTGTGAGGACAAATTGATGCCCTTGTCCTTCCAGGCCTGCTCAGTTTTGATGCTTGCAAGTCTGTCTCTAAGTAGCAGCAGAGGGCCATTGTAAATAATTAAGTAGAAATTTGTTACCCTTTTGTCAAGTGTATTTCTGATGTAGCTCTTCCTTAGCCTCCATTAAGAAATCCCTTGATTAAATTTTAAAGTCTCAAGCCATTTGGAAAGGCTGAGAGCTCAGGACACAAACTACAGTGTGAACGTGTTGGGTGTTCTTTAAAAAAAATAAAACAAAATAAAATACAGGAAAGTCATACCCTCTTTGGGAGTAAAGAGGAAAATAATGTCATGCATTTAGTATGCATTCCCATGATTCCCTTTCAAGACACAATGTTGTAGATTTGATAACTGACCCTGCTTGGAGGTCATTCATTTTCCTAGCTCCTTTTGGTTTTGCAGCTTAGGAAATTTTCTCTTGGAATATATTTACAAATCTTTCCATTGAGAAAAGGGCGGACGGCTGCATATTTAAAGCGCTGCAATTGTATAAGGGGTTGCAGAACATATAGTAAAAGTGTGTGTGGGGGGAGGAGAGACTCCAAACAAATGCTCTCATTTAGAATCTGTGATCCAGTGATAGAAAAAGAGTTCAAAGTGGTGGGTGGGGGGGGGGGGGCGAAGAAAAGTGACTGTAACACTGATGGATACAGTGCCCTTGTCTTGCTTCCTGCATCAAAATGGCATGAATAGTGGTTTTGTTTTTCAGTAATATCCTCCCTAAAAGGCATATAAATTCATAACACAAATGTACGATTATGCAGGGCTTGAGGCAGTTATATAGCTTATATCTCGGAGAAAAGCTATATACTGTAAATTGAACCAGAAATGCAATCTCTTCTCCGGGTGGGTGGAGGCAAAGGGGGTCATAGGCATGACAAGTACGTACATAGCCCTTGAGCCCAGGGGCGAGACTGGGGAGCAACTGGACACATTTAATAGTGACACCAAGTTGTTGCACCAATGCAAATCCATTATTAAGTGCTCCCTTTTGACTCTTTGCCTTGCTTTAATCATCAGTTGCTTAGTAAAGCGGTGACACTGTCTCTGTTTTTCTTCCCTGCTCTGGGAAAGCTTTAAAAATAGAAGAAGGGGAGAGGGAGAGAAAAATCTACCCTCAATACTATGCTGCAATGCATATCAAAAGCACTCGTTCCCATGACTGACAGATTCCCCATCACCCGACTACAATTACACTCCCCAGGAAGAAATTTATGAAAATGAACAACTCCCTGGTTAAATTCTGATTATAGAAATAATGTCTCTCCGGAAGCAGCAGGGATTCTGTATAGAGGTCATTACTTAGACATTGTGTAGCGGAGGGGTGGGGGGCCCTGATGGCAGTGACGAGTGTGGCCAGAGAGAAAGACGGATGGAGCAAGGGATGCCACTCATTCCTTTGAATGGTAGGCTACATCGCAGCCACACGGAAGCCAGAGGTTTTTAGATTCCACCTCCACATCTCTCCATCCTTTATCTAGGCAAGGATCGCGGTCTGAGGCCACACTGAGGTCATCGCGGTCTGAGGCCACACTCCAGGGAGGGGGGCGGCTTGGGGAGGAGGCATGACCTTGGTAGCGTTCCTGAAGGCTGAATAGGGAGAATAGAGGGCCACATTTGGGGTTATGAAAATGTACATGTGAAAATGAATTTGTTGTTGCCCATTTGGTCAACATTTATTAACTTCTGGAATGTGTGGCTTTTGGTTTTAACTGGAAAAGCCTTAAAACCAGTTTAGAAAAAGAATTTATTGGTTTTTCAATACAAAGAACAATATAACACATACACCCACACAACACATCAAACACAAACCCCACCATCAAAACACAACAAAACAAAATACACCAACAATTCTTATTCTTGTTTCACAAAAAAAACTTTTCTTGTTCACGTCACTACTTAGCGACTTCCCCCGTTTTCCTCTCCTTTGGTTCCAGATCAAATTTACTTTGGTAACTTCTCATCACTAAAAATTAAATCATTAGTAAATCTAAACTAAACAAGCTTCTTATAATCTTATTTTTACTCCAAAATAATCTATCACTTCTTATTTTGTATCGGATCTATTCCAAATATTACTCCACAATAATTAATAGTACAACTTTATAACATAACATATTACTTCTTATATCATATCATATCAGACATCTTCTTTCACTTAGACTGCTGCTAATAACACAAAGATTCAAATATCTCTTCTCTAGTTCAAAAGCTTAAAATCTTAACACGCCGACTTCAGGGTACCATAATAAACCATCCTAATTTCTATCCTTAATATATTTCACCCTATCCCTTTTCTGACCATTTTCTTACGCCATCTCGGGACTTCCCCCCAGATGCTCCTCCAACTTACACCTCGACCAATTTCCAGAATGTCCTCTTTTCCTGTAAATCCACATATCCAGGCACAGTCTATTACAGTCTTTGCAGGGAGCATCAGGGTACACCGATCCTCATTTTCCAGCATCTCCGCTTCGAAATTCCATTCATCTTTTGATTGTAAGCGAATAAGTCTTTTCCCCATCATTCCTGGGCCCTCACCCCAGAAATTGGATATAGATTGTCTCCTAATCCTGGGACTCTCACTCCAACAGGACGTTCCATCTCTTCGGAGTTGCAAAAACAATGTATTTTGTACTTCAATAATCCCCTTTAGCTCCCTGTCAAAGGTCTCTTCCAATTTAGCCATGTTCACAATAGTCTGTTCTGTGGGATATAACTGTCTTGCCATATCCTGGTTCAACAAGGTTAATTTCTGGTTCAGCAGTTCCAATTTCAAAATAATAGTCCTTTGTTCATGCGTGAGACCAGAGTCCGAAACCAACTTGAAAGCAAAGCCCAACATGGTAGAAATGGGCACAGGGTGTCAGATTACAACATTTGCCATCTTAGTCACAGTGTTTTTCCATTTCTAACGCAGATCTCCGCAGCCATTTTCCCTGGAGTCAGGGCGAAAAGATTACATTCCATCCTTTTACAAAAGAAATATTTCCACCAACTTTGATCCCTTAAAGGGGTCTGACCGATCTTGCCTGTAGAATTTGAAACATTTGTATCCTCCATTGTAACAGCAGTCGCCATCGATACAGTTACTTTCTCTTTCTCCAAAGGGAGTCAAAACGGGCTTCCTTTTCGTCATTTCTCCCGGAGAGCCAAATATCAGGATAAATCCACTGTTAGAGTACTCACGGCCAACGGGCTTCCTCTGTCTTTCTTAACCAGGTGGAACGATATCGCTCACCGCGAGCGGCGGCCGCCGCTTCGCCGGCCCGGTTGGGGCATTCCTCCTCAGCCCAGCTCCGTAGTCCCTTCACCCCCACTCCCCCTTTACAGGGGGAACGAGGGAAGGGTTCGGAGCTATGGTGGGCTCGCCGGAGGGCCCAAGCCACGGGACGCTCGACCCGCGGCTTACCGGAACCCCGCTTAGCGGTAGCGGGGCTCCAACTCCCGGGTCGGCCTGAGTCGCTTCGCTGCCGAAGCGACCCACGACCGCCCGCGATGGCGTCCTCGCCGGAAGTCGCCTTAAAACCAGTTTAGCACTTGGAGTGGTGTCCAGCAATGCTTCCTCTGCGTTCTCCTGCTTCTCCAGTGCTTTTGCAGAGTGTTTCTTCAAACTTCTAACTTCTTCTTCTTCCTGCGCAACGGTATGTGTGCCTTTCGTGCCAGCAATAAATTCCACAACACCTGGGTTGTTTCAAAGCAAGTGTGCTTTATTACAAGCATATAAATTACAGAGCTTTGCCGGAGATTGGGAAGACATCCCCGGCCTCTCCGGTCTTCTCAAAAGTGAAAGTAGGACTGACCAGAAAATAAACGGTGCGTCACATAAATCACAAAGACATCGCATACAGCAGATAACCCGGATGTTGTGACACATCCTCCCTGTGGAAGGAGCGAACTGTTGAGCTTCTTTAACCCTCAAAGCTCCAAACATCACATGGAATGACAAATTTGGTGACGATCTATGACGAAGCTGGGGTGCTGAAGCTGAGGCCTGCTGTTGGATCTGGCCTGCTCAGCTGTTTTTAGTGGTCACAAACCACAAACACCAGTGTGGTGTAGTGGTTAGGAGCGGTAGACTCGTAATCTGGGGAACCGGGTTCGCATCTCCGCTCCTCCACATGCAGCTGCTGGGTGACCTTGGGCTAGTCACACTTCTCTGAAGTCTCTCAGCCCCACTCACCTCACAGAGTGTTTGTTGTGGAGGAGGAAGGGAAAGGAGAATGTTAGCCGCTTTGAGACTCCTTCGGGTAGTGATAAAGCGGGATATCAAATCCAAACTCCCCCCCTCCTCCTTTGCTAGCTTTGGAAAGGCACATCTCCTCCCAGTGTCATGGGCCAGGAATCCTGTGCAGCAGCAGCAGCAGCAGCAGAAGGCAGAGTGACTCTATCTGCTGCTGATCAGCCTTCTTGCTCCTGATGTCAACCTGCTGGCTCCAGCTTTCTCAAGCTGGGTTTTTAGCCTGGCCAGACCTTGCTGCTTCTTGCTTCTTGTGACCTTGAACCCTTGGCTCTCTTGACCCCCGGACCATCTGACTACGTGAACCGAGATACTCCTGACCTTAGGCCTGGACTGAACCTTGCACATGGACTCTGCCTCCAGGAAAGTACTCCCCTTGAGCCTTGGCTGGTTGACTGGCCTCTCCTGCCACTGAGCAATGCCGTGGCTGGGCAGCACTGGACTATGACACCCTGTTGCGTACGTACCACCATTGTTCACAAGTTGTCCTCTTTCTGGAGCACTCCGACCTGCTAGCAACAATGGCATGCAAGAGGGAGAAGAGGTGACTTTCCCAGTGCTGAGACGGAGGAGGAAATTGCTCTCTATTTACAGATAGCTTTCACAGCCTTGCTAATGAGCAAATTTATTATTATGACTTCCACATCAGTTTTTGGTAACTCTGAACAGTTCAACTCTGAACAGTTCAACTTTACAGCAGCACCTGTATTTATACAAATAAATAATTTCAAAAGGAATTATTGTGAAAAAAAGAAATTTGGGGGCAAATTTTGTCCTCACTCAGGGTGCCATATTACCAAAGCTTGCTGATCAGAAGGTCGGCGGTTCTAATCCCCGCGACGGGGTGAGCTCCCGTTGCTTGGTCCCTGCTCCTGCCAACCTAGCAGTTCGAAAGCACGTCAAACTGCAAGTAGATAAATAGGTACCGCTCCGGCAGGAAGGTAAATGGCATTTACGTGTGCTGTTCTGGTTCGTCAGAAGCGGCTTTGTTATGTTGGCTACATGATCCGGAAGTTGTATGCCGGCTCCCTCGGCCATTAACGCGAGATGAGCGCCGCAACCCCAGAGTCGGACACGACTGGACCTAATGGTCTGGGGTCCGTTTACCACAGGGTCATGGAGCTGATGTCAAATCCTGTGTCCCATTTCCCCGCAAAAGGCAGGCCACCCTTGAGACTGTGTTCACACCTTCCTGTGCTGCCTGTTATGGAGATTAAGGATGGCATAGCAATGTTTTTTGACAATGCAGCTGTAGCTGACTTTATATAATGGAGAGCTACTTGCTCAAAACAACAAATGTGCCCTGTTCTTAATTCTGCATTTCTGTCCTCAGTTAAAGTAATTTATATTGTCATGTTTTATGAACAATACACATTTCCCAGAAGAACCTTAAGTGATTTTGTTGATCTGATTTGCTTGCATTAATTTTTAATACGACAGAATTTCAAGTTGCTTGGCATAGAATATGCTATCAGATACCCACAAAAATAAGCAAAACATTGAGTCACAGAAGTGAAATCCTAACCATGTTTGGTGGCCACTAAAAAAACCACACTATTCTCAGATGACTGCTGTATAGAGCTAGTTCCAGATTTCAAAGAAAACCACTTTATGCTTACCAACACATCTCTCTACAGTGCTCATCCTTCCTAGCACACCGTAATTCATATTTTTGTATGATAATCCTGGATAACAAGGCCTGTGTTATCATAAGCTGTAACTAGACTTGTAACCTTTCAATCAATAGATTAATGAAATGGAACCTAAGTTGATTAGTCAGTGGAGGCTAATTTTAGCTGGTGGGATCCAATTTATAATTGTTTGATTTATAATATATATATGTTGACCTTTCCAAAAGGCATCTGAGGAAAGAGTTGTTCTTTGGTCTGATGTAGCAAGGCTCTTCTGTTTCTTTGTTTTATATCCAATATTGTGGTTTTCCATCCAAAAGAAAGTTGCAGAGACTTATCCACGCTTACTTTTTGTTCCGCTGTTTTCAAGCAGAGGTCTGCACTTTAACGCTCTGTGTCTGAGTGTGCTCCCTCAAGCTTTGTCTGCAAAAACCAACTCTTTAAAAAATCCGAATCGGAGGGGTCAGTCACCCACACTTCGATCTGCCCTGCTGCTTTCCCCTGGGAAAACCCACGGTTTAGCGCTGAATTGGAACAAACAGCAATTGGGTTTTCTGCAGACTGCTGTTTGTTCTGATTTAGTGCTAAAGAGCAGGCTTTCTGGCTGAAAACATTGAGGCAAAGGCAATTAGGACCCATGCCTAGAAAGCATGGGACAAGCAGAAAACCCATTGGACCCATGATTTCTAGGCACAGGACAAGCAGAAGTGTGGAAGAGCTTGGAGCAAATGTCCATTTGGGTTTCAATGGGTTGATGTTTGCTCTGATTGAACTTTAAAGAACAGGTTTTCATGGGGAAAGCTCCAGAAGGAAACAAGTGCTTTTGGGCCTGTGCCTGAAAAGCGTGGAGGAAAGGTAAGTGTGGATAAGCCCAAAGATCATGTGCTGGGTTTGCCATGCCTATCCCAGAAGGGGATACGTCTCTCTGCTATTATACATTGCATTTTTGGTGGGTGTGTCCACCAAACTGTTTGACACATTTCCTGAAAATTTCTCTTCTGCAGAACATTCTGCTACAGGATCAATGCTTTTTTCAAGACCCAGCTAAAATGCAGACGAGTGGGGCCTGCCCAACACATTCCAGCATCTGATGCTATGCTATGCTGGGGGTGGCAGGATATATTTCTTGATATGATAGCAATCCCCCCCCCACACACAACAGCCATAGAATCAACATGATGCTATTTATAGGTAGCACACAAATGCTTATGCATGTTTTGTTTTGCATTGAAGCATTCCCTTTTTTGGATGATAAAACCTTTCATCAAATCAGAGGGTGAGGGAAACTGATATTTTAAGGCTGTTTTTGGTTTGTGATTTCCCCACCCCCACCCCCGCCTTCACAATGCGAAATCTTGATGACAAGCCCAAGCTTTCTGGTCTTCAGATTATGAGTTTTCACCAAAAGCCTTTGGCCTCATTCTGAGCCAAGCTGCTTCATATTTCTGGTGAGGGCATGCATGATTGAATGCTCTTCAATACAAACAAACAAACCGACCTGTTGACACCGAAAAAATAGCTGATTGGGGAAAAGGCTGAGCTTTCTACTGACATCTTAATTTTCTGCGTGCTGCAAATGTTTTCTGTTATGGGTTTGTAGAGTGTCGGAATACACTTCGTGGATTTTTTATAATCCGCGGTTATTTGGTTAATTCAATGATTATTTGGGTACTATTTTGTGTCTCCTTACGCTTGAAAGCGAAAGTGAAAGTAAGACTCAGTAGGCATGTTGCCACTGAGATCATTCCGCCTAAAAAGTTTAGTTCCAGAGGTTTTCAAAGTTATCAATGGTCGTTTATTCTGCTTCCCGCCTTTTTGGGGGGCAGCAACAGCGTTCCTATTGGTAAAAATATTGGTTGTGATGTCACACTTGGTTATCAATAAAAGGCTGAGGCTCCCCGCTTTAGGCACTTCTATTTTAGTTTAACCTTAGTTCAGTTCAGTTTAGTTTAAGGGTTTTTGGGGCTAGGGTTGGCTGGGTTGGACGGGTTGGAAGCGTGTGCAGGCGGTAGTTAGGGTTTAGCTTGCGGAAGATCTGGCGGTAAAGGTTAGATAGCCCTTAGACCTAGCATAGGTTAGATTGCGGAAGATTTGGCGGTATAGATCTAGTTAGCCTAGCATTGCGGAAGATTTGGCGGTGCAGGGACTGAGAGTTTAGGGAAGAAGATTAGAATAGTGGTAGGTAAAAGTCAGTCTAAGAGCCTATGCGGGTCAGCCAAAGCCATAAAAGAAACATCGGTGTCTGTCTTTATTGGGGAAAAGGTTTAGTTTTTTAATTTCAAAAACGTCAGGGGTCCTTCTCAATGCTTTAACTTTGCCCTTGGTTTATTAGCTTTGCTTTAGTAACAGTACAGGAGGTCACAAGTTCTTTTAAGACTAGGTTCGAGGCATCCATTCATTTTCGAGGCATCTATCCACTTTCGAGGCATCCTTTCACCTTCGAGGCATTCCGAACGACTCACGCACCTTCAGAACTCACGCTCCTTCAGATATTGAGGCTTGGCCGGCGCCCGTGTCAATACGCATGCGGAACGCTGGCCGCAAATCCCCAGCAACTGGTATCTCGTGCGTGGGTGGCCTAGACCCATGCACGGGAAGCTCCAGCACCGAATCCCAGCAGTAGAGGGCAAGGATCCCCTAAAATTATTGCAGGGGCGGGAATAAACCAAGCCAAGACAGCTTCCTCAGGAGATTGGCAGAGAGAAGGACCAAACAGGTGGTGGCAGAGTCAGTACCATGACAAAAGGTGGGACATTCAACATGAGACAAGAAGTGGAGTCTCTCATCAAGTTAGCAAAAGGCAACAAAGACACTATAGCAGGGGTGCCCAAACTTATTTCAAAGAGGGGCCAGATTTGATGAAGTGAACATGCGTGAGGGCCGACCAAAGTTGTTGAGCTTCTTTTACAATTTTACCCCAGAGTTGTTGTGTTGAGCTTTTTTTAGGTTTGAAGTTGCTGAGCTTTTTCTAGGATTTTACCCCAGGATATATACTGGTACTACCAAGAGGTCCGGGTTAAATCAGCTGGCGGGCCAAATTAGGCTCCCAAAACGGACTTTGGAGATGCCTGCACTATAGCCTTCATTGTGCCTTAATTTTTCAAATGAAACACAAACCCCTGCTTAAGTGCCAAGACCCCTGGAATCTCGCACAGAAGATTGGAGTGGCCTGTAACAATATGGTGAAGCATCGGATCATCTGAACTATCTCCTGCCGTACCCATTCCTCCAGATACAGGTTTACATTTCAGCAGTGTACCTCGAGTTACAAACACCTCAGGTTACAAACACTTCAGGTTACAAACTCTGCTAATCTGGAAGAGTTACCTCGAGTTGAGAACTTTGCCCCAGGAGGAGAACCGAAATCGTGTGCCGGCGGCACAGCGGCAGCAAGAGGCCCCATTAGCAAAAGCACGCCTCTAGTTAAGAACAGTTTCAGGTTAAGAACGGACCTCCGGAACGAATTAAGTTCGTAACTAGAAGTACCACTGTACTCTCATTTTCCTACTGATATTGAAATGCTGCCCCTCAATGAGGCCAAACTTAGATTCACAAAATGTTTAGGGGTATGTCTACCCCTGCATCCCCCCCAGAAAAAAAGCACTGCATTTCAGTGAGAACAAGGCCTTTGTTCCAAAACGGGACAACTATCTGGATGTCTCCTTTGAGAGCTCATTCAGGATGGCACAGCTTTCAGGATGGGCAGTTCCCTCAGGTCTGCTCCTTCATAATTTGCTCAGCCCAGGGAAGGAAAAGAAGTGCACCACAAATTGCTGAGAAACTGAGGCATTTTCCTCCCCTGTCCTGTTAAATATATACTTGAGCTTACTGGGTGGTTTCAGCCTAGCCTTTACACAAAGGAGCAGCATCATGAGATGATGGGAGAAGGACGTAAATAGGGTGGTTAAAAACCTGTGTGCATTAGTTGCTTAGCAAAATAGATGCCTAAAAGCACTGCAGAAAAGAACAGCTACACGGAAAAAAGGCAGCCCTTTATGTTCAAAGCGAAGAGTGTCAGGTGTGGACTTGGAGATATGCTCCTCTCCTACTGTTTATGTTCACGTCTGCCTTGCAAAGTGTAGGGGGAGCATCAGTCTTGGCTCCGTTCACTTGTTTTGGCCAAAACCACAAATTCGGTTGGGACAGCTGACCATTGTGCTGGTAATTGTGCTTACCACTGATTGCTGGTTGTTTTTGTTCATGTTATTTGAATTTCTCTCTCCATTTCTCCGCTTTTAGTCATATCAGTCAAGAGGCTCATCTTTTAAATGATACATTCACTGTGTTGAAAACCGTTCATCCTGCCCATCAGGGAGAAAACTGCCCCTTTCAGACTAGCATGTACAGAAGAGAGTTAGCATTTTGCTGCTTGGTTTTTTTTTTTAAATTAACTAAAAGAACACACAGAATTCAGCAGTATTTTCTAGGATTAAATCTGAGAGAGAGCACTGCTTGCAAATGCCAGAATATCAGGCCACCCATCAACGTGGTCATGTGGCTGTTATCCCAAACTCATTTCAACTGTCATTGATTGCAATGAAGCTATGGCAAATTATACCTCTTAATGGCCTGGCAGAGTTTAAACATCCTGTGACTCCATCTCACTGATAAGGAAGCCAAAGTTTTTTGTTTGTTTTTTGGCTTCACATATTCTCTGAGATATTGCAGGCAAAACTTCAAGATTGTCAAGATTATATTTTTTTAAATGAACCAATTTAATTTAACACGAATAACACAATAAACAACAACAATACACAAACCGCTTGGAGCCGTGAGGGGCTATCTTTCTCCATGTTGTCCTGCCTCACCTTTAAGATTGTCCTAACTGCCCCATCATTGACAAGGTCTGTTTGGCAGTGAGCCTGGAGGAGCTTTTCGCTAGTGGCACCATTCCTTTAGAATCTCCTCTCTTCTGAATTAAGGAAGGTGCCAGCATTGATGGCACTTCAGCATCTGCTAAAAACAAAAGCATTCCCTTAGGGTTTTGCTGCACAGTTTCCAGTTGACTGTGGAAACTTACTGTGTGTTTTGAGGCCTAGTGTTGGCTGCTATTTTGCTCATTCTGAAAGCAGTATAATTTTAATGCATTTGTGCATGCTCCCTTTTTATGTTTACATGAAAGGCAGTATAGATATAAGTTTCTATTTATTTATTTTAAATTATAAGAATCAAACATCATAAAAACAATTATAAAAAGGTTTGTCAAATGCAGTTATGCTACAAGTCATATAGGCAAAATTAATCTAATAATACATATTCATTGTTGGAAATGCTACTGAGATTTTGGCTATATTTAGATGAAGGCTGCAGAGATATGTCCTGGTTCTCTGGAACTTGAGATACCAGATGTCAAAGAAATCTGCAGGATTTCCAACCTGATCTGATGTGTATTTCCCCCCATGGCAAGAACATACCAGATGCTAGAGAACTGCTAGAATATAATGGAAGGCACTGCATTTATTCCTTAACTTTGTTGCATCCATCTCTGCAACTTCCCACCCCACCTTCACCCCCCCCAATAAGCCAACTCTTTCTATGATATATATTGTCACGTTTCATCTACAAAACAGGAAAGTGGATATTCAAAGTGATCTGCATCCCCAATCCTTCCAATACACGCTACTACGGTCTCCCAGAAGCACAACATTATTGCTCATTCCTGAGAAAGGTGATAAATCGTGTCCTTCCTCAAAGAGGGCACGTGTTGCGGTGAGACCTGGAGACTGACCTCCTGGTTGTGGGTGGGTCTATTGGATAGCCACAACGTCCGATTGGTAGGTCCCTCGTTGCTGGGTGTAATCTGGCCAATGGGGTTGCAGTCTAAACGGATCAAGGGACCTATATACCCATGCACGTGACCCAGAGCTTCCTCTTTCGGTGCGTGCATTCGGAACACCCACCCACCTCTCCCTATTTTTAGGGCTTGTGTGCTTGACCTTGCTATGTCATCATTTGTCGTCTTGGGATGGGCACAGCAGGAATTTCCACCACTTGGCTGATTGGCTGTTGCCATTTGGGTTTCGCCTACCGCGTAGCAAACCGTCACAACTTGTAAGGTTGCGGATAGGTACTGGTTCAGGTGATAGGGATGGGAGAACGCTCTCGCCATCCCTATGTGAAAGGTATTCCGTTAAAGGAATCCAGGGACTCAATGGTTTGGTCAACCCCTGAGAGGGGGTTGTGCCTGTGCCTGAGTCCAGGGGAGCATCTGTGGGGACTGAACAGAGCCTGTTCCCAGGCTTTTCACCTGCCTCAGGTGTTCACCCTTGCAGTGGCGGAGGAACCCTCTCCGGCACCTGGGGCGGCGCAGCCCATACGGACTGTGCATGTGCATCCCACACAGGTGCACTCCTTACAGAATGCCGCACATGCGACGGCCATATGGGCTGCCACTTGCACAGCAACTATACAGGCTACCGCGCGAGCGGCATACCGTACGGACGCGGCAGCCCATACAGATGCCTCTCTAGCGTGCAGCCTCGACAACCGGGGGGAGGCAGGGGCCATCTTGTCACCCCTCCCAGAGTGGAACCCGGGGCAACCTGCCCCCTTCGCCCCTCCCTTCCTACACCCCTGCACCCTTGGCTGACCTATGATAGAGCTCTGGGTCAGCACTACCTGCAAGGGTGTAGGGAGCTAGTCAAACCAGAGCCTATGCAACCACTCACTTTTCTGCAATCAATAAAGTTGTGGCCTGAATTCTGCCAAAAACCAAAACTAAAATTTGAGTCAAATGTGTCTTTATTTAAGGGGGAGATCTCTGGGTATGAACATGCAATAGGTCCCCACTACTCTATATTCTTTCCAGCAAGTTTTCTGTCATACAGGTTTTGGTATCTTTCATTTTAGCAGTTTCTTACATCCTGTAGAGGTCAGAACAAAGACTGCAGGACACTTCTGTTGTCGCAATAGAAAGCCAGTTTATACCAACTGTAACATTCCCACTGGTTCTAGAAAGTTTCTCCTTAGACAAGTCATTCAGACCAATATTGCAAAAAAAGATGCTGCAGCTATAAACTCTACAGCAGGCATAAAGTGTGCTAGAACAGCTAGGATTGTGCTGTCATGCACTGCGGGGATTCTTTGCTGGAGCCTCCCGCGTGCAGGACTAGGTCAACTGCACACGGGATTCCAGTTGCCGGGGATCTGCGGCCAGCGCCTCACATGCGTTCCTGCACGGGCACCGGCCAAGCCTGCGAACGGGACGGTCGATAATTACGGAGCTTAAACTCACACCGCGCCGTTGTCCGCCAGGCTAAATCTGAAGGTGTGTGAGTAGTCCGACGAAAAGTGCCTCGTAAAAGTACCTGCGAGCACTTGCGACCTCCTAAGTTGTCCCCTTTAGTAATGTACCCAAACAAAAGGTGGCCAAAACTACGGCCAGGCAAAAGCGCCAATAGACTATGAAAAATAAAATCGAGACGAAATAAAGACAGACAATCACTGTTTCTTTTAGATGGCTTTGGCTGACCCGCATAGGCTATTATCTTTCTCTATGCCTAAACTGTACTAGCATTTACCTAGGCTAACCGACCCTGAACCGCCAATTCTTCCGCAAGTTTTAGGCTACCTAAAACTAAAGCTAGCTAAGCCTAAACCGCCAATTCTTCCGCAAGCTAACCTCTCTACCTCCTGCACGCGCTTCCAACCCAACCAACCCGTTCCCCAAAAATCCCAACTATCTACATCTGAATCATCTGAACCCTAACTCTGACTGTCCGCCTAATACGGGGAGCCACAGCCTTTTATTGACAACCAAGTGCAACGTCATGATCGATATTTTTACCAATAGGAACGCTGTTGCTGCCCCCCAAAAAGGCGGGAAGCAGATTAACTGATCATTCACAAATTCAAACCTCTGGAACCAAAAAGTGTAGGCGGAGGGATCTCAGTGGCGAGACGCCTACTGAGCCCTGCTTTCGCTTTCACTTCTACACGGATGAATACATAAAATAGTGCATAATATTAACATTAACTTAATACAAATAATCGCGGGTTCAAAGAAACCCACGGAGTGTATTCCCACAGTGCACTCTTTGGGGAAGTCTTCTTTCCCATTCAGGGCCGGACCAGATGAGCAATGGGAGACAGAAGCTGAGAAGGGCCAAGGCTGGGCTGCCCCAGGATCTGCTGGGTCCTGAGCTAACCCTGCTGCCATCGCCCAATGGCAAAGGGCCCCATATGGGACTCAGTGCTGGACCCACCTGGAAGCTGGTGTAGCAAAGTGGCACGAGCAGCAGGGCTGTGGTTGCAACAATGGGTGCACTGCTTTATTAAGTCTTGTTGATGCTAGTCAGGGGCTTGGGCTGCCCCCTAAAGTTTACTGAATCAAAATATGTGACTGGCTTTCATGCTTCTGCAGGCTCTACTGGCTACATAGCCTGTTAAGATTCGAAATCTTTAAAGTATGCATTACATTGTACTAGGTCTACCAGGCTGTGACACATGGCTTCCTAATGAGAGGGGGGGGGAAGTGCAGAAATCAATATGTGATGCACCAAATTCATAATGTGATTGAGTGCTGAATCAGCTGTAGCCTGGGAACGTGGGGTCTGCCAAAATGAACAGAATGTAGCTGATTTAAACTCTGCTTTTTTCAAGTTATCCATTCTTATCACTGAGTGGATCAAGTGGGATTGTGCCAGGACTCCACTCCAATCACAATAATTAGACTTCCCCACTCTGCACGGTCAATGATATTGGAAATTCTTTGTGGAGCCAAGGAGATTCAAAACAAAGAGAGTTGGATTTGGACCAATGAGAGCAGGGTTCACACCAGCAAAATTCGCAGAAGAGCATGAATAAATCGAGTCTGCACATGCAGCAGAATTGAGGAGGCAGGGACTGTATTGCTTCATACTGCAGGTGGAGGGGATTCCATTTTTAATGCCTCTTTGTAATCACTGAAAGCTAAACTACCACTTCTGTGACAGAAACTTGGCTGGGAGGTATCTTGCCCACTTCTGGCCATCATGTTTCTAGCTGTAGTAACAGGCGAGGTTTGGAAAGCAAGAAAGAAGAAGAAGAAGAAAAAGAAGAAGAAGAAGAAGAAGAGGAGGAGTTTGGATTTGATATCCTGCTTTATCACTACCCGAAGGAGTCTCAAAGCAGCTAACATTCTCCTTTCCCTTCCTCCCCCCACAACAAACACTCTGTGAGGTGAGTGGGGCTGAGAGACTTCAAAGAAGTGTGACTAGCCCAAGGTCACCCAGCAGCTGCATGTGGAGGAGCGGAGGCACGAACCCGGTTCACCAGATTACAAATCTACCACTCATAACCACTACACCACACTGGCTCTCCCAAAGCAGAATGGCAGTGGTTGGTTGAGATTCCATCCCCCTTATCAAGGTGATCTGTTCAGGGGTTTCCCAATTTTGAGTATGTTCATTTAGTGGTGGCCCAGTGAGACAGGACTGGGATTTTGTACCATTCAGCCTGCTGCCCAGCATTCTCCCTGGCTGATCTAGGGCAGATTGTCGCAACAATAATGCTGGTGGCCCCCAGCTTGCTTCCTCTGACAGACCGCAACAACTATGCCAAAGTCCCCTTGGCTGCTGTGGCTCAGAATGTCATGGCCTGCAGCACAACCATGGACCTGTCTCCATTAAACCTTTGCTCCCACATAGCTTTCAGAAGATGCTCTTGTTCTGTTTTGTTGTGGTTGTCGGTGATCTGGAGGAGGGATTGTTTCCTGCGAGGGTTCAGGCTTAGTGGAATTCCTTATTGGAATTCCGACAGGGATAGTGGAACAATTAGGATGGTCTGGAAAGGCTTCCTGCTTTTCCAAGGAGTGGAAGGCAAAGAAATATCTATGAAGACTAACACTGACAGTGGAGGAAGACTCAGGATATGTCAAACCAAACATGATTTAGAGCTCATTTCAGAGCCTACTCCGTAAAAGTGGCAGGAGCAAAGAAATAGCACATCACTGTCATCATTGCATTAGCTTAATATTGCCCAGCCACAGCCGTGTAGCCCTAGTAAGCAAGACTTCAGCATGGTGTTGTTGTCTCTCTCTCTCTCTCTCTCTCTCTCTCTCTCTCTCTCGGGGGGGGGCGCAGAACAGGCTGGATCACCCCTAAGAGGAGGCTCTTGTGGGTGGAGGCTCTTTGGTCTATTGTTAGTGTTGGGCTTTTGGTTTTAACTGGAAAAGCCTCAAAACCAGTTTAGCACTTGGAAATGGTGTCCAGCTACGCTTCTGGTGCGTTCTCCTGCTTCTCCAGTGCTTTTGCAGAGTTTTTCAAACTTCTTACTTCTTCTTGCGCAACGGTATGTGTGCCTTTCGTGCCGGCAAATAAACTCCCACAGCGTCTGGGTTGTTTCAAAGTAAGTACGCTTTATTTACAGACATATACATCATGGAGCTTCTCCTGGAGATTCGGACGACATCTCCGCTCCGGTTCAGTCAAAAGTGAAACAAAGACTGAACAAAAACCGTGCGTCACATCAATCACATAGGCATTCGCATACAGCAGATACCCGGATGCATGACACATGTTCCCTGTGGGAGGGGCGTACTGTTGAGCTTATTTAACTCTGAAAGCTCCAAACCTCACATTTAGTATTTAGCACACAGATATTAGGATGAAATCCACATTCCACAGAGGGATGGACCTCCATTGCACTCCTATTTCTTTATTTTTGAACAGGAAGTATTAATGACTTCCGGCTCAGGGTAAAATCTGGTGAACACTTACTTAGAAGCAAGCTCCAGTCAAATGGATGTGCTTCTACTTAAATTTTGTTGAATATTGCAGTGAATGGATGTGGTATCAAGGATGACTGGAAAATAGTGTGAACAATAAGATGACTTAAGTAATCACCGTCAACAAGTACCCATAACTTTACTATTTGCTCTTAGGTTTGCCTAATTATTTTAATATGCTTGTTTACAAATACCCACAGGAAGGAGAGAATGTGGACTCAGACTGGTACACTAGAAACCCTAGAGAATTGCCTCTGAAATGTCTGTGTATTAATAGACAGGTACATACATTTTCTTTCCTGGAGGAGTAGGTACAAAGGTTAACTGGTACCTGGCTGGGTTTCCCTTCTATTGACAGTTGCTTAGGTAACTGGATATATTTTCCTTAAGGACAGTGGTAATAGACAAATTTATCCTTCCCTGGGAGCCAAGCAAAGGCTCTTTGAGTGTCTGGGAGCTATTAAAGGGCACTTGGACTTGAAAGTTTCATAAGCTCAGTTAGGTGCCTCTTATCCCCTGTGTTTGATCCAATTTGCTTTTCTTTCTGTTCTCGGGGCCAGTTCACATGGTCTGGGGCTTCCTGCATGTTTCCACAGTTTGGGATAGGCAGTCAAATCCTGTGCTTGTTCTCTCAGATGTAAATCCAACTTAAGTCAGTGTGGCCTATTCAAAAGTAAGCGAACATAGGATGCAGCATTGCTTATGTTCAACGAACGCATATCACCATTCAACCCAATTAATTGCAGGACAGTTTGCAGCGACAAGGAAGATCCTGCACAAAAGTACAGCACACTAAACCCCCACCCCACTAAAACCAGCAGATCCAATATGATCTACCCCCTTTCTGGGGGTTCAGGTCAGAGTTGTTGAGCTTTTTTTAGGTTATTTTGGAGGGTGAGCTAAGATGTATCATGGTATGAGCAATGAATGTTGGAAATGTAAACAAGGAGAAGGTACCTTCTATCACATGTGATGGACGTGCCCAAAGGTAAAGGTCTTTACTAAGAAACCAGAGGCCTTTCTGCTGGGCATGACCAACCATGAAATTCCCAACAAAGATAGAACATTTTTTATGTATGCCACAACAGCCGCTAGGATTTTAATTGCTAAAAGATGGAAAACTGAAGAGCTACCAACAGTCGAAGAATGGCAGATGAAGTTGATTGAGTATATGGAACTCGCAGAACTGACCGCGAAACTCCGAGACCAGAGGGAGGAGAAAGTGCAAGAAGATTGGAAGAAATTTAAAGAATATTTGAAATGACGTGAAAAGATAGACATTTGAAATTGAAATCAGAGGATATTTTAGGCGACAGTAATAAAATGTTAGGTTAAAATAGGATATAAGAAGTTAGAAATATTATATATATATATATATATATATATATATATATATATATATATATATATATATATATATAGGGGTGCAGGCCAAAAAAAAATTAATGAGCTATTTTTACTGGAGCCAAAGTTGTTGAGCTTCTCTGGGGGGAGCCAGTGATCTACCATAGATGGCCAGTGATCTACTGGTAGTTCACTATCTACCTGTTGGACATGCCTGTTATAGTAATATAGCAGATAAAAAGTTTAACATACTTAACATGAATGCAGCATTGTGTCATTGGCAGCTTGTGTGTTTCCCCTTTCCTTCATCATTATTGTGTGTGTGTCCCCTGTGCTTTTAGCATCTTCATTGTGCTTCATTGTGAAAGTGAGAGTGCACCCTTCCGATTTTAGGGCCCACCTAGGGCCTGCCTGCATCATATTGGGTAGACGTTGTTGTTGACATTGTTGTTGTTGTTAATATTATTTCATGTTTGACCTGCAGATCAAACTCTGCATCCAACGTTAAGAGTTCCAGGAAAGATGTACCGTGTTTCTCCTAAAATAAGACATAGCCATAAAATAAGCCATAGCAGGATTTCTATGCATTTGCGAAATATAAGCCGTTCACTGAAAATATGCCATACCCCGAAAATAAGCCATAGTGATGCGGCACCTCCCATTAAAACAGCCTGGAGAGGCGTGGCTATGCAGCGTACTGATGCGATGCGGTTAAAATAAGACTTCCCCTGAAAATAAGCCATACTGTGTTCTGTTGAGGGAAAAAAAATATAAGATGGTGTCTTATTTTAGGAGAAACACGGTATAATGGATCACAATGTGACATTGGCTTTGGAGACAGATTGCAAATTCATCACTGTACTAGAGGGAATATGATGATATAGATTCTGACATAGAAGTAATATTTTCATGTGCAGAAATATCCTAGGCCAAAGAGGCGCTTACTAGAATATTAAAAAGAATCCAAAGATTTTAATGAATTGCAGGTAATGAAGAGAGGGAGCTTCGAACAAACCATAGATCAATTGCAGCAAATCAATGAATTTTGTAAAAGGTACAGGACTTGAGTGATCATCACGTTTCAGAGATCACAATACTTTGTTCCCCATATTCAATAGGTAAAGCCCAGAACTTTGAGGTATTTTTGACTATACTATGTTGTAGTTTTTTTAAGAGACAGAAAAGGGCTTTGCCAGCAGTTCTGGCCACAAAAAAGGTGAGGGGAAAATGTGAACTTTATTCGTATAGTATTTTCATATGAATTCTGCTCCTAGGAAAAGTTTGGTTTATGTGTCTGAGAACAGAGGTCCAGAAACATAGCTCACCAGAGGAATACCTCATCCATTACGTTGTGCTCAGCACTATTCAGATTCTACTGGTTGTATGCCAAAACTTTCCCCTTTGTTTTTTTCTGACCATTACCCGTCAGTTAATGAGAAAAGAAACTGCACTTGGAAATTATCAAAAGGGGAGAGAAAATTTCTGTGAAATTATCATTGGTTGGGTGCAGTGGTTTTGTTGGAAATTACCTTACACCTGAGGTGGCAAAATGGTGTTTCGGGGTTTCCTTTCATTCTTCAAATCCTTTCCTCAGTGCTCTGCACTCCGCAAATTTCCCAGGTGCCTGTTTCTCCATTAAATCCCAGTGGAGAGTTATCATGGGGTAACTCTTCTCATGGGCTTTTACTAGTCGGGAAATGGGGGCAGCCAGGGAGTCTGCAGACTGGTAGAGAAATATGTTTATTTGGAAGTACAGGCACACCACCCTGGCCACCTCACAACAAAACACACACCATTGAAATTATTATTATTTTATTTAATAAAATTATCAGTTGCTTTATCTTGCCCAGGGCAAGCCAAAGCAACTTACAACTGAGCAGCAGACAATAAACCTCACATAGGTACATTAAAAGCAAGAGGAAAGAGAAATGCATTAAAAACAAAAACAAAAAAAATCCCACCCACAGGCCACAGAGAGTGAAAGGCCAAGGCTATATAAAAGGGTTATAGAGGAAAGTTTTTGCCTAAAGATTCCACAAATAGGGAGCAACCACAGAAAAGGCCGGTACTCATGTTGCCACCCTCTGGACCTATCTATGATTCTGTGAAATGATGTGATTGCAGGGTCCTGGTTGGTTCATATGGTAAAAGAAACCCCACCATATTCTTAAAACCCCCCACTGAAATTGTTATTGTTTTATATTAAATTTGTATACCACTGCCGTTCATCCAAAGATAGCAGGGCGGTTCACAGCATAAAATACAGGGGAAAAATACAGAAAGTACATAATAACAACAATAAATGCTATAGAACAGGCCAAATTTGACAGGCTTCTTAATCACCTGTTGCAGCAGCGGCAACCTCTCTTTTTTGCCCGCATGGTTTGAAATTAAATTATGTGCTCAAATGTGCAAAGCGCCTTTCAAACACTTGCACAGGTTTTTCCAAAGCCCCCAGGCCCAGTTTTCAATTGATAGTCCCCTGAGCCAGGTCTTTACTTACTCCACACGTGATGTTTTTTATGACATCGGGGACTCGGCTACATTTGTAAAGATAATGCGCTTTATATGCGTTATAACACTGTGACTAACACTGTGACACCAGACGGCGCCGTGGAGTCCGGTTTTTCGCCAACGGTATTGCTCTGTATGAAATTTGCAACGCGTTTATATGAGCTGCTTCTTTGATGTGTCTAGATCCAGCCTAGGTTCAGGGCAGGTGCCCATGGTTTGGCTGAAATGGCCTCACAGATCATTGTTGGAGGTGTGGTGGAAATAATGGTGATCTGGGTGACCTTGGGCTAGTCACACTTCTCTGAAGTCTCTCAGCCCCACTCACCTCACAGAGTGTTTGTTGTGGGGGAGGAAGGGAAAAGGAGAATGTGAGCCGCTTTGAGACTCCTTCGGGTAGTGAAAAGCGGGATATCAAATCCAAACTCTTCTTCTTCATCATCTGTACCACATGTGGTGGACGTGTAGGAAGATCAAAGTATTTTGGGGTCCAATCTATGAAGACTTGAAAAAAGTGTTTGGAATTACCTTTTCCAAAAAAAAAACCAAAAAAAAAAAAAAACAGAGGCATTTCTATTGAGTATATTCGGTAAAGACATTCCAAATAATTTAAGAGAGAGATTTCTGTATGCAGCGGCAGCAGCACGGACCTTGGTGGCAAAGGGGTGGAAAGAAGAAGAAGCCCCGACGTTAACACACTGGCAGAATAAATTACAAGAGTTTGCCAAAATGGCGCAGCTGACAAATAGTTTGAGAGGTAACTCCAAACAAAAATTTATGGAAAAATGGGATAAATATAAGTTGTATGTCCGAAAATATAGTAAGGGTACGCTGTCTATGCCAGCATTTGATTGACTTGGGAGACAGAACAAGTTCAGCAATAGGAGGAAGGGTACACGTTGATATAAGAATGTATTAGGAGCACATTCATTTGTATGAATGTATTAGGAGGACATTCATTTGTATGAATATACAGTTGGGATTGACAGGAAGTCTAAATGGTTGGCTTATTTAAAGATATTGGATAAAATTAGTTTTTTTCCTTATAAGCGTTGTTTTTCTTATTTTTGATGTGTATTATTTTTGGTACAAACATCTAAAAAGTACCATCTCAGGACTATTTAATTGCTCATCTTCCAACATTGTGTATGCAATCAAATGCCAACAGTGCCCTTCAGCTCTCTATATTGGACAAACAGGCCAAACCCTACGCCAAAGGATAAATGGACATAAATCTGATATCACGAATCACAAGACAGAGAAACCAGTAGGAGAACACTTCCATCTCCCAGGACATTCTATAAAAGATCTCAAAGTAGCTGTCTTAATACAAAGAAATTTCAGAAATAGACTGGAAAGAGAAGTGGCTGAATTACAACTAATCACCAAACTTAAAACCACGGAGAAACCTGGTTTGAACAAAGACATTGGATTCTTATCTCATTATACATAACAAAGCTATCTTTAGCCATCTCACCTCTTGCCTTTCCCTGCAAGACTAATTACAGCCGTTAAGAGTCGTCAACAGGTTTTCCACACCTATCAGCTGATCACCCATTCCCACCACCCTTCTGAGCAATACCCCTCCCCACTCCCTCACTATATTTAAGGATCTGGTGACTTCTGTTTCAGTGTATCTGAAGAAGTGTGCATGCACACGAAAGCTCATACCAGGAACAAACTCAGTTGGTCTCTAAGGCAGTGTTTTTCAACCATTTTTGGGCAAAGGCACACTTGTTTCATGAAAAAAATCACGAGGCACACCACCATTAGAAAATGTTAAAAAAATTAACTCTGTGCCTATATTGACTATATATAAAGTAATTATCTTGAATTTTTCAATTTTTCCCACGGCACACCAGGCAACATCTCGCGGCATACTAGTGTGCCGCGGAACAGTAGTTGAAAAACACTGCTCTAAGGTGCTACTAGAAAGAATTTCCGATTTTGTTTTATCTAAAAAGTATTGTATAATAAGAGATGTTGTAACGTGGGGATCGTGATTCAGCAAGTGATTTCAGCTCTGACATAGCAGGCAGGAGACAGCTTCTTCATGTAACACTCTTTATTCAGGCAAACAAGACTGGGGAACTGAGGAGAGGGATGCTACATTTATAGGGACAGAAAGACTGGCTAGACAGGATACATTTTGGAGGGAACAATTTCAAGCAATTACAAAGCTGCCTTTTGGTGGGAACCAATAAGACCGAGGATCCAAATGCAGCAACTTGAATGAACCAATAGTAGCTATTCCTTCTGGAACAGGAAGGCAATTACTTTCCCCTAATGTGAATACAGACAATAGTAATACAGATATTATAACCCTTGAATCAATACACAACAAGAGACATGGTGTAATGTAATATAATTTTGTTTATTATTGTAATATATGGAAATTAATAAAAATTATAAATAAAAAAGAAGAAAAAATGGTCTCACAGATCGAACTGAGTGCCTGACGGTACACGGGTCAGAGGTTCCCCATGCCTGGTCTAGCCCTACTGGTCAGAGTCTGGCATTATTCTCTCCATGCACTGAAGTTTGTGTGGGAGAGAGCACTCTTCCATTGCCTCCTGCTGCCCTATCCATTTTGTCCCCATGTTGGGAGCATGACTGTTGGGGTGAGGAGTACTGAACACACCCAGGTTCTTCTTGCGTTTGGGAACCTTGAGCTATCAAGGTTCTTTATCACAAGGAGAATCTATGCACATTCAGCAAGCTTCCTCTCTACAAGCCCCCAGCAATGTGGGACAGACAGGGATGAAGATGGGGGCAATGCACAGAGTCTCTCCCTACCCCCATCACGCAATCCTAATGGCACGGAGAAAACAACACCTGAATAGCACTTATTCCGTTCAATCAAATATTTAACTGCTTAAACCAGAACTGTAGGATGCCACTTTAAAAAAACGATATTCCTATTCTTGTCTTGTAGGATAAATCGCCAAAAATAAATCCAACAGGAACAATTATGTGTCAAGAACAGTGAATAAACTGACCAAATAGGCAGGTGTTGTTACTGGGTGGTGTTGGTGGGGGGGAAGCTGTTCTACCAAATAAGATGGGAATATAATGTTCTGTGTTTTTTCTCTCTCTCCCTGAAATCTGAGCATTTTGTGGGGCTGGCCCTCAGAGTCCTAGTTTCCAAGGCTACAAATTATAGCCATCTTTTCCTCCCCACAACCATAGAAACAAGACTACAACCAACATAAATTGCCTATAATTTTCTTATTCCCATAATTCACCATTCATGCTCCTGAGGCTGTAGAGGATGAGTAACAAAAATGTGATTTATATACAGTTACACGAAGATGACTCAGACCATGAATGAAATCTGCTTGTTATCATTTCAACTGGAAAACTAAACTAAAAAATCTAGAGATGCAGCACAACTTTCAACCATGCCTGTTACCTAAGCTCAGTAATTAGTAAAGACTTCATATGGTATGATGCATTAAGGAGCTGCAGATTTCTGTTATTACCCTATTTAAAATACCTTGCTATGTGAAAGCTCTCATGGTCAGACTCCAAATACAGTACCTAGACGTTAAAAATTTGAGAATAACCATTGCCTAGAAATACAAGAGAAACACACAATGAGTGGAAAGAAATTATTATCATCATAGGGATGTGATATGTGAAGTCTCCATTTGAAATGCCAGCACAGAATTTACTAAGTAGCCTTAGTTTTGCACTAGTAACTTCTGGACCAAATGGAAGGCAGTTCCATAAAAAGTTCATTACTGTACATAATTGAGTCTAGAGGACCACTGTTGCCAAGCATCACTTTCCAGGAATCAGAGGCACAAGCTTGTGAGGGTAAGGGGGTGGGCAATAATGCACACATGATATCAGGATGTTGGGCACAGATGGACTTGGTGACTGCGTGGCTTCAATGGCCGGCTCCTCCTCCACCACCATCTTCTCTTGGTGCTACCATTGGCGGAAGGCTGCTTTAACCCTTCTTCCCCTCCATGGGAGGAGGAGGAGGAGGAGGAGGAGGAGGAGGAGGAGGAGGAGGAGGAGGAGAAGCCGGCCACTGGGGCCACGCTGTGCTCAGCTCTACGCTTCGCTTCCAGGCTTCCTGGACATTTGGAGGGGTGGCTCCTACCCCCAAAATGTGGGGTGGGCAAAAGGGCTCGACCCCCTGGAGCTAGCACCCCTGCCAGGAATTGTTGTAGCTGGTGTATCCATTGAAGATGACAAAGGGACACCTGAGCTTCTGGTGACAACAATGGGTCAAGGAATACCCTCAAGCGATGAACCTGCTTTTTTCCATAGGGAATGCCACCTGATCCAGAAAAGGGAACTTTCCAATTTTCCAACCGCAAGAGCTATAGGGCCCCAGTCTTTACAGAGTCCAGGCACTGGTCAGCACCTCCCGATACAGATGTTCCTTAAGCATGGCACTGTGTTCCAATTCTCTCATTCCCAGTGGCCTCATAGAGAAGTTGGATAGTGTTGGGGACAAAATAGCCCCCTCTGGCACTTTACAGAAAAGCAATCACCCAGGGCTACTCTCTGGAATTAGCAGAATCACTGTAACCCAATACCACCACTCCCACTGAGAGCCAGTGTGGTGTAGTGGTTAAGAGCAGTAGACTCGTAATACGGGGAACCGGGTTCGCGTCTCCGCTCCTCCACATGCAGCTGCTGGGTGACCTTGGGCTAGTCACACTTCTCTGAAGTCTCTCAACCCCACTCACCTCACAGGGTGTTTGTTGTGGGGGAGGAAGGGAATGTTAGCCGCTTTGAGACTCCTTCGGGTAGTGAAAAGTGGGATATCAAATCCAAACTCTTCTTCTTCTTCTCAGAGCCAAATGCCATCACTAATCACATCAGGTGCTGTGGAAAGATCAGGAGACTCAGCAGGGCCACGCTCCCCCTATCTTAATGCCAGAGTGCGCACTTCACAGTGATTTGCTGAGGGTGTCTCGCTGTTCCAAAGGAAGACCTCAGCAGTATCATGAGTTCTAACATTGGAAAATACTGCAGCGCATTCAGGAATCTTATCAGATTCATTAAGTCTCTAGGAATGGGCCATCTGAATGTGTGCCCCCCAATCATGCAGAGGGGAATTAACATTGAGTCAAAACCTCAAAGGAAACCTCATAGCAACAGGGGTGTTGTAAAGGGGGAGGTTCAGAGGATGACCTGTTCTACGGTATGTGTCAGGCTGATAACAACTTGAGATAGCATCATGGTTGCAAGGAGACCATTAAGTCCCAACTTTGTGCATTGGAGGCGGCCCCAGCATGGACGCTGAAGCAGGGTTTGTTTTTTTAAGGTAGAAGGAAAAATAAATTCTTCCCTGCATATATACTACCTTAAAATGTAGTGTGTTTCTGGGTTTGCGTGGATGTGAATGCACATGTTGAAGGGTACACCTGGAAGAAAAATACAAATGTTTGCATGTGTTATCAGTTGGATTGTAGTATGGGTGTTTTTGTGTTTTGTTATATTTTAGGAAATAACTTTTGATAACTTGTTGATAAATCAGTGCATATCGGCAAGTGACTGGAGATCCTGGTGAAATGTGGAACTTACGTTGAATAAACTGAATACTCGGGTTCTCAGACTTCTGAAGGCATTACAAAATTTGTGTTTAAGGCCATATTATGTGATTCCTAGTGCTCTGCTCAGATCCGTAGACACTCTGCATCCTTACAATAAAGCCTTATTTATTTATTTTTTTGCAGCTGGATCAGTAATAATCTCCCAGAGCCCTCTTCCCTGCAGGACAGAACACACACAGTCTTTGGAAACCTTAGCTTGCATTATTATTTCCCAAAGAGTGTGCCTAAGCAGAAAGAGCTGCATTTTCAATTGTTCTCCTCCTGAGTTACTCGGGCTTTTATGCTCTGTTTTGTCTAAGTCAGCTTATATTTACCACTCCAGGAACAAAAAGCATCCTGTAATCCCCTAAGAAAGGAAAAGCTGTTAATTACCTATTCTCATTTTCAATTAACTGTGGTTCATCTAGGCCAAGGCCAAAGTAATGTTTGTTTCCAGTTCCTGTTAACCACAGCACAGGCACCGCGAATTGTCCTTCTACAGCAATCTCACTTCCTTTTGGACAAGGCCTAAAGAGCCCAGGAAAATGTTATTTAAATGTGGAAAGTAAAGTTTCTAGGGTTGTTTATGTTGGAGTTTGGTATCTATATTGCAGCCGAGTGAAGAAATAATTAGTCTGATAAGGCTGCTTGCTGAAAGAATAAATAAACTTAAGGATTATTACTGTTGGCAAAGAAAGCCATTCTGTGCACAAGCTTATATGTGGCTTTGTTGTGGAAACTGATTTGTGGTTCACTGATGATAAATCAAGATAGTGATACTTAGGATGGGGAGTTGTGCTGCAGTTAAGCTAAAGCGTGTTCTCCTTCATGGAGAGCACGTGTTGCGGTGGGGGCTAACAAGTCGCCCCTCTGCTGCTGGGCGGGTTCGTTTGGATGGCCACTACTGCGATTGGGCTCTGGCTGTCGTTCGGGAGATTCATATGTTGCAACTTGTTGATGGACAGTCCAGAGCCTATAAATGACCCTGCACTCAGCGTCGGAGCCCTCCTGGCTTCGTGCATCGGATCGCCCGCCCTCCCGCCCTGTTATTTAGGCCTCTGCATTGACCTTGCTATGCCTGTCATGGGGTCGTCTGCTTTGGGGTAGGGGCCTGGTAGGAATTTTTCCATTTGGCTGATTGGCTGGTGCCATTTGGTTTTCGCCTACTGCGTAGCAATTAGTCACAACTTGCTAGGTTGGCGGTTAGGCATTGGTTATAAATTGGTTTAGGAGGGGCAGAGTTGGCTGTGGTTGCCCCTCCTATGCTGCGATGGGGCAGGTTGGCTGTGGCTGCCCCTTCAAGGCTGCTGCTGCAAGGGGAATTTCGTTAAAGGAATCCAGGGGCTCACCATGCTTGTCCGTTTCCCCCAGTCGGGGGACAGGGCCCATGCAAGAACCCCTGGGAGCATTTGGGGAGAACGGGCGCACATTCTCTCCCCAAAGCGTTTTCCCCTATACTGACTCCACAGGCGGGTGGATGTCAGTTCTGTCCCCAAAGGGACAGATAGTCTTAACCAATGCCTAAGCAACCACTCACTTAATTTGTATTCAATAAAGTTGTGGCCAAATTAATGCCAAAAACCTAAAACTTATATCTGGTGTGAAGTGTGTTTTACTTGAGGGGTGGTTTGGGGACCTCGACACGCAAGCACTCATCATTGCTAATGGCAAGCAAAGAAATACAGCAATCTAAGGGAACTCACGGTTAATGAACCCAGACACAAGGGGTCACATACTACTATTGTCAGTGACCCCAAGTACTGAAATTGCCAGTTGCTCCCACATAAAAGGCCAGCCATAATGCGGACCCTGAATTAAATATTAAAATGCAAACCTATGTACAGCTCATTATTCACTTTAAAGCAATATACTTTGAAAAGGAAGAAAATAACATGCCACGCAGGACTATGACACAGAGTGCATGAAAAGATCAACCTTTCTACTAATTATGAAATGCAGTGCTATTTAAATGAGGAGCACTTACCTTTCTGTTAACAATGCTTAGTATTCATATAGCGGTTCATAACGTTCAAAGCCCTTCGCATACATTATTTCACAGTACAACCCTTTTCAAGTCTTCTCGGGGGGTAATCCCAACTTAATTCAACGGGACTTACTCCTAAGTAGTAATAAGTCTTAGTAAAACCTGAAAGGCAAGCCACTGTTATTGCCCCCATGCTGTAGATAAAAGGAGAAGGGAATGTTGAGGCTCAGATATAATGACCAAATAATGAGTTCATAGCAGAGGCAAGATTTGAATCTGGGACTTCCTAATTTAGTCAAATGCGGATGTTTTCCCCCCTTCCAGTTGAAAAGAAAACCACAAGCATATATGTAATTGCTTTCAAAACACTATTTACTCCTCTGCCTTCCAGGCCATTTAACTGTTCCAATAAGATTTAAAAGCTGCGAAGGTAACAAATCTACAAAATTAAGAGCCTGCTTTAAACATCCTTTAAGGAAAGGGGACTTTCAGCACAATTTATAATATTCCCATCCCACACAAGCACCATTAAAAGAAAGGCTGTGCACACATTACTGACTTAAAACTTAGCTAGGTCATTCTTTTTATTTCCCATTAGAATCAAAGCTGGTTTGGGGGAAAATTCACCAGGATGCAGCATTTCATAAGGAATGACAGGACGGATGTGGGTTGTGGCTAACCTCTTCCATAACCAGTGGTGAGAGCAAACTGGATTCAGGGTAAGTTATGTACTGGGAGCACTGGGAGTATGTACACCAAGGGTGCCAACTTGAATTAAATATTGGCACATCACAAGGTGTGGCACACATACACCATTTGAATGGCAATGCCCATTAATTTGAGGGCTGTGGCTCCCTCAATCAAATATTTTAGGGGCGGCGGCAAAGGGACTTCATAATGGAAAAAAAATAACTGGGTACTGAACAAAAGGGTATGCTTCCCGCAGAGTTGAAGAATAAACGCAACAGAAAAATTAACTTGACTAAAGCAGGTACCAGAGGAAAAAAAAGGAAGGCTTTCTCAAACTAGATTTTAATTTACATAAACAAAGTAAAAACTCTCCATCAGTTTCTAGCCTTTTTCAGAGACTCTGTTACACTAAATCAATTGTACTTTATCTAAGAACTTTCACTCCCATACTCCCAACCTTCAAACCCCCACCAACTCCCAAGGCTAGGAGCACTAAACGCTTTGCAACAGAGCCTTATATACACAGAGTAATAACGCCCACGCTTCAGCCAATTAAGAACAAAACACCGGCACCTGTAACTTCTTTTTCTTAAACAAACAGTACTGACATCAGAACGGCTTAGGTATAATTTCAAACCCGAACCTTTTATCATATGTGGTGGGAGTGTAAGAAGGTAAGGGCATATTGGGATATGATATATTTTGAACTGAGAAAAATGTTGAAATATACTTTTCTTAAAAAACCTGAAGCCTTTTTACTAGGTATTATAGGTACAGACATTAAAAAACAGGATGTTAAACTTTTCCAATATGCAGTGACAGCAGCTAGGATTTTGCTAGCACAAAGGTGGAAACAAGAAGAAATGCCGACAAAAGAGGATTGGACAGTGAAATTGATGGAATACGCAGAACTGGACAAAATGACGGGAAGAATCCGGGAACAGCGGGACCAGAAATTCATCAAAGACTGGTTAAAGTTTACGAACTATTTGACTAACAATTCGCAGTTGAATACGTTAATAGGACTTCAAGAATCTTTGTAGTTAATGTGTAGAAATATTATTGTGATTATGGTAGTCAGCGTGAGTAAGAGATATATGATAGTATAAGCAATGGTAGATTAAAGAAGTATAATATTAAGATATAAATGCCATGTGGAAGGTCTGAGGGAAGTCACGGCTATGATAGCCAAAACTGATAAATGAATGCGAATGTATATTTTATTTTTTTGTAGTAATTTAGTATAAAATAATAAAAATTCATATTTTTTTTTTAAAAAGGTATAATTTCAAACCCAACACTTTGGGCCCCTAAGAGTTAGCTCCTATAGTGCACGCAACCAAAAGGCCATTGGGCTCTTTGTGAATTATTCCCTTCGTTGCCTCAGTGGCACTTGTGAAGGGTTTCAGAAGTTACATGGCTCCTGCCGACAGGCGAAGTCACCTCCTTATTCCAACAGGCTTTTGGGAACTGACTGATTTTAAAGAAAGGGCTGGTGCTGTGCTGAGAGATCTACATTGGCTCCCAGTACGTTTCCGAGCACAATTTAAAGTGTTGGTGCTGACCTTTAAAGCCCTAAACGGCCTCGATCCTGTATACCTGAAGGAGCGTCTCCACAACCATCGTTCAGCCCGGACACTGAGGGAAAATTTAAAAAAAGCGATTTATATGCATTGTATATGCGATATAACACTGTGCCACCAGATGGTGACGTGGAGTTCCATTTTTCTCTACCAGTTTTCCCTGTTTAAATTTACAATGCTTTAAAGTGAAACACTTCTTTGGTGTGTCTAGATCCAGCCCTTGTCCCATGTGTGTGGGGTTAACAAATGCAGGTCCTCGGAATATATCAGAGGCTGTGAAAATATTGAAGGACAGAAAACAAAGGACAATAGTTGACCAAATACCTCCGGAGTTTGAACCATGGGAACTCCCACATAAATTTAAATAATAATGAAATAATAATTTGGTAGATTTGGAACTTTTTTTTAATTGATAATTGGATAAATAATTTGGAATGTAATTTGGAACGTTTCAATGTGATTTTGTTATATTGGAAACTTTAATAAAAACGATTTGGCAAAAAAATAAAATAAACACAAATGCAGGTCCTCGGTCTAATTATATGGCCCCAATTGTCTCTTGGAGAAAGGCCAAAACACTTGACGGTTACTATATACAGTACTGCATGGTGATGTAGAGTATATTATACATTAAAGGCAAATTATCATTACAAGGTAGTTGTAACAATCTGATTAACAGAGAGGATGAAAGAGAAGCATCTGGTAATTTTCTGATTGAAATTCAACATGCAGAAATGCACTCCTTGATGGGTAGCAGGCCTGATAGTCTTTTTTCAGTATATACTTCAATCAGGAGTGTTTGTTATAGAAAACTGAAAGCAATTATAATTCCATATCCAGTTGGGGTGAAAAAACCTTCAACAGGTATGGTAACTTTCAAAACAAATGGCCGCAGGCCTGTGTTCAACTTGGCATGCAACAATTTATGCAGGCCTGTTCTAGAGAAAGATCGCAAGAAAGAGGTTCCTTTTTAAGAAAAGGGGCATAAAAATATTTGTCCTCAAGGAATATTTTCATCAAGATGTACAGAATTGGTCTTTTCACACTTCAGGAAAGAACCATCATATATGGTAACATTTTAAGTCTTTGTTGAGGGTCTAAAGAGCCCTCATCTTAAAAGACTACCAGGTTAATTTATCAAACATATAACAGTTTGTGGGATGCAGACCGAGAGCCTTGTGCCTGATCCTTTGGAACAAGGCTAGAGTTTGCTCCCACATTTGCATTCAGGAATGGAAACTGTCTTCATCACTGATACAATGACAGAACTGTATTAAAGAGCAGAGAAAGATTATGTGCAAATCAACAGCATCAAAACTCCTTTGGTATAATCCTATCTAAATTGTTAATGGCCTCGGTAGAAAAAAAAGAGAGAGATGAAATTTCAGCTGAAGCTGCACCAACCGTGTCTTAAGTTATTCAACTCACAGACACCTACACAAAGATAAGTGTGAATAACTGTGTCTGCATTCCAAGTTCCTAGCTCCTCGGGGCCTGTAATAATAAATGTAAAAGTCAATAAGTCAGCTATTCTTAGATAACTCTATATTTAAATGCTAGCAATAGAATCATTTTTCTTCCTTTCCCTGTCTCTCGTCCCATGTAATTTTCATAGCAAAACACTTTCGAAGCTAACCTGTAAAACAGAATTTGCTTGCAGCGGCCCCACATTAGGCTCAGTCCACTCTTTGATGGATCCTTATTATATAAATGTTTAATAAGCCCAGAGACCCACTTCAGGCTGCGTTCGACTCTTCCCCAGTGGATTTGGTGCTGCTTGTCAAGGAGAGGCTATAAGCACCATCAAGGGGATATAGAACACTAGTTAGCAGCTTGCATAGGTGTCAGTGGTAATGACTTAAAGATACATAATCATTTTTCCCCCCTTTGAGCTTACAGAATGTTGTCTCTAAAAGCATCGTTCCAAGGGGAGAAATAAAAGAGCAGAAGCTAGAAGGAAAGAGAGAGAGAGAGAGAGAGAAAGAGAAAGAGAAAGAGAGAGAGAGAGAGAGAGAGAGAGAGAGAGAGATTGTGTGTGTGTGTGTGTGTGTGTGTGTGTGTGTGAATGGAAAAAAGTCTTTATAACATTATCTTCTATATGTCACCACAAGGAGTAAAAATAAGATTATTCCAGTTTCCCCATCCCCATCCCCATCCCCATCCCCTCCCCACCTCTGGATCTACTGGTGTTTGTTTTTAAGTACAGCAACTATATTTTCCTTATGTAGATCTATACTGCCCATTTAAACTATTGACATCTATTTTATTCTCAAGCATCTCAGCCAAAGAATCCTGGTAAATGTAGTTTTTTTTTGTAAGCATCCTAAAGATACGCTAGGAAGAATCTTTCTACCCCCCTTTCATCTGTAGTTGCTATATTTCCCTGAGAAATTTAAAATCATAATGATGCTTGGCAAGTCTCCCTGGGCAGCGAGTTCCAGAGTCTGGGTACCAGGAGAAAAAAGGCCTTCTCTGAAATACCCACCAGACGCACCTGAGATAAAGGTGGGATGTGCAGAATGACCTCTGGAAAAGGAACTTCTAGTTCTAGTCAGGCAGGGAGGACTATCCTTTGTCTAGTCTGTTCTCAGGTCATTTAGTTAGCAGTGCAACTGGAGCAATACATTAGTCATAGGGTCCAAAGAACCACTAGCCACCACATTCTGCATTAGCTGAAGTTTCTGGGTCCATTTCAGAGACATAACGCAAAGCACTATAAAGTAGTTCAGTCTCAAGATAAAGTAGTTCAGTCTCAGATACCTGAAGAAGAATATCTGTAGAATATTTGAAGAATATCTGAAGATGTGTGCATGCACATGAAAGCTCATACCAAGAGCAAACTTAGTTGGTCTCTAAGGTGCTACTGGAAGGATTTTTTTTTTTTGTCAAGATAATGTGTTGCTGTGGCCACCCAGCATGAAGACAGTTGACCCATAGGCCAGTTTAAATAAATATTTTTGTAGTTGTTGGCATGCATCTGTCTCAAGAGACAATGGGGTGCACCTATGGGCGTACCCAGGGGGCAGGGGGGGACAGCTGCCCCCCCAGAAGCAAAAAATAAAATAAATGGTTATCGGCAGCCTAAAAAGGAAAAAAAAACCTCAAGACTGGTCTTTCTCCCCCTCGCAAAATCTCAATAACAGTTGAACTCTTCCGCTCTTGCCGAGGCAGTTGGGCACTCTGTGTGTGTGTGTGTGTGTGTGTGTGTGTGTTGTGCCGGCTGTTTCCCCCTCCCTCATGCCGACAAAGAGCTGGCGTCCCTATCAGAGACCGGATCCTAGCCTGCACCCTGCTTGGTCAAATGGGGAAGCAGGCTGAGACTTGGGAAGTGTCAGGGGGCGAATTCATCGTTGCCAGGATTCATCGTTGCAAGGGAGCTTGGCAAACCCCTGAGTTCCCTTGCATGGTGAGTAGTTCCTTTGCGAGGACTAAGGATCCTGGGAAACTGAGTTTTTCAGCCATTTGGGGCTTTCTGTTTGGGGGGAAAAGTTTTTCTGTTTTTGTTTTTTGAAGCTGTTTTTGTTTTTGAACCTGAACGACCATGGCTTGCCCCCCATCCCCCAGTTTTGATCCTGGGTACGCCCCTGGGTGCACCTCTGGGGCGTGAAGTCAAACTGCTGTGTTAGCAGCACCGAAGTGACCTCCCAGGGCACAAATCTGGGTAGTGTGTATGGAGGTCCTGAGCTGCTCAAACAACAAGCCTTGCTGATGTGGTCCAAAGGAAAGCAGGGCAGTATGTTTAGCACAAGTGTGGCTGCAGGAGTTGCTGGAAGGAGACATATAAGGTGCCATCCAGCCATCTTAGGGTTTGCTCCTTAACCTTTTCTTCTCTCAGGATGTCCCACAAGGCAGTGGAGGTTTAGGATCAGTTTTCCTTATCCTAGATTAGCTACCTTCCCAGGTTTAGAAGCTCTATTTGCCCCTAAATAAATAAATAATATGATATGAGCGTGGACAATTGGATCATTTACTTTATATGAATGCACCAGAGGATTAAGAAGCATTCATTGCAAGGGCACAGCTTTATAGATTCTTGATCAGTGCCAATTTAAGATACGTGGCAATATTTCTCGCCTGCCGTCTCCGTGCTTGCATACTTATGGGATTCTAAGTTGCAAACTGGATAACACATTACCTTTGAATTCACAGATGCATTAACTCTTCTCACTTTTCCTCTTCCAATCATTTTGTCCTCCCACCTCTCCTGCCCTGTTGCAGCAGGACAAAGCTGATCACTACTACAGTGGTACCTCGGGTTAAGAACTTAATTCGTTCCGGAGGTCCGTTCTTAACCTGAAAATGTTCTTAACCTGAAGCACCACTTTAGCTAATGGGGCCTCCCGCTGCCGCTGCACCGCCAGAGCACGATTTCTGTTCTTATCCTGAAGCAAAGTTCTTAACCTGAAGTGTTATTTCTGGGTTAGTAGAGTCTGTAACCTGAAGCGTATGTAACCCGAGGTACCACTGTACAGGCAATGGGTGGAGAAGTTGTTCTCTAGATTAGTATCTGACGGTTCTGTCTCTGCATCATCCAGAAAAGAAACATGGAAACTGGGAGTGGCAGGACTGGGTAACAATATGCTTGAATCAAAGAGGCATATTTAGCCATCACAGAGTTCTGTTCTGTAGAACAATGCGTATTTTAATTTGACATCTTGCCTATTGCCTTTTTCATTTTCTCCAGATCCCAACTGAGGTGTGTTTGGTTTCCGTCCTTTCATTATGTGCTCTGTCTCAATAGTATCAATGGAGCTCAAATTGCTTTCACAATGGAAAACTTATTTTAAAAAGGAGGCATAATTGGTTCCCATAAAAAAGCAATTGTGCAATTCTTTCAAGGGATTTTAAAAGGTGTGGTGATTAGGACATTCTTATCTGTAGGTTCAGAAAGCATACATGTCTGCTGTACTGTACTAAGCAACCCTTACTACTGTGTTGACCTATTACATTTAAGCCATTGACCTCAGGGAGGGCATAGCTGTCAACCTTCAGTGGGAATATGTTTCTAAAGGTGCTTTTGCACCTGTTTGTTTGGGTTTATTTTAGGTGTCCTTCCGCTCCTGCAAGGAAAGGTAAAAGATCATGCAGGGAGTTTTACTGCATGGATCCCTACGCGGTTGGCCCTTGTAACGGTCAATAGTTAGTTTTCCCGCCCAAAAGTTAGCGTAGTAACAAGATTGTGATTGGTTATGGTAACTGCTATGACGCTGTTTGAGTATTCAATAAATAGCCTCCGCTCTCTGTAGCGAGGGTGGAGAACGCGCGAGACAAGCTAGAGAGAACATCGGTGCGTGGCAAGCCTAGAGAGAAACTGAAACCGAAACCAACCGCACAGAGCAGTCTCCTTTGTATTTATTTCATTTTATTTTAAAGCCTTTCATTTGGCCGTCTGATTTTTGGCCATCATCTAGTTTGGTTTTTCTTCTTCTCCGGAATCTTCGGAACTCACAGACGCTCGCAGAAAATCTTCAGAGGCAACCAACGACCTTCCGAACTCACAAGCTAAACCTTCAGATCATAGCCAGCGGACCTTTTTTCACGGCGCAGTGGGAGCGGGAACTCCGGCATTACTGGCTGTTCCATCTGCTGGCTATCCCCACAACCTTCCTTTTTTGTGGGAAATTCCCCTATCAGTACTATAGTCTATAATATAGTACTGATAGGGGAATTTCCCGCAAAAAAAGGGGAAGGTTGACAGCTATGCTCAGGGGACCATCACATGTCTGAGTTGTTATGATTTGGATATCATGGTAAGAATGTGCAAAGTGGACCACAACACAATTACCTGGGATGCTGAAATACACCAGTACTTGAACAAGTTAGTTTGAGTAGGAACATAGGAAACTGCCTTACAGTGAGTCAGGCCATTGGTCTAGCTTGCTCAATATGGTCTCTCACTGATGGGCAATGGCTCTCCAAGGTTTCAGGCAGGGAATGTTGTCCAATTCAACCTGGAGATGCCAGGGATTCTGCATGCAGAGCAGATGCTCTACCACTGAGCTATGACCCCCTCTTCATTAGTTAATGGTTGCAGGTCTTTCTCTCTTGATACTTTTTAGCTCAATAAATGTTTTTTTAGACCCTTTAGCTTAATAAATATTTATAAACAGGGTTCCTGCATCTTTTCAAGTTGCACAGAAGGGGAAAGGGGGGGGTCAGGGGCACCTCATTATGCAGATGGAAGATTATATTCTTTCATATAATTACAATACAGGTGCACGTGCTCAGTCTTCCTTTGCATCTGATCGGCCTCCGTATTCTTTTTCACAAGGAAAAACAACAGACATAGGACTTAGGGTCATGACTGAAAAAATAAATCAGGCATGTGAATCCCTAAGGGCAACTCAGTTGCTCGAGAACAACCCAGGAAGGTGGATGTATAATGTGGGATCACTGGAAAGAGCAGGCAAGCGTCTTTAAATGTGATCTGAGCCAGGGCAACGTCAAAAGGAGCCAATTAACCTGCTGTGCAGACATGACCCTTATTTACCATAGAGATGATCTTTGGCTTTATCTCTGTTGGTGCAACATTTGCCTCAGCTAATTAAAGAGGCCAGGTGAATGACATTAAATGAGCTCAGCCAGAGGAAGAAAAAAAAAAAAGCCTTTCTGAGCCAGAAAGCAGGAACACCAAGAGGTTAAGAAGAACTGAGGGAGTCAAGGATAGCCTGAAAGGAATTTGAACTGAATGGTGTTGTTTGTGTGGTAGAGCTACGGAGGAGGTTTTGGGTCTTTCCTTCCAACAAAGCCCCTTTCTGGACCAGTGGCGTACCGAGGGGGGGCGATGGGGGCGGATCGCCCCGGGTGCCAGCCTGGGGGGAGGGTGACACTCAGCGCCACCCTCCCAAGACGCCGCCCGGCACCCCTTCCGTGTGCGTGTGGCAGTGGCAACTTTTAAGGCTGCAGCACGTGAGCAGAAGAAGAAGAGTTTGGATTTGATACCCCGCTTTATCACTACCCGAAGGAGTCTCAAAGCGGCTAACATTCTCCTTTCCCTTCCTCCCCCCACAACAAACACTCTGTGAGGTGAGTGGGGCTGAGAGACTTCAGAGAAGTGTGACTAGCCCAAGGTCACCCAACAGCTGCATGCGGAGGAGCGGAGACGCGAACCCGGTTCCCCAGATTACGAGTCTGTCGCTCTTAACCACTAACACTTGCTCGCCACCATGCCTTTCTGTGCTGCTGCTCGTGCGCTGCAGCCTTAAAAGTTGCCGCCGCCACACGGAAGGGGTGCCGGCCACTTGCGCCCAGCATCTTGGGTGGGCTGCGCATGTACACACATGCACACTCCACCCTGGATGTTGCGCATGCGTCGTGACATCAGGGTGTGCACATGTGCACGCTAGGGAGCTGCGCCTCGCCCCCGGGGGGTGCCCCCGCCTTTGCCGCTCTGGGCGGCAAAGCGGCTCCCTACGCCACTGTTCTGGACAAGTCTCAAATCTTGGCCCTTTTCTGGTGGGCAGTCACTGTGAGAACAGGATGCTGTAATAGATGGGCCTTTGGTCTGATTCAGCAGGGCTTGTATGTTTACACGGAGCTGTTGCTAATTTGGCAAATTATGCAAGTTTCATTTCATCTCTACAGGAATAACCACAGCCCATCTTCTCTCAGGAATGGAGCCTGGCAGCACCAAGGGAAGAGGTTTCACTAGCACCACACTAAATTCCCCCAGTGTGCGGTTCCTCAGTGGACCACATTAACTAAGCTTTATAGCTCCTTAAACACAACCTGGATCGTGATAGCACTACAGTGGAACCCCGGGTTATGAACGCGATCTGTTCCGGGTCGCCGTGAGTAACGCTGGTGTGCGTAACTCGAACGCACGTAAAAAAAACCCCAAAACCCAGAAGTTGTGCGACTTGAGTGCTTCTCCGCATGCGCGAAGTGTGCAGGAGCGTTCTGTGCATCCAGCGGTTGCACGCGCTCCGGAAAACACTTCTGGGGGGTGGCAGTGCGTACCCCGAATGTATGCAACACGAGGTATGACTGTATTGAGCAATGGCTGAATTGTTGTGCCCAGTGAAATATTTGAAACCCACTTAGGCTGCAGTCTTATCCACCTACTAGGGTGTAAGGCACCATGTGTGAAGACTTAGTGCAGATCCATGTCATACATTTAAAACACACCCAATTAACATTTTAAAGCATACAACGTCCCCCAAAGAATCCTGGGAACTGGGAATTGTAGGTCTGTGGGGGGGAAACTACAGTTCCCAGGATTCTT
Organism: Lacerta agilis; assembly: GCF_009819535.1. Classification (NCBI taxonomy): domain Eukaryota; kingdom Metazoa; phylum Chordata; class Lepidosauria; order Squamata; family Lacertidae; genus Lacerta; species Lacerta agilis. The sequence goes on along the minus strand of NC_046315.1, from coordinate 94,946,619 downwards.
TGGGGGAACTTGTGTGCTTTCAATGTGCACTAAAGGTACTTTAAAGGTATGGCGTGGATCTGACCTTCTGAATATTATTATAATATGTTTATTTACCGGTATAGCCCTCTTTTCTGCCTGACAGGACTCCAAGGCAGCTTATAGATAAAAACTAGAGCCACTAAAAGTATAGAAAAATATCACTGAAAACTTTAATATAATTAAAACTATGGAGATATATAAAATCTGTTTAATCAGAACAAACATTTACAGGATTGCACTATAAAGTTCCAGTAAGAATTGAGTGAGTTACTAGTTGAAGGATTATAACCAATAATGGAAACATGGTTCGGAACTGTTTACAATTCTTCAGGAAATGGGATTTTTAAAAATATAATCATGAATAAAGCTAAGGCCATGCTCACGAAAATCTACTCAGCTCGCCAAAAGTGAAGTCTGAAACATTTTCCCTCATTCTCCCTTTTAGCACCGTGAGAGTTAGTAATGTGCAACTGCGGAACCTAAAACAAATACATTTTTTTAAATAAAAAAAATTGCCAACGTTAGTTTCCTTGAACTGCTATATCCTGAGACTAGATTGTTCAGGTCTACTAGGGGATTTTCATAGCACATTTTTGTAAAATTATTTTAATTTCTTAGAACATAAATTAATTGGTATCCTAATTATTAGCAGTAACTTCTGACTGCTACAGGGCATGGTAAAAAGTAGAATTAATTAAGATGGTGTAATGAGAAAAATATTTGCCATCCCTTAATAGAAGCTATTATGATAGTAAGGAAAGGAGCTAACAGTTACAGTATTTTCATTGGAAGCAAAGTGGCTTTCAAAGTCAGGAATGAGGGGCAGGATCAAATTTCGGAAGGATTTTTAAAAAGACAAAAACCCAACAACAACAGATAATAGAGGCATGACAATACTCAAAATTATATAGGTCCACGGGTCAGAATTTGCACAGTGATTGTCACACTTAACCCCTGTGACTGCTGTAGGAATTGCAACTCTTCAGAGGCATTTGCCTGGAAATTGGACCAAGACATGGTGCTATGATAGCTATGTTCAAATATATAAAAAGGATGTCATATAGAGGAAGGAGAAAGGTTGTTTTCTGCTGCTCCAGAGAAGCGGACACGGGGCAATGGGTTCAAACTACAAGAAAGAAGATTCCACCCAAACATTAGGAAGAACTTCCTGACAGTGAGAGCTGTTCGACAGTGGAATTTGCTGCCAAGGAGTGTGGTGGAGTCTCCTTCTTTGGAGGTCTTTAAGCGGAGGCTTGACAGCCATCTGTCAGGAATGCTTTGATGGTGTTTCCTGCTTGGCAGGGGGTTAGACTGGATGGCCCTGGTGGTCTCTTCCAACTCTATGATTCTATGATTGCTCTGTTAGAAATGGTCTCCGGAAGAAGAAGAAGAAGAATTATATATCTTTATTCGGCTATAAACCCACAACAGGAGTAAAATAAATAAAATAAAATAAAATACATTCAGATTACAAAAGCAAACACATTATGAACACCGACACAGCAATTAAAAGACTAATAAGCCCAGTCTTCTCAATTTTACAGGTAAAATAATGACAGTAATATTACAAGGCCATTTAAACTGGAATTTTTGAATAATATAATATCAATATTCTTGGAGTGTTCCATGGCGTCTTTTATACGAGATAACTGAAATCAAGAATCTAGCAACCTGTAATGTTCTTTGGGGGATTGTATGTTGCAACAAGCAAGCCAATTGTGTTTCAGAAGGATTATCAGCAATTTCCAAAATAACTGGGTTCAAAATTCTGGTCCAGGGTTAATATATATAATGGGCATTTAAATAATATGTGATGGAGCGACTCTATTGATTTGTTATCGCACGTACATAAGACTGAAATTTTGCCATTTGTCTCTGTAATAGAAAATATTATTTATGAGATCTGTAGCCCAGCAAAGTCTGGAAAGCCACAAATTCCCCAGGCCTGATTTAGTAAGCATTGTCCCATTGAAATCAATGTGATTTTCTTCTGAGTAAACATGTATAGGTTTGTACTACTAAAATAATATTCTGGGAAGTTTCTGGTTCAAATGTGATTTAAGCTACATACCCACTGGGTTGCCTTAGGTAAGCTACCCTTTTTTCAGTCCACCCCCCCACCCCCATTATCTTGGTGTAGTAGCTTCAGACTGCATTATTAAGGCTGGCATCTTATAAATGCTTGAGCTCCAGCAATATTTTTTATTAGCTTTGCATTCACATGTTGAGCATGGAATTTTATCTCCCAAATTTGAGTGGTTTTGTTTTTTTAAGACTTGGCTTCCACTTATATGTTCAGATTTTGGTAGGCATCCAATACAAAGGTTCATAAGCTTTTCAAATATTAAAGGTATCAAAATATCTTACAAACTGGCAAGTGCGAATTGGCGCATATACCTTTTTTTGAAGGGAATTTGATTTTTTTCCATACTATTATTGGATTAATTCCCAGATAGAGGTCAATTGTACGATAATGCGGCAGTGCCGTTGTGGGGTATCCCAGATGTCTGCTGTGCAGTTATTGCCTTCACTTGCCATGCAGCATGTTTTCATGGTGATTATGGGATGTAATGTGCATTGAGACAGTGTAGCATAAAGGCTGGAGACTGCATGACCCATTGAGAAGGTCCTCTGTATGAATCTTGCGTCTGCCGAGAGGCAAGCCGCTTTCTGGGATTCTCAGCTCCATGTTTGCCAAATATGTAGAATAATTACTGCAAATACAAAATAAAGGGTGGGATCCAAAAGCTCCCTTCCTCTGACTAAATGAATCTTCAGCCAGTAGAACATTTGGATCCAAGTCATTGTTTGAAAAGTTATATAATTTGAAGGTGCTAAGTTATATAATTTGAAGGTGCTAAATTTGAAGGTGCTAAATACCAGTAGTAATGTACGGAAGTGAGAGCTGGACCATCAAGAAGGCTGATCACCGAAGAATTGATGCTTTTGAATTATGGTGCTGGAGGAGACTCTTGAGAGTCCCATGGACTGCAAGAAGATCAAACCTATCCATTCTCAAAGAAATCAGCCCTGAGTGCTCACTAGAAGGACAGATCCTGAAGTTGAGGCTCCAGTACTTTGGCCAACTCATGAGAAGAGAAGACTCCCTGGAAAAGACCCTGATGTTGGGAAAGATGGAGGGCACAACGAGAAGGGGACGACAGAGGATGAGATGGTTGGACAGTGTTCTCGAAGCTACTAACATGAGTTTGGCCAAACTGCGGGAGGCAGTGAAGGATAGGCGTGCCTGGCGTGCTCTGGTCCATGGGGTCACAAAGGATCAGACACGACTGAACGACTGAACAAATACCTTTTCTCCTTTGTGCTGATACGTACTATACACAAGAAATGCTCACAGGATCATAGAATTGTAGAGTTGGAAGGTACCCCAAGTGCCACCAAATCCAACCCTCTATCTCAACATATTGTGTCCCATACAATTTGAAACCACATTGGAACTTGCTTAGCTTTGCAAATGTAGCCTACTACAGTAGCAGTTTTATTGCTTCACCACTAGGAGAATTTCTGTTCGTTCCATAAGACACACTTTTTTCCTTCTAAAAATTAAGGGGAAATATCTGTGCGTCTTATGGAGCGAATGGCAGTCCCTGGAGCCGAATTGCCCAGGGGCCAAAAGCAGATAGTGCTTTTTATTTTACAAAGAGAAAAGGGGGTGTTGAAAGCACCCCGCTCAGCAGCTGATCTGCAAGAGATTGAAGAGAGATAAGAGTCTTGGCTTCCTTTCAGCCCCGCCCTCCATTGTTGAATGTGCTGCAGAGAGAGGTTGTTTGTTTCCCCAGCATGTGACTGGCTGATTAGATTATCAGTCTGGAAACTGTAGAAATGGCTCCCTTTCCTTCAGAAGCTGCAGAAATGTGAGCTGAACCCTATAAAAATGGGGCTTTTCCTCTTTGCTTTTCCCCCTTTGCTAAAGGAGCTTTGCTTTTCTCCCTTTGCAAAAAAGCTGCAAAACTTTTAGCTGATCCTCAAAAAAACAAACAAACAAACACCAGGGCTTTTCCCTTTGCAAAAAAGCTACAAAACTTTTAGCTGATCCTCAAAAAAACAGGGCTTTTAGAGGAGGAAAACCAGAAAAATATTTTTTTCCCCTTGTTTCCTCCTCTAAAAATGAGGTGCGCCCTATGGCCCGGTGCGCCCTATGGAGCGAAAAATACGGTACTTGCTTAAGTTTTAGTTCCCCTCTTAGCTTCTAAAACCCTTTTAGGGATTTCAGGAAGTTATTTAGAGTTTATTTTACATTAGAAAACCTCAAGTTAGGTCAACAGTATTGGTCTAATTAATTGCAATAAACCAATTAGGCCAATTAAGTGGGTATAATTAGTACAATAAACTGTTCTCTCATTTCAGTTTTCTTTAATAATTTAGATATCACGTGTTGCTCTTTTTTTTTTGGATGCTCTTTATTAGTTCATCCTGATCAAAGTTATTTTCTTCAGCGTATGAGCCAGTTAATTATTAACTAAAGGCTCTAGATTGCTAACTCTTCACCTGTAATAGTTCATATCTGTATAACCAGGTTTGTATATGCCTGTATATGCCAAGATGAATACATCACCCACTGGTCACATCTGGGGCTCAATAAGGTTGCAACCCTAACCCCACTTACTGTGCTGTAAGCTCTATTGAATTCAGCAGAACTTATTTCTGAGCAGGCATGGTTAGGATTGTGTTGCCAAAACAGGAGTATTAAAGCATCTCCTAGTCACAAAATGCATTCTTGGTGGTGTGCAATTCATGGATTGGCTCCATCTTGAGATGAAGGAACTAATTAAAAAGGTAGGTAGCCGTGTTGGTCTGCCATAGTCAAAACAAAATAAAATAAAAAATTCCTTCCAGTAGCACCTTAGAGACCAACTAAGTTTGTTCTTGGTATGAGCTTTCGTGTGCATTTTTTTTATTTCATTTTGTTTTAATTAAAAAGAATCGGCCTCGTCCAATTTGCATTTGGTGAGATTGGGAGCAGATTCTATGTTCTCAAATTCCTTCCCATCTCTCCTTATAATGGCTATAATGGCTATAAACATCCTATGTTTGTTCAAAGGTGGGATCATCCCATACATTTGATCAAACTCACCTATTTCCCCCAAGGACAAATCAAGTGGTCAAAATGATACTAGCCTTCTTCGGTTCTAAACTTACAAAGGGGCCTTTGGGAACACAGGGAGTTAACTTCATTCCCATAACTATGCAGACACCAATAACACTCCCAGTTGACATTTCATTGGCTGAAGCTGAAGGTGGGGGGTGGCATCTTAATCACACATGCTGTTGTAGAGACAAGAACCCTAACTGGCTAGGATTTCTGCCTCTGCCATGGAAAACATATGTGCAAGGAAGGTGGCTTCATGCCTGAAAGGAGCTACTGTGTTGACATGAATGAGCTTATTTCTGTGTCAGGCATTGCATTTCTGCATATGACGAAGTATGTATGGAGGAAAGTGTGAGGGGTAGTAGATACAGGGGTAATTAATAAAAGAATTTGCTGGATTCCAGCATTTAGGAGTTAACAAAAGTGAGCATCAGTATAGTGTGGGAATAATAACCTGCTAAAACTTTTAAAATACCATTTACAGTGGTGCCCCGCTAGACAAAAATAATTCGTTCTACGAGTTTTTCTGTAGAGCGAATTTTTCGTCTAGCGAAGCGGCAATGGAGCGCGGAGGTTTTCGCGCCAAAATTTTTTCCCCCCGTCTTGCGAGGCAGCCCCATAGACTTTTTTGTCTTGCGGGGCAGCCTTCCGCTAGACGAATGCCTTCGTCTAGCGAGTTTTTCGTCTAGTGAGGCATTCGTCTAGTGGGGCACCACTGTAGTTTGCCTTGTTTCTACCCCCATGACATTGAACAGAACACTTTACTTTCAAAGTTCCAAAAGTCAGGTTCATGTATTTATCCATGCAGCAGCAAGTAGTACCAGTAGTAGTAGCAGTAATAATAATAATAATAATAATAATAATAATAATAATAATAATAATTTATTTATACCCCACCCATCTGACTGGGTTTCCCCAGCCACTCTGGGCGGCTTCCAACAGAATTAAAAGCACAATAGAACATCAGACATTTAAAAACACACGCAAAAAGTATTGGGTTTACAAAATGCAGTGGAAAAGCTCTAAGCACACGGTCTGAGCTTGTAGCGAGCGAGCTCAAGCATGTCCTATCTCTGTGAGTTCACATGGTGAAAGAGAGTGATGAAAGAAGCTTCACTTCCTTCTTCCCCGGAGGTGAGGGGGCGTGACCTAACTGAGTCTAGCAATACAGTTCTGTGGTCTTAACCCCTTAACTAGCATTACACATGTTATATTGACACGAGACTGCGATTTCCCACAGGAATGTGCTTAGGAAATAGTGGGGATGGCCCGAAGTAATGCCATGCAGTCTGAACAGTGCTACACCTTGGCTGCTCCACGCTTGCAATGGCTTGAATCTTTACAAAACTGCATCGCCCTCCACAGTTGCTGTCTCTAGAATTGTTTGTCTGTTTAGCTTGGGGTTAATAACATATCTCTCCTTTTTAGGATGACTGGGTAGTACTGACATTTGGAAGTTATATTGTGGAAGTCCACTCTGTTAGCTGTTCCAATGGAAAGAGCGCTGGCTTTGTGACACTTAAACTAACAAGATTGTGATGACTTGGGGATTGCTGAGGCTTTCATCCTAGAAAGAACTCATCACAATCTTCTTTTGCGACTCCTCATGTGTTGAACTTTAAGCATGCGCTTAGTCATACCAAGAAAGACTGTGGATCATGTTGCAGGTTTCTGCTGAGGTAGTGAAACTGACTGAGATTGGTGGCTACCAGGAAGGAGCAAATGACCCATGTATGATTAAGTTGCCAGCCTTTCTTGAAATTTAGATTGAATTCTATTCATCCCCCAAATCAATTCGGTGTGTGGGAAGTTTTTCATTATGTTCCAAAGACGAACAGCCTTGAATCTGAGCAACGGGTTGGAATCCCACTTGAGAGAATTTATTCTGAGGCTCCTGGCTGTTGCAATCACTAGAATTTACAAATCTGATGTTTAATTGTGTTAAAATAATTGGAGCTGGATGTTTCTCTTCATGTGCTGCAGTGAATCTGTTTATGTTGCCATAGTCTAATATATTACACATGCAAATATCTAGTAGGGTGTTTTCAAATTTTGTGTGTGTGGGAAAGCATTTTCACATCAAGGACAGTGGTACCTCAGGTTACATACGCTTTAGGTTACATACTCCGCTAACCCAGAAATAACGCTTCATGTTAAGAACTTTGCTTCAGGATAAGAACAGAAATTGTGCTCTGGCGGCACAGCGGCAGCAGGAGGCCCCATTAGCTAAAGTGGTGTTTCAGGTTAAGAACAGTTTGAGGTTAACAACGGACCTCCAGAACGAATTAAGTTCTTAACCCGAGGTACCACTGTAGTCTTATAGTTGGAAGGAATCTCTGGAAATTTGCCATAAAACTCCTGTTGCATGATATTTTGCAGAGTGCTAATGGGTACAAATTTGCATTTAAATATAAACTAAAAAATCATGGTTTCAAACAATACTAATTAAACAGGTCACAGGTTCCACACCTCTGTAGACAGCCACCTTGTTCTCCTTTTGCTCCGAGGGTCTTATGGTGGTTTCCTCATTGCAAGAAGTGAAGTTACAGAGAGCCAGGGAGTGGGCCTTCATGGCAGTGGCACCCTCCCGTTTGAATGCCCTCCCATCAGATGTCAAGGAAATAAACAACTTTCTGACTTTTAGAAGACACCTGAAGGCAGTTCTATATAGAGAAGTTTTTTTTTTAATGTTTTATGTTTTACTTTGGTTTTATAATTTACTGGAAGCTGTCTACAGTGGCTGCGGAAACCAGTCAACCTCACTGGTGTTGCCATGGTAACCCAGTGCACCTGGCACCCTTATCTTGGAACATCCAGACATGGGGGAAGTACTAACTCCAGGCATGAGACCAAGCACTGCGTAATTTAACCCATTGCTCACATCACAGCAACACATCATTCTTGGGTTCACATGTCAGGGGCAGGTGGAACCAAAAGCAACACTGGAGTGAGCAACAGATGCAACAGATGTACACTTGGTATATTTCATTCCAAGCAAACCAGAGCCAGGTATTTCTATACACACCCCTCTCTCCACCCGCCATCCAGGGAACTCAGAGGCAATAGTTCAAGGGCACATTCCAACACTTGGCCAGGGCATGGAGCAGGGCATGGGAGGGGTGGGGCCTGGGGAGAGACCTGAGGAAGGGCCATGACTCAGTGGGATAGCACACGCGAAAAGGTGTCGGGCTCAATCCTCACATCACCAGGTAGGGTTTGGAAAAACACCTGATGGAAACCCTGGTGATGGAAGCTTACTTGCGTCAGTCATGAACCATTGCAATTTGTGTACAGTGTACATAAAACGTTTTTAAAAACTGCAAATTAAAAGGGATACAAATTAAGACTCCAAATGCCATGATGGCCCTTATTTTAATAGCAGCCACTAAAAATTTTGTGTACTTTATTGTCACCAGATTGTCTTGGTCTGCAAGGAGAATCACATAAAATCACACGAACACCTTGGAAAAACTGTTGCCACTTGCCTGTTGGTATGGAGAAACAATACTGAGCCAGATGGATCATTAGCCTGATTTTATATTATTAGTATTAGTATTAGTATTGTTATTTCAATTTATGAACCACCCTTTATCCAAAGATCCCAGGGCAGCTTTATATGCACAACGTCCGGGTATTGCTTTTCAAGTATCCAGAGCCCTTCATATGCATTTTTAAGGGTTTGTAAACCACAGAGCCTAGGGCTTGCTGATCAGAAGGTCAGCGGTTCGAATCCCCGCAACGGGGTAAGCTCCGGTTGTTTGGTCCCAGCTCCTGTCAACCTAGCAGTTCGAAAGCATGTCCAAAGTGCCAGTAAATAAATAGGTACCTATCCGGTGGGACTTTATGATGAAAATGTTTCTTTTGCCTCCCTTAACAGCTCAGGCCGCATCCGCACCCTACATTGAAAACACTATTTTTCCACTTTAAGCAGTCCTGAACCCACTTTAAGAATCCTGGGAACTGTAGGTTGCTGACAAAGACCCTCCAAGTGTCCCTATTTTCCAGGGATTTAGAGAAGCCATCCCTGTTTCTGATTTGATCCCGGAATGTCCCACTTTTCTTTAGGATGTCCCTATTTTCATTGGAGAAATGTTGGAGGTTATGGAGTTGTCCGACCCCTGAGCCGTCTGAAGACAATCATGCATAGGGAAGTTTCTTTAACGTTTAACGTTTAATGTTTTATTATGTTTCTTATATATGTTGAAAGCTGCCCAGAGTGGCTGGGAGAACCTAGTAAGATGTGTGAGATATAAATAGTAAAATTATTATTATGGAATGGGACAAATAGTAAAATTATTATTATGGAATGGGACGTCCCTATTTTCATCTGAGAAATGTTGGAGGGTATGCTGACAGTTATTAGGTGACCTCTATTTCACCTCACAGAGTTCACAATCAATCCCTCTTTTGAGGGGACTCTGGGAATTAGAATAATAGATTGTAGAATTGTAGAGTTTCAATAGTAGTTGTGAGGGGAAGGGAGGTCGCCTAACAACTCTCAGTCCTAGGGTTGCCTTATTTCAAAAAGTGAAAATTCACATGCAAAAGTTGAGCTCTTTTTTGGCAGAGTTGTTGAGCTTTCTTTGCAAAATCTTATTCAAAAAGTGAAAATTCACATGCAAAAGTTGAGCTCTTTTTTTGGCAGAGTTGTTGAGCTTTCTTTGCAAAATCTTATTCAAAAAGTGAAAATTCACATGCAAAAGTTGAGCTCTTTTTTGGCAGAGTTGTTGAGCTTTCTTTGCAAAATCTTATTCAAAAAGTGAAAATTCACATGCAAAAGTTGAGCTCTTTTTTGGCAGAGTTGTTGAGCTTTCTTTGCAAAATCTTAAAAAGAAGAAGAATCTATTTTTAGGGAAATTCACCAAAATATTGACTTAGGACATTTCAGTGCCCTTTACAAACTATAGTTCCCAGGATTCTTTGGGGGAAAGCTGTGACTGTTAGATTGGTATGAGAACTTTAAATATATAGCGCAGATGTAGCTTGATTCTCTCTCTTCCAGCCCTCCCAGGCCTGCAGTCCTAGTATACCATCTCTTCCTCTTAAAACAACCAACAACCTTGACTTCTCCCATTGGGTCTTCTGTTTCCTTGTCTTCGCTACACCTTAAAATGGAGCTTGAGCGCCTGTATCCGATGCTGCTTGTATTTCATCCCTTATTACCTTTGCCTCTCCTTTTCCTTCCTGCCCTCCCTCTTTTCCTCTCTCACCTCAGAAACACAACTGTAAGCTCCTTCAGACAGGGACCTGTATTTGTCGGCTTATAGTTCTTTGCAGAGTGGCAGGTGTACTGGTGTATTTTTGAACTATAAATGCATTATCAACTCAGCTGACATATTGGTACAGAGCTTTGCTAAAAGAATTTGTTTTAGAAAGCATTGGTATTGTGAAAGTGGAATAAATGTATACTATTTGTGCTTTCTTGCCCCTGTTTATCCCACCGTTTCACCACTGAAAGCTGTAATTTTCCCTCTTGTGTTGGGATAGCGTCTCTCTATAGAGGACCACTAAATCTTACTGTCCCATAAATATGTGAACATAAATCTGTGATTTATTACAATTTAGCTCCTCTTTCTGTGAAGGAGGTTTACTGCACTGAGACTACTCATTAATCTCATTCATAACCCATAGTATAAACATAACCTTTTCAATACATAACAGCAAGAATTATGGTTATGTATGATTTACGGTTGCATTTTAGAAGAAGAATGAACTACAAACATCCCCTCTCTTGTAGTTTTGAATGCTCATTGATAAACTGGCAGAATTCATAGAATGTTTTATACACACTTTCAACTTTAAAAAAACACATACAAATTTTGTCTGGTTCTTGTAATGCTAGCACCTTGATCCTAAACACATTTATTTAGAAATGTCATTAAAATAGAATTGAATTTGTTTCTTTGTAGCCATAGGGAGGGCTTTGCAATCATGCCTCTTCCTTGACATTTTAAGTTTCATACTTTTTTTATTTAAAAAAGTAGTTTCTTAGCCTTGCTAAGAAATAAGGGGGTGGGGATAACATTTGCTACGACTGTCCCTGTTTACCAGCAACTTTCCTATCTTTTGCTACTTGTTTCTGCTGAATTACTGTCCCAATTTTGCACTTAGTGTTCCCTTCCACTACCACCTTCCATATGTGCCAAGCTAGATTTCAAATGTTACTCTATGTTTTAAGTGTGTGGACAAACGCCGGCTCCCTTGGCCAATAAAGCGAGATGAGCGCCGCAACCCCAGAGTCGTCCGCGACTGGACTTAATGGTCAGGGGTCCCTTTACCTTTACCTTTCACAGTATCCTATAAGAAGTACAACTGCATCTGTCATGAGATCATTTAAATTGATTTGCCTTTTTTCTTAATGTGGGGGTGGGGTGAGGAAAAAGTATGTCCCCAAAATATCCTTATTTGGAGGATATGAAATACTTACCATATTTTTCGCTCCATAAGAGACACATGACCATGTTGTTGTTGTTCAGTCGCTCAGTCATGTCCGACTCTTCATGACCCCATGGACCAGAGCACACCAGGCATGCCTATCCTTCACTGCCTCTCACAGTTTGGCCAAACTCATGTTAGTAGCTTCGAGAACACTGTCCAACCATCTCATACTCTGTCATCCCCTTCTCCTTGTGCCCTCCATGTTTCCTAACATCAGGGTCTTTTCTAGGGAGTCTTCTCTTCTCATGAGGTGGCCAAAGTACTGGAGCCTCAACTTCAGGATCTGTCCTTCTAGTGAGCACTCAGTGCTGATTTCTTTAAGAATGGATAGGTTTGATCTTCTTGCAGTCTATGGGACTCTCAAGAGTCTCCTCCAGCACCATAATTCAGAAGCATCAATTCTTTGGCGATCAGCCTTCTTGATGGTCCAGATCTCACTTCCATACATTACTACTCGGAAAACCATAGCTTTAGCTATACGGACCTTTGTCGGCAAGGTGATGTCTTTGCTTTTTAAGATGCTGTCTAGGTTTGTCATTGCTTTTCTCCCAAGAAGCAGGCGTCTTCTAATTTCGTGACTGCTGTCACCATCTACAGTGATCATGGAACCCAAGAAAGTGAAATCTCTCACTGCCTCCATTTCTTCCCCTTCTATTTGCCAGGAGGTGATGCGACCAGTGGCCATGATCTTAGTTTTTTTGATGTTGAGCTTCAGACCATATTTTGCACTCTCCTCTTTCACCCTCATTAAAAGGTTCTTTAATTCCTCCTCACTTTCTGCCATCAAGGTTGTATCATCAGCACATCTGAGGTTGTTGATATTTTTTCTGGCAATCTTGATTCTGACCATAAGACGACCATAAGACGCACCTAGTTTTTTGAGGGGGAAAGCCCCCCTTTTTGAGGATCAGTTCAAAGTTGTGCATCTTCTTTTGGAAGAAGAAAAGCCCCATTTGCAAAAGGATCAGCTCAAAGTTGTGCTAAACAGCCTCCTCTGCAGAAAGGGAGCCTGCAACCTTATCTCTCTCCCCGATCTCTTGCTGATCAGCTGTAAAGCGGCAGCCTTTCAACACCCCCTTCTCTCTTTGTAAAATAAAAAGCTAGATCTTCTTTTGGTCCCTGGGCAGTTCAGCTCCAGGGACCATGCATTCACTCCATAAGACGCACAGACATTTCCCCTTACTTTTTAGGAGGAAAAAAGTGCATCTTATGGAGCGAAAAATACGGTAGTTTTCTACCCAACTGCTCAATAAGAAGGCTCAAAAAGGCTGAGAATTAAAAAATGTCAAGCATATTTTTCTATATTCAGCCATGCCCCCCCCCATTTCAAAGTGACTTGTATGACCCTCTGTAACCCCACCCTGTCCCTTTCCGACTAGAGCCTTTGCAGGAATTACATGGGATGAACATAATGGGAATTAGATTTGGAAGTGCTTTAAAACTGGGATATGGTTAAAATCTAATTTTGTAAGCCCTAAACTGACTGGCCTGATTAATAATATAAAACTTTCTCTTAGAAAACAAAACACCCTGCAGTTGATCAAGCAAATCATTAGTCTTATGAAGCAGGTTTTGTTTTTCTTCTTAAAATTCAGTCTTTAAAACAGCAAGAGGAGTTACGTAGCTGAAATTATAAAAGCTTTTGTAGCTTTATTATAGAATTCACAAAACATTAGTGGAATAAACTGGTGGAGTGGCAAGGGAAGGCTGTTCCACCTGAGCCTCCCAAGTCCCCAGTTGGCTCCATCAGCCAGCCTTCTTGCACACCTTGGGGCTGGGACTGGCCGGCCTTTACCTGCCCTGAGGCATAGGGCGGCCCTGAGCCTCCAGTGACTTGCCTCTCCTTCTCGCCTGGAGGTGAGCACTCCTCCTGCAGGAACTTAGTTCCCTTCGCCTCTCTGCCCTGAGCCTCCGCAGCTCAGGAGAAGCTGGTGGGTTACCGGACCCAGGGGCAGCCTCAGCTTCCCCTGATGGGGCTGAGACAGTGGCAAAGCAAGGGGGCGATGGGGGCGCTGCACCCTGGGTTCCACCCTGGGGGGGTGACACTCGGCGCCACCCCCTGTGAGTGCGACTTTCAAGCCGCTGCCCAGTAGCCACTGCATGGAAGGGGTGCCGGGCTTGGGAGTCTGAATGGAGCGCACATGTGAGCCTTACGAATTGCCGGGCACGAGCAGCCACCGCACGGACGGGGGACCGCTCGCGCCAGGCAGCCCGGCCGGACCACGCTCCGTAGCGCATGCATCATGACGTCACGACGCATGTGTGCTACGGAGCGACGCCCCGCCCCCATCACAACAGGAGCCAGAGCAGACTCTGCTGATGCCTGCACCTGAGGATCCAGCACAGGGGAGGACCCTTCAGACTCAAGCCCCAGCCCTGACTCTGCTGGTTCTGGAGGTGAGGAATCCTGTGCACGCTGAGATCTCTCACGTTCAGCATCCGAGTCTGAGTCCCAGGCCATCACACCGTTGCCGGGAATTGCAAGTTGGAAGGGCGCTGTAGCAGATCCTGCTTGATGACTTCTCATAACCTTCTGATTGACCACTGTCTGAAGAGGTTGCTGGTCTAGATGGCTCATTGGCCTGAACCAGCATAATAATTATATTTATTATTTATTATTTATTATTTATACCCTGCCCATCTGGGTGGGTTTCCCCAGCCACTCTGGGCGGCTTCCAACAGAATGTTAAAATACAATAAATATTAAACATTAAAAGCTTCCCTAAACAGGGCTGCTTTCAGATATCTCCTAAAACAGGGCTGCTTTCAGATATCTCCTAAAACAGGGCTGCTTTCAGATATCTCCTTCAGATGTCTTCTAAAAGTCTGGTAGTTGCTTATCTCCTTGACCTGTGATGGGAGGGCGTTCCACAGGGCGGGCGCCACTACCAAGAAGGCCCTCTGCCTGGTTCCCTGTAACTTGGCTTCTCGCATTGAGGGAACCGCCAGAAGGCCCTCGGCACTGGACCTCAATGTCCAGGCAGAATGATGGGGATGTAGACGCTCCTTCAGGTATATTGGGCCGAGGCCGTTTAGGGCTTTAAAGGTCAGCACCAACACTTATATTCTTATAGAACCTCTGGACCATGTTATACATTCGTAGGATTATTCTCAATGGGGGAGGGGGGAAGCTAGCAAGGAAAGGTATGCTTGGTCTAGCTATGTCAAATGTGCTAAGCACCTCTCCCCACCCGATTTCACTCTACTCTTGTCTGACAGCTTCAGGTGACTGCCTTTTTAGTTCTTCCTGAGCCTGAGGTTGAATGCTAAAGTAGGAATAAACATGCCTATTCTGAAGACGTCCTTAGTAGAAGACACACAGCAAGATGCTTCTGGGGTTGTGTACTCTGAGAGTGTGCAAGCTATGACAAGCGATGTTCTTTGTTCTACTCTCCCCTTCCCATAGGAGGGAGTCATAGCTGAGTGACAGATAAAGTGGTTTGCACACAGAAGGACCCAGGTGCACTCATTGGCATTGCCAGGTAGGTTAAGGAAATACCGGGTATGTCTCCCTAAAATCCTGGAGAGTTTCTGCCAGTTAGCAAAGAGAAAGTTAAGGGGTGATATGATAGCCATATTCAAATATATAAAAGGATGTCATATAGAGGAGGGAGAAAGGTTGTTTTCTGCTGCTCCAGAGAAGCGGACACAGGGCAATGGATTCAAACTACAAGAAAGAAGATTCCACCTAAACATTAGGAAGAACTTCCTGACAGTAAGAGCTGTTTGACAGTGGAATTTGCTGCCAAGGAGTGTGGTGGAGTCTCCTTCTTTGGAGGTCTTTAAGCGGAGGCTTGACAGCCATTTGTCAGGAATGCTTTGATGGTGTTTCCTGCTTGGCAGGGGGTTGGACTGGATGGCCCTTGTGGTCTCTTCCAACTCTATGATTCTATGAGAACCTTCGGTCTTCCAGCACCCATCTTCCCTGATCATTATTACTGGAGCTGATGGGAAAACAACATTTGGAATCCCACAGGTATCAAAGCATGTTCTGGAAAGGTACAGAAAAATGATAAAGCAAGACTATATAGGAATATGATAATATAAAGGAGCCCAAGTTTTTTTTTTTTTTTTTAAAAAAAAACACTTCCCCCAATTTTGAAATAAATGCCTCTGTTCTGATGCAAACCATACTTAACTAGATGAGCCATTGACTAAATGCAGCATATGTTACATTCTCGTCTCTATTTTGCAGAGACTTTTGCAAGAAAACCCTCTTCAGTGCTAGGTTAGAATAATAGGATGTTCCTACTTTCAGAAGACATTTATTTAAATAGATTGAATTAATTACGTAGCCTTGAGACACTTTAATTTTACCAAGTGAAGGGAGGAGAAAAGCATATTTTATATTCCACACACCATTATATATTGAAATGAAGAAGTAGGAATAATGGAGCAGATTGTTCATGGTGATGAATCTTGAGTCTGAACGGATATAAAATGGGTGTTGATTGATTTTGGTCAGGAAAGGGGCTATGTATAGCCCTTGGGTTGTCTGGTGGGTGGGGGTGGAATGCTAGATGGCACAAAAAATCAGATGTTTTTTTATGGATAGGGGTATAGACATATATAGTTGGAACAAAAAAAAATTCATAGAATCATAGAGTTGGAAGAGACCACAAGGACCATCCAGTCCAACCTCCTGCCAAGCAGGAAACAATTCCAGGAGCACCTTAGAGACCAACTAAGTTTGTTCTTTTTATTATATATATATATATATATATATATATATATATATATATATATAATTCTTTTTTAAAATACAAACATAAAACACAAACAAAAGAACAAACAAAATACACACAATTTTTATATCGTTTTCACTTTTTCCATAAACATTGTGGGGTGGACTTCCCCCTACCTCCCCTTTCTGGTTTTCATTGCCAATCTTCCTTAAGCAGTTTCCACTTCCATTAATTTATCACATATTTTCTTACTTATAAAATAATTCTTCTCATACTAATTCTGTATTTCTGCTAGGAACCTCTAAGCACTTCCCTACAATTTCAGCAATATCAAACATTACAATATTTCTTTAAATAAACTTTAAATTTGATCCAATCTTCCTGCACCGTCTCCTCCCTCTGGTCACACAGTCTCGCTGTCATTTCGGCAAGTTCCATAAAGTCTGTCATTTTCAATTGCCCATAAAGTTCCATAAAGTCTATCATTTTCAATACAGTATCTGAAGAAGTGTGCATGCACACGAAAGCTCATACCAAGAACAAACTTAGTTGGTCTCTAAGGTGCTACTTGAAGGAATTTCTTATTTTTTATTTTGTTTCGACTACGGCAGACCAACACGGCTACCTACCTGTAACTTGATATATATTTGGGGCAGCTAAAAATATTGGCCCTCTGTATTGGCCTGTATTGACTATAGAGTAGGAAGAAACCTCTTATTGGGCTACTGTCTTTAGGATCTGCCCAATTCACTCCTTTGGCCTCTTATTTTCCTATTTTTGCAGCTCTGTTAGGCTTGGTTGACTCTTTCCCCACAGCCTTCTGTCGAAGTGGGATTTAATCTGAGCCAGTGTTTCCCAGAGTGCAGCACCAAAGAAACAGATGACAAGAAAAAGTGTCTGGGAGCATATGTAGACTGCTTTTCCACTGAAAAAATAGCAGCTACCAGTTGCACATTGCAGATCAGAGGCTAGCTGTGGAAGCAGGCTTGAGTCTCAGCTAGGTGACAGAAAGCAGTAGGATGTGTCTGGGATGGGGCTGAGAGGGAAACACGATGAGGGTACCAGTATGTGCAGAATTTGTTCTCTTATGCTCAGATCTCCCTTCCTCTAGTCTGCCTCCTCTACTGGCTCCTATATTTTGCAAAGTTTCTTGTGTTCCTGGCTATGGAAGCCAGGGCTTGGGGAATAGCATGTGTGTATCTGAGTCACTAAAGTAATTTCATGTAAGTAATTCATCAGTCATCATATGTCGTTGGAAACCAATTTTCTTCTTTCTCCTTTTAAGTCAAGTCCTCCATCATGGAGGGCACGTGTTGCGGTGAGATCACCAGAAACTGCCTCCCTGTTGTGGGGCGGGACCATTTGGATGGCCACAACACACCATTGGTTGCCCCTCTGTTGCTGGGGCAGAAATTTGGTCAGTTGGGTTGGCTATTGGCTGCTGAGGGGCTACTTCTTCTTCTTCTTCTTCTTCTTCTTCTTCTTCTTCTTCTTCTTCTTCTTCTTCTTCTTCTTCAAGATTTTCTTGGTTTACAAAGTGTGTGTAATGTCTCTCATATTTTTCCATAAAACATTTTTACCGATCAATTTTAGTTGTTGAGACATTAGGGAGAGAGGGGGGGAAGGAAGTGGGTGGGATGGGTGGGTGGGTGGGGTGGGGTGGGGAGATGATGTTTCTATTTTCCTTAATATATGTAGGATTTGGTATCAGCGTCGCTAGTGTTGGTTCTCTGTTGTTTGCTTGTGTTTCTTTGGCAGTGAGAGGTTGCGATTGGCGGAGGGTTTGATTGTTCATTTGTGGTTGGCTGTGGTGATCTTTGGTTTCCTGTGTGAGTGGGGTGGGTGCGTGTTTTGGATCAGGTTAGCCATATTGATTTGTATGCTGTCAGTAGATTTTTGTCATTGTCTTGTTGGGCTGTGTGTGCGATGAAGGGGGACCATATGGGGGTGAAGGTGTCTTTTTCTGTTTGTCCCTGTGCTAGTTTTAGGTTGCTGGTTAATTTTTCTAGTAGGGCTGTTTCCCATACTACTTGATACCATTGGTCCATGTTGACTCCTGCTGCACGTTGTTGGAGAGTTTCACTTTCTTGTGACGTGCAGCAGATCGGCAAGCCCAAGAAGCTCAGTGGTTTAGACCACAGCACCACCTGCTCCTTTGGTATTATTGTTGCTGTTGTTGCAATTGTTATTAATTTTATATTATTATTATTCATATAATGACAGTGGTCAGGCATGATGTAGGGAGCATCCCTGTCTTTTGCATTTACAGGAAAGCCCAGCTGCTGACATCATGGGGTAATTAAGGTAATTAAGTGTGGGCACCTGGGAAGACTGCAAAGTGCAGAACATTTGTAGACTCTTAAAAATGGACACTCAAAAGCACTGCTTGTCTACCTAGAAAGTTAGCTAGATGCAACAACAAATCCTTTAGCCTACCCATGACAATTTCTTGGAAATTTCTCTCTTTGATGATTTTCTTAACACAAATTCTTATCAGTTGATGGAGAATAGCCAATGGGGGTGGCAGAGGAGAAATTTTCAGCACAGAACTAATTATTATTAGAGCTTTCCATAACTGTAATTACAACATGAGTGTTTCACTGTGTTACAGCTGTTGAGGCTGAACTGTGCCCTTATTAGTAAGCTGTGCGGAACTGCTGACTTCACCATTTTTGCTATTGTATTTATGATAACAAAAAGAGGTTATGAAAATGAATTCGCGCCCGGACCCCCTGCCAAGTTAGTTACTGTGATTCACAAGTTTATTATGGCAATAAAACAACATGAGACAATAATGCCGGGGCCTGAAATGTGCTAATGATGCTTCATATTGTTCCAAAAAGACGGTGCAGAAAATGGAAAGTATCCCTGATAATTCTGTAGAGCAGATGCCATGCTACAATGTGTGTCTTTGTGTGTATTTAGACACACACACACACACACACACACACACATGCAAGTTGGGGTTGTAGCACACCAGTAAGCACTCTCATCTGCAATTTGTTCTATACTGTTTTTAATATAGAATTTTATATTGTTTGACCCTCCCTGGGGGAAGGGTGGGTAATAAATCAAATTATTGATGTTAATAGTAATAATAGTAATGAATCTGATATGCAGCCATTTAATAAAATAATTGCAACCACCGCCGCCATGTACTTCTTGCCATGGGAGCTGGAGGTGGTTCAAAGCTACAGGATGAACTGAGAGAGTAGGAAAATACTGTTGTGGTTAGAAACTCATATTTCTCCATTTACCTCTACTTAAAAGATTACGTGGGTGGCGCTGTGGGTTAAACCACAGAGCCTAGGGCTTGCTGATCAGAAGGTTAGCGGTTCGAATCCCCGCAACGGGGTGAGCTCCCGTTGCTCAGTCCCAGCTCCTGCCCTCCTAGCAGTTCGAAGGCACGTCAAAGTGCAAGTAGATAAATAGGTACCACTCCAGCAGGGAGGTAAACGGCATTTCCGTGCACTGCTCTGGTTCGCCAGAAGCAGCTTAGTCATGCCGGCCACATGATCCAGAAGCTGTACGCTTGCTCCTTCGGCCAGTAACGTGAGATGAGCGCCACAACCCCAGAGTCGGACACGACTAGACCTAATGGTCAGGGGTCCCTTTACCTTTACCTTTTTAAAAGATTACAGCATGGATGGGAACTTATAGTCCAGTAACTCCTGGAAGCACACATCTTGCACCATCCCTGACCACTAGCCATGTAGGCTGGTATTGAAAGGAGTTATGGGAATCGTGAGTCCAGTAAATTCTGGAGGGACCCAGACTCTTCACTCATGGCTTATGGCTCAGGGTGATGGGAGTTGTAGCCAGTGCTATTTTCTAGAAAAAGAGGTGCCGGAGCTCATCATGATCTCTGACAATGCCAATGGTGCCCAGCTGAGAGGTGCCGGAACCGAGTTCCGGTGAGTTCCAGCAGTTAAAAAAAAGCCCTGGTTGTAGCACAAAACATCTGAGACGAACCAGGTTTCTAAAAGCTGGTTTCAGTAAATCTGGAAGACTGAAACTACAGAGTTTTAATCCAAGCATATTTATTTAAGCTTCAAGGTGAGAGAAAATAGGAAGCTGCATCAAAATAAAAATTAAACACTTTTCTAACCTGCTGTTGTTGGAAGTGCAACAGCGGGGATCATTCATTTTGAAAATTAAGAGTTAATCCTGTTTGCGTCTAGGTCTGCTAGCCATGATTGGGACGGGTTGTTTAGCAACCAGGCAGAAGGCATGATATTTGCTGAGGTAGCAAGTGCCCCGATGGGCTGTTGTAGTTGTGCGTTCAGAAGACTCCCTGCATCTAACCAGACACCCCCCCCCCCAAGATGTGAGGATGTGGCTCGGCTCTTCTTCACACCAATTTTGTGAGAGGAGAATGCCTGAAAGGCTTCTTGAATTCTATGCAAGATAATTTTATTTGCTGAGCAGGGAGAATGTTCATGGACATTTCATAATGACACAAACTGTCCAGTCACCAGCCAATTTTCTGCTGCAAATACAAAGAGGTTTTCCCCACCACCACTCAAAAATATGCGGTGGATGTTGCTGGTTTTTGAACTTATAAATGTGCATCCTAATCTTTCACCCTTCTCCCTCAGATCAGCAGGCAGTCTGACTTAGGGATGAACAAAGCATCTTCTTTGGTTTTAGTGTGGTTTTTGTGTGTGTGTGTGTTTTACATTTGTTTACACCTGAGTCTCGTCTGTTGTCTGCTGAATCCCCAAGTAGTTCCGAGTTCGCCAAAATATGTATTTTGCACACAGGAGGTCTGGAGACCGTTGCATTTTTAGTTTCATTTTACATGTGTGATTGACTACACTGTTCCATTCCCCTTTCCGTCTTAATCTTCTTAAGCATCGCATAGAAGTTTACCTCTTGGTATCAAGAGTGTAATTGCTTGCCTCTTCCCTGCTGTGCTCCATGGTCCTCTTCATCTCTGAATGTACTGCTAGCGCTGTACTTTCTACCTACTACCATGGTACCTTTTTCTTCTTCTCGTCACTTTTTGTCTCCTCAAAGAAACATCATTTTGCATTTGAAAGGCCATATTGCTTTAAGTCCCAGCACTTCAACGGCAAGATTATTGCCTTTTGGGGGAGGATTTGGTCAGTTGCAATGATAATACTGTAAAGTGTGTTGCTTTGTTAAGCACATCCTTACATCTAAAAAGGTATAGCTTCTTACATAAAAGAGATGGATGCAGCAGCAATCTTATTTTATTTTATTCTTTACATTTTCTATGACTGAGACCTTGTATTATTATCTGCTTAAAGAGATAAGAACTGCACTATTTTGTGTGGGAACCGTGAATGCTTATGGACAATAAAAGTCTGATCTGAGACCAGATTGGCTAGTCTTGCCACATAATTTTAAGTCCTAAAGCACCCCTAGCTTTACTTTGAGAATGAGACATTGGCCTGCATGTTCTGTTTCCCAAACTGGGCAAGTCACGTTGACAGCCTTACCGTTAGGCAGAGTGAGGCAGTCAGCTCAGATGTTGGAGATGGGGCGACAGACATTCCTCCGGAGCCAGATGCGAAACAACCTGCTCCAGTACCTGGAGCGGCACTCATCCCAGGGGGTGTGGCACGCATCCCGGGGCTGTGGCGCACCGCCTGCAGGGGTTCGTGGCAAGCGGCATGTGCCCCAGGGGATGCCGCCGATCGAGAGTCGCCATTTTGTCATCCCCTCTTTGGAATGGTACCCAGAGCTGCCCACCCCCTCAGAACGCCCCTGTTCAGAGCCATTGCCCTCTATTGGAGATAAGAGCTGTGTTTGCCCCAAGCCTGTCATATATCCTCCTATGTTAGCTGGTCACCCTTGCTGGTGTTGAAGGACACTATTCTGTTGCCAGTGACCTTTTAAAAGTGTGTGGGGGAGGGAGGTTATTGGTTTGCTTTTATTTTATTATGTGTTTTGTGTTCTCAGTTTGTATTTTTATATTGTGAACTGCACTGTGATCTTTGGATAAAGGATGGTATCATCATCATCATCACCACCACAATAATAATAATAACAACAATAATAACAACAACAATAACAATAATAATGTTGATGTAAGATTCAACAGATGGACTGTCATTTTGCTTCTTGCCTCAGGCAGCAAAATGCCTTGGGTTGTCATATATAGCTGCTGCTCCTTTAAATACCCACCTTCTCTCTAGGTCAGTAACTGAGGAGCCAGATGGTATTCCTTAGGGGGCCTGCATTTGACCCCCAGGTCACCATCCACGGATTCCCACTCTACCTAATGTTTCAGAAGGTGAATGCATTACGGCAAGACATGCCGACATACAAGCAATCAGAAAGTGCTGCCCATCTTAGTGCATGCATGTTTTTCAAGAATGGGTGGAGGAAAGCCAGAATAAATAGGACTTACAGTGGTACCTTGGTTCTTGAACTTAATCCATTCCGGGAGTCCGTTCGACTCCCGGAACGGTTCAAAAACCAAGGCGTGGCTTCCAATTGGCTGTAGGAGCTGCACTCAATCGGAAGCCGCAGAAGCCACGTTGGATGTTCTGCTTCCGAAAAACGTTTGCAAACCAGAACACTTACTTCTGGCCAAAACAAAATAAAAAATTCTTTCCAGTAGCACCTTAGAGACCAACTAAGTTTGTTCTTGGTATGAGCTTTCGTGTGCATGCACACTTCTTCAGATACCATGGCAGACCAACACGGCTACCCACCTGTAACTTACTTCTGTGTTTGCAGAGCTTGGGAGCCGATTTGTTTGGGAGCCAAGTAATTTGAGCACCAAGGTACCACTGTATATGGAGTGTCCAAGCATTTTTATGCATTTTGCTGAAATCCCTACAACAATGCAGTAAGGAAGGCCATTATTTTATTGTACCCACAGTAATACTGAGAGGGAGGGAGAGTGCCTGAGAGAGGCTGAAATAGAGTGTGGCCCACCTAAAGGTCACTCATTGAGTTCATGGCAGAGATATGAAGGTGCCATGAACTTTCATGCTGCTCAGCCACTGTATGTCATACTTGCTATAGTGGAGGGCTGGCAATTCAAAGGCGTAGGGAGGAGTCCAGAAGAAGATGGGAGGGGGAAATAAGAGGAAGGCAGGGCATTATATGGCAAGCCTACACATGTGACTTATCCAGCCATATGGAGCCCACCAGCCACATATGGAAAACACTGTGTATTTAGTAAGCCTTTTTTTTTAAAAAATATAATTTTTATTATTTTTACACTATATTACTACAATATGAAATAAATCCAACATTTTCATACATTTTCCACTTTGGCTTACAAAGCCGTGACTTCCCTCAATCCCTCCAAATGGCTTTCGGAATTATATCTCGATATTATACTTCTTCAATCAACCATTGCTTACATTATCATAGAATTCCTTCTTACTTTAGCTACCATACTTACAATAATATTTCTACACATTAACTACAAAACATCTTGAAGTCCTATTAGCGTATTCAATTGTAAATTGTCTTTTAAATAGTTCGTAAACTTTAACCAGTCTTTGATGAATTTCTGGTCCCACTGTTCCCGGATTCTTCCCGTCATTTTATCCAATTCTGCATATTCCATCAATTTTACTGTCCATTCTTCTTTCGTCGGTAATTCTTCCTGTGTATTTAGTAAGCCTTATGCTTTTGCTGCCTGCCTGGCAACTACAGAAAAGGGGGTTATCACAAAGATGGCCCACTGAGTTCAGCTTGGTGAGCAACTTCCACGTTCTAAGGAGGAGGAGGAGGAGGAGGAAGGAGTTATTTGCAGTTAGCCTTCCAAAATGGCAGCTTCAAACATATTGCCACAAATGTTAAGCGCTGCAGTGTCTATATACCTAAGCATATGGGGAGCAAGTTGTAATACTGTAGAAGAGATCTGGTCATCGTACAGTAAGTGCAGTTACAGTTATTGCCGCTTGTTTGCGCTAGTGATACTGGAGCGACATGAAATGTACTGAACAAAGTGTTCTTTGTTGCTCAGCAATCCCAGATTATGTGTCTGTTTCTTTTTGCCCAGCCACAGCATCCATTCCAACATGGTTGTCAGAATAGGGTTGCCACCCATCCTCTGAAATATGGATTTGTTCCGTTTTGGGGGGCACAGAGTCCCTGTCCTGTTTGGGATACCCTTTGTCCTGTTTTTGAAGTCATAAAATAAAATTTAATTTTTTGTGCACTCGCTTGCTTGTCTCGCATAGCCTAGCTTGCTAGGCACCTCAGAAGTTGAGTCCGCCCTTCAAAGCTGGCTGATTGATGCTCCAGGCTAGCCAGTAGAGCTCGCCAGCCAGGAGGATCTTCTGGGTTGGGTGGAGCTCTTGCCAATGGCTCTAGGAGAATGAGCAAAATGTTTCCTGGAGCAGCAGCCTTTGCTTCCAAAGCTAAGTCTCCCTCTGCTTCTCACTGTGTGTTTAAGGATTCTCTTGGCTTATTTCCACCTCCAGAATGGATCACGTGGAGGCTGCAAAGGATTTGTTTTTTGACTCTGGGAATGTGGCAGAAAGTTACTGGGCCCATGTTGCTTCCTGTTTTCTCACAATGAAGGGTTAAAAAAAACCAATGAAAGAGTTATAAATGATGCTCACCAATTTAAATTACTTGACACCAGCCAACCATCCCTGGCTATTCTTTGAATTAGAACTTTGGGGCATGTCCTTTGGTTTCCCAGCACAGAGGCTCAACATGTAACTCTTAGGTGAACATAAATTGGACAGAGAGGGGAAAAGTAGTAGAAGTGAAATCTATTTAGGTGAATTATGGTGCTGTAGGAGACTCTTGAGAGTCCCATGGAAGATCAAACCTATCCATTCTGAAGGAAATCAGCCCTGAGTGCTCACTGGAAGGACAGACCCTGAAGCCGAGGCTCCAATACTTTGGCCACCTCATGAGAAGAGAAGACTCCCTGGAAAAGACCCTGGTGTTGGGAAAGATGGAGGGCACAAGGAGAAGGGGACGACAGAGGATGAGATGGTTGGACAGTGTTCTCGAAGCTACCAACATGAGTTTGACCAAACTGCAGGAGGCAATGGAAGACAGGAGTGCCTGGCGTGTTCTGGTCCATGGGGTCACGAAGAGTCGGACACAACTAAACAACTAAACAACAACAGATGAACATGGATGTCAGATCCATTTTGCTGTAGAAGTCAAAATGAGCTGGATCTCTCTCTCTCTCTCTCTCTCTCTCTCTCTCTCTCTCTCTCTCTCTCTCTCCCCCCCCTCTCTATATATGGCATGTGCCAAGGCCAATGGAATTGTTGTACCTTAACTGACAGTCAGCAAAGGTGTATTGGTGTGAACAGGAGCTGATGTGTCCCCAGAAGATATTTACCAGAATGCACATTTATATTTTGACGCTGCCCAGTGCAAAACAACGCTTGGCCTGTTGTACATGTGTGTGGGAAGCTAAATAGCTTTCCTGGGGAAAAAATTGAAATAGCATGCCTTTAAAAGCCCGTGAAAGGCTTTCATGTATTCTGCATTTCTGAGAAACCAAATTAGTCATATTGTGGTTGTTGGGGAAGGGTTACCATACCAGCAGAAGTCTCCCATAAGGCTGTGTGTCTCCCTTTCCCAGCCCCCAGCCCCCCCCCCCCAGTTTATGCACTTGTGTTTTCACTTGTTATCCTAATCAATAATATTGAAATTTCATTGTGAGAAGAGAACGCTCAGTGATTACTGCATGCCGTTTGCAGGCCTCCACTAATTCTGCCTATCAAAAATGTAAACAGAGCAATTAAATCACTTAGTCACTCTTGACTCACAAACAAGTGCTGTCAAGGGGACACAGATATGGCGGCTGGGAATAAAGATGTCCCGTTGAGCCCCAATACTGGTTAATTTGCAAGCTGTCGCATTCCTGGCTGCTACTAGAACCACCATACCTAGCTGATTCAAATGTGTGGAGGGGCAATGGAATGCCATGCAATCTTTAGGTTTTTGCTTCTTTTGTGTGGGAGTGTTGTTCCCTGTTCTGAGTGTTGTTGCTGTCGTTCAGTCGTTCAGTCGTGTCTGACTCTTCGTGACCCCATGGACCAGAGCACGCCAGGCACGCCTGTCTTTCACTGCCTCCCACAGTTTAGCCAAACTCATGCCAGTCGCTTCGAAAACACTGTCCAACCACCTCACCCTCTGTCGTCCCCTTCTCCTTGTGCCCTCCATCTTTCCCAACATCAGGGTCTTTTCCAGTGAGTCTTCTCTTCTCATGAGGTGGCCAAAGTACTGGAGCCTCAACTTCAGGATCTGTCCTTCCAGTGAGCACTCAGGGCTGATTTCTTTAAGGATGGATAAGTTTGATCTTTTTGCAGTCCACGGGACTCTCAAGAGTCTCCTCCAGCACCATAATTCAAAAGCATCAATTCTTCGGCGATCAGTTCTGAGTAGGGCTGGGCATTTGACAGATCAAAAATATTTTGTCAAATAGTCTCGTGTAATGGTCAAGCATTGTTAAAAGTATTCACTTCATTAGACTAACAAGGAAAAAAATGGGCTTTCTGTGAGGCACCATAATTAAACGTCTCATTTGCAGCAGTTTCTCGTGTATTTTGTTCCAAGCAGCAAAAGCTGTCAAGAACATGAGAAAAGCCCTGCTGGATCAAGCCAAGGGCCTCTTTAGTCCAGCATTCTGTTCCCACACTGGTCAAGCTATGGGGAGACCACAAACAGAAAATGAGCACAATAGCAATCTTCTTATTGTGATCTGCATCAACTGGTAGACTAGAGTTAATATAGCCACCAAACATGACCACTTTTGACAGTCTTATTTCCCCACAGGAACATTACAGAGTGGACAACTAGATCAAACAGAGGGGGTACTTCCAGACCCTCCAAGTGTCCCTATTTTCCAGGGATTTAGAGAAGCCACCCCAGTTTCTGATTTGATCCTGGAATGTCCCGCGCATCCTTTGTTGTTGTTGTTCAGTTGTGTCCGACTCTTCGTGACCCCATGGACCAGAGCATGCCAGGCACGCCTATCCTTCACTGCCTCTCGCAGTTTGGCCAAACTCATGTTAGTAGCTTCGAGAACACTGCCCAACCATCTCATCCTCTGTCGTCCCCTTCTCCTTGTGCCCTTAGGATGTCCCTATTTTCATTGGAGAAATGTTGGAGGGTATGGAGTTATCCAACCCCTGAGCAGTCTGAAGGCAATCCTGTATAGGGAAGCTTTTATAATGTTGAATGTTTTATTATGTTTTTATGTATGTTGGAAGCTGCCCAGAGTGGCTGGGGGAAACCCGGTAAGATGTGTGGGGTATAAATAGTAAAATTATCATTATGGAATGGGACGTCCCTATTTTCATTGGAGAAAAGTTGGAGGATATGTACTCCCTGGTTCCCGAAGTACCAGTATGGAGCCATGGTCAGTTATAGTGAAAGATACTCGGAGACCAGTGTGACTTTCATGCTCTTTATTCAGCTCATAGTAGTGAGGAATGCAGTTCCCCCAAAACGTTTGCTTTATATACACTATTTACACAATGGGCCCCACGTGATTGGCTAATTCCGGGATACTCCTGTATGCCAATCGGAGTGCGGATTCACTTCCACCTGGAGCTGGATTGGGTGGCTCCTGCGGACCAATCAGACTGCTGCAATCTCAATCCTATTGTTCTGGGACCAGTCAGACTGCTGCAATCTCAATCCTATTGTTCTGGGACCAGTCAGACTGCTGCAATCTCAATCCTATTGTTCTAGGACCAATCAGACTGGTGCATTTTGGATCCTGTTCAACTCAGTACATAACATATAGGTTTTCCAGTTGCAGTGTGAATGCTTGCTCCTGTTGCTGTACCTTTTTGGAGGTGCCTGTAGTTATATATAGAATCATAGAATCCTAGAGTTGTAAGAGACCCCAAGGGCCATCCAGTCCAACCCCCTGCCAAGCAGGAAACACCATCAAAGCATTCCTGACAGATGGCTGTCAAGCCTCTGCTTAAAGACCTCCAAAGAAGGAGACTCCACTGGCCAGTAGAAGAAGCGTTCCTGTGCTGCAAGATTTGTCCTAGATTTCTGCAAGGCAAGCAGGCCTGTTTTCTCTTGCCTTTGTCAACAAAGGACACCATATTTTTTTTTTTGTTTTCATTTTTTATAGTAGTTGCCATCTACACAGTGCTGTTATCGACTTTATGCACTATTTGACCACAGTCAAACAACAAGTGATAGGGTTTCCATCTAGTCTGGAGGTAAACATTATGACATTAGTCAGTTTGACAGTTACTTGTATTAATATTTTCCTTTTCTAATTGGTTTTATCTTGGGCTTTGTCTCGGTAAACTACAGCTTTCTAGATAGTATAGGAATAGCTTAATACTTGTGGTACACATTTCACCATTTGACTTTTGAAGGAGAAATGTCTCCGTTCTCAAACTTCTATAGTAAATAGGGTTTATTGGGCCACACATAGCTCCCCCACCCTTTTTTTGAAGTATGGGAGCATACTAACAATTCTTGGACATACAATTAGTGCCCTGTTATAATGGAAAGATACGATGCCCCATTTTCAGATCTTCTGTTCATCAGGGGATTGTGGGCTGTGGTGGCACTAAACTGAAGCTTTCCATGTTACGTGGAAATACTCTAACATTGTAGGTGTTCCCATAATTGAATCAGTAATGGTGTAAAGTCCATGAATGCACTGGGTTAATTTCAGAAGAGCAGACAACAAAGGGAAGGTCTTAACAAGGAAGGGAGAGTAGCGTATTGGTAGGGCACATGCGTTGAATGTGAAAGCTCCTAGGTTAAACCCCTACTGTCTCCACATATGGCTTGGAAGACTTATGTCTGAAACTGGAGGAAAGTGGTGCCAGCCAGTGTGGTTGATGCTTAGCTAGATGGGCCAGGCAGTAGACTCGGTATGAGACAGTTTTCTATGAGAAAATGATATAATGACATCATTTCTTCCTCAGTATCTGAAAATCCCATAATCACATTTACAACTCTTACATTTTTAATAACAACATTATGTATGTATAGGCCCCATCCCCCACCCCTCTGAAAAAGCAGCAGGGAATGGTATAAATTAGATAGATTTGCATACATTTTATATTTCCATAGTTCTGATTTCCACACTTGAGTTTTCAAATGATTCGAAATGTGTTTGCAAGAGCTGGAATACTGCAGGAGAACAAGAATCCACTTGAAGGCTGGGAGCTCGGGGAGGGGAATTCCTCTAGTGAAATTCTTGTCCTGGGCCCTGAGTCTGCATTAGGCACTGTGCTCAGTGGTGGAGCTTCATGCTCCAGCACCGATGGGTGGGAAGTAGGCGGGGGCGGGGCTGGCGCACATTCTAGGGGCGTGGCACGCCGCCCGCAGGGGCGTGGTGTGCGTTCTGGGGGCGTGGCACGCAGCGTGGGTGGGGGGGGCAGCTGAGATGGAACCCTACTGGGATCACGCTGCCCAGGGCACCCCGCCCCCTATGCCCCACCCTTCCTACGCTAGGGACTGTGCTTGCTTCTGAGCTCCCCACACCCCTTCCTGTACATGTAAGGACAGGAAACATTTCAAAGTGAGAGCTGTAGGTTGCTTTGTTTATACTCGTCCCCCTTATTTAGGAAGGTGTCTGCAAAATGATGGAAAAACTACAATGAATATGTATGTTTATTTTGTCTAATAAGATTAAAATAGACGGGGTTTCTCTTGGATCAGCTGTTGTGCTGTGTTTAAAAGCACCCTGTGACTCCCAGTGTTTGCTTTATTTTCATTTTATGTTATTTAAGAATCCACTTATTTTAATACTCGTGGTTGTCAGCAAGAAGTTGTACAATCCAGAGTCTAAAACAGAGTCATTTTTTCAATATTGTGATTTGGGCTTCTGCTTTAAGGTGCCCTCTTTCTGGAGAGCAGTGGCAACCTGTACTTACCCATTTGTTCTGTAACTGGTTTGGATCACTCCACAAAACTCCCTTTAGCAAAGAGGTGACATTGTTCCTGACCTAATCTGTATGCACCTTTTGACAGTGCTCACTTCACTGTGGCCCATCATGCCCTTGTTATCCAAGGTCAGGATGTCACCACTGTCCATTGGCATCTATGGGGGACAAGGGGGCAGCCGTACCCCCACCCTAATGGACCTTAAACCTGATTCCTTAAAAAAAAAAAAACATGTTTCTAGCATTTGAAGTTGAGGCTCCAGTACTCTTGCCACCTCATGAGAAGAGAAGACTCCCTGGAAAAAACCCTGATGTTGGGAAAGATGGAGAAGGGGACGGCAGAGGACGAGATGGTTGGACAGTGTTCTCGAAGCGACTGGCATGAGTTTGGCCAAACTGCAGGAGGATAGGTATGCCTGGCGTGCTCTGGTCCATGGGGGTCACGAAGAGTCGGACACGACTGAACGACTGAACAACAACAACATTTGGAGAACCTGAGATATGATGTAAAATGTGCAGGTACTATTCTCCTCACTTGTTTTGTGAGAAACTAGTCTGCTCCCATAGAAACGATACACTTGTTCTCTGGCACTAGTTTTGTTTGTTTGTTTTTTTGTTCATAGTAATTATTTTGCTCCCCCCCCCCCAGCAAATCCCTCAGGTGCCCATGGTGCTTCCCTCTCTGAAAAGATTTATCCGTGTCATTTATGACAGTGACTAGGGCCGAGACTTTGTGTGAAAAAGACTCTCAAAGTATTTTCTCAATTTCTTGCTGCTGCTGCTGCTGCCATCTTCAAATTTCTGTACCATCCTGCATATTTCAGGACCTGCCACCAACCACCCAATGCCTCTGCGGTGAAGATTTATCTCTCTGCTTCACTGTACTCCCAACTCCTTTCAACGGAGTGTTGAACAGTTTATGACCCTGATCTAGTGTCATAGCAAAGAAGTGACACTTTTAAGTGTGCTACAAAATCCACCCTTCATGCACACTCTCCTCAGCCCCCAAAACCTCCAGAAGCAATTCAAAACAGGTAGGAAACTGTTCTTGCCAAAGCACTGTACACTCTCTGAACTCTTTCCCAGTATGGAGAGAATTTGGGAGGCTCGATGTTGGCAGGAGCAGTAAGGAGAACACTGGATGCTGAACTCAGGTTTTGGGTGGATCTTACCTGCAGAGCAGCCGACTCTTCATTGCGATGGTGGGTGGGATCACTTCCCCGAACCATGTTGTCACTGGTGCCACAAACCAACATGTGACATTTGTTCTCTGGATTAGGACCCACCCCACTTCAATATTCACATCCAAAGCTGCCACAACCTAGCCATAAAACAATGAACAGGGTGGGGATACAGTGACGACTGCAATCGGCACAAGATAATATCACCAAGGCGACTATCTGTAAACCAACAATAAACAGCCATAAAAATGGCAAAAGCAGTTTCTTTCCCAGATAGGTTTTATCTTAAACCAGGGGTGTCCAAACTTTTTTCAAAGAGGGCCAGATTTGATGAAGTAAACATGTGTGAGGGCCAACCAAAGGGCCGACCAAAGTTAGGATTGAAGTTGTTGAGGTTTTTTTTTTTTTAGGGTTTTACCTCAGGACATAAACTGCCATAGGGGTCAGATTAAACTGACCGGCAGGCTGGATTAGGCCCCTGAAATGGACTTTGCACATGCCTGTCTTAAAACAATAGCAAACACAGTAAAGAAAGAGTCCGTTTGTGATATACCAGTGGTTCAGCACTCGGATGTCATTCCGGTAATCCAATGTTTCGTCACCAAAGAGCTTAGTCATCGAGCTTTGTAGGAAATAATATACAAGAGAAGATAGTATGTAAACAATTTAAAGCAGGGGTATATCTGTCCCCATCTGCTTGTTTCCATCAGGAGGAGCATAGAAAGAGAATGATGTCCTTCAGTTTGTTAAACCTAGCCGGAGCAGAGAAGCTTATTCACTTAAGGTATAGGGTCAGAAGCAGAACAAACACCCAACTTTTTAAAACAAAAGCATGCACTTACCACTTTCTTTTGAACTAGGGGGCGCTACTTACTGGCACTGATATCAACAAATGTTTCGTATGAGGCAATCTATTAGGGTGCCACTGTTGGGTTTCAGACTTTTAATCCAATGTATGTGATTTCAGGCTGAGTTGCCCTGCTAACAGAGTTTTTTGGGGAGCACATTGAACCAGTGTATTTTTGTGCTCTCGTGTAATCATTCATGCATCATTCCTATGCTAAGTATTCAGTACAAATAATCAATTAATATAATTTTAAACACATTGACTCTCCTCTGATTTTTAAATTTCTGGAGACTGTGATTTCTGGTTTTCCCACTTCATTTCTAGCTTAAGAGCTGTTGGCTGTTGGAAAAATCCTACACACAAGCTGCAAGCCATTCAAACCTCTAGGTTGAATGCCCTGAGATCATCTCAGGATGCTTTGATTAGTCTCTAGAGGATGGCTAGGGTTGAAGATATCAGTGCTATTAGTATCAACATGCCTAACCTGATCCAGGGAAGCAAAGCAAGGTCAAAACGCTGTGAGTCATTATTGAAATGCTACCTAGCTCCTTGGTGTGGCTTTAAAAGTTCAGAGGAAACACAGATATTAAAGGGATTCTTATTTTTTTTTAGATATAGATTAAATTCCATGAACCCAAGTTTAAGCAGACCACAAAGTTTAACCTCTGGTTCTTATGGCACATTTTTCAAATTAGTAAATGGAAATGATGATGGATGAGCACAGAAGAGTATGGAAGAGGCATGTATTAAGAACTGTTTCTCTCTTGTTGTTCTTGCTGTTTTGCCAGCTCAGTTATGCTTATTTAAAACCGAAAAGTCATTGCAAAAGAAATATTTCAAAATGTGTTGCATTTCATAAACGTAATATGTTCAGCAGATTGCTTAAACTCTGCAATCCAGAGGCCTTAATGTTTGCAGTTGTTTACTGCAAGTGATTCCCACAGTCCAATTTGTCTCACAGTTCTATGAGAATCAGTTATAACTGATAGAACAATTGTGGGGACATATTTATGTTTGTTCTTTTAAGCAGCTGCTGTGAAAGTGCGGTCCTGTATGTTACATATTTATCTTGGCCTGGCAGGAGGTAACATATCTTAGAAAAACAGGACATTTCGGTATGCCCACTATAATGCCTGAAAGAAAGCTCTTTCTGCTTTTTTAAAAAACAAAATAAAATAAAAAATTCCTTCCAGTAGCACCTTAGAGACCAACTAAGTTTGTTCTTGGTATGAGCTTTCGTGTGCATGCACACTTCTTCAGATACACTGAAACGGAAGTCACCAGATCCTTAAATATAGTGAGGGAGTGGGGAGGGGTATTACTCAGAAGGGTGGTGGGAATCTGATAGGTGTGGAAAACTTGTAGACAACTGTTAACGACTGCAATTTGGTCTTACAAGGAAAGGCAAGGGGTGAGATGGCTGAAGATAGCTTTGTCATGTATAATGAGATAAGAATCCAATGTCTTTGTTCAGACCAGGTTTCTCCATGGTTTTAAGTTTTGTGATTAGTTGCAATTCAGCCACTTCTCCTTCCAGTCTATTTCTGAAATTCCTTTGTATTAAGACAGCTACTTTGAGATCTTGTATAGAATGTCCTGGGAGATTGAAGTGTTCTCCTACTGGTTTCTCTGTCTTGTGATTCCTGATATCAGATTTATGTCCATTTATCCTTTGGCGTAGGGTTTGTCCTGTTTGACCTGTTTGTCCAATATATTTAAGAGTCTGGTGACCCTCACTATATTTAAAGGTCTGGTGACTTCCGTTTCAGTGTATCTGAAGAAGTGTGCATGCACACGAAAGCTCATACCAAGAACAAACTTAGTTGGTCTCTAAGGTGCTACTGGAAGGATTTTTTTTATTTTATTTTGTTTTGACTATAGCAGACCAACACGGCTACCTACTTGCTTTTTTTAAGGAGGAGTACAAAATGCTACAGACAATATCCTCAGCTGCCTCAGCTGCCTCCAGAGCAGAAATACAAAAGTATTAATTCCATCAAGTCTTAGTATATTTGCCATTTGAGTATGCTGAGGAGGAACTGTTAGAAAATGAAGAGCGGTAATTTTATGAAATGTTAACTCATAAAAGGAAGATTGCGAGGCATGTTTAGTAACCAGGAAGGTGTTCAGTAATGAGTGAATGATTCTAGGGAATGAATTCTGGGTAAGCCTATGTGGGTTCGGAACAGGTAACTCTGCAGTTTCCAACCAGATACATTGGACTGTATGCAGTAAGGATGCACTCAGACTCAAGGTACGTCAAAACTGAGTGAAACAAATCTTTCCGAAATAGCACGGGGCAAAAGAAATTTCTCCAGAATTTCGAGCAAAGGGTCTGCCACATACTTTACTTAACCTTATGCAACGTGAGCACCACAGCTGTCAACTTTTCCCTTTTCTTGCGAGGAATCCTATTCAGAATAAGGGAATTTCCCTTAAAAAAGGGGAAAAGTTGACAGCTATGGTGAGCACCTTAGACATAAGCAGACATAGAGGGCAGATACAGGCAAACCTTGATTAGGTTGGAACCACCAAATGTCATTTATCAATATTTAAAATGGATTGCTCCTCTATTCGTAGCAGAGATGGTGAGGGCAGGGAGTGAACGAAAGATAAGTATGGAGGGCTGGATGTGATGGGCTGGATCAAAACAGATGCATCATCATTTTATTTAATTAATAGTAAATTAAATAAAAAGATCCCCCCAGTGTCTTGTATGCTATGTTCTCTATGACCTGTTAAGACCACAGCAGCTATCTATGTACCAAATCAAGGTAGATTTTCAAATGTGACCTTCTGTGTCCCTTGACTTCTGTGCAGATGGACAGGTTACAAATATTGTCACCCATCTACATCGTGACTGCAATTTGATGAAGCGTTGATACAGTTTCATATATAAAATTTAATCCTGAAATTCAGGCATGTCTGTCCTTAAGCTTGTAAAAGAAGATAAAATAAAAGGGAAGATCTTCATTAGATATAAAATGTCTCTTTTGATCTGGAAGTTGTGTTTTTGTGACTTTATTACTTACAATACTCTGGGTATTATTTTATTTTTTTAGCAATCAGATAGCAGCAAATTGAATTTATCAACATCCTAAGATAAACATAGTTTCCCTCGGCATTCTTAATTCTCCGTGTTATTTTGCTTTAATTTTCTCCTCAAAGTTATCTGTTGCAAGACATTGTCTGTCCCTTCTCTCAGCAGTGACAGTTAGATTCCCACTAGATCACAGAGCTTTAGTGATGTTTGGAGGAATGGGGTGTAATTTGAATGTGAAGAATATAATTTAATGAGAGGATGAAGAATGTGATTTAATGAGAGGAACTCTTGCAGGGCACTGAAATTAATCAAACATCTGAGAGTTCTTCAGGAAGACTTAGTATAATTCATATTATTTGGGAATGTGGCTTTTGGGGTTGGTTAATGTTGCAATTGAGCTACACTAGGCCTTTGGCAATTGTGACCCACCAGGCTGCCCTCCAGCTGTGTGTGTGTGTGTGTGTGTGTGTGTGTAGCTCTAAGACCTCTCTGCACCTGTTCTTGTTGCCTGCCTGGCACTCTTGGAAATGAGTCAGTGGTGGTTCAGGGGAACAGTGGGTCACAACTTCTTCAGGACTGCAGGCCTTCCCTCTTCTCATCCAGCAGGCCATAAAGCCTCCACTCACCCACCAATGATCCTCAAAAATACCCCCTTCTTCCTTCCTACTCCCTTCTTCCTTCCTTCCTCAGTAAGGATGGTGGAAAGCAGGAAGGGAGAGAGTTAGGTCTCCTCCCTTAGCATGGCACATATAATATAGAGATTCCTGATGGCTGGTGGCAGTGGAAAAGAGGGCATCAAGGTCCCTTCCTGCTTCTGGCACCTGGCGTGTTGCCATGTTGCTCATCAAGAACCAATATGCTTTGATGATTTTATTGTGCGCCACCATGATATAATTTTAATGGATTGGCGGTTTATAAATACTCATAGATTCATAGAATTGTAGAGTTGGAAGTGATCCTGAGGATCATCTAGTCTAACCTCCTGCAATTCAGGAATCCTTTGCCCAAGGTGGGGCTTAAACCAACAACCCTAAGATTCAGAGTCCATAAATATAGAGGCGAAGGTGAGGCGACTTCTCAGGCTGCAGGATCTACAGGGGCAGCAGATCCTGGTTTAGATCCCAATGTAGATCTTCACTCATCCCTTCTTCCCTGGCAAGCACCAAAAGTACTGATATTTAGATGTATGCTTAAAACTCACCTGCTCGCACCCAGGCTTTCCCTGAGGGGTGATCCAACTGTGTTAATGCATTTAGTTTGATCTCCTGATGTGCTATATATTTTGTGTTTGTCTTATGGAGGCAATCTTATTGTTGCTTCTTCATGCTGCTCCCTGCCATTATGTTTTTCTTAATGCTAGTGGCATAGAAGTTCTTGCAAATAAGGCATTTTTGCCATTTTTGCCCATATGGGCAAAGACACAGCCCACAAAGCCCTGATGGCTTGGTCTTGCAGAGTGCTGACCCCTGATATAGGACTTTGGAAGACCTGAAGATCATGCGGTAGAGCACACAAAGTGCTGCGCAAAGTGTTGAGCAGGACCACACCATGGGTTAATAGTTGGGTCTTGTCAAGCTCCATGCAGAGAGCTCCCCGAGATCCAGCTACTGGCTTTTCGTTGTGTCTTGTGAAGCCCTGCAAGCCCTCTTTTGGTTGAGCCACATCTTGGCAAGACATTCCACATGGTGTCATCCACGGCATGATCTCAGCAGCAAACATGGTCACTTTGCTGCTCAACCCTAACTACAGGTCATTTACAAACAAGTTAAAATGCACAGGTGACCCCGTTTCATACATCTCCGCATTGGGAGACTGTGTGTTTATTCCAACTCTCTGCTTCCTGTTCTTTAACCAGTCACTAATCTTACGTGCGTGAGAGCTGGACCATAAAGAAGGCTGATCGGCAAAGAATTGATGCTTTTGAATTATGGTGCTGGAGGAGACTCTTGAGAGTCCCATGGACTGCAAGAAGATCAAACCTATCCATTCTTAAAGAAATCAGCCCTGAGTGCTCACTGGAAGGGCAGATCCTGAAGTTGAGGCTCCAGTACTTTGGCCACCTCATGAGAAGGGAAGACTCCCTGGAAAAGACCCTGATGTTGGGAAAGATGGAGGGCACAAGGAGAAGGGGACAACAGAGGATGAGATGGTTGGACTGTGTTCTCGAACCGACTAGCATGAGTTTGTCCAAACTGCGAGAGGCAGTGAAGGATAGGCGTGCCTGGTGTGCTCTGGTCCATGGGGCCACGAAGAGTCGGACACGACTGAACGACTGAACAACAACAACAAATCTTCCACGCGCTGCTCTGGTTCGCTAGAAGCGGCTTAGTCATGCTGGCCACGTGACCCGGAAGTTGTACGCTGGCTCCCTTGGCGAATAAAGCGAGATGAGCACCGCAACCCCAGAATCGTCCGCGACTGGACCTAATGGTCAGGGGTCCCTTCACCTTTACCTTTAATCTATGAAAGGACCTGCCCTCTTATACCATGACTGCTAATAACAAGGCTTAATCAGAACTTTCATATACCCTTGTATGACCTCAAACACAGTACTTTTAAATGATGTTAGATTATACATTTTTCAGCCAGTTATCAAGTGAACAGCAGACAGTGAATCAGAGAAGGATCAGAGTCAGCTGCGATAAATTCAGGGGATCTCCTCTCTTCCTGCCCATGTATGTAGTGCCCCTCATTCCATGGAAGATGTGGGAATTATATACTTCAAAGTAAAATTTGCCATTATAAAATGGAGTCAATGTTCACACACCTACATGATGCTTTGCTTTTGTCCCAAGTGTTTTGAAGGAAGCTTTATAAAGCAGTACGAATAATCTGAAATGCAGCTGATTAGTCTCTTTTAAATCCTGCTCACATCTAAGACATCCTCCTGCTTAAACATATCAAAGAGATATTTTTGTGTGTGCATATTTTTAAAAGACATAAATCTCTTTGTCGATGGAGTGGGCTAGTTTTCTCTTCCATAGACTGTTCACACAAAACATAATGGAAATGGAGTTTCCTTTTAGTGCAGATGAGGAATACATGCTCACTGATACATTTATTTTGTTATTACTGTGGGGATAACCAACATCTGGGACAGCCAGTAATTCCCGGAGTGCCTGCTCCCACTGGCCGTGAAAGGGTCCGTTGGTTATGAAGCTGAAGGTCGTTGAGATTGTTGTTTGGAGTTCCGAAGGTTTCTTTGGAGTCACGAAGGCTCCTCTGGAGTTACGAAGGCTTGAGGTTCCAAAAAGGAAAGGATAATAGAGGTGGCCAAAACTAAGAAGGCGGCCAAAAACAAAATAAAGAAACAAATAAATAAAGAGACTGCAGTCAATGGTGGAGTTGCGTTCTACTGCTCTGTGCGGCTTGGTTTCTCTTTCGCTTTCTCTCTCTCTAGGCTTGTCTCGCACGGCTGTTCTCTCTTGTCTTGTCTCGCACACTCTACACACCGCCACAGAGAGCAGGGGCCTTTTATTAGTAAACTGAACAACGTCATAACATCATCATTAACCAATCACAACATAATATTCTGCTGAGTTTCCGGGCGGGAATCTGCTTCCCAACCGTTACTGAAGGCTATCTTGGCGTGCTTTGCCTCAAGCGCGGAGGGATCCAGGCAATAAACCTTTGCCTGATCTCCTTGCCTTCCGTGCATAGCGCGGAAGGTTACCATGGTGCAGGCAAGGTACCTGAAAACGTATTCCCACATATTACATTATGTTCTGCTCATGCAATAATACCAGCCAATGTTTGTTCTTCCTTGTTGTAGTTGTAGTTGTTTTTTTCAGTGTCCACGTTAATCTTTCAATCATTCAGGAAATTTCATTCAAATGTGGGTTGTTTGAATTGCAAGCTTCATTTGATTGGTGTGAGGTTTGCTGTGTTTGGCTAAGCGCTAAAATAAAAGAACACAGATGTGTTGCATTTCTCAAGCCAATGCAGGATTGCCTTGGTTGGCAGCTGAAATAATAAAATAGGACAGTGCATATATGCAAGATGTCAGCATGATCTCTTATCTGTCAAGTTCTGAACTGGGCATAGCACTTTGATGAAAAGGGAAATGACAGGTAATAAGTAACCTGGCAATTTATCAGCAATTTTGAGAGCTCAGAATAGAAATCAACCTTATAATGCCATCATCTCTGGTAATATAAGCAGCAAGATAAATGTGCATTTTTAGAAACATGGCACAGAACATGGCCCTTAATATTGAATGCGACTTTCACTTTATTTACAGCTTTCATCCAGTGTGAGCCTGAGGGTATGCACACACAGACAAGTAACAGTACCAGGCGTACATGTGTATTTGCTCATAACCCATCTGCAAAGCATGACTTACAAGGTACAGTAATTTGCTAAAACCATACCTAGGTGAGTTACAGAGTTGTCCTGTGCACATGCAGAATGCAAGACCTCCACAATTTGTGGCCTACAAAGCAAAACACAGCCATCAACCATGAAGGAGCTGGAGCAACCAGATGGGTGTGACGGAACAGCCTTTTTGACAGTTGAGAGAAGAGGGAGGGTGTGTGTGGAGACAGGGAAGAAGAGGGTGGGGCCAGGATAGTGGTGGTTTAGGTTGTTGTTGTTGTTGTTGTTGTTGTTGTTCAGTCGTTCAGTCGTGTCCGACTCTTCATGACCCCATGGACCAGAGCACGCCAGGCATGCCTATCCTTAGTTTAACATGAAACTATAGATTGAAAGATGTTTCTGTATTACTACAACTAAGATTGTGAATGCATGAATCTTTAAATCAACTATGTTCTCAAGTAAATAAAGTTCAGTTCTTTTTGGCGCCAAGGAGGAATCGTCAGCAGGGTATCAAATCTCACAGAGGTGTGGACTCAAGAAAAGGCAAAACTTACCTGAGGAAAGGGAGGTGATAGTTTGTGTCCTAGAGTTGCACAGAAAAGTGTTAGATGGTGAAAACCTAGAGTGCCACGAAGTTGCCAGAGTGGTGCGGCAAATCGATACAGTGGGGATCCGAGTTGAGTGAAGCCCTTTACTGTAGGCAAGAGGTTGTTCATTTAAGTAACCCAGAGTGTTGAGGATACCAGGCCACAAAAGCTGGAATTAGGCTCTCATTACTGATAAGTCCTTGAAGTACGAGGGGTTTGTTTTGAGGCAAACCGAGTGGAGGGGGGTTGGTTTCACCCCTGTACCCTTTTGGACATGATTTTAGTAATTGAGAGGTGGGGTTCGTCGCAATGGGCAGGGCATAAAATTTTTTATTATTCTTATAATCCACTGGGAGTTTTGCTTCTTCCTTGAGACTAGAAAAACCCTGGGGTTGTCAAGCACTTGCCAGGCCACAATTCATGGCTGGTGGACGGCATCTGGCTTGAGGAGTTGCAACTTGTAGATCTAGGTCAAGTGCAAACATATGAGCTGAACCTAACAAACATTCGTTGGCCAACTGTTAATTTGTCACCTCTCAATTATTCAATCATATTTGCACGCATTTCAACAACTGTTAACCGTTTTATCTAAGGGTCATTTCCTTGTGCAATGTGTTAAATCTTCTGTTTTGTCCACTCCAATGTGGACACTCTGTTCTTTGAAATGCTCTTGCACATTATTAGCTAGGAAACATGAGAGGGAGACTGTAATCCTGCTCATGTCCTGCTTGTCACCTGGTTAGCCACCGTGGAGACCAATGTCGGGCTGACCTTTGGTCTGATTCAGCAGGGCACCTCTTACATTCTTAACAATGGGTATTCTGTTTCATTGACTCAAAATTATGGTGGTTTCGATCCGGTTGAAATGCAATTCTGTTATTGCTTTCCTGAACATGTGGTTAAGGGAGCACAAGAGGCTGATATGAAACATGCTCAGTGCAAGTTAAGCCAGTGTAAAGCGTACCGGGTCTGAATTCTATTGAGGGGCTACTGCTGGCTGTGTCAGCCTAAGCATTCACAAGGAAAACAAACCTTTAAAATAGTGTTTGAGTTACACTACCCTTTTTGCTGGTTTAAATCACACCAGGCCGCCAGGTGATGTGACCAAACTGAATGGGCTTAGGATCCAGCCCATATCCTCCCTCTCTGGTCCTGCCCCCCCTGAAGACACCTTTTCAGGGTTTGCACAGCTTTATGTTCAGCTGAGCCAAGGATGAGAGAATGAAACTGACACAGCCCAACTAGGCAAGGAAGTTCCTAGTGCAACCAGAGACCCACTGGATACCTACCCTGGTATTATTGGTGGATCTTGCTATAGAATTGCTCCCTAGGTCACCTTTTAAGAATGCTTAAAATATTTCATATAACGTAAGTGGGGCAGATTTACAACAAACCTTTGATTTACTTATGTTTCCTTTCTTTGTGTGAGAACTGGGTCATTCATTCCTCTGAGTATATCTTTTAAAAAATAAATGTAATGCTATCCAGCTATCCATAAACCTTAACAGACATCTTATTGTATCCAAAAAATACATATTTGGACATCTGGTCTAGTAACTAGTTTACCAATGAAGATGTGCATGTAGATTAATGGATATACATCTCTCTCTCTCTCTCTGTCTTTATTCCAGAAACCTTGCTGGTGTTACTACATTTTACTACCCATCTTCCACCCTAAGGTCCCAGGTTGGGTTACAACAATTAAAACACAATGTCAAAAACAGGTTGAACAATGGTTAATGATGTAGCTACTGTAGATCTATATTTCACAAGTGTTTGGTAGCTGAGACTCACTTTTTCTGGTTTTAAATTGGAGACATGCTGCACACCTGATTTATTTTGGGGTGCGAAGGAGTGTGGCTACACACTGCCAGTGCTTCTGCAGGAGTCCTTGTTCTGAGCATCACCTAAAAGAAGACTGTCCCATTAGTCTTCAACTGGTGGACTGAGGTTCTGCTAAATGGGCAGAGGCCTGACTGAGTGTTCACACTGTTCTGTTTTTTTTTTTTTTGGTGGCTTTAGATGGCTACATTTTGCTGTTTCATAAATGCATTTGTTTTACTCATTTGATTGGTTGGATTTTATAGTTTATTCATTCTTGAACATGTCTAATTCAAATCTGGTTCTGGGTTTTTGTTTCTTTCACTTTGATTTAATACAGGTATATATAAAAATTAAAAGCTCTTGACTGTGAGACCTTTGCCTTTAATATTTCTGTGGGTTCAGAATGGCTCTGGTAAGAAGAAACTGCACAAGAGCTACCTGGAGACATTTCACATTGACATTTTCTCTTTTAAAGGTACTTTGCCAGAGTTGAACAAACCCATAGTGAGCAAATGTTTCCTTTCCCCCCATATCTGATAAGCAGAGTGAACAATGGTCATTACCAACTCTGTGACTAGCTGCTTATTTTAGTAAAGGTCATAAAGTCAGAGTTGGGAGGAGGGAGCAGATTTAGGCTGCAATCCTGTGCACACTTACCTGGGAGGAAGTCCCACTGAACTCAGCAGGGCTTTGGTTCCATTAGACTTGCATAGAGTAATGCATGGAGTAATTTGCAAGTATCTTGGGGGTGGGGG
This sequence comes from Lacerta agilis, assembly GCF_009819535.1. Lineage (NCBI taxonomy): Eukaryota > Metazoa > Chordata > Lepidosauria > Squamata > Lacertidae > Lacerta > Lacerta agilis. The sequence goes on along the minus strand of NC_046315.1, from coordinate 94,903,976 downwards.
TGGGGGTGGAGCCATTTTCACACTCTTTACTATTTATCCGTCCCTGCCAGAAGGTTAAAGTCATTTACAGCACTTAGAAATCATCAATCACAAGCAGAATGTCCTAACATTGATACTAATACTACTTGGTGCCATGCATTGTTATGTAGTGCTGTGATGGAGCATTGTTCAGCTGTCACACGGAAAACTTTTGATGCCTTGAGTAGTTGTTGTTTTTCCCCGGTGTGCTGCAAAAAGAAATAAGTAAATGAAAAGGGTAATTGGTGTGTGTGTGTATCTGAACGGGGGTGGAGTGGGGGAAGGGAACCACCTTTTAATATATATATAAAAAAATGATTGAAGAAAACTCTCAAGAGTTCAAGTTCTCCAAGTGTTTCACCAGCTATCTATCAAGAGTTGCTAGTCATGATGGCTGTATATTACTTCCACTGTCTAAAGCAGTATGGAAGTATGTGTGTATGTGTTTGTGTGTGTGTGTGTGTGTGTGTGTAGGTAAAGGGACCCCTGACCGTTAGGTCCAGTCGCAGACGACTCTGGGGTTGCGGTGCTCATCTTGCTTTATTGGCCGAGGGAGCCGGCGTACAGCTTCCAGGTCATGTGGCCAGCATGACTAAGACGCTTCTGGCGAACCAGAGCAGCGCACGGAAATGCCATTTACCTTCCTGTTGGAGTGGTACCTATCTACTACACTTTGATGTGCTTTTGAACTGCTAGGTGGGCAGGAGCTGGGACCGAGCAACAGGAGCTCACCCCGTCATGGGGATTTGAACCGCCGACCTTCCGATCGGCATGCCCTAGGCTCTGTGGTTTAACCCACAGCGCCACCCACGTCTCATATGTGTGTGTGTGTGTGTGTATAATGATTTTCAGTTTTATACATTTCAATAATTTTACAATCATTTTAACATTTCAAATCTTGACATCCTTCCCCCTCTTTCTGCAGTTCCTTAAAATTATTTTTAATATTTTCTGCATATCCAAATTGACTTAATTTGCTCGTTTATTCATCTACTTTAAATATATACTCTTATAAAACTGCAGGTTATTACAATAATCCTGCCAATGTTATCTGTTTACAGTTTGTTTGTAAATATTCAATAAACCATTTCCATTCTTTCTTTCTTTTTAAAAAAAGCTCGTCATCTTAATTTCTTATTTTCCCGGTAAATTAAGCCATTTCTGCATATTCCATAAGTTTATGTATCCATTCCTCTATTGCTGGGACTTCTTCTTCTTCTTTCCAAAAAGCAGTATGCTTCTTAATACCGGTTGCTTAGTATCATAAGCAGAGAGAGCAGTTTCACTCATGTCCCGCTTTTGGGCTTTGCACAGGCATCTGTTTGGCCACCGTGAGAACAGACTGGTGGACGAGATGGGCCTTTGGTCTAATCCAAAGATCAATGTACAAAATGTGGTGTTAACTTTAGAGGATAAGAAAGTCTTGCTGCATCAGACCAAATTCCCATCTCGTCTAGCATCTTCTTTCCCTCTCCCATTGTTCTAGATCCGGGTATTCAAAGGAAGGCTAGTTATGATTATGTTGGCTCCACATAGCCACCAGGACTAGCAGCTCTTAATAGCCTCAATCTTCTGTGTCTGTTCCTCTTTTAGAGGTGTTTAACCTAGAGGTCATTGTCCATTAGTAATGTGCGTTTCACTTTCATTTTAGAGCAAGCAACAAGTTTCTGGCTCTTTTGACTGCAAAGAAATGCTTGAAATGTACATGGGCAATGCTTGCTTAAGCCTCACTCAGCCCAAAAGATGACTGAATAAGATTTCCAGCAGATGAAAGGTAGGGTCTCAGTGTTCTGCATAGCTCCTAGCCTGTTCTATGACTAGCAAATCTAGAATAAAATATGTAAAATAAAAATAGTGATGCAAATAGTTTGAATTTGCATAACTGATAATGATTGTGGGATTCTGGACACATATTATAGATTGTCAAAATGCAGATTATTATTATTATTATTATTATTATTATTATTATTATTTAAAGTTAGCAGACTACACAAATATCAGGTAACCTTGTTGTCAGAACCATGTTTTCCTTGTCTGTGAATAGTACATTTCATCTGACAACATTCTGAAATAAGACAATACATTTGCATTGTCTGTACCTAATACTTTTATGGTGCCTGGATATTCATTTTGCCAAGGAACGTAGATACATATTCTACTTTCTTTTAAACATGTTTACGATTTGTAACTCTTTTACCGATGGCTGGGATAAGTAGCCTTTATGAATATCACAATAACGGAAAGCAAAATCCCAAACTATCATGCAAAGGCTGCAGGATGCCTGTTAAATAAGATACAATTTAGGAGGTTTTTTTTATACACAAAACAAAGTGCACTTTCTAAAATAATGAATAACACTTTGAGATGCTCAAAGCCACCAAAATAGATTCTGACACACAATAGATAATGGTAATTTGGAGAGAATTCAAACACTGAAGCCTTTCGTAATACTTTAAAGCTGACACATCCTACCTGCCCCATAATGGCTTCTGTTGCCCAGTGAATGGGCTCTTATAAATACATGTTATGAAATGTTCACATTCTGTCATGATCAGCTTCTAGGGAGTCTGCACACTGGACTAAGCATTTCATTTTCCACGGTAAACAAGAGTGGGAATGAGGATCTCATTATGGCACATGATGGCTACAGAATATGGCATGAGAACAAACAGAGAAAATGCCCCATTGAATTAGCCACTTGGGCTGCTTAGTTTGGCAGAAGTCTTAGGAGAGGCAAAATGAGCTTTTTCTTTCTACAATGTGCAATTATTTTGTGGAATAAACTGCTATAAGAGGTGGTGATGGCTACTAGTTTAAAGGGATTTGGATTATTATTATTATTATTATTATTATTATTATTATTATTATTATTATCATTTTTAAGGACTACACAAATGGATAGAGAATATATCTCTGTAATGTTTCTAAACATGATAACATTATAGTGTCATGTCCGGAGGCAGTATACTTTAATCACACCAGATGCTAGGGAACAACAGAAGGGAAAGTCATCATTTTGCATTCTGCTTCTATGCTTCAAGAAGCATTAGACTCGTTGGTCTTAGAAACAAGATACTGGACTATATAGACCTAGGACTATTTCACATCCTGCTGCAGTAGTGTAGGAATACATTAACCAGAAGGATGGGGCAAGAAGAAGGTTCCTTTCTATCAGATCGTTCCCCTTTTAAGTGGTGCAAGATGCTACCAGAGACAGGGCCTTCATAGTGTTGGCACTCTGTCACTGGAATACCTTCTCAAAACAGATTTCCTTATCATTTATATACTCAATGAAGACCTTTTTAGTTTACCATGGTCTTTGTTACAAGGCAACAGCATCCCACCTAACTGTATATGCTGTCCTCACATGTTCTTTTTTTTTTTGCAATTTAATTTTTATTGAGTTTTCTCATAATAATCAACTTGTTTCTCAGGTCTCCATTTATTGAAGCTAAAAAATTTTGAATTCGCTAATAAAACAGGAAAATGGCTTGCGTGGCAGCTGAAGAAGCGAAAGAATGTAAATGTAATAAACAAAATCATACAGAAAGAAAAAACACTAGATAACCAGGAAAAAATAAAGAACGCATTCCTAGAATTCTATAGAGATCTATATAAAGCACCAAAAGAGAATAAGAAGAAGATTGAAAAATACCTCGAATAACATAAACTGAAAGAGGTTACACAAGATCAAAAAGAGATGTTAGGAAAGCAGATAACAGAGGAGGAAATTGTAAATGCAATTAAAGAAGGGAAAATCGGGAAAGCTCCAGGTCCAGATGGGCTAGTCATAAAATACTATAAAATCTTACACCAACAATTGATGACTCCATTTAAAGAAGTAATAAACAACATAATGAAGACAGGCCAAATTCCCAATTGATTTTCATAATGTTCAACTTGTTTCTCAGGTCTCCATTTTGTCTATAATATCATTGTTGGGGAACTGCCAGATCGTGAACCTTAGACCTGCCAAGCCTCTGAATCTGGCCACATCTACCTCTCAGTCACCTGACATCATATGGCATCATACACAGAGATCAGCTATCTAAGTGCTAAGATCAATTCATTGAGAGTCAGACCACAGGTGAAAGAGGATTGTGGATGGCACTATGTACCTTCAGTGCCCCACCTAGAAATATGGCTGCTCCATATAAGAAGGAAGGCTGGCTACAGGGCAGTCTCTGACACCATTGCTGACCTCGCAGTAGTAGTAGTAGTAGTAGTAGTAGTTGTTGTAGTAGTAGTAGTAGTAGTAGTAATAATAATAATAATAATAATAATAATAATAATAATAATAAATAACAATTTGTTGTATACATATGATTGCATTTCATCTGACATCTGACCCATCTACTGGAATTATTAAGTTTGCTGATGACACCACCATAATGGGTTTGGGTTTAATGACAGGTGGAGATGAATCGGCGTACAGGGGGGAGGTTCAAAAGGTATCCACATGGTGCTCAGAAAACAATCTGCACCTAAACATTGGCAAGACAAAGGAGATGGTGTTGGACCTTTGGAGGAAGAGAGGGGAGCTAGCCCCATTGTATATTGGGGGGGGGGGCTGTGTGGAAAGAGTCTCTTCATTTAAATTCCTGGGAAGGCCCAACAGAGATTTCATTTCCTTAGGGTCTTGCGAAAGAACAATGTCCACGATAGAAAGTGTTCTCTCGTACTGTATTATGGTGTGGTACGCTGGTTTGACAGCCATGGACAGAAAGTCCCTACAGAGGGTGGTGAAGACAGCACAAGACATCATGGGCTGTCCCCTGAGTCCGCTAGACGTCATCGCAGGAGACCATTGCTTCAGAAGAATGAGGAACATTCTCAGGGATCACTCACACCCTGGCCAGCACCTATTTAATCTCCTGCCCTCGGAGATATAGAAGCATGATAAGCCGCACCAACAGGTTAAAGAACAGTTTCTACCCATGGGCCGTGAGGCTGCTGAATGGAAGACAGCAACATTGCAGCTGACGTTTGGGGTTGGAGGTTGTATGACAGGACATAGAGTGTAACAAGGACTGAGAGATTGTGGGGGAGAGCGGGGCTTATTTATACCCCGCTCATCTGGCTGGGTTTCTCCAGCTACTCTGGGAAGCTTCCAACCAAATATTAAAAACACAATACAGCATCAAGCATTAAAAACGTCCCTAAACAGGGCCGCCTTCAGTTGTCTTTTAAAAATAAAATAGTTGCTTATTGCCTTGACATCTGATGGGTGAAAGTGGTGGAGGTGGTTTGGGCAGTAGAGAGCTGGTCAAGAGGGTTGACATGGTTGTTGAGAAGCAAGTTGGGACTCCTTCTCCAGACTGGATTTTGATCTGAAAACCACCAATCATGGAAGAGTTCTGGGGAGGTGGGTTAACAACTTGCCTCTCCTTTCAAGCTGACCTTTAAGAACCCCAAAAAGCTTATTTCTGAGCCAGGCTTTGAGAGAACTTCACCAGAATCCCAAGTGGAGAGTGGACAGAGTTTAAAGAGGCCATGCTCTGGCCTGGTGCCAAAGGTGCTGGTTAGTCTCTAGGCAGGGAGTCCTGGGGATTTCTTTTTGGGTTGCTCACTCAGTAAGTCAGGATATCTGACTGCAGATATCATCTACCTGGGAATGTGTGGTCTGCTTCTCCTTAGTGAGAACCACTGTCTTATTGATATTCCTGACTCTCCCTGGAGTTTGAGTCTGCTGTTACTCACAGCTGGGGACATGACAGTAAATTAATAGCAGTCAGAATACTTAGAACAAGTCGTAAGTAGAACATGTCAGCTCTACTTAGTTCTACCTAGTGTCCTTGGATAAATTATTAGACACTGTGCCTCTGGATTCAGGTTTCTTACTATTTTTAATAGAATTTCTCAAGGTGTTTATCAGCTTCCCGTTTGTAACCTACATTTATTCAGAGTCTTTCAGTCGCTCACCTCTGCAAAGGCTATTTTTAAATACATTACAGAGCAGCTTTGTTTTTGAAGAAGAACCAAAACAACGACAAGCTGTCTACATTTGCAGTTCTGCGGTTTTGCCACCATTGTCAGTAGTGCTCCGTATAATAAGTCTCACTAATGTCTTTTTTATAAGTCTCTTTGTTGCTGTTTAGATTCCCATGCTGCAGAAACAGCGTGATGCCTTGATCTGTTTGGCTTATGCTGATTCTCTACTGGAAGGGCAGAGAGGTATCAGGTTTTCGCCTCCCATTTTCATCCCATGCAGATCAATTAGTTCATTGTTAAGTCTTACCAGTGCTTTTTCCCCCTAAAAAAAATGTTTAGGGGTACTCTCATTTTGACTCAAGAAAACCACCATTTTACAGTTCAAATCGGGGGAAATAAATACAGTAAATGGACAAAAGTACAAAGATTCACAAAATGTTTAGGGGTATGTGTACCCCCAGAAAAGAAAGCACACAGTCTTACCAAGAAACTGACCCCACCATGTTCTGTTGTTGCTGCTATGTTATTATTCCTTAATTGAAGGCATAGATTTGGATTATTATTATTACTATTGTTATTTTGTGCGATACAGTCAATACACATGGCATTTTCCAGAACAGCAAAAGACTGGTTCCTGGCCTACAGTCTAAATTTTACAGTCTAAATTTTACAATCCTACAGTCTAAATTTTATCAATGGTGGCGGGAAAGGCAACAGAAAGCAGGTTACAAAGGGAGATGCAAAAGTCTATTCTTAAGCATTATCTGTGGTAGGGTGTATCAGTGGATGGTATGATATACTGAAGAGCCAACAGGAAGATAGTTGGACTATGAGGAGAACCCAGGTTAAAATCCCCATTCAGGTATGGAACTCACTGAGGCTGGTTATTGTTTATCCACTTAACCTACCTTACAGGATATTGTGAAGATAAAAATGGGGTTGGGTTGGGAGCCTACCCCATGGATGCCCAAGCTTCTCAGAGGAAGGGCAGAATCCAAATACGATAGGTGAGAAATGCCAATTGCTAGGGCAGTGTGTGCTTTGCTGATGCCCCAGTAGCCCTTTTAGCCTTGGAAAGTGCCCCTGTTCAAATACCAGTTTCCATGCAACAAAGAGTAATGAGTCTGTGACTGATGGGAGCAGCTGCCCCTTTCTCTGGTGGGGAGCCAGACTCTCCTCTTGCCGCACTGACTTGGAGCTGTTGTGGCCGCTCCAGCTCCTCCCAAATACCCTGGTGAGAACTGGGCTCTGAAGTCTGTGAATCTAGGTGCACTTGCAGTGTGCCAAGGGAAAAGATGCCAGGACAGAGGACAACCTTGAACACCTACAGTACATCTTATCAGGTTGAAAAGAGTTTTTCAACTTTGAGAACCTTTCCAAAAGAACCAAGCGATCTTGCTGCCTTATAAAATGGTGTGTACCATGGACGCTGCAATCCCAATTATGACGTGTGTGTGTGTGTGACACCAGTGTACATCAAGTTTAGTGAACATTTTAAGAACCTCTTCTTATGTTCAGTTAAATTGTAAAGGATGAGCAAAGCTCTGGTTTGGCTTTCATTTTATCTGTTTGAACTCATTTGCCCGTTCTGCTTCTTTGAGTCAAGAAATAATTTTCCTACAAAATGAAATGGTTGAGTGACATAGAAATTAGGTTCTCCCTGTGTGTTCAGGCCTGCCTCGGAGGGCTGGTGCCGTTAAAAAATAAAAGGATAAATATTCTCATTAAAATAACCCATTGTGTTAAATTCCACTTGATCAAAACCAAAATTTACAATACATCTACAAACAGCATGAGTGGGCAGATGAATATCTTCCTGTGCTTGTATAAATTGATATTGCAATGTCGGGAGCTTTATAAGTACCTGGCTCTCAGTGATAGTAGTCAAGCAACAGCTGTAAGGGAAATGATTTCAAATGCGTGCATAATGATTTCTTTTCATGATGATCAAACCTTGTGAAGAAAAAGTAATTTTCAAAGGGGCATCACACCTACATGTCATCTGCATACATATATTAATTAACTCATGCTTGTAGAGCACTTTCAAGATGAAAAGAACTGTTTTGCAGCGAAGTCTTACGATTAGATTCAGCAGCATATCTGGCCTTCCAAACCCACCTATCTTGTTTTCCTTTGGGTATTTTATGTAAACAGAACAACCATATTGGAAAACAAAACACTAAAAGTAGCCAAGGCTTGGTGCAAACCGCGGAGCAAAATACTTGCACCTGGGTTTTCATAATCAGGAATATTGATGGGAGAAATTCACCTCATATTACACACAAATGTGTTCAGTTCCGCTTGGAGACCAATTTATAAAATGAGTAGCATCTTCCGATGAGAGAATTTAGATTGGAGAAGAGGATGGGACTGCTCAGCAGCAGGAGCAAGACTTTGAAACACATCAAAATGGAAGCAAGGTCCCACATTAGGTTCTAAGTACAGTGGTACCTCTGGTTAAGTACTTAATTCGTTCTGGAGGTCCATTCTTAACCTGAAACTGTTCTTAACCTGAAGCACCACTTTAGCTAATGGGGCCTCCACAATTTATGTTATTTCTGGGTTAGCGGAGTCTGTAACCTGAAGCGTATGTAACCTGAGATACCACTGTAAGTGCATTTATGACTGCCACCAACAATTAGGTGAATTAAATAAACAGGAATACCTTGTATAATAATAATAATAATAATAATAATAATAATAATAATAATAATAATAATAATAATAATAAATGGAAAATATAATCTTACCTTAAATCCTGCTACTATCTACCCACAATTGGACTATGTCATCGTTTTAGCTCACTATATTTTAAGGCCAAATCATACATTACCATTGCAACGTGGTGTGCACACTACAGGATCAATCTCTGTTACCCATCAGTAATGTCTTTATGCATAAATCAAATGGGACTGTATAGAAGAAGCATATGGGGAAAAGGAACAGCATTGGCTTGAGGAGTAAGTTGACATCTACCAGTCCAGTGCTGTCTTCGTATAGCGTGCTGATGCAGCTTGTGACCCGCTGAGCTGAATGCAAAATGTTGTGAGCTCCTAAATGATCACCATCAGGCAGACAGTAAAGGGAGGTTTCTTGGGCCTCAGTGGGTGGAACTGTGTTCAGCTTTGGTGGATCATAAGTTGCGTATCGAGGACCTCAATCCACCCCCCATTGACTTGACACAGGAGACAGATTTTTGGTTTGGGTTTTTGGCAAATAATTTAGGGCCACAACTTTATTTAAATACAAATTCGGTGAGTGGTTGCGTAGGCATTGGTTCAGACTACTGTCACACCGGGACAGAGGCTGGCCTAAAACCAGCGATTGGGAGAATGCGACTGAGGAGAGTTAAGGACGGGGGGGCAGCAACGCGTCCCTCTTCCTCAATGGTCCCGGGGACTCGGCTTATGGCCCTAACCCCTACCGGGGGCATCGGACAAAGCATAAGAGTCGCCGGATTCCTTTAACGGAATTCCCAGCATCAACATGATTCTGGATGGGCAGCGCCCAATCCAGCAATCCACACAGGAACCAATGCCTAACCGCCAACCTTACAAGTTGTGACAAGTTGCTACTGCAGTAGGCAAAACCAAAAGGCACAGCCAATCGGCCAGATGGACAAATTCCTACTGGGCCCCTGCTACAACGCAGACGACCCCATGACAGGCAGAGCAAAGTCAAAGCAGAGGCCTAAGAAAAAAGGGGGGGGCGGGACGGGTGATCAGCAGCCGAAGCCAAGAGAAAGGAACACCCTACGTGCGGAAGCTTAAATAGGACGCTAAGCTGTCCATCACAAGTTGCAACATTAACTTTTTCCCAGCAACTCCTAACTGACCATTAGCTACTAAGGCCGGCTACCGGCCCCACCCCCACAGGAAGGGAATGTGTCTTGCCAGGTCCCGATCGCAACACGTGCTCTTACTCATGGTAGAACCCGATTTGCGTATCGAGGACCTCAATCCACCCCCCATTGACTTGACACAGGAGACAGATTTTTGGTTTGGGTTTTTGGCAAATAATTTAGGGCCACAACTTTATTTAAATACAAATTCGGTGAGTGGTTGCGTAGGCATTGGTTCAGACTACTGTCACACCGGGACAGAGGCTGGCCTAAAACCAGCGATTGGGAGAATGCGACTGAGGAGAGTTAAGGACGGGGGGGCAGCAACGCGTCCCTCTTCCTCAATGGTCCCGGGGACTCGGCTTATGGCCCTAACCCCTACCGGGGGCATCGGACAAAGCATAAGAGTCGCCGGATTCCTTTAACGGAATTCCCAGCATCAACATGATTCTGGATGGGCAGCGCCCAATCCAGCAATCCACACAGGAACCAATGCCTAACCGCCACCAGAGCCAACTGGCTCCCGCCAAAACCACTCACCCTGCAAGCCAAACCCTAATACCACGAGCTATCGCCCCCAGCCATAAGTCATTCCCATCAGGGGACAAGTGAACTCCATCCCTTCGAAACAGGGAGGTGGCAAGGAAGGTGATGCCGGGGTGCGGAATATCAGTACCCCCCAAGGCTCGTACTGTATTCACTGCAACGCCATTAATTCGTCTCCTCACATTATTGACCGCTGCCATGGATCGAGCTCCCCGCCAGGAAGCTCGCTGCAGCAAATGTGACCAGATAAGCATTGTGTTGGGCAGGCTGGCCCCCCAAAATTTTCAATTCTCTACGAATCCAGAAGCGCAAAGCGCGACAACCAGTTCGGGGCAAGTCATTCTCCCCCAATTGAATCACAAGATATCCGGGGGACCCACCCAAAAAACCCGGTTTTTAACCAGAGGGACAAGCTCATCCCACAGCATGCCCCGTTTGCCCAACCAAGGAACTCTCAAATTTGGGAAAAGTCCAAGAGTAGCACCAAGCCCCAATTCCCATGCCTTGGCGCTGGCCCAGTGCACGATGCTGTGCCCGACAATCCAAATGCAGCTGGGCTCGGGACCTGAAAGCAGAAAACAGGCAGTATCAATTCAGGAATCAAGACCGAAGTCTCACAAACCCCTTATGAGCCGCGGGCTTCCACCTTCCCAGTCCCAACATTCCATCTGCCGGCAAACCCCAAAGCGCCACCGTCCTGGCGGGCCAATTGGGAAGTGTGAGGGGGGTAATTACCAGCCGAAGAGCCATAGGCCACTATGGCCTTGCTCATGACCCTGGCAAACTGACACTGGGCAAGGAAGGGCATTTACATGCACTAAAGTGTGCCCTATCCTAGCGTTCTCAAAGCCCAAATCTTAAACCGTGTCCTTCAACGGGCCAGGGCCTGGCTTCCCCGCTGCCTACGGCCGGATATAGGGCCCCCATTCCAAGAGAGCTGTAATAGAAATTGCAGTGGACTGAGTCTGGATGATATTAGGGCCCGTCCGAACCAGAGCAGGCGAGCCAAGGACTGCAACGCCTGCTCAGAGAATGGGGGCAAGTCCCTCCAAATAGGCAAGACTGCCAGCGAAAGGTTAAGAAGTCACTCCGGAGCTGCTCAAAGCCTAAAGTGGCAGAGGGAATGGAAGCTACTCCTCATAATAAATAATTGTCGCTAAATTGCCACAAGGGTTCCAGAAAATTCCGGCTCCAACTAGGCGACCAGAGCCTGGGACCTGGAGGTCCCCGTCTGAAATGTGGGAGAGGGCAACATCGAAACCTCAGATGAACCCGTAAGAACATGAGCAGCAAACACCATTTAAACCTTAAGCAGTGCAGCTGACAATGTGTAAAAAAGAGGGCAAAACTCTACAGTAATGTGAGGGCCATTTGCCAGGTCCCCACTGCCTGGTCGCCATACCAAGTACAATTCCAACTGTCGCTGGACTCCTCAATCCAGATGGGCACAGTTACTGCAAAGGGGAAAACTCAAGCAGGTTAAATCACACGATTGCCTTGCTACACCGGACTCGGGGCCATGGCATTGAACAGCTGCCACCCCTGCATTAAAACCCTAAGCAATTCCAGTAGCATCAGAATGCCCGTAAGACAATGTGCAGGTTCACGACTCCTGCCATGGCGAACACTAATGCAGTCGCTTGGAGGTTGTAACCTCCGCCTAAAATCCGTCTGCGGCTTACTTGGAAGCGGGACAGGGAAATGCCTGTGCAACTGCTTTGCCTGCAAAAGTAATTAGATGACCTGTCAACAGGACACACGGTTCCTCCATGAAGGAATAAAGGTGCCCAATAACTAAGCCATGTTGTCCCATGATCCCGCGATAATAAGAATCATGATAACAGGTTACCCGGGTGCACGAGGTTAACCAGACTCAATCTCCAAGACCAATCAAAGAAGGTGCTAAAGGTCTCAAATGCTGCACAGGCTAACTGCGGCCCAAGGCGACTCCTTATCAATAAGATAGGCTCCTTCCGCATAGCTTTGCAAGCATGCCAGCACCTATACTGCTGCCCCACCAAAAGGTGCTCCCGTCAAGGCGAATCGCCCCTTGGGCCGAGGTACCTGGAAGAGGCCGTTGAAGGAGAAGAAGAGACTCCCTAGCTCCTTTTGGCTGGCTTTCTGGAACGTCTTTTGTGGCAGCGCTTCCCGCCTGAAGATGCTTGTAACGGCACTGGCAGGCTGACCTCAGCAGAGGACTCAGGCGCAGGATCCTGCAGCAAAGTACCTGGGAGAGACTGAGGAAAGGAAACGGGTGAGATACCAACCCCAGAAGAAGGCCCAGGAAAGGACTGAGAAGACCTCCCAGCCCGGGAGGGGGCCTTTTGCTGCCCCCTCCTCCTAGCTGCTCGCTGAGCTGATAGATAGATGTTTATTCGGCATTTGCGCCCATCTTACAATACAAAAACAGAACAAACAGAACAAACAAAGGAGAATCAAATAAAACAACGGCACCGTACAAGCCGCAAATAAAAACACAACTCACAAGGACCAATATTAACATTTCCATAAAAGCATGTCTCGGAGAAATTTTTAAAAAGTTAAAAATTTAAGCATAAAACTAAAATCAGTGACTAATTTCGTTTTGGAAAACATATTTGTAATTTCATTAATCAGCTAACATCCCATTTCGTCTCTTATACGCAATAACAGCTGTTAGGAATCTAGCAACCTGTAGGGTTATGTAAGGGTCCACATCTTGAAGAACCCAAGCAAGACATAGGTCAACTGGCTTATCCGCAATAGACTGAATTATCGGATTTAATATACTGGCACGGATCGAACTGTACATAGGGCAATTGAACATTACATGCTGTAGAGATTCAATTGATTTATTTTCACAGGCACACATGGGGAAAACTTGGCCCTTAGTAAATCTGTGACTCAGCACGTTTGATGGAAAAGCATTATATGGCCCATAGCACAACTAAGATTGGGTGAAAAAGTGACTGGGACGGCCCCTTAATAGCCCTCTTTGCTGGGATAGGAAGCAAGCTGCATAGAAGCCTACTTTGGAGCCATTCCAGCAACAGGTTAAGGAAGAGTTTATTACCCATGGGCCGTGCGGCTGCTGAATGAAATACAGCAACATCGCAGCTGCCGTTAGGGGTTGGTAGTAATACGACAGCTCGAAATGTGACAAGGACTGTGAAATTGGGGGGAGCAGGCTCATTCAAACTCACTGTAAACATGTGGTATAGTGACAATAAATTATTCTTATTTTATTCTACCTACCCAGCAATAGAGTAATCCCCATAAGGAATGCTAAAGGATAGACATCTAAAATGGTGACTGACCTAACAGGGCAAAATATACTTGAAGAAAATAAACTTGCTCAGGAAACAGCAAAGCTAAAGAGCATACACAGAGTGCCCCAGTATAAGAGGCCCCAGGAGCAAACCGGCTCCACCATGTCTGCCTCAGAGATGCATCGGCAAGAACAGCACAAACATTCAGGCAGTCACACCCACACAGAGCTGCTAAGCCTGCAAGAAGACTGATACAATTGTATAGAGAGAGTCACATGTCACAGAGACTCAGCCATTTTCTGTTAACAGTAGAAGGCTTAGGCTTCAATGGTATGAGCAGGCCATATAGGCCTCAATGATTCTGCTCTTAAAGATCTGTGCCATGATGAGGCCCACACAAAATGAAAAAGAAGCAGCCCAAAGCAGTGCTCACATCAAAAGCTAGGAAAGCACGCTCACAATAGCAACAGCTGCAGTATTAAAAGAACCTCCCAATAGTGCTCCTGCCCATGGCTAGATTAAAAAAAACGGCCTACAGCACTGCACACCCCCAAATGAAGGCAGCCTGCAGGAATACTAATGAAAGTGATTCCAGCCAATCTAGGAACAGCCCTGACTAACCCCACTATTATAAAGTGGGAGAAATGGGGGGGGAACCTTTTGTGCAAGGAAAGCCCCTAATGGGGGCTCTCACTATTGGGAAAGGCAAACCAGGAGGATTACGCATGGGCCGAGCTCATGGGCACCGGGAGAATCTTCCCAAGGAGCAGAGGGAAGAGCCCAAACAGGCCCCAGGTGTGGCGAAGCCCCTGCCAGGGGAGGGGTTGGAAATCAAACAGGAAAAGCAACTGCTGTTATTATTATTATCTGTTATTATTATTATCCAACCTTTGTGAAAATACACACCAAAGCCCTGGGGCTACAGAGTGATTTGCCACCCTCTTAGGCTGCCTAGACACAGACCAGCTGGCAATAAAGATGCCCTATGCCAAAAATAAATGTAGTTTATCCAACAACTGTACAAGAGGACCCCAACAGGCCACCCGAATGGTGGGAGGTGTGTGTGTGGAAAGGCAATCAGGGGGCCTCCTTGTGAGGAAGCGGCATGGGCCTGCAAAAGGGGGATCAGGGACCCCAAGAGGGGAAGGAGGAGGGGGGAAAGGGGGGTAGGGTAGAGGGAAGGGTATTATCACAAGGGAATTTCTTAAAATGAGGGTGGTGGGTGTTAAAGTTAGCCGAGGTAATTAAGAATAAAAGGTACAAGGCCAAAGGTTCTACAAGGGATAAGTAAGGAATAAATAAGTTTAATACAACCGTGTTCACAGCCTGGTGATCTGATCAGCAGCCGAAGCCAAGAGAAAGGAACACCCTACGTGTGGAAGCTTAAATAGGACGCTAAGCTGTCCATCACAAGTTGCAACATTAACTTTTTCCCAGCAACTCCTAACTGACCATTAGCTACTAAGGCCGGCTACCGGCCCCACCCCCACAGGAAGGGAATGTGTCTTGCCAGGTCCCGATCGCAACACGTGCTCTTACTCATGGTAGAACCCGATTTGTGCAGGCCTGCTGCCTGGAGTCCTTACCTTTGTAGACAGGAGATGGCAACAACTGGGTAGAAATGTCTCATTCACTTGGCCTGTCAGTGGTGTGGGGTAAAACTATGGGTTTCACATATGTGGGAACGAAGCCTTAGAAGAGCTAAGGATAAATCACCCAGTTGCAAGACCAAACGTGTCATGGATAATTCAGCCAGTCTACTTTGTAGTGCCTGCAATTCCCTTCCCAGCAATTTCAAATTTGAGCTTTGACTGCACCAAGCAGTGCTTTCCTTGTCGTATTTTGTGAATTAGCTGAAACATAACTTCCTTCCATTAAAAATATATTTTAGAACCTGACATTTGTTTTATAACACACCATGCCTCTGTGGACCTTGACTCTAAGAGCTAAAGTTCGATTAGTACTTGAAGTACTTAAAAGATTCCACTATTATTAGAAGAGGGCCCTGTAGAGCCGTTACGGAAAGGTTAAGGACCTGAGTACAAGAGCTACATTGTCATGCTATGATTCTAGATGGTAGCACCATTTTCTTGCAAGCCAAGCATCTTTTTCTTTTTCTTTTTTCATTTCCAGACAAAACTTAGAATCATAGAATTGGAAGAGACCACAAGGGCCATCCAGTCCAACCCCCTGCCAAGCAGGAAACACCATCAAAGCATTCCTGACAGATGGCTGTCAAGCCTCCACTTAAAGACCTCCAAAGAAGGAGACTCCACCACACTCCTTGGCAGCAAATTCCACTGTCGAACAGCTCTTACTGTCAGGAAGTTCTTCCTAATGTTTAAGTGGAATCTTCTTTCTTGCAGTTTGAATCCATTGCTCCTTGTCCACTTCTCTGGAGCAGCAGAAAACAGCCTTTCTCCCTCCTCTATGTGACATCCTTTTATATATTTGAACATGGCTATCACATCACCCCTTAACCTTCTCTTCTCCAGGCTAAACATACCCAGCTCCCTAAGCCGTTCCTCATAAGGCATTGTTTCCAGGCCTTTGACCATTTTGGTTGCCCTCCTCTGGACACGTTCCAGCTTGTCAGTATCCTTCTTGAACTGTGGTGCCCAGAACTGGACACAGTATTCCAGGTGAGGTCTGACCAGAGCGGAATATAGTGGTACTATTACTTCCCTTGATCTAGACGCTATACTCCTATTGATGCAGAATCAATTCTTTAATCAAATTAAAAATGGATAAGGAGCTTCAAGTGTGGTATGCCACTTAAAAATAATGGACACTCCCCTACAGATTTCTATCTGCCTCATCATTTACCTCACAAAAGTCCACTATGCCACTTGGGTTTTTCAAACAAATGAACCAAGTTACCTGGGGTGCATTTTTCCATCTCAGAGTAGCTTTGGCTGCCATCCTCTGTGCATTTACTGGGGAGTAAGCCCCACTGAACCTAATGGGATTTCTGAGCACACATGTTTAGGACTGAACTGTTGGTTGTCTGCATGAGTTTTTGGCACCGTCTTGCAAAGCGATGGGCAGAATCTTCAGGTTGCCTTCATGGACGTTGCTTCTACATGCTAGCATCCCATGTTGCAGAGCTACATGTGTGAATAAATGAGGCTTTGTAGGTAAGGTGAATAGGGTGTGTTTTCCCCATGTAGTCGCTAGGAGGGCTGCTGGTAGTTGGATGAGAAAGGCCCTGCCCACATGGTCACATTACAAGCTGAATGCAGAATTGTCTCTGGTGCTGCTAGCAATGTGTGCAAAGGGAGGCTGAGGTTGATGATTATGTGCGGCAGTGTGGTAAGATTCCCTTCACCAATTGGCAGGAAGATACATACAACTAGCTTACCAAATGGCTGCATGCAAATTATTGTAGGATGCCACATGGCGAAAGCTCATTTGTATCCATTATCAATATAGGTAGATGTTAGTCTGATTGCATCATTTTCTTACAGGCCTTAGGCAATAGAAACTGCTATGAATTATGCCAGCAAATAGATTTGAGCTGTTTAGCAGTAAAATAAAATAAAAAATTTTCCCCGAGCTTTAAGAGTTAAATTTTTATTCAACACAGAATTGGAGCTCTTACAACCCACTGGACAATGTCATTTAGCAATCTGACAAACTGGCTTTTTTGACTAGATAAACTCTAGCAACATGCTGGAAAATAGATTAATATCAAACATGTGCAATAGCATTTATTTTTTTTCTTCTGAGCCGTGATCAAGTTGCATATCCATCTGAGATTAAATTCTAGCTTTAATGTCTGCATGCTAAAATGAATTTTTTATTTACAAAATAATTGAGCATGCTGAGTGGATGATTCAAAAGCTTCCATAATTTACTCTTTTTTAATCGGAAAAGGCAAAAATGCTATTAGCAATATTTAAGATTGATAACAGTGTGTTAAATGGTGTTTTAAAAAATATTTAAGGAAGTATCTTCAAGGATAAAGGCTTGACTGTGTGCCTCAGTTCCTTCTATTATGAGCCCATTCATTTAATCTCGGGGCTTTAACAGCAGGCGTAATATGGGTAGGATGGCAAAATGTTAAACACCTTTGATATATTGCCTTTCAGCAGAACTCCTGTTGAATAAGTCATTTCAGGATTGCAGGGACTAGATACAATCTTATCATAATTCTTAGGGTCTCCAGATGCCTAGAAAGAATCAATACCAATGTTTATACAGTAATCCTAAATACACTATTACCTAGAGCAGGGGTCTGCAACCTTTAAGACCAAAAGAGCCACTTGGACCTGTTTCCGAAGGGGGGAAAAAAACTGGGAGCCGCAAAACCATTGCGACATTTAAAACAAATATAACACTGCATTTTATTTTTAAAAATCCGATTTAAATTTTAAAAAATCCGATTTAAATAAAAAAATCCGATTTAAATAAAAAAAATCCGATTTAAATTTTAAAAATCCATTTTTTTATTTTTTTAAAAAAATCATTCATTTTTATCCACCCTGGGGACCACTACCAGGTCATAGCCTGATCCAAGGTGGGTTGCAACAGCATACAAATATTTGATTTGTTGTTGTTGTTTTAAAAAAAATGAGTCCTCAACTGCACACTTGTGTTAAATGTTTGTCCCATGTCTTATTGAAGACTGCTGGCTTTTACAATAATCTTAGTGTCTTTTACCCTTAATATTCCAGACCAGAGGCTATGTTCACCTCTTCCAACCTCCTCTCTTGCTAAATAAAGCACAGAATTGCACCAGAGAAGCCTGTGATGTTTGTGCTGACTTGCATACAGGTGGCTGTAGTAGTTCGTAGTGTTCAAACCTTTTTAGGGGAGTTCCCTGCCCCCTTAATGACAATGGCGATAGATTTTGCACATGAACACAGATCCAAGTTAGGACTCCTCTCTTCCATGCCAACAGGTGCTTTGTCAAGGCTCCCCTAACACACACTCAGGACAGAGGAAAAACTGTAAAACGTCCCGGCCTTGCTCCGGGGCGGAGAGAGACACGCGCCCGCAAGAGCGCGGTCTGAGGCTGCGAGCGGAACCAGGAGCGAAGGAGGCAGTGGCAGGAAAACAGGCGCCACTTCCTCGACCATTTTTAAAAAGAGGGCTTCCCCCCTCGCCCGCCACCCGCTGCCCCTGGCCCAGCCCGCAGCTGCCTACCTCATCGTTGCCTCGACGCAGCAGCAAGCAGCCTTCCGAGAGGAACCGCGGCCAGCCCTCCCCCGCGGTTCCACGACCCAGCCGAGGAGTCCTGGCCTCCAGTGCCCGTGCGGGGACGCGTCTGAAGGCCCCCTTCCTGCCCCCATCCCGTCCCGCCTCCCAGCTGCCTCTGGATGCCGTGGGGTCCCACATACCCACCGACCCCGGAGCTCCCCTGTCCGCCCCAAAGCCGCCTCCCACGCTAGGAAGACTCCCGGAGCTGGGCAGGGTTGGTCCCGCCAGGCAGGCTCGAGGGGCGGCCTCTCCCATGGGCGCCTGCTTCGGAGGCGGAGGCGGGGTCTTCAAAGTTCCCCCTCCCGCTCGCCCAGCTCCATCTCTTCCCGAAGGAGCGTGCGCGCCTCAGGCGCGCTCCCCGCCAGAGCCCTCGGCTGAGCTGCACCACCTCTACTGCGTCCCCACCGCCTCCGAGCCCCACTGCCCCGCTGTTCAAGGCCAGGTGATCCTGGGTACGCCCCTGAGCAGCGCCCTCAGCCTCCGGAGGGCGGGCCGCCGGCCAGCTGGAGGGCGGTCGCTGCCAGCTGGAGAAGTGGGCGGGCGTATCTGCCCCGGAGCCCCGGAGCCGCGGCAGCCGTGTAAAAGAGCCGCATGCGGCTCCGGAGCCGCAGGTTGCTGACCCCCGACCTAGAGAGTAAGACCCATTTGAATCTAGTGAACCTACTTCAGAGTAAATGTGCGTAGGATTTCATGGACTCTTTCCCAGTATCCTTGAGGCTGGATCGGAAAGATACCAGTCCACGAATTCCTTTTGCACAGGGCAGGGGCTGAAAAATCACACTTTCACTCTATGCCTCTCTGGAACGCCTGCCCCACTTCCATTCAGAAATTGCCCCCTTTCCTGGCAGCGTCCCCCATCCCATCTCACACTGAAGAATCAGAGGGCCCTCCTGAACACAGGAGCTTTTAGGGGGCAGTTGGTGGCAGGAGGAGACAGAAAACTTTCCTTCCTTGAAAATCTCTTGCCTTAGGTTTCTGACCATTGTGTTTATTTTATCTTTGTATGATGTACTGCCATAGGGAGGGAGTTCCACAAAGTGGGTGCTGAAATTGGGGACAGGAAAATTCCAGCAATATCAAATGATGATTGGGGTCTAATTAACTACTGTAGGTGTGCAGCATTTAAAGCTTAGAGGAATTATGTTCTTTTAAAACCTTTTTTTGGGGGGGGGGGTCGGGGGAGAAGTTGGCTGTTATTGAATAAATTTAAGTTTAAGGCCCACCCAGCCTCATAGAGGCAGTTGGAATTTTCTCTGGTTTTTTTTAAGGCACAGAATAATACAATGTTTTTCTTTATTTCAAGAGAAACATTGATTTTACCCCCCCAAATTCGCACCATGTTGTCAAGTTGATCAAAGTGAGGGCAATGAAAACAGCAATCTCACTTGAAAAAGATTGAACTCTGTCGTGCAAAGCTACTTTAATTAGAAAGTTTCTGGGGTTTTGCCTTGTGAAATATTCTCTGCATAACTAGAAAATTTACAAAATAAATTAGAAGTGTGATTAGGGAGCAAAAGAGTATGAAAATCCACAAAAAAAAATGTCTTCAAAGCAGAAGCTTTTTTCCTCATGCTTCACCAAAGTAGTGGGAGGAATTTAAGCAGGCAGGGCAGCACATGTCTCTTCTCCCCCCAACCCCCTGCCTCCCCCTCTGTCAGGAGGCCATTCACAGAAGTACAGCTCACAGATTCACAATCCTGTGCATGTCTATTCAGAAGCAAGTCTCATGGTGCTCAGCTGGACTGACTCCCAAGTAAGCACAGGATTGCAAACCTAAGTCCGTTTACTGACCTCCTGGTCCAATGATGTCTTGTAGTAGATTGCGAGAGGTCCTGGGTTCAGATCCCTGATAAAGCCCCTTCCGCCCATAGAAAGGGGGGGGGGTTGCAGGCATCACGAGCCCTTCACGTGCACAGGGAATGACTCCATCCCCTGACGCCATTGGCTGAGCCCTGGGCGTGGCGCCTGGCTGGCCAACCAACCAGTGTGGCCAACAGGCGTGGCTTGCTGCATTTAAACAAGCGTGCGGTCAGGGCACAGCTGCTCCCAGCGGACATGTCTTCTCCGCCCACCCTCCCTTTAATAATAATAATAATAATTTATTATTTGTACCCCGCCCATTTGGCTGGGTCTCTCCAGCCACTCTGGGCAGCTTCCAGCAAATATTAAAATACAATACAAAATCACAGATTAAAAAACTTCCCTAAACAGGGCTCCCTTTAGGCAGCGTTTCTTCCTGACCTTGCTATGGACCACGGTTGGTCGCCGTTGAGGGGCCTGGTAGGAATTTTCCCACTTGGCAAATTGGCTTTGGCCTCGTGGTTTTCGCCTACCTCGTAGCAATTCGTCACAACTTTGGTCTTGGCGGTTAGGCATTGGATTATCTCGGGAAGGCTGAAAGGTGGGGGGGGGAGAGGTTGGGCCATCACCTCCCCCAAATGCTGAAGGGTACTTCGTTAAATCAGTCCGGGGTGTGTGTCCCTGTCCGAAGCCGTGGTAGGTGAGGGCCAAAGGCACGCCCCATATCGGTGACCACAGGGTGAGTCCCTAGCTGATGTGCAGCAGCAGGGCTCTCCCATCGTTGGTTAACCCTTCCCAGACTGCCAGCACGACGTACTGGAGTCGAATATAGTCGGTTAGTTCCAATGCCCCTAAGCCAATACCGCTCAACATCCGTAACCAATAAAGTTGTGGCCTTTTCATGCCCATTAACCTTACTTGTTGAGTCCTGTATCTTTATTTCACCACGGGAGGGGTCGGGATATTGACATGCAACACTTAAGGAGTTTTACCCTGAAGAGTTGCTCTAATATAATGCCTAGGAATGCAAACTAGGAAGTTGCTGGATCATGCTTGACCAGAAAATGTTAAATGTGTGAACTCTGCCAGACTGCCGTCTGCCCCAGCTTCCTGCTCACTCAACCCTGTTGCCTCTTCCTCTTCTTACACCTCCTCCTCCCAGTCTACTCCTTCTACTCCCTCTGACAACACATTGTCATCCCACCATCAGTCTCCTGGCTCCGAGCCTCCTTCTCCAGGGGGTTCCTTTGAGGGTGCCCCAGTTGGTGTCTCCCACGACTCCTTGGCATCCAGCCCGTCTGTCACAGATGAGCACCATAGTTCTGCCTCTCCAGTCCATTGCCCTCAGCAAGTTGGAAGGCAACCGTTTGCCAAAGGTGCATTATGTATCTACGGAGAGGTTCCAAAATGCACGGGGAGGCACAGCAGTCACCTTTTTCGAGTTGGAAGGTGATAAAAATGGCGGTGGAGGGTGTCTGTGGAGATAGCACGCTTGTCCCCACTGCCCAATTCTTGCCACTCACGTGTTTACTTTCCTGGATTTCCAACACCTGAAGAAGGCCGGAGAGTGTTGAGGTTTTGAGGCATTGATTCCAAATAAGCAATACGGCAACACCAATGATCAAGAGATGTTAGGCTGAAAACACAGAAGGGGCAGTGATGGCCTAGAGTAGCAGATTGCCCCTGAAAGTATTGCAAAGAATCCTTCGTTGTTGGATACTGATTTTTGCAAAGAAAATCGGGTTCTACCGTGAGTAAGAGCACGTGTTGCGATCGGGACCTGGCAAGACACATCCCTTCCTGTGGTGGTGGGGCCGGTAGCCGGCCTTAGCAGCTATAGGGCAGTTAAGAGTTACTGGGCAAAAGTAAATGTTGCAACTTGTGATGGACAGCTTAGCATCCTATATATTCCTCTTCACGCAGGGTGATCCTTCTCTTGGCTTCAAGCTTCTGATCACCCATCCCGCCCCCCCTCCTTTTATTTAGGCCTCTGTGCTTGACCTTGCAACTGCCTGTCATGGGGTCGCCTGCTTTGGGGCAGAGGCCCAGTAGGAATTTGTCTATCTGGCTGATTGGCTGTTGCCATTTGGTTTTGCCTACTGTAGTAGCAACTTGTCACAACTTGTAAGGTTGGCGGTTAGGCATTGGTTCCTGTCTGGATTGCTGGTTTGGGCGGTACCCATCCAGAATCATGATCATGCTGGGAATTCCGTTAAAGGAATCCGGCAACTCTTATGCTTTGTCCGAAGCCCCCGGTAGGGGTTAGGGCCGTGGCCGAGTCCCCGGGACCTCTGGGGAGAGGGTCGCATTGTATCCCCCGCTCCTTAACTCTCCTCAGCGGCATTCTCCCAATCGCTGGTTCTAGGCCAGCCTCTGTCCCGGTAGGACAGTAGTCTGAACCAATGCCTATGCAACCACTCACCGAATTTGTATTTAAATAAAGTTGTGGCCCTAAATTATTGCCAAAAACCCAAACAAAAATTATGTCTCCTGTGTCAAGTCAATGGGGGGTGGATTGGGGTCCTCGATACGCAAGCAGCATTACTTTTGCAGGGAGAGAAAATGGAATCCCTCTGGAAAACATTTTTTTTTTCTTTTATAACTTGTGCAGCAATGTAAAATATTAAAGAAAACATGTCCCAACCAAAGTCAATTTGTCATTTACCCTAGCAAAGCATCAAGAAACCTAGGACAACTGCTTTAATCCCCCCCAACTCTTTTTCGCTCTTCATTTTCTCTCTTCATTTTCTCTCTCACACACACACACACAAACACAAACACAGGCATGTCCCCGCAGAGTCTCTTTACTATTCATGAGCTATATTTTCAAATCCAGAAGCAGCAAAACAAATTGACAGACAGTACTTTATGTTTTCTGAGGTCAAAATCTGGAGCTTCCGCAAAACAACAATTTTACACGTTAGAACTGTTTCACTGAAACAAACTGAGTGGAACAACAAACTGAAATCAGCCTTAGGCAAATAAGAGTTTCAGTTAATACGCTGCCTTAGCTTCTCTCTCTTTATTGTCTGTCAAAAGAATCCCCTAGAGGGGAGCAATTCAGAATCTAAATAAGAGGCTAATACTCAAAATGTCCATGTGTCGAAGGGGAAGGGGATGTCTTCAGGATATTAAAGCTTGCAAAATAGGAACAAGTTGTCCATGGTTATGCTGCATATTTTATTGACTTGTAATTTATAATAGGGCTGTACAAGGAGCTTTGGATACAGACCAGATTGTGATCCCAATATAACCCACCCTATATATTAAGAGGGATTATTTCAGTGGGAAGGTAAAATATTGGGTTTTTGGGTGGGTAGAAAGCAAAATATTGAGCCTTTTAGCAGTTAAACCTGGCCCATTCGATGATTTATTACAATAATATTCACATGGTGCATTGTGCCAATGGATACAAGTGTTCTGGAGAAAGAAGCACATGGGGTCTGAGATAGGGGGATGCTCGCTCCTTGCCTTCCTAAAATTATGCCAATGTTTGCATTTGGTGTTTTTCAGCTCACGAGGAAGCAAAAAAACATTGCTGTGTTAACAGGGCAACTCTATGCATGTTAAGTACTCTTGAGTTCAAATGCATTTACTCTCTCATGTAACGTGCAGGGCTGTGTCTACTCAAAACATATCCCTCTCAGAAATTCTGGGGCAGGGAAAGCTGGATTCTGCAACCTGCATACATTATGTACATTGAATAAATTTGCACACAGTCTCTTTTAAAAACCATTTCTTTTGCATTTTCAAAGCTGTTTTGCACGATTCATTTCAATCTTGTTTTAGTCACATGGAAGCGCAAGGAGCAGTGCCAGGCCCTGAAACCTCCAAGCCCAGTACCAGAAACCTAATTCTGCCACCAACTCTGGCTACTGGGCTTTCAGAGGATTTAGCCCCACACATTCAAACATAGTCCTATTAATTGTGCTAGTGTGCTCACCCTCAACCGAGTGACAGTGTGAATAGGGCTAATGTCTTCATAGCCATAAGGACTTGAAACATGCATTGTTTTTGTTAAAGAAATGAAAGTTTATTTCTTTACTCATCAATATTTTATTCTTTAAGTTCTTAAAGAAATGGGAGTGCCGGATCACCTCATTTGTTTCCTGAGAAATCTCTTATGTGGGACAAGAAGCTACAGTTAGAACTGGATATGGAACAACTGATTGGTTCAAAATTGGGAAAGGAGTACGACAAGGCTGTATATTGTCTCCCTGCTTATTTAACTTATATGCAGAATTCATCATGCGAAAGGCTGGACTGGATGTATCCCAAACTGGAATTAAGATAGCCGGAAAAATTATCAACAACCTCAGATATGCTGATGATACAACCTTGATGGCAGAAAGTGAGGAGGAATTAAAGAACCTTTTAATGAGGGTGAAAGAGGAGAGCGCAAAATATGGTCTGAAGCTCAACATCAAAAAAACTAAGATCATGGCCACTGGTCCCATCACCTCCTGGCAAATAGAAGGGGAAGAAATGGAGGCAGTGAGAGATTTCACTTTCTTGGGTTCCATGATCACTGCAGATGGTGACAGCAGTCACGAAATTAGAAGACGCCTGCTTCTTGGGAGAAAAGCAATGACAAACCTAGACAGCATCTTCAAAAGCAAAGACATCACCTTGCCGACAAAGGTCCGTATAGTTAAAGCTATGGTTTTCCCTGTAGTAATGTACGGAAGTGAGAGCTGGGCCATCAAGAAGGCTGATCGCCGAAGAATTGATGCTTTTGAATTATGGTGCTGGAGGAGACTCTTGAGAGTCCCATGGACTGCAAGAAGATCAGACCTATCCATTCTCAAAGAAATCAGCCCTGAGTGCTCACTAGAAGGACAGATCCTGAAGTTGAGGCTCTAGTACTTTGGCCACCTCATGAGAAGAGAAGACTCCCTAGAAAAGACCCTGATGTTGGGAAAGATGGAGGGCACAAGGAGAAGGGGACGACAGAGGATGAGATGGTTGGACAGTGTTCTCGAAGCTACTAACATGAGTTTGGCCAAACTGCGAGAGGCAGTGAAAGATAGGAGTGCCTGGCGTGCTCTGGTCCATGGGGTCACGAAGAGTCGGACACGACTGAACGACTGAACAACAACAACAACAATTTTATTTTTTGCACTCCCATGAAACTGCAGGGAACAGTGTGCTTGTGCCTATGCCCTGCTTTATTTATTTCTTTAGTTTACATCTCACCCTTCATCTGAGGATCACAGGGCGGTGTACAGTAAAACAAAACCAAAACACACACAACATAATGGCAAACAAATCAGTACTCCACCTCCCAGTTTAAAAAGCCATAGATTGTTTAATTAGCCAAAGGCCTGGGAGAAGAGGAATGTTTTTGCCTGGCACCTAGAGATATGTAACAAAGGTGCCCGGTGAACCTCTCTGGGGAAAGCACCCCACAAGTTGGGAGCCACCACAGAAAAGGCCCTCTTGTGTTTTCACTCTCCAGACCTCTCAGGGAAGAGGTATGCGAAGAAGGGCCTCACATGAAGGTTGCAGGGGTTGGGGTTCAGGGTTTCCCACAGGCAGCTGGTTGGTCACTGTGAGTACAGGATGATGGACTAGATGGGCCATTGGCCTGATCCTGCAGGCTCCTCCTGTGTTCTTACGTTCTGCACATGCTCAACCCTGGCTTGGTAGCTTTCTTGGAAATAAATCTGCTCACAGGGCAGATGTCCAACCTGCCATGATAAGCACCAGTGCTGGAGGCCTCATAAGTCGACTCACTTGTGAAAGAGCCCATCAGAATCCCTGGGCCGATTCTTATTGTTTTGGAGGTTGCACAATGCCTTCCTGTTCTATTATGATTTTAGAGAGATTGTGCAGGATGTTGATAGAATAAAATAAAAATCACTGTGTGAGTGATGGAGGGGGGATATATTATTATTTACTCACTTATTTATCTCCAAACATATGTGATCTGAGATTTAGGAGGGGTTTGTTGCTTACAAATTGTTGAAGCTTTCCCCCCTGAAGAAGAGTTTGAAGAGTTTGGATTTGATATCCCGCTTTATCACTACCCGAAGGAGTCGCAAAGCAGCTAACATTCTCCTTTTCCCTTCCTCCCCCACAACAAACACTCTGTGAGGTGAGTAGGGCTGAGAGATTTCAGAGAAGTGTGACTAGCCCAAGGTCACCCAGCAGCTGCATGTGGAGGAGCAGGGACGCGAACCCGGTTCCCCAGATTGCGAGTCTACTGCTCTTAACCACTACACCACACTGGCTCTCTCCCCTGCCTTTCCCTGCTCTTTTTTAACTTTGAAAAAGCCACATAAAACTTAAAATAGTGCAAGACACTATGGGAACCTCATAAAATAGCATGAAGGTAGTCCCCCATCCCATATTATTCAGAGATAAACTGGTTATCAAAAGAGAATGGGTTGTTACTCATGAGCGAAGACAGTTTTTCACCTGCCTTTTTGCCAATAATATTGACTACTTTAAAATAGTAACATTTAGCACCAATGTGTTTTTGATGGGTAGAAATGCCTTTGATTTTATTAGATCAGCCAGCCCACAGCCAGCTCATCTTGTGTCTCTGATATAATTGCTTGTGAGTAAAGCAATACCATCTGTGTGCCACATCTGTGACTTAGGAAATATTTTCCTCTGGTCCCTGGCAAACTGGATTACGATTTTCTTAAGTTTGTGCAAAACTATATACTTGCTTGCATCTGATGAGGGGAAACTCTAGTCCTTGGATGCTTATGCTATAAATAATTCCTTTTTTGTCTTTATGGTGCCACAAAACTCATTGTTGTTTTTTTACTGCAACAGAGTAACACACATACCTCTCTGAAGATTATCTCATCTATGGATTCTGCTTCTGTCTTTATAGTTGTATTACATTTAAAGTGGGGCATATCAGGTTGCTGGTTCACTGGTGCTCTTTGAACCTCCTTGTTAATCTCTGATTTGTTTGTGCTGCAGCTAGGAGCCTCTTTAAAGTGGCCATCAGTTTCATCTCGGACAGAGGTAGCTAACCTGTGCTCCCCAGATGTTACTGGACACCATCAGCCAGCATAGCCAATGGCGAGAAATGATACGGGAGCTGGGAGTCCAGCAACATTTAGCCACAGGTTAGCCATCCCTTGTGATGAAGGAGGGGTATTCACAAGGGAGAGTCTTTCATTGTCTGACTCCAACACAACAACCCTGCAGTGTTGCCAGGGGTTCTTACACTCTGGTGGTTGCTGCCACCACCTCCACACTTCTTCTTGCAGCCCAGGTGCAGGGCTCTGAGCCAGTGTCGCCGACTCTCCTCGGTTCAACCTACATACAGATTGTTGGGCTTCTCCTCTTTAAACACCCTGTTGTAGTCAGAAGTAAAGGTGTGCCCTTTTTTGGATTCGTTTTTGCCCAACCCTACATTCTTATTCAGGGACCCAGGTGGCGCTGTGGGTTAAACCACAGAGTCTAGGGCTTGCTGATCAGAAGGTCGGCGATTCGAATCCCTGCCACGGGGTGAGATCCCATTGCTCGGTCCCAGCTCCTGCCCACCTAGCAGTTCGAAAGCACATCAAAGTGCAAGTAGATAAATGGGTACCGCTCCGGCGGGAAGGTAAATGGTGTTTCCGTGCGCTGCTCTGGTTCGCCAGAAGCGGCTTTGTCATGCTGGCCACATGACCCGGAAGCTGTCTGCGGACAAACGCCGGCTCCCTTGGCCTATAGAGCGAGATGAGCGCCGCAACCCCAGAGTCGGACATGACTGGACCTGATGGTCAGGGGTCCCTTTACCTTTACCCTTTACATTCTTATTCTGCCAGCAAGCCTTCATTCACTGCTAAAGATGCTGTAGGTGACTCCCCAAGCCTGGCATTCTTCCAGAGGAGCAAAGAACTCAGGTTTGGGACATGGGGTGGGGAGAAGCACTCGCCCATGCTGTTTTTATGCTGGTCATGGGGGAAACTCCACCTGCCAGCTTTTCCCATGGAAATCTTATGCCCACTTTGAACATCCTCCATCCATACTCAAGGGCTATTGGGACTGGCTCTATCATTAGGCAGACTGAGGCAACCACCCAGGCAAATGATTTCTTTGGGGTGATGGTGGTCTTAAAAGGTCGTGGTTAGTTTATTAATATAGCTAATGGTTTGTTAGTTGTTCAGTACATTCATATTGTACTTTTACTGCTAGGGAGTGGGGGGGAAGTTGGATTTTCTGCGTCAGAAGCCAAAATAACTTGGCTGGCCTTGTGTACTGACTGTCCACCTGGATTTATTTTGATTTATTACACTTCTTTGCTGTTTTTCATTCAAATGAATCACAAAGCGGCTTACAAGCAACATTCTAGAACATAGTAGAACATCACAAATACAGCATAACTCATATAAAAAAATAACAAACCATCAGTGACACAATTATAATCTAATAAACACTGATAACAATGCAACAACTAAAAAAATAAGCTAAAACATCACAACTGAAGCAAAAGTCAGATTATATGATTAACAAATCGATACTGTAGACACTCGGGTTATGTTACTCTTGAGTAACGTAAACGTCGGGTTGCAAAAGCAGCAAACCCATAAGTTTTTTTTCTCCGGGTTTCACCGCTCGTGCATGCGCAAAAGCTCTCTGCATGTTGCACATTCGCAGAAGCACTCTATCGCGCCGTGTGTGCGCACAGAAGCGGCGCATCTGGATACGGATTTTTCAGGGTGCGCACGGACCCCAGGAACGAATTAAATTTGTATCCAGAGGGTCCAATGTATAGCATTTATAATTTATAAAACAATATTAGCAACATAAACAAAGTGGCAGCCAAAAACTAAACTAAGCACGGTTAAACACGCACTCCCCCCACCTCCATGACCCATAATCTTTAATTCTATTTAGCTCTTTAAAATACCCATCCACATAGTGCCCGTGGCAGCATCTCCCTTCTCAAGGCTTCTAGGGCTGGACAGGTGGGAAAAGCCATTACTGTACCTACAGGCCAACACTGAGTTTCTTCCTCCATTGATTTGGAGGGGGTGCCATTTGCTTCTTTACCTTAGGCAGTAACATGTCTTGGGGCGGCTCCAAGCTGTCCGCCTTCCCCTTTGAAAACGTAAGTCCTAATGACTTCACACAGCAGATAATAATTCTCTACAACTGGTAATCTTGGGGCCGAGG
Source organism: Lacerta agilis (assembly GCF_009819535.1). Taxonomy (NCBI): domain Eukaryota; kingdom Metazoa; phylum Chordata; class Lepidosauria; order Squamata; family Lacertidae; genus Lacerta; species Lacerta agilis. The sequence goes on along the minus strand of NC_046315.1, from coordinate 94,874,264 downwards.
TTCTGTGTTAGTGTTACAGCAGAATCCTGTGTGTGTTTATTCTGAAATGAGCCCCATTATGTTCCGTGGAGATTACTTCCTGGTAAGCATGTTTAGGAATTCCAGCTTTAAGTCATTTCTTTTTAAATTTAAATTGCAGGCAGGGTTAATATCACTAAAGCTTCAGGATATTTATCAGGCATAAATATGTAATCCCAAGCATACAGTAGACAGCTGATGATGATAACATTATTCAGAATATTCCCAATATTAACCAAGCTGCCTTTAAAAAAAAACCTAAAGCACAACTTGGAATGCAACATTGCTATAATAGTGTGTTTTCCTCCAAATTGGAGGATTTGAGTAGTTAACCTAGTCTGTTAGCCAGCCTGTTACACTCACATAGTAATTCAGTTTGATGATTGGAACAGGGAGCCCTCCTCCTCTTGTTAGATTTTTGTGCAATATCTAAATTAGTTGTAGCTGGTTTATTATCACAAATGAAATGCGTTACTATGCTTTGCCTTTCAGGCAGTGCACATTTGGCTATGTGCTGGGACATTTGAGACCAGAAAATTAAGCTTTGGTATTGTAACCCTTCTGTTCTGCTATGGAAGGGGAAACGAAAGCCATATTTCCTTTGTCCAGTTTGATCAATAAGTGGTCGCTGAATTGCTGTTAATAGCTTCCCCAATCAACAGTGGAATTTTTGCCACACCCCACCTGCTTGTACTGATGAAGGAAATCATTTTGAATGTGGCCAGTGAAAACATTGCCTCTTTTTAAAAGCTGCTGTCAAAAGGCAGCCATTGGGAGCTGCAAGAATGTTGCTTATGGGGGGATCAGTGCTGTTTGCACAGCTTGTTTTGGATGCCTGCCTGCTTTTCACTGCTCACCCTATGTTTTTATAAATAGGCAGTGGCGTAGCAAGGGTTACCAGAGCCCGGGGCCGCATGGGAGGGAGGGAAATGGACAGAGTATGCAGCCAGTGGTGGAGATTCATGCTCCGACACCGGGGGGGGGGGAGAGCAGGCAGGGGCAGGGCTGGCACGCATCCCGGGGGTGGGGCACGCCACAATGGCATCCTACCGGGATCGTGCTACTGGGGGTGGTGCGCTCCCCCTGCACTCCTCTTTCTCTGCCAGTACTAACAGCGTCCACGTCACCCAGGAGATCGCGTCCCCTAACAATTTTGTCCACCTCATGACAAAACTTTGGCCACCTCATGAGAAGAGCCCAATTATGTCACCCCTTGCTTGTAGCTGGCAGCCTCTCAGCCTTTTTCAAGCACCCTCCCTTGTGTAGTGTTTCCTCAGCCTCCTCTCCACTCCCAGGGAGTCCTCTGGTCAGCTGCTGCTGCCGCCCCTGGTCTCTCAGCTACCCTTCCCTCCACCTCAAAGAGAGGTTCCTCCCCGAGGCACCATTTGCCTGTGGAGCTTATAGTTAGGGCTGCTGCAATAAACAGCTGTGCATCAGATGAACTTGAAAGAGCTTTGGATGGGCTTATCATAGCATAAAACCAATATAAGAAAAGAGAGGTAGATGGATACATATGTACCAGCTTGTATAAAAAAACTTGTTGGGACAACATGCACCATTAATTAGATTTTTGTATATCCATACACAGAGACATTGAAAAAGTCTGCCAAGATTTTTTAAAAAAAACAGATTGAAAAAGATTATATACACATACACATACACATACACATACACACACCATTGCCCAGTTTTCAGTAAGGATATGTTTTATGGGTGAATATAACATGGTTGTGCCTTCCTCATTTCTCTAGCTGGTAGGGCGTTTCGGAGTAGTATTTTCACAAGACCAGTTTTCTTGGGAGAAGAAACCATGAAACCACAGCAGGTTTTCAGAACTACAGAGTTTACAGTAGTTAGCATGAGGTAGGTCACAGGGATGGTTGCCTCGGGCACAAAATTGTGTTGTTGTTGTTGTTGTTGTTGTTGTTGTTCAGTCGTTCAGTCATGTCCGACTCTTCGTGACCCCATGGACCAGAGCACGCCAGGCACCCCTATCCTCCACTGCCTCCCGCAGTTTGGCCAAACTCATGCCAGTCGCTTCGAGAACACTGTCCAACCACCTCATCCTCTGTCGTCCCCTTCTCCTTGTGCCCTCCATCTTTCCCAACATCAGGGTCTTTTCCAGGGAGTCTTCTCTTCTCATGAGGTGGCCAACGTACTGGAGCCTCAACTTCGTCCATGGAGTTTTCTTGGCAGGGATACTGGAGTGGCTTGCCAGTTCCTTCTCCAGCTGGATCACATTTAGTCTGCTATGACCTGTCCATCTTGGGTGGCCCTGCGTGGCATAGCTCATAGCTTCCTTGAGTTATTCAAGCCCTTTCGCCATGACAAGGCAGTGATCCATGAAGGATATAAAGTACCTATAGGCCCTATACCTTCTTCTTTTGAGGGTGAAAGCATTGAGTTACTGCTTCATGTCGCTTTTATGCCATTCTCCCCTAAGCGAATCTTAATTTTGAACCTCAAATTTTATCGTAGCAAAATGGGTGGAGTCATCGGAGTGGCTTGAAGGTGTATCTAATATGTTTAAAGAAGTGATTAAGCCGGTATTAAAATGGTTTAATACCCAGGTAGAGAATGTAATCACACCCACACAGTCTGCTCTGGTTACTTTATAATCCAATAGGTGTAAAATTGAAATCCTTACATTGCTATGAGGAAGCTATTTAAAGTAATTAGGCCAAAGCTTTTGTAGGATTGTGCTAGACATAAAAATTTCTAGGATTAATTATAATAAAATGTGGTTCTTATTTTTTTTTAAGAACTCATACTAACTTTGTGAAAGCCACTGCCCTGGTTCAAAGTAATCACAGCCTTTTCTCCCATGTTTAGGGCCTAGTCACAGCCACAGAACCAAATGCACCACAATCCTGTGCATGTCTTCTCGTGAGTTTGATGGGTCATACTCCCACAAAGGTCCGTATAGTTAAAGCTATGGTTTTCCCAGTAGTAATGTACGGAAGTGAGAGCTGGACCATAAAGAAGGCTGATCGCCGAAGAATTGATGCTTTTGAATTATGGTGCTGGAGGAGACTCTTGAGAGTCCCATGGACTGCAAGAAGATCAAACCTATCCATTCTGAAGGAAATCAGCCCTGAGTGCTCACTGGAAGGACAGATTGTGAAGCTGAGGCTCCGATACTTTGGCCACCTCATGAGAAGAGAAGACTCCCTGGAAAAGACCCTGATGTTTTGGGAAAGATGGAGGGCACAAGGAGAAGGGGACGACAGAGGACGAGATGGTTGGGCAGTGTTCTTGAAGCTGCCAACATGAGTCTGACCAAACTGCGGGAGGCAGTGGAAGACAGGAGTGCTTGGTGTGCTCTGGTCCATAGGGTCACGAAGAGTCGGACACGACTGAACGACTGAACAACACAACAACAACACTCCCAGGAAGTGTGCAAAAGACTGCAGCCTGGACATATCAGTCTATATCAATTTCAAACCATGCTGCAATAGATGGTGCAGAGACGTGTGAAGTCTGACAACGTGGAGTCACCACAAATTGAATTTCTGTATTGAGCAACAATTGTTGTTCTATTGAAACTCCGTTGGCCAACAACTGTAGTTTTAACTGTGTGCAAAACTGTGGTGCGTGGGTAAACGGCAATAAATTCTAGTTTTAACCAGGGAGGAGCAAAATACCTACAATCTTCTCCATGGAAGCCAGTATATTTGTGCTAAGCTGTGGTTTGGCTTATTGCAGTCCCAGCCGCCCCGCTTCCTCTCTCTTTTGTTTTTTGTTTGCTTCTTCTGCATTCTTCCTATTCCTTTGCCAGCCACGCTGAGGGCATTCAGCACAGCTGGCTTAAAAGCATCGCTGGCTGGCCAGGCATGGAAGCAGGCGGGAATTCCCAGATAGCCAGCCAGTGACATGATCTCTAACCACCCGGGAATGATGGCTAGGAGCGAGATGGAGGCAGCAACCATTGCCCATCCAGGATATGGGGTGAGCAGCCACTGTTACATATGAACCCAGCCTAGAAGTGGTTTTATGTAAGGCAGCTTTGGGGAAGCACAAACGAGGAATCGCAGCAGGCATTTTATATTGTTATACCATGAAAAGTTTGTTGTATATGGCAGGGTTGCCATACACCTGCAATTTCCCAGACATAGCCGGGATTCAGATGTCAGAAACAGTGTTTGGACAGTTACAGGTAGGTAGCCGTGTTGGTCTGCCATAGTCGAAACAAAATAAAAAAAATAAAAAATTCCTCCCGGTAGCACCTTAGAGACCAACTAAGTTTGTTCTTGGTATGAGCTTTCGTGTGCATGCACACTTCTTCAGATACACTGAAACAGAAGTCACCAGACCCTTATATATAGTGAGAAAGTGGGGAGGGGTATTACTCAGAAGGGTGGTGGGAATGGGTGATTGGCTGATAGGTGTGGAAAACGTGTTGACAACTGTTAAAGGCTGCAATTGGTTTTACAGGAAAAAGCAAGGGGTGAGATGGCTAAAGATAGCTTTTTCATGTATAATGAGATAAGAATCCAATGTCTTTGTTCAGACCAGGTTTCTCCATGGTTTTAAGTTTGGTAATTAGTTGCAATTCAGCAACTTCTCTTTCCAGTCTATTCCTGAAATTCCTTTGTAGTAAGACAGCTACTTTGAGATCTTGTATAGAATGTCCTGGGAGACTGAAGTGTTCTCCTGCTGGTTTCTCTGTCTTGTGATTCCTGATATCAGATTTATGTCCATTTATCCTATAATGTCTGGGGGAACCCGGATGTATGGCAACCCAAGTTGGCAGTGCAGATTTTGGCGAATTTCTTTTTTAAAAGCTCAAAGCTTCTTCTTTTTGAGATTTTGGAAGAAGAAAAAGCTCAAAAACTTTGGGCATATTTCACTTTTTGAAATATGGCAACCTTTTAGTACCGGTATATGACATCATTCATCAAGAGATAGTATGTTTTCAGGATTCAGATCACTACCTTGCCATGAGGTGATCTTTTCTTGCAGGTTTGTGCTGTCACTAGGTTTGTGTTTGGTGCTGGAACTGTGAGTCCTCCTGGTGGAATGCTCTGTCTCACGAGACCAGGGCCCTGCAGGACTTGATCTCCTTCCGCAGGGCCTGTAAGACAGAACTATTCCGCCTGGCCTTCAATTTGAATTAGTTTGATCCTCTATTCCCTTTCCCTTTCCTTTTCTATGAAGAAACCCTTCTGGGACCCCACATTTAAACTCTTCCCTGGTCTCCTTGCTGGCCCTAGTACGACCAACTTGGCCAGTTAGCCCTAGTGATCATTTGATGTTTACTGACTGGGATCCCCCCCCCCAAATGACCCCTGAATTTTTGGATTTTATTGGCATTGCTGCTGCATCTACAGGTATGTTGTATTTTATGCTGTTTTTAAGTCACATTTTAATCAATGTTTTATATTTGCTGTTAGCCACCCTGAGCCCGGTTTTTAAACCAGGAAGGGTGGGGTATAAATAAAATTATTATTATTATTATTATTATTATTATTATTATTATTATTATTATTATTAAAAGTTCCCCATTGGCCAGATCTGCCCAGCAACCGAAGGACCTCTAATCAGGTTGTTGTGGCTATCCAATCGCTCCCACCAACACAGCAACAAGGACAGTCCTGATGGTCTCACCGCAACACGTGCCCTTTGTGAGGAGCGATTTACTAGGAATGATTGGTATATATGGTGCACATTCAGATTGAGTAGTTCTGTGATGAGTAGTTGAAAGTGACCTTAATCCGTTGTGCAGTCGTAACGGCAGTGTGGAGAGGCACTTTAAAAACTGCCCTTACCAATGCAGGAAAATGTTAAAATTGTTCATATTGCACCGGTGATGGATTCACCGTGTAGCTAGGTTATTGAGAAAGGGGAAGGTGGTGTCATGGCCATGAAACCTTTCAGCTTTAAGTCGGAGTTCAAGACAGAGAAGGCATCGTTGTATTACATGTTGCTTAATTAAATTGCTGGGATTGATTCCTTTGTCGGTTTCACATCCTCAAAATGCGCTTGAAGTATTATTAAAATATAGCAAGGAGCTGGTCAGTTGTAACTGCATACAAGTCAAAGCATGGTGCAATTTAAGGGGAAAACAAACCAGAAACTAAATTGCATTAATTTACAATACAATAAAATGCCATAGACAGTACGTGCTGCTTTACTTTTGAGGAAGACAGGATGATGGAAGCATCTCTGATAACTACTGTTGGTGTCTGTTTATCCAGATTTCAAATACTGTATCCATTACAGCACTAGAAATTGTATAGGATATTTTAAAATAAATACTGAAAAGTTGGGTTTTTCTTATTTGTGAATGATTCCTCCACCAAATTAGATTAATGGGAAGAGTTCAACAATTGCATTTTCTTTTAGGTTTTATTCCCCAACCCGCCATTTACAGAGTCCAAGGTCCTCACCTTAAGAATTTTACAATCTAAAATTTGACACAGGGATAATAGCAGAAGAAACGGAAAAGTGAAGGAGGGGATGCCAGCAGGATTAATTTCAGTTACATGCACTTAAGCTTAGTCATTCTTAATAACTTGCCAAAATACATCACTCACCAGTCAAAATGTATAAGCCAAAAGTCTATCACTTGAGAAAGAATTATAAAGTTGCAACATGCATATTGCAAACTTTGTCAAAATTAAAAATAAGCTGGAACACAGCAGTCTAAGTGATAAGTGCATACTACCCTTTACCCTGCTGAAATATTGTCTCTGTATATAATATGTCCATCATCATATCCGTATTTTCATTTCAGTGTATTTTACCTGTTTCCAGTTCTTTATGTCAATTGTCCACTGTTGTGACTCGGTATCAATAATACCTGTGGGTCCTTGGTTTTGTCTGTGTGTTTGATATTGATGGAGCAGAATAGTGCACAAATCATAGTGAAAATATATGGGCGAATAAAAACAGACCAAGGACTTGTTTTGCAAATTATGGGCCTTCTAAATGGCTCTAGGCTGTGGCTAATATGGCATAGTATGGTCAAACCAGTAATCTATAGTGGTTGATGTGAAGAATTGGGTTCAAATCCTCACTTAACCCTTGAGACTACTGGATTAAGCAGACTACATTATTAGCCTAGGATGAATATTCATATAGGATAGGCATAGGCAAACTCGGCCCTTCAGATGTTTTGGGACTACAACTCCCATCATCCCTAGCTAACAGGACCAGTGGTCAGGGATGATGGGAATTGTAGTCTCAAAACATCTGGAGGGCCGAGTTTGCCTATTCCTGATCTAGGATGAAATAGGCAGGGACCATGTACATTGCTTTCAGCACCTTGGCGGATAGGATAGGATAGGACATGATGATGATGATGATGATGATGATGATAGGATGATAATAGCAATAAAAAGATAGTAGATAATAAATATAGCTGGTAGTTGCCTGCCCAACCTGTGAACCATTTAGCTGAAAACAGTCCACCAGTCATGTAATATATATATAAGATATTACACACACACACACACACACACACACACACACACACACACACACTTCTTATACCCCACCCATCTGACTGGGTTGCTCCTGCCACTCTGGGTGGCTTCCAACATATATAAAAACACAATAAAACATTAATAATAGCAATCTGATTCAATACAAAAAGTTATAATATATTTAAAATAAACAACTTACATAAAATAAAGCAATATTCAATAATCCATTAGAATATAATAGTAAACAGTAAAATTAAATGACAGCAAATTATAATTAAACAGTTTACAATTATCAGTTACAATAAAGAATTACTAGATTATAAAAATAACGGTAAGTCACAATGCAATAAATACCACAAAACACAAAAGGCCATGTAAAAGGATCAAACTGAGAAACAAGGAAACACAACTTTAAAAAATAATAATCACCGAACTCTTGTCTTCCCAGCTGCTTCTGCTGTTCTCAAAAGCTCCCAGGGTTGGAGGGTGGGGCAAGGCAGGTGGGAAAAGCCATTGCCTGATGAAGAACAGAAAGTCTCTCTGCCAGGTGTTTGACAACTTCTGAATGGCAGTTGCTAGCATACCTTTAAATATCAGTTGTTAGGGAGCAACAGCAGGGAGAGGGCTATTGCCTCCGTCTTCTTCTTATGAGATTCTCAAAAGCATCTGGTTGGTCACTGGGGGTGGGGGCATGTGCTGGACTGTTGTGCCAAGCAAGCAGCAAAACCAGATTTGCTATGGTCCTGTTGACTTGCCATGTGCGGAAAGTGTGCTTCATTTAGCTGCATACTTTGCATGCTATGCAGGCCTGGGCTAGTTTGACAATGGCTATAGCACAGTAACCCGAATGCTGGGGAAACCAGTTGTGGCAGTAGTTCAGTAAGGACCACTCTTGATGGCTGCACAACTGACTTGGGCAAGAGCGCTGTGTGGACAGCGTCTATTGCACTCTTCCTCAGGGGCATAGCAAGGGGGGGCAGGGGGGCGGGCCGCCCCGGTTTCCATAATGGAGGGGGTGACCAATTATCAAGGAAGATTTTTTTTTGAATTTTTTTTAATGCCTGCTCCAAAGGTCTTATCTTGCTATACTAGAGATTATATAGCTATATATGAAATTTCATGCATACCGGTTAATATCTTGACCCTCCTCCACCAAAATAGCTGTTCACTTGGCTGTTTTCTATGTCATGAAGGCTGAAATTTCAGTTCAGTGGAGCACTTACAGTTCCCAACCCTAACCCTGTGGAAAGCCATCTAATTAGACTTTAATTTGATTTTGAGATGTTTTTAGGAGGTAATTTAATTATTGTTTGATTTTATACCAATGTTATGTATCTGATGTTAACTACCCTGAGCCCGACTTTGGCCAGGTAGGGTGGGATATAAATAAAAGTTTTTTTAATTATTACTTGTTATTATTCCTTTGTAAGAAAATATGAAATAACGTAAAACCATTTTTGTGCGGGGGGGATCAATTGGGGGGCGGGGGTGACAATAAATTTTCTGCACCGGGTCCCACCTGACCTTCCTATGCCTCGGGGGGGGGGGGGCGACAATTTTTTTTTGCCCCTGGGTACCAATTTACCTTGCTACGCCCCTGCTCTTCCGTCCCCTGCTCAGTGCTTAGTGCTCCTTTAGATGGCTGAGAGAATCTGCTGGGGAACGAAGAGACCACTAACCTGTCCAAGCTTATAAGCTGTTGCTGATTCTATTACATTTTTCAAAAGTTTTACCCATGTATTTGTAGTATTTGGCTGCCATATTAAAACTTTTTCTCTTTTATGTTCAGTTTGTCAAACAGCTTATATAAATACTAATGATCATATCAAAATATGCTCAAAATATAACACATCCAATCAAGTTTAGGGATGAGGATACTTCTATTGGGGACTGCGCATGCGTCGGCGTGGGTAGACGCTCACCCGTATCGCTCCTGGAACTCACTGAATTAAAAGCCTGAAAAACAAATAATTTATGGCAAACTGATAGCAGAGACAACTCACCGAGAACTGTGTTTACGTCTAAGTCCTGGACTGGGGTGAGTCAGAGTTTAAAAACGGTCGTAAATTCACCTATTTGGCAAAGACTTGAGAAGGCCTTAACAAGATGGCCAAGTCTATTAAGGAGCTGGGGGAGATGATCCAGCGTTCGGAGATAAATGTCCGTGCTGATATGCAAGAACTGAAAGCAGAAATGAGAAGAATGACTGCTACATTAGAAAAAGTCACAAAAATAGCAGAGCATGCAAAAGAGGTAGCAGAAGGAAATGCAAATAAAATAAAAACCTTGACAAAAAGAATTTCGCAAATGAATGATAGGCAGCGTAGAAGGAATTTGAAGTTCTCTGGCATTTCTGAGGACATTGGAAATAAGGACCTGGAAAAGGGGATGTTTGAATGGCTCAAAGAACAAGGAATTGTAATTGAGCAATGTGAAATCGAGAGAGTGCATCGTTTGTTTACACCACGAGGAGGCGCCGGAACTCCCAGGGATGTAATAATGGCATTTACAAGGGAGAAGTTAAGAGATCAAATCTATAAATCTCTTCGACAGAAAGCAGACCTGCAGTTTAAACAGCGAAAGGTCATAGTGAGACAAGATTTCTCTCCAGAAACGCTGCAAGAAAGGAAACAAATGCAGCAGTACGCACAAGCTCTATACAAACATAAAATCCTCTTTTCCTGGGCCTACCCTGCTACACTGGTGGTCTATAAAGATGGCAGGAAATACTCGGCTAAGAACCCTGACGAAGCAAAAAAAATGCTAACTGACCTAGAAGTTGGAATACTAGGACGGATAGAGCAAGAACTCTCAAGTGCGGAAGAACAACAGGAAGACCAACAGGGAGAACCTAGTGAACCCAGTGAATCTCCAGTCCAGAGACAAGAGAGTAAAAGAAGACGGCAGTCGGGAGATGAAAGGACAGCAAGAAATAATAAATACTAGAGACAATTTAAAACGGGCTTTGGTAAATACATTTAAGGACATAAACTTTCCAGGAGTGAAGGGAGAGGAGTACAGTCCTCTAAGAAACCATGAGACAGGGATCATGGAGATCCCTATCTGAGTCTCAGGGGGGAAGGGAGAGGGGGATTGAATGGGACAGAATTGGAAATACAAAATATGTACACAGAAGGGTTCAAAAAATAAATGGTAGTCGGGACAATGGATAGATCCTTAAAGGTTTTATCGCTTAATGTTAACGGGTTGGCCTCCAATATTAAAAGATATAGGGTACAGACATTGGCAAAGAAGATGAAAGCGGATATATTATGCCTTCAGGAGACACATAGAGCTAAAGCAAATAATAAACCTTTGTTATGCTCTCAGCAATGGGGCTTAATAGAAGAATCAAAAGCGACGAACAAGGCTAGAGGGGTCGCTATACTATGTAATGCAAATCTCAGGCCAGAGGTTCTGAGCCGGAAAAAAGATAATGATGGTAGATTTATATTCTTAAAAATCAAAGTGTCACAAAAAATCTTTACAATAGCTAATATATATAGTCCAAACACAAGACAGAAAAAATTTATAAAGAAAATCTTGAATAAACTGCAGCTTTACGCTGAAGGGGAAGTTATCGTTACAGCAGATTTTAACTGGAATATAAAAAACGATAACACATTTAGATTATCTAAATGGGGATTAAAGGATGTGTTTGAGATGGGTAATCCCAGCACTAAACCTACTTTTTTTTCCAACAGACACAAGAGTTTTTCTTATATCGATTATGTGTTAATTAAAGAGGGGAATGAAATTAGCGTTAAAACGGCAAATACTATGGGAATATGGATATCAGACCATGCTCCACTATTTGTGGAGCTGGGGCTGGAAGAAGATGGGAAAAGTAGGAGATGGCGGTATAATAATCTAATAATGGCAAAAGAGATTGATAGGGAATATATCAGAAATCAAATTGACTGGTACTTTAAAGAGAATAATGGCTCAGCCGAGATCCCGGTAGTGTGGGACGCTTTCAAAGCTGTTATAAGAGGACATTGTATACTGAAAGAGAATGCTATTAAGAAGAAGTGGTACTCGGGGAGACAGGAAAAAATTAAAGAGATTGAATTCTTGCAACAACAGCAACAGGTAAAATATCTAAGGAGTAGGAAGGAGCAGTTAAGAAAGTTAAAACAGGAACTGGATGAGTTGGATATAGTTGCGGTGTGGAAGAGAGATAATATGATCAAAAACGATTTTCAGAGAACCTCAATAGGATCATATAAGAGACTTGCAAACTATTTAAAGAAAAGAAGGGACAAACAGAGGGTGAAGGCCATTAAGACCAGAAGGAAAACACTCACACAAAGCTCTAAAGAAATAAGGAAAGAATTTGCAGAATTCTATCAATCTCTATATACAGAAGAAAATAAAAATATCAGTAGGGAAAGCTTAGGGTTTAAAATTGAAGAAAGTGATAGATTGAGACTGAAGGAGGAAATCTCTCTGGAAGAAATAGAGAATGTAGTTAAATCATTTAAGAGTAAGAAATCACCAGGATTAGATGGAATTACTGCAGACTTTTATAAAGAAACAATTCATATCCTGGGCGCAGAACTAAAAAAAGTATTTAATAATATCCTAGAAGGGGGGAAAGCCCCAGATACCTGGAAACTAGCGGAAATAGTAGTGATTGAAAAACCACAAAAGGACCCTACAGAGGTGGGGTCATACAGACCAATCAGTTTATTAAATCAAGACTATAAGATATTTACAAAGATCCTAGCAAGACGATTGGAAAAGGTACTACCCAAAATAATTAAGGAAGATCAATATGGATTTGTTAAGGGAAGATACATAGGACACCCTATAAGAAACGTATTAAACGTACTAACAAGCAGGGTAAAAGGTAAACTGGCGGTTTTAAAATTGGATGTGTATAAGGCCTTTGACACGATTAGACATAAGTTCTTATGGAACATCATGCGGGAGGTAGGATTAGGAGAAAACTTTGTGGAAGCAATCCGAGAAGTGTATAGAGAAGGGAAGGCTGTGGTCAGAGTGAATGAGGGGGTTTCAGATCAATTCAATATACAAAGAGGAGTTAAACAAGGATGCCCACTCTCACCGCTACTATTTGTGTTGGGTATGGAGTACTTGGCAGACAGGATACGAAATTCAGTAAGGATAAAAGGATATAAGAAAGGAAAGGAGGAAATTAAGTTGAACATGTATGCAGATGATATCCTATTATTATTTACAAACCCCCTTGAGGGCGTAAGAGAACTTATGATAATCCTGAAGGACTTTAAAGAGGAGTCAGGATTGGGAGTAAATTTGGAAAAGTCCGAAATTCTGTTCTGGGACGTAAACAAAGAGGAGAAGAAGGAAATTGCAAAAATGACAAGGATGGATATTAATAAGAAAAAAATTAAATATTTGGGGGTAAATATCATAAAAAATATTGCTAGGATTCCAGATGTAAATTACAAAGAAGCATGGAGGAAGATCAAGAAGGATATAAAATCATGGAAAAATAAGAATTTATCTATTCTAGGTAGGATTAGAGCAGTTAAAATGTTTCTGGTACCGAAATTATTATATTTATTTCAAGTAATTGCACTACCCATTAGGAAAATATGGTTCAAAACATGGAATAAGGTATTTAAAAATTGGATTTTTGGAAGCAAAAGAGTTAGAACCCCAGACATAGTAAATTACTCACCGCAGGAAGAGATGGGATGGGGAATACCAAACTTAGAATTTTATTACGAAACATTTCAACTAAAAAATTTAATAGACATTGGATATAAGGATAGGACTAAATGGATTAGGCTGGAAAATGAAATAAATGAAGGAATAGGAAGAGAGGGGATATTTATTAGAGATATTAACTTGGCTTGTAAGAAGACAATAGGACCAAGAAAATCTGCGCTAGGAATCTGGAAGAAATGGAATACGAAATGGATGCCAACTCTCTCAAGATGGATGCCGTTAAAATACTTGCTGGAGAGTCAGGGGGAACCGGGCTGGTGGAGGAGATTGGAGGATCGGGGATTTGTTATATTGGGGAATATGTATGATGATGAAGGGAGTTTAATTAAAAAAAATGTTTTTTGGAAAAAATAGGAAAACAATATTGGTTGAAAGTGGAAGGACTTTATGATTTGATAAAAACAGAAAGAGCGGAGGAGATGAGGAGGATGGAGATGAAAGTGGATTTGGTGTTGAACAGAAGACAAACAACAGAGAAGGGGATAGCGGGGATGTTGTACGGATTCATGGTGAGGGATAAAGAAAGAATGATAAGAATAATACAGAGTAAATGGGAGCACGAGGGTGTTATTCATCAAAGTGTAGTCCAAGAATTAATGAAGAATATAAATAATATTAAAATAGAAAAGTTTAAAGAATTAAGTAGAAAATTTTTATTAAAATGGTATAGAACTCCGGCACAAATGGCGTATATAGTGAAAGGGTTTAGTCCCAAATGTTGGCATTGCGGTCAGGAAAAAGGATTTTATTCCCACATGTGGTGGGAATGCAGTCTGGTTAAGGAATATTGGCAAAAGATTACAAAGGTAATTTCTGGATTATTTCAAATAAATATAGAAGTGAATAGGGATTTACTATTTTCGGGAATACTGGGAAATAACAAAGTAAAAAGTAATATGCAAGAGCTGTATAAGATTATGATTCTAGCCGGAATGGCAGTTATTGCACTGGGATGGAAAGAAAAGGCTAAATGGGAAATGGGAAAATGGAATGATTATGTTTTTGAATACGTACAATCTGAAATATTTGCACAGATAGCGGCAGAGGATAGTTGGGAAAATAAATGCCAAAGAATTACAAATAAATGGGCATTTTATAGGAATTGGATAGAAAGGGGTGAAGCCAACCCAAATATACAAGCTCGAATGAACAGACTGTGTACATGGATAAAGATCTGAAGAACGAAGGTCTGTCCAGAGGGGAGGGTGGGAGGGGAGGGGGAGGGGGAAAAAAAAAAAAAAGAAAAAAAAAAAAAAGGATACTTCTATTCAGTACGGCCTTAGGCTTTGTGGATCAAAGTCACAGATGGTTAATTTAGAAAGCATCTTATATTCAATCGGGGGTGGGGGGGATCTCCTCGTTTTAATATGCATAAAGCACTTGTTTTCTTACTTGTCAAGACTTGTTAAAAAAAAAATCTTAGAGCTGCATTCATTTGAACTCCCATCTCTTTTGATCCATTTACATTTTGAAATCTGCATGACTTGGAAGTCTTTAAGGAGAGTGTAGAACAAATTGATGCCACTAGAAATATGTTTTGCCCACTGATGCTAACATTCACTCATCTTGAATGGCAACCCGTTTGGTGTGTGCTGGCTCGTTGATTATCCCCAGGCGAAAGGCCTGATCCATATCAATACCTTTCCCTTGATTTTAATGGTGTTGGCGCACATTCCCTTCTGGTCAGTTGTGCTGTTGGTCTGAGAAGCAAAAGGACTCTGTTATAAGGCTGCCACTGAAATTCCGCCTTGATCATGCCGTGAAGAGAAGTCCAAAAGAAAACTTCAGCAAGCCTCGCAAAGCTTTTCATGGCGAGGTGCACAGCCTGTGGACATAGCTGTCAAGTTTCAGATTTGAAAATAAGGGATCAGCAGTCTCACCTATCCCGGGGACAGTCACATGTCAGTGGTGGGTGGAGCCAGAAGCAAAAGTGGGCGGAGCAGCAATGTAAACTCCAAGCGGGCTCGGGCTCGGAGCGGAGCAAAGAGGAGGGCAGCCAGCAAAGAGGAGGGCAGCCATGTGCTGATCCCATCAAAACAGGACAGGAAGCAGCAGCTGCTCAAAGGCAGCCAGGCTCCGCCCGCCATCTAACCCTATTGGCCGGCTGAGGGGCTCGGTGGCAACGGCTAGGGGCTGATGCAGGGGGAGGAATATACCCCCCTGTAAGCACGGGAAACGGCTCCCACTTGCTTTGAGGGCTGAGGCTTTTCTCTCCAAGTAGGCGAGGTCTTCCCACCCAGTCCGTGGCCAGCAGGGGAGGAGCTGCTTCCATTAAAAAATGGGAAATTTAAGGGAAATAAAAAATAAGGGAGAGCAGCGGGAAACTGCTTGAAATAAGGGAGAATCCCGGGGAAAACGGGATACTTGACAGCACTGCCTGTGGAGGGATTCACCTCCATCAGCATGGGATGCTGAACTACATCTGACTTGCAGGAGCCTCCTTTGGGAAAGGATGTATGCAAGAATTCTCAGGCTAAGGCTGGAAGGGTCTTTTTGCTCGTGCAGCATAGGCTTGGACCTGAGGCTAGAACATAGGAGGAGGCTATGTCAGTAGAGTAGAAAGAACCGTGACCTGATTGGTGGAGAAAGGACAAGAAGCCGGGATATTTGAATCTGGCTCTGTCCAGATGTGTGTGTTTATTTGTGAGGTGGCTTGGGGACCTCGACATGCAAAACATCTGGGTGGCTTCAAGATTGGGTGGTGAGTTGCTGCAGGGTTTCGCTTAGGACAGAATTTCAAGGGCAATTTGCACGTTCCTGCTCAGGCAAAATGTCGAAGGAATTCTGGGAGAAAGAATAAAGAGCTTGTGTAAGATTACCAAAAATACTCAGGGGGCTTCTTCCTATCCCTTGTCTGAATTTAAATCTGTGTATAAATATCTGAGGATCAGCTGCTATATGCAGTAAAAATATATGAACATTTTGCAACGCTTACAGCTGTCTATTAAATTGCACCTTTATTTTCTTTGCACCTTTTCTCTTAGACCTTTTTCATTATTAAACCTACTAGTGCAAATGGCAAACATTTGCCACATACGGGGTTGTGAAATCTAGGGATTTATTTATTTCACAGTTGAAAGATGTTCATTACGCATTTGTCGTTCGAGTTTGAGGTCGTACAGATTGCCTGTAAAATTGACATTCACCGGGAAATCACCCAGGTTGGAGGTCAGGAAATGTTTAATGGGGCCTCAGTCCTGCATTTACTATGCAGTAAGTAAATACTTTGCTCACGACTAGGCTGTAATAAGTACCTTGTAATTGTTGCTTCCATTGCCTGCCATGTCAGAGCCGCAGGAATGGCAGGAACAGTCACAACCTCGGAGTCAACTGGCCTCGGCAGGCGTGGAAGTCATTGAAAATGTCTGGGACTTCATCAGGGCAATCGTACTGGAGGAATCATTAGTCTCCATCTGAGCTCCCTCTGATTGCTGCCAGTGCACTGGGAGTTCATAGCGAAAGGAAGGGAAAGGATGAAAGGGATATAGAATAACAAAGTCTTTGGCTGTAACAATCCACCCAAAATAAAATGAGAATTGAAATGGTAACTTAATGCTCAGGGAAGGTGACTTTCAGAGTCTGATGCAGATGTTTTATTGTCCTCCAGCATGAGTCACACACAATGTTGGTTTATTTATAACAGCATTGCCATGTTCTGTGGTAATGTAAGTCCTTATAATAAAAGAGAGGGGTCGGGTGGAGGAATGCAGCAGAGCTGGCTCCACTCTTGCACACATTTCTTTAATAAGGCGGGTGGGGAGGGTAGCATGGGATGTCGTAACTGCGCCAGTGACTGGCGACGGGGTACCGAGGAGCGCAATTAGACAAACTACTTTTCAAATGCTGAGTGACATCCAAAACAACAACAACTTAACACTTGAATGATGAGAAAAAAGATTTGTATAGTGATTAAGTGCTTCAAAAGGCCACTGGGAAAGTAGCGGCCTTGTAGCATTTCTAAGCTCTCCTTAAAATGGAAAAGGGGGAAAAAAAGATGGACGCATGAATGAAAGTGGGGAAAAATATGTGCGTTTTATACGATCCAGGGAGAAGAGGACAAACATAAGGATAGAGTTTTGATAAATATGACAGGGCTTGTGTGCCTGTAACCTCCAGGGGAAATATTTGGGGACAGAGGTTCTAATTCCCTCCGTTTTAAATACGCCTAGCATTTCATGTCATGTCAAGAGCCAAAATCTGCTTTTAAAAATGCTGGTGCTGAAACAACAATTTGACCTTAATATTCTGGATGTACTTGTGGGGAAGGGTGGGCGAGTAAAGCCGAAGGGACTGTAAGCCTCTGGATATTTTTGAGTAGTCCATTTTTATGTCATGGAGTTTGGCAACTGGAGGTCATTGGCAGAGGGTAGTTATTTCAGGCATCCCAAGCAAAGTTAGCAGTTATGCCCCTGCTTTCCAGCACTTGTAGGAATATGAGCTTCACTTGGCTGAGGGACAGCACACAGGCCACCCCACCTGCTGATCTTTCACTGAAAGTGACCTCCTGTCGTCGTATTCCCATTATCAGAATTAAGTCTTGGCAGCCCCAGCAACCTGGCTGAGGTGGGGAGGAGACCCAAGGGCCTTGGGCCACCCCACACCACTCTTGTAGGCCAGCATCTGTTAATTTCTCTTTACCAATATAGAATAGAATTGAATTGAATTTACTTTATTAGGTGAAGTTGATTGAATATATGGAACTCGCAGAACTGACCGCGAAACTCCGAGACCAGAGGGAAGAAACGGTACAGGAGGATTGGAAGAAATTCAAAGACTATTTGAAACGACGTGAAAAGATAGACATTTGAAATTGAAATCAGAGGACATTTAAGGCTACAGTAATGCCAGAAGTTAGATTAAGATAGGATATAAGAAGTCGTTAGAATTATGTTATGTTTATTTTTACTAGGATTAAGAATAGAGTTAAATGTTGATTATTGTTTATAAAGATTAAGATTTGATGAGAAGGAAGATTTTACAATGTTATAAAGTTACTAAAGAAGATTAGAAATGAACGCAGAAGAGAGGATGTGAGGAGGTCCCCAAACAATGTTAGGAATAAGATAAGGATAGTTAGATAAGTGTTTGTTTGTTAAGATTTTTGTATTTTTTGTAGTTTTGTAGTTTTTTTGTTGTATTTTGTATTTTTGTGTGTTCTATTGTTAAAATTTAATAAAATTTCTTTTAAAAAAAGAATTTACTTTATTACGGTCATAGACCAGCATAAGCAAAACCTCTCAATAGATAGCATAACAGTATGAATCTAAGTGGATAATTGTTAAATAAATGGGAGCAGGAACTCAACGTAAATTAAAACATATACATAGAATACTTGATTAAGCATAAATAATGGATGAGTAAAAACTGGTAAGAATTTTTTTTGAAAATCAGTTTAAACAGCTATATGGGGTGGGGCTTCAGAAGTACAGATCTAACAAAATGGACCTTCAATTTAGGACTGATTTGTAGTAATAGGGAGATGTTGTGTTGCTCTGAATGCCCAGGGAACTTAAATAGGATGGGCTGGATAAAACTGGCTCGAATATCTATATAATACTGGCAATGAAGAAGGGCACGCTCCATTGTTTCCTGCTGCCTTTTACCAACATATTTGGCTCACAGTTTGTAGATAAGAGGTGAGGAGATAGCACAACTGAAGCAACTTTTCAACAGTTCCTTCATCCAGGGCAGACTTCGAAGACTCAGTAATCACCCAAAATACAAAGGAATTGGGAGTATCAAAAGACAACACCACAGCCGAAGATGAATGGAGTATATCCAGGCTAGGCTGCTCAAGGAATTTAGATCAGTTTTCAGATTAAGAGCAGCACCAGCAACACATTTTGGTGCACAAAAATAAACATTTTCTGTAAAGCGTGTTTATAAAATGCATATTTTATGGTTAAATGCATTGAAAAGCATTAAAAGGTACACGTTTTGTGCAAAAAGTATGTCCTGTACAACATATGTGCAATTTGAATATGGACTTTTCATGTACTCTTTTGTAAAATCAAGTCAGCTTAGGCTGAACAACTGGGCTCACAACCTTGAAATGCTAGATTTAATTCCTTCCTTTAACATTTTAGTCCTACATTTTGAAACTCGCAAAGAGAGTCATGGGAGAGATTGTTTCCAGCTACGGCCAAATTTAAATTTTTTTGGTGAAGGGTCTTGGGGGCTCTTAGAGGGAACACTCTGAGAAAGAAGGTGTCTGTTTGCTCATCCCTAATTATTCTGAGCCTAAGCTGAAATGTGACCATTTGGAAGATATGAGTCAGTAGGGAAGAGCATTACTGATACCTGGCAATAGCTCTTAGGAGTTAAAATGGTTCTTAGAAGTGTCACTGAATGGAAGAGAAATTGCAGTGCAAACTACACAAAGCAGAATAGCATATTGTGTTGCATTTATAGCTCTCTTTTGTGCAATGACCTTCCACACTGATTAACTGAACGATTCTGTCATTGTCACTTTGTGGCCCAGAGTGCAACATCTATGATGCTATTTAATAAGACGGATAACCTTCTTGCCTGCTTGTTCTTGTTGCTACTGTTGCATGGAAGGGGTACATACAGATCATGATGACTATGCAACTGGATCAGGTCAAAGGAAATAGGCACTCCGGAATACTTTTACCGCAAGACAAAAACAGCGTTACACTCGCTCCAATTTACCAAGTACTTAGAAGTTCCATCAGTGCGGTGCTTATCTTGATTTGATTCCTCCTTATGTGGAATTCCAGAAGTAACACAAAAGGATGTGTGAAAGCTCTATGAGAAATTCAGCTAGTTTTCTTACTAACTGTCCAAATTCACTTTGAATTCCATTTTAGGCAAAATCTGATGCACCCACCGAAAAGGAATGTTACCAAATTTAACCCCAACTCATCCGTGTTTCCTTGCAAATCCTCAGATTTGTTGTTTAAGGAGGCATCCCCAAATTTGATTATTGCCCATATTCACCAAAAAAAGCCGAAAGTCCTTTAAAAAAAAAGATTACACAACCAGATAACTGTAAATACTCAATACTAGTAGCAGCAATCTAGGTCCTGCGGAGGTTTCTAATAGGCTTGGTAGCAGCATAGTAACTGGTGGAAAGGAAAGAAGGTTGGGGTACCTTCAGCTGTATTGACCACTTGCTGCCCTGTCCTCAGATTAAATTGTTGGGGGGAGAAACGACTCCTATTAGGTCCCTTGCTCTTTGCTCACTGCTCATTTGCAAAAAAACAAACATTTGCCATGAAGACATAACTGCCAATTTAGCCTAACGAAGACAAATGGGATAATGAGACGGATGGCAGCTCAGAGTTGAGAAATCCATCAGAATGCCCAGTGCTAAGTGGAGAGCTTCCCTGCCAGAAGGTCTATATGCTAATGCTTACTTGATTTGCCAGCCTTGGCCCCACAATGTTAGACAGAATAGCCGAGCATCCCAGTGCGTTACTGATGTGACAGTAATTTGGACGTAAACCAGAACTAGATCCGAAGATCTGGCTCAACAGAGCATGATTTGAAGTGGGATAGAAAATGGCATGATGTCTTCCAAAAAAATCCCATTGGGGACTATGATTCAGTGAGGTCCTCAAACATGCGCCTGGGGAGAAGATATATAATGAAATTAAAAAAGTGTTGAAAAACACCTTTAAGAAAAAAACCAGAGGCCTTTTTACTGGGTATTTTAGGAAAAGACATTCCAAAATGTGATAGAAACTTGGTTTTGTATGCCACAACAGCAGCTAGAGTTTTAATAGCTAAGAACTGGAAGACAGAAGAATTACCTACTATCGAAGAATGGCAGATGGAAATGATGGATTATATGGAGCTTGCAGAAATGACCGGGAGAATCCGTGATCAGAGAGATGACGCGGTGGAAAAAGAATGGGGAAAATTTAAATTGTATTTAAAAGAACATTGTAAGATTTAAAGTTAGATTTTTTTCTTTGAAGAAAGGATAGGTTGTAGAATTAAAGATGAGTTAAATGATTTGGATTTAGGATTAAGTTAAGAGATAGAGGTAGATATCGATATATTGATATAGCATTGAGTAAGAGATAAGAGATGATTAGAGAAATGTTGTTGTTAGAAGAAGGATAGAATTAGTTTAAATGGGAAGTTACTTAAGATATTTGCAAGGGACGCAGAAGGAGGAGACAGGAGGAAGTCCGATTAAGATGTGAGAAAAATACAGGTTGTTAAAGATAATGAGATTTTTGTAGTTTTTTCCTTTTTTCTTTTTTATGTAGTTTGTTTTAACTGTTGTAGTTGTTGTTATATGTTTTGTTTAAAAATTGTTCAATAAATATTATTTAAAAAACAAAACATGCGCCTGAGGTTGTGTAAGAGTGTGCCCCTTGCTATTGTTGCTCCAGTAGTGCTCCTTAGTTTCCTCCATCCCTCCTCTGGCTCGTAAACTGTAGTTAGAAATCCCATTTGGCTTGTGATTTCTCGGGGTGTCGAGATACAAAAGCCATTCACACTATCCCTAGCATACATGTAACAGGCTTGAAATGTCATGGCCAGGAGATCTAGGGCAAGTAGATCCAAAAGCAGCAAAGAAAGAGAATAGCAATAGCCAATAACAATCCCCCCTCCCCTATTTCACTGTCCAGGTTTGTTTTATTGTTTATATTATATCACAAATATTATAAACATGTTTTCTTTATTGCATCTGTATTTGCCAGCCTTTATGCAGCTCAGATTAATAGGCCTGTTCTGGCTGAAACAAGCTTCCTTTGTCCTCTATAATAGTTGTGATATATAACATACATGGGCAAAGCGATCCAAACTATCGGAAGCCAACGTGATTTATGGTAGGGTAAATTATGCTGGTGTAATTTACCCCTATTCCAAACTCCATTCAGGCTGCCTTTCTACAGTAGGTGGTAATGCAGCTTTTGAAGAGGAGCCAAGCTCTGCCCCCATCCATGTTGGCTGTCTGCCATTTTAAGTTCGCCAGCATGTAATGGTGTGGCCCATAGATCTAGGAAACTTGTTGGCTATAGAACTATGAACTCTATCGGTTTCAAAATCTGCATGTCGATGCATTGCATGTTGAGTAACTGGGCTATCGCCACTGATGCAAGTGAGCTTACCTTCCATTCAAAAATTCCACCACTGTCCACCACAGAAGCATGTCCGGGTTCTTGGTGAAGGCAGTAAGTAGTATGGCTGCCAAAGCAGTGCTGGTCTCAAGAGAAAACAAGTGGTGGCTGTAGATTGTTGTGGCCACAAGGAGGGCTAGATCTTGCCCAGATTTTTTTTTTTGGGGGGGGGGGTGTCTTTGGCACCATGCCAAGGGCCTCCTAAAGTCTGGCCCTGGGCTAAGGCTAGCATCTCCCTGTCCTGTACCCATCTCTCTTCCACATTCATCAGTTAAACTGTTAACCAGCTACAGTAAACACTACCAGATCAGTTTTATTTATTCTGAGAGCAATTCAGCTATTGTCTCAGTGCAGAATATCTGCACTCTTCAAAAGTCTAAAGTCATTAGTCTGTGGCTGGCTCAGTAGCATCAAAGATTGCATCAGGATGTATGTTGTTTTTTATGAGAACAGGCTAAAGCCTATCACACCAGTTATGACAAAATAAAAGATCCTTTCCAGTAGCACCTTAGAGACCAACTAAGTTTGTTCTTGGTATGAGCTTTCGTGTTCATGCACACTTCTTCAGAGACATGCACACGAAAGCTCATACCAAGAACAAACTTAGTTGGTCTCTAAGGTGCTACTGGAAAGAATTTTTTATTTTGTTTTGACTATGGCAGACCAACACGGCTACCCACCTGTAACTAACACCAGTTATGGTTGCCGGTTGTAGCCACTTATGGCCGTGTAGTTCCTCTAGAGCTGTCACCAGATTTTGCCATGGAAAAATTCAAGGTCATTTGGAATGTGTCGCTTGAGCAAGGCATGTAGGAAATTTTGAATTTCAGTAGCATGAATGAAGTACCTTAGGAGGGTTTGAGACATCTGTGTGGCCCATTAGCTCTAAGCATTATTGGGAAAGACAGTACGTAGGCATTAAGTGAGAGAGGCAGAAAGAGACAGAGGCACAGAGAGGGGGGGAAATGTAGATTGGGAGAGGGTATAACAAAACGTTGGGTAAAAAAGAAAATTGAAAAATAGAATTACCATATTGGCCTGAATATAAGCTGCACTCTCCCCCCCAAAAAAATTATGACTGTGAAAATTTAAAGTGAGGCTTATACTCGCGACCTTACGGTATGCAAGCAGTAGTACGGGAAAACAGTGGCAGGAAGCACAGCAAAGTGGTGCCCTGCCCCACGCATAGTCCCCTGTCCTCTCCCCCAAGGCTGGGAAGGGAGAGAGTGAGGAAGGGGAAAGGCCGCCAGCAGTGCAGCGTGGTGTCCCCCCCCCTCAGTATTCAGCCAGGAGCAGCAAGGAATGGAGTGGCTTATATTTGGGTATTCCCCCCCCTCCAATTTTAAAGGTGCAGCTTATATTTGGGACAGTACAGTATGACACACTTTTCTGGAGGAGGATGGCCTGGCAATGCCACGTGGCTCTTTATAACTTAAACTCTATGATTCTTTACATTCAGGCAAAACTTGAGAACTGATCCCAGGACAAACTAAACCTGTGGTTTTGGTAGTGTTTTACACAAGTTAAACAAGGGTAACTTAGCAGCAGCTAAAAAAGCCAATGCAATTCTGGGCTGCATCAATAGGAGTATAGCATCTAGATCAAGGGAAGTAATAGTACCACTTTATTCTGCTCTGGTCAGACCTCACCTGGAATACTGTGTCCAGTTCTGGGCATCACAGTTCAAGAAGGATACTGGAACGTGTCCAGAGGAGGGCAACCAAAATGGTCAAAGGCCTGGGAACAATGCCTTATGAGGAACGGCTTAGGGAGCTGGGTATGTTTAGCCTGGAGAAGAGAAGGTTAAGGGGTGATCTGATAGCCATGTTCAAATATATATAAGGATGTCATATAGAGGAGGGAGAAAGGTTGTTTTCTGCTGCTCCAGAGAAGCGGACACGGGGCAATGGATTCAAACTACAAGAAAGAAGATTCCACCTAAACATTAGGAAGAACTTCCTGACAGTGAGAGCTGTTCGGCAGTGGAATTTGCTACCAAGGAGTGTGGTGGAGTCTCCTTCTTTGGAGGTCTTTAAGCGGAGGCTTGACAGCCATCTGTCAGGAATGCTTTGATGGTGTTTCCTGCTTGGCAGGGGGTTGGACTGGATGGCCCTTGTGGTCTCTTCCAACTCTATGATTCTATGATTCTATGAACTGTCAGAGAAATGAGCTGGGGAAACACCAAGTGATGTCTTTGGAATAGGGGTAGCACCTTGGGATAAAGTCCATGCTATGTCCTTGATGGCATATTTCATGTGAGATAATTCAGGATCGACTTAGATAGCTGGAGACTGAACAAATAACTCTAATAGCAATGGGCACATTGCTGTTGAAAGCATCGTATGGATTTAAAAGGATGTCAGGAAAGGAATTCCAAAATAAGTGCACTAGCTAAAATGGGGAACAAAATTATTTTGCTTTAATGTTGTTTCCATAGAGATTTTATAAAGAATTAATTCTCCTTACTATTCTGGTGTTGTATTGGCAGTACCTTGATGTTGCTTCTGGTGTCCCAGTGTAACACATTAAAAGTAGCACACAAGGCCATATTCATAATGGTGAAGTGACAGACTTGTAGCCAGGAATGGCTGGGAAAGGAATAAATCAGGACAGCCTAGTATGTTATTTACTTGTGTGATCAATAACAGAAAATCATTCTATAACAATTAAAAAATAAGTGCCTATTGTTTGTCATTTATCCCAGTGTCTATGCACTCACCGTCCAGCAGATTTTGCTTCTTACTAAAGTAGAGCCAAAATCTCCACCCCACACATTGCACTGTCCCATTTATGGGAGGCAAAATGGGGACACTATTTCCAATGATTTTGCAGTGCCAGGACCATTTGGCATTAGTCTCATTGATTCTAGCCCTCTTCATATGTTAATCATTTAAAGAGGTACCGTGTGTGTGTGTAAAAGGAAGCAGGGCTGATATGTGTTGTTTTCACACACTTGCTACCCATGTGGAGTCTGAAAATAAGAAGCCTTTGCGGATAGAGTTCCACTTGCATAGTCTTCTGGTGTGAGCTGGAAGCTAGGGTTGGAGGGATAAAGTCTACTTCTGGACCATGTTACTTGTGTTCAGTCCCATATTCACACTGCTTCTCCGGTGTGTGTTTTTCTTTCTTAAAAAAAAATCCTGCATGAAAATCCATATTTTGATAGTATTTTCGATAATCACAAAATACTGTTTAAATAAATTTTAAGTTTTGAATTTCAGTAGCATGAATGAAGTACCTTAGGAGGGTTTGAGACATCTGTGTGGACCATTAGCTCTAAGCATTATTGGGAAAGACAGTACAAAGGCAGTGAGAGAGACAGAAAGAGACAGCGGCACAGAGAGGGGGGAATTCAGCATGAAAATCCATATTTTGATAGTATTTTCGATAATCACAAAATACTGTTTAAATAATTTTAATCCCAGTGTATGCATTTGTAAATGTATCTTATCTTAAAATGTGCATTTCTTGAGGCAAGAACTGCATTGTGAAATTTGGAGATAGGGAAAATCCAATGGATGTTCCAATCCGTGTATCAGTCTGGGAGGTGCAAATTGGATTGTTTCCCTTGTAAGTGTTCCATTTTTCATGGATGCCAATGCATGTACTGGGCATCCATGCTCAGCACATGAATGTCAGAGGGAGGAGTGGTGGATAGGGAAGCTGCCAACAATGGCAGGGTACATGTGTGGAACTTGCAGCATGTCCTACTTCTTGCTAATTGTGTGGAGCTCACTGCTTACAATTAATGCATACGCAGAAGGGCCACGGCTCAGGTTCAAGCTCCAGCTTTCCAGCTTCACACATTTTGCTAGAACAGAATCCCGTAAACTTGCTCCAAACTTAGGTGAAAATATGTGATAACTTAAGACATGTACAGGTTGCATAATGGTGATTCTACTGCATAACAGGTGTTGATTATTCTTCCTGTTATACATTACATGATGTTCTTTTCTAATGTGGATTAGGGGGAAATTACTGTACTTATTATACAGCTCATTCTTAAAGAAATATCCAGATTATTTCTAGTATGAAGGCAATTTTTATCTGTCAAGTAAATTAGCAAGAACACATGGGCTTTCTTTTGTGAAGGCATCATTTTAATGTCAAGCAACTACGTGTGACCAATCAGCTGAAATATATGTTTCAACTGTAGAACGTTTGAAAATTACTCTAAAAACTGTATTTTTAGATGTATGCACATGAGTCACTATTTTAAAATATAACCGCTACAAAAAGGAGATTATACCAAGATCAAAGTCATAATTAAAAATGACAAGAACATACAATAATCATAAATATTGGTTCCAATATTTTATGAATGTGTGTTTATTTCATAAAATGTATATACTGTTTGATTGTAAAAAAACAACAACAACCTCAAAGCAGTTTACAAAAAACAATAAAGCAATAAAACCAGTAAAAACAACTCTTTAAAACATGCAAAGAATAATTAAAATCAGCAATATAGCAGGCACAGAAAAGATTTTGAATGCCGCCACAAGTGTGCAACCAGCACTCTCCAAATGCTACTCTCTGGATTTAGAACCGAAGGTAGGATTAGAACAACTGTAACACAATGTCCCCCGATCTCCGTTCCCTGGAGCAGACCCAGAAGGATACCATGGCCAATCATATCAAAAGCCAGAGACAGATCAAGAAGCAGGAGCAAAATCACACTCCCCCTTCCCCCGAAGCCTGAACCCAGATTGGAATATATCTAAATAACCTTGTGCTCCAAGAATGCTTGCAGCTGCCTCACCAGAACCCTCTCCACCACCTTCTCCAAGAAGCAGGTATTGATAACTGGTCAACTGTTGTTTCAACTTAAGGAGTCCAGGGCCTGTTTCTCTAGGACCTGTCATGCCATGTTCCCTTTCAAGGCAGCAGGCACCCTCCCCTCACACTGTGAAGCCTTCACCAAGCTGCTCAGACCTCTCGGATAGATTAAGTAAGCCAAGAGGGACAGTCAAGAGAGTATGTATGGCCACCAGCACCTTGGACACATCAGCTGATTCCAAAGTGGAAACAGATCCCACAACAACATGTCCAGGCCCATCTTACCCATAGAGGCTAGTGGTGCAGGGCGCCAAGTTCTGGAGGGTGCTAGGCGAGGGTCCAGGGAACACCAAACGAGTGCGCTGAGTGAGCGAGGGTGCATGTGCCACTCCCGTGAGTGTCGGCTTGGTTTTTTTCCCTTTTAGACTGCAGGTGCCGAATTCTATGGGGTGCCAGAAGGCTAACAGGGAAAAAACTGAGCTGACATTTGGTGGGAGCAGCGCATGCACGCACCCTCGCTCGCTTGGCACAGGCCCACTCGCTTGGCGTGCAGCCTGCCATGGCCACCGTGGCACAAAGTTGCCAGCTGAGCCGGGAGGCGCCATGTCCAGCCTCCGCCTCTTCCCCACCAGAGGAGCCACCCTCCAGCCGCTGCCCGCCTCCTCCAGCCCTAAGAAAAGGTTGGTAACTCTGGGAAAGGGGGGGCGCCGGAGGAATCTTTGCACCACGGCGCCGGATATACTTATGACGGCCCCTGAACACGTTCTCAATTCTGGCACTGAGTACTTCAGCTAGGACTGCAACAAGTGCAGAGTCAAGATCACTCCAAAGGTGAGCGACTTTATCCTCAAAGTGTGTAGCCAGTTAGTTGGTCATGGCAGCTCCAGAGGTTCCCACCACCACCAGTAGCAATGAGTAACCTTCAGACCACCCAAAATAACTCCAATGGCCACCTACTAGAAGATGCAAAGCAAGGTACAAAAGAAGCCTTTTTTTGTAGCCCACACTGCCACATGGTAGGCACAATTATGTGCCCTAGTCAGTGTTTGGTCAGCTTCAGAGTGAGACTTGTTCTACTTTGGCTTATTTCAGAGCCCACAGCTCCCCAGAATATCAAGGGGCCGCTCAGATAGTGTTTCATCCAACATTGCTGACCCACTGCTGTATCAGGCTTTCACCAGGATAATGGAACTTCTCCCTCCTCTCCTCTCCCCTGCATACCCTCAAAACCTTCTCCAGAGTGTTGCAAAGGTTCTCTGGGGCAGATTTTGGGGGGCCTGTGGGGAGAGGAACAGAAAGAGAAGTCCTATTTTATGTGTGGATCTCAGAAATTAGGGTCAAACTATGAGAGTTTCGGCCCACAGAGATGCAGATGCATAGATGGTTGTGTTGCAGATGTGTAAATGGTGGTTGTGTTGCAAGCACTAGGCAGGAAGAAGAGGCTGCTTTCAGGGAAGTTTTTAATGTGTGATATTTTTGTATCTGATTTTTGTTGGAAGCCACCCAGAGTGGATGGAGAAATCCAGCCAGCCAGATGGGCGGGGTACAAATAATAATAATAATAATAATAATAATAATAATAATAATAATAATCTGTTGCTATCAGTATGGAGGAAAGGGGTGTTGAGAGACAGACAGAGAGAGAGAGAGAGAGAGAGAGAGAGAGAGAGGAAGAGAGAGAAATTGACTGCTGGAACAACACCTGCTTCAGGTTAGGGGTCTGCGAGCTCCAAGCTTACCTGCTGTCAGGTAAGGGATCTGGGATGGGTGCTCACAAATTGAGCACCTCAATTCAGAGTCAGTATAGAACTCTCTGGAAAAGGGGGCTATTTTTTCCCCCAAACTTTGCCTATGTTCACCTTTCATTTCCAGTCCCAGACTGATTCAAACCTGGGGGAATCACTGTTTGGCTGGGTCTCCATGCCACTGGCAAGTCTCCCTGGGCATCTGTATAGAAGGGGTTATAACCACCCCTTTCACACAGGTCTTAGCTTATGCAATGATGTCACCCCATGTTCCTTCCAGAAAATTGTGGTGTCTATAATCCCAGGCAGACATTTTAAAAATGAACACATTGAGGAACGCAAAGTCATTCATGCCAAGCAACAAAGGTGAGCAGAATAGACCAATACAGTGAAACAGATGACTATGCGTAGATGAGAAACTGGAAGCTTTGAAGGAAGTGCAGTGCAATAGTTAAAGCATAATTACAGGGATGTTTGAAACCGCTTTATGACACATCATCTGGTTTATTGATTCTCGAAATACTGGGCAGTTATCCAGAGATGGAAGGTAAGCTAGGAATTGATCTGTCTATCACATGTGAATTGGTTATCCCCTTTCACTTGTGGCTATAATTTAAAACAAACATGTTACCATACCTAAAGTCTTCAGTCTGAAATGTAATTATTTGTATGAACTTGGCCAGTGAGACTTGTTCTTGGAAACCTTCAATTTCAGACTTATCACTCTCCCCCCCCCCCCACATTTAGCCTAAATCCTCAATAAAGTTGAATCAAATATGTCTGATCTTTATAGGCTAAAGACAGCCAAGACTGGAGACAGAAAACATTTATTTCAGAAAGTGGAAGGCAAGAGACACCCATGCTGTGGTATATATAGTTGCGTCACTATTGTCTCTGAGAAACACAATTTGCAGATTTTTGTACAGCTTCAGAAGCCTGGAAAACCTGTTTGACCCAAGGCGATCAAAGGTAACTGTGCCTCTGTCATATCACTTTTGTCTCTCCTAAAAACTATTGTCTGCTGTTATTATTTCTAGAGTAACTGGCTGCAGTACATTACTGTAAATAAAGCCACAATTCCACAGCCCAAAGCCCCGCTGTCGAAAAGACACACACAAAAAGGGGAGTAGGAGGGAGAAAGGCAGAGGATGGAGATAGGTTTGTAAATGTCCAAGTAAGGATATGTGGTTCCCCCCACTAAATGGGCATTTATTTTCTTTATTACATTTGCCAATTCCCTCCTGCAATAGGCCCAGGGCAACCTGAAATAAGCCACATTAAAACATCTAAACATGACCAAATACAAAGAATGAAACAAAACAGCTCGCCTGGGGTTGATCTGCTTGCCTGCTGGTGTTTTTGCTAGGGTATAGAGGTGGTGCTTGGGGGCAGATTGCGCTTTCCCTTGCAACTCGACAGGACAGCTGACAGTTGAGGCAGATTTCTCCCTGCGCCTTCCACCAGCTGTTGACCCTCTGGCTGATGGCTAGGACCAAGCGGAGGGCGAGAATATGCCTGCATTTGGTGCGACTGTAGAAACGCAATGGAAATGAATACGGAAGCTGCCACAGCCGTTCATTCTGAAGCACAGATGCACTCCCAGCACTCCGTTGTGGTCTATGTTGTCAACAGCCTTTAGCAAACAGCCACAAACTGTTCAGATGTTTTTTGCTGTTGCCAATGTAATCTGTACCTAACAAGATCTGGCTATAGTTCTGGCACCACATATGCTTTGTATGTATGTAAAATATGCCACCATGCTGCTCTTATGTGTCCATATGCTTTTTGATGTTTCTGCTTTGGTGGCAAATGAATTTCCACTTTTCTGCGGGTGCCCATAGTTGGGAGCTATTTCTGGGGAGAATTTGAGGAATTTAGTTTAGTTATTTAATTTTTATTCCACACACACACACCCTTCCTCCCCAAGGAGCTCAGGGTGCCAAACAATGAGTGATGAAAATAAATAAATATTAAAATAAAATCCAATGAAAATGCAGAAGCTTTCAGCTGAAGAACTGTGCAAACAACAACACCTGATGGGGATATGAAAATGTTCACGATAAGGACAACCCAGTGGTTGAGACTTTCTTCGTACAGTTGTGGCAAGGAACTGCTGGTGCACTGGAATGATTTCATGTAGTCTCCAGGGAGCCAAAGTAAATGTGTAGACTGGGCCACTCATGTCTACTCAGATGTAAGTCCTAATGAATTCCATGGAGCTTGTTCAATAATAATAATAATAATAATAATAATAATAATAATAATAATAATAATTTATTATTTTTGCCCCGCCCATCTGGCTGGGTCTCCCCTTATTAAATTTCTATACTGCCCATAAAGAAGGCTGATCGCCGAAGAATTGATGCTTTTGAATTATGGTGCTGGAGGAGACTCTTGAGAGGTTGGACAGTGTTCTCGAACACTAACATGAGTTTGGCCAAACTGCGAGAGGCAGTGAAGGATAGGTGTGCCTGGTGTGCTCTGGTCCATGGGGTCACGAAGAATCGGACACGACTGAACGACTGAACAACAACAACAACATACTGCCCTTCATCTGAGACTCACAGGGTGGTTTACAATATAAAAGTGCAAACATGCACATCATAGTAACAAACAAAAGCAAAAACTCTCCCCCACCCCTAGTTTAAAAGGCCATAGATTGTTTACTCAGCTAAATGCCTGGGGATGTTTTTCCTGGCATCTGAAGATATGTAATGAGGGTACCAGGTGAGCCTCCCTAGGGAGAGCATTCCACAAAGGGGGAGCTACAGCAGAAAAGGCCTGTTCTCGTGTTGCCACCCTCCAGTCCTCTCATGGAGGAGGCTCATGAAGAAGGGCCTCAGATGACGTTTGCAGGGTCCAGGTTGTTTCATATAGGGAGAGGTGGTCCTTGAGGTACTGCGGTCCTGAGCCACTTAAGACATTTTGAATTGGGCCAGGAAACTAATTGGTAGCCAGTGCAGTTGGACCATGAACCCTACATTGAAGGCTCCACGGAGCTGAAGAGCACTCTTGAAGCATCACCCTCTGGAAACGACCATCCAAGAAGGACCAAAACCACCCACCTGTAACTCGGACAGCCTTTCCAGGAGAATACCATGGTTAGAATCATAGAGTTGGAAGAGACCACAAGGGCCATCCAGTCCAACCCCCTGCCAAGCAGGAAACACCATCAAAGCATTCCTGACAGATGGCTGTCAAGCCTCCGCTTAAAGACCTCCAAAGAAGGAGACTCCACCACACTCCTTGGTAGCAAATTCCACTGCCGAACAGCTCTTACTGTCAGGAAGTTCTTCCTAATGTTTAGGTGGAATCTTCTTTCTTGTAGTTTGAATCCATTGCCCCGTGTCCGCTTCTCTGGAGCAGCAGAAAACAACCTTTCACCCTCCTCTATATGACATCCTTTGATATATTTGAACATGGCTATCATATCACCCCTTAACCTTCTCTTCTCCAGGCTAAACATACCCAGCTCCCTAACCGTTCCTCATAAGGCATCGTTTCCATGGTTGATGATATTGAAAGCACTGAGAGGTTGAGGAGAATTAACAGGGACACATTTCCCTTCTCTCCCAACAGAGGTCACAATACAGAGTGACCATAGCAGTTTCTGTGTCAAAAGCAGGCCTAAACCCCATTTGAAATGGATCTGGAAAAAAGTGCGTAGAGGATTGTGAATATTCATAACTTTTTCCGTTCTGAAGCTATAGGGATGGATGTATCTTTGCTTATTTTTATTGTTGTTGAGAATATACATGCTGACTTTTTAAATTATTCACTCTATTTGTATTTGTGTTTTAAATTATTGCTTTGGGTAGTACATATTATGTCCAAGTTCATGCATGTAGTGATGAACTTCTAAGGCATCTAATAGCCTTAGACGAAAGAGAAAACACACTCCAGCATCCAAACAGTTAAGCTGGTTTGTATGATGTGAAAAGAGCAGAGAAATGTGCTTAAATAAAACATCAGCATTGTCTTTTTTAATTATCTTTCTACTTTGATCGTACCATTTGGAGACTTTTTATCCAAGCAGAAAAAAAGTCACACAAAGCCTGAACTGTAGACTTTGCGCAAAATAAATATGAATATTTTAAAACAGCTTTGTACAAAGATACTTTCTGATTGGTTCTTCTGATTCTGAAAGTATAAATTAATTTTAGTAAATATCTTTCCTGGAGCAATCTGAAGTGTCAGCTCACACGGATCTGAGTTATTTGCTTTAAATAATTTATCTGCATGTAATGGTGGCATAAAGTTTAGACTAGCAATTAGCATTACAGAATTGCAGTAGTGAAATACTCCCATTGTTGGTAGTGTTGGATATGCTCACTGGAGATCTGTTGGGCTGTGCAGCACTGCTGCATAGAGCAGGAACGCAGCCTGTGTGCCAGGGATTCACTGGCATTTGGTCTTGCAGTAGTTTGAATACCAGTGTTCAAATCCCCACTCACCTATGTAGTCCCCTGAGTGAACGTGGACTAGGCACCGTCTCACAGTCTAACCTACTTCACACAGTTGTGAGGATAAGATGGGGAGGAGAACTACATACATCTTGGGCTCCTTTGGAGAAAGGTGTGGCATAAATGCAATAATAATAACACATGCACCACCTGAATTCTCTACACTGGGGGTTGTTTCATACGTGTGTGTGAGAGAGAGAAAGACAAAAAAAGAGAAGCACATACAAGCTCAAATGGCTACCAGTTTGAATGTGTGCAAATGGATTCCTTTGCAAATCCTTGCACTGGTGGTGATGGAGGAGACATGAAAATTCTTCTTGGACCAATTGCATACTCACACCTGAAAATTATAGTTTGATGCTGTGGTGATTTATCATGGTCTTACATGGGTTTGTTCAGTCGTGTCCGACTCTTCGTGACCCCATGGAACAGAGCATGGCAGGCACGCCTATCTTTCACTGCCTCCTGCAGTTTGGCCAAACTCATGCTCGTCGCTTCGACAACACTGTCCAACCATCTCATCCTCTGTTGTCCCCTTCTCCTTGTGCCCTCCATCTTTCCCAACATCAGGGTCTTTTCTAGGGAGTCTTCTCTTCTCATGAGGTGGCCAAAGTACATGGGTTAGTTAGTGAGCCCTTAGCCTAGGTTGTGCCATAGGTTGGTGAAAACCATCAAAGATGACCAGTAAGCATTTATTTGAATCATCAACATTTTCAACATCAATAAATAGAATTTGCCTCCATAAAATATCTTCTCCCTCAATCTCCTCCCCTATAACTTGAAATTGAGATTTTTTTTCGGCTACATTAACCAACATTCAAACACAACTGCTAATTAGCCGGTTTAGAAAGGGAAGAAGCTCTTTCTTGGGTGTCCAAGAGTATGAATGTAGAGTTGGATGCCAAAGTTTCTTGGAGTGGCTTGGCATGAATTTTTGGGCCTTAGACACTCTCTTACAACACAGCATTTCTTGTTGTCTAGAAACATGCGGGTAAAAGACTATGATGGGGAACCAGAGGTAGGAAAGCTTTATAGGTTGAATGGAACCTGACTCAATGGAATTTTCATGAGGATTTTTTTTAAAAAAATTGAAATTGAAAACAGGTGCAGAAATGTGGAGAACTGAATTTATTGGGAAAAGGAGAAACTGGGAGAACCAAAGCAGACAGAGCCTTCCATCCCTAGAAAGGAGAGTTAACATGATCCGAATGCAGAATTGGATAGAAAGCTGGACTGGGGACTGGGCTTCACATGGTCTGAATGCTGAGAGGTGAATGATTTCAGCAGCAGACTTCATAAATGTGCCTCTCTTATTCCTACTAGTAGGTAAATTCAAAACAATTACACCGTGGATTTCTCTCTGTCTAATCCAAACTCAGACGCAACTGGCTGCCTGGGCCAGGCCCCCTGCCTTACATTCTAATTCAAATTTTCAAAAGCTCCACACAACAACAGCATGCAAACTGTCTCCAATGCTGCGTATCTGATTTGTGTGCAAGAGATGCCAATTAGGGACTGTAGCTTTAGAAATTCTCCCCTTTGCTAAATTAGCTACAGAAGACAGCAGAAGTGTACAACGTTATTCAGATCTGCTGGCTAATGACACACTTTCCAGCATTATTTGCAATAGCACCAAAATGCATTATGTTTCCCTACTTGTGCTTCTTTCACATTCATGGCTCACTATAATATTTTATTTATTATTTATTATTATTTTTTTGCATAATTCAGCTCATGGTGTGAACAAACATTACATCTCTCTTACCAGGTGAATGCTGTCAGCTGCAGGTACTGCAATTACTTTCATGGTCGCAAGTGATATTCAGTTTATTTCTTTCCATTACACATTTATTTGTCTAATATTTTTGATATATTTATCATTAGACATTTACTTGTCTAATGCCATTAATATATTTATGACTCTAATCTTTTTGCTGTATCTATATGCTGAAAGAAAGTGAGGAGGAATTAAAGAACCTTTTAATGAGGGTGAAGGAAGAGAGCACAAAATGTGGTCCGAAGCTCAACATAAAAAAAAAACTAATGTCATGGCCACTGGTCCCATCACCTCCTGGCAAATAGAAGGGGAAGAAATGGAGGCAGTGAGAGATTTTACTTTCTTGGGCTCCGTGATCACTGCAGATGGTGACAGCAGTCACGAAATTAAATGACGCCTGCTTCTTGGAAGGAAAGTAATGACAAACCTAGACAGCATCTTAAAAAGCAGAGACATCACCTTGCCGACAAAGGTCTGCATAATTAAAATTATGGTTTTCCCAGTAGTAATGTATGGAAGTGAGAGCTGGACCATAAAGAAGACTGATCGCCAAAGAATTGATGCTTTTGAATTATGGTGCTGGAGGAGACTCTTGAGAGTCCCATGGACTGCAAAAAGATCAAACTTATCCATCTTTAAAGAAATCAGCCCTGAGTGCTCACTGGAAGGACAGATCCTGAAGTTGAGGCTCCAGTACTTTGGCCACCTCATGAGAAG
Source organism: Lacerta agilis (assembly GCF_009819535.1). Taxonomy (NCBI): domain Eukaryota; kingdom Metazoa; phylum Chordata; class Lepidosauria; order Squamata; family Lacertidae; genus Lacerta; species Lacerta agilis. Next base: position 94,838,522 of record NC_046315.1, on the reverse strand, counting down.
AGAAGACTCCCTAGAAAAGACCCTGATGTTGGGAAAGATGGAGGGCACAAGGAGAAGGGGACGACAGAGGGTGAGATGGTTAGGCAGTGTTCTCGAAGTAACTAGCATGAAGGATTAAGTATGGGACTCATTGCTTGGTGATTGCAAAACAAAACAAAAACATGGCCCAATTAAAAAAACACCTAGAATGTTATTGTGTAATTGTACATTTTATTGATTTTGTTGTAAGCTGCCCTAAGGTCTTTTTAGAAAGTTGTATGGTAGCAGTGGGATGATAAATAAACAAACCAAGCATATTTCTGCCAGGACCCATCAGGGAATCAAAAGGAGGGAACGTTAGTAGTGTTAAGGGACACAGTCCTTTGGGGTTATGAGATTCTGTTGGTGTTGTGACATCAGCCCTGTTTCTGATTGCCCCCAGGTGAGGGCTGGTTATCAGTGTTTGTTTGCAAAACGGGAGGTGACTGTGACTAAGAGAAAAGGGTTAAACTTCATCCAAAGGCTTTTGATATACATAGCCCTACAAGGTAAACTACATTCGCTTCTATCTAATTTCTTCCAGGCCAGCCACTCACCTTTTTTTATATCTCTCCAAATTCACCTGTGGGCAAACAGGATAAGAAGCACTCCGACTGACCCCATTACTGGCAAGGTATTAAATCACACATTATTAGCTTTATCAACACTTTAACACAATGCAGCAGGGCAGGAAGCAAAATATTTTGGATTAGCTACCTGTCAACCTCTCCCACTGCACCGGAGAACAGTTCTGTCTATTCACAAAAGCAAACCTTAGAACGGGGGCATAGAGCACCATATTCTGGTGGCAGAACGTCTTCCCCCGGGACGTTTTTAATGATGCAGAGTCAGTCCTCATGCTATGGGAAGGCAACGATGGACTTTTTCCTGTGGTTTGTCCCATGATGCCGCAATAAGGTATGGGTGTACTGTATATACCACAGGAAGGAACCGGGAAGGCGTTAAACACGAAATGCTGTTTGAGGCTAGAGTAGGAAGATCACTGGTGTTTTTCTAGCTACACAGTTGCTCCACGCTCCACACGTAAATGACTCCTGCACAAACAAATCACAACACTTGAAAGATCGCACATTAGATAACACATTACAATGCCATATACTCCAACTTTTTCTACCTGCAATCCGGGACAAAGCGCCCCCCCAATGCCACTCCTCCTGCTGAACTCTGCCTTACCGGTTCTCTCTCCACCTCCTTCTCCGAGGCTGTCGAGAGGCCCCTGAGGCCTGCAAGGCTGCCACTTCTTCTGCAGCTTACCGTTGCCGCGGCAGCAGTGCCTGGCTGGCCGCTGCCACCACTTCTGCCACCAGCAGAACATGAGGACATGGGCTGAAAACCAGAAGTCAGCCATTCTGGATTCAGTTAGCAGAGACAGCGTGAATGCAGAGTCATGGAAGATGCCTGGATGGTTTTGCTACAGGAGGAGGCCCTTTCAATAGAACAAAATGTACTACAATTATTGTGTTTATTTATTGAATTTACATAGCGCCCTATACCCGGAGGTCTCAGGGCGGCTCACAGAACAAACTACTACAAACTTTGTTGTCATTGTCATGTTGGTTTGTGGCAGGGTCAGCCGAAGGCATTTTGGTACCTGAAGTGAAGCACAAAATGGTCAACCTACACCTGGAGTTGTCTTTGTCCATGGAGTTTTCTTGGCAGGGATACTGGAGTGGCTTGCCAGTTCCTTCTCCAGGTGGGTGAAAGAGGAGAGCACAAAATATGGTCTGAAGCTCAACATAAAAAAGCAAAGATCATGGCCACTGGTCCCATCACCTCCTGGCAAATAGAAGGGGAAGAAATGGAGGCAGTGAGAGATTTCACTTTCTTGGGTTCCATGATCACTGCAGATGGTGACAGCAGTCATGAAATTAAAAGACCCCTGCTTCTTGGGAGGAAAGCAATGACAAACCTAGACAGCATCTTAAAAAGCAGAGACATCACCTTGCCGACAAAGGTCCGTATAGTTAAAGCTATGGTTTCCCCAGTAGTAATGTATGGAAGTGAGATCTGGACCATAAAGAAGACTGATCGCCGAAGAATTGATGCTTTTGAATTATGGTGCTGGAGGAGACTCTTGAGAGTCCCGTGGACTACAAAAAGATCAAACTTATCCATCCTTAAAGAAATCAGCCCTGAGTGCTCACTGGAAGGGCAGATCCTGAAGTTGAGGCTCCAATACTTTGGGCACCTCATGAGAAGAGAAGACTCCCTGGAAAAGACCCTGATGTTGGGAAAGATGGAGGGCACAAGGAGGAGGGGACGACAGAGGATGAGATGGTTGGACAGTATTCTTGAAGTGACTAGCATGAGTTTGGCCAAACTGCGGGAAGCAGTGAAAGATAGGTGTGCCTGGCATGCTCTGGTCCATGGGGTCATGAAGAGTCGGGCACAACTGAACGACTGAACAACAACAACAACACCTGGAGTAATGTGTCCAGTTCTGGGTACCGCAATTTAAGAAGGATTTTGACAAGCTGGGTGTGTGTGCAGAGGAGGGCAACCAAGATGATCAGGGGTCTGGAAACCAATCCTTATGAGAAACAGTGGAATGAATGTGGTATGCTTAGTCTGCTAAAGAGGAGACAGGGAGGAGATATGATAGCCATCTACAAATATCTCAAGGGCTGTCATACGGAAGATGGAACAAGCTTGTTTTCTCCTGCTCTGGAAGGTAGGACCCGAACCAATGGATTCCAGTTACAAGAAAGGAGATTCCGACTAAACATCAGGATGAATTTTCTGCTTGACACTGGAATGGACTCCCTCAGCAGGTTATGGACTCTCCTCCCTTGGAAGTTTGTAAGCAGAGGTTGGAAGGCCTTCTGTCATGTATGATCTAGTTCAGATTCCTGCATTGCTGGGGGTTGGACTAGATGACACCCAGGGTACCTTCCATCTCTACAATTCTATGATTCTATGAAAAGAAGGACCTGGATGTGAGGGTCCTAGAATTGTGTATTGAACATATGCACCTGATTATATTTCATTGTCTCAATGTTGACCGAAGACAACACATTACATGGAAGGAAATACATATTGCCCAATAGACCAGTCAAAAGAAAGCCCCTTTTGCCACTGGGCCAGTTACTGGAACAATTCTGAGGGAATTCTGATAATGTAACAGCCAGCCCAAACTTTCCAGACATGGCACTGACCTTTAATAGGAACAGGAATAGGAATAATTTTATTGGGCAAGTACATTTTCCAACATACTTGGAATTTGCTTTGGCTACATTGCAATGTAAAAATATACAAACACTAGTACATTACAGAGCAAGAGCCGAGGCTGCCCTTCTCGGCACCTCTTAAGCTGTGGTGGTGGGTGTAGGCCCGATGGAGTTGACCGGAGGAGGGAGCGGTCTTCCCAAGCACTCACAGGAGCATCAACAGCAGCAGCAGTGACTTCTCCGTTCCATTAAAAATAGAAGTTGCTTGTTCTTCCTGTAATTTCTAGCATATTGTCCTTGACATTTTCACTTAAAGAGTGGTGCTTCTGGGTTTTCTTTACTTAGCTTCTAAGCCAACAAAAAGCAGCAGCAGGCATCACATACAGACAGGAAAGAACACGAATCATTCATAATTAACTACTTAGTGCTTTGTATGTCCCATATGATGTACAGCGAAGTACCGCATGTGCAATTCCTTTTCTGTGACTCAAGGCTATGGAGAACAGGCACCATTCAAATGGAGGAGCGTTTTCCTCTGCTAGCTTATGTAAATGGAGGCTCCTGAGTCTATATTCCCCCCCCCCATTTATTTTCATGGAACAAAACTCTGGGTACTTTGATCATGTGCTTCTGACAGGCAGCTTTTGTTTCTGTTTCCCTTGGAGCGAGCACATTCTGTTGTGATATGTCACTACTGCTTGCATCAATCACAAGGGTTTGCCGTGCAGCAAGAAATGAAATGGGGCGCGGGGGGGGGGGGAACACACCAAACAGAAGAGCAGTTTAAAAGTTCAGTGTAAAACAGGAGGCTTTATTCCGCAGAAGAATGGCAGGTTACACTCTACAACCCAGATGGGCTGATTCGAAATATCTCTCGCATATAGAGTAAGGCTGCATTTGAAATTCAAATGCTGTTGTTAGCACCCATTAGTGGAGGCAGATGTTGTAGCTGTAAAGTTGCGTTCACATCTGCCCTGCTCAACGTGGGTCAAGGTGCTGGGAAAATATTTCACTCGGAGCTCCCGGAGAGCAACAGTAAACCACTTGTACAGAGACGAACACCAAGTTTAGAAAAAGCCCTCCCTTCTGTTCAGGGACCGGCTTCCATAAGAGCTCACCCTCTATAAAATGAGGTAGTAGGAGACATCCCAGTGTCTCTGCTAGGATATTGAGTCTGCTGTGTAAAAGAAAACAGGACGGGTAATGGGAAAGGGGGTGAGGAAAGAAACTGGTTGGACTGGCATAATCTGGCCACATTATCCCAGGCGTTCCCACCACATCTGGCCTCAGTTCTACTGAGAGCCAGTGTGATGTAGTGGTTAAGAGCGGTAGACTCGTAATCTGGGGAACCGGGTTCGTGTCTCCATTCCTCCATATGCAGCTGCTGGGTGACCTTGGGCTAGTCACACTTCTTTGAAGTCTCTCAGCTCCACTCACCTCACAGAGTGTTTGTTGTGGGGGAGGAAGGGAAAAGGAGAATGTTAGCCGCTTTGAGACTCCTTCGGGTAGTGAAAAGCAGGATATCAAATCCAAACTCTTCTTCTTCTTCTACTTGGGTAAGAGCTTTGGAAAGCCACCAGGCATGGCTTCCTCCAGTAAGTTCCCTCCTAAGGCCACAGGCTTGATTCAACCATGAACAGTGTGTACCACTTGCAGCTCACGTGACTGGATATAACCCTCCCTAGGAGCATGAGGTCTTCTCCTAGCTGCATCACACCCTGGTTCAAGGCCCTGGAGGCTAGTTGCAAGTGTGGACATCTACTTCGTAGACGCCAGTGAAGGCATGTTGTATGTCCTTTGCTGAGTTTTGCCCATTGAGATTAGGTTCCTATGTGTCTATAAATATTCTGCAGGTGGTCTCTGAGGTGTGAGGAAGTCTCTTATAGCAGCTTGCAGACAGAGAGCATGAAATTGAGAGTATGCTCCAAGGAAGCTAGCACATTAATATACCTGTCTCTTGAACTCATAAGGACCTTGAGGAAGATACCTGTTGGGAACATATTGAACAAATTATATGTAATAATATTACTACTATTTTTGAGTACCAACTTAAAGCTCCACCTCCACATTTCCGTCCAACTTGGCCCCACTGCATTCAATTATTTCTAAGTAGACATGTACGGGACTGCACCATTAGGCTGAAATCCTATGCAGTCAGTAAGACCATCAGGGGCGTAGCAAGGGGGGCGGGGGGCGGTCCGTCCCGGGTTCCATAATGGAGGGGGTGACAAATTATCAAGGAACTTTTTTTTTTAATGCCTGCTCCGAAGGTCTTATCTTACTATACTAGGGATTATATAGCTATATATGAAATTTCATGCATATCGGTTAATGTCTTGACCTTCCTCCACCAAAATAGCTGTTCACTTGGCTGTTTTCCTATGTCATGAAGACTGAAATTTCAGTTCAGAGAACACTTACTGTTCCCAACCCTAACCCTGTGGAAAGACATCTAATTAGACTTTAATTTGATTTTGAGATGCTTTTAGGAGGTAATTTAATTATTGTTTGATTTTATACCAATGTTATGTATCTGATGTTAGCCACCCTGAGCCCAACTTTGGCCGGGGAGGGCGGGATATAAATAAAAGGTTTTTTTATTATTACTTGTTATTATTCCTTTGTAAGAAAATATGAAATAACGTAAAACCATTTTTTGGGGGGGGCGGGGGGGAATCAATGTGGGGGTTGACAAGAAATTTTCCACACCGGGTACCACCTGACCTTCCCATGCCTCGGGGGGGGGGGACAATTTTTTTTGCCCCCGGGTACCAATTTACCTTGCTACGCCCCTGAAGACCATTAAATACAGAGGCATGCGCCCCTGAACAAACATGCACAAGATTGCATTGTTAGTAGTTAAAATACCCACTTTACTGACTTTTAAAGAACAACATACTGTAAGACTTGAGGAAGGCAGTAAAATGACCATGTTCTCCTACCCACCCCCCACCCCCACAATTTTTGAAACTCGTGAGCTTTGAGGGTACCCCAAGTAACTCATCCAGCATTGATTCACTGTAAACTCGGACGAGGTGACAGTAAATTTTTGAATTGTCTCTGCAGTGCATTTTCTTGTTTCGGGGGCTGAATAGAATTTAGGTAGTAGCAGTAGTACATCACCAGAATTAGTTTCCTGGGATTAGCATAATGTTATTCTATGAATCCTCTTTTCCGTTTTACTGTTTCTGTATAGCTGTTTGCTTATAGAAAACCCTATCAATCATCTGGGTTCATTAAAGGACTGCCTAAACAGCAGAGTTCTGTATAATTTTTTTTTTTAGCATCGTTTTTAAAACTCTTCATGGGAAAACCTGACCCAATGCAATTTTTTATTCAGTGTAACACTCTTATTTGAGAGGTAGAGTGGATTTACACCAAGACTGATTATACCACCAAGTTATGATCCAGTAGCCATAAAAATGTGGGGAAACAGCCACACTTTTCATTAGAAAGGAACATTTTGATAGAGAAGAGTTGTTTTGGTATAGGGCAGCAAGACAATATTTTGCCAAAGTGATGTCGATTTAATGATATTCAAGTGCCTTTTAACAACCCATTTCGATATGAACCTCTAGAAGGGTAATATATCAGGAAAGCTGGCTTCTTTATCTGTTGTGTTAACAGGGCAGCACCAGGCTGTTACGAATAAAGCAGGACCCATTGAAGAAAGCAGTCTCTCCATCAAAGTAATTGAATTCACGATTTTCACCTGTTGTGCACCAGTTCCCATTAAATTCTGGCCTCTTACTAAAGCTATTCACTTATCTCTTTGATTTCCAAATTAGCATGTCTTTGAGGTCTAGGCTACTATTGGGGGGGGGGGGACTTGTCAAAAACTACCCATTGACTTCTTTTATCAGTATGCTGTTAACATTGTCATTGAGTTATTATGGAGAAATATGTTTCCAGTCATTTGATTGTTCAGAATTTCTGTCTGTTCTAGGAGCAACATGTAGGCAGCTTCAAGGAACTCCTAAGTTGCAGTCTGCAACTACATCTAACCAGGCACCTACCTGGCTCAACCAGACGCCTACCTGTTATGCAAAACAATGCTTGGCATTTGGGGGGGGCATCTTTGTTTATTTACTTCTCTGTGAGACTGGTGTGCCCTTTTTAGAAACCCCCTGTTTCTGCATTCATTGCATTACCAAAATTAGTTGGTGACATAAACAGCAAATAGAAGGGGAAGAAATGGAGGCAGTGAGAGATTTCACTTTCTTGGGTTCCATGATCACTGCAGATGGTGACAGCAGTCACGAAATTAGAAGACGCCTGCTTCCTGGGAGAAAAGCAATGACAAACCTAGACAGCATCTTAAAAAGCAGAGACATCACCTTGCCGACAAAGGTCCGTATAGTTAAAGCTATGGTTTCCCCAGTAGTAATGTACGGAAGTGAGAGCTGGACCATCAAGAAGGCTGATTGCCGAAGAATTGATGCTTTTGAATTATGGTGCTGGAGGAGACTCTTGAGAGTCCCATGGACTGCAAGAAGATCAAACTTATCCATCCTTAAAGAAATCAGCCCTGAGTGCTCACTGGTAGGACAGATCCTGAAGCTGAGGCTCCAGTACTTTGGCCACCTCATGAGAAGGGAAGACTCCCTGGAAAAGACCCTAATGTTGGGAAAGATGGAGGGCACAAGGAGAAGGGGACGACAGAGAATGAGATGGTTGGACAGTGTTCTCGAAGCGACTAGCATGAGTTTGGCCAAACTGCGAGAGGCAGTAAAGGATAGGCGTGCCTGGGGTCACGAAGAGTCGGATACGACTGAACGACTGAACAACAACAACAAAACAGTCTAATCCCTTGCATTATCCCCATGGAAATCTATGTGTAAATTACAGAACAACAGGCACACAACCTGCAGTTTTGTGTGTATACATGCATTATTTACATGGTTTTTCATATAACTTCTGGTCTCTTTTTTCTTTTTGAGATTCCTGCATTGCAGGGGGTTGGACTAGATGACCCTCAAGGTCCCTTCCATCTCTACAATTCTATGATTCTATGACATTCATTTTATCACTCTTCCCAGTCTGCAACATGGGACAAGAAGCCCAATGTCTTATTACGGGGCTAATCCTGATGGCACGTGAGTGGGACAGAGAGAGAGAAAAAAATCTCTTTTTCAGCAAACATGAGAGAGAAAAAGTTGACTATTTTTCTAAATCTACAGATATTCCTGAATATACACTTGTTCTATATGATAATTGTAAAATGTTCTTCTTTAAGATCCCACTCTAATAATAAATTGTACATACGTGAGATATATCTACCTTTACTTTGTAATAATTCTTTTTCAAACTTTGATCTTTCTGTTGCAAGACCCATTTTTTTATCTATTATGAATCTTTGGTGGATCTGAAAATATTGTAGCCAGTCATTCAAATATTCCTTTACCTTTTCATATTTTTTTAAAGACCATTCCTCTTGATGTTTTTCTAGTAGTGTTTGGTATGTGGCCCTCCTCCCCTCCATATTTGTTTTTTTTACTGTGATGACTTCCACTGGTGAGGTCCACAGGGGTATTTTTGGTTCCAGAATTCCTCTATATTTTGACCAGATGTTATATAAAGATTTTCTTATTAGATGATTTAAAAAACCCCTGTGGACCTTAACCTTGTCATATAACAAATAGGAGTGCCAACTAAATCGATTGTCTGATCCCTCCAAGTCTAATATCTCCGGGTTTTCCAATGTGATCCATTCTTTTATCCATAATAGCCCTGCAGCAGCATGGTATAATTCTAGGTTAGGCATATTTTGTTTTATTTAATAAGAATAAGTGTTTTGTTTGTGTGTATTTTGTTTTGTAGTGTTTGTATTTGTATGTTGAGTATGTTTATTATTAAAATCCAATAAATTCTTATTAAATAAAATGATATTTTGTTTTAACCCCCGTTTCTGGTGTTGAATTCTTCTCGCCTTCTTGATTGTAGAGATAGATTCAAATGACTTGTCCGCCATCCTGAATTTTTAGTGTTGGCTGTAATCTGCTAGCATTATGTACCGTCGAGGCGGTCAGAATGAAAATACCAAACAACCATTAAAGGCCACTTAAAGAATGTGAGAGATTAAGAGTTCAGAGGTGCTGCATTTTGTTGCTGCTGGGGAAAAACTCCCCTTTAAAGAGTAGCTTCCCAGTTGAAAGTGCCGGCCGGCCTGCCTGCCTTCCTTCCTAGCTGCTCCATTAAATGGGTCCATCGTAATGAGGCATTGCATAATAAGAAAACGTCTTTGGATTATGCTCACTATAAAAGTATCTTCTTGGTGCAAGGAACGAAATGGCAATTACTGTAGTCGTCTTCTGTGTTTCACGTGCATTAAAAATGATATTATTTATCCAGGTATGTAGTAACATTGCACAGAGGACTGGATATGAAGGTCAGGGTTCTAAGCACTGGTTTTATTCACCCCAGGGGGCTTTGGACATCCCTTTTCTGGAAAATTCCTCTGGTAAGTCGGGTCCTCCCTTAAAGAGGGCACGTATTGCAGTGAGACCTGGAAAACCGACACCCTGTGTTGTGGGTGGGTTAGATTGGTCAGCCACAACACCCGAGTGGAAGGTCCCTCGATGCTGGGTTCAATCTGGCCAATGGGGCACAGTCGAAATGTATCGAGGGACCTATATATACCCACGCACGTGTCCCAGAGCTTCCTCTTTCGGTGCATGCATTCGGAACACCCGCCCACCTCTCCCTACTTTTAGGGCTTTTGCACTTGACCTTGCTATGCTGTCGTGTGTCGTCTGTCGTTGGGACAGGGGCAAGGTGTGAGGGATCCTATTCCCCCCCCCCTCGATACTTGCTCAACAGAGATACTCCCTAGGTTTCACTGACAACTAGGATGAATCCTTCAGTGTTCATACGGGAGTTGTCTCTGGGGTACCTCAGGGCTCTACGTTTGAAAACCTCTTGCCACTTATGGGATCTCCCTACCAGGGTTCCCAACCACTGCAGTTTGCCTTCCCTTTAGGCAAATAAGTGGCACACTTGGCTTCACTGTCCAGCCCTCTGAATGACAGGAGAATAAGCAAACAGTTTCCTCTTCCACAGGAAAGCTTTGTTCTCTCCTCTTAGTCACACCTCTTAAGGTACTGATACACTGCCAGTCAACGAACGTTTAAGCACATTTAACTTTATTAGGTAACTTGAAAACATGGATGTCTCGGGTTATTACTGGTACATATCTTCTTCTCATGTAATTCAGCTTTGTTATAATATTTCCTGCATCCCATTAGCAATGGTAATGACCTTTCCTCCCATTCCCCAAAGCCTCCCATTCATTTTCTCTCTCTCTAACCCTCCACCCCCAACTGCCTTTCAACGGTTGTTCCCCCTCCTTTTAGAATGCCAACTAGCTCCGCCTCCCAGGGAATACCTACCTAACACAGGAGTGATAGGTTAACCCATGATGAACCTGAATCATCAGCAGGCATTATTCTGCCATACAAGGCAGGAATTTTGCCCACTTGGCTGATTGGCTGTTGCCATTTGGGTTTCGCCTGCCGTGTAGCAAATCGTCACAACTTGTGATGTGGCAGATAGGCTCTGGTTCAGGTGATAGGGATGGGAGAACGGTCTCCCCATCCCTATGTGAAGGGTATTCCATTAAAGGAATCCAGAGACTCGATGGTTTGGTCAACCCTGAGAGGGGGTTGTGCCCGTGCCTGTGTCCAGGGGGACATTTGGGTGGCAGAGAAAGTCTGTTCCCAGCTTTCCGCTTATCCAGGTGTTCACCCTTGGCTGACCTATGCTGGAACCCTGGGTCAGCGCTACCTGCATGGCAGGGAGCAAGTCAAACCAGAGCCTATGCAACCATTCACTTTCTGCAATCAATAAAGTTGTGGCCTAAATTCTACCCAAAAACCAAACTAAAATTTGGGTCAAGTGTGAATTTATTTAGGGGGGAGGTTTCTGGGTCTGAACATGCAACACCTTGTCCCTCTGATGAAGTGGACTTAGCCCATGAAAGCTTACACCATAATAAAGTATGTGTTGTAGCGTGGGGTTAGTGATTTCAGTAAGTGATTTCAGCTTTCTGACATAGCAGGCAGGAGACAGCTTCTTCATGTAACACTCTTTATTCAGGCAAACAAGACTGGAGACTGAGGAGAGGGAAGCTACATTTATAGTGACAGAAGACTGGCTAGAAAGGATACATTTTGGAGGGAACAATCTCAAGCAATCACAAAGCTGCCTTTTGGTGGGAACCAGTAAGACTGAGGATCCAAATACAGCAGCTTAAATGAACCAATAGTAGCTGTTCCTTCTGGATCAGAAAGGCAGTTACTTTACCCTAATGTGAATACAGACAATAGTAATACAGATATAAAAACCATTGAATCAATACACAACACCATGTTCCTTTGCAACAGAGCTAAAACCTCTTTCCAAGCCTACACATCTTCCTAATCACCTACAACCCCACATTTCTTAGTTTGGTGGCAGTTTAAACCAGAGTTTAAAATAAAAAATCAGGAGGTGGATGCAAATCCAGATGTTTCTTCCCACTTAGAAGAAGAGACTCAAGCTCGTTGCAGTGGAGGCCCAGACACAATGAGGAAAACTCAAAATGCAAATGGTAGGTGAGAAGAGAAAGGACAGAAATTTCAATGACGTGGAAGGAATAAAGCTGAGGTAGCGAGACACTAAGGAGGACAGGAAAGTCTGCTCAAAATGATATACTTCATTAGAAAGTGGGTTTTGTTTGTCAACTACTGCAAGACTCAGTTCCCACATAACATTGCAAACGAAATTTTGAATCTTTGTGGATATGTCTTAGGAATTGTGTGCGGAAAACATTGATTGTTGCTCTTTTTTCACTTTGCTGCATGAAGCTGAGGAGTAAATAAATAAACACTATACATTATTTTAAATGTTTAACAAAAATATAATTTTGGGATTCCCTTGAAGTTTCTCAGGTGTTTCACCACAGGAAGAAGGAATATCCAGGAGAGATTTTAGTGGCAACTCTAAGTATATAGTTGTCAGCAGTTGGTTATAATTAGCTAAATTAAATTCCACTGCAACTGACATGAAGGGATGAAGCCAGGACTTCTTTTGTGTGTTCATAAAAGTGAGCAGAAAGTGGAGGAAGGGGTCATGCACAACTCATGTACTGCTGTACTTTTAATTATAAAAGGTATCTTTGGATATTTCTCTACTTATGTTTTAAAAATGCAAATAGGTAAATGAACTTAAATACAGTGACTCATCATTTTGCATTATTCTACAGGAAGCTGGCTAACATGAAACATGCTTATACAATTCCAAAATCTGATTTTAGTAGACATTTAATATTTATACTGTTTGTTCCAGATCAACCAGGTCAGATTTCTTCTTTAGCATGCTTCTGTTTGTTGTGGTGAATTGTTTTTCACTCAAGAAGATTGGAATTAAAAAGAGATACAGCACAACTTCTAAAAATGGTGTTTACATTAAAAATAGCACACACAAATGAGAGAAGATAAGTAACATGGTGTATGCTTTGAAAGGTCTCGACCCCCTTTTATTAACTTTTGGAAACTAAAACAGAGATATAAAATAAGTTATTTCCCCCCTGTTGCACACTGATAGGCTAATAAAGAGGCAGACACATAAGCTGGGGCTGAACTGGGCCACTTTTACTGTATTTAGACCTTACCTTAAAACCAGCAGAGGGGGATGACTATGGGGCAGGCACTAACTTAACTGGATAACTGTAGCCACTGGGCGACCTGCCCTTGCCTAAGGAATTGTGGCATGGCTCCCTAGCCTGCCTGAATTCCTGGACCAAACCCTGAAGGTGAGAAGGGAGGCCTTGCCTCTTCACTACCCCCCAGGACTGCAGAACCTCAGGTGGAAGAAGGAGTTTGGCCTCGGGGCTGACCCATCTCCTGAAAGGTGCCTAACGGGCATCACCAAGCTAAACCAAACTATTTCTTTTCCTGCACCCAAACTGCCACTGAAAGTGGGAAAAATCTCTATTTAGGCCTGTTTCCCCACCCCCACAAGGTACTCTTGCAGCCCCCTGTGCAGGTCGGGAGGAAGATGTCGTTGCTGACATTCGTCACATGAACTCCATCAGGTCTATATACCATTCAACCCCATCCACCAAAATACCTTCATGGCCGATGACTTGAGCTCACTCGCTCTGAACTGCAAGCCAGACTTCCCAGTTGACACTTTTCCCTGCCCTGTTTATTCCCTTGGTATCCCAAGGAACCTGCTGAGCTCCTCTCAGCAATACTTCAGACCAAACTAAAGAAACTGCTGGCCAACATTGCTGGATAACTTGAAAATCCAACATGGCTTGCACGCTCAGAGCCTTTCCTTTCTGCAGACCCAGATCATTGCTGCCCAGTGAGCAAACATATATGCGGGAATATGTTTTTAAGGTGCTACCGCACCTGGTTGTTTGTATTTACTTTAAGGTATCCTTCCGCGTTAGAAAGGAAGGGCAAAGGATCCAGCAGGGAGTTTGCTGCATGGATCCCTCCGCGTTTGGGAAAAGCGCGGCAATTTAGCCAATGTAACGGTCAATAGATGGTTTCCCGCCTTGAAACCAGCCTAGAGACAAGGTTGTGATTGGTTCATGTAAATGTTATGACGATGTTTGATTCCTTAATAAATAGCCTCCGCTCTCTGTAGCATGTGTGGAGAACGCGCGAGACAAGCCAGAGAGAACATCAGTGCGAGACAAGCTAGAGAGAAACCGAAAGCAAAACCAGCTGCACAGAGCAGTTGAGAGCTTCTTCACCATTGACTCCAGTCTCTTAGTATTTATTTATTTTACTTAAAAAACTTTTATTTGGCCTTCTAAGTTTTGGCCGCTACCTAGCTTAGCCTATCTTTTTCTCCGGAGACCTCCGGAATCTTCGGAACCTTCAGATACCTGCAGAAAACCTTCAGAAACATTCAGCAACCTTCAGAACTCATGACAACTACCTTCAGATCATAGCCAGCGGACCCTTTCATGACACAGTGGGAGCAGGATTACTGGTTGTCCCATCTGCTGGCTATCCCCACACATATATAGGGTTGTATTGTTAGAACCTTAACTTTGGATTGTGTTCTAGTTCATGTGTTTGTGTGTGTGTGTGTGTGTGATCTTGTCCTTAAGAAATGAAGCCTCATCCACACTTTCACATTTCTTATGCCTAGACAGCATGAGTCTAAGAGTGCGTGGAGAGGGGCATCTCTGAATGCAATCCCAAAGCTTAAAAAAGGTCTAGGAAAGTTTGTGGTAAATTTCACTCTTCAGTTATTCAATTAAGCTTTGTTGAGCTGATCATCTTCTGGCCCTGTGCTTTTAGCAAGGGGGGTTGTATTGCAGAAGCATTGCACATGAATGAAAGGGGCTGAGTGCTTAAGATTTTTTTTTTTTTAAAAAAATCCAGTAATAAAAATGTAAAACTGGAACCTGTGTCTGGAAGGAGACTGGTCAAAATGAATAAGAATGCAAGGGCAGGAGAAATCGGGTTCTACCCTGAGTAAGAGCACGTGTTGCGATCGGGACCTGGCAAGACTCATCCCTTCCTGTGGGGGTGGGGCCGGTATCCGGCCTTAGCAGCTATAGGGCAGAGAGGAGTTACTGGGCAAAATTAGATGTTGCAACTTGTGATGGACAGCATAGCGTCCTATATATTCCTCTGCACGCAGGGTGATACTTCTCTTGGCTTCGGCTGCTGATCACCGATCCCGCCCCCCCCTCTTTTTTCTTAGGCTTCTGCGCTTGACCTTGCAACTGCCTGTCATGGGGTCGTCTGCTTTTGGGGCAGAGGCCCAGTAGGAATTTGTCCATCTGGCTGATTGGCTGATTGGCTGTTGCCATTTGGTCTTGCCTACTGCAGTAGCAACTTGTCACAACTGGTTCCTGTGTGGATTGCTGGATTGGGTGGTTCCCATCCAGAATCATGATGATGCTGGTAATTCCATTAAAGGAATCTGGCGACTCTTATGCTTTGTCCGAGCCTCCGTAGGGGTTAGGGCCGTGGCCGAGTCCCCGGGACCTCTGGGGAGAGGGTTGCGTTGTATCCCCCCGCTCCTTAACTCTCCTCAGTTGCAATTTTCCAATCGCTGGTTCTAGGCCAGCTTCTGTCCCGGTAGGACAGTAGTCTGAACCAATGCCTACGCAACCACTCACCGAATTTGTATTTAAATAAAGTTGTGGCCCTAAATTATTGCCAAAAACCCAAACAAAAATTACGTCTCCTGTGTCAGTTCATTGGGGGAGGTCTTGAGGTCCTCGATACGCAATAAAAAGAACAGGGAAGTAAATAAATTAACTACAGTCATACTTCGGGTTACGGCCGCTTTAGGTTGTGCGATTTTGGGTTGCGCACCGTGCCGAACCTGGAAGTAACGGAACGGGTTACTTCTGGGTTTCGGTGCTCTCGCATGCCCAGAAATGCTGAATTGCGTCATGTGCATGCACAGATGCAGCAGCATGGGTTGCGAACGCGCCTCCCACACGGATCACGTTTGCAACCCGAGTGTCCACTGTAGTCTGCATTCTATTTATTTTTTTAAGAAAAAAACATGTAAAGGGAACACAGGAAAATAAAAAAAACCCAGCAAATGGTAGGGGGAGAAATTTATGGTGACACACATGAGAAATGGCTGTGCTTTTAATCAGGGTAGTAAAAGAAATATTGTATGAATGATAACACGTTTAACGAGCAAAATGGCATATTGGAAGAACAAAGCTATTCTTGGAATGAACAGTAAATTGGTCTTTTCAAAGGAGACTTGCAGGCATATTATTTATTTTCTGGTAATGAGGCCAATGTCTACAGAAGTGTCAAAATCATTCCATGCACCCAAGATGGACGTAGCTTTTGAGAAGGATAGCGCTCTTCCCAGGGTGCACAGAAAAATACATTTGAAAATGAAAGGAGCAGTAAAATTTATTCATTTTGTGATTGAGTGGTATGTTTATATGTTTGGTTGTTGTTTTTTTAAGTTGAAAATCAACTGGGGTAAAGAACAAACTACCCCTGAAGTAGCTGTAAGGTAAAGGGACCCCTGACCTTTAAGTCCAGTTGTGGATGACTCTTGGGTTGCGGTGCTAATCTCGCTTTACTGGCCAAGGGGGCTGGCGTTTGTCCACAGACAGCTTCTGGGTCATGTGGCCAGCATGACTAAGCCACTTCTGGCGAACCAGAGCAGCGCATGGAAATGGCATTTACCTTCCGCCGGAGCAGTACCTATTTGTCTACTTGCACTTTGACGTGCTTTCGAACTGCTAGGTTGGCAGGAGCAGGGACCAAAAAATGGGAGTTCACCCTGTCATTGGGATTCGAACCACCAACCTTCTGATCGGCAAACCCTAGGCTCTGTGGTTTACACCACAGCGCCACCACCGTCCCATGAAGTAGCTGTATCAAGCCACAAAAGATACCGTGGTTGGGATACAAAGCTTATGGATAATGTCAGGTCAGCGGCAGGAAGTGTGCTCAACCCCTCTGACAGTTTTCCCACCAAACAACTGGTTGGTGGAATTAAAAACCTTTGGAAAGCTCAGCTGCTCTGCTTTTGATCATGTTATTAGGATACAGTATACAGTTCTGGTTGCCCACTCCCTTTAATGTCACCGATAGCAAAAACAGACACATAAAAGTGGCATTGGAGGCTCTGTGAGGCCTAGGACGCCACTTTCAAGGCCCCCCATGGACTTGGATGGGACCCAGAAGTCGTGGCCAAGGCCGCCGCAGAGTGGGAGCTGGGCACCCACAACAATTTTATTGTGGGTGCCTGGGCAGGCTGGGCCCCCTGCAGTTGGTGCCAGTGCCATGCACCAGCTCTGCTTCACATCTTCCTCAAGTGCTTTTGCCTGACTGGAAGGTGCCTTTGAATTGCGATCACGTCTCTTGCTTGCCTGGATATAGTTAGGAGAGATGAGCATGCCAGTGCAGCAATATGTGACTTTTGCATGACTGGTTGTAGACTACAGTTAAGTATACCCCTGCCCACTTTTGACTCTGGCCACATCCATTTGCCCTCTGGACACCTCTGACCCCACAACCCCTCCAAAAGTTTACCCACAAAGGGCATGAGGCAAGGAAGAATGATCTTACAGATAAATATGGACAGGTGAATGTGGACTTTATGTAAACCTTCAGCACTCAGGCTTTATTGCAATTTGCAGCATCCTCTGCCACGAGAAAGCTTCTACCCTTCCAGTTTTGCTGAAGTCATGCTCTGTGCACTCTTCTGGATTCTGGTCCCATATTCCATGTCATGTGTCACAGCTGTTCAAAATATCTAATCCTGACATTTTTTTTCAAACTTGTTCTTGTTCTTGAATTTCCTTATCAATTGTTGTTGTTGTTTAGTCGTTCAGTCGTGTCCGACTCTTCGTGACCCCATGGACCAGAGCACGCCAGGCACGCCTATCCTTCACTGCCTCCCGCAGTTTGGCCAAACTCATGTTAGTCGCTTCGAGAACACTGTCCAACCATCTCATCCTCTGTCGTCCCCTTCTCCTTGTGCCCTCCATCTTTCCCAACATCTGGGTCTTTTCCAGGGAGTCTTCCCTTCTCATGAGGTGGCCAAAGTACTGGATCCTCAACTTCAGGATCTGTCCTTCTAGTGAGCACTCAGGGCTGATTTCTTTAAGAATGGATAGGTCTGATCTTCTTGCAGTCCATGGGACTCTCAAGAGTCTCCTCCAGCACCTTATGAATACTGGGTTGTTGTTGTTGTTGTTGTTGTTGTTGTTGTTGTTGTTGTTGTTGTTGTTTTGCAAAATGCAATCAAAATCCACAGAGGGCAAATTCAAGAGGGTTGTTGCCTTGTGTCTGCTTGTGAGCATTTGCAGATATCTGCTTGACCAGTGTCAGAAACAGAACTCTGTGCTAGATGAGGAGGAGGGGGATTTTATTTTTTATTATTTATACCCCGCCCATCAGACCTTGGTCTGATCCAACAAGGCTTTTCTTATTTGAACCAGTGGAGCTCCTGAAACTTCACTGGAATAGACTAACATCATCAAGGTTCAACATAAAACACAATGAGATATAACCTGGAGAAGATAACAAAATTATTCGATTTAGGTTTAGAACACTGTATTTTAGGTCTGCACTGCATTATTTTTATACTTTGGTGTGAAAAATAGTCATTCGGGGAAACAAATATTTTCCCCCAACTCTTGTGCTTCCAAGAACATTCAACTTATTTTAATCCCGCTTGGTGCTTCCGGTTACAACTTCTTTATTCTTCCTGGGTCATATCCTGCCTGCCAGGGTCATGCAGTAAGGAGGATGGCACTACTATAGTATACGGCCCATCTGATTTTGAGTAAAGGATGCCACTTGGGGAAAATGATGCCAAGTGAAATTAATAGCAAGGGAGTTAATGTAAATTAATACACTTTTTTTGTTGTTGCAAATATAACTGAAAAATAATAAAGGGGGTATTTTTTGACACTGCCAAATATTCTTGCAAGAGAGAATAGTTTTAACTTGATCGTAGACTTCTTCCCCTGTCCAAACAAAAGCCTGTTTCTTCTTCTTCTTCTTCTTCTTCTTCTTCTTCTTCTTCTTCTTCTTCTTCTTCTTCTTCTTCTTCTTCTTTTACACACTGCATTTATTAGGCTTATTATTACTGTGCCATACTGCTTCCCAAATACTTTGCACATGACCTTTTATCACCTTTCTTTTCATAGGGAAATATTAGAGGGGGGGAACCCTCCAACAGAGTTTTGACTCCTGGGTATTTTAAAGAATATTTGCAGAGTTGGCTTTTAGGATCATCTTTAGTCCTCTGGGTTTATGACATAATACGATGTCTCTCCGCTTCTCCTCTGTATTGCTAATTTTAAAAAGGAGTGCAATAGAGAGAAAAGTGCAGTTAACAAGCAACGGAAATCAGAAATAATTATGCACTCTGTAACGGCTGTATCTAAAGGTGTTCCTGCTGCCAACGTGACCCTATCCATATGTCAGAGTTGAGCTCAGTAGCTCCAGAACACCTTAGCAATTATCTTTTACCACACAGTTATTTTAAGAGATGATACAGTATGACTTATGACTCAGGCATCCCATTTGATTACTTATTATTTTATACTACTGGAGGCTTTTCTTCACCCAAAGAGTCCAATAAACATTGTTTACAGAGCCACATGCAGCCCTGGAAGTTGGTTAATAGCAAAATGATTCATACCATAGGAGGATATGAAATGTGGCCGTGGCTTAAAGAGGAGAAAGAGTCATAGTATGCCCAAGTTAGCATTATGAGAAAGTGGATAACAGTATATTCAAATGAGATAACATGTTTAATTATTGGCATGAGATAGTGGTTAGGCCAATGGAAGTGAATTACGTAAACTTTTTTTCTGCTTGACCATAAATTTGCCCTCAAAGTTTCTTTTGAAAAGTGTAGACTGTCCTAAAGTCAGGACTGTTGCAGTTCTGCAGAAGTAAAGGCAAGGGAACTTTAGAATAATAATAATAATTTATAATGATGATGAATTATTATTATTATTATTATTATTATTATTATTATTATTATTATTATTATTATTATTATTACCCCGCCCATGTGGTTGGGTTTCCCCAGCCACTCTGGGTGGCTTCCAACAGAATATTAAAATACAATAGTCTATTAAACATTAAAAGCTTCCCTAAACAGGGCTGCCTTCAGATGTCTTCTAAAAGTCTGGCAGTTGTTTTTCTCTTCGGCATCTGGTTCCACAGGGTGGGTGCCACTACCGAGAAGGCCCTCTGCCTGGTTCCCTGTAATTTGGCTTCTCGCAGCGAGGGAGCCACCAGAAGGCCCTCGGCACTGGACCTCAGTGTCTGGGCAGAATGATGGGGTGGAGACACTCCTTCAGAATGACATTGGGCACAGGGTTAAGCTTCTTATGCATCTCAGGTTTTTTGTTGTTTTAAAAAAGGTTTTTAATGCTTGTGATTGTAAGTACTCATACAGTGAAATCTTAGAAGCCATTTTCAGCGACTGAAACTGCAATAATTTTGCTTCACTCCTTGACCTGCTCTATGATTAACTCAGAATCAGATATGAAAAATAGTAAAAACTTTTGAATAAATTATTTACAACAGTACAAATTATGCAATCTGTTCAATTCACGTGATTTATGCAGGCCACACAGCCTTGCCCTTGGGGCATATCAAGTCCACAAACTGCACTAAACGTTTGATTCATCTTGCATGGCTACACTTCCTCATCTCCCAAGATAAGAATACTGTACTCAGAACTTTCAGTTGCACATCTCTTGAACCCCTCACAGAAATCTTGAGTTTCTAGAGTTCCCCTGGGAGGGGGGAAGAATCATTACACCAGTTTGAAACTGTGATGTGTATTTAGAACACAAGCGTATTGATTTCTTACCACCTTCTTTTGCTGTATATGCCCATCACCGCATATTTATTTCTTTTTAGGACTGTAATGCTTCGTAAGTCCCGCCCTGCTACTTCGCACTAGAACCTATATAATGGAGGTGAAACAGGAAGATGGATTTGCCATAGGACATAGGTCATATCTTTTATGGCATGAAATGCAATAACAGACAGCACAAAACAATAAATTTGCACTACAGGGTTAAAATGCAAGGCACTGGGCACCACAGTATGATCCAACTTTGATAATAATGTTCTAGCTGTTTGCACACTGTTCCACCCGTCTGCCGGCCATCTACCTTCCCATCCTACTCTTCCTGATCTGCTTTACCTGTGCAAGGTTGGGTAAGGAAGAGAAGTTCTGCTAGAAAACTGGAGAGGGGAAGGAAGTGATCTACTGAGGGGAGAGAAAGAGAGAGAGAGAGAGAGAGAGAGAGAGAGAGAGAGAGAGAGAGAGAGAGAGAGAGAGAGAGAGAGAGAGATTATGCTTGAAATTTAGGGGTGGCTGCTCCCACCTATCATGGACTGCCTTCCTGCCCTATGAGCCACCATGAGGCAACTGCTGACATAGCAATTTGAAAGGGTTTTTAGCCTTTTGAGTCTGGGTATAGGGGGGCTGCTTAGGGATATTGCTAAAAGACCTGTTGATGTGCTTTATGCTCACTTAATCTTTCTCTGATAAACTTTAAATGAATAGTTAATTATTGAATTGTTAGCACTACATCATAGTGATAATTTCTATTATGTATTTTGGTTATTGAACTATTCTGTTTGTTTTTGGTTAACTCGGTGGTTCTCAAACTTTTTTCTCTGAGTCCCACTCTTGGAACAAATAATTACTCCGAGACCAGAGGGAGGAGAAGGTGCAAGAAGACTGGAAGAAATTTAAAGAATATTTGAAACGACGCGAAAAGTTAGATATCTGAAATTGAAATCAGTGGATATTATAGGCGATAGCATTTAAATGTTAGTTTAAAATAGAATATAAGAAGATAGAATTGTGATTTTTTTATATTTTGTATTTCTGTTAAGAATAAGGTGATAGATATAAGATGATAGATAGGGATTAAGTTTAATTGTAAAAGAAGAGTTAAAGGGGTTACAAAGTTACTACAGTATATTTGAAATGAACGCAGAAGAGAGGGCGCAAGGAAGATTATAAATAAGATTAAAATAGTTAAATATATGTTTGAATATAAGGTATTTTTTGTTTTAGGTGTGTTTTTATGTATTGTATTAGTTTGTTTGTTTTGTATTTTGTAGTTTGTATTGTGTATGTATTCTTTTTTGTATTTTGCTTAAATACCAATAAATTCCTAATAATAATAATAATAATAATAATAATAATAATAATTGCCCATGCCACACTGACCTTTTTGTTGATAAGAAATACACTGGAAAGCAAAACAACAACAACAACAACAAGCACAGCTTGATTTATAACAAAGAACACAACTGCTTTATAATATGGTCATGGGACATCCAGAAACTACACAACAGTGCAGCTAAATAAGAACATGAATCATTCCCAAAATATAACTATAACAAGCCTCTTACGTAAGTATTTTAAATATGTACACACATTCAAAGAGAGGCGTGAGCTTACTTTTGCTGTGTAATTTCATTTATATTGGGTCTAATTTGAGACAAACAAACTCTCATCCCCACATCAACACAAAGAAGCCTCTCTCTTTTCTGATCTTCCATATTTGTCAAAGTTGAAAATCCATGTTCACAACAATATGTCGTGCAGAACTAGAAGATCAGCCAATGCTCTCTAGCTCAAAAATAAAAAATAAAAAACATACTATACTATACTCTACTGAAATGTTTAAATGTTTCTTTGTTTGCCCTTAAATTTTACTGCCAGACTTGTCATCCTCTTGTTCCACACCAGGATGGCATGCTACACCCTTTGAGAATGAACGACTGGGTTAGCTGCTTTGAACACAAATGTCTCTATAGAAAATGTGGTATATAAATAAACCGATTACACCTATGGGTAATAATTGGGGAACCTGGAACCTTTAATCTGGGAGACACACCCTCCAAATGCCCAGTCCAATAAGAAGCACGAATAGCAGCTGCAACAGCAGCAGCCAGTAGACCAATCACCTGTGTTTGATGTATTTCTATGTACAAAAATACTGAGGCAATGGTGGGATTAATAAAAGTTAATAAAAGTTACTCATGTCACAGAACTGCTAAATACCACTGGCCTAGGAATCAGATACAGCAGAATAGGAGTGAAGGGAAGAGGTGTAAGAGACGAGAGTTGTCTTCAGGAGTTTGCCTGAACACACGGAAGGTTAAATTGGGAACAAAGGTGCGCACACAAGCCCCATCACTTCTGCTCACATCGGAAGAGTGTTTTTAAACAATTCCCCTGCCATTGGAAATCCTGATAAACTAGAATTCTTGCTTCTGACAAGTTTTCTAAGCATGTTCACTTGAATGCATTGACCCCCCCCACACACACACACACTTTTTAGACCTTCATGCTAACCATGCAAAGTTCTGAAGAGCACCTCAGGGATGTTGTCCCACTCCAATTTAACCTTTTGCATGTTGCGGCAAATGCCTGAACAACACAGCTAAGGAGATGGAGATAAGTCTGCATGAACAGAGGACAAAAACAGGAGTCAATGGAAAGAAAGGTGAGATGAAACGGTTTCAGAATGGACAGTGACTCATCATACATTGCTCAAAGTGTGTGAATAGTGTGGTCATAGTCACACATTGCCTTTCCTGTGAAGTTTCCTCTGATCTAGACACTATGGGCTTTTGTCGCACATTCTTGTCCCTTAATAAGATGCTTCATTATTTCTGAATTCTGTAATTTTTGGAGCAATCTATGAAAAGAGCATCAAGCTTAATGATGACCAGTAATGATGAATCACTCCAGTGTCAATTTCAGTGTCACACAGGTGGCTTATCTGATTAATATCATCAGAGCAGTGGCCTGAGGCGATAATGCATTACTCAGAGGGAGGTAATTATTTTTAAAGAGAAGAATGAGCTTCAGTCAAAGTATTATAATCAAATATTTAATTAGATATTCTGCAGCATCATAGGATTTTTTTGGTGGAGGGATTTGTCCAATAAAAGTGAAGTTCTGCAAAAGCGAACAAATGTTCTTGAATTGCAGGCCATGTTTGTCTTGAGCAAAATCCAGGTGTTGACCCTGGTATAGGCTCAGTGTAATTTACTGAATAAGCTGCAGAATGCGGCTTCCAGATTGGAGAGTGGGGCAGCCCAATGGGACCAGTGTGAACTGTCAGTTTGCCAGCTCAGATGTGGAACAAGCGATGAGCCATGAGGTGAAAATCTCCCAGCTGCAAGAAAAACCAAGTGATCTGAATCTCTCCAAAAGGAAAGCTTGCATATTTGCTTACCTAAAGATTGCACAATCCTTTTTGTAAAGAAACCAAGTACTTTCCTTTTTAAGTCATTTGGAACCTTTTTCAACTTTGCTTTACTGCCAGCAGATGGAGACTTGTTTGCTGTAACTTCTGGAAACTATGAGTAATACATTCACTTATTTGCAAATCTAAGTCTCTGTGATTTATTCTAACCTAAGTATTTTTGTGGAGAACGTTTGTTTAAAGGCAGATGAGGGCAGATGTAAATCTAACCATGTTTTAATGCACTTTGAGCAATCTCTATTGTGCTTAACTCTGCTATGAGAGAGTAAATATCTCTCTTCCAAACCTCTCTCTCCAACATCATTAACTGCAGACAAAATTTCATCACAGTAACCAGGTTCACCATATCTCGGGCCAACACGTAGTTCATTTTCTAATCTCCTATGCTTGCACAAGATCAATATTCTGCAATACTAGACATTAAATAAATAACTAAAAAGAATCAAGAGGACAATCCTTGTGTGAATGCTCATAACTGCAGTTTCCTGACTGGAGAAACACCAGGGTACATTAGGGGTATGACTACAGTCATGCAATTTTTCTCTGTTTGCACACAACCCACTATTAGTGGGGATAGGAAAACCCTACACTCACTCTCTAATAAGAGCAACATGTGAGAAAAGATACAGACAAGCAGCTACAAATTCACTCTTAAAGACATTGGATCAAGC
Source organism: Lacerta agilis (assembly GCF_009819535.1). Taxonomy (NCBI): domain Eukaryota; kingdom Metazoa; phylum Chordata; class Lepidosauria; order Squamata; family Lacertidae; genus Lacerta; species Lacerta agilis. The sequence continues at coordinate 94,813,875 of NC_046315.1, read as the reverse complement.
AGCAACTATACCACCATAGAAGGTAAGGGTGGAGAGGCCCTTGATCTCTGCCTGGTTTTGAATATGCGGCTGCCTCTGACCCCTTTGCTATGGGCTTCAGCCTCCATCTGTTTTGGATCACAGGCCTGCTTCCAATGCACCTGGGCTAATCAACTCTCCTAGGTCGTGGAATTCTACTGGAAACCTGAGCTTCACATATGTGAAGAAAAAAACAGGGGGGAAATTATATGTTTGCAGTAATGCAAATGGTGAAGCATCCAAATGGTGGAAAACATTACAAAGTGGTAAGTTAATCATTTGTTTATTCACATATAGTTGACTCCTACAATGATTTTAAAAAAACCCCAACACGTTTTGCTTTATATGATGCCACTGTCTCTTCCTTCTTGTATAAAATTTAGACTGCGGCTTTTGTAAACTTTTATTTATTATGACAAGCCTTGTCAGTGCCTGACTGACAGGTCATAACATTGGTTTGTTTTCCTCTGCGAGCTATGACTTGCTTGATAGAAGGAAGTGTGCAAATATACACCTCCTTCATGCAGTTGCAGCTGTGTGGGAGCACTCTCCAGTGGTGGTATTTACTACGACTACTGCCGAAGAAGAAGAAGAAGCAGAAGAAGAAGAAGAAGAAGAAGAAGAAGAAGAAGAAGAAGAAGAGTTTGGATTTGATATCCCGCTTTTCACTACCCGAACGAGTCTCAAAGCGGCTAACATTCTCCTTTCCCTTCCTCCCCCACAACAAACACTCTGTGAGGTGAGTGGGGCTGAGAGACTTCAAAGAAGTGTGACTAACCCAAGGTCACCCAGCAGCTGCATGTGGAGGAGCAGAGACACGAACGTGGTTCCCCAAATTATGAGTCTACCGCTCTTAACCACTACACCACACTGGCTCTCTATAAAGCACCTACAATTTTCTAAGCACGGCAAATATACTACTACTAATAAAATAATAATTAAAAAACAAGACTGTCCAGGCCACACAGACTCATGGGTCCTTTTGGACCTGGAAGAGGGTAGAATGGGGGGTGGGACATGAAATTGTGGCCGTCTGTAAATTACAGAATAGTATGTTTCTAAGAAGAAGGCCAGCAACACCCATCTCTTCTTCCACTTGCCTCTGTTTGTATGTTCTTAGTGGAACACACACTTCCTCCCTCTACAGACACCTCTGTGGTCTCTTTACTTTTCACTTAACGTGGATAAATCTGATAATCTTATTGTCTCTGGAGTGATATATGTGGGAGTATCTGAATATAAATTAATAAAACAATCATTAATAAAATGTTGATGACAAAGCGATGAATTCAGGGCTCCTGGCACTTCAGTTTTATCCAAAAAGGAGAACAATCTTACAAAGGTAATCAAGCAAGGACAATGAATAGGCCTGGAGAGGACGAAATGATACTTTATCATTGTCATTTACATAAAAAATACAGTACGGGTGGATTTTCCATGTTCACATAACAAGCAAAAATTTCATAGTCCAAGATTTCTTTTGAATTAACCTAAAAAGTCTTGGTGGCTTGTAATGTAATGGTTGCACGGCATTTTTGTTTTAAAGAGACCTGTTTTAAAGAGACCTTCTTCTGATCCATATTAAACAAAGTGCTCCGATTTATCATCATGCTACTTTTCATGAGAAGCAATCCATAAGACTAAAATGGTTGTCATGAATGAGCAAGTAGCAGCTGCTGCATTGTTGGCACTTGTCTGTCCCGAGAGACAACGGAGTATGCCTCTGGGGGTACTGTTGCTCCTAGATGGGCTACCTTCCCAGCTTGGCAAGCCCCATGTGCCCCTCAGTTCCCTTTACAGCATGTGCAGAAACACTCAATCCACTGGAGCCTGTCTTTGCATGCAGGTGAAGTCCCTAACTCACTGAGGGTTTAAGGCCCACCTGCAACAGGTATATACACCATGAATACTGTATACACATCAGTCATATGTAGATGCTTGTTTGTACAAGCGTGTCAGCATGGAAGTGAGAGCTGGACCACAAAGAAGGCTGATCGCCGGAGAATTGATGCTTTTGAATTGTGGTGCTGGAGGAGACTCTTGAGAGTCCCCTGGATTACAAGAAGATCAAACCTATCCATTCTGAAGGAAATCAACCCTGAGTGCTCACTGGAAGGACAGGTCCTGAAGCCGAGGCTCCAATACTTTGGCTACCTCATGAGAAGAGAAGACTCTGGGGGGAAAACTGTGATGTTGGGAAAGATTGAGGGCATAAGGAGAAGGGACGACAGAGGACGAGATGATTGGACAGTGTTATAGAAGCGACCAGCATGAATTTGATGAAATTCCAGGAAGCAGTGGGAGACAGGAGTGCCTGGCGTGGTCTGGTCCATGAGGTAATGAAGGGTCAGACACGACTAATTGACTAAACAACAACAACATGTTGTGGCCTTTTCATGCCCATTAACCTTACTTGTTGAGTCCTGTGTCTTTATTTCACCACGGGAGGGGTCGGGATATTGACATGCAAGCAGTGGGAGGCAGGAGTTCCTGGCATGCTCTGGTCCATGGCGTCATGAAGAGTCAGACACGACTAATTGACTAAACAACAACAACATCGGTTGAGTATTGGCAACTGCATGTACTCAAACTCCCAGCTCAGTTTTGGCCAAAGTATTTCATGTGTAAATCAGAGGGGCACATAGGCAAGGCACAGGTTACAGCACACAACAGGTGTGCAAGAGGATTAGGTGCATGGCTAGGCACAAGAAGCGACATACCCCTTGTCCTTTCTGTTTGAAGGCTAGGGAGGGCACAGTACTTTGCTCAGCAAGCAGCAGGTGGGGCTTGTGAAGTCTTTGTGTGCCGATGTTGGCATCTCCATGCTCTGGGAGACAGAGGCGGTACCAATCCAGCATCCTATTTATTCTCTGTCACTTCTCCCAAAGGAGGGGACTCTGCGCTGGCAAGAGGAGGCACTAGAGGCAACTCTGACTAGAGGTGCCTGATATCACAGTGGTGGAACACTTCTCTGCCAATAATAATAATTTTATTATTTATATCCTGCCAACTGGCCACTCTGCTAGGTCCCTCAATAAGAAGAAGAGGAAGAAGAGTTTGGATTTGATATCCCGCTTTTCACTACCCGAAGGAGTCTCAAAGCGGCTAACATTCTCCTTTCCCTTCCTCCCCCACAACAAACACTCTGTGAGGTGAGTGGGGCTGAGAGACTTCAGAGAAGTGTGACTAGCCCAAGGTCACCCAGCAGCTGCATGTGGAGGAGTGGAGACGCTAACCCGGTTCCCCGGATAACGAGTCTACCGCTCTTAACCACTACACCACACTGGTTCCAGCACTTCATTACTCATGTTACTGCCCCCTTTCCCAGGCCCAGACACTTCTTGGGGTTCTGCAGACACTTTCCCCAACCTGCTAGGACTTTCTCCAGGGTCATCCAGCTCATTGAACTCCTCCCAATTCTCCTCAGGATCTGACCATCCCCTCCATGACATCTCCACGGGGCTCTTGACAATATGGAATGTTTGCCACATGTTAGAACTCTGGTGGAATTTGCACATGCAAGTCACTACTGTAGACAATTAGAGAGGCACATGGATGTCTCAACCAGTCCTTAGGCTCTTCAAAATTCTGTTGACTTCAATAAGTAATTCTGGGCTGCATCAATGGGAGTATAGCATCTAGATCAAGGGAAGTAATAGTACCACTGTATTCCACTCTGGTCAGACCTCACCTGGAGTACTGTGTCCAGTTCTGGGCACCACAGTTCAAGAAGGATACTGACAAGCTGGAACGTGTCCAGAGGAGGGCAACCAAAATGGTCAAAGGCCTGGAAACGATGCCTTATGAGGAACAGCTTAGGGAGCTGGGTATGTTTAGCCTGGAGAAGAGAAGGTTAAGGGGTGATATGATAGCCATGTTCAAATATATAAAAGGATGTCATATAGAGGAGGAGAAAGGTTGTTTTCTGCTGCTCCAGAGAAGCGGACACGGAGCAATGGATTCAAACTACAAGAAAGAAGACTCCACCTAAACATTAGGAAGAACTTCCTGACAGTAAGAGCTGTTCAACCGTGGAATTGGCTGCCAAGGAGTGTGGTGGAGTCTCCTTCTTTGGAGGTCTTCAAGCGGAGGCTTGATAGCCATCTGTCAGGAATACTTTGATGGTGTTTCCTGCTTGGCAGGGGGTTGGACTGGATGGCCCTTGTGGTCTCTTCCAACTCTATGATTCTAAGTAGTATTTTAGTAGCCTCATAGTACTTAGGTTTAAACAGCATTTGATTTTCAAACACTTAAAAAGCAAAGTGGTGTTATACACTGAGCTAATGGAACTGTTGAAGTTACTTGAAACATATAATCCCTTAGCACATAAATATTTTGCAACGAAAAGGCTTAATTGTTTGCAATGAACCCAACATGTGGTAACTTGTCAGTATGAGATTTGTGTATTCTCTGGAGCTCAGCTCCATAATTCTAAAGTAACTGCCCACAGTGCAGACTTTCAAATGATTTAAAATGATTAAAAGATTTTCAGCCCACGGGTTAGATGTTAGGCTCTTCATAAATCAAGATTCACCGTTGAAAGGATTTCAGACAAATATCAGAGTTGTCACGAAGCTTTAATCCAGAGCTATTGTGATTGGGGGAGAAGGTTCAAATGTTCTAGAAACATTGCCTTCTGGATTAATTTAACTTCATGCATCTTTCTTTTTCCCCTTTTCCCTTAAATATCTAAAGTAGATCCTTCTTTCCTACGGATGCTTACTAAACTGATCAACAGAAATGTTACAGTGCTATATTTTAATGTCCCTGTCTAATTATTTGTATTAATAGCAAAACATTGTTCTCCAAGAGCTGTGATTACATATATTACCAAAACGATTACCGTCTTCATCTTCTGAGCTACCTGACATTTAGCTTTTGTAGATGCAGTGACTTCAGCTCCATATTCACCCAGGAATAATTGTTATCTGTCAAGAGCACAATGTATTTCTAATCATATTCCATCAATGACATGCATTTTAGATTGTTAAATCATTTTGGCTTGGGAAAGAAAAGAAAAAAACCAGGGGCTAGAATGGAATATAAAAAGCGCATTCTTTCAGCTCCTTTGCATTATTCATAAATGCAGTACCTTGTCAGCACTTAGAGTGTAATCAAACTTTAAATGATGTAAGAATATTTTGTGTTCAAACTGCATGTAAGATGTTCCAGGGCTTCATAACACATTGTGCTGTTCTTCTTAACTGTACTATCTATTTTTTGAGGGGTGGGAACAGTGTAAAATGTTAATTCTGCCTGCTGCAGCTTCTGTCAGGGTGAGAAATTCAAATATTTCTGCTTTGCTTTCCGATCTGAAGCAATCAGTCAACGTGTGAGTGTGTGTGTGTGTGAGTGTGTGTGTGTGTGCGTGTGTGTGTGTGTGTGTGAAGATAAAGACTCTATTATTTACCGTCTGTCTAATTCTCAGTATTATTCCATTAATGTCATTCCTTGGTATCATTTCCAGGCTCATGTTGTTACTTTATAAAGTGGCAAAGTAGTCTAATTTAGACATTTGGAGATAAATAATATTATGAATAAATACATAACAGCATGACCGGATTTCCCCCCCCCCCCCGCCCGCGCGCTTCTTCTCTAGAAAGATTGGAAGGATTATAAAGCATGACTTCTGGAAGAGCTCAGAATCTCTGCCTCTGAATTAAAAGCAGCAATGAAACAAATCTCAAATGCAGCAGAAACTGGGAAGATTAAACAAGATTGCAATTAGTGCATATTTACATTTACACAGAAATTCAAATAGAATGTGGGGTTGGGATAATTGTCCCACCAGTGGACTTCTGATATTTGCTTTGGAAATCAAACATGTTGGATTATCGCAGCATCTCTAATTAAAACTCTTTGTGCTTCGTTCAGAATTTCCTTGCATGTTTACCTAGGAAGGGACCCCCTAAATGTACAGCTCGTTTTGCTTTCAATTAAATACAGTGACAACGAGTACCATAGAAAAAATGGTTAGGCTTTCCTTGAAATACCTTGGATGTTTTGCCTTTGGTGGGACATCATAAAGTTAAGGCAGCTTTAATGACAAGTAGCTACAATTAAAAAAGGGAGATGGTCAGTTGTATAGGTAAGGTAGCAATCTCATAGATATCCATAACTGTCAATGCCCAGTTTTAAAACCAAGCAGATGTGAGTGTGTCCTGCACAGGTGGCAAGCTTGTAGATGCCATTGTCTGATCAGTGAGAATAAAGGAGATGCTCAGGTTTTTGTTGTTTTTTTAAAAAAGGAAAATGTTTCCTTTCCCTCTTGCTGTTTCTGATGGCAGCAAAAATCACATATACAGGTGAAATTCGAAAAATTAGAATATTGTGGGAAAGTCCATTTATGTAAGCTATTGTTTTCATTAGCTACTGGAGTTTAATATAGGAGATAGACTCATGACATGCAAAGCGAGATTATGTCAAGCCTTTGTTTGTTATAATTGTGATGATTATGGCGTACAGCTGATGAGAACCCCAAAGTTGAGATTGTTAATTTGGGGTTCTCATCAGCTGTACGCCATAATCATCACAATTATAACAAATAAAGGCTCGACATATCTCGCTTTGCATGTCATGAGTCTATGTGTGGCTTTTGGTTTTATCTGGGAAAGCCTCAAAACCAGTTTAACACTTGGAGTGGTGTCCAGCAATGCTTCCTCTGCGTTCTCCTGCTTCTCCAGTGCTTTAGCAGAGTTTCTGTTCAAACTTCTAACTTCTTCTTACTTCTTGCGCAACGGTGTGTGTACCTTTCATGCCAGCAATTAAACTCCCATAAAGTCTGGCTTGATTAAAGCAAGTAAGCTTTATTTACAAGCATATAAATCATGGAGCTCCTCTCCGGGGCTCACGGAAGACATGTCCGCTCAAAAGTGAAAGCAGGACTGACTCGGAAATAAACGGTGCATCACATAAATCACAAAGACATTGCATACAGCAGATAACCCGGATGTTGTGACACATCCTCCCTGTGGGAGGAGCGAACTGTTGAGCTTCTTTAACCCTCAAAGCTCCAAACCTCACAGTCTATCTCATATATTAGTTTCACCTTTTAAGTTGAATTACTGAAAGAAACGAACTTTTCCACAATATTCTAATTCTTTGAGTTTCACCTGTATCAGCTCCAGGGCTGTTGTCCGTTTTCCCCAATTCTAGGCATGAGTGTTAGAGAACTGCTGCCCAACATGCCTCTTTTGTGCCGTAATTGATATCAGCTCTGACATCAGTGGGCAAAAGCTGCAGAGGTCAGATCTCCTCATCCAAGGTCAGAGTTTTCTCTCCACACTCAGGAGCAAGATGGGTGGAGTTGTACGAAACTTCCTATGGCTCCTGGAACACCTTCCTGGGTTTGCAGGGCCAATGTGCAAACTGTTAAAGAATGAAGCCAGTTGTCCGATATCTGATGTGCAATATTGATTCAGATGTATGTTAATTTACACTTCGCTCCGCCTTTTAGCATGAGGGCCGTGAGGCACAATTGAAAGAAGTGATTTTGCAACCTGCGGGAGAATCGGCCTCATATAACCAACATGCTGAAGTCTAATTAGTGCATGAAGGGGTTATTGCTATAGTAGAGTAAGCTCAGCTAGGTAGTCACCTTGGGAAGAAGGTAGTCAAGCCTTTTGTTCCCCTATCTGGGAAGTTTAGCGTGTAAAGAGGTCTGAGCTGGTTGCTCCAAGCTCAGACTGCATGGCTCTTACAAGCCATTACTATATTCCCATAACAAAAAATTGAGGAAATTTCACCATTGTAACCAAACTAAATTTGACCACCTGTGCAACCTTCCTTGAATGTTAAATGGGAAATCGGGTCCTCCATTAAAAGAGGGTACGTGTTGTGGTGCGACCTGCAACCCGACCCATTGTTGTGGGGGTAATTGGGAATCAAGGCCACAACCCCACGTTGCTGGGGTGAAATCTGGCCAATGGGGCATTGTAAAATGCAGCAACATGGGACCTATTGAAGCCCATGCGAGGCTGCTGAGTTTCCTCTTTGGGGCCTAACGCATCGGAACACCCACCCACCACTCCCTATATTTAGGGCTTGCATTGACCTTCCTATGCCGTTGTGTGTCGTCTGTCGTTGGGACAGGGGCACGGTAGGAATTTCCCCCACTTGGCTGATTGGCTGGTGCCATTTGGGTTTCGCCTGCTGCGTAGCAACTAGTCACAACTTGTAAGTTGCAGATAGGCTCTGGTTCATGTGATAAGGTGTGCCATGTGATGTGGCCACACCTCTGGAAATGCAGGATATTCCGGTACAGGAATCCAGGGACTCAATAGTTTGTCAGTCCCCAAAAGGGGTCCGGCCAGTAGCCGAGTCCCGGGGACATCAGAACGGCTTTTTGGCGAACCTTCCATCAGCTGTTCCTGGTGTTCATCCTTGTCTGTCCTACGAACATGGCTCTGGGACAGGGCTGCCTGCAAGGGTGCAGGGAGATAGTCGAACCAGAACCTATGCAACCACTCACTTGGTTGTTATCAATAAAGTTGTGGCCTAAATTCTGCCAAAAACCAAACCAAATATCTGACTCTGGTCTGAATTTATTTTGGGGAAGGTTAAAGGTCTAAACACGCAAACTGCATGAATCTGACCTTTGGAGAGTCTATGAGTAAATCAATTTTTTATTTACCAAAGATGTGGTCTTTTTCTAAGCTGCAGGAAGTGGGGGATTTTGGAAGGGACTTAGAAGGGCACATTTTAAAAGTCTATGGGCCTATATTTCCATGCTTTACTTTGCTGCATATTTTGTGATTTTAAATCTCTGCTGGAGTTCTCTCACCAAAGAGTACTTTTACATACCTATTTTTCCTAGCCACCAACACAACCAAGATGCAGTGACATGTAAAGACTAAATATGCTTTTGAATAGAAAGCACAACACAACATGGAATTTGGAAGAATACATATGTGATGCACATGACTCAGGTCCAATTTGTGAAAATGTCATAACCATTTTTTTTTCTAGGCAGCTATCCAAAAGGTATAATGTCCCAGTGTTGAAAGGTGTAGATATCTATATTTATATCTAAAGCTATATATATGAAGAGGCAGGATTTACACGTCTCTAAAGCTAGAAAGCTAGCCAAGAACACTCAAAATCCAAGGCTTGGCACTTTGCTTTCTCACTACATGCCCTCCATTTGCAGAGGTTGTAGAAATGCACAGTTACTTTGGATTTGGGATAGGCAAGTTGGTTTCCTACAGTTGATGTTGTTTTTTGTTTTTTGCTTTTGCTTTATTTGTGCTTACGCACCAACAAAATACAAAAAAAGAAAATATTTATGTCATTTGTTACAAATTACACCATTAACCCCCAAAAAGATAAATTTATATAATTGACAATAAATCTTCTTGTAATTCATTGACTTCCCGTCTTCTCCATACTTCATTTCTAGTTTACTAACTTTTTGCATAAACCTATCTATTCATTTTACAGTAAAATATCATTTCTCCTGTATCTTTATTTCTTACGTGGTACAACTACAGAGGCTATTCAAAAGCAGTGGACCGAGTTTAGACTTCTGCAGTTGTTTTTAAGATATGTTTTAAGAGAGGTTCCCATTTTGTAATAAATAGTTGTTTGGACTTATCTTTCATTCTTTCAGTTAACTTGGCTAATTCTGCATATTCGACTTGGTTTCTGTAGCCATTCTGACCTCGAAGGGGTTTTATCACTTTTATCAGCTTCCCTACGGTTGTTGTGAACAAGTCCCATCATTCCTGACGATTGGCCATGCTGTCTGGTGAAACCCAATAACATCTGGAGAGCACCACATTGGCTGGCCCTGCTTTCGGTTTTCTCCATTATTTGATATTTCCCACCTCCTCCTGGAGTGATCCTCCACTAATTATTTGCCTAAAGGCTGGAAAAAGAATGTGTGGGAGTTAGTATTGCCCTTCAAATGACAATTAGATACAAATGTAACTTCTCTACAGGAAGCCTGAAAGTAAAATTTGGAAAAATTAGGTGGGCAAAGAGGATTATAACTAATTACAGAATTATAGAAGAATAAGAAAAGGAGGGGATAAGATGTTCCTGCCCACATAACAAACTAATTTTGGTTGAGGAAAAAGTACAAATATTTAATTAGATACTACGGGAGCAAACTTGAAACCCTGAATGCTAACTTGTAGCTTTCAAAACCCCCTATTTTCAGATTTATGTTAAAAGCCGAGTTCTCCCTTTCTCTCTCACACACAAAAACAACTGTTCCTGAATGTCAATGCTCCAGATTCAGATGGAAGTTCATATGGCTGAACGTTCTACTTTAAATAAATCTTTGCACAAAGAAAACTGGCCTGTCATGGAGGAGGGTTCTAGCTTGGCTTTCCCTCCTTCCCTATCCAGGCCTTAGCATCAAGTGTAAGGAAATTATGGTGTGGGACGAGGATGAGCACCTTATTATCTCTGCTACCCTCCACCATCATTCCCATCACCCTTAACTCATGGGGCGAAATTGTGTGAAGTGGGGGAGCCTTTTGGTAAAGGGACCCCTGACCATTATGTCCAGTCGTGAATGACTCTGGAGTTGCGGCACTCATCTCGCTTTACTGGCCGAGGGAGCCGACGTTTGTCTGCAGGCAGTTTTTCCGGGTCATGTGGCCAGCATGACTAAGCCACTTCTGGTGAACCAGAGCAGCGCACGGAAACGCCATTTACCTTCCCGCCGGAGCGATACCTATTTACCTACTTGCACTTTGATGTGCTTTCGAACTGCTAGGTGGGCAGGAGCTGGGACTGAACAACGGGAGCTCACCCCGTCACGGGGATTCGAACCGCCGACCTTCCGATCGGCAAGCCCAAGGCTCGGTGGTTTACACCACAGCACCACCCGCGTTTCGTTTCCCTCACACTTGATGGTAATACCAGAAGAGGGCACTTTCTCATTTGTGTGGGGTTTTGCATGTGGAAGAGGATCAAGACAGAGGGCCTTCTCGGTAGTGGCACCCATCCTGTGGAACACCCTTCCATCAGATGTCAAGGAAATAAGCAGCTATCCTATTTTTAAGAGACAGCTGAAGGCAGCCCTGTTTAGGGAAGTTTTTTTATATTTAATGCTGTATTGTTTTAACAATTGTTTAGGAGCCGCCCAAAGTGGCTGGGGAAACTCAGCCAAATGGGCAGGGTACAAATAAATATAATAATAATAATAATAATAATAATAATAATAATAATAATAATATCCTAGCCCCTCACCCCCTTGCAGCCTGAAGTTCTAAAATCCAGAAAGAGGTTTACCTCTTCACCTGCGTTTTGCAAGAGCTAGGTCCAAGTAAAGGGCAGAGAGATTTGTATTCAATTTAAGCAGGCTTGTGCAAGCAGTGACCTGGTACGTCAAGTGTATATCCAGCAAACTGGGGGGCAAACAAAGACGTAAGATTCGGGATAGGGTAGCCAATGGTTCTTTCTTTCTTTGCCCAGGCATGTGACCCATGAAAACAGCAAATAACCAGACTGTACAATGGTGATGGGGTAAAATCAGGCTGAATATTTATTCACTGCAGCAGGCAGGGGAAGAGTTGGCCTGGCATTGGGGCCAGCATCAGTTATGGGGCATGGAATGAGGCTTCTTTAAAGTTTAAGGGACCCCTGACCACCAGGTCCAGTCGTGTCTAACTCTGGGGTTGCGGCGCTCATCTCGCTCTATAGGCCGAGGGAGCCGGCGTTTGTCTGCAGACAGCTTCCGGGTCATGTGGCCAGCATGACAAAGCCGCTTCTGGCAAACCAGAGCAGCGCACGGAAACGCCGTTTAAACGCGGTCCCTATTTATCTACTTGCACTTTGACGTGCTTTCGAACTGCTAGGTGGGCAGGAGCTGGGACTGAGCAACGGGAGCTCACCCCGTGGCAGGGATTCGAACCACCGACCTGCTGATCAGCAAGCCCTAGGCTCTGTGGTTTAACCCACAGCGCCACCTGGGTCCCTTGAGGCTTCTTTACATGCATGCAAAAAAACAAAACAAAAAACCCTTGCTGCCAAGAGGACATTCATCTCCCTTGCCCCCCCCCCCCAAGTATTTGCAATGTTTGTTCTAGAAAGGCAGCCATGTTGCTGTGGACTAGCAAGGCACTGCTTTTATTGGCAGGATGGGGGTGGGGGGAGGTAGGTTCTCAGCCACCTCATCTTGAAGACCACCCTCCAGTATTCATGGGTAATTTTTATCCCACTCCTTTGAACCTTACAATAATTGTTTTGAACCAGCAGTAGCTGAAGCCTTGGTATCCATGGTTGTTGGTTGGCTGGCGAGCCTGTCTTAGGTATAAATACATTTCATACATTTTGAGATTGAAAACAGGACGGTGTCTGTAATGTTGTGATTATATTCAATATGGGGGGCAGGAAGAGAAATTAACACTGCAAAGCACACACAACAGGGTGTTACGTTACATTTTTATGTTTGCAGTCTTATCATCCATTCCTTATTTTGCTAGTGGAATAATGTAATTTGCAATTCTTTTCCTTGAATCTACCCCTCCCCCCCATACCTGCAAACTGCAATGGTAATACTAAACCTTGTGTAAGTTGGAATAATAGGATACGGTCTCCTCTTGATAGGTTATCTTTTAACAATGCATCACCTATAACTTTCACAGCAAGGGACTGCTGACTGGTTATTTTTATAGATAGTGTGTTATTTCTGAAAACTGATTTGTATTGGATAGGAGCAACCTATATACACCAGAATTTAACACCTCTAGCTTGTTTTTCCAGTATATTTAAAGAAAGAAAAAAGTTATACATAATTCATTGGGGGTGAAGAAGCTCGTGCCTTTATGCATGTTTAGTACATGGCTAGATAATTAGATTCTGTCAGTTTTTATGCATATATTATTTAACATAAGTCATAACAGCATCATGGCAATATACATTCGAACAGTTGTTGACTGTACAAAGCTTTGTTGATGATAATAACTTTAGGACTATGTCCCCTGAGATTCTGTGGATATATTGTGATCCAAGAACTCCTACTCACATCCCTCATTTTGAAGGGAAATGTGAGAAACCAGGAGTGAGGGGGAGAAGACATTTCTCTTTTTTTTCTTTTAATTTTACAGATAGCCAGTTCAACTGTGCATGTTCATCATTGATTTTAAATGGTATTTAATTTAGCTTCCTTAGTGGCATGCGGTCAGCTGCTTTGTGCTCTTAGTCTTGTGCTTGCTAGTTCGAATCCCTTTGGAGCTGCTGCCCATAGGGATGAGAGAGGCCTTCGGTGTTTTAAGGGAAGGGCCCTCTCAATTATTAAAAGAACTAACAGGGATTTCTGAAGTGAATCCAACCTCCCACTTATCCCTTTAGCCTTTCTGTAAACCCTCTGGCACTCGTGGGTTTTTTAAATAAATAAATAAATAAATAAAAGAGAGTCCCTTTCCAGCACCAACGTGGCCAGGTACCCTTTCAACTCTAGGCTATATTTGAGACTATCCCTTGTGTCCACAGTATGAGGGGTTCAGCAGGGGCGTTTCTAGCCCCTTGGCTGCCCAGGGCGGCAAGCCAAGAGGCACACCTGGGGGCGGGGCATTGCGGCATGTGCATGCGTCATGACGTCTCTGCTCCCGGGGTGACGGAGGGAGCGGCGGTGCGTGGGAGTGGCGGGAGGGGCCGCCGCTTGTCACCCCCACCCGCCGCTTGTCACCCTGTCACTGGGGGCGTACTGCCCCTACCGCCCCTCCCCAGCGACGCCCCTGGGGTTCAGCCACTAGAAATCCCCTTATGTAAAAGCTCGCCTCTTCCCTGAGGTAACTTTGTGACATCCTGGGTCTGTCTCAGTGCACCTTGAAGTCACACCCTGACCATTCCACTCCGGCCTCTCCACCACAAGATGGTGATTCAAAATTACCTTAACAGATAATTGGGACAACCAAGAAAATGAATTTCAATAAGGGCAAATGCAAGGTTCTACACTTAGGCAAGAATAACCAGCTGCACAAATTTAAGATGGGGAACATTGTTTCCCCTGCTGGTGGGGTGGCCATATTTGTTACTTTTCAGAGGTGAATCCCCTCTTTGAAGAATAAAATATTGGAAGGGCTCTATTGGAAGGGCTACCCAGTCTTAAGTCCAGTCTAAACTTAAAGAATTAGAAGAAGGGGCATCAGAGACCTTGAATTTGCCCATCAATCCTGAGAAGCACCAGTAGGACAGTAGATGCAGCTGGGACATAGATCACCCAGCCATGCCTGATGCCCACTATGGTGAAATATATTGTTTTTCCCCCCGTTTTAATTATTACAATTATTTATAAATTAAATCTGTAGAAATGAATTATCATATGCAAATTTTATGCACATCTGTATAATCTTATTTTGGTCCATGGGGTCACGAAGAGTCGGACACGACTGAACGACTGAACAACAACAAATAATCTTATTTGTGATGCATCTTCTTTTTGGGCAAAGAGCAGTGGCATAAGTGGGCAGTAAGGAATTAAGTGGGCAGCCAGCTGAGGTAGGGAGCGTCCTTCTGAGTAGACATACTTAGGATTGTACTGTAACTTTCTTTAGTAAGGCAATCTCTTTACTGCAGTGCATAGCATGGATGTAATCACTGGCGGAGGAAGAAGAGGAGTGCGGGGGGAGCGGCAGTGTGATCCCGGTGGGGTGCCATCACGGCTGTCCCCCCACCCGCACTTGGTGCCATGCCCCTGTGGGAGACGTGCCACACCTCCAGGGTGTGCGCTAACCCCACCCCCACCTGCTCTCCGCCCCCCAGTGCCGGAGCATAAAGCTCCGCCACTGGATGTAATACTATTGAAATGTTACAGGTAGGTAGCCGTGTTGGTCTGCCATAGTCAAAACAAAATAAAATATCTGAAGAAGTGTGCATGCACACGAAAGCTCATACCAAGAACAAACTTAGTTGGTCTCCAAGGTGCTACTGGAAGGATTTTTATTTTTTATTTTTTACTATTGAAATGTTTTACAAGGCTTTCGTATGCTGACTGCAGTAACGTGGAACTTTTTAAATGAAAAATACAACTAAACAATACAAAGCATTGTTATGTATCAACACAGGGCTTCTTTTTCATTTAATATAGTGTTGCAGAATATCATATGAGATTTAAAAATTAGTGAACATTCAGTAGTGTGTGTGTGTGTGTGTGTGTGTGTGTGCAAATTCTTAAGAAAATGCCTGGAAGTAATAGATAGGTAGGTAGGTATAAAATCTCCCAGGTTTTCAGTGTGTGTGTGTGTGTGTGTGTGTGTTTAAAGTCTGTCTACTTTGAATCATCTCTCCCTAAATAAATGGAAGGCTGCTGAGCCATGTATTTGACCTTGGTCTCACCCTGGGATTGAATTTTCCCCTCACCTTGAGTTTTATTAGTGTACTCACTGTGGGCTGCATTTATTCACAGCAAATACTATGCAGGAGGAGGGAAATGGATTTGTTTCAATCAAGATTTTGCAGGATGCTTTTGACACTATAGCTGGCTTTCAGGCTTCCGTGAGATTTGGTAAGAAAGCAGTTTAGTACTTGGACTCTTTTCCAAATAATCTTATTTGTAGGTCACTCAATGAAACTGATTGTAGGTAGAGACTCAAAAGCAAGCACTCACTTCTTCATACAAGGAGAGTTTGTTGTTGTTACAAGATGCAGTGATGGTTACAGAGGCTTAATGTTTTTTCAACCTCTGGTACTTTACAGAATCAGGTGGCCTGAGTACTGCTGCCTGATAAGTATTAGATTAGAGTCTAATTGTTAGACCAGCTTCCCCCAACCTGACCTCTTCCAGATTCTTTAGACCACCCACAGTTCAAGGATGATAGGAATTGTAGCCTAGAACATCTAGAAGGCTCCAGGTGTGCTGGATTAGACCCATTCGTAGAAGGTGGGCATATTGGTGGCTATTAGTCATGCTCACGAAACCACTTCTGGTGCACATAACACCACAATGAGTGCCAGAGCGCATGGAAACGCCGTTTAGCTTCCCGCCACAGCGGTACCTATTTATCTACTTGCACTGGTAAACTTTTGAACTGCTAGGTTGACAGGAAGAAGAAGAAGAAGAAGAAGAAGAAGAAGAAGAAGAAGAAGAAGAAGAAGAAGAAGAAGAAGAAGAAGAAGAAGAAGAAGAGGAAGAAGAAGAAGAAGAAGAAGAAGAAGAAGAAGAAGAAGAAGAAAAAGAAGAAGAAGAGTTTGGATCTGATATCTCTCTTTATCACTACCCGAAGGAGTCTCAAAGCAGCTAACATTCTCCTTTCCCTTCCTCCCCCACAACAAACACTCTGTGAGGTGAGTGGGGCTGAGAGACTTCAGAGAAGTGTGACTAGCCCAAGGTCACCCAGCAGCTGCATGTGGAGGAGCGGAGACACGAACGTGGTTCCCCAGATTACGAGTCTACCGCTGTTAACCACTACACCACACTGGCTCTCACCACACTGGAGCAGGGACCGAGCAACGGGAGCTCACCCCGTCGCGGGGATTCAAACTGCTGACCTTACAATCGACAAGCCCAAGAGGATGAGTGGTTTAGACCACAGCACCACCTGCGTCCCCTAAAGTGGGGGTGACGAGTGTGTGTGTGTGTACATTTTGTCTATGTCAATTGTGTTCATGTGTGCACTGTGTGAGAGTGTGTGTATGTTGTGTGATTGTGTCTCTGCCCCCACTGCACTGTCCATTTAAAGCAGCATCATATCACTTTAAACAGCCATGGTTTTCCCCAAAGAATCCTGAGGACCGAAGTTTAAGAGTGTTGAGAGTGCTGAGGAGACCCCTGTTCCCCTCAGAGAGCTATAATTCCCAGAGTGGTTCAACAATCAAACTCTCTTCTCAGGGAACTCTGGGCTATTACTGTAAAGCAACTTAAATCATTGTCATGCCTGCTTTTGCTGCAGTTCTGTCCATTGAGTGTTGATGTGCAGACTCAATCCCTCCCGACAAGTTACCAGTTAAAGTCTACACATGGGCTCGAGTCCTGACACAGGAAATAATATGTAGAGGGAAGACCCATATTACTGGCCCTGCCCCAGTGGTTCTGGTATTCACACTGCTGTAGCAGCACTGGATTGTACCACAATGAAATAGCAGCAGGGCTCATAGACGTTTGTGTGAACAAATGTCCAAGCAGTTGCTTATTTTAATTAATCTCCCTTTAAAGATACGTCTAGCTCCCACTTGCCACAGCCACACAATGTATGATAATCAGAAGGTTTCGATGAATAACAAAAGAAACTGCAAGGCTCATTAAATATGTGGCATGGATTTAGATAAATCCTTCGAATGACAGGCTTATTGTGAATGTTTGGGGCAGGAGCAATGGAAGTCTATAGAAATTGTACAGTGGCAATTAAGTCATGCCTAGATGAATAATAGGAATACTGGTGTATTCATGTGTAATTAGTCTGAATGTGTATGTAATATCCCAATTTAACTGTAAGATAAGCTATGCAGTTACTATGCAATTTACCTATTTATGCACCAAAATATTATTTCTTTGGGGGGGGCAACCTATGTGGACCACTTAAGTCACTACAGTTTTAGGTGTGCATTTAAGATGAAAATGCAAGGTCAGTGTGTGAATAGAACCACAGAGAGACAGGCTGGAGCTCCTTGTTGGGTGGAAACTCTGATCCCTTTTGAACATTCTGTTGGCATCCGTCTAGCCCAAGGGACAATGGAGTGCTACTCCAGGGGTGAATTCACATTTCTGCATTAGCAGCACTGAAGTGACCTCCCTGGGGCACAAACCTTGGCAGTGTGTATGGAGGTCCTCTTAAGATTTAGTGTCAGGAATAACGTAGTCCTGGACACAGCAGAGTTAACCGCAGGTTTTCTGGAAGCTTCTGGCTATAGAGCATTAACTGGACAGCACAACGCAGGAACTCAGCAAACTCACTTGGATAACTATATACAGTATTTATTGAAGCAACTAGTATCCATAAGTTACTATGTACAGACTTTACAAATAAAAGAAACAAAACATAAAATCTCCTCTCTCTCTCTCTCTCTCTCTCTCTCTCTCTCTCTCTCTCTCTCTCTCTCTCTCTCAACATTCAGTACACCACTAACAACCTAACCACACAGCTCTCACACAGAGCTCATTCTTTAGGAACTCATTGACCAATCACAGGTCGTTGCTAAGGGTCTGGAGAGAGAGCAGATCTTGGCTTTCTGCCAACTGGTAATTGCCTGAAGATAGACAGCTGACTTTCTGCACGTAGGCACTTTGAAATCTCTAACAGGTCCTGGGCTGCCCAGACAACAAGACTATGCTCTTGATCATCAGTGGGCAGATGCATGCAAGAACTGGTGTTTGAAGTGAATTGAATGTTCTATCCGTGCTGTTCCATTCATGATGGCTCATTCACCTAAGCAAGTCATCGCTTCATGCTGTAGTCATCAAGTAATGAACCTGCATGTAGGAACTAACTTGGCCCCAAATGTCAAGTTGGTTTCCTTCTTGCAGCTGCTGCTTCTGCTGCTCACTCCCCAGCATCTGATGGCCTCTGTGCCACATGTGTGCCTACATCTTGGCGTGACCTTGTGCCCTGTATCCTGTGCTGACAGCTTTGCAGCTAATTATTATGAGAAGCAACCTTCTCCCAGGTGGAGCAAGAGAGCCCCAGGTAGGCGTAGTGTGGCCAGAGGGGAAAGGATATCAAGCTCTCCATGGATCACTATTAGCAGCCAACAAGACTACTGTGAACATCATTGCTGGAGATTTCAACCATGCTGAACTTAAAACTGTGCTCTGAACTAGACCGACCATAGGTCTCTTTTCCTTGTACCAACATACACCCCCTCAGGAAACGGGCTCTCACTATAACAAAGACTGTTAAAATCTGGCATGAATGTGCTACTCACCAGCTGAAGGACTGTTTCAAGAGATATTTTCGACATCTATGCTATATCAATCGCTGCACAAGTACTGTTTTGGTGTTGTTTTTTATGGGAAAACATCCAATTTCATTGTATTTGTACAATGACAATAAAGAAATCTTATCTTATCTATCTTATCTTATCTTATCTTATCTTATCTTATCTTATATTATCTTATCTATAGTGCCTTGTTCCTTCTGTCTTTTCCCAGCAACTAGAGCACTGCAAAAGGGCATCCTTGAACCTTTTGGACTGGTTACAGGTAGGTAGCCGTGTTGGTCTGCCATAGTCAAAACAAAATAAAATAAAAAATTCCTTCCAGTAGTGCCTTAGAGACCAACTAAGTTTGTTCTTGGTATGAGCTATCGTGTGCATGCACAGGTATCTGAAGAAGTGTGCATGCACACGATAGCTCATACCAAGAACAAACTTACTTGGTCTCTTAGGTGCTACTGTAAGAATTTTCTATTTTATTTTGTTTTGACTTTTGGACTGGCTCATCTCTCAGTGGCCCTACCCTTCTGCACATCCAGGTGGTGGTGGTAGAGTAGTGTCTGTCCTGAAATGCAGCAGTCCTGAGTTCCTGGACCCTTGGCCAGCTCCTGATCTGGGCCATTGCTGCTGCCAGTTATGCTCAAAGGGGTGTGTGGGGTATTAGAGGAGGGGAAGTACCTCTGGTGGGGCCCATATTGAGTTCCTTCTGTGGAAATTTGTCCACCTTTGGTGCTCACCCTGCACTGAGCTCTCACCTGTGGCTCCTAGATGTCAGCATGCGACAGCGGCCACACTCTGGGAACAGCTTCAACTGGCTGGCTAAACCAAGTGAGGGTAGCTGATGGGTCTCCAACCCTCAGTGAGTTAGGGACTTCCCCTGCATATGAAGACAGCCTCCAGCAGATAGAATGGAGAAGTCCAATAGCAGGTCCAACCATAATATGCTGGGTTTTTTTGGTCTTGTGCTCATCGGCTGGCTCCCGCAAGTACTAGGAACCAAAAAACTAGTGCCCCAATTTTAATCAGTGGGGTGTGGGAGGTTATGCACATCTGTTGCATGCATATTGATTTTTGAATGTATTTTTATTGCTTCTTCTATTCTGATACTGCATTTGATTGTATTACCATTTGAATTCCATGGTGTGTGTGTGTGTGTGTGTGTGTGTGTGTGTGTGTGTGTGTGTGTATGAGAAATAAGAGAAGCAACAGAAATACAACTGCCACCACAGGCAGAAAAAAACCACTAAGTGGTCTGCCAAGGGCCTCAGCAATTTTCAAGAGGCCTGTGGGAATCATAGAATCATAGACTTGGGAAGAGACCACAAGGGCCATCCAGTCCAACCCCCTGCCAAACAGGAAACACCATCAAAGCATTCCTGACAGATGGCTGTCAAGCCTCCGCTTCAAGACCTCCAAAGAAGGAGACTCCACCACACTCCTTGGCAGCAAATTCCACTGTTGAACAGCTCTTACTGTTAGGAAGTTCTTTCTAATGTTTAGGTGGAATCTTCTTTCTTGTAGTTTGAATCCATTGCTCCGTGTCCGCTTCTCTGGAGCAGCAGAAAACAACCTTTCCCCCTCCTCTATATGACATCCTTTTATATATTTGAACATGGCTATCATATCACCCCTTAACCTTCTCTTCTCCAGGCTAAACATACCCAGCTCCCTAAGCCGTTCCTCATAAGGCATCGTTTCCAGGCCTTGGACCATTTTGGTTGCCCTCCTCTGGACACGTTCCAGGTCTGAGAACCACTAGTGCAAATAATGCAGATCTGGATGGGTTAGTGGTATAGTGCAGCCTTGTGTGGTTCATAAGGAAGTCAGATGATGCAGATTCATGTGTGAACAGAGTCCAAGTAGCCAACCATTTCAAAAAAGCAAAACAATACTCTTCTTCACTAATGCCACACGCAAGAGCTTTTCATCAAACAAAGTTAAAACACTTATTACCTATTACAATAATTGCCAACAATTATTGTGGCAAACATCTGTGACCGATCTCTTTCCTCCAAAGTGGTGATTAGTCTTTTCGCT
Organism: Lacerta agilis; assembly: GCF_009819535.1. Taxonomy (NCBI): domain Eukaryota; kingdom Metazoa; phylum Chordata; class Lepidosauria; order Squamata; family Lacertidae; genus Lacerta; species Lacerta agilis. The sequence continues at coordinate 94,793,001 of NC_046315.1, read as the reverse complement.
AGTTTGTGAGCTAGCGTATCTCTCCAATAAAATCAGCTGTCACAGGAATTTATTTTCTTTTAACATTATTTATGTGCACTATTCAGTATGTGTCAACCTGAAAAGCTCGCTCAAAGAGAACATCTTTCTATAATACTTTAAACGAGGCATCTTTTTTAAGGTTATCAAGAATCCTGCTTTCCTTTGAGGAAGACAAGGTGCTCCACCATCTGTATCAGGGAAGTTGCCTTAATTTGTGTTGTATGTCCGGGTATCTACCTACCCATATAAATATGGATATAGGTTTAAATATGATGTGTCTTCACCAGTTTGGAGATAGATGACCTCTTATCTGAAGCCATCTGTCTTAGTATTAAGATGAGATTAACATTCATATCTGCAGCTGATGTAGAAAGATGGCTGTCTGCAAAGGCAGATAAAGGATTCCTCGGGCGCAATGGAAGGGGGAGAGTGGGGGAAAGGGGCGAATTTATTGCCAGGAAAATAGCAGCTGTCATATGAAAGCTAAGGAAGAGGTGAGCGTAATTGGGGAAAGGAGGCAAAAGGGTATGAAATATTAAACAAACCATACTTTATTCTTCATAAGGGTGCGCAAGATTTATTTTTAAAATTTTTGTATTTCATCCCACTGATAAAAGTGGCCTAAATGTGCATGTGAGTGTAGCATGGAGGGAGAGATGGACATTTCTGTGCTGCTTCTTGCTATTTCCATAAGTACTTAATAAAAAGGGGGGAAATATGTATTAGATGTAGAATTCAGTGGCCTGAGGGTATGGATTGATGTGTTATTAGCCTTGCACTTATGCAGAATTAGGGCATGCACATAGCCCTGGTTTTAACTCATGGGATATTATCGGTCCTTAAAATCCTACCTTTTCTCCATGGAGCTCCATGTGATTCTTTCTCCCCTGTTAAATACTAATTTAAAAACCCCTTTGAGGCAGCCTAAGATGAGTGAGTGTGACCAACAACCCAATGAGCATTATCCTGGCTGAGTTGAAATTTGAACCCATGTCTCTCTAATCCTAGTCCCGCACTCGACACCGCACTGTCTACACTGAATAAATGTGAACATTTCCCCTCAACAAATAATTAGCTGTTGATCCATATGTCCAATGGCAATAACAGAATTCCTTACAAGTAAAAGGAATAGAATTAGCAGTTCATTATACTTTACAATGCAGTGCGTGTTACTGCTTGGTTTAACATGTATAATGTCTAAAAATTCACATAAAGTTAGAGATAATGATTGCCGAAAGGTTAATAATGATAATTACAGAAATAAAGTGGGGCAGAACACCTTAGTTCCAGGAACTCCTGAGCAGCAGCTCAATTAATTGCCCCATTCCAAGAAGAAGAAAAATCCTTCCTGCCATGTGCCAACTATATTGAAAGATAAATAGCTGAGTAGCTGGGAAAGAGAAAGGAAAGGCATGCACTTCTGATGGTTGGACAAATATTGGGAAGGGAAGGAGGGAGAGCAACTCATTTTAAATGGCAAAAGTCCTATTGATTCACACCATTACACAGAAGAAATATTAATCCAATGAGAGGATATTTGATTTAACTGTGTATGGAGGCTGCAGACAGGTAAATGGGGAAAGGCAAACAGTCAGTGACTGGGATTTTGAAAAAGGGACAGAGTCCAATGTTTAAAATTTGTAAGAGTACACATTTGCACTCAGAACCCAAATGCATATCCCACAAACGGGTGGGTGAAATTACAATGATGTTAGTTTGACACACAGAAAAGTAGGCTTGTGGGGCTGAAATTAACTTAAGGAACAGGAAAAGGGAAGACGTGTTTAACCATTAAAGGTAAAGGGACCCCTGACCATTAGGTCCAGTCGCAGACGACTCTGGGGTTGCGGCACTCATCTCGCATTACTGGCCGAGGGAGCCAGTGTACAGCTTCCGGGTCATGTGGCCAGCATGACAAAGCCGCTTCTGGCAAACCAGAGCAGCACACGGAAACGCCGTTTACCTTCCCGCTGGAGCGGTACCTATTTATCTACTTGCACTTTGACGTGCTTTCGAACTGCTAGGTTGGGCAGGAGCTGGGACTGAGCAACGGGAGCTCCCCCCATCGCAGGGATTCGAACCGCCGACCTTCTGATCAGCAAGCCCTAGGCTCTGTGGTTTAACCCACAGCGCCACCCACGTCCCTGTTTAACCATTACCAAGGACCAATTTTGTTTTTGCTCAAAATTGCCCAAGTTTTCCCCTCCCCCTGCTCTGCAGTGGGATTCCAAATGTATTTTTTACTTTACACATATGTTTCTTGAATATTTTGTGGGACAGGGGAAACAACTGGGGGGGGGATGAGGATATCATTAAGCACCCACTTCCCTCTTGCTGCTCCTGCACTGAGAACGTTTTCAATTCAAAAACGAAACATCAGAGCACTCTTACCTGCACAGACAATGAAAGTGTGCTTTGGTAGATCTCACCCTAGGATGGAACTGGAGCCAGATTAAAATTGATCACAGCCCACAGAAACAGTTAGCAAAGAGAGTGATCATGTTGCTGTTTCATATACCATGGATAATGTAGACGAGGAAAGGGGTAAAGGAGAGCAGGGTGACATGTGGGGGTGCTGTCCTTATCTTTGAATACATTTCATTTGGATGATGAATGGGCAGGCTATTTCATGTTTCTGTATGGGTAGAAAATTCATCTTCAACCATTGTTATTTACCCAGCGGGCACCTGGAGAAGAGGACAGAGCAAAGTCATTCTCGTTCAGGGGGGAATCCTCTCCGGTTTTGGCTTGTCTTAACTTGGTGTGACTATGTGTTTGAAAGCAAACTCAGATGGCTTCTTTGTTGCTTTATTCATCATCGAACCTTTTATTGGCATCACATAGAAACATCCATAACATATCAATACAGAATTACCACCTCCCCGGTGGCACAACACATTTACCAAAAGATGCTCACTTCGGCAGCACATATACTAAAAATTGGAACGATACAGAGAAGATTAGCATGGCCCCTGCGCAAGGATGACACGCAGCAGCTATCCTATTTTTAAGAGACATCTGAAGGCAGCCCTGTTTAAGGACATCTAACGCTGTATTGTTTGGGAGCCGCCCAGAGTGGCTGGGGAGGCCCAGCCAGATGGGGAGGGGGGTACAAATAAATTATTATTATTATTATTATTATTATTATTATTATTATTATAGGCAGAGCAGATTATTGTCACGTCTCTGGGTATCCAGGGAGAACAGATGTCTGCAATGTATTTCAACGACAGAACCCTAGATAAAGATATTTTGCCACTAACTTGGTAAACTCCTGATCATTCCCCAGTAATAGAAAATGAATGGCCTCCAACTCTGGTTTCCATTTGGGGATGCAGAGTTGATCAAGGAATTGCTGGCAGAGATCTACATATAGCTTGCATTTAAGAACCAAATGTGCGAGAGTTTCCACCTGGTGGTCTTCACATGGGCAAATTCTTCCTCCTTCCACCATGCCCAAGAACCTTCGCCAAAAGAGGTTTGATGGATTTGAGTTAAACCTGGCCAACGAAAATGCCCTTCTTTCTTGAGGGTTAAGCAAAAATTCAGGATAATTGTGGTTAATTTCATGTGCCCAAGAGAGTTGAAAGTAAAGAGGGGAACATGTTTTCTCTGCTGCTGCTGCTGTTAGTTCCTGGCGTTCAATATCCCACAACCTAATTTTTATTATAGCCTTAGCAGTTGGTAGGGACATCGAGTGCAAAGTTCCATTGACAGCCCAAGTTGCTGTATCTTTATGTTAAACTGTTGTAGCCCTGGGGAGAGAAAAGAGCCTAACAAAACTTCACCGAGGAGAAGATCTTTATTTGTTGCGAGGCAGACATTTAACCAGCATAAAAGAAATCTCGCCCAAGCAACAGTTTCTACCTTGTGTTGACCTCCCTCTAGGCACAAGGCTGCATAGGGTACACAGCATGTACTTTAAGATGCAAACATATTACAGGGGATGTCAGAATTATATTTGAGCACTGCAATTTTTACCCATCAGTTTAACTTGTAGTTTAATAATGTTTAACACAGGGGAAAAGGAGCCTGTGGCTAGGTATGCTTTCATTTGGATTTCATTTGGTCCACATTTTAAAGCAAACTGCCCTGATTTGCGCTTCGTGTACTAATATGTGGATTGGGACTCAGTTATGCCTTGGTTTTTGCATTTCTCTGAACTTTGCTGTGTCGACCACAGCAAACTATGGCAAGTTCTTAAAGAAATGAGAGTGCCGGATCACCTCATTTGTCTCCTGAGAAATCTCTATGTGGGACAAGAAGCTACAGTTAGAACTGGATAAGGAACAACTGATTGGTTCAAAATTGGGAAAGGAGTACGACAAGGCTGTATATTGTCTCCTTGCTTATTTAACTTATATGCAGAATTCATCATGCGAAAGGCTGGACTGGATGAATCCCAAACCGGAATTAAGATTGCCGGAAAAAATATCATCAACCTCAGATATGCTGATGATACTACCTTGATGGCAGAAAGTGAGGAAGAATTAAAGAACCTTTTAATGAAGGTGAAAGAGGAGAGCGCAATATATGGTCTGAAGCTCAACATAAAAAAACTAAGATCATGGCCACTGGTCCCATCACCTCCTGGCAAATAGAAGGGGAAGAAATGGAGGCAGTGAGAGATTTCACTTTCTTGGGTTCCATGATCAGTGCAGATGGTGACAGCAGTCACGAAATTAGAAGACGCCTGCTTCTTGGGAGAAAAGCAATGACAAACCTAGACAGCATCTTAAAAAGCAGAGACATCACCTTGCCGACAAAGGTCCATATATGAGATGGTTGGACAGTGTTCTCGAAGCTACTAACATGAGTTTGGCCAAACTGTGAGAGGCAGTGAAGGATAGGCGTGCCTGGCATGCTCTGGTCCATGGGGTCACGAAGAGTCGGACACGACTGAACGACTGAACGATGACGATGAATTTTGCAATACAGTTCTTAGCTAAAGAAACATACCAAAATCAGTATAAAAATGTGTATTTTACTTTAAAATGTGCATGAAAATGTATGCATCAGGATAAAATGCATGCAATTTGTATTTGAACAAAGTGCATAAAAATGCTTATTTTGCAAAAAGGTATTTTCAAAAATAATCCTTTTTTGTTTTTAAAGCTACTAGTTAATGTATCTGTTGGGACAGAGCAGAGTGCAGAATGTGAACACATGGAAAACTGACACAGACCAGAAAAAAACCAGTCTGTTCATCCCTACCTGTGGTTCTCCATAAATTGTTGAACTAGAACCCCCATCAACCCCAGCCAGCATAGTCAGTGGTCAGGGGTGCTGGAAGTTGTAGTTCAGCAACGTATGGAGGACCACAATTCTTCACCCATGCTTTAACACTGAGAGCCAGTGTGGTGTAGTGGTTAAGAGCGGTAGACTCATAATCTGGGGAACCGAGTTCGTGTCTCCACTCCTCCACATGCAGCTGTTGGGTGACCTTGGGCTAGTCACACTTCTTTGAAGTCTCTCAGCCCCACTCACCTCACAGAGTGTTTGTTGTGGGGGAGGAAGGGAAAAGGAGAATGTTAGCCGCTTTGAGACTCCTTCGGGTAGTGAAAAGCGGGATATCAAATCCAAACTCTTCTTCTTCTTCTTCTTAACTGCTGGGGACATGTTTCCTGGTTTTTGGGGATCCTGTCCTTTGCTTGTTTTGCCTACACCATCATAGTATTTATTAGCAACAGTCAGTGCTACCACATATCACTTGCAATATATATTGCTTTCTCTGCTGTTGGCGTGGCATCCAAAGTGGTTCACAACAAATACCAAGGCTACAGTTCTAATCCTACTTACCTGGGATAAAGCCCAATTTAACTAAATTGGATTTCCTTCTGAGTAGACATGGTTAGGATTGCACTGTAAAACACACTACTCATTATACTGCCATATCAGCTTCACAGTAAAGAACAATAAAAGCAACCCACTGAGAGCTCCATCTTTAAAAACAACACAGCCATTGAGCCTTAAGTTATGGGCAGTTTTGATTTTGATATGTTACTGCAAGTGGGAATGAAAAAAATGTATTAAGGGACTTCCGGCGGCGACGCCATTGCGGGTGGTCGTGGGCTGCTTCGGCTGCGAAGCGCCCAGTCCATCCCGGGGGTTTAGAGCCCCGCTACCGCAAAGCGGGGCTCCGGTGGGGTGCGGGAAGAGCGTCCCGCACCCTGGGCTCCCCGGCTGTGCCCGTTGTGGCTCCGAACCCTTCCCTCGCTCCCCCTGTAAAGGGGGAGTGGGGGTGAAGGGACGACGGAGCCGGGCTATAGGGGACATGCCCCAACCGGGATGTAAATGCGGCGGCAAAGCCTGTGATGAGCGTCTAAGTTCTACCTGTCTTTTGTGAATTGAAAGAACCCGGTGGTTGTGAGTATTATTGACTTTGATTGACTTTTATATCTTTGGAACGATCCGGGGGGAAGAGGAAAAGGAGCCTGCTTCCCTCCCTTCGGGAGAGAAAGAAAATAACCAGTTTGAGTGACTGCTGCTACAACAATGGATACAAAGTGTTTGGAATTTGAAAACTGAGACTGCTGAGATTTCCCTTTGGGGATTAAGTGGGCAGAAAATATCTCCTTTTAAAGTTTTGATCTTTACACTCTGGCTTCAGAAAAAATGGCGATGGGAAATTTGGACTGACGTGGGAAACGTGGGAAACAATTGAAACAAAGGAAGGAAGAGACAGGAACTGAAATTTGACACCCACCCTCTCCTCCAAAATGCTGGACTCTCCTCCAAAATGCTCGAACTTGTTTTGAACTCTGGTCTAAAGGAGGAAGAAATGTTTGCTGTCTTGAGGCTGGAACTGCTTAATCGGAAACTGCAAGTTTTGAGTGGGATTATAAATAAAAAGAACTTACTTCCCACAGAGGAGGCTTTTCAAAAGTTTTACACAATGGAAGAAAACCTTGGCAGAGAGTTAGGAGGGGTATTTGAAGGATGGTCTGAAATGGCTGGGCGACTCCGGGAAAAGGAACCGTTTTCTGGGGGTGGCAGCCCCGGAACGGGAAAATTTAAAATATCCAGACCCCGAGGTGGGAGCTCGGGGGCATGGGACATGGAATTAAGATATTTACATGAAGAAGAAGTATGGTACAAAGAAACGGAGGAGCCTAGAAATGGTGTGATGTGTACCCTGAAACTTGATGCAAGGTCTGTTGTGAATACTGCCTGGATCTGTGGACATTTGGTAAAAGAAGACATCTCAAGGATTGGTTCCGGCGAAAGACAGAGAAAGACAATGGACAGAGGGGGGGTGGGATGAAGTACTAAATGTAAAATGCAAATGGTCTGTTATGGTATCTGAAATCGGAGAGTGAAGCTTGTTAATTATAAGTTTATTTTGAACAAGTAAGGGGATATTGGATTTTAAGTTAAAGCAGCATGATAATGGACAGAAGAAATAAGTTTAGTTTTTATAAGAATATTTTGTCAAGATTTACGATATAATAGGATGATGAAGATAATTGTGTTATCTTTAATCTGAGTTAAATTCTTTTTTATAGAGAAAAGGTGTTAAGAAAGTAAAATATGGATTTAAAACCGAAGGTGAAGAGGCAGGGGAAGTCAAACGTCAAGATTCGGAAATAGAATTTTTTTTTGCTAGGTATATAAACAAGAAGAAGAATCCTGGCATTATGTGTATTTGTAATTGTTTTGTATTTGTAGGTGTGGGTCTGGGTTTGTGTTGTATTATGAAAATGCTAATAAATTCTTCTAAAAAAAAGAAAAAAGAAAAAAATGTATTAAGCGTGTCCTCTTTTGGCTAATGGTGACTGGAATATTTTGTAAATTAAAATGAAAATTATCATTTAATATATTAGAGAAGAAAAAAGACATTTACAACTCTTCGAAAGCAAAACTTTAGAAAGAAACCAAGGAAGTTAAGATCATTTATTTTTTCTAAATAGTTGCACTAGCTCTATAAATTGGGTAGAGTAACATTAAATTCAGTAAGCAGTTAACTTAGTCACCTCATATAAAGTCAGACAACGTAAAGGAAGCCCTAACTGCTTTGCTTAAATCAATATCTTAGAGTTAGTCCAGAATGTTAAATTAGTGCATTTCCCTTAATATAAATCCACTGGTGGGATTGATTCTCTGTGTATGTAAATGCAGAAAAGCGGGATGACAGGGAAAGTATGGAAGAACCTCTATTTTGGTCTTTATGTCTGAAACATGTTTTTTTAAGCCCCGTTAATTGGTACTGCTTTACGCTTTGCAAGCTTCTGCTAAGGTTAACCACTTGGGTTAAGCCTCTTCATTACCAATTCTATACAGTTATCAAAACATGCCCATCACACACCAGTGACATATGATGCATAGCTTTGTGCTAGTTAAATTGTTTCTCGTACTCTTAATAACACATGACTGCCATGCGAAATGCGATAGAAACTGCCTTCCCTCAATCCCTTGCTGAATTTGCCTAGATCGGGATAGCTGAAAACAAACCAAATTCCGAGCAAGTCAGCACTGTTGTTTTATTTATGAAAGGGCAAAGCAGAGGCGCATTTGCGGGACCCCTCATCATACCTTGCATAACAATAACAACAATGTGCAGTGCAAACCTATGCAGGTCTGCGCAGAGGTAAGCCCCATTGAGCTCAACGGGACCTACTTCCTTGGTGTGTGTCAATAATGCAGCCATAACTACCTGCCCCTTTATGATGGTTTGTGGGACTCTTGCCATGTGATTTTAGAAGTGCAGAAATATTCGTGAATACATTATGTCAGAAGATTCGCCACCATCTAGCTCAGTATTGGCTCAATTGACTGGCAGCAGGTCTCGGGGGTTTCAGATGGAGTCCCTCCCAGCCCTCCCTAAAGATGCCAGAGACTGAACCTCGAACCTTCTACATACAAAAGACACATTTTTATGCAATATAGACACATTTTTGCAAAGCACATTTCCCTAGCATAATACATTTATGTATGTTATTTTCACCACCATAATGTTTCCATTTTGATTCTTTTCCAGAAACTGCTGCTATGTAGCAAAGTATTGCCTTTGAACCAGGTTGAAGTAAAAAGAAGATTCCTCAGATCTAGGGATGGAGGATAAATTTGATTCGGGATTCAGTTTGCATTTTAAGCCGGAATCTGCACCTTCTGAAACAACGTGTGAACCCCCCCCCCCAAAAAAAAACAGCCATCTGTTGACATTCACACTTGTCTGAATTTTGTGATGCAGTGCTCCACCCAATGTTTACAAAACTGCATATGTTAGAGGGAGGTGTGCATAAAAATCAATATATTGGTGAAAATATGCAGGAGTGCATTATAGTAAGTAGAAATTCAAATACCTTGCAACCTTAGTCAGAACTGAATACAAGAATATGTTTATTAGGGGCAACAACCACTAAAATGCTAAAGAATTTTCATGAAGATTTAAAGTTAAAATTTTTAAAAAGCACCAATTGCTGCAGAAATGTAGAGGACTGAATTTAAGATTGGGGTGTGTGTGTGTGTGTGTGTGTGGAGAGAATGAGAAACTAAGCAAACCAAAATTGACAGAGCCTTTCATCCCTACTCAAATCCATCAGCTTCTAACACTTAGTACATGTTGTGTGTGGAGCTGTTTTGGCAATCCACTATCAGGAAGTAAGTAGAATCGGATTTTCTGATGGAGCACTTTTGCTGCCTACATCTACATTTAGATGTCATCTGAAATTGGTGCTATTCAGAAAGGCCCTTTTTTAAAAAAAAACCAACCAGTATTTATTGATGTTATTGTTATTTTGTTTTTGTGTGTCAGATTTCACCTTGCTGTGTTTTTGTTTTTTTTAATGAAAGAACAGTCCTTAAATATTTAAATAAAATCAAATAAGGTTACCTGATCTACACTACCCAAACTAGTGGGAGGATTTGAACCTAATTATCTTTCTGATTTTGTGCTTCCACAAATTTTGCAATGCAGAGCTTAGCTTAAAAAAAAAAACCCCTAAGGAAAACCTAAACTCACTCAAATGTGTATTTTTTGATAAAATAGCTTAGAAATGTGTACTCTTGTGAGCTATGCACTCATATCCTGTTTGTGGTCTTCCCATAAACATCTGGTTGGCTACTGTGAGAACAGAATAATCTAATGTATCAGATTTTTTAAAAAAGGAAATCAGAGAAATGCAGAAATGGGATGGAAGAGACATGTGAATGAACACATATGAAATTGACACAGACTGGAAGTGGACGGATCCATCCATGCCTAGTTGACCTACAGCGTATTTCATCTTTAAGATGTTCAGCCCAACTGTTTCCGAAGGAGTCTCATAAATAGTTAAGGCAGTATATATTAGCACAGGAGTGACCTGCAGTAGTATAATGTATTTTTATGATTCCTTCAATAATGGCATGGTTATAGTTTCTATCGTCTGCAATTCATTTAAAGTTTGCCTTTCTTTGAGTCATCACATTCTGCTATATTTGCCGACAGCAAATAACCTGCCTATAAGCCAGTCAAATGAACAGGCATGTCAAAATTCTACCCAACACTGTTTAGGCTTGAATGACATTATAAAGTCATTAATGTCTACGTGACATGGCTTGTCAAGAGATTAATAGGAATAAAAATGAGCAAACACCATGACCAGATGGCATTCACCTACAGGTTATGAAAGAATGTCTTTATGAAATTGTTCAGCAAGTGTGGCCTGATTGAAAAATCTTTGCATGGCATAGTGTGCTGTGTCTGGCAAATGGTGTGTATCTACCCACTGATAATAGAAAAAAAAGAATTTTAGAGTCAGAGTTGGAAATAATCCTAGAGGTCATGGAGTCTAACTTCTTGCTCAATACCTTGTATCTATGTGATCTCTCTGGCAGATAGCCATCCAACTTCTAAATAAGGAGAAGCAGAATCCTTCCCCTTCTCACGCACTCTGTTCCATTGCCCAACAGCTCATACTGTCAAGATGTTCCCTAACATCTATTAGCATCAGCCTAGGGTTAGAGGGTGGTCAGGTCCAAGACACTGAATGAGTCCAGGGTATTAAATGAGTCATCCAGGGCAATGTCCCAAGTAATGATGTTATTGGTTCCAAGGAACCTGGCTTGTCTTGGGTCCTTGGTTCCATGCAGCCCTTTGTTATCAAATGTCTCTATCAGCATGAGCTCATCTACAAGAAAGAAGATTCCACCTAAACATTAGGAAGAACTTCCTGACAGTAAGAGCTGTCCGACAGTGGAATTTGCTGCCAAGGAGTGTGGTGGAGTCTCCTTCTTTGGAGGTCTTTAAGCGGAGGCTCGACAGCCATCTGTCAGGAATGCTTTGATGGTGTTTCCTGCTTGGCAGGGGTTTGGACTGGATGGCCCTTGGGGTCTCTTCCAACTCTATGATTCTATGATCCACAACTGGATATTATGTAACATATCATCTAAAGGTCCTGAGTCTGTATTCTCGTGACTGGGAGGGTCGGTGACAATCAAAATGTCATTTTCAACAAGCCCCACTAGGGTCTCAATAGTGGCCTTGAGGCCTAGTGTTGCCTCCTTACAGAGCAAGGCCACACTTCCAAAGATTCCTTCAAACATGTGTCAAGATAGAAAACAATGATTCTGTAGAGCCTCCCACAGTTATGGGGCCCCACTCTCACCTGCTTGCTTAGTTTCTGTGGCAAGGGCCTCTTTGCCTCCAGCTGGCGTAGTTGTAGCCTGTGGGTGTTGATCTTGCGCAGGGTCATTGAAAATGTCACCATAAAGAGCTGGGTCCATCTCATCAGTAGTGGCAGCATCAAATCCACCACAGTATGGTGATTCATACTGAAACCAGAGCTGTCAGAACGGTCGAAGGAGCTCACATGTCGATCTGGCAAGAGCTGATTTACGTCCAGGCGCCCTGTGTTTGCAGTTTCATTCCTGGTTGGTAAGTTGTCACCTGCCCTATAAAAGACCAATATAGATTTCTGCTGCTGATAGCATCCTGAGGCTTTCCAAGGGGCAGGGTGGACCCTGCTTGCTTGGGAGTGGGTGAGCACCATCCTGCTGTTTTGTGAACCTTTTATGAACTATAAGGATGTGGAGAATATTCACAATTCCTTGTGCAAAGTTCTTTTTGTGGCCTGCTGATCAGAAGGTCGGCGGTTCGAATCCCTGCCACGGGGTGAGCTCCCGTTGCTCGGTCCCAGCTCCTGCCCACCTAGCAGTTCGAAAGCACATCAAAGTGCAAGTAGATAAATAGGTACCGCTCCAGCGGGAAGGTAAACGGCGCTTCCGTGCGCTGCCCTGGTTCGCCAGAAGCGGCTTAGTTATGCTGGCCACATGACCCGGAAGCTGTCTGCGGACAAACGCCGGCTCCCTCGGCCTATAGAGCGAGATGAGCGCCGCAACCCCAGAGTCGGACACGACTGGACCTGATGGTCAGGGGTCCCTTTACCTTTACCTTTTTCTTCAAAGTTAGTTGATGACTAGAAGGCCTTATCTCCCAGACGCTGTCATCCCAGCAACTCCCTAACATTGTCAATATCAGATCTGTATGGTCATCTTTGGGACCAGCTATGTGTGGTCAGGGTTCCTGATCAGCAGTATTTGTGTGCTCCAGCATTTTATGAGCAGGCTTCACTTTTCCTAGATGGGTATGGGGAACCAATGGATATAGCAGCAGGCCATGCTGGTAGGTCACTTTCGCTCCCTGCCACGATAGACCCCATCTTAGGACACTCTCGCAAATTCCAGCTAAAGCAGAATTCACCCCATCTCCATTTAAAAAACAAACCAACCAAGCAAAAAGCTTTCAGGCATACTTTTAAAACTGTTAAATGTAACCTACTTCATAGATTGGTTATGAGGAAAAACCCAATACTGATTTAAGGAACCGTACTTTGGGAATCTAGGGACTGAGTCAACTAATGAGTCCCACTGCTAGATGCCAGTGGAAGGTCTCCCACCTCCACAGTGGGGCTTTTTGCCACCTCACCTCCCATTGGGCACCCCTGCATTCCCCATGGCTTGGTGGGGGGATACGCTTGATATCCTTAGCACTTAGCAGAATTCCTCCCTTAAGTTGCTATGTAAATAATCCGGGGGGGGGGGGCTTCTGGTACTGAGCACTTGAAAAGATCTGGTGGTGGAATCTGACAGATGCACCTGCGTTCTGACAGACATGATGGAAAGAGAGGGACAGATCGATCTGCAGAATTCTTGGTGAATACTTGATTCCGACGATGTGAGCTGATTAATTGGGAAGAATCAATGATTACACATTACCATAAATCTTACCATTTTTGCTGGTTCGTTGGAAACAATGCTTTATTCCCCTACCCCACCCTCAGCAATTGTTTGTAGGAAAAAAAGCAGCTTTCCACATTACAAATTTTCTAGAGAAAAGCTTGTATGTTGTTTGTTTACACATTCCTGGGGAAACTATACGTTAAGCCTCTGGCAGATCAAGAATCTTTTATGCCTTGTGATATCACGTGCAGGAAGACAGCATCTAGCTGATCGTATACAACTACTGGAATTCTGCCAAAACCAGATAGAGATTTTCAGCCCCAGAGAACTCTGTGTGTGTGTGTGTGGGGGGGGGGGGGGTTCAGGAGATGATTAATCTGAGTGATGATCATATGTTAGTAGAGCTGTAAAGTGCTGAAATAACTACCGGTATGCTTCATGTTGGAACCCAACAGACAGTCTGTATCCAGTTACTGCTTCTCAGTTCTCAGTCCTGCATATATTAAATAGGCAATATAATACTGACCTACTAAACGAGTTTGCTGTAAAGATTACAAGGGCGTGTATCTGAAGTACTTTGGGAACAGAAAATTATTATAACCAGTGCTTTTTTTTTCTTTAAAAAAGAATGTTTACAGGCCCACCATTTTCCTACTCATATTGAAATACTGTCCCTCAATGAGACCAAACTTAGATTCACAAAATGTTTAGGGGTATGCATACCCCTGCGTCCCACCAGAGAAAAAGCACTGATTATAACAATATATAAGAATGATCAGGTTAGCCATATCACACAGGAAACCAAAGATCACCACAGCCAACCACAAAGGAACAATCACACCCTACGCCAATCCCGACTTCTCACCGCCAAAGAAACACAAGCAAGCAACAAAGAACCAACATGAATGACGCTGACACCAAATCCTACATATATTAATGAAAATAAAAGCATCATCTCCCCACCCCACCCACCTCCTTCCCCCTTCTCTCCCTAATGTCTCAACAACCAAAACTGATCTGTAAAAATGTTATAGGGGGGGGGCGAGAGACATTACACACACTTCTGTAAACCAAGAAAATCATATATATATATATATATATATATATATATATATATATATATATATGAATGATAGCAATAATTAAAGCTGTGTTCTCCCTGCATTGACTTACATTGGGAAACTAAAATGGCCATAACCTTTTTTTTTTCATGTAAATACATGTATTTGGAGCCATGGTGGTCCAAAAAGAGGATAGCAACCCTGCCAAATTGCAAACAGTTAGGTCCAGGTTTTTTATGCCAGCTACCTTTAAGATCTGCTTACAAAAAATAAAATAGGCACGTCTTGAAAATGCCATGAACTGATGGGGGGGGGGTAAGTGGTGGACATACCGGTACCTCAGTTCTCTCACTGTCAACAATTTCGAGAAGTGTCTCACGGACCTTTCTGGATCCAGCTTCATTCAGCTCACCTACATCTAATTGTCCACCATAGCCAGACAGGCACAATTGTAAGGACATAGATTTCAAGATCCTGGAGAGATGAGAAGGCATATAATTGCAGTTAGTTCTGACTTCTGTTTTAATGAAAGCAGCACATTCTGTCCTTTCTATTTTATGTGCACCAATTCACTGCACCAATCCCTTTCCTACTTTTATTCTAATTTTCAATAAATGTATGCTCTGATGAATAAAAGATTGTGATAACATAATCACACCTTCTTCCCACAGAGATCTATTATTCCCCCTTTCCACTTCACTGTCTCATCATCATTTTAACCCCCCAAAGACTCCAAGAACTACTTAAATGAACATGAAATATGTTTTCTGTCTTTTAACCAATGTACTGAGGTCTGAGGACAATTGATAACAGCATGTCAGCAGTGGTCAAAGCTGTAGATAAAGGAAGCAGATGGAAATTCATTTTATGTTTAGCCTTTAGAGATGGTGGAATTGATTCGGAGGGTGAGGGAAGAGGCAAAATAAACCTCCGGCTATGCCGGTATTATATTAATAGGTAATAGGAGGAGACGCTTCATTTAGCTCAGCAATAACAACTTTCCCTCTTTGGATTAGCATACATTGTCTGGATCCTCGCATCTTCAAGGAGGCTAGATTATTGATGAAGGGAAAACAGAGTGTTCCTTAGGTAGCTCTAAATCACACTGTGATACTCAAACACTGTACAAAGGGGAACTGTGCGTTATAAGGCTTTAAGTGCCTGGTCCTGATTGGGGCGGCTGATTTAAGCACAGCCATTTTACACCATTACAAGGATTCAGCCAAAGGAAAGGCAAATCTTTCGCAGCCAGTCATCACTTCACCAGTATTCTTTCTCATATAATGTTTACACTTGTTTAAATACTGCCATAGATATTAGGGATAGGAGTCTAGTTTATAAAGCTAAACTTCAAGACTCTCTGAATGGATAATCACATATACGTATAAAGTATCAGTGACTGGTTGGAAGCAGAGAAATGGTGGGAGGAACCAGCTAGGGAAACCCCAAGGGGAGAAGAAGGAGAAGGAGAAGGAGCGGGAGAAGGAGAAGGAGAAGGAGAAGGAGGAGGAGGAGGAGGAGGAGGAGGAGGAGGAGGAGTTGGAGGAGTTTATGAGTCCCAAGTGCAATGATATCCCGCTTTATCACTACCCGAAGGAGTCTCAAATCAGCTAACATTCTCCTTCCCCTTCTTCCCCCACAACAAACACTCTGTGATGTGAGTGGGGCTGAGAGACTTCAATGAAGTGTGGCTAGCCCAAGGTCACCCAGCAGCTGCATGCGGAGGAGCGGAGACGCGAACCCGGTTCCCCAGATTATAAGTCTACCGCTCTTAACCACTACACCACACCCAGAGCCCGCGGAATGGTGGCAACAGTGAGTGATCACAGGGAGAAGAGGGGAAAGACTGGGAAGAAGAGATGTTGGAAGCTGAAGGGGTAACAGGGCGTAGTGAGTTGGGAGAGTCTGTGGCAGAGAGAAGTCCAGAATCTGAGGCAGATGCTGAAGCAGGAGGGTGGGAAGAGGGAGGCCAAGAGTCAGGCTGTTGAAGAGTCATGGGTGTCTACCCCTCCTTCTGCAATAAAGTTCCCCTCCCCCTTAGTCTCCCAGAACCAGAAGAGGCATGTAAAGGGCAGAGGGGAGATTGGTTGGGAGCAGATACAGTCTCTGATTGCTTGGGGAAAACCCTGAAGTGGAGGGGACTTAGGCAGCTGTGGGGTAGTGGGGACCTTCAGACTCTGCAACTGCCTCATAGGGGCAACACCTACCAAAGAAGACCTGCTGTGCTCATTAGGCCTGGCATCCCTGTGCTGATCCTGTTTCTCTAATGAAAAGTTAACTTCATGCGCGTGTGATGTTTTCATTTTCATTTTCTTTGTTTTCTTATTTTATTATGAATATGTTGGGTTTACAATCATGTGGTTTAGGCTGCAATCCTTTGCATGCTTTTCTGGAGAAAGCTTTCTTGAATGGCATTTACTTCTGAGCAAGCAGACACGAGATTGTACTATTTATTCTTGTTGGTTTTATTGCCTTGAGCTGCCTGAAGGTAAGGAACAGCAGGATTAAAAAAAAACAACACTTCCAGTATATTAAATAAAGAAATAACCTCAGAGCATGGTGTGATTTTTAATATGCTTCTGAAAAATCAGCTGCAAACATCTGTCTGCTGCCTGTTGTCTCTAACAAAGTTGAAAAATTATATTATTATTTTTGGTACCATGCTGCATGCACATCATGTGAAGCAGATGAAGTGTTTTTGTTTTGTACTGCCCTTGCGATGAAGGGTGGGATGTAAATATCGTGGACACATTTTAAAGGCCCACAAAAATGCAAGGGAATTAATATGTTTGCCAGCAGCAGCAGCAGTATACGAGTTGTCGAGTGGCTGGGTCAATATGTTATTTCCATTTCTCACAATGCCCCAGAGCAAAGCTATGCTGAGGGCATTATGGGAAAAATATACATGGTAGCTAGACTTAAAGGGGGCTAGGGCAGGCACCCATAGTGGGATCACCCACTACTGTCCAAGGATACAGGGTGCTGATGCAGGCTCTGGGCACTGACTTGGAGGAGAATGGGTGGGAGCCATAGGAAAATAACTCACCTCTTGCTGGTGGTAAGGAATGGACCATGCCAGAGTCAGTAGTTTGTTAAATAAAGAAACCACCTTACTTGTCCTACTGCTGGCAATTAGAATTTTTACAGAAACAAACATATTAGCTATCTATTCTATATAACTATCAATTTAATGAAGCTTTTTTCTTTTTTAAAAAAGGTGCCTTCTTAAATTGCCATAAAAGGGCAGCTATAGCATCAAACAGAATTGCATATCATATCAATTATGTCTCTGCTCAGATTCCTAATATTAGACCAAAAGTCTTTGAAATGCAGGTATCCCCACCATATATGGGGAAGATGTATTCTGATTCCTGCATGAAAATGAAAAAAATCATTTCCAGATTTTTTTTTTTAAGAACAACAACATGCATGCACATTAAGAAAACAAAATCTACTTGTGATCAGGTTCCAGCATTTGCTAGTTTTATTGTGCTCGTTCTTCAGATTGACACATGGAGATGCTGAAAAAATGGACTGTAAAAACGTAGTTCTCCCAATTCCTCTGAACTGATTCTAACGGGCAACATTTCCTTGCACTTGGGACTCATAAATTCCCTTCCAACAGGGTTAGTCAAATGTGATGTCTTCAACATGTTACTAGATTCCAGCTCCCATCATCCCTGGCCCTTGGCCATGCTGGCTGGACATAAAGTCCAACCAGGGGCAGATTTAGGGCTTTGTGAGTGGTGCTCATACACTAGGCGCTGAGACCAGTAAGGGAGGTACTGGACTTTTTTTTTTTTTTTTAATTAAATTTTATTATACAGCAAAATCATACACATAACTCAACAGAATACATAACAATTTCAAAACACACACAGAAAGGAAACACACACACCTCTATATACAACCCGTACATAATTTAACAATATTAAAAGAATAATCCTAAAAAGAGGGTCAAAGGACAAACGAAAAAGGATAAAAAAAGAGTGGGATTAGGAGGGAATGGGAAAAAGGAAGGGGGGGAGGAAGAAAGAAAAAAAAAGGGGGAAGAAGCAAAAGGGGAAAGGGAAAAAAGAAAAGAGAAGGAGTAAAAAAACTACATTAATTTTACAACTTACAACACTAATACAATATACAAATACATAAATTGGACTTCCGTTCGTGCTCTTTGTTTCTTTATCTTAACCTTTTTTTTTTTTCTCGCACAGGTCTTGTTACATCCAGTCTAGTCTTCTATTTCTTTCTAATGATATGTTGATATTCAGTACCTACGCAGATTTCACCTTCCTATTGCCAGGAGATTTTGATGTTACTGTACTGGTTTAAATAATCAATAAAAACTTCCCATTCTTTTTGTGTTTTTTGTTTGAATTGACCTCTCATTCTTCCCGTCATTGCCGCTAACTGCATATATTCTGTCATTAAAGCTTGCCAATCACATATTGTGGGGATACTCTCTCCCTTCCAGTTTCTCGCTAAAAGAATTCTGGCCGCTGTGAGGGCATACATTGTTAATGATCTTTTTTCTGTCTTAATTTCTGGAGGTAGTATTCCCAGGAGAAAGGTTTCTGGCTTTTTCTTTATAGAGATTTTCAGAAGTTTTTTAAATTCATTATGAACCTTTCCCCAGTACTCCTTGACTTTCTCACATTCCCACCACATGTGGAAGTACGTTCCCAAACTACTTTTACATTTCCAACACAGGGGCGACTGATTTTTAAACATTTTTGATAATTTGACTGGGCTATAGGAGGTACTGGACTTTCAGAAGGAAGTGTGAGGCTCTGACTGGGGCCTAGAGTCCTCCATCCTCCTTTCCAAAGCCTATTTAATGCTTTATCAGCTTTAGGAAGGGGGTGAAAGGGCTCTAGGACCCTGCCAGAGCCCTTGCAACTCCTTCCCAAAGTTGGGCGCCTCCTTACCCACCTTTTGGAAGGCAGTGTGAGGATAGAGGGGCAAATTTTGGCCTCACACAGGGCACCATAGTACCTAAGGCCACCACTGGTCCAACTTCCTCTGCAGGGCACCAAGTCGGCTACCCCATCTTATAATATGCATGGCAACCTGTGACCATCCAGATGTTGTTGCACTAAATAATAATAATTCCATTTTCAATCTTGGAGTTTGCTGTTTTTATAAATATGCACTTACATTGTTAATTAGCCATCTGGCAAGCCTTTTATTTAAAAGTAATCAAAAAGGAACTTGCAAGTCAAAGAACAGTTTACCATACAGGTGAGTCTTTCCTACCTGCCACAGCTGCCTTGCAGTGAAATCAGTGGGTTTCTACCACTAGGATAATGAAGCCCAACTCCCTTGTTTAGCCAGATGAGTATTTGCATCCTGCTGAAACTCCAGAGAAGGAACTGGCACATTCACAGCTACCTGCAAAAGAAAAAGCAAAAACATTAGAAAAGGAAGAGAACTTGATGCTATGGGAGATTAATTCAGAGGGGGCTTCACTTTTCCTGCCTAGGAGCTGGTAAGCAAGTGGAAAATTCTTCTTTCAGTAGAAGATGCTATATTGGGGGGGGGGTGAAGTGAGGTACAAAGAAAGCTTCATGACACAAATGTATTATTTCCTCCCTTTTATTTTTAATTCCCCAAACCTTTACAATTTAACTAAGCAATTGGAGGGCAGAGGAAAAGGGAAGGGATGTTCAAGGAGTTTGAGGTCACGCTTTTTGCTTTTTTTCCAGGCCTACGGATTGATGCAGGTGCCTCTTAAACTACTATCCATGATATGTTAAGAACACACACTCGGTGGTAATATTAGGTAAGACTTTGACAAAGACAGTTGTGCCTCTGGTCTTCCTCCCAATGGCAAAAGAACTGGAGGTTTAAACACTGCTAATACGATAGAAGAATATGAATTTATCTTGGCTGCCTCCCTCCATGGCTATTTTAAGCATTCTATGTCTAAACCCAAGAATAAAGTGTCGAAGTTTCTACAGTTTGAATATGGGAAGTGGTGATGGTATTTGACTATTTCTATTAATTAAATAGCACAAGACTTCCCAAGGGGGGGGGGAATATACTTCACTGGCCATCTGTTAGGGATGCTGCCAGACAGTTGGGGTTGGTATGGAGGGGCACTGGCAGGAGCACTGGGTTGCTTGAAGAAGGTGTAGGTCTAGCGGAGGCTGCCTGGGAACCCCACATACTTTACCTTGAGTTTCAATATGAAAGAAAAGTGACTTATTTGAATGTAACGAATAACATTAAAAGTTGATATGTTGCATCTTGTTACAATGGGCAGGCAGTATAACAGATTTTATTCTATTCTATTTTTATTTATTTCATAACAGGCTTCTCCAAAGAAAAATGATTTTAGCAGGTGCCAAAAAGAGTACCGTCAAAGGTGCATGCTGTTTGTGTGTCGAGGCCCCCAATCACACTTCACACAGAATTTTTGTTTAAGGTTTTTGGCATAATTTTGGCCACTACTTTATTAAATACAAAATGTGAGTGGTTGCTTAGGCATTGGTTACGACTATCTGTCCCCGCCCAGGGACAGAACTGACATCCGCAAGCCTGCGAAAGTCAGTAAGGGAAAACATTTTGGGGAGAGAATAGAGCTGGGTGCCAGGCCCTCGGCTCTCCCCAAATGCTCCCAGGGGCTCTTGCGTGGCCCTAGCCCCTTGACAGGGGTTTAGACAAGAGCAAGGCGAGCCTCTGGATTCCTTTAATGGAATACCTTTGCAGCAGCAGCATTGGAGGGGCAGGCACAGCCTATCTATACCCCTCCACCAACCAAATTTAACCAATGCCTAACCGCAACCTTACAAGTTGTGACGATTTGCTACGCAGTAGGCAAAAACCAAATGGCACCAGACAATCAGCCAAATGGACAAAATTCCTACCAGGCCCCTGCCCCAAAAGCAGATGACCCCATGACAGGCATAGCAAGGTCAACACGAAAAGACCTAAAAATTAGGGAGGGTGATCCGATGTGCGCAGTGAAAGGGGGAAGCTCAACGCTGCACGCAGGGAATGTATAGCCTCTAGGCTGTCAATCAAATTGGCAACATCAAAATCTCCCCAGCAACCCAGATGGGCCCAATCAACTTTGTGGCCATCCAATCGAATCCACCCAGCAACACATGCTCTCCATGAAGGAGAACACACTGTATCAATGGGCAGTGAGTTCCAAAGTGTAGACGCTGCCACGTTAAAAAGCTGAGCTCTTACAAATGCTGAACGGGTTGAATGAGCTTTGCACAACTGCCTCATAAGGATATTACCATAATTATGTTGCTGTAAACTACTTTATAGACTAGAACATCTGAGAATATCTATAAAATCAATAAGCTAGAATCTCTGGTCACTGCACAATTTGGGAATACTTTTCAGCTGGATAGGTGGCACCGGAACATCAATAAATCCACTCCAACAAACACAACAATAAGATATTAATTACTTCACCCCAAGAATCTAAATTATGCTTGAGAATTGTGTTGCATTCAACATTTTTGAGTAAACAAACTTCAATCAAACCAGCGCTTTCAGATTCATTAAAGTAGATGGCAACAAAAAAGCAAGAGAATTTTGAGTTTCTTCAAAAGGCACATTGACCTTGAAATCCTTCCAACTTTTATAGAATCAACATAACTAATTAGTATTTTGAAGGAGTGAAACATTTGAATGGGTGTGTAGGAAGAGTCTCTTCAAGTGCAAAGTATTCATTGCAAAGTATTTCATATTCACAAATCTCCTGCTCCTAAAATTTGATCGCCTCATCAACAGTATTCATGATTTCGGGCACAGTAAGAGCAGAGTTCGAGCGACTGCATCTGACTGATCAGCAATCTATTTCAAAGAGAACATTTTGACTTGTCTTTCATCACAGCTTCCATGATTCCCAAGTATAGCTGCTGTGATCACACTGGGAGGCAGGGACATGGACTGCCAACTGCCCAGGGGTACCATTGTACGTTTCATTGGGAGAAAAGGCCGGGAAAATATTTACAGCAAGGAAAGGTATCTTCTTGGAGATATTTGAGTTTAAAATGTTTTGGTTTTTTTTTGTTTAGTTTTGTTTTTAAAAAGGCAAAAATTATTGTAACTTCTTCATAAATTACCGGTATTAACCAGAAAATAATAATCACATGTGTACAGGCTGGGGAAAACGCCCCTTTTCCGATAAACAATACCCTTTTGTTCCAATACCTTAATAATAAAACTGTTTGAAGACTTTAAAACTGATCTCCCACCTGGATTTTTTATTTTTGACTTCTGGATATCACCATGAACTCCAATTTCTACAACAGTTCCCTGAAACAGACCTGAAAGTGAGGACCATTTCACACCTGCTCTGCATTACAGGAGTTGTGTACACCTTGAATCAATCTGACATAGGAAACCACAATTTCAATACTGTACTTCATATAAATCTCCTTCACTGGAGGTTTTTAAACAGACATTGGATTGCCGTCTCTCGGGGATTTTCTAGCCTGCATTGCAAGCAGTTGAGCTGGATGACTGTCAGAGTTCCTTCCAGCTCCAAAATTATATGATTCTATGATTTCATGACTCAAAACATCCAATGTTGTCCATGTAACCAAGAATGCATTTTGAGATGATCACCACTGGGACTGTAAGTGTACCAGATCTGTTGATCTTGCTTGG
The DNA here is from genome assembly GCF_009819535.1 of Lacerta agilis. Taxonomy (NCBI): domain Eukaryota; kingdom Metazoa; phylum Chordata; class Lepidosauria; order Squamata; family Lacertidae; genus Lacerta; species Lacerta agilis. The sequence goes on along the minus strand of NC_046315.1, from coordinate 94,770,127 downwards.
CTATCCATGTGGATTTTCCAGGAATGTCCAAAAGCAGGACATCATAGGGTTCTAAAGATGAGCTCCAGTTTTTCCTTGGGAAATGTGTGTAGATTATCAGATATGAATTTCAGCACAATCTTATACAGGCAACCCTCCATTTATGTGGGGATTCTGTTCCAAGGCCCTTCAATGAAACTGCGTATATTTGAAACACTATTGAAAAAAGCCTGCGAACGCCCCGCTCCACCACAACCCACCCCATTCTGCCATGCCACACTCTAAAGGTAAAGGTAAAGGCACCCTTGACTGTTACGTCTAGTCACAGATGACTCTGGGGTTGTGTGCTCATCTCGCTCTATAGGCCGAGGGAGCCGGCGTTTGTCCGTACACAGTTTTTCCAGGTCATGTGGCCAGCATGACTAAGACACTTCTGATGAACCAGAGCATCGCCCAGAAACACTGTTTACCTTTCTACCGGAGCGGTACCTATTTATCTACTTGCACTTTGACGTGCTTTCAAACTGCTAGGTGGGCAGGAGCAGGGACCAAGCAACGGGAGCTCACCCCGTTGCAGGGATTCGAACTGCCGACCTTCTGATCGGCAAGCCCTAGGCTCTGTGGTTTAGACCACAGCGCCACCCACGTCCCTCTCCATGCCACACCCTACTCTGCCCCTTTTTGTCACTTCTGGGTTTGGCATGATGTGCTGTCAGGCACATATTGAACATGCATAAATGGGAGATTGGCTACACAAGTCTATGTGTCGATTGGGGAACACTCCCTGGAGAGTATTGGATTGAATCCTTAGGCTCCAATATGAATTCCTGTGCAACCTTCATGCACACAATGGGAGTTTGTATTTCCTTTTTGTCCCTAAACTACCCTCATGCTCAAGCACAACACTCCTGAAACATTGCATAAACTCCAGCTGATTCTTAGCAGATGCTGCCTGAAAAAAGGGGGGGGGGTGAAATCCTAGTGCACACACACATGTGTTCTTCTGTACATCTGGTGAAATTATTTGGATCACTGCCGTAAGAATTTCCATCCATGATCTCCCCCTTCCCATTCCCACTGTAAAGACAATAACGGCCACCGTGATTTTTAGCCAGTTTAAATTAGTAATTCATTGTGGGACGGTTTCTCACAATGAAGTTGATTAGGTGTGTATTCAAAATAGACAAAAGGAAGTATCTGTTCACATAAGGCATAGTGAAAGATACGGTGATTGCCACTTTATAAAGTTTCTTAAATGATTTGATAGAGTCATGCAAGATTGGTCTATCAGTAGATAGCTGTAACAAGCCAGATGGAGTTTCTGTGATTATAGGGAGTGTACCTCTGATTGCTGGATGCAGAAACAGGGCATAGCTCTGCCCAGGAGCTTCCCAGATGAACACTGGAGTGTTTTATTGAAGTGAGAATTGAGTGGATGAAGTGATGGATTTCAGGAGAGTGTGATTGTTGAGTGATAGTGACTGTGGGGGTTGTGTTGTGTGATTGATTTTGATGATTGCATTATATGAGTTTCCTTTTGTAACATGAGCTTTTCATGATATATGCTACCATTGTTTTTCATTTTGATGTCGTATCTTGAAGTGTTTGCTTTGCATCTTTCTTTTGTGATTCTTACTTGTGCGATGATTAAAAATACTGTTTAATCACATTACATTAAATTTGGATTCCCCCTTTTTTATTAATATTAGTATTAGAAGCACCAATAGCACATTTAGTATTATTTGGTTTTGAACGTGGAATTCAGGTTGTATTTCTCCCATTGATTCCTTTTGGGGGGGGGGAGATGTAAACTGCTTTGCGATTTCTGTTGAAATAAGAAGCAGTTAATTGACTACTGTATAGCAACTGTATGGCAATCCACTATCGGAAACAGAACACTGACCTAGATTAGGGATGCTGGAGGAATCTGTTGGTTGCAAATTCCAGTAGGAAGTGACATGATTTGTACCTTGAGAGTAAGATGCAGATTGGCAATTAGGAACATTGCCTGCTTCCCTTTCTGCCCCGGTTGGTGCGCTGGTGTGAATGAGGTGATGGAAAGCAGTGGACTCTCCTTCCTTGGAGAGGTTTTTAAGCAGAGGTTGGATGGCCATCTGTCAGGGATGCTTTAGCTGTGATTCATAGAGGGTTGGACATTGATGGCGCTGTGGTCTAAACCACAGAACCTAGGGCTTGCCGATCAGAAGGTCGGTGGTTCGAATCCCCGCGACGGGGTGAGCTCCCGTTGTTCAGTCCCAGCTCCTGCCCACCTAGCAGTTCCAAAGCACGTCCAAGTGCAAGTAGATAAATAGGTACCACTCCGGCGGGAAGGTAAACGGCGTTTCCGTGCGCTGCTCTGGTTTGCCAGAAGCGGCTTAGTCATGCTGGCCACATGACCCGGAAGCTGTCTGCGGAGAAACACTGGCTCCTTTGGCCAGTAAAGCGAAATGAGCGTGCAACCCCAGAGTCATCTGTGACTGGACCTAACGGTCAGGGGTACCTTTACCTTTTAGAGGGTTTGACTAGATGACCCCGGGATCCTTTCCAAGTCTACAATTCTGTGGTGCTATGGCTCTGAAGCTCCGCCATGCAGTGTTATTGTATTGACAGAGTTTGGGTTCTCCCATTAGTTATCTACCAGCTACGGCACTTTCCAAATGTTCCAGTGCAGTTTTTGGCTTAGTGTTAGAAATGCATATTTTAAAATAAAATGCATTTAAACTATGTATTTAAATGCAAAAAAGTCCAGGCTTCTTTTAAATTACAGATTGATGTGCAAAAGTGACATCCAAATAGGCTGACTTGCCCATGCTCAGGGCCTTTTGTCTGATCCAGCAAGGCAATTTTATTATATTCTTAAGATGTTATGTGGCCACTGTAAGCCGCAGAAATGCTATCATTTTTTCCACTTCTTCAGCCACGGAGATTCTGCATGAAGAAGGCATGCAAATGAAAACCCCTTTTATGCCAAATGATGAGAACTTGTGGAAACAGTTTGAGGTAATTTCTTGTTCCTACGATGTTGACAGTACATTGAAGTTTGCAAGGTGTGATTCCCTTGCTCTTGTGTTTTCTTAATTCCCCCCTCATTAAATTGATTTGCACTATTCACATCAGTAGCAGAATATTTACCAGGAGAATCTTCCTTCTTCTCTCCCCACCCCTACCAAAAAGGTATTCTGCATTATCTCCGATGCAGACTCCACAATATCTAATTCATGAATATTTCAAATGACAGGTTACCCTTGAACGTCAAATAAATGTCTAGTGAGAGCCTGGAATTAGAAATAGTGAAATGATTAAAGACATCTCCAGATAGTTAACAGATATATATTTATTTGGTGTTTTGCCTCTGAAAGATTCTAAAATAATTTTTTGGATGTGTTTAAATGTAGTTTTTGTGTGTGGGAAGGCTAAAATAGAAAGCCTGCTCACTGGAACCAAGCATTTTTTTAAATGATACTTCCTGTAACACACTGAAATAGCAGAAAATATTGTTTAGCCTGGAAAGTATAGGAATAAGAATTATTGGCCAAGTACATTTTCCAACATACCTGGAATTTGTTTTGGCTACATTGCAATGTAAACATACAGACACTGTTCCTCTCACAATACAAAGAAGCCCCACCCATATTTTACCTCCCCTTAAGCTATACAACTACGAATTTAACAATTTAATGGCACAAGGGGAAAAAAATATTCTTGTGCCTGGCCGATTTTGTATATGAAGTCCTGTAGCAACGTCCAGATGGAAGTAAATCAAGCAGATGATGACCGGGATGTAAAGGATCTGCTACAATTCTCTCTGCTCTCTTCCTAACTCGGGTAGCATAAATTGTCTCTAATGAAGGCAAGCTAACACCAATTACCCTTTCTGCAATTCTTACAGGTATGTATTCTGAATCTACATTATACATCCATTTTAAGGATGTAGGATCTGCATCCATGAGACTCTCAATTGTGGGTCTGAAGCGCAGCTTGGGCAAAAAAATTCTTGCACTGCAGGAGGTTAGATGAGATGACCCTCATGGTCCCTTCCAGCTCTACAATTCTACGATTCTATGATCCAATGGTCTTTGTACCTGATACAGTGATAGGCATTCAAAGCAGCAGACTGCCCTTGCAATGCTATTCGGGAAGTATCCAGCCCGGCCAATCCATCTGTCAGCACCCACCAAAGGGTTACCACTGCCAGCTTTTGCTGAGTCAAAGCATCTGTTGAGGAAGGGACGGTTTCTACCACCCTCCAAACCCCAAGCAGGTGATTACATATGGCAATGCCTGTAATCTGTTGCAGGCTAAGAGGTCTTGTGACAATCACTGAGGTCCCTCTTTCTTCGCCTGGGATCCCAATGGGTTGGTTGGTAAACCAAATAATATGGGCGCCTCATTGCCCCAGCTTTTCCACTGAATGAGATCTGCAAAGTCAGTAGCTGATTCAGTTTACTGAATTAAAGAGGAGTCAGACTTGAAGAACAGGGAAAGTTAGAAATCAAAATCAAAATTCTCTTACCTTTTGGCAGAAGATATAGCATGGAACCCAGGAAGGGCACTTCCTTGCAACTCTAAAAATAAATCCTTAACAAAATATTTGATTTTATATCTGTGGCAACTTTCCTGTGAGACCTGCTGTAGGATACTGAGCATTGGTGAGGGTTGGGTGAAGCAAAGCCTAAACAATGATATCAATAGAATACATTTTTTTCCTCCTTAGCAAAGTAGGAAGGTTGGGTGTCTGGATAGCAAATAGTCAAATACAGATAGACAAATTATTCACAGTTTAACTCTTTTTAATTACTAACTCTGTGACAGGGTCTCTATACGCCAGTGTGATGTAGTGGTTAAGAGCGGTAGATTCGTAATCTGGGGAACCAGGTTCGCGTCTCCACTCCTCCACATGCAGCTGCTGGGTGACCTTGGGCTAAGTCACACTTCTCTGAAGTCTCTCAGCCCCACTCACCTCACAGAGTGTTTGTTGTTGGGGAGGAAGGGAAAGGAGAATGTTAGCTGCTTTAAGACTCCTTCGGGTAGTGAAAAGCGGGATATCAAATCCAAACTCCTCCTCCTCCTCCTTCTATGTGTTTCCTAGTTCATGGAAGATGAGCTGCAATCTTGCATGAGCTTAAGGCTCATTCCACTGCTCACAAGGTATATAGTATGGGTTTGTTTGTTTGTTTTGTTTTGTATTTTGCTAATATAGACTTCTAAAATATTGCTGCAACCAACTCACATCATACCCACGGCTTTTTCAGCCAGAACTCAGTTCCGGCACCTCTCAGGTGGACACCATTGCCATTATAAGAGAACAAGGGAGAAGTTCATGGTGAGCTCCGATATCCCTTTTTCCAGAGGGGGGGAAAAACACCCACTGGTCCTACCACAATAATCTTCATCCCAATAAATTGACAACTGTACCACACTTTACATTAGACTATCCTTAAAGATGGTCCAAAAATTGCAGCTTGTGCAGATTGCAACTGGAAAAGTTCCAAGGTAATTGGCAACCCATGAACATATAACATCCATTTGGAAGCATCTGTACTAGATGTGTATATGTCACTGAGCCCAATTCAAGGTTTTGAATTTGGCATATGAGACCCTGAACAACTTGTGACTGTCCTACACTCCATATATTGTCTTGCCCATGTGTTAGATTGACTCTATTGAAAGTGCAACTACTAATAGAAGTTTGACTGGGTGGAATCCAAAACAGGATCTTCTTGGTAGTGGCCCCTCAGCTCTGGAACACTTGAGATTAGGCAGGTTTTGACACTGGGTGGATTCCAATGTCAGGTAAAAATATTCCTTTTTCTTCAAACCTTTGAGGAACAAGTATTATTGTGTTGACAGATAGTGACTGATACACTGCAATTTTTTAATTGAGGTATTAATTTAATACAGTAATCTGCATTCTTGCTTTGTAGTTTGGTTTTATTGCAACTCACCCTGTGGTGAAGGGCCAATAAATATAGCCAATAAATAAAATAGAATGAACCCAATGATAAAAAAAACAAACTCACAACCCACACAGTATAGGAAGACAAGCTACAGAATTGCTGAAGGGTCTTTAAAAACAGCAGAAAACCTAGATGTTAATTTCTCCAGGAGATTTCAGCCCTGTGCTATTTTCTCAGATAAACAAACCAGGCAGTTGACTTAATTAGGAAACACTCTGAAGAGAATAACTTGATGACTATTACTTTTTGAACAACAAGTTGTGTCACGGAGACCTACATCTCTTTCTTAATGCAATTATGAACCTGGTAGAGCAGGAACCGCTAATGTCACTTTAACTCGCTTAATACTTCACATTGTGGAAGAGATTTGCAAAGTGCTTAAGAGTCTGAGTATCAGAGAAAGAATCTAATGGGGGAAATATATTACATTATGGGTTTAGAATCTGAGCTGCTATATGCAACCCATAAAGCACAGCCAACCTTAATCCACGCATCACCTAATTTCTGCACATTTTATTTGGATATCGAGCAACTTGTTTTTACCATCAGAGCAGCCATTGAAATTCCACATTAGCACATTTCTTCTCAAAACGCATAGCCCCACCCTCCAGGTAGTTTCAATGTTCCTGTTAAAGTTTCTATTCCCATTTCTACTGCTGCCTGCAGTCCTGCTAAATTAATACTTTCTACAGGAAATCAGCAAAGTCCATTAAACGATTATTATTTCTCTAGCAGAGCAGAGGACAACACAACACAAAGAGTTGAAGTTAGTTCTGGGTCTGGGGTGCTAACAATCACCAATGTGTCTCCCAAATAATTTATCTCTTGCATGAACGCCTTCTCTCATTTCTCGGCTGGCCGCAGCAGCAAAAAAGGAAACCAGGAGAGAAGAAACTTCAAGCTGCCCCTTTAGTTGTGCCAACTTCCCTCCCTCACTCCCATTTTGGGATTTGTCTGGCCCTTCCTTATCCACGTCATGAGGAGCAGCACAGCATTTTAAAAGTTCCTCATTTATAATTCATCTCATGGTCTAATCAATAAAATACAGCTTCAGTTCTATACACCTTTACAAGACAATAATTCCTATAGCACTCAATGGGGCTTGCTTTTCACTAAACACATACAGCCCCTGTTTTATAAATACTGGTTCCTATTAACACACACAAACACACACACACACAGAGAGAGAGAGAGAGAGAGAGAGAGAGAGAGAGAGACGTGCACATATGATTGCTGCCTAAATTCTAAAGACAGGTATTGTAACCTGCTGTTGTATCAAGATCCCATATGCTAGGATTTTGCCCAAAATTATCCTTTACTAGTAATACTATAAAGTTAATATGCTGCAATTATAATAGGAGCAATAAGAATAACAGAGGGGGTAGGTGAGACAGTACTTTTGCCATAGACCTTTAAAGAAGCGGTGGTCTCTCTCAAGGAGCTGGTCTGGTTAACCAAGTGCTAATGAGATTAATTTTGAGCCCATCCACCTGCACTATTTCCCAATTGTCTTTGAATAAACTCTTGAGCTCCTGCACACTGATCAGACCAGGAAAGCCTTGTTGTTGTTGTTGTTGTTGTTCAGTCGTTCAGTCGTGTCCGACTCTTCATGACCCCATGGACCAGAGCATGCCAGGCACCCCTATCCTCCACTGCCTCCCGCAGTTTGGCCAAACTCATGCCAGTCGCTTCGATAACACTGTCCAACCATCTCATCCTCTGTCGTCCCCTTCTCCTTGTGCCCTCCATCTTTCCCAACATCAGGGTCTTTTCCAGGGAGTCTTCTCTTCTCATGAGGTGGCCAAAGTACTGGAGCCTCAATTTCAGGATCTGTCCTTCTAGTGAGCACTCAGGCCTAATTTCTTTAAGGATGGGTAGGTTTGATCTTTTTGCAGTCCATGGGACTCTCAAGAGTCTCCTCCAGCACCATAATTCAAAAGCATCAATTCTTCGGCGATCAGTCTTCTTTATGGTCCAGCTCTCACTTCCATACATTACTACTGGGAAAACCATAGCTTTAACTATAGGAACCTTTGTTGACAAGGTGATGTCTCTGCTTTTTAAGATGCTCTCTAGGTTTGTCATTGCTTTTCTCCCAAGAAGCAGGCATATTTTAATTTCATGACTGCTGTCACCATCTGCAGTGATCATGGAGAAAGTAAAATCTCTCACTGCCTCCATTTCTTCCCCTTCTATTTGCCAGGAGGTGATGGGACCAGTGGCCATGATCTTAGTTTTTTTTTTTTATGTTGAGCTTCAGACCATATTTTGCGCAATTCTGTGGGGACAGTTTCCTAGTCCAGCACATAGCTGTCAACCTTTCCCTTTTTTGTGGGAAATTCCCTTATTATAGCATTGGGAAACAGCAGGGAGGGTTGACAGCTATGGCAGCACTCTAACCACTACACCACACTGATACTTGATCCCTTGGGGTTCCACAGGTAAACAGATCCATCCACAGGAAGGTGTGCTCAGAGCAGGCCTCAGAGAACTCATCCAGAGCCCTTTGGCAGTGGCAAACACTGGGCTTTAAACTTTTAGTGGCTCACTCTGTGACACCAAAGTTCAGCAGCTCCCTGCCTCTCACCTTTTGTTGTTCATCATTGTTGCAATGCCTCTTGCAGTGTCCTCTTGACTGGATGCCCAGTGCAGGTGAACAGGTCACACTCTCTGAAATCTGCCTCTCTGCCTTTGGCTAAGTTCGGACAATATATAAGAGCTTCCAGGAAGCTGGCCATATAGAGTAATCTCGTGGAAGGTGCTGGAAATTCCTTGTAGCTTAGCCGGCTCAAGGACTCCGCAGCTCCTCAGGGCCTGAAACCAGAAATATGGAAAATTTCTATTGACCCCTCAGGGGGAGTGATAAAGCTGAAATCAACCGATTTCTGCTGGGTTGGGAAGTTGTTTTAAGGTCTTTGTGTTAGATAGTTTTAGAAATTGTTTTCAAGCGGTTTTTATTGTGTAAGTGAATTTATGTTGTGTAAAACCCACTTGAGAGCCCAATGGGCTAGTTTAAGCAGGGTATTCATTTTTAAAATATATATCTTCGCCTTTTGAAAACCTTCCTTTTGTTGTTGCCGTGTTGTTTATCTGTTCACTCCACTTTCTCTATCCAATGGAGAGAGAAAAATGTCGAATTTGATTTTCACAGTCACTGTGCATTGAGACTAACAAGTGTTAAATTGGCACTCTGGTGCCGGAGTTGTGTGTGTGTGTGGGGGGGGGGAGAAATCCACATGCACTCCCTCACAGTGTGGACACTGAAATGTAGAAAGAAATCTGACTTGACGTGTGGGATAACTACAGCTGGCACTTGATTGATTGATTACACCCTGTCACGGAAAGGGCCCTGAGAGCACCAAAATTAATTTAGATAAATACAAGGTAATAATACACTTAGGGAAATATGATACTGAGCTGGAGTACAAAATTGGCTAATGCTGGTTCGAGAGCAGGAACACGCAAGATGGTTAACAGGAAAGCAGGCATCACAGCATGATGCTGTTACAAAAATGTGTTTGCTATATTTGTAGCTTTATAAATAGGGATGGTTTGTGCGAGGACAAAAAAATGATTCATATGGATTTTTTTTTTGGGGAGGGGGCAACAGGCAAGGTGTGATGATCTATTTTGATTGACTGAATATAGGCCAAGTGTAGAATACTACGTGCAATCAGTGTTTTCCGTTTTACAACCTCAAAAATAATAGTTGAAGGGTGGATGGGGGAACATGGAGGAAAACGAATAGGGAATTTATCCGTTTTGCTAGGTGGTCAGTTTGAGAAGCAGTTGGGAGTTTGAGGCTAAGGTTTTGCACCTCGCTCACAAAGCAGCTTGATAGGTATTTATTGAAAATATTTATTCCGTCTTTTCACTAATAGCTCAGAAGGTATTTCCAGTTACAGGTGGGTAGCCGTGCTGGTCTGCCATAGTCAAAACAAAATAGAAAATTCTTTCCAGTAGCACCTTAGAGACCAACTGAGTTTGTTCTTGGTATGAGCTTTCGTGTGCATGCACACTCAAATATCTGAAGAAGTGTGCATGCACATGAAAGCCCATACCAAGAACAAACTCAGTTGGTCTCTAAGGTGCTACTGGAAAGAATTTTCTATTTTAGCTCAGAAGATAGTTTACAAAAGTCAAATATTTTAAACATAAACTATGACAACAATAAACTATGCAGAGCATCACCATGGCAAAACCACATCTTTCCTCAAAATGAACCTTTTCCACAAAGCCTCGAAACAGAAGCATGTGTAACCGAGCTGAAGGTGCTTTCTGGACTTAACCGCGATGGGGTCCTTTAAATTTACTTTATGTTTTACCTCTGCCATGATGATCTCAAGTTTGCTTGACATAACTGCTCCCATTTTATATGAAAGCTTGGGAAAATAACACTACTACTGTATATTCATCTATATTCATCCTTTGCTTTACCTTATCTGTCATATACTGAGGTTAGGTTTTGTATTTGCAAAGTTTGAAAAAAACAGTAGTGTTATTCAGTAATATGTTAGAAATCCTGACCTTCCTGGATTCATTCATGGCTCGACACAATTAATGGTGGGGCTGGCTCTGTTACAGGCGCTACATATTATTCGACCAAAATAAGGAAGAGACACATTAGAAACAAAACTGGAATTTTATTTAAACACACTTCATGAGGGTTAAAGCTGAATGGTTAACTCTGATAAGGCTCAACACTTTGTTTCAGTCAGAAAAGCCTTTAGAGAAATAATTAAGAAGTTTACTTAAAACTTCACTTTAAACCTATTTCTAATTAAACTGATTAGATAGCTCCGTCGGTACAGCAGGAGACTCTTAATCTCAGGGCCGTGGGTCTGAGCCCCACGTTGCACAAAAGAATCTGGCATTGCAGGGGATTGCATTAGATGAGCTTTGTTGTCCCTTCAAACTCTACAACTCTATGGTCCTATGATTCCTCCTAGAATGGCTATTTGTCCTACTAAGGCAGTAAAACACCCCTACCCACTTCTAGGATATTTTCATTCACTTCAGGGAAATAATCTGGGTTGCCCTGCCTTGCACAACCCAGCCCTAGCTGACAGTTCAACTATCAGGTTCTGTCTTTTAAGTCTCCACACCATGCCACTTCACCCAGCCCTGGTTGGCTTCTAGGTTTCCAAAGGTCACAAAGAGCATGATGGGAAAACACATCCATGTTGTGAGGTCCCTCAGGGTCCCATTGTGTTCCCATGCCAACCAACATCTCCATGAACTGCAGGGAAGGGTCATTCAAAGTTTTCTGGCACAGTGTATTCCAGGGGTCAGCAACCTTTTTCAGCTGTGGGCCGGTCCACCATCCCTCAGACCATGTGGTGGGCCAGACTATATTTTGGAATGAATTCCTGTGCCCCACAAATAACCCAGAGATGCATTTTAAATAAAAGGACACATTCTACTCATGTAAAAACACCAGGCAGGCCCCATAAATAACCCAGAGAAACATTTTAAATAAAAGGACACATTCTACTCATGTAAAAACATGCTGATTCCCGGACCGTCCACGGGCCAGATTGAGAAGGCGATTGGGCTGCATCTGGCCCCCAGACCTTAGGTTGCCTTCCCCTGGTGTAATCCATATACAGATGCCACCCAGTTTTGTCTCTCCATTGTGCCTGAAACAAGAGAGGCTCTGGAAGTGCTGGACCGCTGCTAGGACAAGGTAGCAATGGGCTGGATAAGGGCCATTGATCTGAATCCCAGCAAGACAGTGGTTCTGGCAGTTGGTGTCATAGGTCCAGAAATTAGGAAGATGGTGTGTTCTAGATGGGACAGCCCTCACCCTGAAGGGGGAGATGAACAGCTTGTGGGTTTCCCTAGTTGTAGCAAGTGATCTATGTGGACTCTGACTGGAGTGTGGGATATGGCACTAATAAATAAAGAAATAATAAGAGGAACACAACTTGCACAAGGAGTCTTCCAGTCCCCGTCCTCCAACTTCTGCCACTCCTGCATTCCACCAAAAAGTCACACCAGGGATTTGGAGGCAGGGTCACAAACTGTGTGTTTTGCTGTTGTGTGGGACTGCTGTGAGATTAGGAAACACTTGAAATTGGGCAAAGGAAACGAGGGAAGGTCCACTGTCGCAAGGTTCCTCCACCTGATTTCAGGGGCAATGAGGATGGGAAGAGAAAGATCAGTTGTGTAAGCTGCCGTTTGCTCACACAACAATTGGATACAGCCTTTATTCATCAACTCAGTTTTGTATCAAGTAAGGATCGATGTCAGCTGACAGCAGAACCAGTGACATAATAATGACAGAGGTCACTCAGATTTAACAGAATGATTATCAAATGGTCCCGGAAGCTGAAGTATGCTTTTCCTCTCTACCAAATTCATCCTATCTATGCTTTTATGAAAATTACTTTATGCCAGATCCACCAAGACTTTTTAGGAGCAGAACTCAGAAGCTTCACCCATCTGAACTCTATTTCTTTTCTTTTAAAAATTCTTCTCAAATCCCAGCATCTCTAAACACGAGATAAATGTAATTGGAAAATACATTGCAAACTACAGATCTGAACTAGACCAACATCAAAGAAAATATCATGCCTCTGAACACATATTGTTGTATTCCAAGTCTTTAGCTTATTTTTAGCATTAGTAATTGTGTTTAAAGACCTGCAAATTTTGTGCACCTTTCAACTCTCCCTTCAGCTTTACCAGTAATTTTTTCATTTTCTTTGTTTAGAAGCTGACTCTGGTTTGACCCTCAACAACTAGTAAGAAGGAAAAATCCCTGTTTTCTCCCCTGGAGGAGTTAAGGGTCACCAGATAAAATGGGTTCTCTGACTTACCTAGTGTGATTTCAATGTCTATATTGCAGCAGTTATTATTTCTACTGCAAGCTGTGTGATTGGTTACATTTCTAAGTTCCTCCTCAGAAATTTGGTTTATGCCCCCTGCTATTCAGCCATTTCTCTTGCTTAGATTCTTGAGTGTGAAATATTCAAAGGCTTGTATAAACTCCTCTGCTGAGAAATGACTGAAGGCATGGATTTCACACCAGTCTGCTAGAGAAAAACAGGCAGCAGGAGGAATTGCTAGAGATCTCCGAACTACAGGAATGTGCTACACAAGAGCAATAATTTATCCCCAGACTATTTGATGTGCTTGCTGAGGAGCAATGAAAGACACAAATGCCTGACCCGTATAATGGCACAGTTACTTTTCAGGGACACCCTCCCCCCCCCCCAAAAAAAAACAGCTGTGGAAAGGAAGAAGTGATTCTGGCTCATTAGTCATGGTACAGAGCGGAAAGAGGGAAGTAACATTATGGTTAGATTGCTAGACGGTGGGGTAGGGGGAAGTTTCAAATAGATAAGAATCAGTGCTTCATCTGCTCACAATGGGCAGTTATCATTTCAAACCCATTGAGAAATATTTTGCCTCCAGCCTGTACAATGTTATAAGACGGATGTTCAAGCCTGGGAGATCTTGCTGGCCTTTTGCAACCATCCCTCACATATTTTACACCAAACTGTAACCTCCTTAGAAAGCACTGCTAATAACAAGGCCAGTGGAAGTGATGATATTCCAGCTGAATTATTTGAAATTTTAAAAGATGATGCTGTTAAGGTGCTACACTCAATATGCCAGCAAGTTTGGAAAACTCAGCAGTGGCCAGAGGACAGAAGAAGATCAGTCTACACCCCAATCCCAAAGAAGGGCAGTGCCAAAGAATGCTCCAACTACCGCACAATTGCGCTTATTTCACATGCTAGCAAGGTTATGTTTAAAATTCTACAAGGCAGGCTTAAGCAGTATGTGGACCAAGAACTCCCAGAAGTGCAAGCTGGATTTTGAAGGGGCAGAGGAACCAGAGCAAATTGCGAACATGCACTGGATTATGGAGAAAGCTAGAGAGTTCCAGAAAAACATCTACTTCTGCTTCATTGACCAGACAAAAACATTTGACTGTGTTGACCACAGCAAACTATGGCAAGTTCTTAAAGAAATGGGAGTGCCAGATCACCTCATTTGTCTCCTGAGAAATCTCTATATGGGACAAGAAAATAGAGTTAGAACTGGATATGGAACAACTGATTGGTTCAAAACTGGGAAAGGAGTACAAGGCTGTATATTGTCTCCCTGCTTATTCAATTTATATGCAGAATTCATCATGCGAAAGGCTGGACTGGATGAATCCCAAAACGGAATTAAGATTGCCGGAAGAAATATCAACAACCTCAGATATGCTGATGACACAACCTTGATGGCAGAAAGTGAGGAGGAATTAAAGAACCTTTTAATGAGGGTGAAAGAGGAGAGCACAAAATATGGTCTGAAGCTCAACATCAAAAAAAACTAAGATCATGGCCACTGGTCCCATCACCTCCTGAAAAATAGAAGGGGAAGAAATGGAGGCAGTGAGAGATTTTACTTTCTTGGGCTCCATGATCACTGCAGATGATGACAGCAGTCACGAAATTAAAAGACGCCTGCTTCTTGGGAGGAAAACAATGACAAACCTAGACAGCATCTTAAAAACAGAGACATCACCTTGCCAACAAAGGTCCAAATAGTTAAAGCTATGTTTTTCCCAGTAGTAATGTATGGAAGTGAGAGCTGGACCATAAAGAAGACTGATCACCGAAGAATTGATGCTTTTAATTATGGTGCTGGAGGAGACTCTTGAGAGCCCCATGGACTGCAAAAAGATCAAACTTTTCCATCCTTAAAGAAATCAGCCCTGAGTGCTCACTGGAAGGACAGATCCTGAAGTTGAGGCTCCAGTACTTTGGCCACCTCATGAGAAGAGAAGACTCCCTGGAAAAGACCCTGATGTTGGGAAAGATGGAGGGCACAAGGAGAAGGGGACGACAGAGGATGAGATGGTTGGACAGTATTCTTGAAGTGACTAGTATGAGTTTGGCCAAACTGTGGGAGGCAGTGAAAGATAGGCGTGCCTGGAGTGCACATCTGTATAATCTGTATAATATAAGGAGAAGGGGACGACAGAGGATGAGATGGTTGGACAGTGTTCTCAAAGCTACTAACATGAGTTTGGCCAAACTGTGGGAGGCAGTGAAAGATAGGCGTGCCTGGAGTGCTCTTGTCCATGGGGTCATGAAGAGTCAGACATGACTGAACGACTGAACAACAACAAAGTAACCCCCAAATTCATCCCACATTTTCAGTTTTGGTAGAACACTACTACTTTATCTGCTTCATACTTCAGAAGTGTAGCATGTTCCTGTTCTGAGGCCTCTACTGTCATAAATGGGATGGTGACATCATTGTCCTCTCATCACCACAGAGGAGGTCTCCTAGCAAGGGCTGAGCAGGGCTTGGGGACATCCTCGTGGTCCTCATTAGCATTAGGGTCATGCTAATACACAGGAACGGCTAGTCCTTCCCTTGTATGTCCACAAGCCTGCAACATGGTGATGCCTCTAGGACTCTACCTGTGGCATACCGCATGGGCAACCTCTCACCCTATTTCTGAAACAGGGCTGCCCCAAATTGACAGGTCCTGCCTCGTCCTTGCAGCGTTTCTGACCTAGACATAACACTGCTCTTTCCCTTTCAGAAAGTAAATACTGCGGCACGCACACCAGCAAAACACTGTCAGATAAGAAATTGCGTGTCAGCTGTCAGAAACCGACAAAAACAAAATCTCACAACGTGTCAGCTATCAGCTGCTGTCAAATATCAGATGTCATTGGATATCAAATACATATATAAAATATTCAAGCACTGAGATTATCTGCAGAATATTTCATGTCTATATTTGCAGAGGACAATTTCCGGGAAAGCAAAAACATTTTAGCTCTGAACTGGATGGTGAAACAGAACAACTTTATCCTATCGCCCAAAATGGCCTGGCAGGTTTCAGTCACTGGTGTGGGTCCTTGAAGAAGGTGATCTTGGTGGATTCCGACAAGCAGTGACCTGGTGCACACCTCCCAAACTAAAATGCAGATAGGAACGTAGTTACCCACAGCTATGGCTCTTTAAAATTGGTATCGTAGCACTTTAATTTTTCAGTGTGAATGTGGCCGCAGTCTCTCAGCCCAATGCATAAGCTCTCTCTCTCTCACACACACACACACCCTCCAAGTGTCCTTATTTTCCAAGGACGTCCCTAATTTATAGAAGTCGACCTGGTTTCTGATTTGATCCCAGAATGTCCTGCTTTTCTTTAGAATGTCCCTATATGCATCAGATAAATGTTGGAGGGTATGCATGCTTGGAAATGTGTGTTTTGAAAGAAAATTCATTTTAAAAATACAAAGTTAAGTATTTAAATGTGATTTTTTTGGGGGGGGGGAGTCCACAAAATGGACTTACAGGTGAATGCATACTAAAGCAATTACAGATTGGAAACAGATTCCTTTGCCCATTCCAATGCACAGCATGGCAGGATATTGTAAAAAAATAAATAAATAAAATTGCTTCATAGCAGTCATGCACTGGAGCCATTTGATTGGCCTATTGTGGGAAACAGGATTCTAGACTCACTGGGCCTTTGGTCTAATCCGGCAGGTCTTATGCTCATGGAGGAGAGAATTTATACAGAAGCATTTTTGACCCCTCTTGTCACAGAATGCTGTTAGCCATTCCTTGAAGGTTTGACTGTGCATTATACTGCTGACAAGGAATCTCACATATAAATGTGGTAATATATTCCTTGAGGATTTAAAACAACAACAACAAAAAAACCACACACACACACACCCCGATAAAATTGAATGACCCTCATTTTTAAATGGTAATTGTGAGGCATTGCATTTCTCTGTTTCTCTAATATTAATGTGATTTACAATGTACTCTTTGTCACCAACTGTGTTTCCAGATGCCAGCAATTTGCACATATTTGGCCTTCTGGTTCCCGCCTACCCACCCCCTTCAGTCATGAGGAGCAGGATAATAACATTGTATGTGAGATAATGAAGTTGTTAAGTGAGAGGAAAATGCACAGTGACAGATTGGTTCACAGTTACACAGGTGTGAATCTAGAGTGGCACAGTTGAACATAATGTGATGATATACATGCCATTGCACACTTGACGAATGCTGTTTTATTAAATCCTTTACCTGTCTCTGAAAGTGAGCTCCGAATATTAGGTTGTTTCAGAGGCTGCATTTTGCAATGTCTTTTAGGGATTCCACTTGTTGTAGCAAATGCCTGAACACCTGCAAATATCAATGATAGCTTTCTGAACAAATTTAAGACAAAACAATAATTTCTGACCAGAAAGAAGATCGTGCAGGACATGCCCACATCATGTGTCTCATATATTGATGCTTTATTCCAGCTATTGGAATAGCTTTGTGTGTGTGTGTGTTTCGGTGTTGATCTGGGAAGACAATGTGTATGTGCATGACAGGAACTTGAGAAAGAGAAAGAGACTCACTGGCATAGAGGAAATGAGTGGATTGAGAGTTAATGTAAGAGGATTTTATTTGGGCAATGGACCTGGGGGGAAATTATTTGGGAGTGATGTACCTATAGGTACACTACATTATCATGTAATATACATATATGTGCAATGTCAGTTCTTCTGTAGAGGCATGTAATATGCATGTGAAATAAAAGACTTGCAGAGGTGTGCATGCTACTTTCCCACATTATACTGTGCCCCACACAGGGGCGTAGCTAGGTAAATTGGTACCCGGGGGCAAAAAAAAAATTTGTCAAACCCCCCCCCCAGGCATGGGAAGGTCAGGTGGTACCCGGTGCGGAAAATTTCTTGTCAAACCCCTCCATTGATTCCCTCCCCACCAAAAAAAATGGTTTTACGTTATTTCATATTTTCTTACAAAGGAATAATAACAAGTAATACTAATAAAACTTTTATTCATATCCCGCCCTCCCCGGCCGAAGTCGGGCTCAGGGTGGCTAACATCAGATACATAACATTGGTATAAAACCAAACAATAATTAAATTACCTCCTAAAAACATCTCAAAATCAAATTAAAGTCTAATTAGATGGCTTTCCACAGGGTTAGGGTTGGGAACAGTAAGTGCTCCACTGAACTGAAATTTCAGCCTTCACAACATAGGAAAACAGTCAAGTGAACAGCTGTTTTGGTGGAGGAGGGTCAAGATATTAACCGATATGCATGAAATTTCATATATAGCTATATAATTCCTAGTATAGTAAGATAAGACCTTCGGAGCAGGCATTTAAAAAAATTCAATTTGTCAGCCCCTCCATTATAGAACACGGGGTGGCCCGCCACCGGCCCCCTTGCCACGCCCCTGGCCCCACACATATTTAAGAGGTCTCTTTAGTGCCACACCTATCAGCTGATCACCCATTCCCACCACCCTTCTGAGCAATACCCCTCCCCACTCCCTCACTATATTTAAGGATTTGGTGACTTCTGTTTCAGTGTATCTGAAGAAGTGTGCATGCACACGAAAGCTCATACCAGGAACAAACTCAGTTGGTCTCTAAGGTGCTACTAGAAAGAATTTTCGATTTTGTTTTGACTATGGCAGACCAACACGGCTACCCACCTGTAACTGGATCTTTAGTGCCATGTTCCTGCATATGTCGCTGTACACATGTAAGTTATCGTTTGATGCTGCAGCCATTCAGGACTTGTCCACATTTGTGCTTGCCCCGTGCCTAGAAAGCATGGGTTCAAGACGTTTTTAGCTTGTCCTATGCTTCCTAGGCATGTCAAAGTGCAAGTAGATAAAAAGGGACCGCTCCAGCGGGAAGGTAAACGGCGTTTCCGTGCGCTGCTCTGGTTCGCTAGCCACATGACCTGGAAGCTGTCTGCGGACAAACGCTGGCTCCCTCGGCCTATAGAGCGAGATGAGCGCCGCAACCCCAGAGTCGGACACGACTGGACCTGATGGTCAGGGGTCCCTTTACCTTTGTGCTTCCTAGGCACAGGTCCGAGCAGTTTTGCACTTGCCCCACAATTACCACACCCCACCCCACCCCAGAAAACCCTCTCTTTACTGCTGAATCAGAACAAACATCAATCTACAGAAAACCTGATTGACCTTTGCTCTGATTCAGAAGTAAAAAGTGGGTTTTCCCAGGGGGGAGCAGTGATGGAACTGCTTGTGTGACAAGCTTACCTTAATAAAAGGACCGCTGCATCTCCAGGAGAAAGAGCCTTAATTCACATTTGCACCTCTTCCACAGATTCTAGTGCAAAATTAAGTGAGGACTTGATATACTATTAAAATTATTCTTCCCTTTTCCAGCAGTTGTCGAAAATAGTGCAAGAACAGGGAATACATTCAAAAGTAGAAGAGAAGGCATGTGCAGGAGGCATCACATCTAAGAAGATGTATTTTGTGTGTGTGTGCTGTGGTATAACACCACCGTTTTTCTTAATTATTCTTGACATTTCGCCTATTATTCAGTGAGCTCCCTCAGAGCAGCGGGGAGGGGGGGATGACAGTGCCTTTCGGAACAAAATGGGAAATAGGATTTTGCAGCATTGGCCCTTACAATGAGATTCTGCCCTTTGATATGTAACCCCACAGTGCCATCTAACTTGCCAAATTAGCAACTACCCTTGGAGATGCCTATGCAGAAATTGGTTTTATAGTGTGAGCCAGGCTAAAAGATCAGCCCCTTCATTTTACACTGTGGTCACCACCTGGGCCAAGTCTTGACTTGCTCGATACAGATTTTAAAAAGAGACCCTCTTGCTTGTTTGAAAGTCATAAGTAACCCCATTCCCCGTTTAAATAATATCTCTAATTTAATTACCAGAAAAAAGAGGGTTGTGGGTTTTTGTTTTTTGTTTTTTGTTGGTTTTATTCCCCCCCCCCCCCGAAAAGCCTTCTGCTTTTCTATTTAACTTCTTGAATTCAGCAGGAAAAAGCTTACATTAATTTTTGCAGACACTCTGGGGGCCTGCTGTAAAACAAAGTGTGAACAAGGATTAAGAGACTGTTCAACTGAGGCGCTGAAAGGAGAAAATAGATGGTCATGATAAGGCTCCTAAAGGAAGAAGAAAAGCCCAGCAGTGGCATAGAAAAGTTATCTTCTTAATAAGGATGTGTTCACTCCACTGCCTTTTTATATTTCTATACTTCAGTGACCCATGAATTATGTTCAGGAAGCAAACTGCTAGCTAAAAAAGTAACACAGGAATTGACAATTACTTGTTTTGCTTAATAGAATACATTTTCCTGTATACGGAGGATTAAGCAAATTCTCTCTCTCTCTCTCTCTCTCTCACACACACACACACACACACACACACACAATTAATTCCATTTGGGCTTCTTTCACGGCCAAGTGTTGTTTAGTGGCAAATGTTAGACTTGAACTGGGGAGAACCGGTATTTCAACTCTCTGCCATGAAGGCTCCTGGGTGACCTTGTGACCATCACTTCATGTCCTTCACTCCAACATGCCACCATAATTTGCATGTGTGAGTGAATCAAATTGGCCTAGTTCAACAGGCAGATGTTTCAAATCATAGAATTAGTTTAATTATCTTAAAACACAAAGCTTTTCAGTAGCGCTAGTTCACACACTGAGAGGTTCGAGTCACCAAACTGGTCGTTGACCCAATACTGTACAATTACCTCATGTAATTTTACCTCATGCACTCTTTGGAGGAAAGCCAGAGAACAGATGAGTTTCATCTGACACCTCCATGCACACAGTATTGGAGGGGTGTGGGACTGGGCGTCAGAGATGTTCCTCTCATGGTTCTTCAGGAATGTATGAAATTAGGCCACAAGCCATTATAATGGCACATGCATAGTCTTTTTTAAAGTTGCGTGTCGAGGACCCCAAACCACCCCTCAAATAAATTCACACCACAGACATAATTTTGGTTTGGTTTTTGGCATAATTTTGACCACAGCTTTATTGACTTACAAGAGACGTGCGTGGTTGCTTGGGCATTGGTTCAGACTACCTGTCCCTAAGGACAGAAGTGACATTTGTCAGTAAGGGGAAAGCCTTCCGGGTAGAGAAACTGAGTGGGAATCACCTCTCCCCTCTTCCCACAGGCTCCCAGGGGCTCTTGCGTGGCCCTGGCCCCTAACCGGGGGATACAGACAAAAGCATATCGAGCCCTTGGGTTCCTTTAACAGAAATCCCCACACCATGATGAACTTGGAGGGGCAAACTATGTCAGCAGTCCCCTCCACCAACCACAAAATAAGAACCAATGCCTAACCGCCAACCTTACAAGTTGTGACTATTTGCTACGCAGTAGGCGAAAACCAGATGGCACCAGCCAAACAGCCAAATGGAAAAATTCCTACTTGGCCCCTGCTTCAAAAGCAGATGACCCCATGACAGGCATAGCAAAGTCAACGCAGAGGCCTAAAATTAGGGAGGGAAGGGCGGGTGATCCGAAGCTCACAGTCAAAGAGGCAGAACACTCTGCGAGCAAACCTTTTATAACAAGCTGGGCTGTCCATCACGAAATGGCAACATATAAATCTCCCCAACAACACCCAGGGTCCAATCATAGAGTGGCCATCCATACTAACCCGCCCAGCAACTAAGGGGTAGTTTTGCAGGCCCCCACCGCAACACGTGCTCTCCATGATGGAGAACACGCTTTGTATGGGCGAATTACGAACTGCAAAGAGCAAAACACATGCCATTCCAGTTTTGCCCTAACAAAATCGAAAATTCTTTCTAGTAGCACCTTAGAGACCAACTGACCATACAGTTTTGCCCTGTATGATTAGAATGTTAAGGAACATTGTGTACATTGGGTTGCAGGCAGCATCTGAACGGCTTACTAGTCTGTGGGTGCTATTAAGTGAAGTAGTTCCCTTAGCACAAGGGATTTTACCTCCCTCTCCTTTCCAAATCTGTCGAACCCCCGGGAGCAGAACTGGGGAACATAAGGGGAGAGGAGCATGTGGGGAGGTTCTATAGCGCAAATGGAAATCCTTGCGCTAATGGAACTACTTTGTTGTCTACTGCCCAGTATCTCCAACCCAAGCTGACTTCCGAGTTCTGTTCATGGCTTCCCCAGAAGTGAGACTCTGCCAGCGTGGCAATCAGATGCGGCAGAGTGTTGATTCAACATGGATAAAGGAAGCATCTAGCCCCATAAAAAAACACGAGCAAGATAGTCTATATCAGTGTCAGGCAGACCAAGGACTCCATAGGGCTACTAATTCGTCCTTAATAGAGGAAAATAACTTCCAACTGGATTTCTTTGTCTGATTTCAAATACTTTCCCACTCTGCCCTTTTTCTTCTTGGAGCTGACCCACTTCATGCTGGGATCTTTGTAAAATGTAGGGTTTTAAGAGAGCTTAATACAGAGAAGTTTGACATTGCTTTGGAGCCATGGATGCTGCTTTGCCACTTGCCGTATCGGAAAAAAAATTCCCCTGCTGTGCTTGCACATACATGGCTAGGCCTGTGCATCTGAGGTCAGGCTCAGACACTAAATTGGCAATTGCCTGCAAAGTTAAACAAGCTGTGATAACCCAGGAAGGAGGAAGCTCATGCAATAGAATTTGTTCGTGCTCTGTGGCAAAGAAAAGGGGCTTCCTTTAGCAGCATGTTCCTCATATCCTTCAATAGGAATGGAACGGTATTTTTAAAAATGCAGAGCTGCAATATTCAGTCTCTATTCAGTACATGATTGGTTTCCATTCTGATTAATTTTTAAATTAGCAGCTTCCTTTTCTTCCCTTTGTCGGTAACAAAGTCTTCTAACTTCAGGGTTTCTTTGCCCTAGGCAAAGAGCTCCGAGTTTGATTTATCTTCTATGCTTGTCTTGCTTTTAACAATATATACTTTTTTTTTCCCAGAGAAGTGCAAATCTGTGTTTGACCCTACAGGGAAAAGTTTTCCTTTTGAAGAAATGTGTACAAAGTACTTAATAAGTTGTGTCACTCAGAGTTTTTACTATAGATTATATTCTCTGCAACTCCGGTTAACTTTCCCCCTGTCCCCGAGATGCCAACATTTTAATAAAAACAAGACATTTTCAACAAAATGTCAGTAGCAGGGTGATCAAAGTGCTAGGGGAGCCGTTTGGCAACAGCCTGGGCTTTGAATTTCCTCTTCGCTTTCCAAAACATTCACTTAAAAAAGCATTTATTGAAGCTGAACTGCCTTTATCAGCCTGATCAGAGCTCCATAAAGAACATGCATGATTCAACTGCTTTCCCAAGCTTGGAAAAATATAACTTTGATATATGCTTCAGAAGTGCCGCACAATAGTTTTCATGCTCACGTTTGTTAAGATTTAGTGCAGCCATTAAAGAACAGAAGGGCTCTTTGGTGGCAATCCTCAGACATACCAAATATCCCAAAGCACAACCTTCTACAAATCAGAGATTAAGGCGCTGACAAAAATTTCCACTTGATTGCAGTTTTCCCCCCTTCAGCCTTATATCAGGAGTGAATATCTTTTCGATCAAATCTCTCGGGCAAGCAACTAGCAAGGGTTTTGTTCCCTCTTGGAGAAAAATATCAACAGAAAGATAAAAAGTGACATTTTATGTTCCTTGTCTAGGAGCCAGTCAATTTTGGCCCCCACAAATAATCCCCCCTCCCAGAAGAACCCACAACCCCTGGACTGTGTCTGACCAATACATGAGATTTGTGACATATCTCTTGTCAAGTATCGATTACACCAAGACATTGCTGTTTGCCTGCTGCAATGTACCTAATAATCTTCTTTTATTTGGGTTTGTGCCTGTGAATTCTTATCATGGCTTGGACTGATTTCTCTGGGAGCTATTAGATCTCACTTCTGCTGTCTGAATGGGCTATGGAGATGAAACCTGCTGGAGCACTCAGTCTGGGCAAACAGTCTTTGTTTTCCATCAGTTTAGGTGTCGAGTGTTTTGCATGCAGATAGAAGGGAGTTTGTGCTATCAGTCTTCCTGACTTTCTGATACATGCCTTTCACCTCTACCTGGTTCAGCGAGAGACTCAAAGATATGGCTGAGCAATCAAGCTCTTCCTCGTGACCGGCATCCAGCCTGCTCATCCGGCACTTTGGGGCACTATTAGTACACACCGAGGATGGGCTTTCAACAATTCAGTGCTCATCTACTTCATTCTGTTTTGCAATGCACCGTAGCATCTATCCTCTAAACATTAATGCAATAACATACTGCATTGTCCGTCTCATCCTTAATAAGATATTTTTCTTTTTTTACTAAGGCTAACTTCTGCTAAAGTTCCTGCAACTTACTTCCAATGCCTTTAGACCGTGCTTGCAATCATAAGTGTGTAATAAGGAAGCCGGTTCTTGAACCAGGAAGATCATAGCTCAGAACAAGCCAACTGAACTACGCAGGTCATGCACACACACTCTCTCTCACCTTGTGCATGTGCTACAGGCTCCTTTGGGCACACAAAAGAATCTTCATTTACAGTATCAGTCATTCTGATTGACAGACAGTATGAGGCCCCCAGATTGGCCTGCCATAATTCTAGGAGCCTGGCTGTCAGGATCTTCCCAGGTGCTGCTCGTGAGTAACAACAAAGTCTCTTTTGAAAAACTGAAGCTATTTATTAAGCATGGCTATTTACAAGCGGAGCTAGTCAAAAACATGACCGTTCAATCACTATCAGAATCCGGAAGTACATTCCTTCGGCTACCCGCCCAACACCAGATTTTCGGCACCCTGAAACGATGTCTCCTGGGTCCTCTAGCCCCCCTGCGCTGTGCCTGTGTCAGAAGCTGTGGGCTTCTGTCCGATCTTGTCTGGCTGATGGTGGTGCGTCTTTCAGCAGTGTCATGGAGCCCTTGCTCCGTTCCCTCATTTGGAGACAATTCCTGTGATAAGCTGGATGAGGAGGAGCCCGTATGCAAAAGGGGCTCGGGTTCCCTATAGCTTCGTGAGCTGTCTCCCCTTGAAGAGCAGCTCTCCCTGCCCTGCTCCTGAGCAGGGCTTCCTCTCTCCCTCTCCTCGTGAGTAGCTGGGCTACTCCCGACACTGGCCTTCTGCCCTTGCTCAGTTGACAAAATAGAACTTACTGCCTGCTGTACCAGTAACCACCTGCTCCAGTTCAGGAATATAACAGAATAAATGATGGAAAGAAGGAGCTGCAGCCAAGATAAGAAGAGGAAGAAGGGAACACCTAACTACTTCAAAGGAATTCAGATCTCCAGTGCCTGATGAGCTGCATCTAAAGGAGCTTGCAGATGTAATCTCAGAGCCTTTGTCTATAATCTTTGAGAATTCATGGAGAACAGGTGAGGTCCCTGAGACTGGAGGTGGGCAAATGTTGTCCCCATCTTCAAAAAAAGGGGGCTGGGGAGAACACCCAGGAATACAATACCAATCAATCAATTTATTTATTGCATTAGCCATATGGCCATAGTACATAGTGAGAGACCAGGCAGTGACCTGTCGCGATTATACATAGAATACTACGAATACAGTTAGAACATTAAGTGTATAATCATGCTGAGTAATACAGATGAGATAAAGAGCAATAACAGGGCATGTTGGCTGTGTCTATGTCAGGAAGTTACATAGGACTAGGGCTGAGGTAAGTTAGCCAAAAAGGTGGCCCTGAGTTTCAGGGCCTGTAATATGTAGATGGCCACTCCACGTGATATCAGTGGGTTGGCATCCGCCAGTAAGTATTTCATGCGGTCATCATCCCGGGCGATGATCAGTGGGATTAAAAGGGAACGCCTGGGTCTTACTGAGACATATATTGGGCAGTAGAAGAAAAAACGAATAAGGTCCTCTATCTTTCCCTTGTTGCATGGGCAGAGTCGAAGATCCAGAGGAGTACTGGAAAATAAACCCTGTAAGAATGCTGTGGGGATGGCATGAAATCGGGCTAGTGTGAAGGCCCTTCTTAGCGTAAGTAGGATTTATCAGATCACTCAAATAGCGGGACAGAGATCTAACTACCTTCACGCGAGGAAACCACGTGGAGAGTCTGGCTGCGTTAGATAGACAATACTAGGAATGGATATAGAACAGATAATTAAATAAATGGTCAGTCTGTGAGCACTTAGAAAAAAATATGCTGTGATTACGAAGACCACAAATAGTAGTAGTAGTAGTAGTAGTAGTAGTAGTAGTAGTAGCAGCAGCAGCAGTAATTTTATTATTTGAACCCTACCCATCTGACTGGGTTGCCCCAGCCACTCTGGGCACCTTTCAACAAATATAAAAGCATAATAAAACATCAAACATTGAATACTTCTCTAAACAGGGCTGCCTTTGGGTGTCTTCTAAAAGTTCTATAGTTATTTATCTCCTTGACATGTGATCGGTGGAGGTGCCACTGCTGAGAAGGCCCTCTGCCTGGTTCCCTGTAACTTCACATGGGTTTCTTAAGAACAAGTATTGCCAGACAAATATCATATAGAGAGAGTGGGTAGGGGTAGGGGTGGGGGTGGGGAGAGAATGAGAGAATTACAAGCTAGGTGCATCGGGGGGATATTATGAGCATAGTGTAGGTAAAATGTGGGCTGGATGAGGTAACTGTTAGGTGGATTTGTAGCTGGTTGACTGACCAAACCCAAAGAATGCTCATTAATGCTTCCTCATCATTCTGGGAAAAAAGTGACAAGCGGGGTGACAGAATTCTGTCCTCGGCTCATTGCTGTTCAATGTCTTTATTAACAACTTGGTTGAAGGAATTGAGGGAATGCTCAACAATTTTGCAGATGACAGCAAACTAAGAGGAGCAGCTAATGCCACAGAAGGCAGAATCAGGATTCAAGAGGACCTTAACAGATTGGAGAACTGGGATCAAGCTAACAGATTCATTTCAGTAGGGACAAATGTAAGGTTCTACACTTAAGCAGGAATAACCAACTGGGGGAAACCTGCCTGCCATTAGTACAAGCTGGAACATGTGCAGAGGACGGTGAAAAAGATCATAAAGGGTCTAGAAACCAAGCCTTATGAGGAACGGTTGAGTATGTTTAGCTTGGAAAGGAGGAGGCTGAGAGGAGATGTAATAGCCATCTTCAAATGGGCTGTCAAATGGAGCATGCTTGTTTTCTCCTGCTCTGGAGGGTAGGACCCAAACCAATGACTTCAAATCACAATAAATGAGATTTTGAACAACATCAAGAATAACTTTCTGATCTGTTCAACAGCGGAATGTACTTCCTTGGAAGGTGGTGGACTCTCCTTCCTTGGAGGTTTTTAAGCAGAGGTTGGATGACCATCTGTCATGGATGCTTTAGTTGATATTCCTGCATTGCAGGGGGTTGGACTAGATGACCCTTGGGATCCCTTCCAATTCTACAATTCTATTATTCAGTGCTAGATTAGTAAATCACTACAATCTCAAGCAAAGAAGTCATTCTCTACCCTGAAAAGAGAGGCTCTTTCAACTTTTCAATTGCCTGAAGTTGAACCCAGGATCACACACCCTTCCCAAATTATGCAGGGTCCAATCTGTATGAATTGGCTGGATCCACTTGCAGTGCATGTGACCCACGTCTGTCTATCCATCACTGGTGATCTATTTATCTGCTTCTGTGTTTGGGATTTATATACTTACCTGTTTAGGTGACCACTTCATCATGCTTCATCAAAGCTTATGCCACTTAAAAATCTCTTAGTCTTTAAGGTGCCATTAGACTCTTTGTTTTATGAGGATTTTGTCGAATGAACAGTTCCCCCCCACATGGAACTGTCTTCAGTTTTGAGAGCTTTCTTTCCTGGCTGGCTCTTGATGTCTGACATCTGACTGTTGCTTTCTAGACGCTTGATACTGAACTCCTAACTCTTGCTACCTTTCCATTGGCCTCTGATATGGGAAGTGAAGTGTTTCACTCCACTGTTAAGATCTAAGCTTTAATCTTCCAACACAATAACCCAGAGATGAATATTTTTTTTTCCTCTGCCAAGGGATGATGGGGGGAAGAGAGAGATTTTTTTTTACCTCTTATGAGCATGGAAATGATTAAGCTGCAGCCAGTGCCTAAATCAAGGAGAATGGGTATCTCTTAAGGCTATGCAAATTCATCTTCCGAGGTATCTGCACTTCTTTGCAGCTTTGTAACATTTATGCCAAAAAGAAAGGCAAAAAAATAAAATCCTTCCAGTAGCACCTTAGAGACCAACTAAGTTTGTTCTTGGTATGAGCTTTCGTGTGCATGCACACTTCTTCAGATACACTGAAACAGAACAGGCAGTTCCCCTTTATAAAAGCAGAGGTGTGGGAATATGCTTGTATGTTCCAAGAAGGCAAC
Organism: Lacerta agilis; assembly: GCF_009819535.1. Classification (NCBI taxonomy): domain Eukaryota; kingdom Metazoa; phylum Chordata; class Lepidosauria; order Squamata; family Lacertidae; genus Lacerta; species Lacerta agilis. Next base: position 94,742,060 of record NC_046315.1, on the reverse strand, counting down.
AAAGATGGCTGAGTTGGATATAGTAAGCCAAACCAATTCCTTCAAGTATGTTTACACACACACACACACACACACACACACACACACACACATATATATATATATATATATATATATATATATAACATTAATTTAATCTGAATTGGGGGTCCCTGCAGCCACGTTTACTACTACTACTACTACTACTACTACTACTACTACTTCACAAGACTACCAGTAACAGATTCTCTGCTGTCCCATATAGATGTGGACCATGAGTGAGGGGTGGTTGCACTGGGATGCAAAAGTGCATTAATAGACAAAAAAATGCATAAGAGAAAGATGGAGGGGAGAACAGGCACAATGTGTGCTCTTGGTCCAGTAAACCATGGTTTATCAACGGGAGATATATGCATCCAGATTGGACCAATGACTATGAAGACAGTGGTGGAGAAGAAATGTGCATAATGGGTGCGGGAACTTGGTGTGAATATAGGGTTGCTAAGTTACACAAATACCTATTTTCACATGGGAAATATTGGATGGTACCAGCATATTTAACTGCATTAATTCTGAAGGAGCCAAAATGAGATGCAACCAAACTGAAGCAGCCATATAAATCAGCTCATGGGTAGTTCTTAGGGCAAAACTCTTACCAGTAAAATGAATTTCGCAGTTGTGCAACCCACTCCAGAAAGGAGTTTAGGGCAACCTTTTTAAACTAACTAAAATTACACTTGACAAGGGTTAAATGAAGATGTGTGAACTTGGTGGTAAGTGGGTAGCTACTTAAGGGCTGGTTATCTATATAATCCTGCAAAATGGTGAGGAGAATTTCACTATCCTAGTGTATGTGTTCAGGAGTCTGAGAGATAATAGAATCATATAACTGTAGAGTGGAAAGGGACCCCAAGGGTCATCTAGTCCAACCCCCTGCAATGCAGGAATCTCAACTGAGGCATCCAGGACAGATGACCATCCAACCTCTACTTCAGAAGCTCCAGTGAAGAAGAGAAGAGTTTGGATTTGATATCCCGCTTTTCACTACCCGAAGGAGTCTCAAAGCGGCTAACATTCTCCTTTCCCTTCCTCCCCCACAACAAACACTCTGTGAGGTGAGCGGGGCTGAGAGACTTCAGAGAAGTGTGACTAGCCCAAGGTCACCCAGCAGCTGCATGTGGAGGAGTGGAGACACGAACCCGGTTCCCCAGATTACGAGTCTACCGCTCTTAACCACTACACCACTACACCAAGGAGAGTCCACCACTTCCTGAGGGTGTTTGTTCCACTGTCGAACAGCTCTTACAATCAGAAAGTTCCTCCTGATGTTTAGCTGCAGGCTGGATCTAGATGCATCGAATAAGAGATTCAGTTAAATGCATTGTAAACTTCCTACAGGGAAGTTCCATTGGCGGAAAACAGGACTCTACGTTGCTGTCTTGCATCATACTGTTATAACGCATATAAAGTGCTTTATCTTTACAAATGTAGCTGAGTCCGTGATCTCCTTTCTTGAACCACTATAACTTTAAGTGGGTTGTGCTTAAGAGAATTAGGTGAGACAGAGAGTGGAATTGGTTCAGAAACTGAGAAGCTATGGCTTCCTTTAACAGAAACACCTCATTCTGTAAATAGTAAATACAGTGAATCTTGCCTTTATGGGCATCCTGGATTCTGCAAGTTATTAACACAAGAAGAAGAAGAGTTTGGATTTGATATCCCGCTTTATCACTACCCGAAGGAGTCTCAAAGCGGCTAACATTCTCCTTTCCCTTCCTCCCCCACAACAAACACTCTGTGAGGTGAGTGGGGCTGAGAGACTTCAAAGAAGTGTGACTAGCCCAAGGTCACCCAGCAGCTGCATGTGGAGGAGCGGAGACGCGAACCCGGTTCCCCAGATTACGAGTCTACCGCTCTTAACCACTACACCACACTGGCTCTCAAGAACAGCACATTGTGTGCAGCAAAGTTCCCATTGGTCCAGCATTTCATTTAAAAGCTTTTATCAGTGTGGCAGCTGCTTTGGATAGACTAACACTGTGGGGTTGTTTTTTTCTCCCCCTCAACTGTAGCTTGCAAGCATGCTAATTAGTTCATACGCTGGAGCAGATGCACAGGTAAAAAGCATTTAAAGAAAGATGCTAGGCCCTGTAGATGCTTCTTTCATACTTGGGTTTCCAGAAGGGCTTAGCACAGCACCAACAGCAAACAATTTATGTTACTGTAGGCAAGTGTGAATTGACCCTGACAACTTGAGTACTAGGGGATTACATGCACACTGTGATAAATTATCACTTAATGAATGATCGTCTGTATTCACTCCGGGTCCTGTAAATATCAACATCCAAGCAATCTTTGTCAAAACACCAGGGCAACAGCGTACTCTGAGTCTGCACAAAGTTTGTACATTTTCTTTATGTGTTACTGATAGTGTCACTTTGATTTCTTCATTCCTCTACACTGCTTCTTCCTCAGGCTTCCAACATATCAAATTTATTTAGAGATTCTCCTACTTATCTTTATCTCTATTCCCTTGTTGCCTTCCACTTCTCTTTATGTCTGCTTTCTCTGACTCCCGAATCTCTTTATGCTACCAATTCCCTCACTAAACATTGCATTTCAACCTTTGTTGTTGTTGACATCCGCCTGTCTCCAGAGACAATGGAAGAGTGCGCCTTCAGGGGTGAAGTTAAACTGTTGGAGAGTTTGATTGCCTGCTGTGTCTGTAGAGAATGATACAGGAGAGAGATGTTTTATTTCAGGTGGGGCGGATGAAGGTGTCTGGTTTTGCTGCTACAGGTGCACGATGGTGTTTCTGCTCTCCGATATCTCCCTGTATCTTCTTCAGGAAGAGAAAATATTGCTACCTGCCACCCCACTCTGAGTGATGCTGGATTCTATGGGGTCCAGGCAATTACTCAGGGTTTGTGTTTCCTTTGGAAATGAGACACAGCAGAGACTGTGGTGTCTTTATAATATATGGTTTATTTAGACACCTATACAACTGGAGCCTACGATGGAGGGGCACACAGGATTAATGCCCCAAGAGGTTCTTGCTTCTCTCATAGCCACAGCAGCCTAGGATTCAAAAAGACACCAGCCATTGCTCAGCCTCTCTCCAGCTTGCCGCATTTTACAACCTGCCACTATTGTCCTCCAGTCCACATCATCCCCAACTGCAAAACTCTCCACTCTGCTTTGTCTCTGTTAACCATCTCAGAGCTCATGGAGTGGGCTTTACCCATTTGCCAGCTGGCACAGAGTCTTTGCTTTGCTGATCACCCATCTCCCTGTCCTTGTTCTCTGTTAATGTCCCATCTCTTAGGTGATCTCCTGAACATGAAAAGCTGAGTCCATCTATTAAGAGTCTGACTTCCAATTTAACTCTCCAACCATTGATTAAAGTCCAACACTTACTAAATCCAGGAACTATGTGTGTCTGGCGCCCACAAACTCCTAACAATATAATGCTCTCCCCCTTGACATCGAACTCACTCCACCCAGCCTTCATCTTCGAGTTGCCAATGTTTTTATCAACCTCCATGCCTGTGTCATTAACAGCAGCTTGATCTGAAGGCAGCAGCAGCTAATGATGTTTATCTAATGGCTCTGAAAAATCCACCTACAGATCAAGCTGCTGTTAAAGTCACAGGAGCAGATCAGTTTGGTATTTTCATGGTCACTTGGCAACAGTAGCTTCAAGAAAGTACATTCCTTTGCTCACTTCTTCCCCACATTCCAGGTTGAATGAACTTGCTTCCCTCCAGATGTTTCTAGACTCTGACTTGTATCATCCGTATGTTGTCTGGCCAGTTGGAGTCCAGCAACGTCTGGAGGGCCACATGTTCTTCCGCGGTGCCATATGATCGGCTTCCTCCACGCTGCTACTTTTCAGGCCCTTTCTATGCGTGGGGAAGGATTATCATTTTGAGTCTGTCGAGGCACCTAGACTCCATTCAAATGCTTAATGATCATAGCAGGAGTAAGGGAAGCAGCATGTGGCAATAATTTGCTCACACAAGTATTTGCAGGACCTTTCACTGCTTATAAAGAGTCTAGCCAGAGGGATGAGGGAGCCTTTTCTTGTTCCAGTACAATGGAATGATGTGCCAAAAGAGAGTAAGAATAATAGATATATGACCTAGGATAAGAGAGATTTTTGTTTACCGAATGGTGATTAGGCTCAGTAGGTGCTGAGCTGAAATCAAATTTCTGTTAAATAGCCCCCCAAGAAATCAATTGTAACCAGCACTTAATGACGAGCTTGAAAACAGCTTGAGGCAAAGCCAAGGGCAGTTGAAACTCTGACAAATTAGTTGTTAGCTGCGCTAATGACTGATTTTGGGGGGATTATTGCTATTATAAATAGTAATCAATCCAGGTTTGCCACTGTGTCTTGGAAGATGTTTGCAGCCAAAAATATGCAGCTTTGCACTCCAAGTTCTAGTTAATATGATAATCTGAATATTACACACTGCTCAATTCCCCTCTTAACTTCCCCAAACACAGGTTATATGGAAATTAGGCATACAGAGCTATCATTATTAATTCACAATATAGTGAAGTGCAACAAGTCCCAAAGCCCAGAGACTTGGCAATATGATCCTGTAATATATAGGATGTTGTCTGCAGTTCATTTACTTCATAACAGACCTATTAAAGTCAAATGGGACTGTCTGGAATAAGTAGGTTGAAGATTATGGACACAGGAAAATGGCATTAGCTACGAGGGATGGCTCCGGGACAGGATTCAGTGTTGTTTTTTCTCTGCATTTATAAGGAATCATTGTTTCCTTGCCATTGTCAAGGCTATGCGACATATCAGCTAGAACCTACTTGCAGGCAGCTCCTTCTCACAAATAGCATTTCCAAAGCTGTTGGCTGTTCCATCGGCGGACATAGATGGAAGGGCGAGCTTTGGGATTTCAGGGCACGGCTGAGACAATGGATCCTTTGCTAGGCCTTTGGGGGAGACCAAGTGAATTCACTAGTTGCCTTAAAAGTGAGGCTTGGCTTTTGTGTGTGTTCCGCACAAATATGTGGGGGGTTCAGGTTTCTGTGGTGCAAAGGGGCTCTACACACGTACCGGTGAACATATGAAGAACTCTAAGTGGAGAGAGAGAAGAAAATAAAGTAAAAAATTCCTTCCAGTAGCACCTTAGAGACCAACTAAGTTTGTTCTTGGTATGAGCTTTTGTGTGCTATGGTATCTGAAGAAGTGTGCATGTACACGAAAGCTCATACCAAGAACAAACTTAGTTGGTCTCTAAGGTGCTACCGGAAGGATTTTTATTTTATTTTATTTTGTTTTGACTATGGCAGACCAACACGGCTACTTACCTGTAACTGGAGAGAGAGAGTGTGTGTGTGTTCCTGGTCCAATCAGGGTTACCCTTTCATTCGGTTGAGCACATTGGTCTGCACATGGATCTCCTATTATATACAGTTTGAAATTTTAATTTAACTTTTATCATATTCTTCTCAGATGAGTATTTTTAAAGCTATTTTAAAATTAAAAAATACTTTAAAAGTATTTTTAAAGCTATTTTATTGTTAGTAATTGTAAACAATTCTTCGCCGAAGAATTGATGCTTTTGATGCTTTTGAATTATGGTGCTGGAGGAGACTCTTGAGAGTCCCATGGACTGCAAGAAGATCAAACCTATCCATTCCCAAAGAAATCAGCCCTGGGTGCTCACTAGAAGGACAGATCCTGAAGTTGAGGCTCCAGTACTTTGGCCACCTCATGAGAAGAGAAGACTCCCTAGAAAAGACCTTGATGTTGGGAAAGATGGAGGGCACAAGGAGAAGGGGACGACAGAGGATGAGATGGTTGGACAGTGTTCTTGAAGCTACTAACATGAGTTTGGCCAAACTGCGAGAGGCAGTGAAGGATAGGCGTGCCTGGCGTGCTCTGGTCCATGGGGTCACGAAGAGTCGGACACGACTGAATGACTGAACAACAACAACAATTGAAAACCAGTCTGTGATGTTCTGTTTCTGTTTTTGGTTGTTGTGTTTATGGGCTTAAAGCCGAAATAAAATGAGTTGAGTTGAGTTGGATCTCCTTCACATGCTGACCCAATGCACAGCTGGTGAGATGTATGTGTGGCACATCAGCAGCCAGGTATGACTCCCCTCTGGAATATTTTTCAACATGTGGTGCTGGGCATATGAATTCCCAACAGACAAAGGAACCTGAATGGTATATTCTTGCTCCAAAAAATGGAGACATTGTAAGATGGCCCAAAGACACCTGAGCCAATCCTTGCATCCCTGCCCTCTTTCCCAAAGCTCATAATTGTGCAGAGGAGGATAGCAGCAGAAGGAAGTGCTTCTCATTATCGGGCAAGGCCTTTGTTCTGCCTCCACAGCTGCCGCAGGGGAAATTATTCATCTCTTTGAGCATGAGAGCAGCATAGAAATTACAAACAGGAGCTATTTTTATATATATTACAAATACTACTACTAACAACAGTAATCACATGTAAAAAAATTGACAGACACACAGAGAGAGAACAAGTACATCAACAGCTTGGGGAGATGGTGTTTATGGTAGTGGCACCCGCCCTGTGGAACGCCCTCCCACCAGATGTCAAAGAGAAAAACAACTACCAGACTTTTAGAAGACATCTGAAGGCAGCCCTGTTTAGGGAGGCTTTTAATGTTTAATAGATTGTTGCATTTTAATGTTCTGTTGGAAACTGCCCAGAGTGGCTGGGGAAACCCAGCCAGATGGGCGGGGTATAAATAAATAAATTATTATTATTATTATTATTATTATTATTATTATTATTATTATTATTAAGATCAAACCTATCCATTCTCAAGGAAATCGGCCCTGAGTGCTCACTAGAAGAACAGATCCTGAAGTTGAGGCTCCAGTACTTTGGCCACCTCATGAGAAGAGAAGACTCCCTGGAAAAGACCCTGATGTTGGGAAAGATGGAGGGCACAAGGAGAAGGGGATGACAGAGGATGAGATGGTTGGACAGTGTTCTCGAAGCTACTAACATGAGTTTGGCCAAACTGCGAGAGGCAGTGGAGGATAGGCGTGCCTGGCGTGCTCTGGTCCATGGGGTCACGAAGAGTCGGACACGACTGAACGACTGAACAACAACAACAACATTATTATTATTGTGGCTCCATTTCTTCCTGTAGGTGATGGTGCTAGGGAACCCATGCTTGACACCTAGGCTTTTCACCTGTAGGATCCTGCAGTGACCTATTTTGTCACCCAGGCTGCATAGCATCCGCATGAAATTGCTGGGCAATGCAGCACAGCATTTCTAGTTCAGTCCCATCAGCATATAGACAATGCCCAACCCTATCTCTGCTTTCCATTTCATTCCAAGAAGGCTGTGGAGCTCCTAAACCAATGCAATGAACTGGGTGTGGGTAAACATAATTTGGAGGTTGTTCTGGAACGGCATTGATCCTCGATTCCAACTGCACCTCTTCCTGGAGAAAGCAGACGCATGCCTTTATTAGATCACATCTATATTCTTTCGACAAGCTCTACATAAGGCTGCCTTTGAAGGTACTCAGAAACCAGTTAGTCTAGTATGTGGCAGCCAGATTAAGGGCAGCACATCGGAAGGATGTAGCTTCATTGTTGAAACAGTTTCACTGCTTGTTGTTGTTGTTGTTCAGTCGTTCAGTTGTGTCCGACTCTTCGTGACCCCATGGACCAGATCACGCCAGGCACGCCTATCCTTCACTGCCTCTCGCAGTTTGGCCAAACTCATGTTAGTAGCTTCGAGAACACTGTCCAACCATCTCATCCTCTGTCGTCCCCTTCTCCTTGTGCCCTCCATCTTTCCCAACATCAGGGTCTTTTCCAGGGAGTCTTCTCTTCTCATGAGGTGGCCAAAGTACTGGAGCCTCAACTTCAGGATCTGTCCTTCTAGTGAGCACTCAGGGCTGATTTCTTTGAGAATGGATAGGTTTGATCTTCTTGCAGTCCATGGGACTCTCACTGTTATTGACCTTTAAATCCCTAAATAGTTTAGGACCAAGAAGTCTGAAGTACCATCTGCTCCTATATGAGCCTGTCCACTTACTGAGATCCTCAGAGATCTTCAGAGGTGATCCTTTGTGTTGGGACCAGGGAGAATACCTTTTTCTGTGGCTCAGTCACTCTTTAATGGCCTTCAGGAAGCTATTAATATATCAACATAACTGTATGCCATACATCAACATATTTTGACTGTGTCCTAAGAATCCCTCCATGTGCCAAATGTTCTGTGAAATACAGAGAGCAGGTTTGCAGAATATGACAAACCAGCATTAGCAAACAAAAGCTGAGAATTCATGTAACAAAAAATGGTGACTTGGCGGCAGCAACAGCAACAACAAAAAAAAAACTATGTGTGTGCATAGCCTGGCTGGACTGGAAAAGATTTTACTATGGTTCTCACACTTTTAAGAGTCTTATCTCAGGGAGTACTAATGATATGTTTCAAAGCCACTGCAGCTGGATATCAGTTAAAATGTTGTTTACTCTTCTGCCCTACTGTTCTTGTTGTATCTTATCAAGTGTGTAGGAAAGATATTTGTTGTTTTCCCCACCGCCATCCCGCCCAATTTCTCCCCTTACTGCAATGTGTTTTACTAAAAAAAAAAACACATTTTTTTAAAAAAACAGCTCCATTGTTCTCAGGATAATTGTTCATGTGCATTTTTTTTTAAAAAGTATGTTTCCTTCCTCCTCTAAAAAATTATGTTAAATGCTGTGGAATAATGTTTTGTAATAATAGAGGACAATGCTCCTCAAATTTCTGGTAGCTGAGGCCCTCCCCTTTCCCGATTAACATTGGCTGAATCTTTCATTTCATTACTTTTAGAGCAGTGTGTCAATCGTATGTGTACCACTCTAGTCTTGTTCTACAGTCCATCTGGTGGTGAAATATACTCGGAGTCAAGTGTGAACTTCATGCTCTTTATTCAGCTCATAGTAGCAAGGAATGAATATTTCCCCAAAACATCTGCTAGGTAAAGGTAAAGGTAAAGGGACCCCTGACCATTAGGTCCAGTTGTGTCCGACTCTGGGGTTGCGGCGCTCATCTCACTTTATTGGCTGAGGGAGCCAGCGTACAGCTTCTGGGTCATGTGGCCAGCATGACAAAGCCGCTTCTGGCGAACCAGAGCAGCGCACGGAAATGCCGTTTACCTTCCCACCGGAGCGGTACCTATTTATCTACTTGCACTTTGACATGCTTTTGAACTGATAGGTGGGCAGGAGCTGGGACCGAGCAACGGGAGCTCACCCCATTGTGGGGATTCGAACCGCCGACCTTCTGATCAGAAAGCCCTAGGCTCTGTGGTTTTAACTCACAGGGCCATCTTCGTCCCTTTAAAACATCTGCTATATATACTTTACACAATGGCCCCACATGATTGGCTAATTCCGGGCTACTCCTGTAGGCCAATCAGGTCGCTGATTCACTTCCACCTAGAGCTGGATTGGGTGGCTCCTGCGGACCAATCAGACTGCTGCATTCTGGATCCTATTGTTCTAGGATTCAGCTCAGTACATAACAGGTGGCTTCACCATTTGCAGATGGTTTCAAAGGTTTTGGATAGTGGTAAAAAAGAAGAAGCTGTGATTCAAGGGTGGAGGACCTCAAGCCTTTGAGCTAAATGGAGCCCTCAAAGACTCTCCTTTCATATCTTGGGATTCTACGCCAGCCATGCCCCCTCCCCAAGCCACATCCTTCACCACTCCGTCTCTGTGCTATCAAGTGTTTATACCCTTCAACTCTCCCAATGTCAATTGATTGTCTGGGTGAAGTGCGGAAGTGTGTGTGTGTGTGTGTGTGTGTGTGTGTGTGTATCTTGCTTTTGCAAGGCTGGAATGTAGCCGCTTGTACAAAGCTAAGAGTCACATTCCTTGCTCTATCCACTTTTGCTTCTGGCTACACCCACCAATGACATACACCCCCTGGAAGGCTGCTCACCTGTGTGTGCATAAAAAACATTGCTTGCCAAGGTAGCTTTTTCTTCTTAAGGTCCTGTTCAGCTAGAACTTGATTTGATGCTTTCAGGTAGCCCCATTGCTCCCAGACTTGATAAGATCAAGGGCAGCTCTATTCCACATAATGATCTCATCTTTTTCTTTAACTTTTTAGACCCCCTTCGAAAGTCTCTCTGACCAGGCAGCTACAACACATTTTAGTTACAATAGTCATATGCCACGGAAGGAGACTTTATCTCTTCATTCATTTCTTGTGGAAAGCACATAGTTCCCTTGTAGCGCACTAGCATCCCCAGCAGACAGTTTCGGAATTTAGGAGCAATTAAGGATTTAAAAGCAGGGCATGTGTATTGCTATTCAAATCAGCTTTCGTCCCCATTTTCCTTAACAAAATGAAGAGAAGCTTACACTTCTCGAGTGCACAGAAAAGGTCTCTATATAAAATGTAATGGATCAAGTGTTTTTAAAAGTTGTCGCAGGGAGTCTCTTCAAGTTAAGGGGGTGAAAAGCACAGAGCTTTTAAAAGACAAAGCAAAGACAAGGCTGCTGGGCTGAAGCCACTAGCCATTATTCATAACACCTGAAGTAGAAAAAGAGAATAACGATCCCATGGCTATGGGGGGGGGGGAACATTCTTCCAGGACAGTGATGTGGAGATCGCAGGAAAGTTCTCTTTATGGCTTTGCTATTAACAGCAAGTGAACAAAGCGAGAGTAAACCAAATCCCTTCAGAAATTAGAATGTGCCAGTTCTTTCTAGAGCAGGGGTCAGCGATCTTTTTCAGCCGTGGGCCGGTCCACCATCCCTCAGGCCATGTGGTGGGCTGGACTATATTTTGGAAAAAAAATGTTATTGTTGTTCAATCGTTCAGTCGTGTCCGACTCTTCGTGACCCCATGGACCAGAGCACGCCAGGCACGCCTATCCTTCACTGCCTCCCGCAGTTTGGCCAAACTCATGTTAGTAGCTTCGAGAACACTGTCCAACCATCTCATCTCATGGTTGGAAAAAAATAATAATGAACAAATTCCTATGCCCCACAAATAACCCCAGAGATGCCTTTTTAAATAAAAGGACACATTCTACTCATGTAAAAACACCAGGCAGGCCCCACAAATAACCCAGAGATGCATTTTAAATAAAAGGACACATTCTACTAATGTAGAAACACGCAGATTCCCGGACTGTCCGCGGGCCGGATTGAGAAGGCGATTGGGCCACATCCGGCCCACGGGCCTTAGCTTGCCTACCCTGTTCTAGAGTAAAGAAGCAATTCCAATCCCTCAGTTTGCATTTTTGGGAACATACATACCTGGGTCACCATAGAGACATCCCACTTCTCCATTCTTCTTTGCTGTACCTGAAGAGGAATGAATATATATATATATATATATATATATATATATATATATATATACACACACACACACACACACACACACACACACATATATTGAAGCAAAGATTACATATTACTTCATTTACAACAGCCAAAAAACAGATAGCATCTGAATTAGTTTATACTAATTACCTTGACTTAAATAAACAAAGGAAACAAAAACAAAAGCTTAATTTCTAACATTTTTGCAAGTTACATTCCTTAAGAGGCTTATGGAAGCATTTATCCAGAGTTCATGCACCTATATGAAACAACAACCTATGGGGTTTTATTGTTTCCCAATGCTCATCCATAGGATTTTTTGAAGATTTCCTCCTGCATTGCTCCTCCCCATGGATTGTGAGCCCAATCCAGTTATAAGGTCTGCTTGAGCCAAGTCTGGATCCTCCTGGGTCACAGCCATTCCAACATGCCAAATTTGGGGTCATTGGGTATGCACACCCCTATGTTACATCTCAGTTCAGTGTGCTATGAAATTGATGTACAATGAAGGGGAGGACAAAATGTAACACTTAAATTTGATTTAATATTAAAGAAAAGAAAAAATCAAAACTCATCAATACACTTTTTATCCTTCAAACTGGTGGAGGTTCCAGTTAGAAAAGATCCCACTCCTTCTGGCACTAAAATAAAGACAAGGACATCACCTTGGTAATAAGGGTACAGCAGGCAATGAAAAGCTGCAGAAAATCACAGATGCATCACTATTGACCAGATAGCATGCCCCATCTCTGACTGGGTCAACAGGAGGGAGGGACATTGCATGTTGGTGAGAAATGTTAAATGAGCTATTTGTCAGTTGCAAACAATATTCTCTGCCCATTCTCTGAAAGCTGATCAATATATACATGCACCTTTTTCAGTGTGAGGCTGAACTCTGCATCCAGAGTTAATTGAGACAGGGGGAAATGAACCACCTGTTTTCTACGTATTAATAGTTTTGGAAACACTAGCCAATTAAAATGTTGGGGACTGTTGCTGTTGCTGTTGCTGTTGTTGTTGTTTCATTATGCTGCAGTTTTTAGTATTGTACTGTATAAACTATGTTCTTAATGTTGTACACTGCCCTGGGGGCTTTGGAGAAAGGACACTATATTATTATTATTATTATTATTATTATTATTATTATTATTATTATTATTATTGGTAACCACTTTTTATTTCTAAATTGGCTGAATTTTAAAATGTCTCCATGACCTACAAACAACTTCCCCACATCATCTGCGTATGTATGGGGGTGGGGGAGAAAATACCATCTTTAATTGTACTAGTATGGAACACCCAGGGGTTGAGGGTGGGGATGGTTTTGTAGAAATTCTCTCTGATGACCCTCTGGTATAGGTAAATCAAATGATAAGCACAGAAGAGATTTAAGTCAAGTTCCCAAATTATTTATTTACTGGATCTCTATTCTAAGAATATCAAGGCTACAATAATAATAATAATAAAAACCTGGAAATAAGCTCCAATGAACATCTGAGTAGGCCTATCTAAGGTTGCACTGTAAGTCTTTAAGAACAGTGTACGGCCTTGAAAGCAAATTTGTGCTAATTTTTTTTGCAGAAGCTGTTCAAATGCCATTAAGGGTCTTAATATAGACTTTTCCTGCAGAGAAAGAATAAGATGTGAGAAATGATAGTATATTGGCCATTCAATCTCCAGCTTGTCTACAATGTCATCATAAAATGAAACTATATTTCTTTGTAATCCTGCTAAATCCATGTTTTCCCATATGGCAAAATTTTCCACATCTCTAGCCTTCTTAAAATTCTGATATGGAGGGGAAATGACCGAGCTGTCGAGATCACAGGTGCCAGGACTTCTCTATAGTTATCATACACTATGAAGATTGGTCCTATTGTCACGTTATTTCAGCTTTGATGTATGCAGGGCTTGACCCTAGTCACAGTGCACTACCCTTTGACATGACTGTTTTGGACTGTTTAATCCCAACCAGCCAATACAGAGCTGAGTGTACTTTATCCAGTTGAAATCAATTGATTGAAATCTATATTGGATGGTAGTCTGAATCTTTCAAGTTTAAAACGTATTTCAAAATAACCGCATGGATAGAGTGCATGAGTTCTTGTTGCTGTTGTTTCTAAAATAGCCACATCTTCTGCCAATTCAGAATCCAACCTCTCCAAAAAAAAACCTAACAAACCACCACCACCACTTAATATTAACAAAATAGAAAATTCTTTCCAGTAGCACCTTAGAGACCAACTGAGTTTGTTCTTGGTATGAGCTTTCGTGTGCATGCACACTTCTTCAGATACGAATGCACACGAAAGCTCATACCAAGAACAAACTCAGTTGGTCTCTAAGGTGCTACTGGAAAGAATTTTCTATTTTGTTTTTAATATTAACAGCCATGCATGAGCAAGCTGCATGAGAATGGGCATACGTATCCCAGGGATGAAGAACCCCTGGTTCACCATATGTTCTTAGGCTCCTAGCTCCTGGCTCCATCCAGCTTGGACAGGGATGATGGGAGTCTTAGCCCAGCAACATCTGTAGGCTACAGGTTCTCCATCCCTGGGATATCTGGTTCAAAGCAATGCAGTTTGGGCTGTATCCCTCTTTGGATGCACATCTGAATGAGTTACGCAGTTTAGGTTTGCCATTCCCAATCCAGCAATGCTACATGTACAGATAGGGCCTTTGTAGATTATTCAGTATGTTAAGGTCATTCACACAGAGAGACACCCCAAAACTTGGCAGGGCAGTGTTCCAATTACTAAGACTAAGAATAGGAATGATAAGAATAAATGCTGCTCATCTGACTGGGTTGGTTGCCCCAGCCACTCTGGGTAGCTTCCAGCAAATTGAACACACTAAGCACAGTAAAAAGCAAAGACATCACCTTGCCGACAAAGATCCGTATAGTTAAAGCTATGGTTTTCCCAGTAGTCATGTACGGAAGTGAGAGCTGGACCATCAAGAAGGCTGATCACCGAAGAATTGATGCTTTTGAATTATGGTGCTGGAGGAGACTCTTGAGAGTCCCATGGACTGCAAGAAGATCAAACCTATCCATTCTCAAAGAAATCAGCCCTGAGTGCTCACTAGAAGGACAGATCCTGAAGTTGAGGCTCCAGTACCTTGGCCACCTCATGAGAAGAGAAGACTCCCAGGAAAAGACCCTGATGTTGGGAAAGATGGAGGGCACAAGGAGAAGGGGACGACAGAGGATGAGATGGTTGGACAGTGTTCTCGAAGCGACTAGCATGAGTTTGGCCATACTGCGGGAAGCAGTGAAGGATAGGCGTGCCTGGCATGATCTGGTCCATGGGGTCACGAAGAGTCGGACACGACTGAACGACTGAACAACAACAACAAAAGCACAGTAAAACATCAGACATTAAAAACTTCCCTATACATGGCTGCCTTCAGATGTCTTCTAAAAGTCAGATAGTTGTTTATTTCCTTGACATCTGACGGGAGGGTGTTCCACAGGGAGGGCATGACTACCGAGAAGGCCCTCTGCTTCTTGGTACCCAATCCACTCTAATTGGGTACCAATACTCATGTCCTTATAATGAAATCCCCCCTCTCTATATATAACAATAACAGCAGAAGAGGAGGAGGAGGCATTGAACGTTCCAGAACAATGAAACCCTTTATTATAAGAGAATGCATAACATGGCACAGGCTTGTGTGGGGGGTTAACATATTTTTTAACAATCTGAAGTATAGGAGGGTAACTTTTATTTATTATCTTACAAGGCTATTCACATGGAAAGGGTATAAATTAAAAATCTAATTTCCCTCGCTCTTCCATCTACTTTGGATTTCTAAGTCCCCAGTGTACTCCCTGTCACCATGTTGTTTGCTGATGAAGTATACACCATACATAGCTTGTCGGGGGGAATGAGAAGAGAGAAAGAAATAAAATGAGGGAAGTTGTTCAGCTAGTTCACAATGTAAATATAAGATTGCTGCACTTTTATAATTAAAAGAGCCATCCAAATATTTAATACCCTAAAGGTAACCCCCAGAAGAAGAAATCCAGAGTGAATCTCTGCATTTGGAATGAAAGTGCTGCAGGTAATTATTTAGCCAGTCTCCGAAGCGGAGATTACTTAACGCACTGGATGCTTGAATTAGTACCAGATAAAAGACTTTGGATGCCATCCAAAGACAGGAGCACAAAGGAATTGTATGGAAAATTTAGCTCTGATGACCTAAATAAGCTAACAAACAAGCTCGCATTGCAAAATAAAAGAGAGAAATTCAACCGCGGTTGAATATTTTCAAGCAACAAAGAACTCCTTGAAAGAGATAGGTCAGCATGCACCTTTGAGTTATGAAAAGGATGGTGCTTGCAGAAGGAGGTAGTCAAAAGCATGTGCTCAAAGTGTCCCTGGTAAATAAGTATTTCCTTTGCTTTTTGTGGGGGGGGGTAGCTTGTTAAAATTTCTTCGTATATTGTTACGGCTGCCATTTCCCAGGTTCTGCTCCTTCCCGAGGTTTCCTAGAAGTTCAAATAGCTGCAGGGATGTGTGTGTCACTCACACGTTGTCAGGAAACCCCTCTCCCCGCGGGTGGTAGAGTCGCGGGAGCGTTTGCAATATAGAGAACCCCCTCTGCTATTTACCAGTTCGTCCTCCCCCTCCTCCGCCGGAAGCGACCATTCCTCCAGCGGGGAGGGGGAGTCAGAGGCAGGAAGGCGGTGCAGGGGCTCTGAAAGGATTGCAGAGCCTGAGCGCCGAGGGGATAGCGGGGAACGGGGTCAGGTTCCCACGCTCCGAGGGCAAAGGCAGGAAGGACATGGAAGAGGAAGGCGGGGGTTTAGAATCCCGCACCTCTTTTGCTGGACAAAGAACCGGAAGGGTTCAATCCTGGACTCTGCAGAGGGATGAGATGGACGTTTGAACTTTTGCTCCACTGTAAATAACTTGCACAATAAAGAACTTAGTTCAGAAGTTCTGCGTTTGGCGTTTTACTCATGAGCAGCCACTGAACGTCCTTACACACGTGGAATAAGGCCTTGTTGGGATGCATGGCGAGCCCCACACCCCGATGTGTGTGCTTGACCCACGGCGGCCCCTTGCATAAAGGAAGTGCTCTCCAGCCATATGTCAGATGTGCAAAGTGCCTCTTCATGCAGTTGCCCAACACTTGGCTGGTGCAGGAGAGAAGATCATCAGGTGAGCCAGTGGGAAGGGATAGGGCTAGACAATGTGGCCCCATAAATCCCTCCTGTGTGGCATATATGAATGAATGTATCTGACACCCATTCCCTGCCAAAGTGTAGCATGTCAGGAAGTCTCATATTGTGAGGGAATGCAACAATTGTCTACAGCAATTTCTGAGCTAGTGTTGTCTTTTCTGAGGACTGTGTAGAACACACAACTGAACCGCCCCCTGCCTTTGCGGTATAACACAGAACTTTTAGTTAGTGCCGAACAGCCGAATGGCGTCTCCACCCCCATCATTCTGCCCGGACACTGAGGTCCAGTGCTGAGGGCCTTCTGGCGGTTCCCTCGCTACGAGAAGCCAAGTTACAGGGAACCAGGCAGAGGGCCTTCTCGGTAGTGGCACCCACCCTGTGGAACACCCTCCCACCAGATGTCAAAACCAACTACCAGACTTTTAGGAGACATCTGAAAGCAGCCCTGTTTAGGGAAGCTTTTAATGTTCAATAGATTATTGGCCTCCGCTTCCGGCACGGACTGGTATGGTCGGAATTCCATCTGCTCCCGACCTCCATGGGGAATTTTGAGGCTGTTTTGGGAGTATGCAGCCTCCCAACCTTCCCAGGCATGTGGGAAGGGCAGCTCGCCCACGGTGCTCCAAAACCTGCTCTGACCCTTCAGGAAAATGGGCAGGGGAGTCAGGGCAGATAGCCCCCCTGAGGTTCGGCACTCCTGCGACCGGCCTGTCCGTCCGGGATTCCCAACGCTAAGAAATATAAATTAGTGAGTCGCCTTGGGCATGCTTCAAACGAAAGAGGAGAAAGTATTTTGCTAAAGAATCCAGCCACTGTTTGAAAAGAAGAGGATGAGAATTTACGACTGTATCGGTATGTGAAATATGTGAAACGGGACAGAAGGGGGGGAGGAGCCCTGGACTTTGTGATTGTATGATTTTATATTGGGCAAATACCCCCCAGAAGACCCAACGTTTATATAACAAGTGAGATTTGAATGATTGAAAAACTGAGTATGGAGGATAATATATGAACTATAATTTATAAATGTGTGAAGTATGAAATGAATCCCTTGGACATTGACGGACTTTAATTGGAAGAATTTGGTTGACTGCCAAGAAATGACGCAGTTAGAATTATGCCCAGACTGCAACGTGAGATCGTAGGAGGGACAAGGCTGCATTTCTTTTTCTTTTTACGTGACGATTTATAAGTGAGATGGCTAACCTCCAAAGATTTATAACCTGGTGCAGATCGGGACTTTTAAAAGTGGAAAATATACGAAATATAATAAAGAAGAAAATGGCGACTGTACAAATACGACTTTTGGATTTCAACCAGCAAAACGAAAGAAGGAATGTGGAGTACAGACTTAAAATCACACAGTGATACTGCTTGTTTGGACTTATCTTACTTGTTGGATATATCAGCGGCTGTGAAAACACTGGAAGAGAAAGCAAAGCAATAATTTATGATAATAGAGCCTCCGGAATTTGAAGCATGGGAAGCCTTAAATAAAATTTAAAGTAATAATTTGGACAATTTGGAACCTTTTTTTTGTTTTATAATTGGAGAAATAATTTGGAATGTAATTTGGAATGTTTCATATGATATTGTTTTATTGGAAACCACAATAAATATGATTTGTAAAAAAAAATAAAAAAATAATGTTCAATAGATTATTGTATTTTAACATTCTGTTGGAAGCTGTTGGATCCCAAGCTTGTTGGGATCAGGCACTCCCTGCAGAAAGCAGGACTTGACATGAGCGCTGATCAGCTGATTGGTAGGGACATCAAGCCCCATGTGGATTGGCTTGGATCTTTTACAGTGAACTCAAGCAGCGCTACAAAATTGCAAAAGGGGTTTGTCTGGTGTCCCACCCCTCAAAGTGGTCCACTAGGGGGTGGAGGAACCCAGGATCCAATTATCCAACTGGAATAGGTTCCCCACCTCAGGGGCTTCTAAACTTTTTCCCCTTCCCCCCCCCCCCTACAGTAACTCCTGCATCTTGCTGCTGGGAACCAGGTGCCAGGTTGAGGGAACCTGACTCAGCGAGGGAGTTTTATCATCCCAGTTGTTTTAATGCAAGCAGCTTTGAGAGCTTGAGATGGTGGGGTACAAAATATATCAGATAAATATATCAAAACAATATATTAACAAAGCAGTAGAGAGGGCTTAGCAATATGTAACTGTGATGTGGAATGGATTTGAGCAATGGGCCAACATGGCTGACTATTTGGGAACAGGAATGTTCCAAACATGCCCCTATTTTCATTTTTGGAAAGCCTTCAGACTGATGTGTTTATTTGGAACATATTTATATCCCCCCCTTCATTAAAAAGTCTGAGGCAGTTTACAACAAACAAGATCAATTGAAAGACAATAAATGCAGTAAACAACACAATAGCCAGACAGTTCCCGTTGATGTGGTTTCAGTGACCAACAAAGGCCTGAGTATGGTATGGATGGTTTGATTTTCTTGTTTTCTTTAAGCTATAAATTATGGTCTATTTTATCCCGTTTTCTGATTAGTTAAATGCTTTTGACATGCATAGAGTGGGTTAAATAAATATAACCCCCCCCCCAAGTGTTATCTGCATGTGATCTGCTTTTGCTACTCCATTGTGCATCTGGATTCCAATAATCAAAAATTCAGACCTTGTCTGGCCCAGTTAGAACTTCTTAAAAAAAGAGAGAGAGAAAAGAATGCAAAAATAATCCTGACATGGTGCCTAATCTGAAATGAAAAATTGGTTCTGAAAGGCAAGCTCTAAATTCATTGAGCTGAGAAAATGTGCATCTATAAATTTATTATGTATATGCTTAAAGCTGATAGTAGTTTGATCAAATGAATGATGTAGTTAAGCCAAGTAGCTGGATTATCTGTCTTCGGAAAGGTAAATTGAAGAGCTACTCAAGGCAACATTGGTTCCCTCACCCCCTTCTTGTCTTGTCCTAATTCAAAGTTTTTTGACCGAGGATATTTTAATCCTTGAACTGTATGAGACTATACACATATGCTTAAATATGTTGTAAATGTGGGCTGGCTGAATGAGATCCCTGAATCGTATTTGAAGTTGGTATGTCTGCTCACCTTCAATGGGGGGCCACGGCAACACCAAGGGACCTGGCAGTGGACAGCGTTGATTGTACTGTCTACCTGTGTTTGTGACATGTCCTGTTTACCCTGTTTATGTCCTGTTTATTTTTTTCTAAAACAAATGATCAGCTTGACATTACTATATTTACAAGTGTATGTAAAGCTCCTTGTGTGTGTGTGTGTGTGTGTGTGTGTACATATATATAAATATATCTTGTGTTTTACACACACACACAGGATACTTTTTAATGTGTGCCATATATGTTTTTAGCCCTTTACCTTTGCTGACCTGTTGTTATCTATGTTCTCTTTTTCTGTGCTGAAAAATTCTAATAAATATATGTTGTTGTTGTTGTTTTTTCTACTTGGAAGGATGAAAGTAATTTCCTCCTTTATTGCAGCTGTCCACACCACACAGAACTTCTTGGGGTGGGATGCAATGGTCTTATGAAAACTATCTGGGCTTCCCCCAGAATTCCTTGGGCATTTAGCCCGAGGAAGAAACTCTAAATTCACTATGAAATTCACTTTAAGCAACATCTAATGTCAACCTAAATCAGTAAATACATCAATCTAGGGATATTCAGTGCTCCCCAAAGAAATCTCACTAGTTTTGCCTATTTGACACATTTTAAGACATTTTTGTTTTTTATGCGTAGCAAATAATTATTCCTTGATGAAGTTCCCTTGACTAGACTTCTGGGGTTCTCTCAGAATTCCTCAGCTTTTTCAGCCTGAGGAAGACCCTTCAGATTTGCCTTGCCCTTTGAAGTATGTTGCAGGCAAAATCCAATGACAGCCAAGGGTGTGCAGAAATCCCCTGAGAAATGTTGCTAATTATGCCAAACTCTTTTCTTTCTTCTTCTTACAACTCATCATAAGCTCACAAGAAGAGCCCTGCTAGATCAGAACAGAAGCCTATCTAGTCTAGCATACTGTGTCCCAAAGTGGCCAACTACATGTGAATCCTGAAAACAGACTAGGAGGGCACAATTGTTGGGATTTCTGTAGAGACGCTAGCTAGCATTCTCAGAATTGTCAACAAATTCTTCGGAGGAAACTTAATTGACTACCACCATCCCTCTATTAGAGAAGTATCACTAACCATCAATGCCAAAAGACAATCCGTAACTGTGGCGTTTGCCCATTCCTTGTGATTACGTTTGTATAGGGGGATGGAAATGGTTAATGTAGATTGACCAATGAGAAAGCTCAGAGGCGGAGCCTACCTGGTTTTGAGGGTCAGCCTAGGGGTTTCCCAGGGAGAGATAGAGGAGTGAAGGTCAGACAGAGGCAGAAAAAAGTCAAACACAGTGGTTGTAACAGAGTGAGAGACATGGATAGAACTGAGAGAGAAGAGTGTGACAGTGTGAGATAGTGACACATCTAGTGTCACATTTGAGAAACCATTCTGAACATATTTAACACTTGTTTGTTCTTCAATAAACTTTAATCTTCGTTGTTGACTTTACAACCTGACTGAGACTCAGTATTTCACCAGAAGAAACCTGGTTGGTGGCAGCAGAAGAATAAAGCAGTGGGGTACAGGTCAATAGAAGAAGAAGAAGAAGAAGAAGAAGAAGAAGAAGAAGAAGAAGAAGAAGAAGAAGAGGAGGAGGAGGAGGAGGAGGAGGAGGAGGAGGAGGAGGAGGAGGAGGAGGAGTTTGGATTTGATATCCTGCTTTATCACTACCCGAAGGAGTCTCAAAGCAGCTAACATTCTCCTTTCCCTTCCTCCCTCACAACAAACACTCTGTGAGGTGAGTGGGGCTGAGAGACTTCAGAAAAGTGTGACTAGCCCAAGGTCACCCAGCAGCTGCATGTGGAGGAGCGGAGACGCGAACCCGGTTCCCCAGATTACGAGACTCCCGCTCTTAACCACTACACCACACTGGCTCTGTACGAACACCACAGTAACATATGGGCACGGAGTATGAGCCCACACCCAGCTTTGGCTCATAATGTCTCGAGAAGAAGAATGGCGACTTACTTCATAGGTCCGTTGTTTTGAGGATGAACGTTTTTGAAGTTGGGCATTTGTTAGCAATGAACAGTTTTTCTGTACATCATTGCATACATCATTGTGCCTCCTGAAGTGTCTCTCCACCTTTGTTAAAACCTGAACATATTTCTTAATATAGCGGTTCCTTTGAGAAATCTTTTTAATGTGAATTTAATTAAATCAGTAATCTCTTTTCTGCCTTCCTACTTAGAAGAAAGAGAGCAAGAGAGAGAGAGAGAGCTGGTTTATTCAAGATTCAACGTTTTTGAGAGTCCTACTTTTTTTTTTAACTGAGGTCATTTCAGGAAACTGAAAGCAAAAATTGAGTGATATATAGTATGCCTTACATCTGGTTCTGAACATCCTGTGGGTATTGTTCTAGTGGATTCAATTATTATTTATTTCCAATAGCTGCTCTTTTGGCAAATGTTGTTTACTTTGTTTGTACAGCATTCCTTCTTTTCTTGATTTGGTGCTTCGTCTGTTATACAGTCTCATATATAGGATCTGTCATTGGAGGGAATAAAGAATGGAAGGTCAGTTGCAAGCAGTGCTTGATGGTTTGGGGCTCTGAAAACACTCCACTTTACTTTGCACCCATGCACACCGATTTGGGAAGCGCTGTACACAACAGCACACATCTATCCTGTCATTTCTAGGGAAGTACTGCATTTTGGTGCATTTTCCCTCAAACTGGCTTCGATCTAAATTGAGAAAAAGAATGACCTAGCTATGACTTAAGCTGGTAATGTGTGCACAGCTTCAGTTACATTTTCTCTTTGGACATGCTTGCTCATATATAAATGTAACTTATGTTACAGAGATTGAGCTGGTGGGGAAAAAAAATATTGTTAGCAATGTTCCTCTGTCTCCCCTACACCGACCTCCACTGTGCTTATAATCTGGTGGCTTTTCAAAATGGAAAGTGATGAATTACTATCAACTCAGGACAGCTTTTTTTTTGATGTGTCCTCTTGTATACAAGAAGCTGGGCTAAGACCACCTGAACTCATTTCTCTCAGGATTCTGTAGAACTATAAAGAATGGTTTTGTTTTGGACTTGGTAGGCCCCAGAAATGAAAATGCCAGTATATCGAGGACAACACATCAATCTAATTTGCTACCTGGGCTCCCAATCTTATCCTTGCCCTAGCAAAAACTACTGAACAATATGAGCCATGAGAACAGCCACTCTTCAGTAGGAAAGTGATGTTTTCCTTAAAAAGCGACTGTTTAATCTTTCCGAAACAACTTGGAAACCAATAACTATGCTGCGAAATATTAAGAAAGAGCCCAAATTAGGCATGGAATGTCACATTTAGGGAGAACGTTCAATTTGAAAAGTGGCAGTGAAGCCATAGTCTTAAATGTATGAACATGTGACCTTCTACATTTGAGAGAGCTGTTCAAACTTATCCATTTGTGATTTGAAGTAATACTTGAGAAATAAGAAGGGATTCCTACATATTTTAGGAATCCACTGCATTCATAATATCCTTGCTTATTTCTCAGGAAAATTCTGCACAGGGGCTTTTCGTTTACAGCACGGAGAGAGGGGAAGCAGGAGGGTGACGTTATGGTGGACTTCCAGGGTCTTCTAGTACAGAAGGAAAGGGGGAAGATAGGGAAGAGGAAGAGGTTTGTCAGATATTCAGCAGGCGAAACAAAGAAAATCTGTAAGAGAAGAAGTGTGGGGGCAGGCAGTGGACAAGTACCTGAGATACAAGGGTAGGGGAGTGTGGATTAAATAAAGCAGTTCAAAGCAGAGGTAGATGTGGGAGCTGATGACCAGAACCATAGCTAGGTGATCTTGCACCTCTGGCAGACCTGTCCAGATTACGCCCCCTAGCCACAGAAAAATTAGCTCTTTTTTCCACCTCTCTTCCAACCCCCCCCCCCCATTCAATTCACTCTCTATTAAAAACCTTTTCTTATGAGGCAATAATCAATGTTTTTATTTATAGACATATTTATGGACATACTTTTAGCCAATTTTGGGCCCCTTCTTCCCTGCGCCCATGGCGGGGGCCCACCTCACCACCCTCTAGCTACGGCCCTGCTGATGACCTCTGGGGAGACCATGCTGGCCATCCCTGCTATATGCCATAAGCACTTTTGGAGGAGGGGGAAAACCATTTGCGTATCGAGGACCTCAAGTCACCCCCCCCCCATGAATTGACAAAGGAGACATAATTTTTGTTTGGGTTTTTGGCAATAATTTAGGCCACAACTTTATTTAAATACAAATTTGGTGAGTGGTTGCGTAGGCATTGGTTCAGACTACTGTCCTACCAGGACAGAGGCTGGCATAAAACCTAAAACCAGCGATTGGGAGAATGCCGCTGAGGAGAGTTAAGGAGCAGGGGGTATACACGCTTCCCTCTCCCTATGGTCCCGGGGACTCGGCCACGGCCCTAACCCCTACCGGGGGCTCGGACAAAGCATAAGAGTCGCTGGATTCCTTTAACGGAATTCCCAGTATCATCATGATTCTGGATGGGTACCGCCCAATCCAGCAATCCACACAGGAACCAATGCCTAACCGCCAACCTTACAAGTTGTGACAAGTTGCTACTGCAGTAGGCAAAACCAAATGGCAACAGCCAATCAGCCAGATGGACAAATTCCTACTGGGCCTCTGCCCCAAAGCAGACGACCCCATGACAGGCAGTTGCAAGGTCAAGCGCAGAGGCCTAAGAAAAAGAGGGGGGGCGGGATGGGTGATCAGAAGCTCGAAGCCAAGAGAAGGTTCACCCTGCGTGAAGAGGAATATATAGGACGCTAAGCTGTCCATCACAAATTGCTACATCTAGCTTTGCCCAGCAACACCTCTCTGCCCTATAGCTGCTAAGGCCGGCTGCCGGCCCCACCCCCACAGGAAGGGATGTGTCTTGCCAGGTCCCGATCGCAACACGTGCTCTTATTCATGGTAGAACCCGATTTCCTTCTACCTTTAATGGGAAACAAAAGGTGACGACATCAACATAACAGGAATAATCATATCAGCTGAAATGCCTCCAAATTCTAGGACAAAGCATGCCATAGGTTAGTATTAGGAATATTATTAATAGTTATTGCTTGGATTTGAACTACAGACACCACAGCAGTAGGTAAAAAGCAATTTGTAAACAATTCTGGGAGGCCCTGCGCAGTCTGTCTGTTGCCCTACTGCCAGCATAATCCCTAACATTAGGGGACTGAATAAATACTTATTTGTTTCAGACATAGCAATAAACCTTAAAACGACTGGCTGTTGGATGAGAAATGTAAACTGGAAGGAGGAATTAATTGCACATTAGGCTGAAAACATGCTCCATTCCACCGAGAACATCATGAGCCGTAAAGGGTCGTAACAATTAGTCTCTGTTAACAAATACTGAAACAGATATGGTTTCAATAGCAATTTATTACAGAATCTGCTGGAGAAGAATGAACTTGGCGACGAACATAATGAACATTTAATGGAAAAGACAGAAAACTACAGTCAGGCCCTGAAAGTGCCTATTCTGTCAGCATGCGTAATGTTAAGAAACAGAAGCATAATATCATCTCTGAAATGTTTGAATACATTCAGAATGAAGTAATTAATATCCTGTTCACCAAACAGCTTTTCCAATAAGCACAATACAAGTCATTATTTTGAGTCTTCCATTTAATTTAAAACACATGTACGTGCACAATGAGCTTATCAGCAAGAAGCCCTTCCTTGTGTTTTGAACAATTATTTTTGGAAATCTATCTCGGCGGGGAGGCAGGGGGAAGTAATTTTCTGCCACAAGCATTTAACCTGGGCCGTGTAACTATCACAGCACCAGACATATATGGATGTCTCCCAAGATTCTCAAATTGTTTTCGTTTCTCAGTAATTCGGATATATTACAAGGATACGTTTTCTTCCTTCTTCCTTCAGCATCTAGTGCTCTGCTATACGATTTCCTTTTTTAGGATGTTGTAGATCATATCATTCCATTGATTACTTCAGGATCCCTGGTGCCACAATGTCCAGTGACGCATGGCTAATTTATCCTAGGCTTTGACCTAATTTATGTTGAGGCTGAAACTGATCTAGGTGTTGCACACACACTTTCCCTCTCTATTCCAACAGCAAGGTCTGCACACACGACACCCTGTCCATGAAGCTATTGTCTCATTCAGAAGAAGGAGCACATAACTAGATCCACCCCCAGCCTTGCCAAACATTGGATCAGCTTTTTAAAAGGGTCTGGGGGCACTTAGCACTGGCTAAGCATTTAACACTGGTTGGGGGAACCCCTGGATCAGCTGCAGAGAGAGGGAAGAGGAAGGGGAAATCTTATTGTGCAACGTTGACCCTGTGACTTCAGCAGGGTGGATTGTCAGAGGCCTGCCTCTGCCTACCTCGCCTGGTGACACTGAGCCCATACAGATCACACAATTTTTACCACATTTTACCACACTTTTGGATTCAATACATCATAACATTCTCTCTTCTACTTGGTAGGATGATTCAGATGCCCTGTCCTGGAGTACTTTGGTCATCTTCACGGGCTCTTTGTCATTCATTATAGCCCAACAAGCCCAAGGAAAGATGTTGGATTGACCTGAAATGGAACTGGAAGGACTGTAATGGAGGCATCAGGGATTGTGCCAGGATTCACTATCTTTGTCCTGTCATGGGACAGAGCATTTGCTTTGCATGGAGAAGATCCAAAGTTCCATCTCCAGGTAGGATGAGGAGAAAACCCTGTCTGAAATCCTGGAGACACTCTACCAGGATTTCAGACAGTTGTAGATCAGATATGTCCAACTGGTCGATCGTGTGATCCTGATTGATCCCCTCCCCTAAAAAAGCTTAACAACTTTGCTGACACCTCTCCAGAGAAAGGTCAAATACTTTGGTCAATCCAATGGGTAGATCACTGCCAGTTGTTGTTGTTTTTATAGTGGGATTAGATCGCGGTCTCTTGGAAGTTGGACGTGCCTGTTGTAGATGATACAGAGCCAGGGGGACCAAGGATCTGATTCAGTATATGGAAGCTTCCCATGTCTTTCTCCCATTCTCATTCTCTATTCACTGTGATGGTTTAAAAATGACAGTTTTTAAATGTTTGTCTAATGTTCATGTTAAACCAACCAGCAAATGCTATTCTGCAGCTATAAGCAGCTGCCAGTATTCTTCTTGGAGACGGCTGTTGGCAGTAACAGCCATGGACGCAGAGAGTTGGAAGTACTATAGTTCAAGCGCACATCTGCTGTTTCTCTCCTAGGTCCCCATGGTCACTATTAGCCCACAGTCTTTAAAAGCAAACCAATGCTGAGATTTAAAGAAAAAGGCAACATCCTTCAACAATATGCGTAAAGATGAGCCCGGGTTTGCCTGCTGCCTTCATTTCTACGTGGTATGAGTTTACAAATGAACACAGAACAGTGCATGCTATAGGACTATATGGAGCTCGCTGAGATGACCGGGAAACTTCGTGAACAGAGGGATGATGAGGTGGAGGAAGAGTGGAAGAAATTTTAATTGTATCTAAAAGATTATTGTATGATCGAAAATTAGATATAATTTGGAAGAAAACTTAGACTGTAGATTTAGAGTTTGGTTAAGTGTTTAGGAATTGTGAGAGAATGAGTTAAGATATTAGATAAGAATAATGATTAGGCATTTTTTATGGAAAAATAAGATTTTTTAAGATGTAAAGAAATTACTAAAGATGATAGACAAGGAACGCAGGAAGTGGAGACGAGAGGAAGTCAAGATACAATGTAAAGGATAGAAGTTAGAGATAGTAATAAGCCTTTTTGTTTTTTATTGTAGGTTTGTTTTTTATGGTTGTATTGTTTTGTATTTGTTTGTGTTTGTTGATTGTTGTTTTTATAAAATGAAATAAATATATTTTTTTAAAAAGAACAGTGCATGCCATAGGTTCGGCAGTGAGAAATAGTTTTCAGTTTGCCCCTGCAATGAATAGGAGATGGGATTATAAAACACTAGACATAGAATTTATCAGATTTCATGTGGCCCCCGCCCCCTTAGAACAGCATCTACGGTTTTTGGTTGGTTTGGGTTTTTTTTTTTTTTTAATAAAAACAAACAAACCACACACTGTTGTTTATTTTATTTTTTCGTACCAGTGAATTGTACTACTTGAATCATTTTGCTTAGGTAGGAGTTTTCCTCTGTGTCTGGTGTGCCTTTTACAATTGCTTTTAACCCCCTCCCCCATTTCTATCTGTCTGAAATACGTCAGATGTGTTACCTTAGAGAAGGGTGAAAGGTTAGAAGGATGCCTAAAAAGTTTATGCCAATTGGATAGAAACCACTGAAGTTACAGGCAGCAGGAAAGCAGCCTGGGAATGACAAAAATGTGTGAAATTGTGATGAAACAATGCCATCCTAACAAATTTAGACCAAAATAAGTTTTCGATGGTGAAATTGATATATCTTTAATTGCTGCTCATGTCTAATTTCTGTATATTGGTTCAACAACAAAACCTTAAAACTGAATGTTGAAGAACTTAAGCTGAAGCTTCTGTCGCTTCCCAGTTGAAGCATAAACCAGTTTCTGCCACCCTGGAGCCCCCAGAAATTTTGGGCTACAATTCCTGCTAGCCCCAACCACCAAAACAAACAGGCAAAGGCGGAACCTAATAAGTCAGCTAAACGCCAGTTAGAAGAAAGAACGTTCTGCACGTTTGCGGCAATGCCTACGAAGGCAAGAACTTCTTCTCATCAGACAATGCACTCCATAGTTCAGTTGCTATAGTACTATAAATCCTGCTTCTCACTGACGTTGCTCTGTTCTGAAGCAGAGAGTAAGCTCTGCTTATTTGACCATAACTGACAAGCAGGCTGATATAGAGTGGCATTGTTGTTGTTGTTGTTGTTGTTGTTGTTGTTGTTATATCTCACCTTTCCTCCAAGGAGCTCAAGGTGGAGTATATAGTTTACCCCCTCACCACTTTATCTTCACAAAAACTCTTTGAGGTAACATAGGCTGGGTGACAAACCTAGACAGCATCTTAAAAAGCAAAGACATCACCTTGCCGACAAAGGTCCGTATAGTTAAAGCTATGGTTTTCCCAGTAGTAATGTACGGAAGTGAGAGCTGGACCATCAAGAAGGCTGATCGCCGAAGAATTGATGCTTTTGAACTATGGTGCTGGAGGAGACTCTTGAGAGTCCCATGGACTGCAAGAAGATCAAACCTATCCATTCTAAAAGAAATCAGCCCTGAGTGCTCACTAGAAGGACAGATCCTGAAGTTGAGGCTCCAGTACTTTGGCCACCTCATGAGAAGAGAAGACTCCCTAGAAAAGACCCTGATGTTGGGAAAGATGGAGGGCACAAGGAGAAGGGGACGACAGAGGATGAGATGGTTGGACAGTGTTCTCGAAGCTACTAACATGAGTTAGGCCAAACTGCGAGAGGCAGTGAAGGATAGGCGTGCCTGGCGTGCTCTGGTCCATGGGGTCATGAAGAGTCAGACACGACTGAACGACTGAACAACAACAAGGCCCGGCTGGGTGACAGAGATGGGCCCAAGGTCACCCAGTGAACTTCATGGATGAGTGGAGATTTGAATCCTGGTTTCCCACATTGCAGCCTGAGACTTTAGCCACTACACCACCACACTGGCCTTACCTCAGCTGACACACTTCGTCATCTTTGAAGTTGTTTTGAAATTTCTTTATTTTTCACTTATTTATTTAGGTATACCACTTTTCGCCGAGAAAAGACTGCAAAGTGGTTTGACAGATCCATTAACAAATCTAACATTCTAATATAAGAAACACAATTAAGCAGTCAAAACTAAAAATAAAATATGATCATAAACCTGAGCAAAACATCTTAAAATATTAAAAACACATAATTAGACAGAAGTCCAACATAGGCCTGTGATAATAAAGATGTATTGATTTGGCAATTAGGGATAGAGGATAGGAGAATTCGGGCAGAAATGGAAATGGAAGCAGAAGTTGCCAATATGTCTGGACTGGAAATCAAAACAATGAATAAAATCACTATTAGCTGCAATTATTATTTTCAGCCCACAATTGAGACGTGATTGATTACTTCCCACCATTTGCGTTGCATTTCTTCTGCATTGAAATGAACAGCTTTTTCATTGAAATGAATGGTGTAGAGTATTCTGATAACATAACTATGCAAAATTATGCTACAGCAGATAGCAAGACAAAAAACATAGTTCCTTTCAGAAGCTGAACTGCAGCAGAATGGAAATGGTGTTGCATGCAAGGAGCACGGGTTGAAATGGAAATTGATGCCTACTTACATCCCTATTGGCGATAGAAGATCATCAATGATGTGTCTGCCTGTGCCACTAGGGGAAACAGAGTCCAATGGCCCTGACACCACTATCAAGAAAGCCCAATCTCATGTTCCCATACAATGGGCAACACTTGTTGGGGAGACAACAAGCAAGGTTTCCTCCATCTTGGGGCATGATGATGTTGGCATTGCTGTTTCAGATACACCCATCCCACGTTATTCAGTATTCTATACATACATAAGGGCCCAATAAAATATACCGGTAGGCAGTCAGTGCATAGCCCACAAAACAGGTCTTATGTGACAGTGCATCAAATTGCCAGTCAGCAGCATTGTGTAGCAGCTGCAGTTTCTGAACTGTCTTCAAGAACAACCCTATGTAGAGGATATTGTTGTTGCTGTTCAGTCATTCAGTTGTGTCCAACTCTTCGTGACCCCATGGACCAGAGCATGCCAGGCACGCCTATCCTTCACTCCCTCTCGCAGTTTGGCCAAACTCATGCTAGTCGCTTCGAGAACACTGTCCAAGCATCTCATCCTCTGTCGTCCCCTTCTCCTTGTGCTCTCCAACTTTCCCAACATCAGGGTCTTTTCTAGGGAGTCTTCTCTTCTCATGAGGTGGCCAAAGTACTGGAGCCTCAACTTCAGGATCTGCCCTTCCAGTGAGCACTCAGGACTGATTTCTTTAAGAATGGATAAGTTTGATCTTCTTGTAGTCCATGGGACTCTCAAGAGTCTCCTCCAGCACCATAATTCAAAAGCATCAATAGAGGATATTACAATGGTCAAATCAGGATGTTACCATAGTGTAGAAAACTCTAGCCAAACTATCCCAGTCCAGGAATGGCTAGCACTCGTGAACCATCTGGTGAGTAAATGGAGAAGAAGCTAGTATGTATAATGTATTATTGTTTGTTCTGCTTTGCTGTTTCTATCTGCATTCATCTTGTTCTTTGGTTTGTTCTCTGGTTTGTGCCTGAGGTGCTCACCACATATTACACACAAATTAATGTGCTAAGAGCCTCAGTATGTCATCATCATCAACAACAACAACAACAACAGAACAACTGCTTCCAAAGGTGGTATTGAAGTGAGAATGGTTGGGGATGTAGGGGAGACATTTAAGCTACACCTGCAAAGAGTAGTTATCCTCTTACTCAGTCCTGACTCCTGACTTTTTCCTCCTAAGCAACATCAGCTTCTACCTTACACAGGCTTCTCCCAAAGAGGCAGTGGAGATGCACTGAAGTCCTAAATTGCACTGCTGATATCGATAACACATTTTTATGGATCAGGGCTGAGTTTCATTCCAGGAGGAAACAGCTTGCTGATAAAAACAGACAGATATGCAGGCAAACACAGAAATCAAGACACAAAATAAACAAGTCGAGTACAAACAGGTGAATCACCTTAACCAACCAATACAGAATAATCAAGTTGAATTCCAGGCACTGAACCTGTATCAAGAAAACCAAGTACACAAAAGCACCGTGGAAAGGAGAACACAACAGAGGACTTGCATCTTTTTATGGTCCAACCCTGCTGTGTTTTTTTTTTTTTTAATGGGGAGAAAATGGGCAGCTGGGTAAGAATTTCATAGAAGAATGGCTTGTTGAGTTGTGATACTACCATCTTTCAGATCCTTAACTAAGCCTATAGCAACACTCCTTGATAACCTACAGGGTTTTCAGAAGAAAAGTGATTTTTGTGATCAAATAGGAAGCAACCTTTTTTTTTTTTTAGTTAGACAAGTTCATATTCCTATATAGATTTATAAAGGTCCTACTTTGTTTCAGAAAGACTATAAATATGTGGCCAATTTGGTGTTGTATAGCCAAGAGCAGCTATAACAACTTGAAGGTGAGTTTTCCTTTTCTATGACTTGGTTTACCTTTGTCCTTTGCTCATTCCATTAATTAAATGGTTCAAATAAGGACTGTGATATGCTATGCTTTTTTTTTAAAAGTCTATTTTAAGAGATGTGGCAATTTAAAGAATCAGAGTCACTGTAATAAGGCTGCAAAAAAACCAAATGTCTCAGAGGGTCAGCCACTCATCAATTGACCAGATGCGGAATGTGTCACAAATAAAGCAGACAGATTTCAGAATGGCACCTGCAAAGCAAACAGCTAGCCAATAACCAAGCTACACATTATGAAATTTTAGGAACTCCTCACTCCCACCCACCAAATATAACTTGGGTAGAAATACTATGAACAGTGAGGAGTAAGTCTGACAGTACATATTTATAGTTACAGGTGGGTAGCCGTGTTGGTCTGCCATAGTCGAAACAAAATAGAAAATTCTTTCCAGTAGCACCTTAGAGACCAACTGAGTTTGTTCTTGGTATGAGCTTTTGTGTGCATGCACATATTTATGCACTTCTAAATAATCTTTCATATGGGCAGCCCATAAAACAGTTAAGCCTGTGAGTCTTACTTATCATAACCTCTCAGTAAAACCTTTAATTTTTTTTTTAAAAAAACCGTAAGCTCTTTTCATGCTTTTAAAATACTGGTGGTGGTTTTTTCTCTCTGTTTTTCCCTGCTTTAAAACGAGTCTTAAAATAATTTTAATTGTGATGAGGGTGGTGAAAGTGTGTGTGTGTGTTGTTCACCCCTCATAATATATTCGTTTTGGGTGAAGGATACAAAATGTTGTTAATAAATAAACTTTCCCACTCAGTATGCATTATAAAAGTGGGGGCAGACTTCACATCTTGTGCTAATTGTTAGGGAATGAGAAGAATCACTGTGACAACCATCCTCTCTTCAAATGTTTTATGGGTTCCACCCCCCCATAAGATTTTAACAGGTCCACATCACTTGACTCCCACTCAGTTCCCTTCATGCAGATTGAGTTATATTATTACCTCACCCTCATTTCACTAAACTTGCTATATGTTTTAAGTTGCAATGATTTTCTAGCAGATATGGACCTTAATATTTCTTCATTGACTACAGTGACATTCATTAACTGCTGCTTCTGTTATGAAATGCTGGTACTATTTAAATGTGTTTGTACATTGCTTCCTCTTTTGTGGATATGTCTTTCATGTCTAATACTCTCTACCCCCAACAAGATTTGGCAGTCTACCAAAAGTATTCTGCTAACCTATGATTTCCCTCTGCAAAATAGCTTACCATACCAGTTGGTAAAATTAGATGTTACTTAATGAATCTAATTTAAGAGAGACGTCATATTCTTCAACATTTTACAAATGAAAAATGGGGAAATGTTTGTGCTCTTGCAACACTCCTATTCTTAAACGATGGATCTGGCACACACACCAGAAACACACACTCTGTTAAAGGTTGGTGACAGTTTTGTCTTCTGTTATTTTATTCTGTCATAGTCTATTCTGATCTGATTTCTGAAGTGGGGCATGTGAGCAAACTGACCACAACATCTTATTCAACAACAGTAAACCCTTAAAAAATATGGGACACGGGTGGCGCTGTGGTCTAAAACACAGAGCCTAGGGCTTGCCGATCAGAAGGTTGGCAGTTCGAATCCCCACGACAGGATGAGATAAATAGGGACCGCTCCGGCGGGAAGGTAAATGGCATTTCCGTGCGCTGCTCTGGTTCGCCAGAAGTGGCTCAGTCATGCTGGCCACATGACCCGGAAGACGTCTGCAGACAAATGCCAGCTCTCTCGGCCTATAGAGTGAGATGAGCGCACAACCCCAGAGTCGTCCGCAACTGGACCTAACAGTCAGGGGTACCTTTGAACCCTTAAAAATGATTAATAAAATGTTTAAGCTCATAATAGAGCTCATTGCACTTAATAATAATAATAATAATATTTATTATTTGTACCCCGCCCATCTGGCTGGATTTCCCCAGCCACTCTGGGCGGCTTCCAACAGAAATCAAATACAAAAATATCAAACATTAAAAACTTCCCTAAAAAGGGCTGCCTTCAGGTTTTTTCTGAATGTCAGGTAGTTGTTTATTTCCTTGACCTGTGATGGGAGGGCGTTCCACAGGGCGGGCGCCACTACCGAGAAGGCCCTCTGCCTGGTTCCCTGCTGCAACTGAAATCTGTGTGAAGGGAGAAAGTCCATTGGCATTTCAGGCCATGTGCATTTGTGAGTGTGAGAACAGAATGTAGATTGTTAGTAGACCACTGTTCAGGTTGGGTTCCGGGTGTGCACCTTTGCTTTATGGACAATGGAGATTCTAGGAAAAGAGCAGACCTGAGGGAGGAAACTTGTAACCCTCCAAATTATTTGGAGGAATCCAACCCCCCATCAAACCCACCTAGCATTGCCAAACATCATGGGAGTTGTAGTCCACCAACATCTGGCAGGCCGCAGGTTCTTCTGGAGTAGACCGTGAAAGACTGACGTCAGCCCATTCAGCCTGTGCTTAAGCACACACATATATGCAATCCTCTCTTACACACAAACACTTCTAGACAGACTGAGAAGTAACTTCAATGGTTTCAAAAGACTACTAGCTGTTCTGGGGAAAGTATCCTAACAAATCTATAAGTCTCCTAGAAATGAGGAACCCCGTGTATCAGACATTGGCTCCATGCACTACTAGGAGCGCTGGTCAGAAGAGAGAACTATAGGCAGTCACACACACACTCATCCTGGCTTGGGTAGTCAGTTGACCACAATAGGGTCAATCCAGTGGCACTTGCTGATACAAAGATTCTTAGATCTGCTGCTTTCTCACCAAGTCTAGTAGTGACCCTGAGTCAGATGTTGTGGTGTCATTGGTTAAGGGTCCAAAATGGGCTCCTGGCTCTGAGCCTGATCAGAAGACCCTGAGATCAAGGCTGCAAGGCATGAGCCCACTGAACCATATGCCACAAGGCCAGGGTCATAAAGCCAGGACCCCCCCCTTAAATTCCCTAAAGGGAGTGCACCAAGCAAGAAGTCATTGAAAGTAGAAAGCCCTGATGAGTTGGCCCTTTTAAAAGACTCTACTTCTCCAGCAGGAGGCACATTCTAAGAGAGGTAGAAAGGAGACAGAAGCTCACTTTCAAATCCTTTTGGAGACAGTGGTTCTCTAGGAGCTCTCCATGGTGCTGTGACCCACTTTGCTACATTGCCCCTTGGGCTCCTCCATGTGATTAGAACAGGATAGTCTGTCTATCAAGGTAAGCGCAAAACTTTAGACCTGGCCACCTGACATAAACATATATATTTCTACCAGCTTCCTCCACACAGGAAGCTCGTGAATTTCCCTTCTGCATCATTTACAAAAAAAAGCTCTTCAGCCATTTTTGACGACAACAACAACAAAAAAAATCCTTTCCTTTGTTGGTTTTCTTCAGTGCTATGATCTTCTGTGGAAGATTAAATCAAATGACTAAATAAATGCTTTGAAATGCATTGTGCCAACAAAATTTTTAATTACTTGTACTTACATAGTTTCCATATTATAATTAACACATTGGAATTCATTCTATTTGAGACGGCACTACAGCTAGCCACTAATTGGATTCCAAAAGTCTCCACTGGTCAATTACTTTTTCTTTATGTCAAGTTTCAAATACCAAAGACAAGTGATTTTCCTACCTCCTACATTCCCGGCTGATCTATCAGGCCAAGCGGGTTTCCTTGAGCTGCCATTGGAGTGAGAAAGCAATCTTTGAGGGTGGGGATAAAATGTTGGCTTAATATATTGATGAAATACTGCAGAATATTTCTTCTTAGGTTCATTTCTCCTATCTTCAGCAAAGTTTATTGCATTCTGATTGCTTCTGTGTAGTTCTCCATTTTGAATAAGAATTGAATCCACAAGGTACTTGGCAGGCTGGGGTTTATTTACTTATTTTAGAAATATAAAAAGTCTCTGCTTCTCTGAACATGGCTTTCTTGGTCAGTAGACTAAGTACAGAGTTAGGGGTCCGTCTGCAACCTAAAAGTACCATTTTCAATAAAAGTGGGCCTAAAATATTACTCTGATGGGTTCCATTATAATTCCCCATAGAGCTTACTGAATCTGCAGCAGTTCTGTACTGCAATTCTTTGAATCATATCTTTTTTAAAAAAAAACTCAGTCCAATTTATTTGCCAAGAAGCAATGGTCACCACGATGTCAAAATAATCAGGCATCAAATAATTCTATCATCCAACGATTTCAGCATCAACTTAAGATAAATAATCTCCAGAGCAAGACAGAACATCAATCTGTAGAAGCTTAAATTTGATTTTCATTGCCATTACCACATAGAACGTTGTTTGTTGCATGACATATTTCTTGTGATCTGACTCTCCTGTGCGCTTACCATTGGGTAACCCTCAGTAAGAGAGCTGCTGGAGGATATATGGCTTTCAGAAACCTGATATATTCTCATAACATTGCTACACAGTATGCTGATACAACTGAACCCTAATTTGCAACGTACCAGTTCTGACACATGGAGGTGCTGAGAGGGCTAATATATTTATATATACTAAATGCACAATGCTCAAGACACATTGGTTTGAATTCAAAGTGATCTTCAACAAATGAAAAGGATGCCTCCAATTCCAAACTCTCATTAGTGCAGCCAATAAATCTTGCTCTTCGTTGGGGTTAAGGATCATATTTTTGTCTGGCCATATTTAATCACCTATTCGATCCCCACCAGTGTAGAGTATTTTCCCTTGCAAGATTTAATGTCATGCTATCTGTGATCCTGCAAATAAGGAAAGAATTCCATATTTGGAAAGGCATTCTCCTTGTGGTATAAAACAGTTCAAAACCATCACACGTTTCATTTCACTGCCCATTTTATGCAATAATTTGCAACAAATATTTAAACCCTATGCTGAAAGATAGGTTAAATTGTTCTGACTGCTCCAGGGTTTTCTTTCTACTGAACAGTCATAGGCATGATAGCAAGGAGAATGTAGCAAAATTTCTCAGAGATGTCATGAAATTACATCACTGTAAGCCTTGAGAGGCCCTTTTTAACCTTACTGTGCTTGTACATATTAGTTTTAAGTGAAAGCATCTCCTTTTATAAACAGACTCCAGGTTATGCTTTGACCAGGGCCGTCTCATCATAGGGGCTGGGTGGCGCGGTGCACCAGGGCGCCAGGCCCCCCAGGGGCGCCCCCGTGAGCCCGCCGGCATACCGGGCGCCCCCTCCCCAACCCGCGACCGCCCCCATAGGTGGGCGGGTGGGCGTTCGCACGCCAGCGGGCGAGTTGCAAGCCGGCTGCCCTCCAGAGCCCCAGCTGGAGCGCTGGGAAGGGCACGCAAAGCCCCGCGCCGCTCCAGCGCCACGCCCCTCATCCCCCGCTCGCATTCTCCCTCCCGTGCTGGCCGCCCCTCGGGGGATGAGGGGCGTGGCGCTGGAGCGGAGCGGGGCTTTGCGCACCCTTCCCAGCGCTCCAGCTGGGGCTCCGGAGGGCGGCCGGCTTGCAGCGCCACGCCCCTCATCCCCCGCTCGCCCACCCCCCCGAGGGGCGGCCAGCACGGGAGGGAGGTGGGCGGAGAGGCGGCCTACTGGGGGCGCCGAGGGATCGTCGCGCCAGGGCGGCCGATCCCTTTAAGACGGCCCTGGCTTTGACATATACTTTTGTATCCTCTGCATGTCAATAAAGGAGACTGATTGATTGATTGATTGATTGGATACCTCCAACTTGAAAAGGGGCATATGGGGTCCATGTCTTGAACTGCTTACAGTTTAAATCACTTCTAAGTGCACAACACATGTAATTCCTATTTGGAAAGTATTTGCAGCAGCTGCAAATCCTAAACTCTGAATGTTAAAGCAAGTCTTCCTTTCAATGGCAAACTATCTGCACTCCAGCAACTATGGCTTGCTTTCTGCCAGAACTGTGTGTGTGGACATGTCGTTGTGCACAGCTCCAGATTCTTAGTGGCTTGTGCACATTTTTCAGAACAGTGCTAATGGGTGAACTCTTTCCTTGGATCTAGTCCATTGTTCCCTCTTTGAGTGCCTCTTGGCTGGACTGTCAGTGCCGGGAATGCAAGCAAGTACTGCTACCAGAGATCTTCCATTGCAGTCACTGAACATTAAGCCAGCTCTATATGTGTAGCCCCAACTGTTGTTGTTTTCCTTTTGTGTTAGCCTATGAGATGTGTCTGGTAGCTGGCGTTTATATGGCTATATGTGTCTGCATGGTGTGTGTGTGCATATATCTCCATGCAGAGGTGATTTGCATTTTCAAAGGTGCCTGGAGCTTAGAGAAACATTTTGTGCCCTGTATCGAAACTGGAGGGAAGGTTTTGCCCTCAGGTCAAATATATCCCCATTGTCGCTTCTCATGAGGGTGAATGACACCGTTCACTTACACAGAAGAAAGTAGCAGTGGATGCCACAAAACAAAACCCCACCACAGCCCTGCCTTTCTATCTGCATTATCTTGGTCACAAATGTCTCACTGAAGGCCAAGTTAGATGTCACTTTTAATGTGCGGTTTATATAAAGAAAAAATGTAGAAGTTGCAGCTTCTATCCCCCCTCCAAATTTTCATTGAGACCACCGTTCCTGGGAAGGGAGATTTAACTTTTCCTTCTGTCACATTCTTGGAGTCCCCCTTCCCATGCCTAGTATTATATTTTGTAAAAATCCCAGACTCATTTGCCAATCAATCAATCAATTTATTTATTGCATTAGCCATAGCACATAGTAAAAGACCAGGCAGTAGCCTGACACGATTATGCAAAGAATACAACAGATAGAGTTAAAACAATTGGAAGTAAAACCGTACTGGATAAAACAAATAAAATAAAAAGCACTAGCGGGCGTGACGACAGTGTCCATGTTGGGAATATACATAAGACTATACATAAGGCTAAGGGAAGTTAGCCAAAAAGGTGGTCCTGAGTTTCATTTGCCAATCACACAGTGAAATTAACACATAGTTTGGCCCTGAGACTCGAGGGTAGATATTTTCAGTCTATCCTTCCAGAAAATAGTTCAGGAGCTAGATGTGTGTTTTGCCATACATACTGAATCCCTTGTGACAGAACATGCTCCATTCCAAAAACAGAGCTCTGGAGCACAGTTACTCCAGCAAAGCACAAAAACCACATGAAGATGTTTAGCGCTTTTCACACACCACACATCTTCCTTTTGATTTTGCATGTACGAAAAGAGTAGGGTAATGTTTTCTTTCTTACAACTGGAGAACACCCCCCCACACACACACTTCCCCTCACAAGTGCAACAACAGGCTTAGGGGGTATCAAGAGTTTGCTTAGGGGGTATCAAGAGTCAGACTAAATTGCCTCAGGTTCTGGATGCAGTCTGTGGGCTGTGAGTTAGCATTCTCTGCTCTCAACAGAACCGTCAAGTCTGGGTTTTTCATGCATTGATTGATGATGCTAAGGATGGCAATAGAATGTTTTTTGTTCTTTTTTCAGATACCACATTGATCATGAAACTTCTTATAAAAGACAGGAGTTGATGCTGGCAAATGCTCCACTACTTGGATAATAACATTGCTGATCAGTTACAAGTGATACTAGACAGTTCTTCACAAACACCTCTCTTTTTACTAGATATTGGAAAGTAGCCAAATAGCACCCAGTACAGCTTTCCATTGATTCCTACAGTGGTTTATGGGATAAATTGACTGAAACACTGAAATTCTGCTGCTATGTGGACGTGCAGTTCTCAAGAAGATTCTTATTTAAAACCCTTTTGATTAATCAAGAAAATCTTTAATAATAAAAAAACCCTTTTGATTTGTGTTTCTTTCACAGTTCATAACTTGTTAAAGAACCATTCCAAAATAAATTTTCAGTTACAAATATACATTTAATTAGACTCATTTGAGTCATAAAATACGTTTCCAATAACTACCAATTCAGCATCAACAGATAAACACAGAAAAGTTCTGTTTACAAAATTGAAATGTGTTTTATGCAAATGTATGTCAATAATGTATTTATAGCTTCAGAAGTCAAGTTAAGGGCACCAAGGCTCTTTGCAATTTCTGTATTTTGTTCTATGTGCTCTTACTCTTATGAGCAATGCAAGCACTGATAACTTCCCAACATTCCAAGTTTTACAACTCCAGCTTTGGGTAGCAGGAGCGATATGTTTATGCTAGTTCCAGATACAGGTAGGTAGCAGTGTTGGTCTGCCATAGTCAAAACAAAATAAAAAATAAAAAAATTCCTTCCAGTAGCACCTTAGAGACCAACTAAGTTTGTTCTTGGTATGAGCTTTCG
This sequence comes from Lacerta agilis, assembly GCF_009819535.1. Classification (NCBI taxonomy): domain Eukaryota; kingdom Metazoa; phylum Chordata; class Lepidosauria; order Squamata; family Lacertidae; genus Lacerta; species Lacerta agilis. The sequence goes on along the minus strand of NC_046315.1, from coordinate 94,702,018 downwards.
TGTGCATGCACACTTCTTCAGATACACTGAAATAGAAGTCACCAGACCCTTATACAGGTATATAGTGAGAGAGTGAGGAGGGGTATTACTCAGAAGGGTGGTGGGAATGGGTGATTGGCTAGTTGTTTGCTATTAAAATTGCACTAGCCAGGTGTGTTTTTCTGTTAGGGTGTGCAGCAGGTTTAGGTAAATTCTGAGTTGGCAGGGTGTTTCAGAAGCAGCAGGCAGAGATGTCTCTTCCCACAGTACTAAGCTTAAAACAGTGGTGGCTGGTGGTCACTGGACCTGGTGGGGATGCTAAAAGGTCACAGAGCTGTGGTCAAGGTGTTCTGGATTTCTCCCCATCCTCCTCCCTTACGCAAATGCTGTGACAGGTGGGTAGCCGTGTTGGTCTGCCATAGTCAAAACAAAATAAAAAATTCTTTCCAGTAGCACCTTAGAGACCAACTAAGTTTGTTCTTGGTATGAGCTTTCGTGTGCATGCACACTTCTTCAGATACACTGAAACAGAAGTCACCAGATCCTTAAATATAGTGGGGGTGTGGGGAGGAGTATTACTCAGAAGGGTGGTGGGAATGGGTGATCAGCTGATAGGTGTGGAAAACCTGTTGACAACTCTTAACGGCTGTAATTAGTCTTGCAGGGAAAGGCAAGGGGTGAGATGGCTAAAGATAGCTTTGTCATGTATAATGAGATAAGAATCCAATGTCTTTGTTCAGACCAGGTCTCTCCATGGTTTTAAGTTTGGTGATTAGTTGCAATTCAGCCACTTCTCTTTCCAGTCTATTTCTGAAATTTCTTTGTATTAAGACAGCAAATGCTGTGGACAGTTGAGCTTATTGGCGGGATTCACCAAACGAAACCCCATCGACAGAAGTCCATGCAAAGGCATCCACATCTATTATGGCATAAACATTCTTGGCCTAGAATCCGGTTCTGACTACCATGTAATTATGTTTATATATCTAATAACATTGCAAAGCATGACTGCTGTTAACTGTTTTACCTTCTCTGGTAAGCGAATTTTCATGGACTATATTAAGAAAAATGTGTGGTTGACATTGTACACAGAGTACCATTGTCTACAATGAAATGTACTCCAGGGTAAAATGGCACCGCAACTTTGCATTAGATGGGGAGGAATCAGATGCCGAAATTTAATTTTCCTTCCAAAGTCTCCTTTCAGAAGGCTTATTATCTTTTTAATGACATAACTTAGAAGCATTTATCTGATCAAGAGCAAGTCTCTGTTCCCTTTGGCTTCTAGATTTTCCCTCCATTCAAGATCTTGTGTAATATTTTAAGAAGGCTTTAGAAATCTCCACAAAGCAATAAACAACAAACCTTGCATATTTCTGGGAATTTAAACAGCCTTTGAACAAAACTGAAATTCCTATATGAAGCGGCATCTTCAAATCTTCAGGTCAAAGTGTGTGTGTGTTTGTGTGTGTGTTTTCATATTTGTGTAGAAGATGTAGATTTAAAAACCATGTAGGTGAAATAGAAGGAGGATCGCTCTCAATGTTCCACTCCTAATTCTGCATTTTCAGGTGTTATGTGCTCATGCAGCCTGTTCAACTTGTATATATGTAAACTCTCTCCACATAACTGAGAATCCTGGGGGGGAACAGCATGCAGAAAACCTGTGTTCACATGAAGGTTGAGAGGAGGGACAGCTCCACACACTTAGGTTTCTGATGTTGTGAAAACATTAAGGGGCTTCTGACATTACATTTTGCAGTGGAAGAAAGAGCATAGACACCCACTGCACAAAATATGAGAAAGGGCCCTCAGTAGGTGGGAAACTGAGGATGTCCTCAATGCTGGTTACCACTGATAAGTCTTCTACATTATGGGTTTCTAACTGGGCCTCTTTAATGCTAATGAATCCAACACAAGTGTGTTACTAGCTTTGACTGACAGTCTTAAGGGATCCATTAGGCTATAAATCTGAATAACACTCATATCTCATTTGTCTGATATTGCTACCAGATTTTTTCCCCAACACACATGCTGTAGATTGTCACTATGAGATTAGATTTAGACACAAAGAAAGAAGCCCTCAGACCAACAAAACTATGTAAATGATAGATTTGATTATATTTATTATATTTCTATGCCGCTTTTCATTCAAACAAATCGCAAGGCAGATTTGTGATGTTTTATTATTATTGTATTAACAAGAACACAATAGAACATAATAAAACATCACAAATACAGCACAGATCATATAGATAGACCTTACTTCTCTCATAACATTACTTCTTATCCTGCACAGAATTGAACAAACCACTCCAACCATGGGAATATGAAGGCTGAAGACTGCAGCCCCTTTTGTGTGTCGAGGTCCCCAAACCACCCCTCAAATAAATTCACACCACAGAGTAAATTTGGTTTGGTTTTTGGCATAATTTTGGCCACAACTTTATTGACTTACAAGAGACGTGAGTGGTTGCTTAGGCATTGGCTCAGACTATCTGTCCCCAAGGACAGAACTGACATTTGTCAGTAAAGGGGAAAGCCTTCCGGGTAGAGAAAGTGAGCAGGAATCATCTCTCCCCTCTTCCCACAGGCTCCCAGGGGCTCTTGCGTGGCCCTGGCCCCCGACCGGGGGATACGGACAAAAGCATACCGAGCCCCTGGGTTCCTTTAACGGAAATCCCCACACCATGAAGAACATGGAGGGGCAAACGAATATGTCAGCAGTCCCCTCCACCAACCATCATCAATGTGGAGGGGCAAACAAATATGTCAACAATCCCCTCCACCAACCACAAAATAAGAACCAATGCCTAACCGCCAACCTTACAAGTTGTGACTATTTGCTACGCAGTAGGCGAAAACCAGATGGCACCAGCCAAACAGCCAAATGGAAAAATTCCTACTAGGCCCCTGCTTCAAAAGCAGACGACCCCATGACAGGCATAGCAAGGTCAACGCAGAGGCCTAAAATTAGGGAGGGAAGTGTGGGTGATCCGAAGCTTGCAGTCAAAGAGGCGGAACACTCTGCGAGCTGACCTTTTATAACAAGCTGGGCTGTCCATCACAAAATGGCAACATATAAATCTCCCCCAAAACACCCAGGGTCCAATCATACAGTGGCCATCCATACTAACCCGCCCAGCAACTAAGGGGTAGTTTTGCAGGCCCCCACCACAACACGTGCTCTCCATGATGGAGAACACGCTTTAAAAACTGTGAGTGGGGGGGGGGGGCGGTAGGCGGTGAGATTTTGCTTTTTTTCAAAAGCAAGTTGTCACCCACCAAGCTGAATAAAACCCAACAGTTATCATGTATCCACAAGAGGGGTGATGAATCTCCTATTTATGCTCCCTCTCTGGTATTGCAAAACAAGGGGTTGTCAAAGACTTGACAGGCCACAATGTTTTCAATAGACTCCATACAGTTTGCAGTTTACTGAGTCACACATTGTGTGGGCTTCTTGTGTTCCACTTTTGCTTTTCCACAATAAACATCCCACAGAATTTCCCAAAGAGCAACACCATGAAAGCTGAAAATATCTGTGTCTTATTACTACGGTAAATTGGTTGCAGAAACATAAAATCCAAATCAGCCATGAGATGTATTTACATCTGGAATTTCGTCAGTCAATATCAACTAGATCTTTACAGGCAATACATAAATTTATTAACCTTTTTCTAAGTCTGCATGTTGCATAATCTCTATTGTATGCATGGAATCTCTCATAACATTTTAAAAAAATAATAATAATAAGTATGTTAAATGATACAATGGGGAACAAAATGGCAAGAATTACTCATGATGCAGAGGATTTCATGACTCCTTTACCCATCCAGTTCTGAGAGTCTCTCTTGGTTCGTTCAGTCGTGTCCGACTCTTCGTGACCCCATGGACCAGAGCACGCCAGGCACGCCTATCCTTCACTGCCTCTCGCAGTTTGGCCAAACTCATGTTAGTAGCTTCGAGAACACTGTCCAACCATCTCGTCCTCTGTCGTCCCCTTCTCCTTGTGCCCTCCATCTTTCCCAACACCAGGGTCTTTTCTAGGGAGTCTTCTCTTCTCATGAGGTGGCCAAAGTACTGGAGCCTCAACTTCAGGATCTGTCCTTCTAGTGAGCACTCAGGGCTGATTTCTTTAAGAATGGATAGGTTTGATCTTCTTGCAGTCCATGGGACTCTCAAGAGTCTCCTCCAGCACCATAATTCAAAAGCATCAATTCTTCGGCAATCAGCCTTCTTTATGGTCCAGTTCTCACTTCCGTACATTACTACTGGGAATATATATATATATATATATATATATATATATATATATATATATATATATATATATATATATATACACACACACACACACACACACACACACACACACACACACGCACACGCATATTTAAAACAGCAAAAATCATATTGCTTTTATAGTGAAAGGAGGTAAAAAGTGATAACAAGGATATGACAGAAAGAGGATTTGGGGACCAGTTCCTGTGGTTCACAATTTAAAAGAACCTGAGTAGCTTTAGCTATCTACAGTGGAAAATTATATTACATTAGAAAAGGGGGAAAGGGGGGTTAATCTATCAACGAAGCCAAATAGTGCAAGGATCATTTTCCCTGAACTGGTGCACAAACCCATTGTTCTGAGATTGCAGCTGTTAACACTATTTTACATAATTCTCATACTGTGTTATAACATACCATTATCTCTAATAAGCACTTATATTAACACCTAGCAGCATTTTGCCCCTGTTCTCCTAACTGTGTGGATTTCCCTCCAGGGTTTTTAACATCCTACTAAGTGGGGAAAGATGCAGAACTGATAATAAGACTTAAATTAGTACCTGCAACAGAAACCTTCGTAGACACACTTTTCAGTGCTGGCAAAAACAGACCACTGCAGGATTGAGCCCCCATCTGCTGACATCGCCCAGTGACATCAGCTGATGTGTATGTGGTTTGGGGGAAGTGGCCTCACAAGTGATCCAATAAGCGCACATACTGAAGGATTGAACTTTTTTTCTTTTGATAGGAAAGGGCTGCACTATTGTTAATAATAATAATGACGTATTTGTGCGTCTCAGGAACACAGTTCTGAGCTCTGAGCTAATTTAACTCCGGATTTTGCTGGTGCAGATGCACCATGTCCTGCTGTCAGAATGCAGGTGACAATCAAATTCATTCTTTGACTCTTCCACTGAGAGATCTCTGCCGGCTCCTGCCTTTTCAGAAAAAAAATATGTACTTTGTAAATGTACTGATAAATATCAGCTCATCTGGTAATTATATTGGCATGTGTGTGTCAATGGTCAGTCACAGATTTGTTGAAAAGTCTGAGGAAGGCAGGGACTTTGGACTATTTCACTGATGACTGAAAGAGTTCATTTGCCAATCCGGGTGTGGGGGCGGAAATAAGCTTTTGGGCCAGACTCCAGCAGTGCCATTAGATAATGAGAGACTATTTGCTTGAGAGAAAATATGCAGGTTATTTGTTTAGCTGACCAATAATCATACTCTGATTCATTGGCAAAATTAGGCCCAGTGACATTGCTGAATGGCTAGCCTTTCACTGAAAATAATCTATGTCCTGACTGGAATATATCTCCCCTTTCTTATACAGACATGTCCAAGACAGAGTAAAGCATAAATCCATGTATATCACTGGGCATGCTTAATTTTGTGTTGGATTATGGCCATTTATCAACAAATCTCAAATACCGGTATTTATTTATCAATGAGATTTTTATCCTACTTGTTCAAGACATGAAATGGTTCTTCCAACATCACAATACTAATATGTTTTAAATATTATTCTCATCATTTAGAGAACCTTACTGAGAGATATGATGGGACGCGGGTGGCGCTGTGGTCTAAACCACTGAGCCTAGGGCTTGCTGATCAGAAGGTCAGTGGTTCAAATCCCCGCAATGGGGTGAGCTCCCGTTGCTCGGTCCCAGCTCCTGCCCACTTAGCAGTTCGAAAGCACGTCAAAGTGCAAGTAGATAAATAGGTACCGCTCCGGCGGGAAGGTAAACGGTGTTTCCGTGCGCTGCTCTGGTTTGCCAGAAGCGGCTTAGTCATGCTGGCCACATGACCCGGAAGTTGCACGCTGGCTCCCTCGGCCAGTAACGCGAGATGAGCGCCGCAACCCCAGAGTCACCCACGACTGGACCTAACGGTCAGGGATACCTTTACCTTTACTGAGAGATATTGCTAGTTTACCAAAGCCCTTCTGATTTCCTTCTAATGTTCACAGTTCTGCTAAGGCAGAAATTTGTAAACTCACCTCAGATTCTCTGAACTACTTCTAAGGAAAATGTCAAAAGGCACAAGAAGCATTCAGCCTTTACAAACCTGGGAATCATCTTTAACCCAAGCATGCCCCTGTGAACTCACTTCTTAATTTATTATCCTATAGGACCAGCTATTTACATCCATGGTAATAATCGTACAAAATATTGTTGTTGTTCAGTCGTTCAGTCGTGTCCGACTCTTCGTGACCCCATGGACCAGAGCACGCCAGGCACGCCTATCCTTCACTGCCTCTCACAGTTTGGCCAAACTCATGTTAGTAGCTTCGAGAACACTGTCCAACTTCTCATCCTCTGTCGTCCCCTTCTCCTTGTGCCCTCCATCTTTCCCAACATCAGGGTCTTTTCCAGGGAGTCTTCTCTTCTCATTAGGTGGCCAAAGTACTGGAGCCTCAACTTCAGGATCTGTCCTTCTAGTGAGCACTCAGGGCTGATTTCTTTGAGAATGGATAGGTTTGATCTTCTTGCAGTCCATGGGACTCTCAAGAGTCTCCTCCAGCACCATAATTCAAAAGCATCAATTCTACGGTGATCAGCCTTCTTTATGGGCCAGCTCTCACTTCCGTATATTACTACTGGGAAAACCATAGCTTTAACTATACGGACCTTTTTAAGATGCTGTCTAGGTTTGTCATTGCTTTTCTCCCAAGAAGCAGGCGTCTTCTAATTTGCCATTGCTAAATAATGTGATGGAGGTCTTGTCCTTTGATTCTTCTATATATAGGAAAATATCATGAGACTGTGCTGTTGGGAACAATAGTTTATAACCAGCAGGATGGTTGGTAGGTTCTAAATAGACTGTTTCCTTTTATAGCATCAGCAGTGTTATGAAAATAGTTTTGAGAACCTCCAAATAACCTTTTCTCTTAGCACTGGAGGAAGTTCTTTGTAGCTAAATGTTAATACACCTTTGCAGGCAAACTTGAAGCAGCCAGGGAAAACCAACAATAGAAACGTATTTCTTTTTTTTTAAAAGTGTTAACCTCTGTCAGCACAGTGCTCTCTACTAATTTTAATGTGCTTTAGACAAAAATGTTAAATGCCACTTGATAGAAATGGGAATGTAATAATTTCATTAAGATTGGACAAATGATATCAAAGTCATGAAAGAGTGGGTCTGTGAAAAACATACAGTGGTTTACAATAATGAGAAACTGATGGGGGGTGGCTGTTGATTCTTGTGGTCCAATATCTCAGTGCCAAGTTATAAAACAGGATAGGAGAAAACTAAGTTTTCTTGTTAGGCATGTGCAAAACCTGAAAAAATTGTCAGTTTTTTTTCCTCTGGGGAAGCATCAAGTGTTGCTTTAGGAAACCTCATTATGTGCACACACCCTGCATATAAATTTCATGAATCATATTCTTTGGGATAGCCTCAAAATTCCATGGAGATTTTATTGGAAGATCTCCAAATCAATAATAATTAATATGCTTTTCACTGTTGTTCCATATGAAGTAGCTACGACTGCAATCCTGTGCCCGCTACCTAAGAGTAAGCCCTACTAAACCCATAAATAATCTGTGGAAATATGTTTTTATTCCATTTAAACTCTGAACATGGTTGCCACTCAGATTAGGCTCTAATAGGTAAATTAATCTGGCCAGCAACGTTCTGTGAATTTTAGTTAACTGAATGATTATTTAACTTTCATGTTTCAACCATCAGCTTCACAAAGTCCATGCCAACACATTTAACAATTACTCCCAAAAATTATTATTATTATTCCTGAAGGCAGTTTTTAAACTGTGATATTTTAAATGTATTTTAATATTTGATGGAAGCCGCCCAGAGTGGCTGGGGAGACCCAGCCAGATGGGTGGGGTACAAATAAATTATTATTATTATTATTATTATTATTATTATTATTATTATTATTAGCTATCATTAAGGCATGTAAAACAATAAACAGCTGAACTAGGGGTTTATAGAACTTCATCCTTTTCCTTCTTCAGGCTAAAAGATCGTCACTGCCATGCTTTCTAGAAAAGCTGCAGTGGCCTTTTTAATTTTTTTTTTTTATAAGATTTTATTATTTTCTATTAAGACAAAAAAAAAACATAGCATAAACACCACCATTAACAATACAAAAATACAATACATAAACACAGCACAAAAACACAATCAAACAATTACAATAAAAAGAAACATATACAAACCTTTAAACTAACACTTATCCTCTTACTTTTCTTGGTACTATCTTCTCTGTTTTAGGGGACTTCCCCCATTCCCTCCACTGTCTTCAAAATCAAATATATCTTCTAGGTAGCTTTGTATCTTATTCTATTCACATTTGCTCAATTTTTAATGTGCTTTACTTTACTTAATCATATATCTAATCGCATATAAATCTTAACTTAAACACCAAATCTTAACATATTTTCTAACAAATAAATCTTTCACACAAAAATATCTTGCTAACAACTTTATCTAACATATACCTGCTAAAGCCGCTGTTCTATTTGATTCCGCTCAAATATTCAATTTTACTGATTTAACTAAATAGTCTTTAAATTTCTTCCAATCCCGTGACACCTTCTCCTCCCTCTGGTCCCGGATTCTGGCGGTCAGTTCTGCGAGTTCCATGTATTCCATCATCTTCATCTGCCATTCCTCCACCGTTGGTATCTCTTCGCCTTTCCATGTTCTTGCCAATAGGATTCTAGCTGCTGTTGTGGCATACATAAAAAACACTCTATCCTGACTGGGTATCTCTTCATTTGTTATGCTCAGAAGAAATGCCTCTGGTTTCTTACAAAAGGTAACTTTCATTACCTTCTTAAGTTCGTTATAAATCTTATCCCAGAAAGCATTTACCGCTGGGCACAACCACCACATATGAAAAAAGGTACCTTTCGCATGTTTACATTTCCAACATACATCTGACATTTTGGTATTCATCTTAGCTATCTTAACTGGTGTCAAATACCATCTGTAAACCATTTTCATTATATTTTCTCTTAAACTATGACAAGCAGTGAATTTGATACCTTTCTGCCACAATCTCTCCCAGTCATCCATCATGATATTATGTCCTACATCTTTCGCCCAATCTATCATTGACGATTTAACCAGTTCATCTTTCGTATGCCACTCTAGCAAAAGATTATACATTTTGGAAAGGTTCTTAAAGTTCGATTCTATCAGTTCTGTTTCCAGTTTTGATTTTTCTACTTGAAAACCAACTTTTTTGTCCATTTTAAATGTTTCATATACCTGATGATAGTGCAGCCAGTCGGGGACCTGACTTTTCACCTGATCGTAGCTTTTTAGCTTGAAAGAGTCCCCTTCCTGCTGCAATATGTCCATATATCTTAACCAGTTTGCAGACATGTTCGGTCTCTTATAGGCTTTGGCCTCCACTGGAGAGATCCATCTAGGGGTCTTTCTCTCTAACAAGTCTTTATATCTAGTCCAGACCTGATACAAGGATTTTCTAACTATATGAGACTTAAAAGTTCTGTGGATCTTAACCTTGTCATACCAAAGGTATGCATGCCAGCCAAACATATTATCATGTCCTTCCAAGTCCAATACATCAACGTTCTCTAGTTTAAACCAATCCTTTAGCCAGCAAAAGGCTGCTGCTTCAAAGTAAAGTCTTAAGTCCGGCAAGGCAAAGCCTCCTCTCTCTTTAGAGTCTGTTAGGATCTTAAACTTGATTCTTGGCTTTTTGCCCTGCCATATAAACTTTGATAAGTCCTTTTGCCATTTCTTAAAGCAATCCAGTTTATCCAAAATTGGTATGGCTTGGAATAAAAACAGCATCCTTGGTAGGACATTCATTTTTATCACGGCAATTCTTCCCATTAACGACAGTTTCAATCTTGTCCATATTTCCATGTCTTTCTTTATTTCCATCCACAATTTTTCGTAATTGTCCTTATACAGGTTCAAATTCTTGGTTGTGAGGTTGATACCTAGATATTTTACTGTTTTGACAAAATTGAGGCCAGTGCCTTCCTGTATTCTTTGAATTTGTTCTGCACTCATATTTTTTCCTAAAACTTTGGTTTTCTGCTTGTTTAACTTGAAACCAGCTACAAGTCCAAATTGTTCGATTATTCCCAAAGCTCTGGGGACACTGCTTTCCGGTTCTTGCAGGGATAACATCAAATCGTCTGCGAAGGCGCGTAGTTTGTATTCCTTCTCTCCCACACGAATTCCTTTTATCTGTTTGTCCTTTCGTATCATATTTAGGAGGACTTCCAGGACCGTAATGAAGAGTAGAGGGGAGATAGGGCACCCTTGTCTTGTTCCCTTTTCAACTTCAAACTCCTCCGATATCACACTGTTTACTATTACTTTAGCTCTTTGCTCTGTATAGATGGCATTAATGCCATTCAAAAATTTTTGACCAACTCCCATCCTTTCCAAATTCTTTTTCATAAATGTCCAAGAGACTTTATCAAATGCTTTCTCTGCATCAACAAACAATAGTGCCGCATCTGTATTTATGTTTCTCTCCAGTTTTTCTAAAATGTCCACAATAATTCTCGTGTTATTACTAATTTGTCTTCCTGGCAAGAAACCTGCTTGGTCTCTATGTATATAGTCTTTCAACACTCTTTTCAGCCTTGTAGCCAATATATTTGCAAAAATTTTATAATCCACATTCAAAAGGGATATTGGGCGATAGTTTTTCATTTGAGTCTTATCAGTATCTGGTTTTGGAATCAGTGTGATAAAGGCTTCCTTCCACGTCTCTGGTGCCCTATCTCCTTCTAGTATCTTGTTGCATACTTCTCTTAGTGGCTGCGATAGCCAGTCTTTCAATGTCTTATAATATTTTGCTGTTAGACCGTCCGGTCCTGGAGCCTTCCCCAATTGCATGTTATTTATTGCATCTTCTATCTCCTGTGTCGTTATTGGGTGGTTGAGAGTAACTAGTTTTTCCTCTGGGACCTTTTGCAATCCATTCTTTTCCAGAAATCGGTCAATTTCTGCTTCATCTATCTTCTCCTCCTTGTACAGTTGCTTGTAAAATCTTTGAAAACACCATCTGATTTCCTCAGGTTTCTCCACGTTTTTTCCGTTTACTACCAAGGTATTGATGACATTTGCCTTTTGTCTTTTCTTCAATTGCCAAGCTAGTAATTTTCCACATTTATTAGCCGATTCAAATGTTCTTTGCTTCATCATTTTCACTTTCCATTCGATGTCCTGATTCATTATATTAGCATATTGGGATTGCAAGTATTTAATTTCTTTTTGGATTTTGACACATCTGGGATGTCCTCTTAATTCTTTTTCCTTTTCTTTGATTGATTTCAACAATCTCTCCATCTCTGCATTTTGTTGTCTCTTCTTTTTTGCTTTTTCACTAATGAGAAATCCTCTCATTACAGCTTTACTTGCATCCCAAGCAATTCTTTTCTCCACTTCGGAACTCCAATTTATCTGAAAATATTCTTTCATCTTTTTCGCCGCTCTTTCCACTAGCTTGGTGTCTCTCATCAAAGCGTCATCCATTCTCCATCTAAAAGAGTCCTTGGAAATCATTTTTAAATTTAACTGTACAGGGTTATGGTCTGAAAGAGTTTTAGGGCCAATTTCTGCCTTTTGTATTTTTGGAGCCAATTCATTCGAAATCCAAATATAATCTATCCTCGACCATGACTGCTGAGGTTCGCTGAAGTATGTTGCCTCTGTATCTGTGGGATTTTTTAATCTCCAAGAGTCCACCAAATTCAGATTATCCACCATTTCAAAAAAAGTCTTTGGGAGTTTCCCATCGTTCGTTAATTTAGTTCTTTGAGATCTATCCATTAATGTGGAAACTGCACCATTAAAATCTCCAAGGCAAACTAATTTATAATCCAAATAATCCAACAGCAAATCATGTATTTTCTTATAAAAAATTGACTTTCCATCATTTGGTGCATAAAGTCCCAGAATCAAGAATTTTTCGCCTTGTATGTTAATTTCAATTGCGATGTATCTCCCTTCTTCATCTTTAAAAAGCTGTCTTGGGCTATATTTCTCCTTTGCGTATATCACTACTCCTCTCTTCTTGGCCTTATCCGATGATATAAACTCTTGGCCTAATTTTTTGTTCTGTAGTAATCTTCTGTGACGTCGGGCTATGTGGGTTTCCTGTAAGCATATTATATCCAAATTCTTCTTTTCTATGCTGTAAAACACTCTGCGTCTCTTTGGTCTCTGATTCAATCCCCGGACATTCCATGTCATTAACTTTAGCGCCATTTTCCTTTCTCTAGTCTTCTCCTCCAGTTGCTTCTCCTTTCTTGTCTTCCTCTGGATCCTTGCCTGGGCTGGGTAGGCTTGGTGGTGGTCCCGGCGGTGGTGGAAATACCTCTGGAAACCTGTAGAATTGTGCTGGGTCGAGTGGTGTGCCTTTAAATTGTTCCAGGTGCTTGTCCAAAAACTTCTGCTTCTCCGCCAGGGACCTTATTCTTATCTTTTTTCCTTCAAACGTAAATGCCAGGCCTTCTGGAAATTCCCAACTGAAGGGGATTTTCCTTTTTCTAAGCTCAGTTGCCAAATCGTTGTAGGGAACTCTTTTGTCAAGGAAAAATCTGGGGATGTCCTTATAAAAAATTACTTTATTCTGCTCAACCACCAGGTTGTTTCTATAATGCAAGTCCAGAAAGTAGTCTCTGTCGTGTCGATCGTGTAGCACAATCAAACAGTCACTGACTGTTTTGCTGCTTTTCTTTCCTCTGGAGCCTCTTGGACCAAATCTGAAGGCCTTCACTATGCGTGCTGAGACGTTGATTTCTTCTATCTCCCAAAATCCTGAGAATAACTTCACTATGTAGTCTTTTAGGTCTTCCCCTTCCAGTTCTGGAAGATTTCTTAGGCGGATGTTGCCCTCTCTTTGATGTAGTTGCAGAAACGCGAGGGACTCTTCAACAGACCTCTGTCGTGATCCAATACTCTCTATCTGTTCCAAATCTAAATTATCCAATTTTTCCTCCACCTTTTTTATTTTTTCCTTGACCACTTTAATTTCCTCTGAGTCCTTTTTCAAGGTGGTCACCTCTTGCCCAATCCTATTTATCTCTTCTCTGTTCTTCCTTACGTTCTCCTCAATTTGTCCAATGGATTTTTCTAGGGTCTGCGTAGAATTTTTAATGTCAGCTTTTATATCAGCTTGTAATTTTTCTATTGCTGAATTCACTGCTGTATTTCCTGATGAAACTTGATCTTGTGTTTGCTTCAACCCGTCAGTCACGCTTTTCAATCCTGCTGCAATTTCTGCAACACTAACAACTAATTTCTCCATTTGTTCCTGTAGAGTTAGGGAAACAGAGCCTTTTCTTTTTTCAGAGCCAGTTCCTTTTGATCTAAGTTCCATTCCTTGTGGGCTCTGTAACTGTAATCTCAAGGTCACTCCAGTTTCTGTAGTAACAATCTCAGACATTCACAGCAGAAGGCCAACAGTCCCAAAAGTAAACACCAGGTGGCCAGCAGCTCAGTCCTGAGAACAAAGAGGCTGCTGAGCCAGGAGCCCACACCAGTCCCGAAAATCCAACTTTTAGGCAAAGGGTTTTAATTTTCCAAAATATAAGTTCCTTAAAGCCAAGAAGGGCCCATTTTCGTGTAGCCCAAGTCAGTCACAGTTCCTAACTTGCAGTGTTACCGCCAAAGTCCACAAAGTAACTTGTATCTGGTTACAAAAAAGTCAGAATGTCTCCACTGGTAAACAGTCACTGAAACACCAACAAAGGAAAAAATGGCAACAATGTATCACAGCCCGCTACTGACCCGGAATCCTAATCCAGAGGGTGAGGGGCATCTTCTTTTGCCATATCAACTGTTTTTAAGTCTTTAACCATCCTTTAAACAACTTTTAATCAACTTTTAAAAAGTTCGCAAAACTTTTCCGTTAGTCGCGGCTTTGATCTTTTAGCGCTACCAAGCTCGCGCAAACAGTTTAAAGGGAACAGGCTTCCTTTTGCAGTTCCTCTGCAAGCAGTGCTCTTAAAACTTGTAAAAATAATCCAATTCTTTAACTTACAGAGTTTCTTTGGAAATTTCTATGCAGGAAGTGCCGGGTGCTCGAGTCTGGCGGGATCGCTGCTTTGATCCTCCGCAGGCAGACGCTTCTTCAGTCCCGTGCCGGCGCTCCGCTCGCCCGATTTTCCCCCTTACGAGGGTCAATCGGGAACGGAGACGGCACGTCTGGGACCCACGAAGCTCAGGTCCACGGGACGCTCTTCCCGTGGCTTTAAGGGACCCGTGGCGCAGGCACAGAAGTCCCTAAAGCCTGGCGGAGGACGGAGCCGTCGGACTCCCGTCCGCCATTGACCGGCACCTAACCGGAAGTCTGCAGTGGCCTTTTTAAGCAGTTGAGAAAGCCAATAGAGCCCTGTGCTGCAAAATCTGGATCCTTCATCTAAATTATTGTGTCATCCCATTTTAGAAGCTTTGAATGTTACTGAGCACATGTGCTTTTAGACCTAGATGCACAGATAATTAATCCTTGCCCATTATTACAGGTTTGCTTGAGCTGCTATCCCTGAATTAAACGCATGCCTTAGATGCTCAGAAGTTCAAGGTTGAGAATTGTTTTCCTTGTTCTGTGGGTCTTTCAGTCTTCTGAACACATTCCTCCTTGGTGTGGCCATACTGGCCTGGGGTGGGTGGAAGCAGGCAGAACTGTGTATGCCATGAAACTTGCTCTGTGCCTCCTAAAATAATCTCCTACCCTCAGGTGCAGTGGAGGATACTATCTTAGTCTCCTATTGAAGTAAGATTCAGCTGCCACTCTGATCAGGTTTTGTACAACTAACAGGTTTCCCTTGGACATTTTGAATGAAGATCTCAAAACGCACTTCAAATTCTACTTTAGAAGAACTTTCAGTGACAAATCTAATTAGATTTCTACCACTGGAAATGCTAGCTCAAGGCTTTAGGTAGGGTGGAGTTTTATGAAGTTACTGATTTGAATTGGCACCCTGGTTCACATAGTTGGAAGACACCTAGGATGGGCAGAGCATGGGCCCCTGTGAACTAGAACAAGAGGCAGAACTTAATTTTTTTTAAAATTAGCAATGCTAAGACTTTAGCCTGACTGAAAGCCCATATCCTCTGATACAGTAAGCTTGGCCTTCAGTTCCAGCTGCCTGTCACAATTGTCCTCTTGAAAGTCCTCTTTGCCTTAAGACCGTTGATGCTGCAAAATTCCTTGTGAGCTACTTAATCAGATAAAATAGCTGTAGCCAAGATAGTTATCTTCCGTCTACATTCCCCCCCCACTCCAAATGAAGCTGAAGTCAGCGACATTGCATCCTCTATAATTTAATTTTGTTGACAAGAGATTCACGTTGTGAATGTCTCAGATTGCAGCGTGTAGTGATAGGGCGAGCAGACCCAGAGTGCCGCTCATTTGTACACTGGACTCAACTCTTCTTATGGCTTAATTTCTCCCAGCTCCAAATACTCCACCATAATGAAAGCATAATGCGAAGGACTTTGAAATATGATGGTCCTTTATTTTGCCTTTAAACAACAAACACAAAGAAAACATTAACAACTATGGCTTTCTTTTTCCTATTCTTTCTTTTCAAAAACCCTAATGAATAAAATATAAAAATGTAAAGAAATTGACTTCAGTCAATCTTCATGTATTATTCAGTGCTCCTGTGTGTGCATGCAAGTATCTAGATACTCTTTAATTAGCTACCTTGGGCAGAAAAGACCTGGTTTAGATCGCTGAAAATAATAGCTTTCAGAGAGCAATTAAAGGCAAATACGGAATTAGCTTGTCGAGTGCAAGGTGACAACCACCTGGTTTCACTTCAGACATATTCCTATACATTATTTAATTGCACGTGGAGAAACAGTCAATAATGCAGCATTCAGCTGAACATTTTTTAAAAAATCCCCCTGCACTTCCGTAACCCATTTACAAAAAGAAAAAAGGTTTGAACCTCTTGTTGGTGGGGGATACAGAAAAACAGATTCCCTAAATTAGTATCACCATGATTTATATGCTACATATTTGCAGTCTACAACTGGCCAAAACGTCTCTTCCAAAAGGATATGAGATAACCACTTTTCAAGAGTGCTTGCAAACCATGGTTGGCGTAACCATGGTTAATGTCTGATTTATTTTTGCACCAAAGCTCTAATGCCTACAACAGGCCCCAAACTTTCTTTCTCAGGGGATTTTAGCCAATGAGGGAGGTCAGAACTGTGATAAATGAGTAAATAATTCCAACACCAGGCTATAAGAATTCCTGGGGTCCTAAATGCCTGCTGTTTCCCCTTCCCCTTATGTGCATTTTTTTCCCTGTTGTTCTTGGAATCTCCATAGTTATAAGCCAGGGGTCAGCAAGCTTTTTCTGCAGGGGGCCAGTCCACTGTCCCTCAGACCTTGTGGAGCACTGGACTATATTTTGAAGGGAAAAAAACCCCACCGACTCTCCCCACCCTTCTCCACAGCACCGGACGAGCCCTGGTGACTGCTTACCTGTGCCTTGCGAGTGGCAGGGGCTGGCGGCAGCGGAGGAACGAAGAGCGGCGTGAAAGGGCTGGCTCCGGAGAGGGGCTATTCTGCTTTAAATGGCACTCAGCCAACCGCAGCTCAACAAAGCCCAGCCCCCTTCCTTCTCTAGGCAGAGCAGGGAGAAGCCAGTAGGGAGGGAGGGAGGAGGCACCGCCACAGTGTGTGTGAGGGAGAGGGGGGAGGAAATGGCGTAGCCCGAATGATCAGAATCCCCACGCCGATCCATGCGGAGATTCCCGAACCGTCCGTGGGCCTTAGTTTGCCTTAGTTTGGACAACCAAAATGGTCCAAGGCCTGGAAACGATGCCTTATGAGGAACGGCTTAGGGAGCTGGGTATGTTTAGCCTGGAGAAGAGAAGGTTAAGGGGTGATATGATAGCCATGTTCAAATATATAAAAGGAGGTCATATAGAGGAGGGAGAAAGGTTGTTTTATGCTGCTCCAGAGAAGTGGACACGGGGCAATGGATTGAAACTACAAGAAAGAAGATTCCACCTAAACATTAGGAAGAACTTCATGACAGTAAGAGCTGTTCGGCAGTGGAATTTGCTGCCAAGGAGTGTGGTGGAGTCTCCTTCTTTGGAGGTCTTTAAGCGGAGGCTTGACAGCCATCTGTCAGGAATGCTTTGATGGTGTTTCCTGCTTGGCAGGGGGTTGGACTGGATGGCCCTTGTGGTCTCTTCCAA
Source organism: Lacerta agilis (assembly GCF_009819535.1). Taxonomy (NCBI): domain Eukaryota; kingdom Metazoa; phylum Chordata; class Lepidosauria; order Squamata; family Lacertidae; genus Lacerta; species Lacerta agilis. The sequence goes on along the minus strand of NC_046315.1, from coordinate 94,684,567 downwards.
CTCTAGGATTCTATGACCCATGTTATAAGCACTAGATGCTTTCACTTTGTAACTGATGTACAAAACACTGTTTAGTTAACTACAATACAGTGGTCCACACAGCTACTTATTATTATTATTATTGTTGTTGTTGTTGTTGTTGTTGTTGTTGTTGTTGTTGTTGTTAAAAATACCACCCTTTGTCCAAAGATCACAGTGTGTTTTACAACATAAATATTCAAAATGAGAACACAAAATACATAATAAAACAAAAACAAACCAATAACCCCTCCCACAAACACATTTAAAAGGCCATACAATGTTAATCAGCAAAAGACCTACAGTATATTCTGGCGTATAAGACTACTTTTTAATCCAGGAAAATCTTCTCAAAAGTTGGGGGTCGTCTTATACGCTGGGTGGAAAATCTGTGGTCGAGTATATCTCAAACTCTATATTTTAACTGGAAAAGTTGGGGGTCATCTTATACACCCAGTCATCTTATACGCCGGAATATACGGTAGTTATAAACATTTTTATACCTAAAGATATGTAATGAAGGCACCAGGCAAGCCTCTCTGAAGATAGTGTTCCACAAACGGGGAGCCACCACGGCCTGGACCTCTCATGGAGGAGGCACAAAAGGTCCAGTTAAGTTCATATGGGAAGAGGTGGTCCTTAAGGTATTGCAGCTATGAGCCATGTAAGGTTTCATATGCCAAAACCAGCACTTTGAATGGGGCTCAGAAACTATTTGGGAGCCAGGTGTAGATTAGAAATAGTAGCTAGGTTCCCGCAAAAAACCTGTGCAACTAGTTCCTCATAACTAGAGAGGTTTGGGTGTATATGTCTCAAAATTATCTGCCATGTTGCACACCACAACCATTGTTAAAAACAAGAGAACTTTCAAATGCAGACTGGAAAGAATAAAAAGCTATTTACAGACAAACTTCTGCTGAGCATGCCAAACCCTTTGGGTTTTGCCCTACTATTCCCTTTCCCGGAGGAAAAAGAAAACCCACCCCTCACCCTTTTTCAAGATGGAGAGAGAAGTAATGCAAAACATCAAAACGCATTGAAACGTGACCAGGAAAAATGTAAAATGCTTTTTTAAAAAAAATATATCAATGCACCAATCATCATAGAAAGGTATCCTAAGGATGTTTTCATCAATACAGTTCAATTTCTCCCTTGAACACTGAGAAATCAACTTAGAATTGTGTGTTTATAACATAATTCTCTATCTGAAGTTCAAACACCATCTTAAACATTATGATTTGCTACGTATGGTGTTGTAGAAGCATTTCCTTATTTTCGAAATAGGAAATAAGCATGTTTTCTTTCTTATCTGGACTGTAGTTCATATATCGATCTACAGACGCTTTATTAGAGTTTTGAGGCAGCAAGCTGTAATTTAATATCTGTTCACTGGTTATTCTCATACCACACTGCACAGTAATTATGGTGTGATTTTGGAAACATGGGGTTTTGAAGGTTTATACTTCTAGACAAAAAGAATTATGAACTGAAGCTATTGATTTTCATAATGTTGTTCCCTGAATGATTTGGCACTTGATATGAATTGATGTCATAATTATGAAATGTTGTATAAAGTGGAGAAGATGGTATAATAACAAACATCAAAGTGCCATTGTGGAGTTTATGGATGTTTTATATCTTCAGTTAAAAGGAGACAGCAATTTGTCTTTCCTTGCCATTGTCTGGTGAACATGTGAAAGAATTTCATTTTGCCAGCACATAGCGCACATCTCACTAGTGTCAGAGAACATTGTTTCCCTTCAACCCTCAAAAAGAAGCGTGTTTGCAGCCTTCCAGTGTCAGAAAATACAGAGTCTTTGGCTGTGTACACATTACTGTTTCTTCTGGCTCCTATGCTTTCCCACCACTGGCTTTTGGATTCATGTACATCCCAATCCAAAAGAAGGGCAGTGCCAAAGAATGCTCCAACTACCGCACAATTGCGCTCATTTCACATGCTAGCAAGGTTATGCTTAAAATTCTACAAGGCAGGCTTAAGCAGTATGTGGACCGAGAACTCCCAGAAGTGCAAGCTGGATTCCAAAGGGGCAGAGGAACCAGAGACCAAATTGCGACATGCGCTGTATTATGGAGAAAGCTAGAGAGTTCCAGAAAAACATTTACTTCTGCTTCATTGACTACGCAAAAGCATTTGACTGTGTCGACCACAGCAAACTATGGCAAGTTCTTAAAGAAATGGGAGTGCCAGATCACCTCATTTGTCTCCTGAGAAATCTCTATGTGGGACAAGAAGCTACAGTTAGAACTGGATATGGAACAACTGATTGGTTCAAAATTGGGAAAGGAGTACGACAAGGCTGTATATTGTCTCCCTGCTTATTTAACTTATATGCAGAATTCATCATGTGAAAGGCTGGGCTGGATGAATCCCAAACCGGAATTAAGATTGCCGGAAAAAATATCAACAACCTCAGATATGCTGATGACACAACCTTGATGGCAGAAAGTGAGGAGGAATTAAAGAACCTTTTAATGAGGGTGAAAGAGGAGAGCGCAAAATATGGTCTGAAGCTCAACATCAAAAAAACTAAGATCATGGCCACTGGTCCCATCACCTCCTGGCAAATAGAAGGGGAAGAAATGGAGGCAATGAGAGATTTTACTTTCTTGGGCTCCATGATCACTGCAGATGGTGACAGCAGTCACGAAATTAAAAGACTCCTGCTTTTTGGGAGGAAAGCAATGACAAACCCAGACAGCATCTTAAAAAGCAGAGACATCACCTTGCCGACAAAGGTCCGTACAGTTAAAGCTATGGTTTTCACAGTAGTAATGTATGGAAGTGAGAGCTGGGCCATAAAGAAGGCTGATCGCCGAAGAATTGATGCTTGAGAGTCCCATGGACTGCAAGATGATCAAACTTATCCATCCTTAAAGAAATCAGCCCTGAGTGCTCACTGGAAGGACAGATCCTGAAGTTGAGGCTCCAATACTTTGGGCACCTCATGAGAAGAGAAGACTCCCTGGAAAAGACCCTGATGTTGGGAAAGATGGAGGGCACAAGGAGAAGGGGACGACAGAGGACGAGATGGTTGGACAGTGTTCTCGAAGCGACTGGCATGAGTTTGGCCAAACTGCGGGAGGCAGTGGAGGATAGGGGTGCCTGGCGTGCTCTGGTCCATGGGGTCATGAAGAGTCGGACACGACTGAACGACCGAACAACAACAACAACAACAACACACAATGTTACCCATGATGTTGAACTAGCTTGTATTTCCTTGAGAAATACTGCTGTCTGGTGTGTTTCCCTTCAAACCAGCTTCAATCCAAAAATAAAACCTAAGACACATTCATTTTTCAGTTAAGCTGAGGCACAGATACAGTGGTACCTCTAGTTGCGGACACTATCCGTTCTGGGGTGCCGTTCGCAACCCGAAAAGCCGCAACGTGAAGCAAACGCAACAAGAGGTATGACTGTATTTGAGGCAGCCATTATGTATGCATGTCAATGGACCAGGGGACTAGGATAGTCTCTTAAATGTTACCCTTCCCCAAGCCAAAGATGGTAACACACATTCTTCACTTAATTTATGAAGGAAGAATTCCCTCAGGTCTGCGTAGCAAGAACGGATGGCGCACTATTCTGTGGCAAAGTCAGGAGAATGCATGGGCTGTGGGGATTGGGTGCCTATGAAGGATGGGTGGGTGCCCCGATGCTCATTCAAAACTCATTGTTTTCTTCCTCTTTGAATTGATTTGATCTTTATTTTTTGGCTGATATCGCCAGTCAGTATAGCAAGCTGTTCAGCATATCACACAGTTCAAATCTGGAGTTAACTCTTTATTAGCGAAACACAATCTTCACAGACTTGGCTGTGATTCAGACCTAATGAGCACAGCAGCTCATGCCCTGTGGGTCCTGCTCCACCAAATCAGTTGCCAAGACTAAAAGTCCCACCTCCCCATTGCCATCTACGTTTCCGAGCACAATTCAAAGTGTTGGTGCTGACCTTTAAAGCCCCAAACGGCCTTGGCCCAGTATACCTGAAGGAGCGTCTCCACCCCCATTATTCAGACACTGAGATCCAGCGCCGAGGGCCTTCTGGCGGTTCCTTCACTGCGAGAAGCAAAGCTACAGGGAACCAGGCAGAGGGCCTTCTTGGTAGTGGTGCCCGCCCTGTGGAACGCCCTCCCATCAGAGGTCAAAGAGATAAGCAACTTCTTGACATTCAGAAAATACCTGAAGGCAGCCCTGTTTAGGGAAGTTTTTAATCTGTGATATTTTAATGTATTTTGATATTTGTTGGAAGCCACCCAGAGTGGCTGGGGAGACCCGGCCAGATGGGCAGGGTACAAATAATGAAATTATTATTATTATTATTATTATTATTATTATTATTATTATTATTATTAATCTATGTCTCCTCCACTCCAGGGTTTCTTGTAAGCAATCAGAGGATGCGTCTGCATGCAACCTGTCTTTGCTGTTCCCGTTTCATACCTCTCCTGGTTCTGAGAGTCGGGGGGTGGGCAGCAGGGGAGAAAGACACCTGTGACTAGCTTGACTCAGCTCTGCCTCTGGACCTTCTTCTTCCCACTCAGCTGCTTCAGCATCTGCCTCAGATTCTGGACTTCTCTCTTCCACAGACTCTTCCAACTCACTACACCCTGTTACCCCTTCAGCTTCTGATATCTCCTCTTCCCAGTCTTTCCCTTCTTTTCCCTGTGATCACTCATTGTCATCCCACCACCACTCCCCGGGCCCTGAGTCTTCTTCCCTTGGTGGTTTCCCAGCTGGTTCTTCCCACTCCTCCTCTGTGTCCAACCAGTCTGTGACATCTATCTCCAAATTCACTTCAGAATAACCACTTGTTAATATTTACAGTGGGACCTCGGGTTACATACCGTCCTCCTTGCGAACGCTTCAGGTAACAAGCTCTGCTAACCCGGAAGTAGATGCTCCTGGTAGCGAACTTTGGCCTGGGATACGAGCAGAAGTCGTGCAACGGCAGCAGCGGGAGGCCACGTTAGCGAAAGCACGCCTCATGTTAAGAATGGTTTCGGGTTACAAACGGACCCCCGGAACGAATTATGTTGGTAACCGGAGGTACCATTGTACAGTGGTGCCCCGCTAGACGAAAATAATTCGTTCTACGAATTTTTTCGTCTAGCGGTTTTTTCGTCTAGCGAAGCGGCAATGACAGCCACGCTCCGCTAAACGAAAAAAAAAAAAAGACGGAAATTTTTCGTCTTGCGAAGCAGCCCCATAGACTTTTTCGTCTAGCGAGGCATTCGTCTAGCAGGGCACCACTGTACCAGCGACTCTTGTTCCAAATATTATCAGCTCCCCATTGTATGGAGAGTTCCTTTATCTATCCTGGACATGCAGTGCTGGGGTAGAGGCAAATGCCACATGCACACACATTTCTTTCCACCCAGCTCAACACAACTCACAATGTGAATTAATGTTTCTCTGGGTCCCAGGTGATTAGAACCTTGAGAGATTTTGCAAATCAGACCACAACTTTTTTTCTTTGCTTCCCTCAGAATTCTTCTAATGCTTCTGCTGAGCAATAAACTATTCATTTATTTCAGGATTTCGGTTTTGGATATTCATTGGAAGCAAGAGTCAAGTGCTCGGTAAAAGCCTGTTTCTTCCCAAACCCGAGTGTAAAATTGATCATATTTTTCTATGGTATTATCACTAAAATTAGACTAATGACTGCTTTTATAGGTGAAAGGTTACCATTAAAAGATGCTGCCTAGCAAATAATGCATTTTGAACAAAACTCTGAACAATAGGGTATTTAAATCATATGTTGTTGCCTCTCCTCAAAGTAATGAAAGTATTTCCTTACAATCCTTTTGTTGCTGCCTTGGTCAAGCAATAATCACAGGCAACATGATTTAGGAATAGTTTTTAAGATTGTGTTTACACAAAAATAAAATGGATTTTTTTTTACTGGGGGGGTCGTTTCAGCGTCAAAGTGAAAGCTTTGGGCGGAGAATCATGGAAAGTGAAATGCTCTTATGAAAAGAAGAAAAAAAGAAAAAACTCATCTTTGTTAACAGCAGGGTGCAAAAACATTGACAGATTACGTATTGCTGAAGTGTAATAGCTTCAGACAAAAGACATTTTTTCCCATTTAAAAAATAAAACAAAAGTCCTCAGTAATAAAGATAAATTTATGATGCAGGGATAACCAATTATCATGTTCTTTGGATTGTTTTATATCCCAGCAGTGTAAGTAAAGTTTGTCATATGATGAAGTGACAATTGAAGGACAGTTTGGGGGGTGCTGTACTCTTGACTTATTTGGTGGGTTGAGGAAAGCCTTTCAGACATTTTCATTTTACTGAGTCTTTAAATTAATGGATTTTAAACCACAAATTGTCTCCTGATTCTAATCTGTTGGATTTAACAAAAATGAAAATTTATTGAAAATTGTTTTTCTTAGTTTTATGATTGCAAGCTATATTGAGGATAGGCTATTGAAAGGAATGTTAATGTTCATTGAAAATTCCCTTCAAAATTCGCCTTTGCAAATTTTGATGTCTGTCCTATGTCTGGATTGGATCTAGACTTAGTCATGCATAGGCACATTCAGACCAGTGAGACTTCATACTAACCCCCAAGACTTTCTATTTTATTCCCTTCCAATAAGTGTGGTCCTGTGCTCTGTTTGAACACACCCTCTGTTTCAGGGGTTGGAGAAGCTCCTGCCAGTGGACCAAATTAGCCCAGGCAGTGGTCTTAATTTGGCCCGTGAGGACACTTTCCCCACACCAGAACCCCTTGCCTCACCCATTTCATATGTGACTTCAATTCGGAGGCAGGTAAAAATATGACCTTCACAGTGAAATGTATTTTGAAGCTGATTCAGTAGAAACTGCTTGGAAATGCACTCTAAAGTCTATATTTCCTAGTGGTGACTGGGAGACTGCGCTCTGAGTGGCATTTCCAAGCAGCTTCTATCTGAACTATTTGGATGTTGTTGTTTAGTCGTTTAGTCGTGTCCGACTCTTCATGACCCCATGGACCAGAGCATGCCAGGCACTCCTATATTCCACTGCCTCCCGCAGTTTGGTCAGATTCATGTTGGTAGCTTCGAGAACACTGTCCAACCATCTCGTCCTCTGTCGTCCCCTTCTCCTTGTGCCCTCCATCTTTCCCAACATCAGGGTCTTTTCCAGGGAGTCTTCTCTTCTCATGAGGTGGCCAAAGTATAATGATAATTTTACTATTTATAACCCATACATCTTACTTGGTTTCTTCAGCCACTCTGGGTAGCTTCCAACATATTGTATATAAAAACATAAAACATATAAAACATATTGTATAACAAAAAACATTTTTAAAAAACCTTCCGGAAACAGGATTGACTTCAGACTGCTTGGGGATCGGATAACTCCATACCCTCCAATATTTCTCCAATGAAAATAGGGACATCCTAAGGAAAAATGGGACATTTCGGGATTAAATCAGAAACTGGAACAGTTTCTGTAAATCTGGGACTGTCCCTGGAAAATAGGGACATGTGGAGGGCCCGAGTTATGTTTTAGCATTCACTTAACAGAGAAATATGGGGAAACTGCCCCATGTACTATTTATACTGCATCTCTGAACCAAGGTGATGAGATCCCTGGGATTGTTCCTAATTTCTCACAATTTTAAAAACAAAGCAAACATTTTACAAGTTTCTGTTTAAGCAGAAGCTGGGAAAGTTCATCTGCTTTGTGCTGCCCATTATACAAATTGTATAATGGCAAAAGCATTGGTGCTGATGCTGGGGTGTAGAGGTTAGGAGCACATTAAATGCATACAATACTGATTAGCAGTTGCATAATTAACACCAGCTGTTCACAAGAGTAGCTCACAACAAGCTTAGGAACATCTCCTTTAGGTAATGTTAATTTCCAACCAGTGCCACATTTTGCTCATTTGTTAGACTTTGTGTTTTTTTATTAGAGGGACATGCTCTCAGTGACTGTGGTCAATGCTTAATGCATCATGCTTAATGACACCACCAGGGGTTACCCCTTGGTCTCTGTTTTAGGGCCTGAAATATCAGGTTCTGTGATGTTCCTGGGCCTATGTATGTGTATACCCTAGTGTTATACATTCAAGTCTTTGTGAGGCTAATTCTCATTGTGCATTTCATCTAAATCATGTCTGGGAGTAATTATAAGGTACAGTTGTGCTCTTTGGTCAGTCTGGAGATCTATATCTTAATCATATATTAATCCATGGCATTGAACTTTCCTATCAAAAACTAACCTTGTTACTGAAAGAAACAATGAACATTTTCATATACCTATTTAAGCAGCCAGAGTTTTGTTGTTCATACATAATCACTATTCATAATCTCTAGTAATTCATTTATACTTCCTCAAATTGAGCACTGCAATTTTTCATTTGGATTGAAAGTAAATTTCCCCTTATTACTTTTCTCGCCCTCACTCTCCCATTCTTTTCACCCTTTAATTTACAAACATTTTTTTTGTACCTTTCTTACCGAAAAGGAAATTAAGGAGCAGTTTTCCCCCACCAAATGTTCTTTACTATGTGAAATGAGGTACAGCCCAATGTTAAAAGGATTAGGAACTCTTTACATATTTACCATATGCTGCTCAAAGATTCCTCAATTACTGTATATTAGTTTGGTAATGCTCTGGGGCAGTATTACCGGTACTTTCCACAGGAGATTTTTCTGTCCTAAAGTTGCCCAATGACGTCATCACCACAGTCTGTATTACACATTTTCAAATACAGACTCAAATGTTCAGCATTTTCGCAATTTTCTAGTATGGGGAGTGTCCGCAGACCCTAAGAGTGGCATCTGAATTTTGCCTTTCCCTGCGGCAGGCAATGTCATCCATCACAGTATAAAGATAATATCTGCTTACAGAAAGAGGAAAACCTTTCAAGGCCTGTACTTGTTTGCTCACCAGTAAGTATCTCAGTGGGTTTCATTTCCCAGGCAAATGAATTTAGAATTTTATCCTTAGGCCCTGATTCTTGCACAGAGAGACAAACATGATATTGAAGTGCAAAATATATCAGTTTCCAGAAGATAGCGATTCTGACAATTTGCCCCCCAAAACAGATAAATTGACCAAAGGGGGGACCCCCCAAGATAAATGCAGAATGGAAAATTCTGGTGCAATTCATTTTCTAAAATAATTTACACCACGTTTTTCATCATCATCATCATCATCATATTATTATTATTATTATTAGTAGTAGTAGTAGTAGTAGTAGTAGTAGTACCCCGCCCATCTGGCTGGATTTCCCCAGCCACTCTGGGCGGCTTCCAACAAAAATAAAATACATTTAAAATATCACAGATTAAAAACTTCCCTAAACAGGGCTGCCTTCAGGTATTTTCTGAATGTCAGGTAGTTATTTATCTCCTTGACCTCTGATGGGAGGGTGTTCCACAGGGTGGGCGCCACTACCGAGAAGGCCCTCTGCCTGGGTCCCTGTAGCTTTGCTTCTCGCAGTGAGGGAACCGCCAGAAGGCCCTCGGCGCTGGATCTCAGTGTCTGAGCTGAATGATCAGGGTGGAGACGCTCCTTCAGGTATATAGGCAAGTTTCCCTAGAAACAATAAAATCATCTAAAAACAATATAAATATAACAAAACGTATCTAAAACAGACAGCATCAGTACAGCCATATAGTCATGTGAAAGATATAAAAAAACCTGGGCCTATAGATGGGGTTTCAGCTGGCATAGAAAAACAGAGATGGTACAATCCATAACTCAGTGGGGAAGGCATTGCATAACCAAGGCATCAGTAAATCGAGTTCTCCCTTAGGAGAACACGCGTTGCGGTGGGGGCTTGCAAGTCACCTCCCTGGTAGCTGTGCGGGTTTAGTTAGCTGGCCCAGCTCTTATAGGACCCTGGGAGTTGCTGAGGAGAATTGAATGTAGCAATGTTGTGATGGACAGCCCAGCGTCCTTTATATTGCTCTGCACGCAGGGCGATCCTTCTCTTGGCTGTTTGCTTTGGATCACCCGCGCTCCCTCCCTTTATTTTAGGCCGCTGCATTTGACCTTGCAACTGCCTGTCATGGGGTCGTCTGCTTTTGGGGCAGGGGCCCAGTAGGAATTTTGTCCATTTGGCTGATTGGCTGTTGCCATTTGGTTTTCGCCTACTGCAGTAGCAACTAGTCACAACTTGTAAGGTTGGCGGTTAGGCATTGGTTATTGTGTTGGTTACTGAAGGGGTGAATGATGATGGTGCAGGGAATTCCGTTAAAGGAATCCAGGGGCTCGACATGCTTTTGTCCGAATCCCCGGTAGGGGGACAGGGCCCCGCAAGAGCCCCTGGGACCTCTGGGGAGAGGGAGGGTTCTGCCCCCAGCCTCCTTAACTCTCCCCAGTTGGCATTCTCCTGATGCTGACCAAAAGTCAGCTCTGTCCCGGCAGACAGCTAGTCTGAACCAATGCCTACGCAACCACCCACAAAATTTGTATTTTAATAAAGTTGTGGCCTAAATTATTGCCAAAAACCCAAACAAAAAATTACGTCTCTAGTGTGAAATTTTGGGGGGTGACTTGGGGACCTCAACACGCAATAAAAAGGGCTGTTCCTGAATAATTATGCATGAAGCATAACTCAATGGTGGGATACCAGGGCTGACTCTCCTACAGCTCTTACTGAAGGTGTCTGGGTCCTAAATCGTTTAGGGACTTGAATGTTAAGATAAATGGAATGGTCATTAAGACTTACGACTGAAAAGAACTTCATATTCTATGCGAATTATTATCATCAGTTACCATAAAGGTATTTCCAAATAGCCAAAATTAGGTGGTGGAGCTTCTCTGGAATTTATTTCTGCATCGTGCATTTACTGTCAAAAGGGCAAACTTGTCAAGATGACGAATGGGTAAGGGTAATTTCTGCAGCAAGTTGCAGAACTATCAGCCTGTCCAACACCTGATCCTCATATCAACATCTGTTTGTTATGTATGCACAGGAAATAAAATCAGCCCAATCTCTGCATGCATGAAAGAACCCTGACAACATGTCACTCTGTAGAAATTTTTCAGAATGCCCATTCGAGCATTGACCTTGTGGCCAGTTCCAAGACACATGTGTGTGTATTCAGCTCATGACTCACAGCTGGGGCCTGAGAGACTTACATTCATACACTGATACTTTTCAGTTGAAAAATACTATCTAAATCATTGTCACAGTAAAACCAGCAAATCAATGTTAGGGCAATGTCAAGTGGAATTTAGCAGAATGACTAGGCGGCTGTTAAAAGGAAAGACTGGTGCAGTGGATCAATGTAATATTAAGTACCCTATCACTAAAGAAGTTTGTATAGCAATCAATGCATTGGTTAACCAGCCATCTGTGCAAAGTTTTCAATAGGGTAAAAATTGTCGAAACCTCCACTTTTTGAGGAGCAAGCTGGCAGCAGAATTTCCTACCAGCTGGAGCTTATGAAAAACCCTGTTGGGCAAGGAGCCAGCTAATAATAGAAATTATCCTGCCTTCTTGAAACATTTAACACATATGAATAACTATTTCAAGGGGCTGCCTAAGAAAGGCTTTGACACAAGACGGACAGCATCAGCCAAAAATTGGATTTGGCTCAATAAGCAAGCAAGTTGATGAATCTTTATTAAGCGAATCTTAATTGAGAGGAAAAGAAGTTCTCTTTAATCAGGTAAATAGAAGTTTTGTCAGAATTTGCTAATGCATAGCCGAAGGTGAGGAAGCTTTGCACTGATCTGGGGCGAGTCATCTGGCGTTCTTTAATATGTTTGGAAGGGAATGGAGAGGAATTTGGGCAAAGGAACAAAAAGTGAGCTGGAGCTGAACTGGAGGAAGGAAGTAAAAGCATTGTGTATCAGCTTATAGATCAAGCTTTAATTTATGCCTGTATATAAATGGCATGGTTTTTTTCAAATTCATTCATTATTATAGCAAAGGAGGAGTATCTTCTGAAATATTTATGGCAGGCAAATATAAGTATGGATGGCTGAATGGGAAATGCATAATGACGAAGAGCAGCAAAATACTAAACTCTTCAGTGAAAGTTTGATGATCTGTAGCAAGCCAGCAAAACTTGTGGCCCGCCAAGAAAAAATCATGTGGCCAGCCAGGCATCTCACAGCACTCTAGACAGGCAGCAAAAACAGGAGGGCAGCTGAATCCATGGTGGGCCACTGTACATCTCTACTAGGCTGCAACCCATTTGGTGCATCAAAAGTTGTGTAGGGCTCAGTTCAGGGTAGGAAAAGGGTGGAAAAGGCCTTTATTACAGGAGGAAGGATTGAATCATGCTATAAATGAACTTAATAAATGGATATATTCTAATTCAAAAGTGGGCAAGAGAGGAATGACGCAGTGGGATGTATTTTAGCAGCATGGCTGGTTTTGTTGGCATCACTTTATCTATGGAGACAATGGAGGAGTGCGCCTTTGGGAGTGATGTTGGAAGGTACAGGGGAGACCAATACAGGAGAGACATGTTTTGTTGCAGCTAGGGCAGATGAAGGTGTCTGGTTGTGCTGCAACAGATGCACCATGGCGTTTCTTCTCTCTGTGCACCTCCCAGCGGTCATTTCACCTACAACCTGACTGCCTTTCTCCAGGAACTGCGTTTGCCTGCAGGGGATTCTCACATGGTGTGGTTGATATTGCCAGCCTTCAAGTCATGTTTGCAGACATCTTTGTAACACAGAGTTCGTTTGCCAATGGTGCCTGAAGCCAGCTCCCCATAGAGCATATGTCCTTGGGGATCCTGCCATCTTCCATTCGGTGGACATCACCAAGCTCCTAAGACAGGAGTAGGAAGGTGGGCTTTGTTTGGGATTCTGTCCTGCCATTTGATTCCCAAAATCCTCCTGATGCAGTGCATGTGGAAGGTGTTGAGTTATCCATGCGGTATTTACTGGTAGGGTAGCTATATAATAACTAAAGTAGCCGTATGTGATATAAGTTAGTATGAAACAACTGGGTAAACAAATATCATAGACTTGTGGAAGTTGGAAGGGTCATCAAGCCCAAGAAGCTGCCCTACAGGAATCTCAACTAAAGCACCCATATTTAAGGCTGCTATCTTAAATCCCACTGAACAGGTGGGATTTATTTCTGAGTAAGTATAGGGGATGTGGGTGGCACTGTGGTCTAAACCACAGAGCCTAGGGCTTACCGATCAGAAGGTCAGCGGTTTGAATCCCCGCACGGCGCTTCTGTGCGCTGCTCTGGTTCGCCAGAAGCAGCTTTGTCATGCTGGCCACATGACTGGGAAGCTGTCTGCGGACAAACGCCGGCTCCCTCGGCCAGTAAAGCGAGATGAGCGCCACAACCCCAGAGTTGTCTTACGGTCAAGGGTCCCTTTACCTTTACCCAAGTAAGTATAGGATTGCACTGTAAATTCAACATATTGAATTCATTAATTTTTAATCAAACATGTAATTTTAATTCATGTCAGCGCAATGGCCTGGCTCCTAACAGCCCCATAGCCAGGCAGTGGCACATGTGTCTACTTCTCCAGAGCTGTCGCCCTCCCACATGGGATTTTTCTTTTCTTCTTTAAAATTTGGGAAATTTGAGCATAAATTGTGACATGACCGACAATGGCAGCTTCCATTTCAAGAATGACAGCTTGATTTCATAACAGGAGCAACTTAAGAATACAAGTGCCTCGGGGGAAAATTGAGTGTAAAAAGGCAAAAGTCTCATCTGGGAGAATTCTCATAAAGTCTGCTTACTCAAGACTTTCCTGACCCAGGGTTGGTTTTCATGATCACAAACACTCTATAGTTACATAAGTGGCCTTGAAAAGAATTGCTTGTTTAGCAGCATGACTCTTGAAGAGTTAAATATTAGAACTTTTTATCCACGGAAAACCTGTTTGCTCATTGTTCTGATTCAGTGCTAAACTGTGGGTTTTCCCAGGGGAAAAGTTGTGGTGTGACCACACTACCTCTTGGTATTTCCTTGGCTCTTCCTTTTTGTGTCTGTTGTGCTCTCTACACGGCCAACAATAAATAAGCCTATTTGTTTGAATGCTGTAAGAGGTAAGAGTTTGTTTATTCTGCAGTCATTACGATTAGCAGAGCAGGACTGGGTGCTTATTGTTGAAAAGGTATTTTGTGAACCTACCATTCAGAACGCTTTCTTGTATGTTTGTCAAACATTTCATAAGTTTAAGAAAAGTCTATTGTGCAGTAAACGTTTCACAAATTTAATGACACAATTTCATTGATTTCAAGAAGATAGTTGTTTTTCTCCGCTCCTGAAATGCTTGACTGTCGTTGTATTGTAATGTGCTTTGACGCTGTTTCTGAACCTGTTATTGTTTTGGGTTTTTTTCTATTGTTGTCGCAATAAAAGAGCAAAATGGAATTTTCGAGAAAAGAACCTCAAATTTTAATTTCTTCATTACAGAATAAACTATTCTGTTTGCTTTAAATCTTTTCGAATTCCCTGGTTCAATGTATCCTTAACACCATTTTTCCCCCTTATGGGAAAAAAAAAACCATTTTTCACTCACTTAGTTCCTGGTGTTCTTATTAATTTTTCTGTTCACTTGACCTTTACACAACTCGTAAGTTAGCACACTCTATGAATGGAAGAGAGACCAGGGAGATCACTGTATTCTCTCCCCCCCACCCCCGCCCCACCTAACAAGGAAAGATTGGTACCATGCCTCTGTCAATGGAAGGGCTTCCCTCATTTGCAGATGGACCACGTTTTGGCAGAGGATCCTGGTGCCAGGATACCTACTTAGGCAAGCAAATGGATTAAGAGGTACAGGAGAGGAGAATGGGCTGCTTCACCTTTTCTGTCTATTTCTTGTGCAGAAAACATGAATTAGGATTTCTGTTTGTGGGAAATTTCCTTACACCATAGCATATCACATCCTTCATCCCAACACAGTGGATTGAGACACACATTGATATTTCATGTGCCATTGGAGCTTGTCTATGGAGTGTAACACAAAGTGCCTAAGAGGCATCATACACAAAAAAGCAAATTTGATTCCCCCCCCCCCCAATGATATTTGAATATTTCTCATGAGATCTTTCCTTCATTTCTGCCTTATTTTATTACTGGAGATTTTTTGTGATGTTAGCATATTCATTTTCTTCATGGAAATAATTTTCTATTTATTCGTTTATTTTTGATGTGGGAGGAAAGAGGAAAATAAAAACCAAATGGAGAAGACACGCTGTTTTTCCTATTACAGGTAGGTAGCCGTGTTGGTCTGCCATAGTCAAAACAAAATAAAATAAAAAATCCCTTCCAGTAGCACCTTAGAGACCAACTAAGTTTGTTCTTGGTATGAGCTTTCGTGTGCATGCACACTTCTTCAGATACACTGAAACGGAAGTCACCAGACCCTTAAATATAGTTTTTCCTATGACTTCGACCACCTTTCAAAATTTCTCAGTGATTTTCTGGGAATTTTTCAGGGGTAACTATTTGGTTGGTAAAGCCAGTGAATGTCCAACTTTCAATACATATGAGGAAAGAAAGCTCACTTGAAATGGATCCAATCCTTTGTAGCATGCCCCAGAATTGGCAGTCCTCAAGCATGCTTTCTCTTACACAGTGAGCTGCCGTAGAAGACATCTGAGCCATAGCTGTCAAGTTTCGGATTTGAAAATAAGGGATCAGCAGTCTCACCTATCCCGGGGACAGTCACATGTCAGTGGTGGGCGGAGCCAGAAGCAAAAGTGGGCGGAGCAGCAATGTAAACTCCAAGCGGGCTCGGAGCGGAGCAAAGAGGAGGGCAGCCAGCAAAGAGGAGGGCAGCCATGTGCTCCGCGCAATGGAGCCCCATCGTCTTCTTGTCTGATCCCATCAAAACAGGACAGGAAGCAGCAGCTGCTCAAAGGCAGCCAGGCTCCTCCCGCCAGCTAACCCTATTGGCCGTCTGAGGGGCTCGGCAGCAACTGATAGGGGCTGATGCAGGGGGAGGAATACACCCCCCTGTAAGCACGGGAAATGGCTCCCACTTGCTTTGAGGGCTGAGGCTTTTCTCTCCAAGTAGGCGAGGTCTTCCCACCCAGTCCCTGGCCAGCAGGGGAGGAGCTGCTTCCATTAAAAACGGGAAATTTAAGGGAAATAAAAAATAAGGGAGAGCAGCGGGAAACTGCTTGAAATAAGGGAGAATCCCGGGGGAAACGGGATACTTGACAGCACTGATCTGAGCAAACTTAGGAATCCTGCAATGTTTTAAAAGTAGTTTCCTTTGCCCTTTCACCGGCTGATGGCCTTAAACGCTCTGCGGCGTCCCTTCAGACACTTGCTCCCACTGATTTTCAACAGTACATTTGATCGGACATTTCATTCTGTAACAGGTCACCTGCAGATCACCACCTCCTTTAGAGAAAGGACAGGGGGAAATCCGTTCCTAAGGTGTGCACTTAAGAGCTTACACCTAAATGTCTGCTGTGTGTTCTCAGTATGTGTTCCTTAATGGCTCTCAACACTTCAAAGCTATTTGTGCCAGGAAGGGCATAGTTTGTCAGAGAGGGTCATTTTCTTACCACATTTCTCCACTGCTTTAGCAGAATTCCACAGGCTGTTGTAATTTAACGAAATAGTATATCCTGCATCTTTGTCTTGCTAATGTAAAAAACCCAAATAAAGAGATTGTGTTTTTCTCAGGCTTTTCTCCCCCCGAAGGTATCAGCCAATCCTGAGGAAATAAACTGTTAAATAAATAAATAAAAAATCTGGAAAGCAGCGAAGAGCTATAAAAAGGATGGATAATCTGAAACAAACAAATGTAATCACAATATAACTCTGAAGTGTAATAGGATATTGTGATTGCCACGGTCTACCAGAGAACAGTTCATTGCTTCTTGATGGTATCTGTTTTTTACTAAGTATGATGAAACAGACACACAGACTACAGCGCAGAGTTAAACGGAATTAACAATTATTGTTCCCAGCAAGGAACATGCAATTATAGGAGGCTGGCTTAGGGGCAGTAGGACAAATAATTTTCAACACCCTCTCCAAACTATAATCCCCCAAATTATGTGTGTGTGGGGGGGAGCCATTTGCACTTAAACTAGTACATTCCACATGAGTCTGCAATTCAAGAAAATACTGAAAGTTTTGCTAAGTTGAAGCCTTCATTAGAGTTTTAAAATCTTGCATTGGGTAAAAATTCTAAAGTTAATACCCAGTGCTTGGGGGACGGGTGGGCATTGAGGTGCCCGTAGTCATATATAAAGTACCATGGGTGCCAGCAAAACAAATGTAGGTGCTGATAATCTGTACTAGTAAGGCACTGCCACAAACACACAAAAACCCTGTACAAAGTCTGCGCTACTTTTCATTAGGAATCTATGTTGCATTTAGGGGTGATGTGAAATAACTGTGCACTGCTCCTTTAAGGACAATCCAGAATTATCTCCTCCATCTTCCTTTAAGACTAGGAGAATCCCTACTGCACGGCTAGGGAAGGCGAATTTCAGGGAGCTGTATATAATACAGTGTTGCCGCCTGCCCTTGCCACCCCAATGTGCTCTCTGGAGAATCCTTCAACCCTCTGGGGCAGATTTTGAGGGTGTGGTGGAAGTTGTCAGGGAGAGGGGAAATGGAAGTTGTGTAGACTGAGTGGAAGACTGTTGTGTGAGCAGAACAGTAATAATATTAATATTAATAATAATATAATCATGGGGGACGCGGGTGGCACTGTGGGTTAAACCACAGAGCCTAGGGCTTCTGATCAGAAGGTTGGTGGTTCGAATCCCCGCAACGGGGTGAGCTCCTGTTACTCGGTCCCTGCTCCTGCCAACCTAGCAGTTTGAAGGCACATCAAAGTGCAAGTAGATAAATAAGTACCACTCCAGTGGGAAGGTAAACGGCGTTTCGGTGTGCTGCTCTGGTTCACCCGAAGTGGCTTAGTCATGCTGGCCACATGACCCCGAAGTTGTACGCAAGCTCCCTCGGCCAATAAAGCGAGATGAGTGCTGCAACCCCAGAGTCGTCTACGACTGGACCTAATCATAATAATAAAATTATTTATACCCCGCCCTCCCCAGCCAAAACCAATCTCAGAGTGGCTAACATCAATTATATAAAACATCAGTTATATAACACATCAAGATAAAATAAGCAATTAATTAAAATACATCCTAGTGGGACCCACCCTGTGGAACGCCCTCCCACCAGATGTCAAAGAGAACAACAACTACCAGACTTTTGGAAGACATCTGAAGGCAGCCCTGTTTAGGGAAGCTTTTAATGTTTGATGGACTACTGTATTTGAATATTTTGTTGGAAGCCGCCCAGAGTGGCTGGGGAAACCCAGCGAAATGGGTGGGGTTTAAATAAATTATTATTATTATTATTATTATTATTATTATTATTATTATTATTATTATTTATTATATCAGAATCAAAGTAAAATCTAATCAGATGGCAACCCTCAGATTAAGGTTGGGGACCTTAATGCTCACCAGGCCCAACTGTTTATGCTGATCTTATATGAGCCTGTGAAAAGAAGTTGGGAGGCCACTTTCATGCAAGTTTTTATGAAAGGGGAGGGGGAGTCAGACTGAACCCTGACCAAAGGCCAGGCGGAATAGCTCCGTCTTGCAGGCCCCATGGAAAGATGTCAAATCCCGCAGGGCCCTGGTCTCTTGTGACAGTATTCGGTGCAACCCACAGCATTCCTGTTTTAGGAAGACCACTGATTGGGCTGTAGTTTCTGACCACTTTTAAACAACAACAAGGACTTTCACACTAGGCTGAAGGGGCTGAAGACTGATGAAGCAACGATAAGGGGTGCAACTGTTGAAGTGTTATAGCTTACAGTGGGTGGTTATTGCATGAAAATCCTCCATCTGGAAGCATCCAAATGTGTGGGGGGGGGGACCTGAGCCTGGTTCTCATTTGGAATCATGTATGACCTGCACGGGCTGTAAAGAGTATGAACCACCAGGCCAGAATAAGATCCCTAAACACGGGTGGGGGGCTCACAGTTTGCCAATGAATCTTCAAATATCTTAAGGGCTGTCACATGGAAGAGGGAACAAGCTTGTTTTCTCCTGCTCTGGAGGGTAGGACTCGAACCAATGGTTTCAAGTTACAAGAAACTAAACATTTGGAAAAACTTTCTGACATGAAGAGCTGTTTGGCAGTGGAACAGACTCCCACAAGAAGTGGTGGACTCTCCTTCCTTGGAGGTTTTTAAGCAGAGGATGGATGGACATCTGTCATGGATGCTTTAGCTGAGATTCCTGCATTGCAGGGGCTGGACGAGATGACCCTTGGGCTCCCTTCCAACTCTAAGATTCTATGAATCTCCTGTTTTTGCTGTCTGCTTTTGGAAGTGATGTAACCTTAGTTCTTAAAATAAATGCCAAACACGGATTTAGGAGAAATCAAGAGTAAGCGTTTTATTGCTGAGCAATAAGGTCCAGTGAGTCATCTCCAGAAATCTGGACAACCATCACAGGTGTCCAAAGGTTTTAATAGATCCTTCAAACGTTACATATTCATATCTTGCATTAAGCATCAAGCCAATGAGCGTATGACAGCGTATAATAGCACCCCAGAAATCCAACCCCCAGAAGACTCTCTGAACTTCACCCTAGTTAGCTGAAGCAAGGATATTCACTTCTGCTTTCTTGTAACGACCTTTTGCGCCCTGTGAACTCTTCCCCAATTCCTTTCGTTGGGCCATTGTTTTAGCTTGGTAAGCATATAAATCTCATTATGTCAGACTTGATCGAAACACTACATGTATCTCAAACACCCAGAACATTCTGCAGACATCCTGTTTCTCCCAACATCCTGTCTCACTTGGGGACATAGGACCCATGACATAATTTATTTCTTCTGCGGTCAATCTGCCTAGCTAGATATTTTCTGCTTGGCTTAGCTGTAACCCACAAACTCTTTGTAAGAAGCATTCCTTACAAGGCACAGTCTTAATGCATAAATGGCTACTCAAAATATATTGCAAGAGTATGATTGATCAGAAATATAAGCATACAGAATAAAGCAAAGGTGAGATTATATATGTTCCCAGGTTACAACAGAACTGTTAAGTTGCTTCTAGCTGGCGAGCTACAAAAATGGCTGGTGTGTTGCACTGTGTGGTATGTGTCACAAATTGTACAGAGCTGCAATTTGAAGAAATGCGTTGGCAAATCCATGTTGAAGGTGTGTTTCTCTAGGCTGGAGTCAACTATTGCCACCTGTGTCTTCCACCCGAAGAATGAGGTCCCATGACCAGACTTTCCATGCCTTAACATTCGGAAAGGCATCTAGAGATTTATTTATTTCTAATTTCAGCTTAAAGTTTTAAACCCTGTAGAATTACAAAAAGGGTAACAGGTTAGAAGATAATACTGGTGATGGCAAGAGTGAAAAAAGGCAGGAGGAAATAACGAGAACATCCAAAAGCACGCCAGCCAAGTTTAGTAAGTGGAGGGGGCGGGGAGAGAGACAATATGCTCTTGCAGACAGTAAAGAAGTACTTAGGATCAATAGACTCAAATAGTGCAAATAGATCAAGTAAACTTTAAACCATCGGAGAACCAAAGGCAGCAAGGAGGAATAACTCATTACAAGCCCTATTTAGCACAGTCTTGGTGCAGTGACCACGCACACAAAAACAGACTGGAAATTTTCATCTAGCTAGTTATGGCAGTAGTGGGACAGCAGCTGTACGCTAATGATCCTTTATGGATTCACTGCCAGGGAAAAAAAAGGCTCACTATAAAATGCTAATTGGAAAAGGCTTTGATGGTTTATTATTTAAATAGTATAGTAATCACTGCAAGGCTGCATAAAGTACCCTAGATCTTAAGACGCTGCTAGGAATACGTGCCAGAAAGGGTAGATTTCTCCCCAGGGATATTGTGGGCCTTGGATCATTGTACGGGATAGTTGCCAGCTTCTGAAAATCCACAAGACATTTAGCTCCTGCCCGTCGCTTGAAGTTATGACCCCCACACCTCCCACCTATTTCAGACATATTAATTCAAATAAATTCACTTGGGCTTTATTCAGACATTGAAATCTGCCTACAAATGTAATAATTCATGTGCAGCGATGATCAGAGTCACACTCAATGGCACCCCACACAACTGTAATGTGCAGAAGTCCACCCATGTTGTTCTAGCGGTGTTAACATACCAGAACTTGGAGCAACTCTAACCCAGACTTTACTTAGGACTCGCTCTCTCTCTCTGTGGACAAATGAGACCTGGTCAGGCATCTATGAAATATTCTGGCAGCCTCAATCTAAGTACTTGTTGATACCAAAGTTGTTTCAGTAAAACCATACCCTACCTTGATCTGTTCTCTGCATTTTTCTGGGGTCCACAAGGAATCCTCGAACAGCCCCATCACATTTCCAAGGGCATCATGGTGCAGAGGTGGTGAAAATGGTTAAACTCTTCAATAATCTCCTTAAATTCTGCGGCTGTTCAGCCCTTTTTCACAGCTACTGTTATTTTTAAACAAACTTGCATGTTAATTACATTTACACTGTTATTTAACATTGTATCTAGTTTGGTCCTCATTTGCATTGAACATATGTGCATATGCGCAATCTGGATTTCCTCCCTGCAAAAGTGTACCACTTTTTCCTCATAGGAACGAATTACAACCCTTCCACTATGCAAGAACAGTGTTGAAGTTGCTGGCCAAATTTGCTTCAGGCCTCTACAGGTAGTGACCCCAGTCACTGAGAATTAATCTTGTTCCTGATTTCTAGCTTTTTGCCATGTGAGGAGAGGAGGCTTTTTGCCACAGGAGAGGAGGTTCTCAATCCCAAGGGCTGAATGCTACCCTTCAGCATGGGCGTACCCAGTGAGGGGCAGGGGGGGCAACTGCCCCCCCAAGCAATTTTTTAAAATGGTTATAAAGTGATGAAACAAAACAAAATTAGGTAGGATGATGGCGAATAATCAGTTGTTTACCACACTGAAATGGTGTAAAAACCGAGAAGTATCTAGAGCCACCTAGCGACTGGTAGAGGAATCTATGTCAGCCAGCCAGTGGGATTCAAGGGAGGGAGAGGTCTCTAGCGGGCTCTAGCAGAGAGAAGAGGGAATCTTCTAGAGGGGTCTAGTGAGTTCTGCGTCACTATATAAACTGAGCCGCCTGCCGCTAGTTGATCAGTATTTTAAGTGCTTTCCTGTCCACCACGGCTACTGTTGAACTATCTTTCAGTACCCTTCAAAGGGTAAAGACCTGGCTCAGAAGTACAATGGGAGAGGACAGACTGACTGGGTTGTGTTTGATGAGCGTCCATTCTTCAAGGGAAATCAGGACTGGATTGAAACGAAAGTTTTGAACAAGTTTTCTTCAAACCCAAGAAAAGTGATATTAGTATAAGACATGTAACTAGAATAAAAATTTAAAAAGTTCAAGCAAATAATTGTAATAACTACCGTAATAAAGCACTGCTATAATTATATATAATTTTCTTAAAATTTTGGTTTCATTCGCCTTTTCCGTGCCGAAATGTCACAACCTGAAGGACCATGGCTTGCCCCCCCCCCAGTTTTGATCCTGGGTACACCCCTGCCCTCCAGACCACCCAATCTGGCCCTCAAGGCTCTTCCCAGACCAAGTCCTCCATCCCCAGGCCTCCTCACCAACCCCACTCTGTACAGCCTTCTCGAGTGCTTCTGCCTGGAGTGCTGGAATAACTCAGTTGGTAGAGCAGGAGACTCTTAATCTCAGGGTCATGGGTTCAAGCCCTGTGTTGAGCCAAGGATTCCTGCATTGCAGGGGGTTGGACTAGATCACCCTTGTGCTCCCTTCCAACTAAACAGTTCTCTGATTCTATGTATCCTTCAACTGTGATGACGACTTGCTTGCCTGGAGGGATGGAGAGATGTGGTGTGAGGGTGTAGAAAGCTCTGGTTTTTTACCTGTTTCAAATGTATCCTACTGTGCATGTATACAGATGTAAGTCCCACATCTGTTGCCCTGCCCATTTGTGCTTCTGCCCCCTGAGCAGACAAACCCCAGAAACTTGCATATAAATGGAGATATCTATCTGCTTATTTTTTCTCACACTCTGGTGTTGTGCTGAGTTACTTCCTCGTGGTTCATCTATCAAGCAGTATATATCTGTATATCTCAGTATATCCCCGAAAGATGCCTCTGGAAAGCAAACAAAATTCCTATACTGGAATACAGTTAGATGGCAACTCTTGAGGTCTCTTTTTAAAGAATTGGCGAGTTCTCCCAGCTTGAGCTCCCAGTCTATGCCCCTTATATCTTAGGATCTAAATCTTAGGTAAAAAGGTGAAAGTTTTATATGCTCTGCATAGAAACCACAGTCTGTGGTTGGTTTTTGAGTCATACTGAATCTAGGGAAGGGATGTCATGTTGTGAACTAAGGTATCATTGATTTCTGCTGGGTGCAAGAACTGATAAAAATGGTATTTGGGTACAGTGGTTTTGAGGAAGGTTCAGAATTTGGTTGCTGAGAGCAATTTTTTTAATTTGCAAGTATCTCCACACTCTCAAGGTATCTCTTATTATGGAGCTCTGCTTTCAGTATATGCTGCTGAAATATTCTCATCCACACAGTTGAGCAGTAGAGCGAGTTACAGTAAATGCTATATCGAACCTCAGACAGAGAACGCCCCTTCTCTCATTCTTTCACACAGTGATGCCTCTTGTACTCTTTCTCCCCATCAGAAGAGCTTTATCCCTGAAACATGCTCCATATTATTTCAAAAACAAAACAAAACTGTGTCCTAGCCCCAAAACTGCACCATACTTTCCGTCTCAGTATAGCAGAAACAGTTGCTATATTGTGGTACCTAATCCTCTGATTCAGCTTTGTCAGTCTTTTGTCTCTCTTGGAGATTTGGGCCAATAATGTTCTTTGTATTGCCTTTCCAGAAAATCTGGCTGAGAATGTGTACAGTTTGTGGATTTTTCTTCAATCAGGGCAACCACAACCAATGTGTGTTTGAACACTGCAATAAAAATGCTTAAAGGAAGAAAATGTAATTCTGGGTTAGCGGAGTCTGTAACCTGAAGCGTTTGTAACCCGAAGCGTTTGTAACCCGAGGCACCACTGTATTTGGGCCCTTTCACAGTGCAAGGAGGGGGTGAAGCTACAGCACTGCCACCACCAATGCAGCAGCAAATAATAATAATATATATATATATATATATTTAGAAGGGGCAGGGGGGTGGCAGAGCTGCCACAGGTTTCTGGCAGCACAATATTCTGAACTGGACCTGGTTCCCTGCCTCTTCTGCCTGTCATCTTGATCCCAGTGGAACCTTCCTTGCCCAATGGACCTCTTTCTTTTTCCTGTTTCCCGGCACCAAGCATGGGGTGGTTGGTTCTCATCTCCAAATTCTGCACCTTCATTTAGCAGAGTATCCAAAGCAGAGGAAAGCAATCTCCGCCCCGCCCCCTGCCCCATTGTCAAGGCCTGCATTCTCTCAAGGAAAATCTGGCAGAGGAGTTCGGTGAGGCCAAAAATAATAATTATAAAGGTAGGTGATGTCACAAGCCCTTTTGCCACCCAGTTGAAATTTGGGTGAGGACCTTGTTAAATTAATTGGCAGAGGGGCTGTAGGTGATCTACCCATTTCCCAGCACCATACATTGTTTCCATACTACAGGAGATCTGTGGAAATGAGCCACTAGCAACAGTTGATTTCCTGCATAGTTTGTAGCCAAAGTAAATCTTTCTTTTAAAAAATTGAATTGCGTGTTGAGGTCCCCAAGCCACCCCCCCAAAAAAATCACACTTCAGACATAATTTTTGTTTGGGTTTTTGGCAATAATTTAGGCCACAACTTTATTAAAATACAAATTATGTGAGTGGTTGCGTAGGCATTGGTTCAGACTAGCTGTCCACCGGGACAGTGCTGACTTTCGGTCAGCGTCTGGAGAATGCCACCTGGGGAGAGTTAAGGAGGCTGGAGGTAGAGCCCTCCCTCTCCCCAGAGGTCCCAGGGGCTCTTGCATGGCCCTGTCCCCCTACCGGGGGTTCGGACAAAAGCATGTCGAGCCTCTGGATTCCTTTAATGGAATTCCCTGCACACCATCACCATTCACCCTTCCAGTAACCAACACAATAACCAATGCCTAACCGCCAACCTTACAACTTGTGACTAGTTGCTACTGCAGTAGGCAAAAACCAAATGGCAACAGCCAATCAGCCAAATGGACAAAATTCCTACTGGGCCCCTGCCCCAAAGCAGACGACCCCATGACAGGCAGTTGCAAGGTCAATACAGAGGCCTAAAATAAAGGGAGGGAGGGTGGGTGATCCAAAGCACGCAGCCAAGAGAAGGATCACCTCCGTGCAGAGCAATATAAAGGATGCTGGGCTGTCCATCACAACATTGCAACATTTCATTCTCCCCAGCAACACCCCAGGGTCCTATTGAAGCTGTGGCCAGCTAGCTAACCCCGCCCAGCTACAAGGGAGGTGGCTTGCTAGCCCCCACCGCAACACTTGCTCTCCCAAAGGGAGAACCCGATTTCTGGAAACAGAAAAATATATACTGCATCTGGAAGATTGGTTCTTTGAGAAATTACAGATTTCCTGACAGGGTGCTGGAGACATGTTACTTCACAAATTCATAAAGCAAAGAAGGGAACCTACTGTGGAGCGAAATGAAAAAAAAAAAAAACATTTTTATTGTTCATCTGAAAGTCTCAGATTACTCTGAAAGCATTAGTTAATTAAACTTCAAAAAAGACCCCTGTAAAATAAATACAGTCCTTTCCAGGTAGATTGAGGCAAATTACAGTACTTAAACTACATGTGCATTTTAATTTGCTGAAAGGCTTGCCAGAGGTCAGAAAGCAAATTGACCCAGAAATAGAATCCAGGAGCCAGCCTCTATCAGTATAATGCCATTAACTTCCAATAGAGATTTCTTAACTTAAGACATTTGATGATATGGCCCCAGGAGTCCAGACTCGTATTTCTAGCCACTGTTAGAAGCTTCTGCATTTAATTCTGTTTTACAAAAGAGGATCCAATCAGTAGTTAATACAAACTAAACAAATTCCAGGGCAATTGATGAGTGCAAATGACCTCCACCACCCCAGTTTGGTATTGGAAAACATATCTGCAATGTAGACGTAAACAAATGGACCCCATTGCATTGCAATGTGGACACTGCCATGCCAGACCGCCCTGCTTTTTTTCAGGATATTCTGTTCCCTTCCACTCCCCACTGGTTTTCCTCTCCTTTCCAGCAGATACTTGGCATTTTGTGCCTACTGGGCATGCTCAGTCCTCTCTGTGCTCTTGTTGTTCCCCTCTTTTGTCCTTCCTGAATATTTTTCTACGCCTGAAAACCTTGGAATTCTCCCAGGGAAGCTAAAAACTCCATCTTGTTTCTCAGTAGCCCCCATTTCACCTGCATAGCCATCACCGGAGTGCAGGTATGTGTGCGTACGTGTGTACACACAAACACACTGCTATTTTTCTAGAAAAAGATGTGCTGGAACTCAACATGAATGCCTCCTTTGTTCTGTGCTCTTCTAATGGCAATGGTTCCAGCTGAAAAAAGCCGCACACACACACACAAACATATACACAGTGCTTTTTTCTAAAAGAGAAAATATTGAGAGAGAGAGAGAGAGAGAGAGAGAGAGAGAGCCTTCCACAGAATTGAAATTTTTTGCTATTGTTGTAATGTTTGAGAAGTTCCTGAGTTGGGATTCGTCCAAACCTTTTACACAGTCCTAATTGTTGTTCTAAGGATTTAACCAGATGTCTAGTGTCTGCCCTGGTGCCCTATTATCTTGCAGACTTCATTTGTGACAATGGGTGGGGCAGCATATTTGAGAAAACCCTCCCAGCCCCGTGTTCCGCTGGATGGTGGTTTGCTGCTTTTGAGTCAAATAGCCCCAAACCATTCCTGCTCTCCAGCATGTCCAGGGTTTGCTGCCACTTTGAGGGTAATCCATGGTATACAGCACAGAAGTTTGTGATTTTATGTTTACAAAAACGACGATAGCAACAAAAGGCCCTGTTGCCATATACTAGTTTTGAGTGGCTTGTTGTTGTTCAGTCGTTCAGTCGTGTCCGACTCTTCGTGACCCCATGGACCAGAGCACGCCAGGCACGCCTATCCTTCACTGCCTCCCGCAGTTTGGCCAAACTCATGTTAGTAGCTTCGAGAACACTGTCCAACCATCTCATCCTCTGTCGTCCCCTTCTCCTTGTGCCCTCCATCTTTCCCGACATCAGGGTCTTTTTCCAGGGAGTCTTCTCTTCTCATGAGGTGGCTAGGTAAATGTAAAGGGACCCCTGACCATTAGGTCCAGTCGTGTCCGACTCTGGGGTTGCGGCGCTCATCTCGCTTTACTGGCTGAGGGAGCCGGTGTACAACTTCCGGGTCATGCGGCCAGCATGACTAAGCCGCTTCTGGCGAACCAGAGCAGCGCACGGAAACGCCGTTTACCTTCCCACCAGAGCGGTACCTATTTATCTACTTGCACTTTGATGTGCTTTCGAACTGCTATGTGGGCAGGAGCAGGGACCAAACAACAGGAGCTCACCCCGTTGCGGGGATTCGAACCACCGACCTTCCCATCCGCAAGCCCTAGGCTCTGTGGTTTAACCCACAGCGCCACCCGCGTCCCATTTTGAGTGGCTAGCATACAGCTATTTGAAATAGGGACAAAAGAATTTGCATGCAGCTCTTTGATAAACTTACCTGTGCTTGTGAAACGTGCTACTTTTCCTGGGTAACCTGTTATGTGGTAATTACCCCTTCCCAAAAGGGAGGAGAAACTATTATTGTATTCCACTCTTTCTGTGCAAAGGTGGTGTAGCTGTAGCAACAGACAGGGGACTTGCAACTCTTGTAACCAATATAATTTCAGGGTCACCAGGGCAGGTAGTGCCTGCTGCTGAATATTTATTTCTGATAGTTATATGTCAGCCAATATTGAAACTTTTCTGGGTGACTTACAATTAAAAATATGACAATTTTCAAAAGTATTCAATTAAAATTATAGTGCTAGGAGTGTGCTTCTTAAATATACAGGTGAAACTCAAAAAAGGTTCATTTCTTTCAGTAATTCAACTTAAAAGGTGAAACTAATATATGAGATAGACTCATGACATGCAAAGCGAGATATGTCAAGCCTTTATTTGTTATAATTGTAATGATTATGGCGTACAGCTGATGAGAACCCCAAATTAACCATTTCAACTTTGGGGTTTTCATCAGCTGCACGCCATAATTATCACAATTATAACAAGCAAAGGCTTGACATATCTCACTTTGCATATCATAAGTCTATCTCATATATTAAACTTCAGGAGCTAATGAAAACAATTGCTTACACAAATGGACTTTTCCACGATATTCTAATTTTTCGAGTTTCACCTGCATTTATCCCAATACATAAAAAGTTAGTTAAGCTTACCGGTGTGTCCCAGTGAATTCAACGGGACAAGTTACTCATGACAAACTGAGGTCCCAATCAATTGCTGGGTTGGGGAGCAACTCTTCACCCCATGGGAAGGTGACTGAGTGGTCCCTGGATACAGAGGAAGTGGCCCCCCATCAGCAAAGGGATGCCCCAATGTGGTGACAGAAAGCTCTTCTGCTGTCATTTTCCTGCTGCCTGTATCCCACTCATAGTGCATCAAAATTGAGGCACACAGGGATTTTCTGAGACATGTGAGGAGGGGCTATCAATCTGCAGGATCTATATGCCCTCATTAGCTCGTAACACCCCCAAAAAACTGGCCAGGTATTATCTAGAGCAGGAATGGAAGGGAGAAAAGGCCCTCCAAGATATACACACCACCAGCCACTTCAAGCTGATAGACTGGGGAAGGGCTGGTAGCTCGATCATGGATTCTTTCCCCACACTTCACACACACCTCCAAAGGACTGGAGTAAGAGGCATGAAGAACCTGCCCTGTATTTTGGTCAATAGCTATGCCAGGCTCAGAAAATAAGAACGCTTTCTCTTTGTAAACCAGACCAATCCGCCAACTGGAAAGTTGAGGCTTTGAGAATCCTCCTAAAACAAATTCATGCGTGCAGCTGGCATAACAGGTCATTAATCAGGGGGAATGGATTTTTTTTCTAAAAAAAAAAAAAGATAATTAAAGACACTCAAGAATTATATTGGGCTTTTGATTTGACCTAAAAATATCTGGTTTTCTGGGTCATGTTATTCTGTATTGCAAATGAACCTGACCTTCTTGAAACTCGCCAAATGACAGTGGAAAGTACACTTTCAGATACACTAATTACATGGAGAGGAAGGTTTGCCATATGATGGTATGCAGGGCAGCTGTTAAATGTGAAAGTGCCAGGCATAAACCTGACACTATCACTTCCTAAATCCAATTTTTACATTATCAGAGTGGCATTGGTGATCCATTTAGAGCACAACACACTGGAAAGTAGTCTAGAGCCACTTCCATTCACAGTGAGCTTCTTAGTTCAGGCAGCCCTTGGTTTACTTCTTGTTTTTGTCATTTTAAAAAATTCCTCCAACATACCCTCCAACATTCCTCAGTTGAAAATGGGGACATTTCTGACACACACACACACACACACCCCAACTCGCTCTCCTCAGCCCACCATTTTGTGTGTCCCTCCCCCCAGAGCATTTCCTGTCAAAAGAAAGTTGAGTGTCACCACCACCACAACACAGCATGAACACTCTCCACTCTTCTGGGAAAACCTCTTAATCCCAATTTTATTTTATTCTTTGGTAAATTTGTCAGATCTACAAAAAGAAGAACACACATAAATAAATAAATTTTAGAAAGGGGCAAGACATGGACGCCCAAATCAAGACTCCTTGTGCTCTGCTCTGCTCCTCCCACCCAGGTTGGCCCCGCCCTCAGAGATGACGCGTCACGTGGGGCTGGGACTCGGGGGCAGCAGTCTCTTCTCTTTGCCCACTCTCCAGCAGTTGCTACGAGCTGCCCAAGGGAGGAGGCTGGTGCCGACGGCCATGGAGAGGCAGCGAGATGCTCCCCTGCAGCCGCCTGCAGAGGAAACGCGGAAGATGGTCAAGGAGGCGTATATGACCTCGCACAATTAACCTTTCATTTAAGGTCTCCTAAGTCAGGCTTCCTCAACCTTGGCCCTCCAGATGTTCTGGGACTACAACTCCCATGATCCCTAGCTAGCAGGACCAGTGGTCAGGGATGATGGGAATTGTAGTCTCAAAACATCTGGAGGGCCGAGGTTGAGGAAGCCTGACTTAAGTCCTCGTGGGAGCACTTTACCCAGATCATGGGACTGGGAGGAGGTGAAAATGACACTTATCCCTACAGGTAAAGGCTGTTGAGGCATTAACCCTTGCCTACCTGGGCTAGGTGTGAATAACAAGTCTGCAGCCTAAATACATAGAGCATGGATGTGGGTCAATGTGGCTGGTGTTGCCGCATTGCAAACCAGACAGAAGGTCCACTCCGTTGCTGTTTCTTAGGCTCCTTGCAGCTGTGAGGAGGGATTTGGGTTAGTGATCTGGTACTATATGTTGGTTATTTGGGTAAACGTTTGTGGGGGATTGTCTGTTTGTGTGCATGTGTGTTAAATGAAGAAGAAGAAGAAGAAGAAGAAGAAGAAGAAGAAGAAGAAGAAGAAGAAGAAGAAGAGTTTGGATTTGATATCCCGCTTTTCACTACCCGAAGGAGTCTCAAAGC
Organism: Lacerta agilis; assembly: GCF_009819535.1. Lineage (NCBI taxonomy): Eukaryota > Metazoa > Chordata > Lepidosauria > Squamata > Lacertidae > Lacerta > Lacerta agilis. Next base: position 94,653,946 of record NC_046315.1, on the reverse strand, counting down.
GGCTAACATTCTCCTTTCCCTTCCTCCCCCACAACAAACACTCTGTGAGGTGAGTGGGGCTGAGAGACTTCAGAGAAGTGTGACTAGCCCAAGGTCACCCAGCAGCTGCATGTGGAGGAGAGGAGACGCGAACCCGGTTCCCCAGATTACGAGTCTACCGCTCTTAACCACTACACCACACTGGGGGGTTCATTGATTGTGTCATTTTGGGGAGGTTTTGCACTGTCATATGAACGTATAGAAGCCCATTTTGTTCAATGAAGTTCAGTCTTCTCCCTCGTTAAGTGGTTTGTTGTTTATCAAAGATCAATCAAGAAGAGAACCTGTTTGCATTTATTTGGCAAAAACACTGCCTCGGCCATCCCCGTCGTCACTCGGGAAAAAGCGCTGGCTCATCCTCCTCCCTGATCTCAGCGGTGCTAGTGAGGGAAATAGGGACATTCCGGGATCAAATCAGAAGCCTGGAAAACCGGGACACTTGGAGGGTATGCTACAATGGCTTATATGTTGGTGTCTGCAATCCACAACAATTCTTATCTAGTAATGTGCTGGAATGGGCATGTGGGCAACCTTTTTATTGAGCGTTCATCCTGATTTGTTTTTTTTACAAAGTTTGTGTGCAGATTATGAGACTTTCATGCTCATTTGTTTGCAGGGTGTTTATGTGTGTGGCGTTGATTCAAGGAATTCCCACACTTTAAAACACATTTCCTGTCACTTTGCTTAACAAAAATAAAATATTTTTGGGGGGAGGGTTGTGTTTGGAGCAGATTGGGGTCCGGTTTGTTGCGCAAGTTTAATTGTGCAACCTAAATTTGCCACAATGCATCAAATCCAACCCGTTAAATAGTAACAGTCTGGAAGTGGCCGCTGTTTAAAGTGTCCATAGACAACTCTGCATCTCAAAGTCCTGGGTTGGTTGAAATGGCCCTGAAAAGACATAATACTTGCTATCAGGTGATGTATTCTTAATAATAATAATAATAATAATAATAATAATAATAATAATACTGTCCTAACATGAGTTTAGGTGTATGTGGAGGGGGAGAAATACGTGAAAGAATTAGCAAGCTAAGTAAATGGGACTTGGGTTTGATTCTTAAGATAAGCAGAGATGTATTTATTGTAGCGGGAAGTTGAGCACTCTGGGGAAGGAGAAGAGAGTGATATTTTAGAAAGGTATGAAGCCGAGTGCCACTGGCTTAAGAGATTTTTCTGCTTCTCTGAGAGCAGCCTATATAGCCCAAGAAGGTTAACATGGGTTAGATGTAATGTTCCTTGTTCTTTATAGAACAATATTTATGAGCACAGGTATGAGTCATTTCCTGCTCTTATTGCAGATTTTTATTTGTCAGGAGAAATGGAGAGTATTTGTCAAGTGAGTTCTTGCCTATAAAAAGATCGAGAGAGTCAGAGGTACCACTGCTAGGAGGAAACCTGAGGTGAGCGAGTTTCAGTAATTCTTCGCTATTGCCAGAATCTCTTTTACAATGTCATTAATATTTGTGTGCCCTTTAGAAAGACCAGGCTTGGAAGAGAAAGCAAGTGGGGATTTCAGGACATTGCCATGTAATCGATTTTTGAACAGAAATACAAAGGTTTTTTATTATTATTGGAAAGGGTTCCAACATTCTCAGGGACAGTGCAACAGTGAAAAAAAGAAAAAACAACCACAACGTATTTTCTGTGCTGCAAATTAGGCCTGTCACTCACTGACACAGGTTTAGCGATGCATCTTTTTCCGTTTAAGGCCAGGCTGGTGGAGAGTGACAGCTCTGAATGAAATGCTTTTATTAATTATCCTTAATATGCAGTTATTCAAGACAAGAGAGGTACATCTTAAACACATTGTGAAGGAATCCAAAAGGATATTGGCAAATTAAATTCAGAATGTTCAGAGGTATAGAGAAATGATTATCTCTGATTTGCATTTAGAATTAGTTAAATCTACTAGCAGTTCTGTTCATGGGATTTTATTGTACGCATTATATTTTATTTGTGGTGCTTATAACAGACAGGCAACAGTAAAAAGGGTTGCACCGGCTGGTGTACACTATAAGCATGAAGAAATTTCTCTGTTATAGAGATAAAGTGAAGATAATGAACTTTTTGCATCTATATGTTTATGCAGGTAAGTCCTGGTCATGTGATCTGTCCATAGCAAAATAAATTAAAGGCATGAATTAGTCACACAATGAGGGGTGTTGTATTGTTACACTGTGTAATGCTTTCTGATGTATTCTTTGTTTTGTTGAATTTCTAAGTGGCTATTTTACTGCATTTTAATAGTATTTTTTATATTAAAAACCAACAACAACAACAACCCATGAGGGTGTTGTAGAAGCCAGCATATTTTAGCACAGCCACGCTCTAATCCAGTCCTCAAGGATCATCAGAATCAACAATGAGGTGGATGTTGAGGGATTGTGCTTTTAAAAAAACAACAACTCCAAAAGGTTAGGGATGCTGTAGAAGAGAATCAGAGGTGTTTTCAGGTTTCCAGAAAGTGCAGACACTGCCATTTAGTAATGGAACATCATTGTTTATTTTAATAAAAAGCACAATTTGAGTCTTAGAGTCTCTAACAAGAGTTGGCCATTGAATCAGTAAAATAAACAACCACCACTGGCCCTTCCTCCCATGATGCCAAACCATCAGTGATTAACTGTTCACATTCACGGTGTTATAAGAATTTTAAGGTAATAAATGTATAAGCCACATGTCTGAAACCCCACAGTAAATAGTCTTGAAACCATTTTGTCTCTCCCAAATGACCTCAAATATTACTCCGCAAAGTCGAAGGAAATGGGGAGCCTCCCCATTGTCTCTTTGCTCACAAATCCTGTCTCAAGAGCTAGTGTGGTGTAGTGGTTAAGAGCGGTAGACTTGTAATACGGGGAACCGGGTTTGCGTCCCTGCTCCTCCACATGCAGCTGCTGGGTGACCTTGGGCTAGTCACACTTCTTTGAAGTCTCTCAGCTCAACTCACCTCACAGAGTGTTTGTTGTGGGGGAGGAAGGGAAAGGAGAATGTTAGCCGCTTTGAGACTCCTTAGGGTAGGATATCAAATCCAAACTCCTCCTCCTCCTCCTCCTCCTCCTCCTCCACTTCTTCTTCTTCTTCTTCTTCTTCTTCTTCTTCTTCTTCTTCTTCTTCTTCTTCTTCTTCTTCTTCTTCTCATTTAAGATGTGACCTGGATTCAGGAATTGAGTAGTTATCATAACAAAAGAGTGGCCAGGATGCGCAGGTAATCCAATCAGGTAACATGGCAGAAAGGATAAAAACAACACACTGAGATTTCTATTGTAGTCTGTACCTTCTCTGGTGTACATATGATGTATTGGGGGGGGGTCTTGGGCTACACCCCTTCTGTGATGTATGTATGATGTATGGAGGGGCGGTCTTGGGCTCCAGGGTGGGCAGTTGAAAAGCCTATATAAGGGCTTGCACACCTTTGTCCTGGGTCGTTCTCCTGCCTCCTACATGTTGGGGAGCACCCTGTTGCAATATAGATCAGGCTTACTAGCTGCTTTGCTTCTCATTATTCTCTGGTTTGCCTCTGTTATTTTCTCCTACCAAGAGAGTACCTAAAAAAGCCAGTGTGGTATAGTGGTTAAGAGTGGTAGACTCGTAATCTGGGGAACCGGGTTCGCGTCTCCGCTCCTCCACATGCAGCTGCTGGGTGACCTTGCGCTAGTCACACTTCTTTGAAGTCTCTCAGCCCCACTCACCTCACAGAGTGTTTGTTGTGGGGGAAGAAGGGAAAGGAGAACGTTAGCCGCTTTGAGACTCCTTCAGGTAGTGAAAAGCGGGATATCAAATCCAAACCCTTCCTCTTCTTCTTCTTATATGAGCTCTTGGGTACCCTATAAGGGAAAAGGAGCAGGGGATGTTTTCTTATAAAAACTGTACAAGGAAAATTGCAGAAAACATGGTGATTGATTTTAAATTAATACAGTGGCATTGTGAGAGCCCACAGTGCCCAGGGTGGGTGCGTTCAAATGCTGGAGGTGAGGCATGGGGGGAGAAGGAGCTCACTGCAGCAGCCCTGTGCACCCTGCGCACTGAGGGAAAAACAAACTCCATTGGACCTGCATAAAACAAACTCCATTGGACCTGCATGACACTGATGGGCGGTCACAGGAGATCGCAGCACTGGATGGGCAGCACTGCTTCCACCCCTGCATCAGGCCTGACCCGGGAGTGGAGCAGCTGAAGGCCAGCCCAGGCACAGCTTCCCCCAATGAGGGAACTATAGTGGGAGGCGCTTGGTTGTGCGCCCTAAAAAAATGTGCCCGGGGCAATGTCCCCCCCCACCTCCCCACGCTTTGTTGTTCAGTCGTTCAGTCGTGTCCGACTCTTTGTGACCCCATGGACCAGAGCACGCCAGGCACGCCTATCCTTCACTGCCTCCCGCAGTTTGGCCAAACTCATGTTAGTAGCTTCGAGAACACTGTCCAACCATCTCATCCTCTGTCGTCCCCTTCTCCTTGTGCCCTCCATCTTTCCCAACATCAGGGTCTTCTCCAGGGAATCTTCTCTTCTCATGAGGTGGCCAAAGTACTGGAGCCTCAATTTTAGGATCTGTCCTTCTAGTGAGCACTCAGGGCTGATTTCCTTGAGAATGGATAGGTTTGATCTTCTTGCAGTCCATGGGACTCTCAAGAGTCTCCTCCAGCACCATAATTCAAAAGCATCAATTCTTCGGCGATCAGCCTTCTTTATGGTCCAGCTCTCACTTCCGTACATTACTACTGGGAAAACCATAGCTTTAACTATACGGACCTTTGTCGGCAAGGTGATGTCTTTGCTTTTTAAGATGCTGTCTAGGTTTGTCATTGCTTTCCTCCCAAGAAGCAGGCGTCTTCTAATTTCGTGACTGCTGTCACCCCACGCTACACCACTGAATTAATAGTGTGCCAGTAATTTGAGGATCATGCATACTTCTGGGCCAGTTGAAGGGCCAGTTCACAGTCCGATAATTCATGGTTGTGGCTTTGTAACTTCTTCAGGGAAGGGGATTGATAAGAAGAGTACATCGGCTCATGACCTGGATCCAGGAAGCAGGCAGCTGATAGAGCCAGGCCAGAAACAGCAACTTCATGGGATCAGATATAGCCACGCGTCATCTGCCTCCTTCTGATACCCTCTGGCCATCTGCAGTAGTGTAGCAGCTAACATCTTTTCTGGCAAAAAACGGACACAGCGACACATCGTAAAATGCCTTGTTTTTCTGTTGCTTGGATCCACAATATGAGCCCGCTGGTGCTTTATAAGAGGAAATTATTCTTTGGTGCAGAACAATGTCCTGACATTGCTACACAGGTTGTTGCATTTGCTGCCCAGCCTAATGTGACTACCAAAGTTTACTTATTTACACAATTGAAACTGGCCCAGACATGGCCCCATAAGGACAATCCCAGCTAAGGGACTGATTTTATCATGGTATACCTATTTAGCAATGCCTAAGAAAATCAATACACCCAGTACAGTTTTACACAACAGCACACCCACCAGCAAGTTGAATGAACCACAGTGCCTGGCTTTGAGATTCATTAGCAGGCATCACAAATTTTAACCTTCCTCCTCCTTACAAGTAAAGTAAAGTTTCCTAAACATCACAAATGGTGACACTTAGCAGCAAGGATGAATATGCTTCTGGGCTTTTACTGGTTGCAACATTCTTTAGCAAAAAATCAGGGTTGTTGTTTGTGTGTGTGTGTGTGTGTGTGAGCACAGTGTAATTATCACTGTACAGTAAACGGGGGGTGGGGAGGAATCACGCTTAGAAATAAAAAATGCAAATTGCTGGAATTTGTTTGTTGAAATGTGATTAAAAATACAGTATCTGAAAGTCTGCATTTTCAGCCTGTGAGCTGGGAACAATTAATCTTATTTGTGAACATTTTTTTTTTTTTTTTTTAGCGAAAACAGACGTGTTCGGGCTTCTAATTTTTCTTCTCTAAAAGAGTGTGAAAAGGAATGTAGCAGAGCAGTGGAACTTCCTCCTGACAAACACAAAGAATGTGATCCACAGACTACAGAATACAACACATTTGCCATTAAATTGCCTTAGAACCAGCTCTTAAGTAACACCACCCGCTGCTTTATATTCCAGATGTGAGAATGTACATGTGCATGCACACTCTAATTGCCTGGATAATTTGGATTTTTGATCGGGCAGGACCCATGGCTTCAACTGTGCGCAGAGTAGCTTCCATTATAGATTGTTTCCAGGCGCTACTGGCAGGGCACCTGGAATTCCAAATTCACATCAATGTCAGTTGATGTCAGAGAACTAACTCAGACATTTGATCTGCACCTCAAATGGGCAATGTTTTCCACCAGAAGTTAGGGATGCGTCTGAGTGTTTTGCAGATTCCACTGGCAGGATCCTATACAGCAGTGTTCCTCAACCATGGGTCCCCAGATGTTTTTGGCCTACAACTCCCATCACCCATGACCACTGGTCCTGCTAGCTATGGATGATGGGAGTTGTAGGCCAAAAACAAGGTTGAGGAACACTGCTATACAGTACAAACAACAATAGCAAGGCTGGCGTTGTTGTGTGGCAGCTTCCCCAGAAATAAAAGGAAATGCATTTAGGCGTGCATCCTGGCTTTGAAATAGCACACCTGGATATTGAATTTTCTAGGTGGTTCTACTTCGGATGCCATCACACAAATAGTATCCAGCTGGCATAGACTGATAAGCATCAAGAACAAGGCAAATTCATTGTGTTGAGGTCATCCAGAAATGCTCTCTTGCAAGTGCTCCTGTCACTTGAAATACAGTGAAGGCACCCTAGGTATAGCAACCTCTGCCTGCTGGTTTTCAAGTGGATGTATGTTTACTTCAGAGGGCTTTTAATCAATTGAGGCGTTCTAACTTGAAGTCTTCTGTCATTTATTCATTGCCTTTGAGTTTAATTTTAATTTTATATAAGCTGTTTTATTGTTAAATGTTCAGAGAGCATTGGAGTCTTATACAAGAGTTCTCAAAAATATAATGCATTGAGCCACCTTGGCTGCCACTGGGCCAAGCTGCCCACTTGTCAGGAGCCTGACATCACATGACAAATTATGGTTCACCTTTGAACCTCTGACATGCAAAGGAAGAATCTGGAACATACTCTTTCTTCCTTGAAGACACAGCTGTAATTCAAGCCACACATGCACAGGAATATTCTGGTGCCTGATCCTGCCAGTTATGTCATATCTCATGTGAGAGGAGGTGTATGATGTGGATCACAGGATTAGGTCTAGCTGGCAGAGTCCAACCCTACTTGCAATGCATTCTCAAAGCTCTGCAAAGATAAACCGACATGGTGGCAGCTGCTTCTCTGAGACTGTTCTTCACCCAGGAGAGGTGCGTGTCTGATCCATCACAAGTAACTGGAGATATGCTGGAAATCTTCCCCTTCAGTTCTATACAGTGGTACCTCGGGTTACAGATGCTTCGGGTTACAGACTCTGCTAACCCAGAAATAGTACCTCGGGTTAAGAACTTTGCTCCAGGATGAGAACAGAAATCGTGTGGCGGCAGTGGGAGACCCCATTAGCTAGAGTGGTACCTCAGGTTAAGAACAGACCTCCAGAACAAATTAAGTTCTTAACCCGAGGTACCACAGAATAGACATTACTCATGTGCGCAGTGTTTGAATTTCTGTCCAGATAAAATTGTGAGTGTTTATCTACATTTACCCCCAATCAACTGGATGTGCAAGTATGTGCAGACAGATCTCACTGGCTTCATGCTATAACATATTCACAATTGGAAAGCTGTAACAAATATAGGGACATGATTGGATATGATCAACTGAAATTGATTTAAAGCTTTATAATCAAGTTCAGTATATGAAGCACATTCGTAAGAAATGTCACGGATTTGTGGTGTGTTCTGAAAATGATACAGTTGCATCACATTCCCCATTATGTGGCAAACAGTTTATGTTTGGAAGCACAGAGTAACCTTCTCAGAGTAACAGTTTCACGCTGTTATGCAAGTGTTTACACATCAACATATACTCCAGTTGTCCCAATTTCCAACGCAAGTGACACTGCAGCCGAGCTCAGGGAGGAGGCTGAGCCAGTGCAGTGGCAGTAGAAGCGGCAGTTGCAAAGAAGCGTATCATTGCCTCTCTATGGCTTCTCCATGGCCGCTGCTGCCAGCCTCTTCCCTTGGGCAGTTCATAGCGGCTGCTAGAGAGCAGGTGAGGAGGAGCAGGAGAGGCAGTGGCCACTGAGGCCCCGCTCAGGGCCGTCTTAAGTATATCCGGCGCCGTGGCGCGAAGATCCCTCTGGCGCCCCTTGCGCAGCGCGGCAGGTGGGGATGCTGAACTCACTCTCCGCTGGGCAGGGCCAGGCGCAATGGGCAGCCAAAGGGCACGGAGTGGCGAGGAGGGACGCTGCCAGCTGTGCCCTGCCTCCACCTCCACCTGCTCGGCTGAAGCGGCGGTGTGGCGCTGCCATCCAGGGAGCCCTGGCTGCCACGCTGATGGGAGGCTCGCAGACAGCCTCCCCGCATCCGCAGCCCAAGAAGAGGTGGGCGAGAGCGGCACTGCTGGCAGAGCTAGAGGGCAGAGGCGCCCTCCAGGGCGTGGCGCCATGCCACCTTGCGCCAGTAGCCTCAATGGCTAAGACGCCCCTGGCCCCGCTCCACCCCATGTGACGCATTGGCTCGGGAACAGCCAGAAGGCAGGGCCGTCCTAGGTAGGAAGAAAGGGGGAGCAGAGCAGAGCACAAAGAGTGTTGACTTTTTTAATTTAAAAAAAAATGCTTTTCTTTTTGTAGATCTACCAAAGACTACATTAAAATAAAATCTGAACTAAGGGGTTTTCTCAGGAAGGTGGAAGGTGTGTGTGTGTGTTGCGTCCCCTTGTTGCAGTGGTGGTGCCATTTGCCCTTCTTCTGATACGCAAAGCTCTGCAGGGGGCGGGGAGGTGAAAAGGAGGTTGAGGAGGGTCCGTTGTGGGAGGCAGGGTAAGAAATGTCCCTATTTTCATCCGGGGAATGTTGGAGGGTATGTATCCGGTTTCCACCGGAAATAAAAACTAATAATATTCCTTAACCTGTCACTTATGTGAAATACTTTTCTGTAAAATTGAGGTGATATTCAGCTGGAATCTTCCATTGATGGGTATTTATTTATATTTTTTATTTATTTTTATTTATTTTTTATTTATTTAAAAAGCAGAGACATCACCTTGCCGACAAAGGTCCATATAGTTAAAGCTATGGTTTTCCCAGTAGTAATGTACGGAAGTGAGAGCTGGACCATAAAGAAGGCTGATCACCGAATAATTGATGCTTTTGAATTATAGTGCTGGAGGAGACTCTTGAGAGTCCCATGGACTGCAAAAAGATCAAACCTATTCATTCTTAAAGAAATCAGCCCTGAGTGCTCACTAGAAGGACAGATCCTGAAGTTGAGGCTCCAGTACTTTGGCCACCTCATGAGAAGAGAAGACTCCCTGGAAAAGACCCTGATGTTGGGAAAGATGGAGGGCACAAGGAGAAGGGGACGACAGAGGATGAGATGGTTGGACAGTGTTCTCGAAGCTACTAATATGAGTTTGGCCAAACTGTGGGAGGCAGTGAAGGATAGGCGTGCCTGGCGTGCTCTGGTCCATGGGGTCACGAAGAGTTGGACACGACTGAATGACTGAACAACAACAAAAGTGAGTGTGAGATTCAACTGGAATCTTCCATGGATGGGTATTTATTTATAGGCAGTTCCATTAAACACATAGATTTTGGAGGGCGGGTATTTTGGCTTTGAAGGGTTAAGAGCAGTACTGAAATCAAGGCGTCTCAGTCTGTCCCTTACTAGAAGAGATGATCAGATACTGAGTCATTTATTGCTTCAGAAAGCACTCTGCAAAGAGCAGACAATGTCTTTAATTATTTACTCCACTGTTGATTAGAGAATGCAGAGTAAAAACTTGTAATTGAGGCACTTAAGTCTTTTCACCACCCCCCCCCCCGCATTGTAGCACAGTGATTTGTACTGTTAAAACATCATCTATGGAAAGATGAAATGGTTTGGTATAGAGAAATATTTTGAGTGCAAAATGCTTGTGTATTGAATGTGAATATCGGAGTGAGGAGCACTATCCTTTGTTCCGTAATAGTAATTACCAAAGAGTGTTGTCCCTTTTTATTGAAACTAGCCAATTCAATTGTAGAATTTAGTTGTTATATATTAACAGACATTGCTCAGGCTTCCTAGGAATTGCAAAACAAAAAAAACAAACAAACAAAAAAACAGGAAACAACCTTGAATAGAATACACAACTCCTGTGGAATAAACTCATTAACTGCATTAATTGGAGAGCAAAGGCAACACAATGCATTTGTCATTAGGGGGAAGTCAGAACAATTGTATTGTGCTGAGGGCCTGCTGTCTGTTGTATAATTAGCAAACGAAGCTTGCATCTGTATCTGAAAGCATAGTTACATCTCTCTGGCTGCTGTTGGGATTCCTCTCTCTCCAAATCTAACCTGATCCACATGTTTCAAGAAACAAGAGGACTCCTACAGGTGAGTAGTTCACCCGTGTGGTAACATGTTGTCTTCTGTGTAATTCTGTGCCTTCAGTTTTATCATAAGAGGCTGCTGGATCAGGCCAATGGCCTCCTCCTGCGCCCTCTTTGGCTTGTGTGGGCTTGGCTCCGTGCGCCTTGAAGCGCGCCGCGCTCGTCTGGATTGGTGCCGGGCCCCGCCACTCCAGTGCGCCGTCGCTGCCCTCACCTCGCCTCACCCCCGCCATGAGCTGGAGCGCTTGTGGCTTGGACTCAGGAAGATGCTGAATCAATCCTAAATTTTGGTTTTTCTGGAAAGTGGGTCACAGTGGTTTTGAGGGTGTCACGTTTGGGAGACGATGGAGGGGTTTTCCCGATCCTGCTTCCCCCGACTGACTTAAATGGGGCCTACACGTGAGTCGGAGGGCTCACAAGCCCCCCTCCCCGATCTTCCCCCTTGTTATTTGGAAGCAACCCCCTCGGTGCAATGGGGCTGGCAGCTCCTAACCCTTGAATCTGGTGGGGTATACTAGGACTTCCCCAGCTGGTCCAGAATGCATACTCCGGCACTGGCCTAGAAAAGCACTCTGCACATGCTCAGAGGCGCTCCCGCTGGCTCGCAACCCATTTGCAGCGGGGCGTAAGGGGCTGGGATGTGTGCAGGGCCAGATTTAGGTTTGATGAGGCCCTAAGCTAGGGTCACGGGGCCCTTTATATGTTCAGCTGTCCTTTGTCAACAAGAAATTGTCACTGTTTTTTGTGTTGGATATACATGGTAATTTATGGACCTCATAGGTATCTAAAGCCATTTGCACATAAAAAATAGGAGCCTACGCAACACAAAACCCTGTTGCTGTGTGTAGGTTTTATTTTATTTGTTTTTTATCTTATATTTTGGAAATGTACATCTAGGTTTTTTTTTTCTTTAATTTTTTTTGGGGCCCCAAGAGAGTGGGGCCCTAAGCTATAGCATGTTTAGCCCCACATGTGCACCCTAGGGCTTTTCTTCCACTTGCCCTACCCCGGCGCCAAACCGGTTCCTCCTCTGCTCCCGGCAAGGGCGCCTTAGTCCTAGAGGCTAGTGGCGTGGGGAACCATGGAGGAGCCGCCCTCCAGCTGCTGCCCGCCCGGAGGGAAAGGTGGGTGTGGGGGGAGCCGGAGGGATCCTTGCACCACGGCGCCAGATAGGCTTAAGACGGCCCTGCTCCTTCAGGTAGTGATAAATCAGGTTCTACCTTGAGTAAGAGCACGTGTTGCGGTCGGGCCTGGCAAGACACCTCCCTGTCCAGTGGGGTGGGGCCGCTAGACGGCCTTAGCTGCAATAGGGACAGGAGGTGTTGCTGGGCAAAGGGAAATGTATCAACTTGTGATGGACAGCCCAGCCTCCTTTATATTCCTCTGCACACAGGGTGATCTCTCTCTTGGCTGCGAGCTTCGGGATATCAACTCCAAACACTTCTTCTCTTCTTCATTGAATGGTACCAGGGAGAACTGTTTAAATAACTGTTGTTCCCAGTTTTGACAAAATGATGAACTGTGGATACTTTTCCTCCTCATTACCAAGAGGGAAGGAGGGAACAGGTTTGTGCATGTAACTCTAAGCTATAATTAAGAGTTATGCCTGCATGTGTCCAATTGGATCAAGAACTATGTGTGCTAGAACCTGTTTAAGAATGAACATGGGTCATAAGCAATTTTTTTTGATGTGTGTATTTAAATATAGCAGACTTAATTAGTTCAGTTGGGCTTTTTCAGAGTCAATGACACTGAGAGAAGTGAGCCAGGCAGGGAACCAGGCAGAGGGCCTTCTCGGTTGTGGCCCCCGCCCTGTGGAACGCCCTCTCATCAGATGTCAAGGAAATAATCAACTATCTGACTTTTAGAAGACATCTGAAGGCAGCCCTGTTTAGGGAAGTTTTTAATGTTTGATGTTTTATTGTGTTTTTAATATGCTGTTGGAAGCCGCCCAGAGTAGCTGGGGAGGCCCTGCCAGATGGGCAGGTTTTAAGTAATAAATTATTATTATTATTATTATTATTATTATTATTATTATTATTATTATTATTAAATTAATTACTCTTTAAAAGAAAACTTACCTGCCTGTGTGAAAAAGCATCTTGCTAACTAGATGCTGCTTGGAAGATATCTATGAGCAAAGGACCGCCAACCCTCAACCTCCTTCTGTTCCATTAATTGGTATAATTTATGTAATTTGATAAACATTGAAAAATTATGTCACACATTTTGGACACATTCCCACTTTTTCACACACCACATGTGCGAACAAGCTAAGTGAAAATTAAGTGGGAGAAAAAAAGCTATAGAAAAATATGTGATGATAAACTGGAGTTAGATTAATCTTAATTTTTTTAACAACCAAACAAAACACCTGTTAATATTCCCAGTCTCATATTTAAAATATAAATAAAGCAGTCACAGAGATGGAACAAGAAATATTCATTCTCAGCAAGACCCAATACTCTTCAGATAGATACATGATTTTAAAAGAATTACATGCGTACTGTATTGTTGTAATTACAACATTTCTGAAAACTGTCCACCAAGATTTTATGGAGAGCAGACACTAAGTATACACAGGTGTGTGTGTGTGTGTGTGTGTGTGTGTGTGTAATGTTGTTGATGGAAAGTTGAAAAAGATTAAGTTTCAATGAATGTTTGATAGAAAATGTGTTGGAATGATGGATGGACTCAGAATGATTGACAGGTGGAGTATTATGGTTGGGAAGCAGAATTAGGGCCATGAACACCTGGATGGAGAAGAATTTGAAGAGGTACCTTAGGGGAATCATGGAGATCTGGGTAAGGGGCTGAGATTAAGACAGTTCTTAAAGGCTAGAAACAATTATTTAGACTTGTATATTAAGCAGAACCATTATTTATTAAAATTAGGTACTTGTTCTGGTGGTTATTTTCCATAGATAAATGTACATACTGATTTTAAGTCATGAATATGTTCTGAATTACTCCTATCTTGCAAATTTGTAGAAAACCACTTATTCAACAGTGGGCAACACTAGGGCTGTGCAACCCTTTCATTAGAATCTCGAACTGAATTGGGATGATTTGTACCAATTTGTGCCAAATCTGGATTGGATTGAGGCAGCCGCATGTTGAGCAAAAGATTCCTGCACTGCAGGGGGTTGGATTAGATTATCCTCATGATCCCTTCCAACTGAACAATTTTATGAGTCTATTGAGGCACCAAGATACGAGCCCCTGAACGAGCCCCTGAACCCCATTTCGGAGATGCCCCCACTCCATTTTAGAGATTCAACTTTGCTTGAACTTTGCTTCAACTTTGCCAGCTAAAATCCTTACATTGCAGCTTCTTAGATAAACTTAGACATATCAGCAGTTTCAGCAGTTCAGCAGTTCAGCAGAATGCCAGTAAACGGCCGACCGCAGACTTCCTCTTTTTTAACACTCTGTCTGGGTAGCTAACCACAACTCATCCTGTGACCAAGCCATTTCCTGTGAACATCAGCAGAAGCCAAAATAAGGTCCCAGGTGCAGTTGGGGGTCAACGGCTAGGCATTTAGGCACTGAAATAATAGCATATAGCACCTCCTGGCGGCTAAAGCAGCTTGAAACAGACAAAGGCAGCCGGACAAAGGAAATGTTCTGATTTGCTAACGCAGTATTATAATATTAGTTCTGATAGGCCAGGAGGAGGGATTTAGGAGGAGCTTTACTATGTCATAGAGAGTACTTAAGCTTGCCCCACAGGAGGTGGGGTGTGCATTTGCCTTTTGCTTACTGAATGCACCTTATTGCAATAAAGAGACTTTTTTTCTGAAAACTTTGCTGCCTGAAATATTTTCGTCTGGTCTTATTGGGTCAAGGCATACAGGCGTAACATTTCTGGTGCCGTCAAGGACTCGGATCGGGCCTTAAGCCCTCGACCAGAGGCAGCCCCCTTGCCTCCAGGTAGGGCGGCAGGTGCTCGTCAACAGCCCTGTGACCTTGCGCGCACCACCTCAGTCTTAAGAGTTGGAAGGGATCAGAAGGCATCTTGACCCCCCTCCGCCCTGCAAGGAGTGGCAACGGACAAAGAACCGGGGAGACAGGGAAGACAGCCGGCTTTTGGTGAGTACTGACCCTCTATATTAATTAGAGGAAGGGGGACTTGATCGCTCCCCAGCGTATGGTATTAGCCAGCAGGTAAGGGGTCCTCTGGCGAACCCATATACGCAGAGGTAGGGCAGGTAGGACAGGTAGGGCAGGTAGGGCAGGTAGATACATAGATATGTGTAGGTAGGCAAGAAAGGACAAAAAGGGGAAAACTTTGGGAGGTATATGTGTGTGGTGTGTGAATAAGGTACTCCAGTGATTGTGTGTATGCATGAGAGGCCGGGGCGTTAGTGCCACTAGCCAAGCGACGTGTGGAGAAAGGTGTGTGATTGTACCCTGGTAGGAGCGGAGTACCTCAGCAGCCCAGGATGGGAGGAGGGTCCAGCAAAGGGACTCCCCTCCAGTGTTTTCTGGACCATTGGAAGGAAGCCACAGAGGGCGACGATTGGGGATTCCCGTTGAGGAAAGAACGCCTACGATCCCTGTGTGAAGTAGACTGGCCAACACAGGGTACAGGCTGGCCCTCCGAGGGAAGCTTTGATGAGAATCTCATTAATCCCTTATGGCGGACTATAATTGACAATCATCCAGACCAGATCCCATATATCTCAACGTGGAAGGATGCTGTAGACCATAATCCCCCTTGGCTGCGAGGGTGCAGAAAATTGCCACCAAGGGCTAAGATCTGCAGTATACAGAAGTTAGCAAAACACCCGCCAGTACTGGACAGTCAAGAAGAGGAGCTTATGGTTCCGCGGCCACCCCCTTATGCGCCCCTAGTACAACAGCCTCAGAACGCAGACCCACCGGCTGGGGCAGAAGGGGGACAGGGGAATAGGGTGAAGGTCCCTAACACCCAAACCCTGGAAGAAATATACCCAGACCTCAGAGAATTAAGGGAAAGGATAAGCCGGTATAGGTCCTCCAATCCTAAGCATAAAAGTGCAGCGGCAGCCTACAGCAGGGCCCGTAATCAGGCACTGAAAGACTATGCAAAAAGGTGCAAGGAAGCACCACCAGAAGACCTAATTGCCCCCCTTCGGGTGGTATGGGACAATCCACCCCCACCTGATGCACCTTTAGTCGATGGTGGACCCCCACCTCGGACGTACACCATGCAGTATGTTCCCTTTACCACCACAGATCTGATGAATTGGAAGGTACACACACCACCCTTTAGTGAAAAACCTAAAGCTATGGTGGATTTAATGGCATCTATCTTCGCTGCCCACGAACCAACCTGGCCAGATTGCCAGCAGTTGCTGAATACCCTTTTTACCACAGAGGAAAGAAGGAGGATAGATCAACAAGCATTAGAACACTTGAAGGAACAGAGAGTGTTAGAAACAGATTGGCCCACTCGATATCCCTCGTCTGATCCCAAATGGAACGCAAACAATGATGGAGACCGAAACGCCCTAAAAGCATATAGGGAAACTCTCCTACAAGGTATTCGAAGGGCAGCTAGGAAGCCAACAGACCTGTCCAAGGTCTCGGCTGTGACCCAGAAGGCAGATGAGAGCCCTGGAGATTTTCTGGAACGGTTAATGGAAGCCTATAGAATCTGGACTCCATTTGACCCCGACCTCCCCGAGTATGCGGCGATGGTCAATAGCTCATTTATCGCACAATCCACTAAAGATATAAGGACAAAGATACAAAAGCAGGATGGGTTTCAAGGAAAGTCCCGGAGTGAATTGATGGCAATTGCCCAGCGAGTGTATGACTATAGAGGGGAGGAGGAGAAGAAGGAAAAGAGGAAGTGGATGAAGGAGAAGGCGGCAGTTATGGCGGCAGCTTTGGCCCAAGGAGGACCGGCGACTCGGGAGGGCCAGAGGGGCCCAGAGGCCCGAGATAGAGGCCGGTGAAGAGGTCAGCCGCTTGGAAGAAAGCAGTAGAAGAGGCATTGAAGGAGTATGTAAGGATGAAAGGCCAAGCAACATGCGTCCTAGGACTGGTGACCCGGGTAAGGCCAGAGGGGTCTGACCCGAGGAAGAGGCCGGTGAAAAGGTCAGTTGCTAGGAAGGAAGCAGTGTGTCATATGTAGAAAAGGGAGACACACTGGAAGTGAGAATGGCCCCAGAATAGAGGAGAAGGAAGAGGAAGAGGACAAAGAGGAAGAGGGCTTGGAGGAAGATACCCCAGAGGGACCAACCAGAGATATTTCGCTGGGAGCCCAGTATTCTGTTATAACCACGCCTGTACAATCCAAAAGCCTAGAATCAGTGAACATTGTGGGAGCCACAAGTGATTTGTTCAGGGAGGCATTTGGAATGTCAAATTGAAGGATGCCACCTCACCCATCAGTTCCTGTATATGCCCAAATACCCAGTGCCCTCACTGGAAAGAGACGTCCCCTCAAGGTACAGGCACAAATTATTTTGTCCCCAAAGGACCAGAAATGCAGCTATTTCCACGAGTGACCAGCATATTGTCACTAATGGCGCCTAGAGAATACTCTTAGGAACTTTTGGCAGCCTTGATCACAAAATCCCATCCATTTACTCTTGGGAAAAGTGACAGAATAAATACCTGAAACTCTCCAAGCTCCACCAGGGGTGTGGGCTGAAGATAATCCCCAGAGTTGGCCAAAAATATCCTGCATATAATTCTTAATGTAAGGTCCTAGGCTATGCCAGTCTCAGTAAAACACTACTCTCACTTTCCTGCCACGATGGGCGGCAGAAGGAGCCCAGAAACACTTGAACTGATTATTGAATCTTGGCTTACTCAAACCCCTTTGATTCTGGCCACAAGGATTTTAAAAAAAATTGGTAAAGATGGCCAAAACTTGGAAGAAAAGGAAAAGAAGTTACAGAAGAACTGTTATACTTGTTATGGGAGACAGGATACAAAGCCTCTCAGAGAAAGGCATAAATTGTATCTGAAGGAAATCAAGTATTTAGGCTTCAATATATCACATCACAGAGGAAAGAAGCCATATGTCTCATAAGAGAGCCCACCACTAGGAAGCAGTTGTGGGACTTCCTAGGGAAATGCAGGGTGGTGCTAAATACCTGGCTTCAGTGTTTTACCAGAATCCCTGAATGATAGTACAGGAGGAGTGAAGGAAGACCCCTTGTGTGGGGACCAGAACAACAAAAGGCCTCTGAGACTATTAAAAGATGCCTAATGGAGACCCCAGCCCCAGGATTGCCAAATCCAGAGAAACCCTTCCAACTGTATGTGCATGAGCTGAATGGCGTGGCAGCCACTGCAGTCTTGGTGACAGAAGCAGATAAATTCACCTTTGGCCAAGAAATGTATGTAAATGTACCCCATGCTGTTCTCACCCTCATGGAGTACAAAGGGAGCTACTGGCTGACAAACCCCCGAATGGCCCAATACCAGGGCCTGCTGTGTGAAAACCCAAGAGTGCACCTAAGAGTGGTGAATACCCTTAACCCCGCCACCCTGATGCCCCTACCAGACGACGAGGAAATAGAACACCATGATTGTCTCCAGGTGATGGACGAAGTCTATTCTAGCAGACCAGACTTGAAAGATGAACCCCTGAAAGAGCCTGATGTTGTATATTACACAGATGGGAGCAGCTTTGTATCCAATGGCGTTAGGAGGGCTGGGTATGCTGTGGTGACCAACGATGAGATTGTAGAGGCAGAAGCTCTGCAACCGGGAACCTCTGCCCAGAAGGCCGAAATAATTGCACTCACTAGAGCCCTGCAATTGGCAGCTGGATGTAAGGCGAATGTATATATACAGATTCAAAGTATGCCTTCTTAACCCTGCATGCGCATGGAGCTCTATGGAAGGAAAGAGGTTTGATGGGAGCCCATGGAAAAGCCTTGAAGTATGGACAAGAAGTGGAAAGTCTATTAGAGGCGGTGTGGGCCTCTGAGAGGATTGCTGTAATGCATTGCAAAGGACATGGGCGAGGCAAGGATTTGGTCACCAGAGGCAACCATAAGGCAGACAAGGCTGCCCGAGAAGCAGCTATGCAATCACCACCTCCAACCATGGCTGCACTCATCCCAGAAATAACCACTGAAGACTTGGAACCTCAATATTCTCCTGAAGAGCAAGAATGGGCACAACAGGAGGGAGCCCGACTGCAAGATGGATGGCTACTCCTCCCAGACAACCGAGTGTTCGTGCCCCAACACTTGGCCAGCAAAATTGTGAGAAACTATCATGAGTCCACACACTTGGGTGGCACTGCTGCTAGGGAACATCTCGGGAGAAAATTGTATGTGCCTAACCTCTCACAATTAACTGCTGCTATCTCCCAGAGGTGTATCCTTTGTGCCAAAAACAACCCCAAGCAAGGAATGCAACCCCCACCGGGTGTACAACATGTGGGATACAGCCCTATGGAGAATCTGATTGTGGATTTTACTGAGTTGCCACCTGCAAGGACTTGCAAATATCTGCTAGTGTTTGTTTGTACGCTGACCGGATGGGTAGAGGCGTTCCCACCACGGACTGAAAAAGCCAGGGAAGTAACTAAGAAACTTCTAACCGAACTAATACCCAGGTTCGGACTGCCCAGGAGTATAGGGAGTGATAATGGACCAGCCTTTATCGATCAGGTAGTGCAGGAAGTGTGCAAGAAACTTCAGATAAAGTGGAGACTGCACTCTGCCTATAGGCCACAGAGTTCGGGAAAAAACTGAAAGGATGAACCGGACTTTGAAAATCCAATTGGCCAAATTAACCCAAGAGACCGGACTGAAGTGGACAGATGTCCTCCCTATAGCTCTGTTCCGAATTCGAAGCGCCCCCACCAAGAGACTTAAATTGTCACCATTCGAGCTCCTGTATGGGAGGCCACCTCCATTTGTTCGTGAAAAACCAGCTGGACTGGACAGGTGGAAGAGCATATCACCTTCCACAAACAAATAATCTCTCTATCTGTCTGTCTGTCTCTCTGTGTCTGTGAGTTGTTGTTCCCTCAGCAGGTGGGCCCTCGAGCAAACACCGTGCAGCTTTGCTGAGCCAGTCCATCAGTTCCAGCCTGGCTATAGCTTGTGGGTAAAGGAGTGGAAGCGCAACCTTCTTACACGGTCCATACACGGTTCTCCTATCCACCCCAACGGCGGTGAAAGGCCGAGGTGACCCCCTGGAGTCGACACCCTGCTGTGCCTAGCCAGGAGTAGGTACTCAACGCACGGTGCACCAGTCTCCCCTGCTGCGTCTGACCGGCAAGGACGCCCAGCGCACGGGAGACCGAATTGAAGTAGCCCCTGCTGTGACACACTGGACGCTGTCACTCGACGCACGGGCCACCGAAACCTCCAGTTTATGCAACGGAGACCATCTCCAGCAGAACCACATCAGAAAAATTGGTCGGAAGGACATTGTTATTAGTGGTTTGTCGACCAGTTGTTAGACAGGGCATAACTCTATAGATTGGGAGTGTTAGAGGTTTGAACAATGTTGGTCTAGGCTGTTGGGATTGGACGGGAAATTGGAAGGGAAAATCCTGTTGACCCCTTGAAATTGACTTTGTCAAAGTAACAATATCCCTTTCTATTCCCTTGCGTGTATATAGTTGGGAACCAGAGGGGGAGGGCCTAGTCTTTTATACCTATGGGTGTATTTTTACTGGAAAAGAGAATAGGGAGTCCATTCTACAGCCAAACAGTTCTTACTGTTAGAAAGTTATTCCTGACTATTTGCTACATTGCAACTGCTCTCAAGAAGTCAGAATAGGTAAAATATTCACTGATCCTATTCTTCTCACACTAATTTCATTAGTCCCTTCCAGTCCTCCAGTAAATGTCATCACCCTCCATAAGAAATATGGGCCATATTCAGCTGTAACAGTAAACCAGAATTTAGTCCTCGAGGAATGAACTTGGGGTGAGGCACTGGCTCTTATTCGACTTTCTCCAGTGTAGTCACAAGGAGATTTGAAGCTTTCACACTAGGGGACACGCCACCCAGAGTCACCAAAGGGGGGTGGGAAGTCCTTTTATGTACAGGAACCGCAGGCTTACCAAATATACCTGTGGTTGCCACGCAACTGCTTACAGTCCAAGGGACTGACTGGAGAAGGACACCATTACAACGTTCGCCTCATACATGGCAACGGTTGTGAGTGGGGCTGAGGAGAAGGTGGCTGCAGGAGGAGAAGGGATAGTGGAAAGCGGCAGAGGTATCAATGAATATGATACGGATGTCTTTGAAGTGGAGAAGATCCTGGACATGAAAACCACAGATAGTAAAATACTATACAAAGTACGATGGAAAGGTTATTCACCAGATGATGATACATGGGAACCTGATGAACATTTTGAAGACCCTATAGGGGTGTTTGAACACTGGATGGATCAAGTTATAGAGGAAATCTCAGTAGGTCAATCTGAAGAGGAAGCAGAACAAGCTGCTCCTCTCGATTGAAAGGGGGGAAATGAGGCACCAAGATACGAGCCCCTGAACGAGCCCCTGAACCCCATTTCGGAGATGCCCCCACTCCATTTTAGAGATTCAACTTTGCTTGAACTTTGCTTCAACTTTGCCAGCTAAAATCCTTACATTGCAGCTTCTTAGATAAACTTAGACATATCAGCAGTTTCAGCAGTTCAGCAGTTCAGCAGAATGCCAGTAAACGGCCGACCGCAGACTTCCTCTTTTTTAACACTCTGTCTGGGTAGCTAACCACAACTCATCCTGTGACCAAGCCATTTCCTGTGAACATCAGCAGAAGCCAAAATAAGGTCCCAGGTGCAGTTGGGGGTCAACGGCTAGGCATTTAGGCACTGAAATAATAGCATATAGCACCTCCTGGCGGCTAAAGCAGCTTGAAACAGACAAAGGCAGCCGGACAAAGGAAATGTTCTGATTTGCTAACGCAGTATTATAATATTAGTTCTGATAGGCCAGGAGGAGGGATTTAGGAGGAGCTTTACTATGTCATAGAGAGTACTTAAGCTTGCCCCACAGGAGGTGGGGTGTGCATTTGCCTTTTGCTTACTGAATGCACCTTATTGCAATAAAGAGACTTTTTTTCTGAAAACTTTGCTGCCTGAAATATTTTCGTCTGGTCTTATTGGGTCAAGGCATACAGGCGTAACACTATGAGCTATAAATAGCTGCAAAGCAAGGCAGGTGGACCCAAATTGATTTGTAGGAATTTGTGCTGATCCAAAACTAACAAACAGTCTGTCTGTCTATCTAAAGCCAGACAGATTGTCTGCAAAGTGTTGCAATTATTAATTACAACACCCTCTAAGGAGAACACTAGGAGGGGGAAGAGGGGAGTTGGACTTTACTTATTGAAGCTCTAGCTTTCAATCCAAGACTAGAAATTTACTCAATCCTCTCCAATCACAGCGCTTGGTGGTGGTGGGTCTGTCTGATCTTTCCATCCCCAACTTGATGCACCAGAAGCAGTTGCACATTTGGGCTTTAAAATTTCAGCAGTGCAATGCCAAAATTCAGCATCACCTTGTCTCTTCTGCTGTTTGTCATTGTTGCAGCATCCCTGCTGTGACCCCTTGGCTTAATGTCCAGTGCAGAATTGGTCATGCTTCCCGAAATCTGCCTCTGCTGGAAATTTAGGCTATACTGGGAGGATGAGTCTAGAGCAACCTTGGGACACCCCCCCCCAATATTGTCTAGATCAGTGTTTTTCAACCTTTTTTGGGCAAAGGCACACTTGTTTCATGAAAAAAAATCACGAGGCACACCACCATTAGAAAATGTTAAAAAAATTAACTCCGTGCCTATATTGACTATATATAAAGTAATTTTTCAATTTTTCCCACGGCACACCAGGCAACATCTCGCGGCACACTAGTGTGCCGTGGAACAGTGGTTGAAAAACACTGGTCTAGATCATGGCCCACAAGATTCTAGGATTGGTGTGGGTAGCCTCTGGTCCTCCCAATGTTGCTAAACTACCACTCCCATAACCTCTGTCCATTGACCACACTTGCTGGGACTGGTGTGAGTTGTAGTTCAGTAACATGAACAGGCAGAGGTTCCCTAAGAGCACTGTTGAAGCTGGAATCTATTCTGGCAATTTGGAAGAGTGAACTGATCCATTCGGCTCTGTGCTGCCCACCCCCCAAAGTTGGAAACAAGTGGTTTCACCCACCCTTCTGGTGCACATATGACAGTTAAACTGTTTAAACCTCACCCAAGCCTTTGGTGTTGAAGCAACCTAATTTGTGCTCAGAATTTCAGCCCTAGAACTGTTAAACATAAGTTTCACAAAACACCTATGATGCACGTTGTTAGGACGCTCAGTGGTTGCTCATGAGTAATGTGACGCCACACAGAACTTCTAAAAACTAAGTTCTTTATTGTGAAAGCTATGTACAGTGCAGTAGCAATTCAAGCGTCCATCTCAATCCTCCGCAGAGTCCTGGAATGAAGTCTTCCGGTTCATTGTCCAGCAAAAAAGCTGCAGGATCCTGAACCCCCGCCTCCCTCTCCCATGTCCTTCCTGGATCCTGCCCTGGAGCGTGGGAACCTGACCCCTATCCCCACTTTCCCTGGGGTGCTGAGGCTCTCTGACCCCTTCCAAGTCCCTGCACCGCCTTCCTGGCTCCACCTCCCCTTCTCCGCTTGAGGAATGGTCGCTTCCTGCTGAGGACATGGAGGAGGAGCTTGTGAACAGCGGACGTGGGTCTCTGTAGTCCAAACACTCCCCGACACCGGCAGCCGCGGGGAGGGGGTTTTCCTGACACACGTAGATTCCAGTTTCATATGATATGCATTTTTTAGTTTCATGATAGCATCTTCATATTCATATTATAAAAAGCATAATCTGCATATGATTATATTACTCTAAAAATAAAGTAAAGGTACTGGCCCCAACAACATCAAACATACCATCTCAGGACTATTTAATTGCTCATCTTCTAACATTGTGTATGCAATCAAATGCCAACAGTGCCCTTCAGCTCTCTATATTGGACAAACAGGCCAAACCCTACGCCAAAGGATAAATGGACATAAGTCTGATATCAGGAATCACAAAACAGAGAAACCAGTAGGAGAACACTTCAATCTCCCAGGACATTCTATAAAAGATCTCAAAGTAGCTGTCTTACTACAAAGGAATTTCAGAAATAGACTGGAAAGAGAAGTTGCTGAATTGCAACTCATTACCAAACTTAAAACCATGGAGAGACCTGGTCTGAACAAAGACATTGGATTCTTATCTCATTATACATGACAAAGCTATCTTTAGCCATCTCACCCCTTGCCTTTTCCTGTAAGACCAATTGCAGTCGTTAACAGTCGCCAACAGGTTTTCCACACCTATCAGCCAATCACCCATTCCCACCACCCTTCTGAGTAATACCCCTCCCCACTCTCTCACTATATATAAGGGTCTGGTGACTTCCGTTTCAGTGTATCTGAAGAAGTGTGCATGCACAGGAAAGCTCATACCAAGAACAAACTTAGTTGGTCTCTAAGGTGCTACTGGAAGGAATTTTTATTTATTTATTTGTTTGTTTGTTTTGATAAAATCCCCTATGAGATTTTAAACACAAACGCAGAAAACTAGAAGTAGTTTGCAATGTAAAGTGATGGGGGGGGGGTTGCAGAAAAAGTGGGTTGGCAAAGTGATCTCTCCTCACTCCCCACCATCTCAGAAACTGCCGTCTGAATCAACACTGAAGGAATTTTTAAAATGTGGTTTTCCTACCTTGGGTCTGAAATTATATGGCCTGTTCCTCCACCTCATTCTGCTGCGCATGTCGATCAGGTTTGTTTTGTTTCAAAAACACACAACTCACCCAACCTTCCTCTGACTAAGACATCGCGTTTCATACTGGGACAGAGAGGGTTGAGGTGGTGGGAAGTTTGCCATGCTGTAGATTTGCCAGCAGAGTCAATTGCAGTGTCAATCTAGGACTCCTGCAAGTACGACTGCAGCACACCAGCCTTGCATACTCCATTCCAGTATGCAGAAGTCACTCAGCCATCATGGGGGGTAGTCAGGTGAGCAGCACAGCCTCACTGCGCCATCTGCAACTGCACTAAACCAGCTGTGGGGAGGAACAGCAAACTGGAATGGAAAGGCTAAGCATTTGGGGAATGATGAAGAAACATTTTGGACCCTCACCAGCCCCTTTTATATGCCAAAAACGTATGCCTGTGAAATTCTGCCCTCATTAAAATCTGGTTTCATGATTAAAAGCAGCTCAATTAATTTCCCTCTCATTCCCATTTTTTTTTAGCTGGGAAACGAGAATCATATTTGTTTTCAAGACACTGAGCTGCATGATTCACCATCATGAGTCTATAGTGCCCACATGGTTCTATGTAGCCCCTTCTTTTCCAGCATAAATAAGATATCACACAAAGTGCTTCTGGCACCAAAGGAGTGGTTTGCCTTGAGGGGCAGAGTGGCAATTTAAAGAAAAACCAAAGGGCAAACTTAATGCTCTCTGTTACATCTGTATTTTTGCCCAGATCGAAGGATATGTCATCGTTTGATTCTCCCACTCATTCTGTCTCTCTCATTTTTTTTTTTTTTTTGCTGCATGGGATGATTGCCACTTCCTAATGAACCTGTTTATATTTTAAAACTGTTTTAAACCATTACCCGCATTCTTCTCAGGTCTGAAGAGTCTTCTTAGCATGTTGCTGTGCAGAAGTTTCCTTTGAAAGCCTTTTTTCAAAATGCAGTGTGTATTTACATGCCTACATTGCTTCAAAACTGCCATGTATCTGAGATTAATGCTCTGATTTACAAAGTGCTCCGACAATGCAAAACCCAAACACTGGGCTATAAAATATTGTTTGTAGTCAGGAATTCATGCTGGATGACATCCTGATTCCTCTGACGTCTTTAAAAATCTGTGAGAGCTTCCCATAGATTGAATAGATAAGATAGGGCTAGAAAATGAATGAACCTATCTATCTATCTATCTATCTATCTATCTATCAACCTATTTATGCAAAAATGGAAGTAGAAAATGAGAGGTTGCTTTTGGGCAGATGTAGTTTAGGGAGAAGCTTGGGAGAAAAGCAATGACAAACCTAGACAACATCTTAAAAAGCAAAGACATCACCCTGCCGACAAAGGTCCGTATAGTTAAAGCTATGGTTTTCCCAGTAGTAATGTACGGAAGTGAGAGCTGGACCATAAAGAAGGCTGAAGAATTGATGCTTTTGAATTATGTTGCTGGAGGAGACTCTTGAGAGTCCCATGGACTGCAAGAAGATCAAACCTATCCATTCTTAAAGAAATCAGCCCTGAGTGCTCACTAGTAGGACAGATCCTGAAGTTGAGGCTCCAGTACTTTGGCCACCTCATGAGAAGAGAAGACTCCCTAGAAAAGACCCTGATGTTGGGAAAGATGGAGGGCACAAGGAGAAGGGGACGACAGAGGATGAGATGGTTGGACAGTTTTCTCGAAGCGACTAACATGAGTTTGGCCAAACTGCGAGAGGCGGTGAAGGATAGGCGTGCCTGGCGTGCTCTGGTCCATGGGGTCACGAAGAGTCGGACACGACTGAACGACGGAACAACAACAAGTTTAGGGAGGATAGGGTTTCATCCCAATGTTTCAGACTGCAAGACAGCATTCCTTAGGAGCTCCTATAAGTCTTCCTTCTTTCTTTGTAAAAATTTCCCGTATTTCTCATCAACTTATTGTGTTTACGCAATTTCAGGTATTGATGCTGAGAGAGGCCTCTTCCTGACAGGTTTGCTGCCAGTCAGAGTAGACAACACCAGGTAGATATACAAATAGGGTTTATTCACAAAGCTGGTCTCCTCTTCTACAGCTGCCTAATTGAGTGTCTTCTCTTTCAGCCAACTAGATTATCATGTTGTCAATATGATATTGCACTCTTGCCAAGTATCAGCCATAGTCAGCTTGACAAGTGGAGATCTAAAACAGCAATTTCTCCAAGCCAGGATACAGCCCAGGTGGTGATAGGGAAAGAAAACATCAAAGCAGGTCCAATGGTGTTCACTTTTTGACACCTTTTAATTCAGACAGCTTGGTATTTTTTTATTTTTTTATTTTTAGGAGGTAGGTGAAAGAATGATAGTCAGGTCAGGTGCCAAGACCAATGTCAAGCATCATATTTTTTTTAGACAGAAAGATAGTAGTTCATAGCTTCAACCAGAGCCTGAAGCTGTTATTAATGGCAAAATTGTCCAGCATCTCCTCAAAGAAAGCATATATTTTGCAGTTAAATCGTGTATGTGGGGCATTTCTAGAAAAGTAAACAAGGTGGTTTGGCTTGTCAAGATGAGTATACTATATTCTGGAAGACAAAATATAAACATATATTCCTGAAAAGGTCAACCACTGTGAATTTCTTCTTTTCCACAGATTTAGAATATTTCCTCAGTCTCAAAGGTGTTGCTTCCACATCTTCACCACCTGTAATTAGAGCATCGACAACTTGTTGGGTATCCATTATCTGGGAGAGTCACATCCTTCCTCGAAACAAAAGGTTGGTTCACACAGCAGCATTGCATCTTAATGAAATCATAGGTATTGAAGAGAAACTTTACAGCCCATTTACAGCCTGCATATTGCCACAAACTCATCAGGCCTGATCTTGTTCATGACCAGGAGAGAGTAGGCAAAATAGCTGTCACCACACAGGGGGAAAAAAAAGATGTTTGGCCATTTTATCCCTCTTACCCACAAACATGGAAAAACTGAGTCTAAACTAATGGCAAAGTGAGGCAAGGAGTTGACTGGAAGAGGCTTAGCAATACTTTTAGTGGCATTTTGGGGTTGAGATAGGAAGCATGTGTACATAGGATGTTTCATTAAGACTCCACTCCTATGCACACTTACCAGTACCTAGGAGTAGTCCCATTGAGTTCAACTATAAATGAATGTGGTTTTCTTTGTTGTTGTCGTTCAGTTGTGTCTGACTCTTCTTGACCCCATGGAACAGAGCACGCCACGCACTCCTGTCTTCCACTGCCTCCCGCAGTTTGGTCAAACTCGTGTAAGTAGCTTCGAGAACACTGTCCAACCATCTCGTCCTCTGTCATCCCCTTCTCCTTTTGCCCTCCATCTTTCCCAACATCAGGGTCTTTTCCAGGGGGTCTTCTCTTTTCATGAGGTAGCCAAAGTACTGGAGCCTCAACTTCAGGATCTGTCCTTCCAGTGAGCACTCAGGGCTGATTTCTTTGAGAATGGATAGGTTTGATCTTCTTGCAGTCCATGGGACTCTCAAGAGTCTCCTCCAGCACCATAATTCAAAAGCATAAATTCTTTGGCGATCAGCCTTCTTTATGGTCCAGCTCTCACTTCCATACATTACTACTGGGAAAACCATAGCTTTAACTATACGGACCTTTGTCAGCAAGGTGATGTCTCTACTTTTTAAGATGCTGTCTAGGTTTGTAATTGCTTTCCTCCGAAGAAGCAGGCGTCTTTTAATTTCATGACTGCTATCACCATCTGCAGTGATCATGGAGCCCAAGAAAGTAAAATCTCTCACTGCCTCCATTTCTTCCCCTTCTATTTGCCAGGAGGTGATGGGACCAGTGGCCATGATCTTAGGGTTTTTTTCCCCATGTTGAGCTTCAGACCATATTTTGCGCTCTCCTCTTTCACCCTCATTAAAAGGTTCTTTAAATTGCTCCTCACTTTCTGCCATCAAAGTTGTGTCATCTGCATATTTTCTTATAGGATCTGCATATTTTCTTATAGGATGCAATTTGAATTGTCAGAAAAAGTTTTTAACCTAGAATAGAGCTTTGAAAGAAATGTGTACATCCTATTGTAGAAACGAAAAGGTGGCTTTTAAACCAGAACGGTACAACATGGAGCAGGCAACATTGCATCCACAACTGAAAATAAAGTGATGAGTGTAAAAATAATACTACAAAACAGTAAAAACTAGAATTTTTCAGGGGGACGTGTGACACATAGCACAAACAGCTAACTTTGGGACCCTGTTATAGCAAAGCATATGATTTTTTAGAATAATGATGGCATTATGTATCTGGCTGATTGTGATTATTTTCAGGCACACACGTTTGGACACAGTCAGGTTAGTGTTCAGCATTTTTTAAATATTAATGATTTCAGTGGGAAAGTTCGGCACATGTGTAAACCTTTTCCATTGAAATCAGTGGTTTGGTCAGATAATGCTTTGGGGCTATTTTACAGATGGACAGTATGTCATAATCATGGAATGGCTCTTTTAATTGGCTCTGTCCCCTTTGTTTAATGCTGTCCCCTTTGTTGCTAATAAATTGGCGAACTTTCTTTAGATCTGCGTTGGTTTTCTATAGCTGTGCTGATTTCCCGAGCGAGTAGCTTGAAATTGTATTTGAACCATACTGTCCTAAGCACAACCAGCCCAGGGATGACAAATGGCTGGTAGTTTAATTCTTTATTGATAAAGCATGAACTTAGAGTAGCTCCTAAGGTGCACTAAATATGCGTACACACACACACACACACACACACACACTTCTGGTGGCTAGGTCATTGGTACCCTTCCCCAGCTTGTGCTCTGAGCTGGATTGTTGGAGCAACTATCTGGCCACTCAAACTTGTTGTTGTTCAGTCGTTCAGTCATGTCCGACTCTTCGTGACCCCATGGACCAGAGCACGCCAGGCACCCCTATCCTCCACTGCCTCCCGCAGTTTGGCCAAACTCATGCCAGCCGCTTTGAGAACACTGTCCAACCATCTCGTCCTCTGTCGTCCCCTTCTCCTTTTGCCCTCCATCTTCCCCAACATCAGGGTCTTTTCCAGGGAGTCTTCTCTTCTCATGAAGTGGCCAAAGTATTGGAGCCTCAACTTCAGGATCTGCCCTTCCAGTGAGCACTCAGGGCTGATTTCTTTAAGGATGGATATGTTTGATCCTTTTTCAGTCCATGGGACTCTCAAGAGTCTCCTCCAGCACCATAATTCAAAAGCATCAATTCTAGGGCGATCAGCCTTCTTTATGGTTCAGCTCCCACTTCCGTACATTACTACTGGGAAAACCATAGCTTTAACTATATGGACCTTTGTCAGCAGGGTGATGTCTCTGCTTTTTAAGATGCTGTCTAGGTTTGTCATTGCTTTCCTCCCAAGAAGCAGGAGTCTTTTGATTTCGTGACTGCTGTCACCATCTGCAGTGATCATGGAGCCCAAGAAAGTAAAATCTCTCACTGCCTCCTTTTCTTCCCCTTTTATTTGCCAGGAGGTGATGGGACCAGTGGCCATGATTTGAGTTTTTTTGATGTTGAGCTTCAGACCATATTTTGCGCTCTCCTCTTTCACCCTCATTAAAAGGTTCTTTAATTCCTCCTCACTTTCTGCCATCAAGGTTGTGTCATCAGCATATCTGACGTTGTTGATATTTCTTCCGGCAATCTTGATTCCGGCTTGGGATTCATCCATTCCAGCCTTTCGCATGATGAATTCTGCATATAAGTTAAATAAGCAGGGAGACAATATACAGCCTTGTCATACTCCTTTCCCAATTTTGAACCAATCAGTTGTTCCATATCCAGTTCTAACTGTAGCTTCTTGTCCCACATAGAGATTTCTCAGGAGACAAATGTGGTGATCCGGCACTCCCATTTCTTTAAGAACTTGCCATAGTTTGCTGTGGTCGACACAGTCAAATGCTTTTGCGCAGTCAATGAAGCAGAAGTAGATGCTTTTCTTAAGTACCCTTGAACCTGCAACTTCTACACTGAAGTTGTTGCTGTTCCTGACTCCTTAAGCCGATCCTTGTACTGGGGGTCAGCAGGAGGGATGGTAGGGATTCTGCCGCCCCCCCCCCCCAGTCTTTTCAGGCACCACCTCTCCCTCAGTTCCTGGCAAGTCCTTCTTCAACTCTGACTGCTCAAACCCCTCTCCACCCTCCAGATCTGGCTTTTGCATCACAAGAGGCACAAAACACCATAAATCACTACCACCCCCACCCCCACCCCCGATCAGCCTCTGGCCTTGTTACGTCTTCCAACAACTCCGCCGAGCCCTGCCTGTCCTTGACAGATACCCTTTGTTTTGTTTTTGAAATAAGGCTTTGCAATGCAGTGTCCATTGGACAATGGTGTCAGGATGCGGTCACTCCTGTAAGAGTGCTGAGAGGGAAAATTAGTTCATGAAAAGTGGGAAAGGCTGAGCTGGGTTAATGGATATGGGGTGCTTAGAAGTGTGCACAAAACAACCGCCTAACAGCGAGAAAAAGGTGACTAATGGATGGCAACTCCACAGCTCCTCTACTACAGGAGACGCTAACCTGAAATAGCAACAAGGCAATTGCATTATTATTATTTTAAGGCTTCAAAGAATCATAGCCACAGTTTTCCATATACTCAGTGATTTCCCATCCTTAAAAAATAACTTGAACAAATTATGGGACAGGTATTTCTGTAAATTGAATGGGTGGGGAAGGGAAAAAAAAGCCAATTCCTTAAAACTTCACCATCCCCTATTCCGGATTTATGATCACAAAGCAGAATCTCAGCTGCAAATGAGTTAGTGGTACAGTGCACTCCACTTACGTTAAATGTGCTTACCACTGTGTGCGCATGATGTTTGCGAAGAAGGCTTCAGCTTGAGGCTGCTTGTTGTACCGTGCAGCATGCAGCAAGAGGAATTTACATAGGGGCCTTTCGCCTAAATATGAATGCAAAGCAATATAAAAGGCATTCGAGCTGATTTTCAACGGTACAATTGTTTGGGCAGTGAAAAGGAAACAGTTTTACCATTGAGGAGGAGAATTAGAGAATGAAATAGAGTTGTCACCAGGTATAGCAACACCATGGTGAGTATTCAGGGCATGGGGCCTAAGAACCTGGACAGTTTCTATGCCTGCTCTGAGCCCATGTTACTTTTTTTTAAAAAAAAAAATCCCCCCTCCAATACTGTGGCGCTGAGTGGGTTCTGACCACCATCTTGGATTTGCCCTTTCCTCATGCCCTGGAAGTTAAGCTACTCTAGAGGATTGTGAAAGCTAACAAATGAACAAGCAATCTTAACAGATCCCATGATTCTTGGATGTGTGTGTGTGCTATGACTGCTTAAGAAGAAGAAGAAGAAGAGTTTGGATTTGATATCCCGCTTTTCACTACCCGAAGGAGTCTCAAAGCGGCTAACATTCTCCTTTCCCTTCCTCCCTCACAACAAACACTCTGTGAGGTGCGTGGGGCTGGGAGACTTCAAAGAAGTGTGACTAGCCCAAGGTCACCCAGCAGCTGCATGTGGAGGAGCGGAGACGCGAACCCGGTTCCCCAGATTACAAGTCTACCACTCTTAACCACTACACCACACTGCTTAAAATGGTACAATACTGTTTGAAATGTATACTGCAGATGCGGCCATAACAAGAATGACATATAATATGAAACAGTCTTTCTCTTGCATTCTGAAAAGAGAAAATAACTGCTTGTGAAGCTTCAAATGAACTCAGCTGTAATTCATTTACAATAAGATAAATGTAGAAACATAAATTCAAATGTAATTTACTTAACCACTTTTCTAAAACTTAATTGTGACGGCAATCATAACCTTCCGTTAAATATTTACACACGAACTCTTCTTCAAAGGGGTTGCAAAGGACACCCACCCCAACTGCAAGAAGACAATCCTGATCTTCGAAATGTCCAGATGCATACATACATATTTTTTGAACCTATGGTGCCGTGTCATTTGGCTTCTCTGTTGTATTGCAAATAACTTGGTTTGGTAAGTTGTTGTTTTGGATCAGAGAAGAAAAGACGAAAGATTGGTGAGGTCATACACTGTGGCCATGCTAGTCAAGACGATTTAGAATGCACATTTGGCATATTGAAAGCTTGTGAATAAACTACAGTTTAATAATTCAGAACATTAATCCAAGGGCTTGGAAATCAGTGCTGTAGCAGGTGCTGTGTTCAAGAGTGAGCTTGAGGGCAGTTGCTACACCTCAGACTACCAACCAAGAGGAATCTTGTGAGGATCAAATGCACACAATCTGAGTTCTTAAGGAGAATTGCAGGATACAAATGAGATAAATAAATAAATGCATTTGTTCCATTAATTTCAGTGAGCAAGATCTCGGAGATCTAAGGAATCTGATCCCACTTGAATGGATGATTCTATCTTTTTGGACATAGAATCATCTTTGTTGTGATCCGAATATGTGCAAGCATGTCCTGCTTTAACAACGTTCACTATGGGAAAATTCACTTATCCAAACCAGGAATTAGTACGCAAACCTTGTTATACACACCACAGATATCTGAACAGATAGTTGTTGTTTTTTTTTAACTTTTTTGCTTTTCTTTGGCTGGTTGACTGAGGAACAGAACTCAACTGTAGTAATCTGTGCTTTAGTAATGATTCAGATAGTTTTTGTTTTTTGCTTTTGGAAGTCAAAATGACATGGTTGTGAACACAGTAGAATTTTCCCCATAAGAATCAATGGAAATTGTTGACTTGTTATGCAAACACTTGTCTAATGGATGATTTCTAGCAAATGCAATGAGTTCAGATAGTAGGACCTAAACACAAACAAACCATATATATACAGTATTGTTGAAGTTCCTTTAATGGTGAGTTTGAAACTTTGCTACATACTATGGTTTCGTACAGGACTGTGCTGAATGTTGGTGCATTTAGGCTTTCAGGTCAAAGTAATGCTTTTGGGGAGGGGTAGAAACATTTTCTAATGAAACTCTTAAATGTCCAGGTGTTGGTTTCCACACACACACTCTGCCCCCATCATTGTTTAAATGGCTCAGCACCTCTCACCCAGGTTAGGGTCCTAGAGATATCCCAACCTATCACATAGTGAACATGATGTCACAACACCATGTGCCCTATTGAGCTGTGACCTGAGGTCACTGGGGATAAATTAAGGCTAGTCAGAAATGAGATAATGCTTCCTAAGCACATTTGCCCCCTTTCTCTGCAATGCTGTAATAAGGAGTCCATTTAGTGATGACATGGATTCACCAAGTCCTAGTTTCTATAACCACAACGGGCTTATCAAACATCTTGACATGTGCTAGTTTATGACAGTGCTCTATTCCATTTCTCTAAAACCATATTTGGAAATGTTAAAAAGTTTCACTTCCCACCTGGAGTGTTATTTCTTCATGTTAAGATGCTGCTAAAAGATCTACCACTTTACAAACATTTTGATTTCAAATGTTTCATTCTGTCACTTCCTTGATTTGCACAGTTGGCGACAAGAACTAAAGGAAAAGCAATCATTCTTTTTTAGAATGTGTTTATTCTATCTTTGTTGTATTCATAGCTGTCAACTTTCCCCCTTTTTTAAGGGAAATTCCCTTTTTCCGAATAGGATTCCTTGCAAGAAAAGGGAAAAGTTGACAGCTATGGTTGTATTTGTTGTGTTATTATTTTCTGTACCTATACCACACAGACCAATCATTTTATACCAGTACCTTGCCATGCTCTCTTTTCAGGGTTATCATCTTCCTTTGGTGATGTAGCATGATCTGAAGATACAGTATGTAAATTTTATGAATTAGGCCACACCATTGCCAATTTCATTAATTAGCTAAAAGAACTACTTAATTTATATAATTTTCCAAGCAGAGTTTGGACTGGTTCAAGCAGTACTTAATTAGTACAAGAGCTGGCATTAAAGTTATATCCATGTTGACAAATGGATATTGGTAGTGTGTCTCATTAACACATGTAAGTTAATTATAGAGTGACTTCTTAATGAGTGCCTGGTCTTCAGCTACTGCACAACAGGAAATTTGACTTAGCCTTTTTGTAAAGTTTTCACATTCTGCATTTGCCATTTGTTGTGTGGTAGTATTTGCAGAAAATAACTTCCAGGGGGTACCTGATCTCAGATGAACCCACCACAGGAATTGTGCATCCTGGTTGCTAGGGGACAAGGAAGAGAAACTATGGAGATTCAAAAGACTAGAAAATGAGACAGAAGCCAAAGAATGCACTGGAGGAGAGGGGGAAGCAGCAGCTCTTTAGAACCCCAAGGACTCTATTAGCCTGGTGCCCAGACCCCTTACTCACCAATCACAGCTCTGATGATCACAGCTAAAATGTGAGCGCAGCCACTGAAAGATTTCACAGAAATCATTTAGAATGTTGCCTGCACAGTTTGCTTCATAACTTTCCTTCCAGAGGGGCTAAAGTCGTCGTCGTCTTCTTCTTCTTCTTCTTCTTCTTCTTCTTCTTCTTCTTCTTCTTCTTCTTCTTCTTCTTCGTATTATTATTTTAAAATGAAAGCTCTGAGTTTTGGCTCGCTTACAGCCATGGACCCAGGTGCATTTGCTCCCAACTGCACCATTATAATCCCTGAAATGAAGGGGGTTGCTGTGCACATTGCAAGCACATTGTTGAAAAGAACAGATCTAAACATGTACGTTATGTTCACCCATTCAAAAACACAAACGAAATATAAATTAACGCAAGCCTGAAACTTTGTGGAGCACTGCATGGGCAATTGGCGCAGTTTGTTCGACAGCTGCACAATTATGACACCACCACATCCAATAATATTATGCAAATATCTGCTACCTGTTTGGGATATTTATTTTCTGCAGCAATTGCACTTAAAAAAAAAAAGCTTTGAGAGCAGGAAGTCACTAATAATCACTGCATCCTCTGACAAAACATATTTGAATAGATGAGCAGTGAAAGTAAACTCATTCCCTTCCCTGACCACCTCCATCTTACTGCACTCAGTCAGGGGCCAGCCACAGTCTGTCCTTTAATTAGATTTGAAATGTTCAAAGCAATCAGTTCGGCTGCAGTTCTCCCCGAAGTTACTGAATGTAAAACAATTACTTCTCTTTGTCATTGCCAGCATGCCACTCTAGCCTCCTTGGGTCCCCTGATAGCTAATTGTTAAATTGTGCATGAACAAACTAAGTTGCTTCCGCAGCTCGTGCTTCAAGCGCCTGGCTCAGTAACATTAGACTTTGGCATAAACAGATGGATCACACCCTTGCTTTTCTCCCACCCACCCACCCCGCCTCCATGCAACTCACCAGCAGTAAAACAAAGAAGTGTAAATTTCTATAGCGTATTACATATGCAGTGCAAGGCAGTTAGCTAGCTCAGTAGCCATACATTTTTAGCATTGCTCTGCCCTCTAGATGTTTATGTAATAGTTTCCTGAATCTCCTGAAATTCCTCAGTGTGGTTTGAAGAAAAACAAAAGCTCCCTGTGCCCACAAGTTGTGCACATTCACAGACCTCATAAAGATAACATTTTACCCATCTTATCATAGCATAGCATAGCAGACAGGTATGGCTTAAGTGAAAATTTCCCTAGAGAGATATAATGATTTGTAGGTGACCCAAGATACCTCCTTCAGATGCACTAACAATGTGGGTTAAATCATGGATTTTTATCCCGCTAGATGTGTTAATTAGCTCTCCAATGCCAAGCTAAGTGTGCTGTAGATGACTGCTTCTAGTGATTAGTTTCTTGCCTCACTACAGTTGTTAATGTAATCATCTCACCAATGTAGAGTA
The DNA here is from genome assembly GCF_009819535.1 of Lacerta agilis. NCBI lineage: Eukaryota > Metazoa > Chordata > Lepidosauria > Squamata > Lacertidae > Lacerta > Lacerta agilis. The sequence goes on along the minus strand of NC_046315.1, from coordinate 94,617,952 downwards.
AATTATCACCAATCTGGTCCTGTAAAACGTGTGCACCTCTTTCAGAGTATATTTGAGCTTTAATTACCACTGAATGTAGCTTTTGTATCTCATTGCCATTCAACTCCCCTCGTACAATTTTCTCCATTATGCCTGTCAACTGAGATTTTACTTCATGTGCCTATCAAATAATAATAATAATAATAATAATAATAATAATAATAATAATAATAATAGCTTGTGCTGTAATGCATGTGTTCCTCTCTAAGGTGACACAAGAACCTTTGCCATTTTTACACACGCAATTCATTATGCTTGAAACATCCTGGAATTCTCTTTTTGGTCTCGAAAATCAGGATGGAAAATCCACAAGACTAATTTACAGTATTTATCTATATAAATAAACCCTGTTGTGCAAGCAACCCCTGTTTTATTTTTTATTTTTTTAATATTATTATTATTATTATTATTATTATTTACACTATACTACTACAATATAAAATTAAATCAAACATTTTCATACATTTTCCACTTTGGCTTACAAAGCCATGACTTCCCTCAATCCTTCCACATGGCTTTCGGAATTATATCTTGATATTATACTTCTTTAATCAACCATTGCTTACATTATCATAAAATTCCTTCTTACTTTAACTTCCATACTTACAATAATATTTCTACACATTAACTACAAAACTTCTTGAAATCCTATTAGCGTATTTAATTGTAAATTGTCTTTTAAATAGTTCGTAAACTTTAACCAGTCTTTGATGAATTTCTGGTCCCGCTGTTCCCGGATTCTTCCCATCATTTTATCCAGTTCTGCATATTCCGTCAATTTCACTGTCCATTCTTCTTTCGTCGGTAATTCTTCTTGTTTCCATTTTTGTGCTAGAAGATCCTAGCTGCAGTCACTGCATATTGGAAAAGTCTAATGTCTTTCTTTTCAATGTCTGTACCTACAATACCTAATAAGAAAGCTTCAGGCTTCTTAATAAAATTACATTTCAACATTTTTCTTAACTCATGATATATCATATCCCAATACATTCTCACCTTCTTACACTCCCACCACATATGATAAAAGGTACCGACACTTTCTTTACAGCAAGCAACCCCTGTTTTAGGCACAACCAATATGGGTGCGACTGTGCACATGTACACGACACTGAACCCAGAAGAGACCTGAAAATGTCTTAAAATACGTCACTAAAAGGGTGGAACAATGGGGGTGGGGTAGGGCAGGGTGGAATGTGTTATTTCAGTTGCACACAATTCACACAAGCAATGCCTGGAATTCAATGCCTGCACAAATTGGCGGTTGCTTATAATTCTCCTGCTGCCCCTAATTTGTTCTAAATCTATGCTCTCTCTCTCTCTCTCTCTCTCTCTCTCTCTCTCTCTCTCTCTCTCTCTCTGTGTCTGTGTGTGTGTACACACATACCCTCAACGAGCAGATTATATAATGCAAAAAAGGAGTCTCCAAAACTATATCTCCATTAATTCCCTTATTCTATTAGTGTTGGGGACCAAGTCTCTTTTGCCAATAAAAGGGCTTTGGAAATTGGTTCTGCATAAATGAACCAATCCGCTCCCTAAAACTCATTTCAGTGGTGAAAGGCTGAAAAAATGGGGGGGGGGGGAGACTGGGGCAGTCGGGGAGTGCATCCCTGAAAGCCTGTTCTTCTACCTTCCATTTACAGGTACTAAGGTGCTACTGGAAGGATTTTTTTTTTAATTTTTTGTTTGTTTGTTCTACCTTCCATGATACTTTTGGAGTTCAAGAGGCTATCCTGCAAGAGTCATACATGCTTGCAGTATTGGATCTTTGCAAATCTTGTCCAAACTGCATGAGAGCTTCAACATCAGCTTTCACACTTTCTGAATGTTCTGTGGCAGCTTTCATCTTTAAAAAATAGTATCAAAATCCATTACACACACACACACACACATACACACACACAGGAAAGCTCATACCAAGAACAAAGTTAGTTGGTCTCTAAGGTACCACTGGACAATTTTTTGATCATATATATATATATATATATATATATATATATATATATATATACACATATATATATATACACACATATATATATATACACACATATATATATATACACACATATATATATATATATACACACACACACGCATGCATGGAGAAAATAGATTTTAAAATATGTATTTTAATGTGGGTTAAACAAAATTGTAGAACACGGGGCAGAATGCATTTATGGGTAAACATAGAAGAATGTGGGGAATGTAAAGAGATGAATCAGGGCAGTTTTTCATCTTACTGAGTCCAATCATGCACACAAGAAGGCATGCCAAGGTAGATAAGGGAGTGCCTGACCTTCTGTTGCCTCAGTTTTCCATTATTTCAAATTCATAACCATTTCCCCCTCCAATTTCCTTTCTGGGAAACACCCCCAGGATGAATGAGAAAATGCACCGAGCTTGAGAGAGAAGGGGTGGGGGGATTTAGGCTTTCCCACCCCGCCCCCCGCCCCAATGGACAACTGTAGCTTTAAATTGGAGCAAATTATTTCCCCCAGTGCACTCCAATACCAGTGATTTGAGGGAGGGTTTTTGAAGTAAACATGTGGGTCAGCCTTCTCGCCTGAGATTTGACTGTGAGACTGGAGCATCAGCAGACTATTGGGCGATCTGTTTCTTTCCCAATTGTACTTTCCCCATACGCTTTCAAACAGCTCTTACCACCAGAAAGCGCTTCCTAGTGTTACAGATACAGTGGTACCTCGGGTTAAGAACTTAATTCGTTCTGGAGGTCCGTTCTTAACCTGAAACTGTTCTTAACCCGAGGTACCACTTTAGCTAACGGGGCCTCCCACTGCCGCCGGCGCGCGATTTCTGTTCTCATCCTGAAGCAAAGTTCTTAACCCGAGGTACTATTTCTGGGTTAGCAGAGTCTGTAACCTGAAGCGTCTGTAACCCGAGGTGCCACTGTACAAGACAAATCTAGTGATTGTTGCACACCCCTACATGGGAGTGACAGAAATAGACTGATTCTCTCATGCCTGTTAACAGTTATTTTGACAAATCAATGACTGAAAAATGGTCAAATTACCGGGGCGGGGGACTTATGAAATTATCTGTGGTGTTCATGAAAAATATTGGTATATAAACACTAGTTGTGAAAGGAAGAAAAAAAAGAATCCATACACACATCATATTTATTTATCCGTGTTATATCATGCCCTTCCTCCAACAAAGGGGTTGTCAAATTCTATCCTGACTACAGGCACATACTCCTCAACTGTCAGGACATCCTGGAATGACAGATGCCTTCCCAGATTCTGACTGGATCCTGTTTTGGCTGCCATGATAATGTGGCTCTGAAAGATGCCCATTTTTTTTTAGTCCAAAAGATGCACATCCTGATTTTCATCTTCGGTATGTTGGAGGGTATGCAGGCACCTGAATAAGTTTAAGCTGAACAATAGTGATACCAGTGCCCACCTAATTAGCTTTAAGGCCGAGTGGAAGAAAAACCCGTTTTCCAAGTCCAAATTTAATATTCTATCTACTAGGGCTGCTAGATTTAAACACACACACACACCCACACACACACACCATATATCCTACCAGGATCCAGAACAAACTTGTCTGAAGTGCTGTTTGATTCTTTCATTACTGTCTGCTATGTGAATTTCAGATTTCCATTGTCATTGTAATATTTATCATTTATCCATCTATCATTTCTAACACATGTACTAATATGGAAGCAACAGTCTTCATTCTCTCTCACACACATAAAGAGAATGCTTCTTCTAAGATAATGTGCTACATTATGATAATAAACTACATGTGTGCATAACCTAGAACCAAAATATGCTCCATGCTTCAAAACAGGTGTACTCACCCATATGGAAATTTTACACAACTTTAATCAATATTAATAAATTAATAAACAGATTGGTCATATGACTAATGGATTAAACATTGTGGTTGCTGCCTTGCTATCAGGTTGCTGCCCTGGGCCTCTGAGGAAAGGCAAGATGTGAATTTAATTAGTGAACAAACAAACAAACAAACTGTTTTGGACCGCAGGTTAGCACGGTCTGTGCACGAGCAATAGTGAATCTTGGTCTCACAAACTCCCCTTCTCTCTCCTCTCGCTGTCTGTCTCTTGTGCACAGAAGCTGCAGCACATTCTATGTTGGGATACGGATGTCTAACATTCGGGGGGGAGGGTGTTGGAGTAACCTGCTCCAACAATTCTAGAAGGTCGTGAGATTTTGGAGAGATGGTAGGAGGTTCAGGGTTGAAGAAGCGAAAGGCAGTTAAAGCAGCAAAGGCGGCCGAAGCAGCAGAAGGTGGCCGAAAATAAAAGGACTGCAGTCGTAGCTTGTAGTGCACTCAATGGTAGCAAGTGAGCTCTCCTTCCCTCTCACGGAGGCAGGGGCTATTTATTAGGGATTTGTATAATGACATCAGCATAATAACAACCAATAACAACTAAGCATAACAAGCCCTTCCGGGTGGGAAATAGTCTCAGGGACCGTTAATCTGGGGGTTCCTGGCATGCTTTTCCTGGAGCGGAGGGAACTCAACTCCAGCTCCGTGATCCCGGCCGGATCTTCTTTCTCTCCTCCTTCTCCTGTGCACGGCAGCACGGAGGGATCGGCACGACAGCGGCTGCGCGCGGGAGGCGTCGGAACGTATTCCCACAGGAGGGAATGGTGTGACTGAGGAAAGTGGGGAGGGGGGAGGTTGTTTTATGTGTTGCGCAAAATATGGCGATAGACTGAGGCAGCAGGATACAGTGGGATGGGGCAGCTTTCCAGTGTTGGGTCTTTGCCAGTCACTAAGAGGGGGACGTCAGTGGGTGCAGCTACAGGATGAGAGGATTGGCTCTGCCCATTGCCCACACAGTGCCCACTCCCTGTGCATCAACACCGGATTGACTACTGCTGTGCTGAGCTGATAAAAATTCTGGATGGAGCCACTTGAGATTGTCCATGGAGAGACTAGTGTTTTTAGTGTTTACGCTCATAAAAAGTACCAGCCTGTAGAAAAGCTATCCAGGGGCGTAGCAAGGGGGCGCGCGAGGGGGCAGTACGCCCCGTGTTCCATAATGGAGGGGGTGACAGATTATCAAGTAACAATTTTTTTTAAAAAAAAATGATTTTTTTTTTAAAAAAAAATTAATGCCTGCTCCGAATGTCTTATCTTACTATACTAGGGATTATATAGCTATATATGAAATTTCATGCATATCGGTTAATATCTTGACCCTCCTCCACCAAAACAGCTGTTCACTTGGCTGTTTTCCTATGTCGTGAAGGGTGAAATTTCAGTTCAGAGAATACTTACTGTTCCCAACCCTAACCCTGTGGAAAGCCACCTAATTAGACTTTAATTTGATTTTGAGATGTTTTTAGGAGGTAATTTAATTATTGTTTGATTTTATACCAATGTTATGTATCTGATGTTAGCCACCCTGAGCCCGACTTCGGCCGGGGAAGGCCGGATATAAATAAAAGTTATTATTATTATTATTACTTGTTATTATTCCTTTGTAAGAAAATATGAAATAACGTAAAACCATTTTTGCGGGGTGGGGGAGAATCAACGGGGAGGTTGACAATAAATTTTCCGCACTGGGTACCACCTGACCTTCCCATGCCTGGGGTGTGTGTGTGTGTGTGTGTGTGACAATTTTTTTATTTTATTTTTTTTGCCCCCAGGTACCAATTTACCTTGCTACGCCCCTGAAGCTATATATTATTATTTATTAGATGTGTATACTGCCATTCATCCAATGATCACAGGGAAGTTGACAGCTAACACGGCGCGGAGAGCACTGCGCTAAACTTTTCTGTCCGGTGTGCTGTTTGTGGTGAGCTCCGTCGGTGTGCATGTCTGCTTTGCTTGCTTGAGCCTTCAGCTGTAACCATTCTCTGCCAACCATCGCCTGAAGTTATGCCATCTAGAATTCTGTTAACTTCCCCTGGAGGTTGGCCACCCTAGAGCAACTGGGGTGCTGCCACACCGGCATTAATCTGCCCTCAGCCAGCCCCCCACCTGTCAGCCTTCCTGCTTACAACCAGCCTAGGGGCTCCATGTTGCCTTTGTAGAACCCACCCGGGAGGATGATGGCGGCAAAACTAGAATTAATGGACTCGGCCTGTCCCTGGCTCTTGGCTACACCTGCTGTTGGCCTTCTGCCTCAGTCTGCTGATGGGCCAGGCCGACCTGGGTGCTCTACACTGTGGGAATACACTCCGTGGGTTTCTTTGAACCCGCGATTATTTGTATTAAGTTAATGTCAATTATGTGTACTATTTAACGTGTTCTTCCGTGTAGAAGTGAAAGCGAAAGCAGGGCTCAGTAGGCGTCTTGCCACTGTGATCCCTCCGCTTAGACTTTTTGGTTCCAAAGGTTTGAACTTGTTAATGATCAGTTAATCTGCTTCCCGCCTTTTTTAAGGGCAGCAACAGCGTTCTGATTGGTAAAAATATTGATCATGACGTTGCTTCTTGGTTGTCAATAAAAGGCTGCGGCTCCCCGTTTTAGGCGGACAGTCAGAGTTAGGGTTTGGATGATTCAGATGTAGATAGTTGGGGTTTTGGGGAACGGGTTGGTTGGGTTGGTTGGGTTGGAAGCGCGTGCAGGAGGTAGAGAGGTTAGCTTGCGGAAGAATTGGCGGTTTAGGCTTTAGCTAGCTTTAGTTTTAGTTAGCCTAGAACTCGCGGAAGAATTGGCGGTTCAGAGTCAGCTAGCCTAGGTAGTCTTAGAACAGTTGAGGCATAGAGAAAAGTAATAGCCCATGCGGGTCAGCCAAAGCCATCTAAAGAAACAGTGATTGTCTGTCTTTATTTTGTCTCAATTTAATTTTTCGTAGTCTATGGGCGCTTTTGCCTGGCCGTAGTTTTGGCCACCTTTTATTTGGGTACATTACTTAAGGGAACAACTTAGTAGGTCGCAAGTGCTCGCAGGTACTTTTACGAGGCACTTTTTATCCGAACTACTCACGCACCCTTCAGATTTAGCCTGGCGGACAACGGCGCGGTGTGAGTTTAAGCTCCGGAATTATCGGCCGTCCCGTTCTCAGGCTTGGCCGGCGCCCGTGCAGGAACGCACGTGAGGCGCTGGCCGCAGATCCCCGGCAACTGGTATCCCGTGTGCAGTTGACCTAGTCCTGCACGCGGGAGGCTCCAGCAAAGAATCCCTGCACTACACAACATGACTTTGCATCTCCCCACCACCAGAAGTTTCACATTCACGTAATGGGTGTTGAGGGTTGCCTGTTAGTTATCTGCAAAGAAAAGTTTATGTTTCTTTTCCCAGGAAAATAAATATAACAACCAGGGTGCTGGTCTATTTTGAAATCAGCCCTCTTCCCTTTGTAAATTCTTCAGCTGAGGAAAGGAGGGATGTTATTAACCTTTGCACTTTTGAGGCAATTTAGTCAAGCCCTTGGGTCCACCACTTTCTAATGAGAGCAGCCGCCTTTTCCTTAACTACTGACCTTGTTTAGACTAGGAGGGTCCGATTTCCCTTCTATAGATGACATTCGCTGCAATGAAATTATATCTTGCATATGCTCTGCCGCAAACAGCTGAGATAAGAGGGCAGGTTAATTTAAACCAGCCTTGGGCATAATTTATGCTTTAACCTTGGGTTTGGCATGTCTTTCGCCAGGCTACCCTCCCTCTCTTTCCTTTACCAATGTGTTTAACTCAGAGACCTTTAGGTGAAGCAATGGCAGGGGAGGGAGTGGAGGCATATCAACTCATGGCCATTTCGAAAACCTCAATTTGAGTCCTTTACCAAAGTACCAGAAAGTGGATAATAATCCAGCTCAAATAATAATGCATAATAATTATGCATTCAGTAATAATGCCTGCAATTCAAATACTTATTAATGACACTGTTGCCAATACATTTTTCTGTGATGAATGTAATGAATGCACCGTTGGCTTCCCTTTGTGTCTTCAGCTGCTTGGGGTGAAACCCACTGATTAATGGGAGCTATTCAAGTTAATTAAATGGACGGGTCAGTAAGGCAAGGGACTTTCCAAATCTGTTTGGCTGACGAGCAACAGGGTTATACGTGTTAAAATCCAACTTTCAGACCGCAGATTTTAGCCTGACCTGGAGAAGTTTAGGTTGGCAAGCACTAAAGTAAAGATTCATCCATCAATAGTGTGGTAATGGAGCCAAATAAATAAATAAGCACCTAGGATTCCAACTGCTAAATAAAAATTAGTTAAATGCATAAGGAATTTATAACAGAGACAATACAATTAACCAAGAAGATTGGGACGGATTGAGGCAGCCCTTATATGTAAATATAACTGTTCTATTAAGTTAGTAGAACATACACACGTCTTCTAGAAATCAAGGAAATGGGAGCAACAGACACCTTTGCTAAATTTCTTCTATTTACAAAAGCAGAGCATCTATCTCCTGTTTGGATGGTTGGTGAGTGGAGATATTTGAAGGTGGTGGAAGTTTACTTCCTATTTATGTAATCACACATCATACTGCGGGTGGCGCTGTGGGTTAAACCACAGAGCCTAGGGCCTGCCAATCAGAAGGTCGGCGGTTCGAATCCCCGTGACAGGGTGAGCTCCTGTTGCTCAGTCCCTGCTCTTGCCAACCTAGCAGTTTGAAAGCACGCAGTACAAGTAAATAAATAGGTACCACTCCGGCGGGAAGGTAAACGGCATTTCCGTGCGCTGCTCTGGTTCGCCAGAAGCGTCTTAGTCATGCTGGCCACATGACCCGGAAGCTGTACGCCGGCTCCCTCGGCCAGTAAAGCGAGATGAGCGCCGCAACCCCAGAGTCAGACACGGCTGGACCTAATTGTCAGGGGTCCCTTTACCTTTACCTTGCGTCATACTGCTAGGCTTGTGCACTGAATTTGGCTGAGGCCCAAATCCCAAGCAAAGTCAGACCTCTTTGGATGGATCTGGGCCTCAAAAGAATCAGGTTGATCATGTTGGATGACCAAAAGGGATACATGGCTGTCATGGGAGCAGGGCCTCAGGCAGGAAGGAGATGCATGCATTGGGCTACCCATGGAAAGGCTGAGACCCACCTGACTGCCAGCTGTGTCTTCCCAGGAGAAGGTGGAGCCCAGTATGACCTGACTCTCCTTCCTGTCTGATCTCATGCAAAATAGATGCCTCTGCAGAGCAGTTGTTGCATGGAGGCCTTGATCCTGAAAGGTGCAAGGTGCTCCTTTGCAATTGGAAGCTGGTTGTGAAGGAGCAATCTGCAGAATTTGTCCCCCTGCTCTCCGTCAGAAGGGGGAAAGAAGATGCAACATCTCCTTCCCCTGCTTTTAAAAGCCATATTTTAATTAAGGTTTCAAAAAAATCCCTTCCTTTTGTTCTGCTTTTTTAGGCACAGATCCCAGATTTCCAGCTCCATGTTCTAGGATTTTTTAATTTATTTTTTGGTCCTAGCGCTTTCCCCGGGGAAACCTATGCTTTATTGCTGAATGGGAGCAAATGGCAACTGGATTTTCTGTGCATTGACATTTCCTCCATTTCAATGGTGAAACGTAGGTTTCCCCGGTCAGACACAACGCACAGACACAGACCTGGAAATCCAGGATCCGTTCTAGAAATGGAGACGCAAAAGGAAGTGTGGATGAACCCCTGATAGACCTTGATGTTTGCTGCCTTCATGCTAGCTCTGCAGTCATCATTATTATATTTAAAGGAGAGGGAGGAGGGAAACAGCTCTTCTTTTTTTGATGAAGGTATTCAACCTTGGATCAGGGAAAGAGTTCCCAAATGGCAATGTTTTAATATGCAAGAGTAAATACATAATTTACTCATGCTGCTGTTTGAAGAAAAATATGTAATGCACAAATGACCCCAAGGAGGCAATATCTTGATTAATTTTGGGTTCAATATATTTTAGAAGATGTGATTTGGCTCCTCCTTGATTTGCATATGGATGTTGTGTACAAAACGGTATACTTTCAGAAATACCAACAGTTCATATCTGGTGTGTGTGTGTGTGTGTGTGTGTGTCGGGGGAGAAGCATGTAGAAGTTAATCAAGTTGTCAGATGTTTATTTCATGGAACCAAAGATGAAATATACCAGATATCTGCTGAAACCTTCAACCAATGAGCAGTGGGTAGAATGCTTGAAAAAACAAATTGATTTTGAAAATATTTTGCTCCTTAAAAATCTATATATCACAACTATGGGTTGCTAGTTAAGAAAGAGGGCATTTTACACCAATGATGTCTCTTGTGGAAAGTCACCTTCATGCTAGTCTTAAATGTGGGGAGTAATATTTAACAGTATAGTGGAGGAATCTAGCTTCCCCTTTTCACCATCTGGGGTGTGGGGTGGGTATTGGATAGGACAGAGGTATCCCTCCACCCACCCAGCCTTGCTGCTGCCCTACTAGCCACCAGTCATGGAGTGATGCAGACCTCCCCTTCCACAAGCTCAATGTGGGGTCAGCCAGCGAAATGCCCCCCAATGTGGCATTCTGTGGGCAGAGAGGGAGAGGGGATGAACTGGCCTGGGATCTACTGGATCATGAGGTACCCAAGCGGTCCAAGCTGGTGTAGAGGTCTACCTGCCCCTGCTTCTGCCCAAGCTGCTTTGTCTGACAATACAGATGAGATGGTAGCGGCTAGCGTTGTCATCTGCCCTCTTTTTCCAGGACATGTCCTCTTTTTCATGGGTATGTAAAATGAGAGTCATCATAGCAATCCATAGTTAAAATGTTTCCTCTTTCCCCCCACTTCAAAATAGGGCAACCTAGGTAGCCCTAGAAGGGACGCAGGTGGCGCTGTGGGTTAAACCACAGAGCCTAGGGCTTGCTGATCAGAAGGTCGGCAGTTTGAATCCCCGCGATGGGGTGAGCTCCCGTTGCTTGGTCCCAGCTCCTGCCCACCTTGCAGTTCGAAAGCACGTCAAAACTGCAAGTAGATAAATAGGTATCACTCCGGCGGGAAGGTAAACAGCGTTTCCGTGTGCTGCTCTGGTTTGCCAGAAGCGGCTTTGTCATGCTGACCATATGACCCGGAAGCTGTACGCTGGCTCCCTCGGCCAGTAACGTGAGATGAGCGCCGCAACCCCAGAGTCGGACAGGACTCAGGGGTCCCTTTACCTTTACCTTCAGGATCTGTCCTTCCAGTGAGCACTCAGGGCTGATTTCTTTAAGGATGGATAAGTTCCATTCGTGAATAGAAGTACAAATTTTCACGAAATAGATTTATTGAAACATCAAATGGCCTTGCTAGGAACAAACACACAGCCATGAATGTTACAAAAATACTACTAACCATGGTGTTGCATTTAGTATACAAGTGGGTCAACTTTAGACCGAGAAGCACTACTTGTATGAGGATAGTGAAATATTACACAAATCAAAGGCTAATTCAGGCAAAATTATTCCTTCCTGTAGAGCTTACAATATAAATTGAGGCACGGGAGGGGGGAAAGGGAGGGAGGGGGGAAAGGGAGGGAATGGGTGGAAGTTACATGGTGACAAGTGCTGAATCAAGCAAATTCAGATGCACGTACTTAAACGTTATTTCATTTGGAGATGTGGACTTCAGCAATTCTGCCAAAGCATTCACAGAAGAAAGAGGTGGTTTGGGGACTAGGATTTGTGGGAGAAGGAGGCGGTTCGCCATTAGATGAATTTCGATGAGTTGCAATGTCATTCAAGGGCAGTTGTGAAAATGACCTGGCGATAGTTCCTTCTGTTGGACAGCCTATTTGTATTCCAGCCAAAGCTCTTCCCATGATAGCAGTCTGGGAGGGCTATTGAATCAGCACCAGAATTGGCATGCCTGCTTTTGTTATTTCTGGAACAGTTCTGGCTGGCTCAATGCATGCCGGAGGAAGCCAACAATTCAAGTAGGTAGCTTGTCCTCTTGCCATCTCTGCTCCAACAACAGTAGAGCTCAGGTCTTCTTGAACAGAACCTTGGTTACTTCACTATGGTGGGCTCAATTCACCCCTTATGAATGGGTGATCCCCAGCTTGGGCTATGGATCTGGCTGAATTGGGAGTTGCAAAACTGATTAACGGTCCTTTATTATGGTCAGTGGTCCTTTATTATCTGATCTGGCCACAGTGATCCATGCGACGGTCACCTCCAGACTTGACTATTGTAACTCGCTCTACGCGGGGCTGCCCCTAAAACTGACCCAGAAACTCCAGCGGGTGCAGAATGCCGCGGCGAGGCTCCTTACCGGGTCTTTGCCACGGGACCACATTCATCCAGTGCTTTACCAGCTGCACTGGCTCCCGGTGGAGTACAGGATCAGGTTTAAGGTGCTGGTTTTGACCTTTAAAGCCCTATGCGGTTTAGGACCCTCGTATTTAAGGGACCGCCTCTCCTGGTATGTCCCATGTAGGACCTTAAGGTCCTCAAATAATAATCTTTTGGAGGTCCCGAGCAACAAAGACGTTAGGTTGGCCTCAACTAGGGCCAGGGCCTTCTCAATATTGGCCCCGACTTGGTGGAACAGCCTATCACGGGAGACCAGGGCCCTGCAGGATTTGGCATCTTTCCGCAGGGCCTGCAAGACGGAGCTGTTCCACCTGGCCTTTGGGTTGGTTTCTGTTTAATATTTATGCTTCATCTTTTATTGGTGGGATATTTTGAAATTGAGACCTGCAGTTTTAATTGAATTTTTAAATTTGTATTTTAATCTGTTATTTTAAATTGATCGTTTTTATGTTTCTTGCTGTGATTTTAATTGATGTTAGCCGCCCTGAGCCTGGTTTTCTGGCTGGGAAGGGCGGGGTATAAATAAAATTATTATTATTATTATTATTATTATTATTATTATTATTATTATTATTATTATGGTCCTTTGTTATGGTCTCAGCAAAGAGTAGATTCAAGTGATGGTTCTTTGCGAAGCTAGTCAAGGAGCCCACTTCTTGAGCCACTGCAGGTTTTTAGGGCTCCTTGAAGCCATGTAGCTTTCAGATCTTTGCCTTGTTCTACCCACATGGTTATCCCTCTCTTTTCCTCTGTTCCTAAAAAGTTTCTCCTTTCTGTTACATATTTTATGAACAATAAATGAATAGGTCACATTTCTGAGCAATGAATAAGAATTTAAAGCAAGAAGTAGCAGGCAGTGTATATTAAGACTGCATCTAGTAGGTGCATCTCACAGACTCTGCTTCTTGCTCTGTCATTGACTGTTCCCACACTCCTTCCTGGCCCTGCAAACCTTTCTTGGTTCCTTGGTCTTGCCAGCCCCTCTGCTTTTTTCTTCTTTGTACCCACTGGCTGCTTTTGGAAAACAAACCTCAGCTTACCTTTCCAACCCATGAGCTTGTCCTGCCCTTTCTTCAGACATCCACCTAGGACCATTCATGAAGAGAATAGAAATGGGTGGAACTGTCAGCTTCTCTCATTTCCTATTTTTGCCGGTCTTAAACTCAGGACTCCACATTTCCACATCAGTGAAAATTTCTTAGCATTTTATTGCGAGTGTCTTCTAATTACACATTTTTGTGTACAGCTTTGCCTAACACATTTTCTCAATGCATTTCGCCCTAATCTAATGCATTTTTGCATGTTATTTTAATCGATATATGCATTTTTATGCACATTTTGCCCTGGTAAAGAATTTTTCTTCACATTACTTGCCTGGAGAGCCACAGTACAAAATTCAAAGAAGTAGAAGAGAAGAAGAGTTTGGATTTGATATCCCGCTTTTCACTACCCGAAGGAGTCTCAAAGCGGCTAACATTCTCCTTTCCCTCGTTCCCCCACAACAAACACTCTGTGGGGCTGAGAGACTTCAAAGAAGTGTGACTAACCCAAAGTCACCCAGCAGCTGCATGTGGAGGAGTGGAGACGCGAACCCGGTTCACCAGATTACAAGTCTACCACTCTTAACCACTACACCACACTGGCTCTCGAAAGTGTGGATTTCGAAAGATGGCTGTGTTTCAGTTTGGGAAATGTGGATCATGTAGATTTGCCTTTAAACATGAATTGAATCAAATTTCTCCTCACCTCCAGCAGAGACTCGGGTCTTTCTTTTTTCTCTCTTTCTCCCCACCCCAGACTTTGACCCTGCAGGAAGAACAGGGCTCCACCAGGGCATGACGTCTCATCTCTAGTTGAGAGCAGTACAAAACTTAGAGAGAAACTGTTTGTTTTCTGCAACCCGAACACCTCATACCTGCAATAATCTCTGCAGATGATGATAACATGTGTAAATATGTGATGGTTTACTTGCATTGCTTTTTTCTTTCTTCCTCTTGAAATCCCATAAAAGGTGGTTTAGAGAGGAGCTAGAACTCAAGCTGGTGCTGGATGAAGCTATACCACTTTGTAACTAGTAGAAGTCATAGAATTGTTGAGTTGGAAGGGATCCTGAGGTTCATCTAGTCCAACCCCCTGCGGTGCAGGAATTTGCAGCAATGCAGGAATATGCAGCTGTCCCATATGGGGATCAAACCTGCGACCTTGGTTTTATCAGAACCACACTCTAACCAACTGAACTATCCAGGCTATCAAGTTTAGGAGGATTGCAGTAAATTTCTATGGTTTATTTCTGGTGTGCATACTGTTGTTCCATTGGTGTGGGCATTTATCGTGAAGCTTCTGAATAGTTCAACTCTGTCTGGTTTTTATTTTCCACAGGGGGGATCGGGGTAGATGTACAAACTCTTGTACAATCATGTTGTGGAACAGAGGAAAATAGAGGAATAATAAAATGCACAAGGGACCCAGGTGGCGCTGTGGGTTAAACCACAGAGCCTAGGGCTTGCTGATCAGAAGGTCGGCAGTTCAAATCCCTGCCATGGGGTGAGCTCTGGTTGCTCGGTCCCTGCTCCTGCCCACCTAGCAGTTCGAAAGCACATCAAAGTGCAAGTAGATAAATAGGGACCACTCCGGCGGGAAGGTAAACGGCGTTTCCGTGTGCTGCTCTGGTTTGCCAGAAGTGGCTTAGTCATGCTGGCCACATGACCCAGAAGCTGTCTGCGGACAAACGCCAGCTCCCTCGGCCTATAGAGCGAGATGAGCGCTGCAACCCCAGAGTCGGACACGACTGGACCTGATGGTCAGGGGTCCCTTTACCTTTACTTTACTTTAAAATGCACATGTGTGTAGGTGCCTACCAGTAATGCCTTGCTGTCAGTTGGATAAGCCTTCCAATGGCCATTTGAACACATATTCCATAAGCATAACTGGCAGACAGGCATGAGCCTACCCACTGTTATAATGTGTGTGAGTTGATGCAAGAGCTTTTTGAAGGCATGGGTGTAAAAGCTCCGCAGGCACAGGTTATTTGAACACATGTAGCTTTCAAAGGCACTCCATTGACTTCCTGTGATTTTCTGAAAGCATGGAGAGATGGATTACTGCACAAAAAGAGAAGGAATGGTTTCACATATTCCTAAGGTAGCCCTCCTCAGAAACCTTTGATGATGCTTCACTTCGCAGGGTTTCAGCTGTGAGATCCAGAAACATTCAACTTTTTCAGTTTAGGCTCAAGGCAGTTTCGCACATTTTAGAAAGAGGAGGTTCATGACTTTGATATCACATTAAACTGCTATGGGATTAACATGTTTCTTCTCTGTATATTTAAACAACAAGCCTAGCCCTTGATGCTCATAGCATAAAGCCCCAGGATGCACACATAGGCTTGATTTTCTGCTCCAAAACCAAAACACTTTCACACTATTAAGGGTATTTGTCTCAAACAAACACTGGTTTTCCAAATAATGACATATCATCCATTGTCGGGAGTGGGAGAAACAGTGTGCCCCTTTGCCTAAATATAAGTTAATATTGTGTTACCTGGGGCTACAATCTCACCTGTGTAATTATTATTATTATTATTATTATTATTATTATTTATTTGTACCCCGCCCATCTGGCTGAGCTTCCCCAGCCACTCTGGGCGGCTCCCAAATGAATGTTAAAACAATACAGCGTTAGATATTAAAAACGTCCCCAAATAGGGCTGCCTGCATTCCCATGCAGTTGATTGTCAGAAAAATCACTGTTCACAAATGGAGAGTTTAGGATCCATTTAGAGAAAATGTGTGTGGGGGGGCATTATTTTGCAATTGGTTATTGGGGAACTAATGTCTCAAAGGCTTCTTTTACAACTAAATAATATCTCAGATCATTAATATTTGGATACTGTGATGCTATTAGTCTGGTTGGCAGCCAAGTGCTCGTCTGAGGCACTGCTCATATACAAACACAAAGTTTAATAACTGATTCTACCGAGGTTTCCATTTTTGGATAGCAATGAATGGGGGGGGGGAATAAGCCAAGGGGCAAATTCAGTGACTTCAAACAAATATCCCATGAAAGAAAGAAATTACCACAATTTAGAAATGATTCTAAAATGATTGGTCAAAGGTTGTTTTCCTTGAGGACAAAGTACTTGATTTGCTAGTCTTGTGTGGTTCTACTTATTCATTTATTTTTTCCCAGAAGGACTGCTATGGCTGCTTCGAAAAGACATGTGTTTTATTATTCTAAACCAGGGATTATGTGATGTTCAATATATTATGGATTATGTACTGAGGGAAGAGGTTTCCTTGTGCAAACAACTTCTCATTCTCTTCTTCCCGGGTTGATCGAAAACATGAGTATGCAGCAATGTGTTTAAAAAACAAACAAACTTGAATGTGAGACGGTTGTCTGTGAACATGTTTGCATGTCACACTACTAGAAAATAGCCTGTTATGGCCTTTCGACCTTTACTATAAATATAACTGTGTAGACCCCATTTATGATAACAGTGGGCTCAATAGGGCTTGGAGAGGACTAATTCTGCTAGCTGTTGGTTTTCACTAGGCACTTCAACCTCTTGATTTACTTGAAACTAATGCACACCTTTTTGGGCCAAATTATGCTACAAAAATTAAGGCGCACATTAGATTCGATGGCACATTCGCCAGTAAATACTGTTTTTGGTTTCAAGGTTCTGAAAATTGAGGTGTGCATTAGATTCGATGGTGCATTACACTCAGGTAAATACGGTATTTCTTGCCAGGCAAGGATACTGTTTGCAATTGTCATGCTTTGGGGGGGGGGCACTGTTCTGAAATTAGTCTGGAGTAACTAGTTTGAAATTAGTCTGGAGTAACTAGTTTTTGAACATCTTGATTCCTTTCCTTTCCTTCTTGAATATTTCCAATTTAAAAAATGAGGGGTGCTAAAAAGTTGTAACGTGACTTGGGAATTCAAAAGATATTTGGGTTAAATTAATATAATTCAGTTTTTCTTGATAAATAACCACATTAAAATATTGACTTTAATGTTTTAGTGGAATTTTCAATAATTTTAATTTATTTTTTGTGGAAAAATGTGGTAATATTGCATAAAAATAATTAAAAATGACTGCCAAGCACTACAGTTATATGATATATGCCTGAGCGTAGCAGACATGTCAAAAAGCAAGAAGACGAAAGAAAAAGCCTTGAGAAGAAGCCTTGAAGAAAAGTAAGCAGAATGCTTCAATGCCAAGAAATGAAATAATTTTCTCTGCTGATGAAAATAAAGAACAAATAGCTGATGCCCAAGATTGAAATGGTGGAAGTTATGAATTGACATTAGGAAAACCAAGTACGCATTCCACTTCAAATATATGAAAAAAGAGTAGAAGACATACATACATAATGTTACTAGGCAAAACCTCAGAGATAGTGCTGGCTGCAGCTGCCATCACCATTACCGTCTGTATTTATGCCGGCTTGATTACTGAAGAAGACGAGACATTTGTAGTAGATCACGATAAAGTCAAGAGGGCCCAAGGAAATGTTATGAAATCCCTAGGTCAGGAATTTGATGATATTTGTCAGAATATGTGACTTGTGGCGGTCCGCTCAACCTGCACAGGTCCCACAGACGTTTAACGGTCCGTTGATACCTGCACTCACCACTTTATTAATTAACCGCTGCCACCAACCAGTCTGTCTGGTATTTACTTCACTCAGTTCAGTCAAGGAGAATATTGGAACAAACTGTTTTATTTGAAGTTTAGTACATAAGCATGTGGTTTCTGAATAAACAATACTTTCTTGGTTGTATTCTTGTTAACAACAGTGCCCAACGATTTCTCCCACCCCTGTTCCTCCTCCTTCCTTTCTTAAAAGAAACCATTTTTATTAAAGCTTGAAAAACAAAGGGAAAAAATATGCACTAAGTCAACATCAGATATCAAACATAAAAGCTAAAAGAAAGAAAGAAGAAAAGAAAAGAAAAAGAAGGGTGAAATTGACTGCATCTTCTTTGATGGTCGTGAAGATACAACTAAAGTTAGGCTGGAGCCTTATTTGCCCCAACGGGGTTCCTCAAGTTGCGCCCGGTGAAAAAATGGAAGCAGTCAATGGACACTGAGGCTGCTGGCTTCAGAGACAGAAAGATTTATTTCTGCATGCAGAGGCACTTGTGGTGTTCAGACATCCAAGCAAGTACAAAAAAGTCAGTTTTCAGACAGTTCTTATAGACAGTTCCCTGGCTCATCTTCCCACCCCAGGAATCTTGTCCTTGTCCATCCTTGCCCATATAAGGAACATTTCCTGTTGTACATATGAGGCAAAAGGACATTTAGCCCTGAGTTGGTTCATGCGCACTCCAGCAAGGCCATCCTTTTTTTTTTTAAAGAATTTATTGGGTTTTTTTCAAAACAAAGAACAATATAACACATACACATACACAACACACCCAAACACAAACCCCACACTCGAACCACAACAAAACAAAATACACCAAAAATTCTTATTCTTGTTTATACAAAAAAAAAAAAAAAACTTTTCTTGTTCACATCACTACTTAGTGACTTCCCCCGTTTTCTCCCCTTTGGTTCCAAATCTAATTTACTTTAGTAACTTCTCATCTCTAAAATTAAATCATTAAAAAATCTAAATTAAACAAACTTCTTAAAATCTTATTTTTACTCCAAGATACTCTATCACTTCTTATTTTACATCAAATCTATTCCAAATATTACTTCGTAATAATTAATAATACAACTTTATAACATAACATATTACTTCTTATATCAAATCATTTCCAACGTCTTCTTTCACTTAGACTGCTGCTAATAAAACAAAAATTCAAATATCTCCTATCCTATCTGACCTAGACAGTTCCTCTCTGTGCAAGGTTGATCTTCTACTGTTATCTCCAGACTCTTAGTCATAGCTTACACAGTAAGGAGTGCAATGCAGATCAAAGTTCACAGCAAAAGCCTCCATAAGAAAGAGTTTTTTAATACTTCTGGACTAACAGTACATTCAGGTAAATATATACAGGTTAGCTAATTAACCCCTTCAAGGCTGAAAGCAGACAATTCAGTTCTGCAGGTTCCCCAGCCTCATCACAGAACAGCATTCTTCTGTGTACCGTGAGCCAGTTGGAAGATATATTTACCACTTTAGTCCAGAGAACGGCTACCCCCCAATACACTCCTCCCATCCACCTACTGATTGCAATTCTGCAGGTAGGGTCGCCTTTTTCCTTCTCTCTGTGTTCCTATCATATTATAGAGCACCAGGGAAGAAGATGGCAAGCTTGGTGGGTGAGAGAGAGACAATCTTCCTTCCTTACCTGCTGCAGGAACAGTTGCCACTGGTGCTCCTGCAACATCAGGTAAGGAAGTCTGGGATATTATGACATGGGAGACTCACAGGGTGTGATTGGGGGCTCAAGGGGGGCTAGGAGAAAGATTCAGACTATGTCATAAGCAGCTTGACAGGGTCAGGACTGGGCCTGAATTTAACTAGGTTATTTTCCTTTTATTAAAAAAAAAAGTGGTGGTTGAAGCCCAGTTAACCAAACCTAATTCTAAAGCAGACTAATTGAAGAAGCATTCAGTTGAAGAATGTGGTGTTTGTTTTCCTTCCTCTTACTGGGTCAGTTTGGGTCTCTGTCTATTCTCAGCTTGGACTCCAGCCCTCCCGCTTGGATAGAAGTGAGGAGTTAACAGGGTCATTATTCAAATTAATTTGGTAACTAGTTATTTCTTTGCTATAAGTTTTGGTGGTTCTCTCTCTCCTCCCCCATCCCTTTAATTTTTTTCTGTTGCAGTGGAGTTAATTTGTCAATGCAGAAGGAAACGGAAGGGAACATAAACTTTTTTAGCTTGCTAGAAGTGCAGAAACATCTGCTGGAGTCATAAGTGGCTTGCTGGCTGAGTTCAGCAGGGGAAAAGCTGGCAATTAATCTGAAGTGTCAATGTGCGAGATGGAAGTGGTGGTGCTGAGTTTCTGGGGACAAAAAGGTAGCGTCGGCAGCCAAAGGCTGCATATGTTTCTGTAACTTAAAAAAAAAAAAAAAGGAAACCTAAAAGGTGCTTTGTTGTAGCAGAACAAACTCTGCCCCAGAATGCTGCTTAACCTGTGGAGCTGAATCAAACGTGCACAGACCTGCACTATAAAAGTGGGCATGGAGTAATGTCTTCTACTGGGTTGCATTCACAATCCTTTGAGCTCCAGGTCCAAAGACTGTTCCTATCCCCCTTGCATCCCATGAAGAGTGCTACCAAATTTCATCCCAGCTATATGCCTACTATGACGAAAACATCTCAGAGGTTATGGATACATAACCTCAGAGGTTATGGATACATACATGGAGAGGGGTCAGTGGGAACAGCAGCTCCACGCAGCACTGAAGGTTTGATATGTGCATGGCCATGAGCAGTCTGGAATTATCTAAAATGTGTTATATGGTGCTGCTCCAATAGAACCTTCCCCTTAGATGCCTCAAGTGTAGTGGGAGGGTTTTGACTGATTTATTCAGCATCGGAAGGACTTGAATGTGCCTGATTGTACAAGCCACTCAAGGTTCCACAATCTGCTCCAGTATTCTGGCCAAAGTGG
The DNA here is from genome assembly GCF_009819535.1 of Lacerta agilis. Classification (NCBI taxonomy): domain Eukaryota; kingdom Metazoa; phylum Chordata; class Lepidosauria; order Squamata; family Lacertidae; genus Lacerta; species Lacerta agilis. The sequence continues at coordinate 94,597,137 of NC_046315.1, read as the reverse complement.
AACCATTCTACTCTCCAAGGTTTTTTTTTTTCTTTCTTCTTCCAGAGGTGAACAACTTGGCACAAACAGAACCATCTTACTCATTAGGATTAGTGGCGTCCTGCTCCACAGCGCCTGCCCATCAGGGGCGCCCAGCAGCGGGAGTCCAGGACCGACCAGGAACAGCTGCGAGGGCATGCTGGGCTGTGGCAGTGGCTCTTCCTACGGCCAGCCATGCTCTCTCGCTTCCTGCCTGGGAGAGGAGGAGGCAGCGACATGCAAATCTGCGTGTGGCCTTCTCCCTCATGCCTGCCCCGCCAGTAGCGGGACTGCTGAGGAAGCCCACGTGGCAAGCAAGCCTCAAGCTGCCCAGCACAGGGGGCGGGGAGGACGGGGAGGGGCACCAGGAACGTCGCCCCCCTTCCATCGAGGAAAAAGGTGGAGGAGGGTTTATTCAGATTTGGGGCGATGGGAGGAGAAAGCTGAGCGGGGGGCGCACTACCATTAGGACTCAGTTCGGAGGTAAGGATGGACTTGAGAGTGTGCTCTCCATGCAGTTAGTGGTTAAAAACAAACAAACACCAACAAAAGGTCCTTTAAAGACAAGGGCGGGTTTTAAAGTCCTATTAGATTCAGCAGGGCTTAATCTCAGATAAGTGCAGTTAGGGCTGCAGCCTTTGTGACCCAAGTTTTGGATCCTTTTTAGGTTCAGGATGTCACTGCTTTACACCCACTCCCACCCACCCACCCCCACAATATTTGAAGACGTCAGCTTTGTACTGGAGCCTTATTTGCCCCTACGGGTTCCCACGGTTGCGCCCAGTGAGAAAACATGGAAGCAGAAAAGACACCTGAGGCTGCTGGCTTCAGAGAGAGATAGATTTATTTTCTGCATGCAGAGGTACTGCGGTGTTCAGACATCCAAGCACAAAACTAGTCAATTTTCAGACAGTTCTTATAGACAGTTCCCTGGCTCTCTTCCCACCGCAGGAATCTTCCTCTTGTCCACATAAGGAACATTTCCTGTTGTACATTTCCTGTTGTCCATATAAGGCAAAAGGACATTTAGCCCTGAGTTGGTTCATGCGCACTCCAGCAAGGCCATCCCATCTCTGACCTAGACAACAGTTCCTCTCTGTGCAAGGTCTACTACTGTTATCTCCAGACTCTTAGTCATAGCTTGCCAGAAAGAAGTACAATGCAGATCAAAGTTCACAGCTTTACAGAGAGGTTTCATAAAGAAAAGCTTAACAGAGGCACTTTTATACTTCTGGACTAACAATACATTCAGGTAAATATATACAGGTTAGCTAATTAACCCTTTCATTACTTAAACACAAATTGGCCGGGAACTTCATTCTCTGTGTCTTTATCAATTTATTTAAAGAACAACAAACTGGTGATTGCTTTAACTTTTTCATATGTGGTGATTTGAACCATGAGGATGAATTAGAAGAACTGCTGGGTCTTGAATGAGTCTTGAGGACTTCATTAGATTTTCTTCTGCCTTTTCATTTTATTTTGTTCTAAGGGCTTGCTAGAGATAATGTGTAAGGGCGGTGTCAGCCCCCTAAAAAAAGGTCCAGAACTCTGCTGGGGAACCCTTCCTTAAAAAAGGTTGACAACTCTGGGAAACGGGGGGGGGGGGAGGAAGCGCCTGAGGGATCTTTGCACCACGGCGCTGCTTAAGACAGCCCTGGCCACAAATCATCCCTACACTCCATTTTCACCAATCCTGTATTTGCACTGAAGTTCCAGAACTGCCGAGCAGATCAGACAATAGAGAATTTTGCTTTCATTTGTGCCAACTTGCATTTCAAAGACTCAAAACATAGGAGCACTCATCATGTGTTACATAATTACTGTCGCATAAGTACTGGGGGTAGGACTGTGTTCTTGGACTCCCTGGCACAAGGCACAGTGGAAATTGTCAATGGAGGAACACCATAATCCACTGAAAAACTGTATAGGTGATCTGGGATACCAAATGACTGGTGGATAAAAGATGTCCATACCCGTTTCTGTAATCATAGTTTCAGAAAGTAAAGTATCAGATTCTGAGAGATAACTGAAAACAGAGCTTGGCTTAAATCAGGGATTTAAGGGTTAAAGTAATCCAAGGACCAGAAAAACATACAGAAGAGATGTAAATGGATCAGTGGGAGCAAAGAAGATCAAAGAGTATTTAATCTTGGCACATAGAAAGCAGTAATGTGGAAGAGAGAAGAATGCTTGTCCAGGGGGATAGACGCAGGGAATAGAAAATGCGGTTAAAATAAAAAGCAAGTAACCATAAACAATCTAGAACTAATGAAACAAACAGAGAACAAAAGGTAAGAAACAGCACAAGGGGGAATGCATTAAAAATAGTGTACAAAGGAGAAGAAAATCACAAAGGAATCGCATAACAATAACTTATTTTTAGATTATGTTTGCCTCCCAGAAGGTACATCCCCCCATTCCAACCGTATTTGAAAACATTTATTTATCTGGCGTTTTCCTCCCCAATCCAAAGCGCATGGAAAAAACAGTTTTAGCACGTTTACTGGGGTGAAAGTCCTATTGATTCGAATCAGAGACTCATCATTAAGGTGGCTAAGCATTGCAGTCTTATAGTGCCAGCCCATGTTTACACAGAAGTACCGGTAAGTCTCCCTGAATTCTGCTGATTTTATGGCCTAGTAAATGTGTTTGGGGTTACAGTGTTACAGCTCTTTTGGGAATAACACACAACCCCGTGCTTGTGCTTCTTACACAAAATCAGAGGCAAATATAGGGGGTACCGATGCAGCAGACCCTCAGACAACGGGGCCACAGGATTCTAACTTAAGTAGGTGGTCTGGAGTGCAATGTAAGACTGGAACCCCCAGATGACACCAACCCATATGCCCAAATTACACATGAAGAGGTCACAGGACACCCCCCCCAGGCTGCACCATTCTCCATGCATTCAGCACATGTGAGAAGGGCCTGAATAGACACACTGATGTATGAACAAAACAAAACAAAATAAAAAATTCCTTCCAGTAGCACCTTAGAGACCAACTAAGTTTGCTCTTGGTATGAGCTTTCGTGTGCATGCAAACTTCTTCAGATACACATGTGCATGCACACGAAAGCTCATACCAAAACAAACTTAGTTGGTCTCTAAGGTACTAATGGAAGGAATTCTTTATTTTATTTTGTTTTGACTATGGCAGACCAACATGGCTACCTACCTGTAACTGATGTGTGAACAGACATCCCCTTCATGGGTGGGAATCTCTCGTTTGGAGGGTCCTTTGCCTGCACAGCCTATAGAGTGGGTGGAGCTAACTTGAAATATATATGAGTGTGTGTGTCTGAACCTCCTCCTTATGAGTTCCCAGTAAGGGGGTGTTATAAGAATTTGAAGGTCTTATATATATAAAGTAAATTTTCATAAATGTACCAAGCAAGCACATACATAAATGTATAGACCACTTGTCTGAGACCCACAGAAAAAGTCCTGAAACCATTTGTCTCTCCCAAATTGACCTCAAATATTTCTCTGCAGGGATTCCTCGCAGGGACCCTCCGGAGGCGCCATGGCCGAGTGGGCGCCCGCGCAGTGCAGTGTGGCGCTGTGGCCCCTTCATGGATCACTGCCTTGTCGTGGCGAAGGGGCTTGAATTACTCAGGCAAGCTATGGACAGGTCAAGATGGACAGGTCATAGCGGAGAGTTTGGACCAAACGTGATCCACCTGGAGAAGGAACTGGCAAGCCGCTCCAGTATCCCTGCCAAGAAAACTCCATGGACAAAGACAACAGGCATATAAAAGATATGACGCTGGAAGATGAGCCCCTCAGGTCGGAAGGCGTCCAACTTGCTACTGGGGAAGAGCGGAGGACAAGTACAAGTAGATCCAGAACTGATGAAGCGGCTGGGCCAAAGCTGAAAGGACGCTCAGTTGCGGATATGCCTGGAAGCGGAAGCGAAAGGAAAGTCCAATGCTGTAAAGAAAAGTATTGCATAGGAACCTGGAATGTAAGAACCATGAACCTTGGTAAGCTGGATGTGGTAAAAAATGAGATGGCAAGAATAAACATTGACATCCTAGGCATCAGTGAACTAAAATGGACAGGAATGGGCGAATTCAGTTCGGATGACTATCATATCTACTACTGTGGGCAGGAATCCCGTAAAAGAAATGGAGTGGCCCTCATAGTCAACAAAAGAGTGGCGAAAGCTGTACTGGGATGCAACTTCAAAAATGATAGAATGATCTCGATACGAATCCAAGGCAGTCCTTTTAACATCACAGTAATCCAAGTTTATGCACCAACTACCAGTGCTGAAGAAACCGAAATTGATCAATTCTATGAAGACTTACAACACCTTATAGAAATGACACCAAAGAAGGATGTTCTTCTCATTATAGGGGATTGGAATGCTAAAGTAGGGAGTCAAGAGATAAAAGGAACAACTGGCAAGTTTGGTCTTGGAGATCAAAATGAAGCAGGGCAAAGGCTAATAGAGTTCTGTCAAGAGAACAAGCTGGTCATCACAAACACTCTTTTCCAACAACACAAGAGACGACTCTACACATGGACATCACCAGATGGGCAACATCGAAATCAGATTGATTATATTCTCTGCAGCCAAAGATGGAGAAGCTCTATACACTCAGCAAAAACAAGACCTGGAGCTGACTGTGGCTCAGATCATCAGCTTCTTATAGCAAAATTCCAGCTTAAACTGAAGAAAGTAGGAAAAACCACTGGGCCAGTAAGATTCAATCTAAATCAAATTCCTTATGAATACACAGTTGAAGTGAAGAACAGGTTCAAGGATTTAGATTTGGTGGATAGAGTACCTGAAGAACTGTGGATGGAGGCTCGTAACATTATATAGGAGACAGCAACGAAAACCATCCCAATGAAAAAGAAATGCAAGAAAGCAAAGTGGCTGTCCAATGAGGCCTTAAAAATAGCGGGGGAGAGAAGACAAGCAAAATGCGAAGGAGATCGTGAAAGATACAGGAAATTGAATGCAGATTTCCAAAGAATAGCAAGGAGAGACAAGAGGGCCTTTCTAAATGAGCAATGCAAAGAAATAGAGGAAAATAACAGAATGGGAAAAACCAGAGATTTATTCAAGAAAATTGGAGATATGAAAGGAACATTTCGTACAAAGATTACCACAATTAAGGACAAAAGTGGAAAGGACCTAACAGAAGCAGAAGACATCAAGAAGAGGTGGCAAGAATACACAGAGGAATTATACCAGAAAGATATGGAGGTCTCATACCCCCCAGGTAATGTGGTTGCTGACCTTGAGCCAGACATCCTGGAGAGTGAAGTCAAATGGGCCTTAGAAAGCCTTGCTAACAACAAGGCCAGTGGAAGTGATGATATTCCAGCTGAACTATTTAAAATTTTAAAAGAGGATGCTGTTAAGGTGCTGCACTCAATATGCCAGCAAGTTTGGAAAACTCAGCAGTGGCCAGAGGATTGGAGAAGACCAGTCTACATCCCAATCCCAAAGAAGGGCAGTGTCAAAGAATGCTCCAACTACCGCACAATTGCACTCATTTCACACGCTAGCAAGGTTATGCTTAAAATTCTACAAGGCAGGCTTAAGCAGTATGTGGACCGAGAACTCCCAGAAGTGCAAGCTGGATTTCGAAGGGGCAGAGGAACCAGAGACCAAATTGCAAACATGCGCTGGATTATGGAGAAAGCCAGAGAGTTCCAGAAAAACATCTACTTCTGCTTCATTGATTATGCAAAAGCATTTGACTGTGTCGACCACAGCAAACCATGGCAAGTTCTTAAAGAAATGGGAGTGCCAGATCACCTCATTTGTCTCCTGAGAAATCTCTATGTGGGACAAGAAGCTACAGTTAGAACTGGATATGGAACAACTGATTGGTTCAAAATTGGGAAAGGAGTACGACAAGGCTGTATATTGTCTCCCTGCTTATTTAACTTATATGCAGAATTCATCATGCGAAAGGCTGGACTGGATGAATCCCAAACCGGAATTAAGAATTAAGTGAGGAAGAATTGAAAAACCTTTTAATGAGGGTGAAAGAGGAGAGCGCAAAATATGGTCTGAAGCTCAACATCAAAAAAACTAAGATCATGGCCACTGGTCCCATCACCTCCTGGCAAATAGAAGGGGAAGAAATGGAGGCAGTGAGAGATTTCACTTTCTTGGGTTCCACGATCACTGCAGATGGTGACAGCAGTCACGAAATTAGAAGACGCCTGCTTCTTGGGAGAAAAGCAATGACAAACCTAGACAGCATCTTAAAAAGCAAAGACATCACCTTGCCGACAAAGGTCCGTATAGTTAAAGCTATGGTTTTCCCAGTAGTAATGTACGGAAGTGAGAGCTGGACCATAAAGAAGGCTGATCGCCGTAGAATTGATGCTTTTGAATTATGGTGCTGGAGGAGACTCTTGAGAGTCCCATGGACTACAAGAAGATCAAACCTATCCATTCTCAAAGAAATCAGCCCTGAGTACTCACTAGAAGGACAGATCCTGAAGTTGAGGCTCCAGTACTTTGGCCACCTCATGAGAAGAGAAGACTCCCTAGAAAAGACCCTGATGTTGGGAAAGATGGAGGGCACAAGGAGAAGGGGACGACAGAGGATGAGATGGTTGGACAGTGTTCTTGAAGCTACTAACATGAGTTTGGCCAAACTGCGAGAGGCGGTGAAGGATAGGCGTGCCTGGCGTGCTCTGGTCCATGGGGTCACGAAGAGTCGGACACGACTGAACGATTGAACAACAACATTTCTCTGCAAGGTCGAAGGAAATGGGGAGCCTCCCCATTGTCTCTTTGCTCACAAATCCTGTCTCAAGGGCACATTTAAGATATGAATAGCGTGAGCCTGTGACCTGTGACCTGGATTCAATAATTGAGTAGTTATCATAACAAAAGAGTGGCCAGGATGCCCAGGTAATCCAATCAGGTAACCTGGCAGACAGGATAAAAACAACACACTCAGATTTCTGTTGCAGCCCGCCCCTTCTCTGATGTATGTATGGGGTATGGAGGGGTGGTCTTGTGCTCCAGGGTGGGCAGTTCAAAAGCCTATATAAGGGCTTGCACACCTTTGTCCTGGGTCCTCCTCCTGCCTCCTGCATGTGGGGGGAGCACCCTGTTGCAACAGCTTTAATAAAGATCAGGCTTACTAGCTGCTTTGCTTCTCAATATTCTCTGGTTTGCCTCTGTTATTTTCTCCTACCAATAGAGTGCCTAAAAAAGGAGTCTGTATGGGCTCTTGGGTACCCCATAAGAGAAAGGGAACAGTTTTTTTTTAACAACAGGGGGCATTTTGTGCATCTTCATACACAAACATATGACCCGGAAACTTCAATTAATCCAGAATGCGGCAGCTAGACTGGTGACTGGGAGTGGCCGCCAGGACCACATAACTCTGGTCCTGAGAGATCTACATTGGCTCCCAGCACGTTTCCGAGCACAATTCAAAGTGTTGGTGCTGACCTTTAAAGCCCTAAACAGCCTTGGTCCTGTATACCTGAAGGAGCATCTCCACCCCCATCGTTCAGCCCAGACACTGAGATCCAGCGCCGAGGGCCTTCTGGCAGTTCCCTCACTGCGAGAAGCAAAGCTACAGGGAACCAGGCAGAGGGCCTTCTCGGTAGTGGCGCCCACCCTGTGGAATGCCCTTCCATCAGAGGTCAAAGAGATAAACAACTGCTTGACATTCAGAAAATACCTGAAGGCAGCCCTGTTTAGGGAAGTTTTTAATTTGTGACATTTTAATGTATTTTAATATTTGTTGGAAGCCGCCCAGGGTGGCTGGGGAAACCCAGCCAGATGTGCGGGGTACAAGTAATAAATTATTATTATTATTATTATTATTATTATTATTATTATTATTATTAGAAGTATACAAAATCAACTCTGAATGAAGTGAAAAGGGCAGGCAGGCAATGGTGAGTGCAAAGCAAATGGGAACTGTTCTTCCGTTCCCAATCCCCTATCACCTCCCAAACAGTGCTTGACTGGGGCTTATGATTTCATAGAATCATATAATTTTAGAGTTGGAGGGACCACGAAGGTCATCCAACTGTATAATCCAGGAGTGGACCAGAAGAAAGACATTCCCTCTCTGGTCAGCTCTCCAAAGGCCAACTGGCATAGCCAGACTGCTGCCATGGAGCACTATTCTTGCCCTCCAACCAGTTTCCCCACCCATGGGGCACACATGGGGATAATTCATATGTTCCTTAACAATTGATGTAAGGCAGCTTGTAGGGCATTTTGACGTACTGTTTTGTATTTATTCATTATTTATTGTCAGGATTTATATCCCAATCACATTTCTTTGGTGGCTAAATAAATAAAACAAGCAGTGCCTAAAATGTCTACCACATCCCACCTCTTCAAGGCACAGACAGTAGTGTATAAATTAACGCCGATCTGTATCATTCTGCCATTGTCTTGAGTGCCCCACAGCTTGTGCATTCCTTGAAACGGTGATTAGGAGTAGGAAATCACAGCTGTTCATGGCACCCCTAGTTTCAAAGTGCACCTATCCAATAACTTGGCACAAAAGAAAGTCTGGATTCCCATAACATTTGTGTATGCATTTAAAATACCTGCTGTCTCCTGTGTTCGTTACAAAGAGTAATGTGCACAGAGCTGGCTGGCTTCAAGTGTTTAGCATTGCTGGTTAAAAGTAAAGCCTGAAGCGGAACAACTAGCGCCATAACCATGTTTGTTGCCTTTCTGTTTTCTGGTTTTTAAGTACGATACATTTCTTGCCTTTCTTCCTGTGCAGATGTAAAGTGTTTGATCTCAATATATACCCACCAGGCATGATGAAACAGCAGGCACCGATGTTATACTTTGCTGGCTAATCTGAACGGAGACGGCAGCAACAGAGGTGAATCCTTCAACACTACAAACAGCTTCTCAAAAGCAAATCCTGCATTGCAGAGAGTCTTCAGAGGTCTGGACTCAAAGCAGTCAGATCCTGCTAACCCACTACAGCTTGGCATGGGGAGCTGTAGTTTATTTGTATAGGTCATTTCATGCTGGCTCGTATTTGCATAAGCCCTGATGGCTCCAACTGATTTGGACCTTCTCTGGGTCACCCTGAATGTTGAGATGGAGTTGCCCTGAGATTCAAAGATGTGCTGTGAATTGTAGTGATTAAGAGCTTATAGAAGGACACTCTAAATCTAAACAAAATAAAAAATTCTTTCCAGTTGCACCTTAGAGACCAACTGAGTTTGTTCTTGGTATGAGCTTTCGTGTGCATGCACAAACTCAGTTGGTCTCTAAGGTGCTACTGGAAAGAATTTTTTATTTTGTTTCAACTATGGCAGACCAACACAGCTACCCACCTGTAACTCTAAATCTAGGGAGTGCTGTGAAAACTCTGTATATAGGGTTGCTTCCTATGCTAATTTGAAGTCAGGCATTGTGTGCTTTTTAAAATACTTATTCTGTGATAGTGAGGCCTCTGACATTGCTAAGATAAAGCACATAGGGAATTTTCATGAAAATCGTAGAATCATAGAATTGTAGAGTTGGAATGAAGCCCAATGGTCATCTAGTCCAAGCCCCTGCAATGCAGGAATCTCAGCTAAAGTATCCATGACAGATTGCCCTCCAACATCTGCTTAAAAACCTCCAGGGAAGGGGAGTCCACAATCTCCCGAGGGAGACCGTTCCCACTGTCAAAGCTCTTACTGCCAGAAAGAATTTCCTGGTGTTTAGTCGGAATCTCCTTTCTTGTTATTTGAATCCATTGGTTCGAGTCCAACCCTCCAGAGCAACAGAAAACAAGCTTGCTCCTTCTTTTATGGGACAGCCCTTGAGATATTTGAAGATGGCTTTCATATCTCCTCTCAGGCTCCATTTTTCCAGGCTAAACATACCCAGCTCCTTCAACTGTTCCTCATAAGGCTTGGTTGCTCTCCTCTGCACACATCTTACCATACGTTTTGTCACCCAGAACTGGATACAGTATTCCAGGTGTGGTCTGAACAAGGCAGAATAGAGCGATATTATTACTTCCCTTGATCTAGACACTATACTTTTGTTGATGCAGACAGTTGGCTGGGATTAAACTGTACAGAAGCCTTAGGGAAGGGGGAGCTATGCAAAGCAGACTACAGATTGGAAAACCGATGTAAGAACATCCCAGGAAGCGGGGTGCATAGGTGGCAGAAGGCCTAGAGGCAGGAAGGCTGGTGCAAAACTTCACACTGCAGGCAGTGTCCCAAGAGAAGTGCCCTGTGCCATTTTTGAAGGATCCTTCCTGAAATACTGTCTGCGTGCTATTGCAAATGAAACACCAAGATGATCAAGCACCTTTTGATTTAAAATACAGCTTTAAATCATAGCAGAGCCAGTGTGGTGTAGTGGTTAAGAGCGGTAGTCTCGTAATCTGGGGAACCAGGTTCACATCCCCGCTCCTCCACATGCAGCTGCTGGGTGACCTTGGGCTAGTCACACTTCTCTGAAGTCTCTCAGCCCCACTCACCTCACAGAGTGTTTGTTATGGGGGAGGAAGGGAAAGGAGAATGGTAGCCGCTTTGAGACTCCTTTGGGTAGTGAAAAGCGGGATATCAAATCCAAACTCTTCTTCTTCTTCAAACAACTGTTGGAAGTGTAGGGAAAGTAATGGAGACATGTATCATAGGTGGTGGACATGTAGAAAGATTAGAGAATTTTGGTGCCTTGTTTATGATGACCTGGAAAAAAAATCTTTGGGTTAACCTTTCTTTAAAAGAAGCCTTAGGCTTTTCTGCTAAGCATTCTCAGCAATGATTTTCCGAAAAATTTGAGAGAAATTTTTCTATATGCCACGGCTGCAGCTCGAACATTGATGGCAATGAACTGGAAAGGGGAAAATGTTCCAACCATAACGGACTGGCAAAATAAATTACAGGAATATGTAGAAATGGTGCAACTGACTAATAACTTGAGAGGCAACACAAGACAAGTATTCATACAAAAATGGGATAAATATAAGAAATATTTACAAAATTATAACAGTGGTATAACGTCTGTGGTAGCATTTGATTGACCCTTATATAGTGAAACCTATGAGAAATAAGAGAAAAGGTACTAACTGTTGTAAGAATGTATTAGAAGGACTATAAAGAATAACTCAATAATGATAGATATATTCATTACTAGAATAAGGCTATTCACCGGGAAATGACAGGAAGTCCAGCAGCTACACCTTTTTCTTTTTTTCCTGGTTTTTTCTTTCTTTAACTCGCGTTAATAAATAGATAAGACCACAGAAGATAGTAAAAATACGAATCAGTTTAATTTATGTAAGTAAACAAAATACTACTTGTATATGGTTTTTGCTTACACGGATTATATATACTGTATGTTTACTCAGGAAGATGTACAATACATATGTATATGTATATGTTATACGAGATATGCTATATGAAATGTGTCATATGATATAAAATAGGCACGTCCAACAGGTAGATCGGGATCTACCAGTAGATCACTGGACGTCTGTGGTAGATCACTGGCTCCCCCAAAGAAGCTCAACAACTTTGGGTCCCCTAAGAAAAGCTCGGGTTTTCTTGCCCTGCACCACCCAAAAACGGATTTCCTTCTCCCTAAAAAAAAGCTCATTATGAATTATGGTGCTAGAGGAGACTCTTGAGAGTCCCATGGACTGCAAGAAGATCAAACCTATCCATTCTCAAGGAAATCGGCCCTGAGTGCTCACTAGAAGGACAGATCCTGAAGTTGAGGCTCCAGTACTTTGGGCACCTCATGAGAAGAGAAGACTCCCTGGAAAAGACCCTGATGTTGGGAAAGATGGAGAGCACAAGGAGAAGGGGACGACAGAGGATGAGATGGTTGGACAGTGTTCTCGAAGCTACTAACATGAGTTTGGCCAAACTGTGGGAGGCAGTGAAGGATAGGCGTGCCTGGTGTGCTCTGGTCCATGGGGTCACGAAGAGTCGGACACGACTGAACAACAACAACAAAAAATATAAAAGATTGTTAATAAAGCAATCAATCAATAAAGTACAGCTTGCACAATCTTGTAGCTCCAGAAAATGGTCTGCTGGTAAGGTCTCCCAAGTCCCAGGAGTGAAAAGTTACTCTGCTATGGTTTGGGATTGCCTGTGTGGCTGCCTTCCCCTTCTCGGCGCTAAATTTGCAACTCTACAATTCTGTGATTCTCTGATTCTTAGCCACAGGACAGAGACAGGGGGGGGGGCAGTGGCAGGAAATCTTGAGTCTTTGCAAGCATGAATATTGAATGTTTTCAAAGCCCTCCATCCTTTGCAAACAGTTGGTGGGAACACCAGTGGAGTTCAATCCTTTCATCATGGCAAGCAGTGTGATACTTAACATAGCCTGCATCCACCCCACTTCTCATACAGTAGAGCATTGAGAACTGATGGCCCTGAGCAAAAAATCAGCTCCCTGAAGGTTACCATCTGGCTCCCAATTGCCAAGCCACAGTCAAATGGTGTGTATAAATTTGCTTGTGGCTTTGAGTGGATACAAGAAACAGTGGTGAAAATAACCACTCTGCAACTTTCTTAATAACATAAAAATATATATCCATTCTCCTCTTTTCTTGGCAGAAAGGAATTTCAGAAGCTTAAAGAGGAAAGGAACCTTAAAATTTGGCTTGAGGAATGGTTTGGGGAGTATTTTATCTTTGGGCACATTAATACAAAAGGTACATAATAAACAAGTTCTCAATTTTTTATTTTTTATTTTGCAATACCTGCAAATTCAAAACAAAATAAAAAAATTCCTTCCAGTAGCACCATAGAGACCAACTAAGTTTGTTCTTGGTATGAGCTTTTGTGTGCATGCACACTTCTTTGGATACACTGAAACAGAAGTCACCAGACCCTTATATATAGTGAGAGAGTGGGGAGGGGTATTACTCAGAAGGGTGGTGGGAATGGGTGATTGGCTGATAGGTGTGGAAAACCTGTTGACGACTCTTAACGATTGCAATTGGTTTTACAGGAAAAAGCAAGGGGTGAATTGCAACTCATTACCAAACTTAAAACCATGGAGAGACCTGGTCTTAACAAAGACATTGGATTCTTATCTCATTATACATGAGAAAGCTATCTCTAGCCATCTCACCCCTTGCTTTTTCCTGTAAGACCAATTGCAGTCGTTAACAGTCATCAACAAGTTTTCCACACCTCTCAGCCAATCACCCATTCCCACCACCCTTCTAAGTAATACCCCTCCCCACCCTCTCACTATATATAAGGGTCTGGTGACTTCTGTTGCAGTGTATCTGAAGAAGTGTGCATGCACACGAAAGCTCATACCAAGAACAAACTTAGTTGGTCTCTAAGGTGCTACTGGAAGGAATTTTTTATTTTATTTTTTTGTTTTGACTATGGCAGACCAACACGGCTTGTTGTTGTTCAGTCGTTCAGTCGTGTCCGACTCTTCGTGACCCCATGGATCAGAGCACGCCAGGCACCCTTATCCTCCACTGCCTCCCGCAGTTTGGCCAAACTCATGCCAGTCACTTTGAGAACACTGTCCAACCATCTCATCCTCTGTCGTCCCCTTCTCCTTGTGCCCTCCATCTTTCCCAACATCAGGGTCTTTTCCAGGGAATCTTCTCTTCTCATGAGGTGGCCAAAGTACTGGAGCCTCAACTTCAGGCTACCTACCTGTAACTGCAAATTCAAGTTTATTATTCAAAATAATATGTTTGTTTTTGTAGTAAATAATTACACCTTTTGAGGTTTTAATGAAAACTCTGTTGGAGAACAGTGCCTGCTATCCAAAGTATTCAGAGAGGTTTGATTAAAGTTGATAAAATACTTTAAATTAAAACTGAGTGGAGAGTTGCTTACTGAGATGACCAATTCTTACAGTGAACATCATATATATAACGAGATAGATTTATGCATATGCAATGGGTAAGCTTTTAATAAAGAACTATAACATATACATTATGCTGTAAGAATATACAGTTTGCATAGTAATTCAATTGCTACATGTTTGAATGATGTGTTGAGACCTCCTTCCACATCTGATGGGGCTGTGACATCACACAGCAATATGGAAAATATATTTTATTATGTGTTAAAGACATTATAGTTAAAGACATCCCATTGATGGCTATAAATATTTTATGTGGAGCCTTATGTTAGATCTGAACACAGACAGTTATTGGCTAATTCATTAATTATAGGTAGGATTTTATTACTAAATATTAGGAACAAGACCATTTGCCAAGTCCTGAGATCTGGAAATGAAAGAATTGGAAATGGTGTTGATTTGTAATAGCACGATCCTAACCATGTCTTCTCAGAAGTAAATCCTACTGAGTGGGGCTTCCTCCTAGGTAGGTAAGGCTAGGATTGCAGCCTTAGTTGACCTACAGGTATTTTAAATATCTCCGGGGAGGAAATATTAATTTAAACAAGGCTTTGTTAACACAATAGATCCCATTTATACAATATTTGAACAAACACAATAGATCCCATTTATACAATACTTGAACAAGACTGTGCCATGGTGACCTGCTCATCTAGAAATACTGGCTATGGTTTGTGATAGATGCCGAACATTTTTCTCATTTTCTTTCTCAGTTTGGGTTGTAGTGCTTTTTGTTCATTTAGTTCCTCTTGTTTGTACAGTAATGACTACAGCGATGATGTACGTGCATTTGTGTGTATGAATATATCGGAGTGGATGTGCTCATGGGACTTGGGCTTAGTTGTCACGTCAGGTGGTAGAACCCAAACAATGAGAAGTACCACAGTGGTGCTAAACAGCAAAAGTAACAACAAAACCACTGCACATCGGCTGAAATAATAATGACAAAATTAATAATAATGCCAAAGATACTATAATGAAAATTCAAACAATGGAACCAAATACACTTATAAACATGTAACGTATATGACCAAAATCAATACACAAGAACCATTCAGCTTGAGATGTATTCAAACAACTCAGTGCCAACATAAGTTTTCAAAAGTTCACTAGGACAGAAAAACAAAGCTGTCGGTTGTGAGATGTAGTCATCTTGAATCCTTTCACAGAGGGGCACCTGAGAAGAAGGAAGAAGACCTGCCTTCCGGATTACAACAGGTTTCGCAAAGGAAGCTTCATCAGTTCTTCAAGTATACATGATTAATCAAACATACAAATGATGTAGAACCCAAACACAGCTTTACTACCTCCCTAGGCCTTTGGAGCAATGCATCGTATTAGTTCCTCTCCCTCTCCTGTGGGAATTTCTACTCCCAAAGTGAGATTTTCCACAGCCCTGTTTTCATGATTTAGCCGCTTTCCTGTAAACAATTTACTGTAATAAAGTGTGAACATCAGGGCTGTGTAGGAAGGTGTTAGGTTTTTGGGTCTGAAATGAGTGGCGTCTCTTCTAATGAGGGGCAGCTGAGTGGTACCATATGCTCCTAAATTTTGAAATTAGTCAATCCACCCATTTAAACGACTTGTCATTTTTCTCCCTATTTTGTTCATGCTTTCAGTTCCCTGAACTACAAGCTTGATTATTACGGAATGATCTCCGTTCTCTTACCCAGGTCCTTTATTCAAAGCTATTAATGTGATATTCAGCAGGTTCTGACAGACATAAAGACCTCCTTGAAAAGACCGAAGATCAGAAGCTTCGCTCTCCAGGGGCTTGGCTCATTAGCAATTATCCATGGACTTATACATTATGAGGGAACTCTGGGAACACACAGATCCCTAGCTCAACAAGAAACCTCATTCATCTATCTGTTTGCTAAAAGCCCATTATAAATACCCTTTTCTGCAGCAAAGAGAACTTTAGTAATGGAAAATATAAGTAGCTGATACCTTACTAGTATCCACCAGTAGCACAAATGACAATCTTTCTTTCCTCAGAAAGGATTCTTTCTAGATGGGGTGGGGAGACATGTTAGTTTATTCATAAGACTGTATAAATTGAGAAGGGGGCTTAATTTTAAACCAAGGGGGGGGGACGACATACAGGTGAGGGGACATTAATCAATGCTCCAGGGGTTTTCTTTTCTTTGAAATAAGCAATGCCTTTCCTGGCAGTGTTTCAAAACCAGGGGAAGGAGAGCACTTTCAGTGCAGCAGCAGGCATAGTCAGAGCAAGACATAGTTGGGCTATGAATGCAACTCTTACCTGTGAACAATGGACTTCATTCCAGCTACAAGGGGGGCGCGTAGGGGGCGGTCCACCCCAGATTCCATAATGGAGGGGGCGACAAATTATCAAGGAACAATTACTGCCCTACTAGGGTGGTTCATAAAAAACTTTTTTTTTTAATGTCTGCTCCAAAGGTCTTATCTTACTATACTAGGGATTATATAGCTACAGGTATATATGAAATATCATGCATATCGGTTAATATCTTGACCCTCCTCCACCAAAATAGCTGTTTACTTGGCTGTTTTCCTATGTCGTGAAAGCTGAAATTTCACTTCAGTGGAGCACTTACTGTTCCCAACCCTAACCCTGTGGAAAGCCATCTAATTAGACATTAATTTGATTTTGAGATGTTTCTAGGAGGTAATTTGATTATTGTTTGATTTTATACCAATGTTATATATCTGATGTTAGCCACCCTGAGCCCGACTTCGGCCGGGGAGGGCGGGATATAAATAAAAGTTATTATTATTATTATTACTTGTTATTATTCCTTTGTAAGAAAATATGAAATAACATAAAAGCATTTTTGCAGGGGGGGAATCAATGGGAGGGGGGTGACAAGAAATTTTCTGCACCGGGTACCACCTGACCTTCCTACACCTCGGGGGGGGGGGAACAAAAATTTTTTTGTCCCCGGGTACCAATTTACCTTGCTACGCCCCTGCTACTAGGTTCCTACAGATACAGTCTTATCTCCATTCTGGCATGAAAGAGGCACCATTACATTTCAAGGACACATTCTGACAAAAGGAAGCAAAAAGAAGGTACAGGGCAAGGCCGGCTAGCGCAGGGGTCTGCAAGGTTTACCTCGCCTGGGCTGGTTCACTCCAGCAGAGATTCCTTTGTGGGCCAGATTGAGTGGGTGCGTGAGCGTATGCGCCTGCGATTTCCGGCGTCTGTGCATATGTGATTTCCGGCGCCGCAAAAGCGAGTCCCCACGCCATGCTGCGCAGGTGGCTCAGTTGGGGGGCGGCTCATGGGCAGGTTAAATGACCCCCATGGGCACTTGTGGCCCATGGGCCTTAAGTTGCTGACCCCTGGGCTAGGGAGAAGCCATGGTATTGGGAGGACCCCAAGCACCAGGGAGAGAAACCTGGAAGGCTACATTTGGCTCCTACACCTGAGGTTCCTTGCCCCTGCACAAGACAAAATCAGGATTAGGGCAGGTGAAGAGGGGAGAGGTCCATGGCACAAATGGGTATGAAGTTTAGATTAACTACACTTGGCGCCTGATGCGGGAATGGGGCGAACATGTGCAGAACAGTGATGGCTGTCCCAGTCACATCTAGTTTGATCCTTACAACAATACAATCTGTAACCCACACTGAGATATTAGGATGAAGGGCAGGCAGCAAACAAACTGGTTTCTTTTGCTGCTGTTTGTAAAGCTTTTAATATTTAGTGATTATTTCTAAGTACGATGTCTCATTGCGGGAGCCTTTTCTGCCCCTACTAAAATTTCAAGTAAAAAGCCCTTTTTGCACTTGTGCTTGTGTGTAGGAGCTATACACAAGTTTGGTTGCTTTCTGGTTCGGAAGTCCTTTTCCTCTGTTGCTTTAGCTAATTTCACTCTGATATGTAGCTATATTTAACACATGGAATTTCTGACCTATCAGCAGAAATGCTCTAGCTATGAAGCAAATGAATCTTAATGTGAGCAGCTAAAGAAGCTTTGATTGTTTTTTCCTGCTACTAGGCCAAGTCACTTAAGGAAGAGGTTTACAATACGAGGCTACAGTTCTCATTAAAATACAAGTTTCTGAAAGATTAAAAGGTATCCTTCACTTTGATCTGCGAAAGGGAAAAGGAAAAGGGTTTGTCAGCTTCAAGGGATTTCAGGTTTGCTATGGAGAATTTAACATAACCATAAATTTGTTTCAGTTGAATAGCGTGTTTTAATGTACACGAAATCAGACACAGGAAGTGTTGGGAGCAGAAATTTGGAAAGAAGAAAGGATCAACACTTTAATATAGACACAAAGGAGTTTTAACCTTATATAATATTCCAGTGTCTGTGTGCCTGTTTTCTTGCTAAATCACTTGCTTGGTGCAGGTGGGGGAGATCCTTCAGAGAACCTCCCAGTTTCCACCTGAGAGACACATTCCCAAATCCTCCTTTCCCATTAGAAACTGCAGACCGGGGACTAAGCCATACCATTGCTTTACAGCAGTGCCATGTGAATATCACAGAAGAAGGTAAGAGCCAAGAGGACCAAAAGAGGAAGAGGAATCAGGGATCCAGAGGAAGGAAGCTGGAGGAAGGAAGCTGGAGCTAGCAGTCCGCCATTCATCTCCAGACCTTATTTGCAACCCTATTTCCAATCACATGCACACCATTTGATATGCATTTTGCAAGTATGTTTTATACCACCTGTAAAAGACATTGCGGTGCATTTTATATTTAGCTGTCTTTTGGTAATGGAAAGAAGGTAGAAAAAAAAATCCACATTTCACTGATGATGGAAATATGATCAACCAGCATTCTAGATTCAAAGATCTCCACTGCGAGCTGCAGATCTGATGTTTTATGTTGCGCTAAGAACCGGGTGGTCTAAACCACTGAGCCTAGGGGTTGCTGATCAGAAGGTCGGCGGTTCGAATCCCCATGATGGGGTGAGCTCCCATTGCTCGGTCCCTGCTCCTGCCTACCTAACAGTTCGAAAGTACGTCAAAGTGCAAGTAGATAAATAGGCACCACTCTGGCGGGAAGGTAAACGGCGTTTCCGTGTGCTGCTCTGGTTCACCAGAAGCAGCTTATTCATGCTGGCCACATGACCCGGAAGCTGTCTGCGGACAAACGGCAGCTCCCTCGGACAGTAAAGCGAGATGAGCGCTGCAACCCCAGAGTCGTCCACGACTGGACTTAATGGTCAGGGTCCCTTTACCTTTAAGAACTCAGGAGGGCAGACCTGGCTTGCCCATCTCCCCCCCCCCCCCCATGTTCTGATGATTCATGTTGACCCACTCACCCACATTCAAATAATTGGTCAGCGTGGTTTACCCTACATGAGCTGGAGGATGAATTTCTGAAGAGATCCTTCTGTTCTCCAAGAAGCTCCCTGCACTTTTTACAATTTTGCAAATTCAAATAGCTAAAGCTAAAGTACCTATAATAAAATAGCAACAGTATTCCAGTTTCTAAAATGTATAGAAAAGATTCACAAAAAAGTGAAGAAAATAAACATTGGTTTTTCAAGAGCAAAAAGATTGTGGCCATAGGTAGTGATTCAGTGGCTAGCTTTTTCTGCCTCTTAAACCTATTAGGTCAGGTTTATACTGAATTAAAGTTTGTCACCCTGCTCCCAAATCACACTGAGGTGCTAGCTTTTGTGACACATGTGCTAAACTGCAATCATGCACTATTATTAGTTCCCTGCTGAGAGCTAAAGATGAAGTTTGCTAGCATTGCTTTATGTATTATGCAGTTGTACATGGAAGTAAGACCAAAAAGCCATACCTGTTTGAACAGAAAGCCTGAAGCCACAGGCTTTCTGTGACTAAGATTACAATCTGAAACAATTCAGGGCTGCTGACAAGGCGGTATGAGGGTACACATTTACTGGGCCTCATGCCAACAGGGGACCCAGACTCTTAGCTTTCATTAAAAAAGAAGTTTATTGGGAATGTTAAAAGAAAGTTATAAAACAACTCCTGGAGATAACTTTAAAGCGTCAGTTTCTGGCAGGCAGCACCATTGCTTAATCACAGTTGCCAAGGAATTAAAGAAAGGAATGTTGACCAGCAGAAAGAAATAGGGGAAGGTGGATGAAGGAACTTATCGGGGTATATTTGTTTAAGCGCTTTCCTCTGTGCCAATGTTATTTCATTCATTCCGCTGCCTTTACAGAATAAAACACAATTGCCTGGGTGCATGCCACCCCAATCTCCGAGCAGTGCAAGATTCCAGGGGCGCCAGGCATTTACCCAGGGTCTGTGTTTGTTCTGCTCCCACAGGGTCCAGTTATTTAGTGACAGCAAATCTGTATATTAGTATTAGGTAGAATAAGGTTACCAGACTTTTTTCAAAGAATCTGGGGACACTTTTTTAAAAAAAGAGAGAAAAAAGTTATTAATTATTTAAAAAAAGAAGTGATATCTCCTCTTCTGTGGTCTCCTCTGTTGTGTGGCCTTCCTCTGGACCCTGGCCTGCTCTCTTTGAACATTAGCCACCGTGGAGTAGGATTGAGTCGGGCCTGGGCTTGGCCACGTGTCCTTGCCCTCCTGGTGCTCTCCTACCTCTCTTCCTCAGCGGCAGCAGTGGTGCGGCAAGCTTGGGGCTCCCCTCTTTTTTCTCCTTCCTCTTTCTCTCTCTTCCTTCTTCTCCTCTCCTCCTTCTCCCTGCATCGGCTCCAGGGTTTTTACTGGCCCCAGAGCACCGCTGGGCAGTTGGCTCAATTTGGGTCATGGGTGTATGTGTGTGTCAGCAGTTCCACTGTTGACTCGCCAGGTGTCCCCAGTTCCTCCTCGGCAGTGGCAGTGGCAGTGGCAGCGGCAGTCTCAGTAGCCCGGAGCCAGACTGGTAGCGCAGTTGGCTCTGGCTGCCTTCAGGAGCTGCTCGCTGGCTTGCTGGAAGTCCCCATATGATGTGTCTTGTGCCGTTGAACCAATCACACAACATTCATTCCCTACTAATAAATCTACAACACTTAAAATATAAATCCAGGGACATTAAATGAAATCCGGGGACATTCCGGGGACAGATTTGTAAATCCGGGAATGTCTGGTAACCATAAGGTAGAAGGAATAATAATAATGCTGCTCCTCTAAGAAAACATAGTGCCTTTCCAGACCTCAAGGCAGGCTGGGAAATGAAGGCGCAGTAATATTCTAGTTTCTATTGGCTCTGCCCAGAGCGGGGGGAAACTCCCTCTCTCTTTTGCAACCTAGTTCTGTTTTAGTTCTTGCCAGTCCAGGAAGAGGGGTAAAGTCGCTCGTTCTTACAGAACTTCACAAAGAGCTTCCTAACCACATTCATTCAGAGCCAAAAGAACAGCTTACTGGAGTGTGAGGTAATGCCTCTACATGTGCCTTGTGAACTTCAATAAAATACACATTTGAGAGCTTTGTGGAGTTTTGTTTATACTCTCCAGATTGAGAGAAGCTTCGGGATGGAACAGTGTTTCTTTTTGGAAATGAGGCAGAGCGGAGACTGTGGCGTCTTTATGATATATGGTTTATTTACACGTATATATAACCTGAGCCTATGGTGGAGGGGTTCACAGCATTAACACCCCAAAAGGGTCTTGTTTCTCCCTTAGCCACAGCCTGGAATTCAAGCACAGAATAAGCATTGCACTCTGATCCTCTGCTAGCTGCTTTTTCTCCAGCTTCTAGCTCGCACAACAGCAAAATATGTCCTCAAACTCAGGGTTTGTCCTTTTTACTGAGAACCCAACCTTTTTTGTGTCTGACACAGAGCTCTCTCTCCTTTGTTCTCTTAATGGCCCACCACCCAGACAGTTACCTCAACAGGAAACTAGCCTGGTTTGTTTAGTTTTTAACACTTGCTAGGATTAGAGGGGTCTGGCACCCACAAACTCATACGATTATGTTTTACTCGGAAGTAACATCCTTGAAATAAATGAGGTTTCCTTATTACTGAGCCAAAATGGTGACCCCTCAGCAATTTTCTATGCCCTTCACAACCACTACTGTTCATTGGTCATCGCTGGGCTGTTCTTTATTAGTATACAGTAAACATAAAATAAAAATATAAAATGCAGAATGAATCAGCAATACAATGATAAAAGAATTACCGTAAACACCTTATAGCTGTGTGGGAATATGTTTTATAGGTGCCTTTGCACCTGTTTATTTATGTTTATTTATGTTTACTTTGTGAAATCCTTCCGCCCCTTGGAAGGAAAGGTGAAAAGGATCCGACAGGCAACTCGCTGCATGGATCCTTCCACGGTTAAAAAAGGCGCTAGAGTTTTAAAGAAGGTAATGGTCATTAGTCTGTTTCCCGCTTAAACTTAGCACAGTAACAGGATTGTAATTGGTTGATATGCATGTTATGACATTCGACCCTTCAATAAATTGCCTACACTCCCTGTTGTGGTGTGGAGAAAGCGCGAGGCAAGCTGAGTAAGACCATCGTTGCGTGACAAGCATAGAGAGAAAGAGAAACTGAAACCAACCAGGCAGGGTAGCGGAAGGCTTCTTCACCAGACTGCATTCTCCTTTGTATTTATTTCATTTCGTTTTAAAGCCTTTTATTTGGCCATCTAATTTTCGGCCATCGCCTAGTTTAGTTTTTCTTCTTCTCCGGAACCTTTGGAACTCACAGACGCTCGCAGAAAACTTCAGAGGCAACCAACGACTTTCCGAACTCACAAGCTAAACCTTCAGATCGTAGCCAGCGAACCCTTTTCACGGCGCAGTGGGAGCGGGAACTCCAGCATTACTGGCCGTCCCATCTGCTGGCTACCCCCACATAGCTGCAGCAAGTTCAAATTCCTGGAAACTGCACTTTAACACACGGGAAACTTTAGTGTTGAATGTTGGCGAACCGTTTTTTGTGTGTATATGTGTTTTGCTGCGAGTTGTGAAACTGCACATATCTGCTGCTTGCTGCTGTTGTATTTGTAGGCAATGTACACAGTCTTCCCCTTCCCACTTTTATTCTCACAACAGCCCTGTGAAGTAGGCTAGGCTGAGAGTTAGTAGTTGACATGCCAAAGTTGTGAAACTGAGCATGCTTAAGAGTGTTTTTTTTTTTTTTTGCCTACGAAGTAGTAGCTTGTTGTTGTTTTTAAAATATTCTGTGGTGGTTCCAATGTATGCATGAAGGAAGGCACTGAAAATTAATATGCTGCTGAGATAGGGCAGGGGTAGAATTGGATAGGTGTTTGTTTGGACCCTGAAGAGAGCATCTTCCACAGAGGTGTGCATTAACGGAAGCTACATTAGCTACCTGCAATTTGTGTGTGTGTGTAACTTTAAAAGGCTGAAGGTGACCTACCATATCAGCAACGAAGAGATTGATTCGACTCCCTTCTGAGAAGGTGCTGAAAAATAGCGAATGCTGTCATTTGGACTGCTCTGCAGAGGTCTTGGCTTTTAAAAACTATTATATGAGTCAGAGCAGGTATAAGTGTGCCGTCCTCTACTCCCTCCCCCACCCCACCAAAGTTAAAAGGGAAAATGTGATTTTAGCAGGCAGCATTTATTAATATCACAGAAGCTTCGTAATAAGTACTTGAATAGATGCCAGGCCTGCCATTTTTTTGTAAGTAGCAGCAGACGAAATGTTCTTTTGAAGCCATGTTCATATAATATATGCCTAGTCCAAAATGGAATTTAAAGCAAATTTGAAAGGTCCCACTGAGGCAAAATATGGGTAGGAATTTCAATGGGACTGTTAAAAGGACTTCAGTAATATTTGTTAGGTCGTGGTCTCTCTTCTCTTCTCTTCTCTTCTCTTCTCTTCTCTTCTCTTCTCTTCTCTTCTCTTCTCTTCTCTTTCAAAACATACCCAAAGGAAAAGTGATCCCTGCAGCAGAAGTGAAGTCAGGGTTAAATGACATACAATAAAGAAATACCAGTAGAACATGGATAGTAGAAAGCACAACCTAATACAAAAGTAAGTAAGAACAAGTGAAATGAAGTGCCATTTGTTTTCAGAAGAGAAATAGCACTTTGTTCGTTTGTTAGATACCCCACCTTATCTCCCAAAGGGAGGCAATAGATATCCAAGGTGTATGTATGTATGTTATAAATGTCTACCTGGCTCCTCCTCATCCCTTGTGTTTTGTTTCAATGCTTTGTTTCTGTTTTAGTTCCCTATTGTGAAAAGGGGCGTGGATAAATTTCAAACAGTGTTTTTTTTTTAAAGGTACAATCGGTTGAGAATTACCGTACTTTAATAAGACAGCAAGAGAGGGATGCTCACCCAAGCCACTAATTTTAGAGGCCATTGTTTCTAGGTGAATTCCTAGCCAAATTTTGGGGCAGGGGAACGATCTGCAGAACTCTGCTACTGTAGTGGTTAAGAGTGGTAGACTCGTAATCTGGGGAACCGGGTCCATGTCTCCGCTCCTCCACATGCAGCTGCTGGGTGACCTTGGGCTAGTCACACTTCTTTGAAGTCTCTCAGCCCCACTCACCTCACAGAGTCTGGTGACTTCCGTTTCAGTGTATCTGAAGAAGTGTGCATGCACACGAAAGCTCCTACCAAGAACTAACTTAGTTGGTCTCTAAGGTGCTACTGGAAGGAATTTTTGTTGTTGTTGTTTTGTTGTGGGGAATGTTATGTATTGAAGTTCTCACCCTAGGCCACTAGGGGTGTGTGTGTATATAGTTCATTCTGCTGCAGTTCTCACTCAGGTCCGCACATGAAAATGAGGGATTGAAAGTGGCATTCAGGGATTGGGTAACTACAGAAAGTTGTTAATAGGGAAGGAAGGGAAAGGAGAACGTTAGCCACATTGAGACTCCTTCAGGTAGTGATAAAGCAGGATATCAAATCCAAACTCCTCCTCCTCCTCCTCCTCCTCCTCCTCCTCCTCCTCCTCCTCCTCCTCCTCCTCCTCCTCTTCTTCTTCTTCTTCTTCTTCTTCTTCTTCTTCTTCTTCTTTTCTAAGCTGAAGGTGAGCTAGGTGTCATAGGTCTGCTCCCCCACACCCTCTCAAGCCATGCAGTGCTGAGTCTGGGAGTGTTGTTAAAAGCAATCTGGACTGCCTAGTGTATGCACATATACACACAGGTTGTGTATGCCAAGGCACATCCCCAGAAAGTCCCTGGAATCCTATTGTTCTAGGACCAATCAGACTGCTGCATTTTGGATCCTATTCAACTCGGTACATAACAGTCCCTTTGGCTTTTTTCTCATACCTGCCCAACTCACCCTCCGTCCCACCTGCTACACCTGCCTGGAGTTTTGGCACTTGGAGGGATGGGTGGGGAGGAACGCCTCGCTGCTTACCATAACGTGAGGCCTAGGTTTGGGGGCTGTGCCTTCCTTAGCTTCCCGCTCTTCTAATCTCCCCTGCAGATATTATGAATAAAAAGTGGCCTTCGTTCACACCATTGTTTGTGTCTCTTTTCTTGGGTCAGGTTGCAACACAAGTGCTGGTCACTATAGCCACAAGGGCATCAGAATTACCTTGCCAAAGCCCACCTAATCCGACATTCATTTCTGAAAGTTAGCGGGGGCTGTTATGCCATTCCATGCACACGAAATGTTGGAAGTAGGCTATTGATTTCTGGTTGAATGGTATGTTGTTCTGAAGAGGACAAATGAGTTTGGCATTCTTACACGTTTGTTCTTTCTCAGAAGAGAAATCATTAATTTAGTGTATGTATGATGCAGTCCCAATATCTCAGGAGCGAGATGACAAATCTGAACCAAATTTGGTACAGAGGCCACTTGTAGCACAAGGAAAAACAGATTAGTTTTTGGTACCAGGAAAGGTAGAAATTGCGGTTTATGGGAGTGTGCGTGAATATATCTGCAACTAATGCTCTGACATGACATTTCATAAGCAAGGCAGTTATTAGATCCTCAAACACTGGTACAAATTTCGATGGAAATGACCTGCTACAGCCTTTAGGAACCTGGTGTCCTCTAGATGTTTTAGACTACAGTTCTCATCAGCCTCAACTTCCATGTCTCAGCTTGCAGCGACTAGAAAGCACCACCATTGCCACATTCCTTGAAAACTGCGACTAGACGCAGGGACATGTTATGAATTTTGTCAGAAGTTTCAATTAGTGTATCGACTGCCATCCCTTTCCTGAATAATTATATGAATATAAAAATGGCTAACATCTTAACACACCAACATCCTCGGTAGCCTTACAGGTGATTTTATTTGCAGTTTTCAATGAGTGCAGCATATGTCACACTACCTAGCTGCTGCAAAAAGCTATAAACTTACTTAATTGCTTGCTTGCTTGCTTGCTTACTTACTTACTTATTTGCAAAAAATAAAGAAAGAACTGGAGAAGTCATTGGACCAGCTTATGAAAGTGCAATGTAAGTTAGAGTGAACCACGCTTTGGAAAGTTTCATAAACATGCAGTCAAATCCACATGTCTGTGTTATGATCCAAGTGTGGTCTCCAGGCAGATACAGAATGTGAGGTTCACTGAAATCTACCCCATCTCTACTCAAAATCTTTACCCCCAAAGCACTGGGATTGGAGCACTGGTAAAATAATTCCCTCTGATTACACGCTGGATCTGTCAGTCAGTCATTAAGGCGTTCCCCCTCCCGCCTCCTGTTCCTGGCATTATTCTTAATTGTAGAGACAGAAGTTTTGCTTTTGCAAAGCTGCTTCTTCTCTCCCTTCTCACCACACCCTGGTCTTTTCCCTTAAGGAGTAAGCTAAGAGGCAGAGCATCACTTCTTTGCAGATACTACTCTGCAATTTTTTTTTTGGGGGGGGGGTGTCTGTGTCTGAGTCCTGGGGTGCTTTGAGGCACTTTAGGGGATCACTGCTTCAAGGTGCCTCATATAGGCCTCACCTCAAAGAAACAAAAAATCTACCAGAGGTACCCTGCTCTAGTTTGGGATTCATGCAAATTGCACACCCCTAATAGATACCATATGTTTCTGTTTCTCTATTTAGATATCAGAGCAAATAGTCCTCAATTTCTATTCAAAGCCTTCACTAAATCTTACAGTAGGGAGTTCCATTAACTGATTAAGTTGGGAAAATAGGAAGTTGCAGTATACTAAGACAGGTCATTGTTCCATCTAAGTACTGTCCACACTGAGGGCTTATCCAAACCTCTCTTTGCCCACCACTTTCCCACAGGGAAACCCAATCTTCAGCGTTGAATTGGAACAAATGGCAACTTGGTTTTCTGCAGATTGCCATTTGTTCCGATTTAGCACTAAAGAGCAGGTTTTTCAGGGTAAAGTGGCAGGGTAAATTGAAAACTGCTCAGACCCATGCCTAGAGAGCACAGAGAAAACCGCTCAGAAACATGCTTCCTAGACAAAGGACAAGCGGAAGTGTATACAAGCCATCTCCAGATTTTAAGACGGGGCCTTTCCAGATTTGCCTGGAGATGCCAGGGATTAAATTTGGGACCTTTTGTATGCAAAGCATGTATTCTACTACTGAGCTATGGCTACAATCTTTTGTCATCTGTGAAGCTCTTTTTAACCAGCTTCATCGATTGACCCTAACCTCTAGTCCACACAATGCCCAGGTAAGCAGGTCTTTCAAAGAATCTCTTGCTAGTGGCAGTCCTCTGTAGCACCAGCTGGTCTCTTAAGCCTCTCTTTCCAAATGTAACTGCAAGATACAGTGCTATTCCATTGACCTCACTGAACTGACACAAATTTCCTATTAGTGAAAGCTTTCAGAAACATACAGAAGAACGAGATGACTGTCAAAATCAGACTTTGGTCTGAAGCGTGTGTTTTTTTTCTTTCTGAGAGAATGCCTTTCATCACATGCACACCTTGTATTTTCCTAGAAATGTTTTTGAGGCTTTTTATTAGTTCATCTTGGGTGAACACTAAAGTAGAAGAAAAGTTGGCCTGTGAGTAATGAAAGGTGATGGAATCTGTATGCACTGTGAAATGCATTTTTCCTGGGGTTTACAGAGCAATTGAAACTCATGTTGTTGCAAATCTAATGCACGCACAGCACTAAAGAAGATCTTCTCTGAAACAGGCTCCTGTGTCAATAGATGAGCACATAAAAGAATGAGAATAAGAATTTTGGAACAGAATGGAAATCAAGCCATCCTTTTTTCTAAACATGAAAGGTGGGGAAAGGAATATTGTGGCCTCCCTGCCCTATATTGTAACAGGCCAAGTAATAGATTGCCAACAAACCAAGATGTTTCTTGTATGCCATATTCCTGATCAACCATATGTGGTTTCTGGGCTGCCTTGAAATTACGAGGTGGACAGGCCTATACTTCTTGCAACCTATAATGCTCTGTAAGAACAAACCCCCCCCCCCCAAAAAAAACCCACACTAGTATTAATCCATATTCCCACCATAGCAAAAAGTAGACATGAGGAGGGGATTGTGTTGCCTTGAGAATCTGTCCAATTGCAGCCATATTCCCCTATGAGTGGAAGAGGAGACACTTTTGAATTTTCCGAGCATGACTGAAATGGCACGCTAGCCACAGAACATACAAGCTGCTTCCCAGAGAATTCACACTATGGATTCTACCATTGTGGGTCTCATGGATCTACAACCTAATCAGAGATTCAGACATCTAAAATAGCAGTGCCCACAGTGGTGGTGGTGTTTATAGTTCTCCCAAAGTGTCCTTACCTGAATGGTTCCATTTCTGTTTACTATCTTTCAAAATCTGCTGATAGCAGCAGCAGTCAGTGGAAACTGTGGAGAGTGTTCAAGTTGTTCTCTGCAGAATCTGCACTGTCAGCTCCACTGTCTATCTGACTGAATGAATGAATGTGTAAACGGATGAACCCATTTGTTTCTATGGCACAGGGCAAATTTTCTGGATATGCTGATTTGTGGTACTTAACTAGCCAGCCAAAGTCATTATCCTGACAAAGGAACTGGTTTGGCAAGCTTCCTCTGATACAGTCTGTGGCGTTCACCCCTATAGGTTCTCCAAGGGTTAACTTGGCAGGGAGGAGCTTGACCAATGGGAGCTCTCCAGGCAAATAGAGTGTGGAAGGATGGCAGTTAGAGAGGATAGAAAAGGCAGTTAGAGGTTGGAAGTTAGGCAGTTGAGTTGAGTTAGAGGGGGATAGAGAGAGGGAGATAGAGCTAATGAGCAGAGCTAGAGCAGGTTGAATAATTAACAGGAGGCATTAGGGATAGTTATTGGAATACTAGGTAGATAGTTGAAATATACTTATCTGAATAACCATACAGTTTTATTAAACGTTTTACCAAGTCATTTGAAACCATTACGCTTTGTACACACAATAAAGAAACATGTTTTATTTTTCCAACATCCGAATCTGAAGTGAGTTATTCATTGCCAGAGTGAATACTGGCTGGTGGCAGCGGTTATACCATATGTCGTTGGGGCAGTTACCAATAGACCGTTAAACGTCCGGGGGTGCTGCTCAGGTCTGAGAGAGTGACCGCGACACAGTCTACCCTCACAGATACAGGATTGCAGGCATGGAAGGGGTTCCAGGGTTTCATCCAAATTGACCCTCCAAATTTCGCGCAAAAGGGGGCCGTGGAAGCAGCGGTCCAACGACGGAGTGCGCCGGCACAAAATGTCGTGCAGGCGCACTCCGTCGTCAGGCCGTGCGCTGCTGCTCCCAGGGTGACGGAGGGAGCGGCAGCGCATGGGAGTGGCGGGAGGGGCTGCCGCTTGTCACCCCCACACGCCGCCGTTCGCTCCGTTGCCCTGGGAGCGGCAGCACTGCACATACCGTGCACTGCTGCTCCCAGGGCGACGGAGCGAGCGGCGGTGCATGGGGGTGACAAGCGGTGGCCCCTCCCGCCACTCCCCACGCACCGCCGGTCACCCTGGGAGCAGCAGCGATGCACAGACGGGGTGCTCGCTCCCGGGGTGATGGAGGTAGCAGCGGCGCATGGGAGTGGCGGGAGGGACCACCGCTTGTCACCCCCATGCGCTGCCGCTTGTCACCCTCCCCCCCCCGGTCACCAGGGGCATACCACCCCTACTGCCCCCCCCTAGCGACGCCCCTGAGCCAGGCCTCTCTCCATCTTACTCTACATGCTGGCTTTCTGGAGAAGCATGGAAAAGATGCAGAATGTGGGCACAAATGTTACTTTCCCGAGAACCTCAGATAGCTAGCTAGAGTAAATAGCAAATTTCTCGCCTTTGGGGCTATCAAATTACCGTATTTTTTGCTCCATAAGATGCACTTTTTTCCTCCTAAAAAGTAAGGGAAAATACCTGTGCGTCTTATGGAGTGAATGGTGGTCCCTGGAGCTGAATTGCCCAGGGGCCAAAAGCAGATTGTGCTTTTTATTTTACAAAGAGAAAAGGGAGTGTTGAAAGGACCCCGCTCAGCAGCTGATCAGCAAGAGATCGGGAGAGAGATAAGAGTCCCGGCTCCCTTTCAGCCACGCCCTCCTTTGTTGAATGTGCTGCAGAGGAAGGTTGTTTGTTTCCCCAGGACATGTGACTGGCTGATTAGATTATCTGACTGGAAACAGTAGAAACAGCTCCATTAAGATTTTTCAGAAATGTGAGTTAAACCCCATAAAAATGGGGCTTTTCCTCTTTGCTTTTCCCCCTTGCAAAAGGAGCTTTGCTTTTCCCCCTTTGCAAAACAGCTGCAAAACCTTTAGCTGATCCTCAAAAAAAGGGCCTTTTGCCTTTGCAAAAACAGCTGCAAAACTTTTAGCTGGTCCTCAAAAAAGCCAGGGCTTTTCCCATTGCAAAAAAGCTGCAAAACCTTTAGCTGATCCTCAAAAAACAAACAAACAAAACAAACCCAGGGCTTTTAGAGGAGGAAAACCAGAAAAATATTTTTTTTCTTGTTTCCTCCTCTAAAAATGAGGTGCGCCCTATGGTCCGGTGCGTCCTATGGAGCGAAAAATACGGTATATCTGAAAATTTGTATGAGCAATGCCTGCAGAAATTTCCAAAACCAGAGGGGTGGCTGAACAAGTTGTCGATTGGGTGACGGAGTGCTCCATGGCCCTTGCTCTCCTATGATGAACAATCCAGAATAAAATATGTACAACAGCAAAAACTGCTGAATAAATTATGCGAATTAGATATATTTTACAAATGTGTTCAATTGGCATTTAGACAAGGTACAAAATTTAGCTTTTCTTGATGCAGAATTTAGACTGCCTTGGGGAAGAATTTTATTTCTGTTTGTTTTAGCATAGCCTACAAAGCTTGATGAATGGTTCCTGAAAAGATTCCAGTTTGCAAAATGCATTTATAGTTTTTTTGTATGACTCCTTTTAAATAGGTTTCCAGCTAATAAAGTCTTAGTGCTGCTATCGCTATACTTTGGAGATGGAAATGCTGGAAAGGAAATGAAGAGTTGAGTAAATTATTAAAGACAACCTTAAAATCCATTGTCTTTCACACATGGTAAAGTGTGTCTGGGCGCAGCATCTAAGATTTTGCGTATCAAATCCTTTAAATAACAAGAGGTTGCTGGAGGAAGTGCAAATCTTTGCAACTCAAGATTTTTGCTGTAAATTCGTCAAATTCCAAAGCATCATCATAAATATAATTGAACAGGAGCCACAGTCTGTGTTTCTATTTTTTACATTTAGCACATCAAGCTGTTTTAACTTAAACAATAAAGGCAGGACTGTATAGTTTAAAGCAGAACCTTAAAGAAATGCAGTGACTTTCTCTTGCTGGATGGTGTGGACCCCTCCTTCATGTTTTTTCTGCATTTTCAAAGTATTTTCAATTTGTTTCCTTATCTTCTGACAGTTCTTCTGTGATATATATATATTATGTAACCTCATCCACACACACACACACACACACACACACACATTTGCATGAGGTTACATAATGTCAGACCCTAGTTCTGTACTGCCAACAAAGACCCATTGAAATGGATTAATTTTTTTCTAATTCATGCTGGAGCTCTTACTTTGTGCAACTTGAAAGAAAAAGGAGTGAGATATTTTCATCTACTGCAGCTCTTTAAGAATGAATATAGGCACAACGTTTTTAGAGCCATAGGACCAATGTGGAAGCACTGCTGACGCACATAGTATTGTTATGTGCTTGTGGGTGCCAGGCATGTAACCCTTGTACCCGGCAAGTGCTAAGAGCTAATTAAGACAGACTAGCTTCCAATCATGGCCACTGGCCCCATCACCTCCTGGCAACTAGAAGGGGAAGAAATGGAGGGAGTGAGAGATTTTACTTTCTTGGGCTCCATGATCACTGCAGATGGAGAGAGCAGTCACGAAATTAAAAGATGCCTGCTTCTTGGGAGGAAAGCAATGACAAACCTAGACAGCATCTTAAAAAGCAGAGACATCACCTTGCCGACAAAGGTCCGTATAGTTAAAGCTATGACTTTCCCAGTAGTAATGTACGGAAGTGAGAGCTGGACCATAAAGAAGACTGATCGCCAAAGAATTGATGCTTTTGAATTATGCTGCTGGAGGAGACTCTTGAGAGTCCCATGGACTGCAAAAAGATCTAACCTATCCATTCTCAAAGAAATCAGCCCTGAGTGCTCACTAGAAGGACAGATCCTGAAGTTGAGGCTCCAGTACTTTGGCCACCTCATGAGAAGAGAAGACTCCCTAGAAAAGACCCTGATGTTGGGAAAGATGGAGGGCACAAGGAGAAGGGGACGACAGAGGATGAGATGGTTGGACAGTGTTCTCGAAGCTACTGACATGAGTTTGGCCAAACTGTGAGAGGCGGTGAAGGATAGGCGTGCCTGGCGTGCTCTGGTCCATGGGGTCACGAAGAGTCGGACACGACTGAACAACAACAACAACAACAACAAGCTTCCAGTGTTCAGGTAATCACTTGGGTGATAGGTCATTAAGAGAACAGATGAAAGGGCGCTCTGTGCCAGAGGACAAATGGGTGGGGGCCCTTTTCCATCTCTTAGTTCATTTTCTCTTTCATGCAAGAAGTCCATAATAAATTTCCAATCCTTAATAAATGCAAAGCAAGGAACATTTCAATCAAACAGTTCATCTTATCAAAGTTTATTTAACTGGCCCTGAGTTTTGTGGCGCTTCTTTCAGCATGTGGAAAGTTAATCTGGTCCACCTCCAATAATTCAGACAGTAGACTGCTTTTTGGATGTCCAGTTTATTAATGGAGATTGCAATTTGCTCTACAATGTCCTGGCAGGCCTTGATGTTGCTAGATGCCTGCTTCCTAGTGTAGTGAAAGAACCAACATGGGCCACTCCCAAGCCTACTGTGGATTCAGTGATTCTTCCTCCCCCCCCCCACCGAGTTCCATGGTATATTTATTCCCCATAAACAGATCCCCAAATCCACAACTGCTGATATCACTATTTCCAGAATGCGACAAATTTAAAGGTATCCTGAATCTATAAGGTATCCTGAATGTATAAAGTGTGATGGTAACAAGAATAATTGCAAATACAGAAATGATTTGGTGCAGATACATTTGCCTTGTGTAGTATTTGAAATGGCCTTTAGCGATTTGAAACTAGTCCTAGTTGTGACCTATTTCTTCTAGCACTGAATAAGCTTTCAGTATGTTAATGATCACACCAATGCCTATCCTGTTTTGTCCTTTAATTTTGTCCTTTAATTTGCTCTCTTCTGCTGCTTTTCCTTTCTTCATCACTGGCCTTTTGATGGCCCATCTTTCTTCCCTCCCCTTCCTTTCCTTTCCTTTCCTTTCCTTTCCTTCCCCACCCCATGTCTTATCCTCTCCCCTCTAATCTCCCTTCTCATTCTCTCCTTTAGATATTTCCAAGTAGTATCAGTGCTCACCCTTTAAGCACAATGTAAGTACCACATTAAAAGTCTATTACTGGTAATGGAGTTAATGTAAAAGTGCAGATTACCTATAATTAATGGCAAAGTAATTCCATGTCTGATCCGATGTAATGAAACACTATTTTAATTTAAATATATTGGACATCCACTAAGCTATCAAAAGAGATGCTGTGTCTCAAGTCACTTAGAAACATATTCAGTCAGTATGAAGTCTTCAGATCTTTGGCCGAGATCACCTTTGAAACTTGGCAGTAACTGCAGGACACTCTTGTATCTAGGCTGCCCGCTGACCCTCAGGTGCGTAAAGGCTATGGCAGATTGTAACTTAGATTTATTTCAGCTATTGTGATAGAAATCCTGGAAGCTATCACTGCAGCAGGCAATTTTATTTTCATTCTTGAGTT
The DNA here is from genome assembly GCF_009819535.1 of Lacerta agilis. NCBI lineage: Eukaryota > Metazoa > Chordata > Lepidosauria > Squamata > Lacertidae > Lacerta > Lacerta agilis. The sequence goes on along the minus strand of NC_046315.1, from coordinate 94,563,227 downwards.
ACGAGTCTGAGAGGAGATCAAGGCATAATTATGCTAGACACACAGAATATCAATCTGTACTGTAGTATACATGCCCGGGTTGTTGCTTCACCCCAAAGCATAAATTATGAGTGCCGGGAATGTATCTAAGTTGTGTGGTCCGCATGACCTCTGCATGCGAACACGTTCTGGGTGTTCAAATAAATAAATAAATAAAAAATCACCGCAGCTTATAGAACCATAGAGTTGGAAGAGACCACAAGGGCCATCCAGTCCAACCCCCTGCCAAGCAGGAAACATCATCAAAGCATTCCAGACAGATGGCTGTCAAGCCTCTGCTTAAAGACCTCCAAAGAAGGAGACTCCACCACACTCCTTGGCAGCAAATTCCACTGTCGAACAGCTCTTACTGTCAGGAAGTTCTTCCTAATGTTTAGGTGAAATCTTCTTTCTTGTAGTTTGAATCCATTGCTCCGTGTCCACTTCTCTGGAGCAGCAGAAAACAACCTTTCTCCCTCCTCTATATGACATCCTTTTATATATTTGAACATGGCTATCATATCACCCCTTAACCTTCTCTTCTCCAGGCTAAACATACCCAGCTCCCTAAGCCGTTCCTCATAAGGCATTGTTTCCAGGCCTTTGACCATTTTGGTTGCCCTCTTCTGGACATGTTCCAGCTTGTCAGTATCCTTCTTGAACTGTGGTGCCCAGAACTGGACACAGTATTCCAGGTCAGGCTTGACCAGAGCGGAATATAGTGCTACTATTACTTCCCTTGATCTAGACGCTATACTCCTATTGATGCAGCCCAGAATTGCATTGGCTTTTTTAGCTGCTGCATCTCCTGGTCAGCTTTCTCTCAACCAACCTGACTGTCCCAGGATGGCTACCTTTCTCTCTTGATCTTTCATTTCAGATCCCGGACATAAAAAAAGGTGAAAGGAATGTAGAATTTCTACTGTTGCTGGGATACCAGACAGCCATATGAGAAAGCTGGCAGAGAAGTGCTTCAGGCAGAGAGGTCAAGAAAGCTCTTGCTGTCAAAATCTGGCACCCTATCCTCTAAATATTTCTTATTTTCACAATAATTCCTTTTGGAACATTTGCTTTTTAATGGATATTCTCAGTTGTGCGTCAAGGCCCCGGTGCACATGCCCCCCCCACCCGAATAATAAAAACTCATTGACACAGAATTTTAGTTTAAAGGTTGATGGGCAAAATTTAGGCCACAACTTTATTGTTTACAGAAATGTGAGTGGTATTGGCTTAGGCATTGGCAAAAACTATATCTGACTCCTTGCAGGAAGTCTGTATGGGTAAACCACCAAAAGAGGGAGCTCTGTCTATGGTGATCAACTGAAGCTCATCCCGGAGTTCCCGCCGGGTCCTGGCATGGCGCTAGCCCCCGAAGTGGACTTCAAATGAAATCCAGATCCACGATTCCTTTAACGGAGTGACAGGTACCTGCAGGGGCAGGTGATGGCCACATTTCCCCTTCCCCACACCTCACAAAGCCAGTGCCTAACCACCAAACCTTACAAAGTTGTGACGATTTCTGAGAGGTAGGCGAAAACCAAATGGCCAGTGTCAATCTGCCAAATGGAAAAAAATTCCTACCTAGTCCCTGTTCCAAAACAGGCAACCAACAGAAGTCCAGAGCAAGGCCAGAGCAGACACCTAAAAACTAGGGCGGGTGGGCGGGTGTTCGGCGGTGCAAAGCCAGGTGAAAGCCCCAGCGACGCACTGCCGTCTTTTAAATTCCCCCACAATCACACCACCACTCTCTGATTGGCCAATCGGCTGTGCCGTGACCGTGGGGCCATCGTGTGGCTCGGGCTCATCCCCCACCCCCACCCCAAAGATGGGAGGGGGCGCCCTGGCCCCACACACAACACGGACCCTCGATTAGAAGGATCCGATTAAGTACTTGTATAAATATAGGATTATTATTATTATTATTATTATTATTATTATTATTATTATTATTATTATTTTGTGCCCCGTTGACTCAGCACCCTGTGTGGGGGAACCACCCTAAATCCAGCAGTAACCTCGGTACATGGCTATCTGGGATTGACGTATCTTTGGATGTTGTCATTCTCCAAGCAAACTTCCACAATTCGTTGACATGTTGCCTGCTGTTCTTTAATAATGGTAGTATAATTGGGGTTGTGCACCAAAAACAAAGATCAATTCAGATCTCACTTTGGGGCTCCAGAAAGCAGTCCCTTTTGGACTGGACTGCTGTAGGCACAATCTAGACACTTCACTTTTTGTTGGAACAAGAATCGTAGCCCTTTCTGAGTGGATGAAGCTGTGGGATGTAAAAGGACAGGGGCAGTCAAACCCAACTTCCTTATATGGAACTCTACAGTTGGGGGTGAACTCTACAGTTGGGAGCTTCCAACTGTAGTGTGAATGCCGAGTCTCCATGTCGCTGGTCAGTTGTGTTAATCTCTAAGACAGTTTAAAAGTAGCATTATTAAAATGCACCGTTGGCACTAGGCCAAAAGTATAAAGAGGGACTTTCTCTCAAAAGGAGAAAGTCACCATATGTATGTTATTTAGTAACTTTTAAGCCTGCCTCTAGGATCCTTATGTGACTAGATGATGATTACTTGTAAGTAAACGTTATACACTTTACCAAACACTGTGAAGTGTCTTATTGAAAGAGGGATAAAAAGGGGAAGACACCAGGACAATATTTTTAATGACTCTAGCGAGTCTATGCAAACTATCTGCTGCGCATATGAAGTAAAAAGGGAATGTTAGCTCTGCTGATATTATCGAGCTTGTAAACGCAAGTTGGGATAGGATATCTAAAACAATATATCCTCTCCCACATCCCTCAACATTCCCACAAAGGGTTAGCGGGCCCAGAATTGCATATTTTTGTGTATTTTTAAAGGATTGCATCGGATTGCAATTTTGAGTTGAGTGGATTTTCCTGGTGAGCACAAGGCCTAAAGCATCCATTGTGCTGAAAAGGGGAATTAACTACCCCTCCCCTCCCTCAGTGTTCACAGTAATCCAAGGCAGTGAAGATTTGTTTAGAGATTTTTGCATTTTGAGATTTTTGAACATTTTTCAAAAATTTTGGATTTTAAGATGGCTAGTGCAAATTTTGATAGTGATACAAAACTAGGGATGATTGTGCTGAGTGAGAATAATTTTATGCACTGGAAGCAGCGCTTAATAGCATATCTAGATGCAAAGCATGTTTTGGAGGCTGTTGAAGATCCCATGCCTACTGGCACAAGTAGAGAGGATTTAGCCAAGATAGCAGTTTGGAAGCGCAAGAACAGTGAAGCTAGGCATATAATTCTATGTGCACTTCGCAATGAGCATCTATCATTAATAAATAGTAAAGATGATGCATCTCAGATCCTAAAAGACATTGAACGCATGTATGGAGAATCTTCCAGGAACTCCTACAGAAGCTTGATGTATAAATTAACCAGATTGAGAATGAATTATAAAGGAGAATTCACAGCGCACATCAGCAAATTTACTGAGATTATTCAAAAGATTGACCTCACTCCTAAGCCTTTTGATGAAGAAACAAAGGTATCATTTTTGCTAGCATCCCTAGGACCGTGTTTTGATCCATTTGTCAGTCTAATGGACCATAGAGAAGGTCTAACTTTCAAAGACCTGACCAGTCATTTAAGAGAAGAGTGTAGAGAGAGAGCAGAGTCTCCAGTAAGAAATGCCACAAGCAAGGACAGTAATTATGCGTCCAGGCAATTTACAAAGTCCAGAGAAATGCCCAAGAAAATAATTTGCTACAATTGCAACAAGGAAGGCCATATTTCTAGGAACTGTAAAGCTCCTCCTAAAGCAAAGAATTCCCAAACCTCTCAGCCAAAATGGCAAAAGAAGGGGAAATTTGAACGCACTATGCTACTTCAAGAAAGGAATTTAGCTGTTCATAACCGTGAAAATAAACGTAATATGTGGATTTTAGATTCAGGAGCCAGTTCACATTATTCATTTAAAAGAGAAAATTTTAATGAGATAAATGAAGATGAAGAATCTGAAATAGAGATAGCAGATGGCAGAGTTATTAAAGCAAAAGGTGCAGGTTCCATGGACTTGAAATTCAATATAAACAATGAACCTGTTAAGACCAAAGTGCTTAAAGTTTTGTACGTTCCAGAACTAAGTTGCAATTTACTCAGTGTGTCCAGTTTGGACAAGAAAGGTTTCCAAATCACATTTGGAAATGGAGAGTGTAATGTGACTAAAGATGGTGAACTGTATATTCAAGCAAAATTAATTAATGGTGTTTATGAGATTGATATTTCAGAGACCCAGTCTGCAAACGTCGCGCATCCCAGCCAGAAAGATGAAGCTGATATGCAACTATGGCATAGGAGACTAGGACACAGAGACACCACCACCATTATGAACCTACAAAAAGGTGATCTTGTAAGAGGTTTACAGGTAAAAGAAAGCAAAGAGGCTCTGACAAAATGCATAAGCTGCATTACTGAGAAGGCTGTGAAACCTTCTTTTCCACGTTGTGCAGAACAAAGAAGCACTAAAGTGCTTGATATCATATATTCGGATCTATGTGGTCCAATTAATGTTCCATCACTTGGCAACAACAAGTATATTCTAATTTTTATTGATGATTTTTCAAGATATTGTGTTGCATATTTCATCAGAGAGAAAAGTGAAACAGTGGAAATGTTCAAAGAATACATTGCCATGGTCAGAAACAAGTTCCAACGCGCTCCAGCTGTGTTGATGACTGACAATGGAGGTGAGTACTGCTCACATGAAATGCAGACTCTCATGGCCAAGGAAGGAATTGTACACGTAACCACAATTGCTTTCACGCCACAGCAGAACTCCATTGCAGAGAGAAAATTTAGATCCATTATGGAAATGACAAGGTGCATGCTAAAGGAAGCATCCTTGCCACAGAAGCTGTGGGGAAATGCAGCTGACACAGCAGTTTATTTGCAGAATAGATTGCCAACAAAAGGAGCAGAGCGCACACCATTTGAACTTTGGCATGGCAAAGTGCCTAATTTGTCACACATTCGTGTGTTTGGAAGTCTGTGCTACTATCACGTGCCCAAAGAACACAGACAGAAGCTAGACTCCAGAGCACAAGCAGGTGTCTTTGTTGGATATGCATCTGGAGGGAAAGGCTACAGAGTATTGGACTTAAAAAGTGGCAAAACCAGTGCGCACCATGCAATTTATTTTGATGAGCATGCGATGGTTAACACAAAGAATACAGTTATTGACTGTTCCAAGGAGTCAGAATGGACTCAAGAACTTATTGACTTTCCTTCTGAAACCCCAAGAAGTGCTAATCTGCGTTCTAATGTCATAGCACCCCCTACAGGGAATGCACCAGAACACGCAGAGGATCAAATTCCTACTGGCTTCAGAGATGAAGAGGACGACTTAGACATGCCACCATTGGAGGAGGATGAGGATGTTGATGCGGTTCCAGAACCAGAGATCAGACGCTCATCCAGAACCAACAGGGGTGTTCCAGCACCACGGCTGTCCTATTTTGCAGGGTCGGCATCTCCACAGGAACCTTCCACATGGGAAGAGATACAGAAAATGCCACCTAAGGAAGCTAATCTCTGGAGGAAAGCCATGCAGGACGAAATGGATGCATTGCATCAAAACAAGACTTGGACCCTCACGGAACTACCTCCGGGTAAGAAAGCCATTGGCTGTAAATGGGTTTTCAAGATTAAGAAGGGGTCAGAAGGGGAAGTTCAACGCTACAAAGCTAGACTTGTGGCACAAGGATTTTCACAGAAATATGGTGAAGATTATGATGAAACGTTTGCACCAACTGTAAGATACAGTAGCGTGAGAATGCTTTTAAGCATTGCAGCATCCAAGCAGCTGAATGTAAAGCACATCGATATTGCCACTGCGTTTTTGCATGGACAGATTTCCGAGGAAATTTATATGAGACAACCCAAAGGTTTTGTGAAACCACATGAGGAACATTTAGTGTGCAAGTTGCAGAAGGGACTGTATGGTTTGAGACAGGCTGCTAGAGCCTGGAACCAGAAATTGCACAAAATGTTAATGCAACTTGGCTACAAGCAAGGAAACGCTGACAAATGCTTGTACAGTAAGTCAGGTAATGGACAATTCTCATATATTTTGGCTTTCGTTGATGACTTGATTATCGCGACATCAAATAACAGAGAATATGTGCAGATTGTGAAACACCTCAGCAAAGAGGTGGGAGTCAAAGAACTAGGAGATGTCAAGTACTACCTAGGAATCCAGGTGGAAAGAGAGGAAGACGGATCGTTCCTTCTCAGCCAGCAACAGAAAATAAATGAACTGATTGAATGCATGCAGATGCAAGACGCAAACCCAGTTGCAACGCCCATGGCCACAGACTTTTTGAAGAATCAGCAGGATTCGAAGCTGTTGCCAGATAACAGTGAATATAGGTCGGTAATTGGTAAACTTTTGTATTTAGTTACCACATGTAGACCTGACATAGCCAATGCAGTGGGGATTCTTAGCAGGAAAGTGAGTTCTCCCACTGAGCATGATTGGGCTGGTGTTAAGAGGGTGGTCAGATATTTGAAGGGTACATTGAATTGTAAATTAAGGCTACCAGCTGTCAGAAATCCTAAGTTAATTGGGTACACTGATGCTGATTGGGCTGGGGATAATGCTGACTATAAATCAACAAGTGGTTATGTTTTTATGTTTGGGGATGGACCTGTTGTATGGGGCAGTTATAAACAGAACTGTGTAGCATTATCTTCCACAGAAGCTGAATATATTTCTGCATCGGAAGCGTGCCGAGAGATTGCCTGGCTCGATGAACTCATCAAGGACTTTGGTTTGGTGAGAAAGCAAGCTGTCAGTTTGCTGGAGGACAATCAGAGTTGCATAAAACTGACACAGAGTGAAAAGTTTCTTGCCAGGACAAAACATATAGGTGTGAGATACCATTTTATACGTCAGGCAGTTCAGGATGGACTTGTGGAACTGTCGTACTGCTGCACCAATGAGATGGCTGCGGACATCCTGACAAAACCCTTGCCTAGAGAGAGTTTCCAGAATCTACGAGTCAAGCTGGGACTCTGGGTGGTTGAATAAAGTTGAATTTGCCTGAGAAGGGGTATGTGGGATGTAAAAGGACAGGGGCAGTCAAACCCAACTTCCTTATATGGAACTCTACAGTTGGGGGTGAACTCTACAGTTGGGAGCTTCCAACTGTAGTGTGAATGCCGAGTCTCCATGTCGCTGGTCAGTTGTGTTAATCTCTAAGACAGTTTAAAAGTAGCATTATTAAAATGCACCGTTGGCACTAGGCCAAAAGTATAAAGAGGGACTTTCTCTCAAAAGGAGAAAGTCACCATATGTATGTTATTTAGTAACTTTTAAGCCTGCCTCTAGGATCCTTATGTGACTAGATGATGATTACTTGTAAGTAAACGTTATACACTTTACCAAACACTGTGAAGTGTCTTATTGAAAGAGGGATAAAAAGGGGAAGACACCAGGACAATATTTTTAATGACTCTAGCGAGTCTATGCAAACTATCTGCTGCGCATATGAAGTAAAAAGGGAATGTTAGCTCTGCTGATATTATCGAGCTTGTAAACGCAAGTTGGGATAGGATATCTAAAACAATATATCCTCTCCCACATCCCTCAACATTCCCACAGAAGCCGGCCTGCCAAATAGGCGCAAGGGTTTTGTTTTGCTTTTTTTATATATTTGTGAGGTATTTTATTCATAAATTTAATCACAAAATTAATTGCATATGCAAATTAAAACGGTATGAAATGCTGAAAACAGAGACCTCTGATCCTAACCATTGCTAATGTGAAATAATATAAGAAACATGGTTTATCGCATGTATATACATAAGTCAATAGAATTAAAAGAGCCGCATAACAAAACCATAGCTTTAAAACACATTTAGCTTTCAAAATATTATATACAGTAGCCATGATCTCTGAAAAATCAAAATCTGACTGAAATAACTTCCAAACATTAAGAGATACAATATTTTTGGAAGCAACAGGGTGTTGTTGTTGTTTTTACAATATTCAGTAAAGGAGTTTCTGATTGTTATAAATTTATTCTGTTTTCATCTATTTTTCCTTGTTCTAATGTACTGTGTTAATTTAGTTATCAATGCAAATTCCCAGTTCCCCTGCTCTTCTTTATCACTGGTATCATTTGCAATCCCCATTTTCCTGCTCGCAGAATGGTTTCATTTGACTTCAGTGACTCTGCCATGAATCAAAAACCTGATTGGCCATGTGGTGCTCTGATGTCATCACATCCCCTGCGGGATCCCTGGATGGCTGGAACCAACTGGAGGAGAATCAAGGCTCTGGAAACAAAGAACAGTGTTGGAGCTGCACCGGGGAAGGAATACATGACATTGTTGCTGAAGTCAAATAAAACCATTCATCTGCCCTCAGTTTTAATTGGTGCCTATGAAGGGAAACTCAATCCCCTGATGCTGAAACAACTGTCCTGCATCTGTAAGATTTTCCATTTTGCCAAATTGCATCGCAGTAGTTTCACTGCAGCACAGCAGCAAGTGGCTGGGAGCATCATGAATATTTTTCATCCTTTTTTAGGACCCCCCCCCAAAAAAAAAATTGCTGAAATTGCCAAACTTTCTACCTGCTTTTTGGGGGTGTAGGTGGGCCGTGGTAGCTCAGCTCTATTTATAATATTAGTAATTCATTGTGTAAAGCGTGCCTGGCATGCTCTGGTCCATGGGGTCACGAAGAGTCGGACACGACTGAACAACAACAACAACAAAAGCTAGTATGGTTTTATTAGGTGATCCTGAGGGAAATAGCCTGCCAAGAAGTTCCTCTCCTTAAACGGACACTCCTAAACAGCGTCCATTAAATCTCGTTCACGTTTTGAGCTGCGGGGAACTTCAGACATTTAAATCAGGGTATGTACTTGTTTTGATCTTGCATTAGCCTTTACCACATTCCTCTCCCTATATTTGAGGCTCGTTAGTGACAGCAGAAGAATCACATTTCTCAACAGTTACAAACAGCAACGGTTTTTTTTGCGTTCTTGGACATGAGCACGTGACCCGTGTAGGCACAAAGAAGCTAAATCTGTCCTGCACTTCAATTCTTTCCTCATAGTACTGTTCTTCCTCTTTTCTCCCCCAGATTAAATTCTTGAGTTCTTGTTAACTGCACTAGGCTATAAATTATTAATATTAGAATTAATAGAGATCTGTTGCCAAGGGAGGAACAGAATAAAATGGTTTATATTGCACTCATTTGCACTTAGAAATTTCTCTTCTACCCTCATTCTATTTTTAGTCGGCCCTATTGAATATGCCACCTACTCATGTTGTCGATGGCTTGATATTATCCCACCACCCACCCCCACCCCTTCCCATGCGAAGATACTACCATGGTAATAAATTTCCCAGAAACTTTCATGTTTTCCTAACTATTGTACCCAATAAAGTATGCATTACATGCTATTAGCCTTACCAAGGTATTCTAATCTAACTGTTCTATAGCACGTTCACATTAATATGCAAATGAGTCAGGGAATACAAAATTAAATGGAAATGGAAGTTGGAAGTTAATTGACATTTTTGTCACAAAAGCACCGAGAAACACTTTTTTATGGTTTAATGGCAAAGAGCTAATGTGTCATCCAAGGGAGGATTCCATCAATCTAAGCTAAGGCGATTTTGCCGAGATGCAGTGCAGAGAACTGCTTGGTATGCTATAGCCAGCTCTCCCCCAATGCAGGTGGTCCCATCACTGTAAACCTGCATTAAATTGCTGCCATCCATTATACACACTAGCTGCCTGGATTGCTGCCTAGCACAGGCTTCCATAGGCCATCTATTCCTGTCAGAAATATGATATGTCAATGACAAAAGCTTAATTACACCATTAATTAATAGGACAATTTTCAAACTGCCTTGCAATGCAGTTTGACACTCATTAGTGCAATTTTTGAATAATTTCTCCCAGGGTGTGCTACTCCACAAAGTACATCTTAAAGGAAATGCAGATTTTTTTTAAAAAAAAAAATCAAGCAAAGCATACATTTTCTTGAATCACCTGTACTTTTTTTCCCTTTAGACAACAGCAACAATATTGTGAAAGCATTTAAAAAGGCTTCATCTATGTCTATATCTGCGTGCTATCATACAAATAATGACATAGTGTGTTGACAGAATTTTGCAAGGACTTGGAAATTGATTCAATAATTATGAAGAGAAAAGAGGTTTGGATTGACATGCAGGGCTCCTGGGAGAAAAGTTCATTTTTGGGTGTTCAATAAGAACACCCCAAATTTTGGGTTTCATGAACTTCAGAATTTGTATAATAGGTTTTTGTTTTGTTTTTAAGTTACAACATTATAATTGAAATTTGTGATTCTTTAAAAAAAAAATCCTAGGTGTGCCATAGTATCATATAAAAAATAATAAAAATTCCTTCCAGTAGCACCTTAGAGAGTTTGTTCTTGGTATGAGCTTTCGTGTGCATGCACACTTCTTCAGATACACTGAAATAGAAGTCACCAGACCCTTAAATATAGTGAGAGAGTGGGGAGGGATACCACCCTTCTGAGTAATACCTTCTGAAGGAGTCAATTCCACTGTTGAACTGCTCTTTACTGTCAGAAAGTTCTTCCTGATGTTTAGTAGCAATCTCCTTGCTTTTAATTTGAATCCTTTGGATTGGGTCATACCCTCCAGAGCAAGAGAAAACAAGCTTCCTCTATCTTCCATGTGACAGCCCTTGAGATATGTGAAGATGGTATTATATCTCCTCTCATCCAGGGTAAACATCCCCAACTCCCTTAACCATTCCTCATAAGGCTTGGTTTCCAGGCCCTTTTATCATATTGGTTGCCCACAGAGCCGTCTCAGCCATTGGGGCTGGTGGCGCGGTGCGCCAGGGCGCAATGGCCTGGAGGGCGCCTCCTCCAGCCCCGCTGGCAGCGCCTGCCGGCAGCGCCCTCTGACTCCTGGCAAGGGAGCTGGCCGGCCACGCCACGCCCTCTGGCTGCCCAGCAGAGCACAGGAGCACAGCTCTGCGCGCCCTTCCAGCGCTTCCGGGACGGGAGGCGAGGGCGGCCGGCTCGCGCTCCCGCGCGCAGCCGGGTGGCGCGGCGCAGCCGGCCGCCCACCCGATGGAGCACAAGCTGCCCAGCTGCGCCGCCCGGCTGCGCCGCGCCATCCGGATGCGCGCGGGAGCGCGAGCCGGCCGCCCTCGCCTCCCGTCCCGGAAGCGCTGGAAGGGCGCGCAGAGCCCCGCGCCGCTCCAGCGCCACGCCCCTCATCCCCCGCTCGCCCACCCCCCCTCCCAAGGGGCGGCAAACGCGGGAGGGAGGCGGCGGAGAGGCGGCATGGCGGGGGCGCCGGAGTGATAGCCGCGCCAGGGCGGCAGATCCCCTTAAGACGGCTCTGGTTGCCCAATATCACATTGGTTGCCCACGTCAGAGGACAATGTTCACACTCAGCTGATCATTTTTGGACTCAGTAAGTCAATATGATCAAGCCTCATTCTCCTGCAAGCAAGCAAACAAGGCAGGAAGTCTTAAGTTAACTGTAGTTTGCAGAAAACAAATCAGGAAACTGTGGTTAATGGCTCCCAAAGAACATAAGATTTAAACTTACTTTGTGCTATGGTTTTCTATCTTGTCTCTTCAGGAAGCCATTGATCCTATTTTCCCTGTTCAGATGTAATGGAAACTATAGTTATCTGAAGCCTTCCTTGTAGTAACTGTGACTTGTTTCCTGGCTTGTGCGAAGGGAAGAACAAAGGTGTGATGTGCAAGTACCCAAGACTTATTTTTTTATTTCTGCTTATAAGCTAAGATAAGATAGTCCAAACATGGCCATATGCCCTAGAGAAATTTGATAAAGACAGTGGCGGAGGAAGCCGCTTAGCCGCCCGGGGCGGAAAACAGAGGCACCCCCTGGGGGTGGGGCATCCTGATGCTTACGTCGTGATGTCACGACGCATGTCAGGACGGACTGCACATGTGCAATTGCGCAGTCCTCCGTGCTGGTGCTGGTGCTCCCATGGTGACCTTGTGAGCCACCGAGTGATCGGCGGCTCGTGGGGCTGCCCACGAGTGTGCACATGCACACTCAGTCCGGGCCGGCGCAGCTGCTCCCGCAGCAACCTTACGAGCCACCACCACACAGACGGGGTGCCAGGCAGCGGGGCTCGGCTTGGGGAGTGGCAGGAGGGACTGCCAAGTGTCACCCCCTCCCCTGGAACACGGGGCGCCCCGCCCCATCGCCCCCACCTTCCTACACCACTGGATAAAGAACATGTGTAACCCTGCTCCATCTACTTAGTCTCCCTTTTCAGCCCCTTTATAAACTCTCACTAGTCCTCTGCTTTGCTGTTTATGCCCTGCAGTAACTAGGCATTCCTATTTGCATGAGCTGAGTGTCCAAAAAGACAACAGCAACAGCAACAACTTTGCTAAAGTATGGTGGATAGGCTGAAGACACATTTTGGCACTGGGTTCATCTCTGTCTTTCTGAATTGCAGAAATTGTTTACAGCTGAAATTGCACAACACGACTACTACCAAACACAAATTTAAAGAAGATTCTTGTTGCATCAGACCAAAGGTTAATCTTGCCCACCATTCTTGGTTTCTTGGCTTTTGTTTGTTTTCAGTGGTGGTCAGCTGGCTTCTCCTGGAGAGCTTATTCACAGGCATGAAGAGAACCACCCTCCATTTTTATTTGCCCACAAATAAAAGGGCCAATGTTAGTTTGAGGCACACATGGCTGAGACAGAGGCAAAAGTGGGAAGGGGAGCAGGTGCAATTTTTACCTTTGTATAATGGAAGCTTCTGCACAAATTAACACAACCCTCTCTGCCCATCATCCAGACAAGCTAGAGGCATGATCACTTCTCAAGGACACAGTCCTGCCACACAGAAACACTGAGGGTATGAAAGAGGGCCAGTGAGCTATGTGGCCACATCTGGTCCCTGGACCTGAAATTTCATAGAATCATAGAGTTGGAAGAGACCACAAGGGCCATCCAGTCCAACCCCCTGCCAAGCAGGAAACACCATCAAAGCATTTGCCACCCTTCCTGTTGATAAGAGGCTCTATTCAGCTGCCATGGATAATTTATAAACTCCACAAATTCCTCTCTTCTTTTGAAATAGTGACCTAAGTGAGCTGTCATCACCATACCTTGCAATAGGGAATTTACTACATAAATGATTCATGGTATAAAGAAGATCTTTTTTTTAGCTGTAGGGATGGAGAGATGTCTGTTTCTGATCCGTGTCAGTTTTCCGTGCATTCATTCACAAATCTGTGGAAACAGGACAGATCGTGTTTGTTTGGTTTTTTAATAAAAAAACAACAACAACACTGAAATGTGCATTGTTTTTATATGCATTTTCTACAAAATAATTTTTTTTTACACTAAGGTAAAGATTTATTTGCATGACACTTTATACTAAAGTATACATTTTAAATATGAATTTGGGGGCATGTTCTAATCTGTGTGTCCAGGAAGTATGAATTAGGTAAAAAGGTAAAAGATAAAGGGACTCCTGACCATCAGGTCCAGTTGTGTCCGACTCCGGGGTTGCGGCGCTCAGCTCGCTCTATAAGCCGAGGGAGCCGGCGTTTGTCCGCAGACAGCTTCCGGGTCATGTGGCCAGCATGACAAAGCCGCTTCTGACGAACCAGAGCAGCGCACGGAAACGCCGTTTACCTTCCCGCTGGAGCGGTCCCTATTTATCTACTTGCACTTTGACGTGCTTTCAAACTGTTAGGTTGGCAGGAGCAGGGACCGAGCAATGGGAGCTCATCCCGTGGCAGGGATTTGAACTGCCGACCTTCTGATCAGCAAGCCCTAGACTCTGTGGTTTAACCCACAGCGCCACCTGGGTCCCTACATGAATTAGGTAGGTTCAGCTAAAAATGCAGACTGAACAAAATCCCAGTCTGCTTTGAGCCTACTAGCAATGTAGTAAACCCACATTCTAGTAGTAAATAGTATTTGTTTCCTCACACAGATGCCATACATTCTTGTTTATCCTTTTAGCTAGACACTTTAGCCCTAGATGCACAGTACTCATGTGTAGGACAAATGTATATTGAATTGGGAGGAGGGCAGAGCTTTTAGCCCCCTCACCAAACATAGTGTCTGATTCTTGCAAGAGTCAAGTGTTGTGCATTGTTGTTGTTCAGTTGTTCAGTCGTGTCCGACTCTTCGTGACCCCATGAACCACAGCACGCCAGGCACGCCTATCCTTCACTGCCTCTCACAGTTTGGCCAAACTCATGTTAGTAGCTTCGATAACACTGTCCAACCATCTCATCCTCTGTCGTCCCCTTCTCCTTGTGCCCTCCATCTTTCCCAACATCAGGGTCTTTTCTAGGGAGTCTTCTCTTCTCATGAGGTGGCCAAAGTACTGGAGCCTCAACTTCAGGATCTGTCCTTCTAGTGAGCACTCAGGGCTGATTTCTTTAAGAATGGATAGGTTTGATCTTCTTGTTTGTTGTGCATGGTTTTGTGTAAAGCAACAACAGCAATGTGTGAGATTCTGCAGAAAACTCCACACAAGGCATGGTTATTGAAAGAAGCAGAGAAGATGTCAGGGAGGGGTTAGAAGCACAACTTTACTCCTGATTCAGCACACCATGCTCTACATGTGAGTAACCCATGCGTAGACCTATTGTTTTGTGGCTCACATATGCACCACACATTTGGTGGTTTCCAAAGTCTGCAACAGCTTGGCCTGCCTTGTCAAGATATTTGCCTCGGGTATCAAGTACCAGTGAGGTCCTGAGTGGGTCAAATTCACCAGGCTCAAGTTGAGTCTTCTTCTTCTTTTTTTTATGAGAATTTGGTTCATCTCTGCAAATTACTCCCTGCAGGAGACTTGGCTTCAGACTGTCAAATTACTTCCCCCAGTGAGACACTGAGCACTCGAGTTTAGCATAAGCTCCTCACAGGGCATGCTTTAATCATTTAACACAAGGAAAATTAGCATAGACTTCAGCCTGAAAAACTATAATCCCCATTTATCCCATAGGGACCTACCAGGACCTTTTCAGGTGAGTCGGTATTTCTAGGGGCCTTCCTTCACTCTTTCTCTGGAAGTGTCATTTTCTAGACAAATTGTTTTCTAATCCTCCTTCGCTTAGATTTTCTGCTCAGCCTTTTTTTTTGCCAGCCTGCAGTGACCCCAATCTGCCTGCGCAGTCACTGGCAAGGTGATAAAGATAGCCATCAAAAGCCAGCTCACCACATGACCTTTACACATGTCCTCTGGAAGTAGACGTTTTAAGCACTGGCTAATAAAATTGCAGGAGCATAAAACATATTGAAACTTTCTGCTTTAATCATGCTAGGAGGAAAAAGAACAACAGTGTATTATGACTTATCTGCAGAGCTGAATACCAACGGGCAAAGTTGCTCCTACTACTGCCATAGCCCCATGATAGAAGAATCATGAGGATGGACTCTTAAGAAGCTGCTGGTGATCCATTTAGCCGAGAACAGACTGGAAGCAGATCTCCAGGGTATCAGGTTAGGGTTCCCTTCCTGGAGACACCCAGGGATTGAAGGGGGAAATATTTCCAGCTGTGAAATGCATTAGAACAGGGGTGGCCAACTTCCAAGAGACTGTGATCTACTCAGAGAGTTAAAAACTGGCAGTGATCTACCCCCTTTTGGGGGGTTCAGGTCAAAGTTGTTGAGCTTTTTTTTAGGAAGGAAAGCCCTGTTTTTTGGGGGGTCACATAAAAGTTGTTGAGCTTCTTTAGGGAAGAGGAAAGCAACATTGAGCTTTTTTTTAGGAAGGAAAGCCCTGTTTTTGGTGGTTCAGGTCATTTTAGGGGTGCAGGGCAAAGATGTTGAGATTTTTTAGGGGAGCCAAAGTTTTTTAGCTTCTTTGGGGGTAGCCACTGATCTACTGGTGATCTACCACAGACGTCCAGTGATCTACTGGTAGATCACGATCTACCTGTTGGACATGCCTGCATTAGAAGAACTAGGCTCAGTTGGTTAGAGCGTGGTGCTGATATTGCCAAGTCTGCAGGTTCAGTCTCCGTATGGGGCAGCTGCATAGCCTATACCTGTGTTTCAGGGGGTTGGACTAGATGATCCTCAGGGTCCCTTCCAGCTCTTATTCTATGATACAGTTTAAAAAATGTAGTGGTACCAGTGGCAGAACACAAGTACAGAGCAACAGAATAAGGTTTAGTGGTTATACGGGACTCCATCATGGGTGTATCACCAGTGGAAGATGGAAATTTTACCTACCCACCCACCCACAGGGCAGGGAAGATGAGCAGCAATGCTGCGCACGGAAACACCAATCTCTCAAACTCAACAGGGGCTGGGACAGTTTGCAAGGCATTGTGGCTCAACTTCTCCGCTCTGGGGTAGCGATGGAAGTAGGTGGGACAGGTGAGGTGCTGCTTCTTGCGCTTCTGCTGCCTGATGCAGGTGCTTCCAGGGGCGGGGGAAGGGGGCGGTGGGGGTTTTCCGCCCCGGGGGTCATCACCGAGGGGGGGGGGACATTTGGCACGCCGCTCACCCGCGACTCCCAAGCCTACCCCAAGCCATCGGGGGAAGAGGCAGAGCTGTGCCACATTGTCGGCAGCCTTCCCCCCTTCCTCCTTTGTTTTGGTTTTTTTTAATAAAATTTTTTATAACTTTATTGTTTAAAAACGTTCACAAAATAACAAAATAACAAACACGACAACAACAAAAACGGAACACAACAAAGAAAAAACAAAAAGGAAAAAGGAAAAAGTTACACTAATAACAAGAAAAACAAAAACAAAGGAAAATTTTTTTAACATAGTTTCCAAAATTTAAAACATTCTTGCTGTTAGAGAAAAAGATTCCCAATTAGTCTCGCTGTATTTGATATTCTTTACCTAAATTTATCGCACAGTTATACACTTTTGTTTCCATTCCTTTTATCTCTTTACTAACTCTAATTTCATTTCTCATCTGGTTCAGTCCAATTCTGCTAAGAGGAATCTTCCCACACCATTATTCGCCATATATTCCTTAAAACAATTCCCATTCTTTATGGACTTTTGGTTTCGGCTGTTCTCTTACCCTTCCAGTACCCTTCGTTTTGACAGCTCGGGGAAGGCTTGGGAGCCACGGGCGGGTGGTGGGATGTTGTCCCCCACTCCCGGGTTGCTTCCTGGAGGGGGGAGCCTCCCCCAAGCTGTCAAAAGGAAGAGGGAAGGGAGGAAGACTGTTGGCATAGTGGCACAGCTCCCTCCCTCCCCTGCCCAGGAAGCAGCCTGCCATGGGTGGCTCACTCTGCCCCTATGGGTGGCTCACCCCCTGGGACACTCGCTGTGGATGGTACCCCCTGAGACGTTTGCCGCGGGTGGCACACCCCCCCCCCCAGGATGCTCACCTCACCCCCATTGCCCCACTCCTGGGTGCACAGCATGTGGACCGCTCCGGGTGCTGGAGCATCTAGCTCTGCCTCTGGGTGCTTCATCCCATCTCAAAGGCAGGCCGGCTCTGTTGGTAGCCTGCCAGGCATTTGACCTCCCCAGCTTCCTTGCAGAAGTTCTGTTGCAGAACTGAGTCTTCCTCTCCCATCATATCTTGACAAGGAGATCCCAGTGATCCCAGCTCTTCTTCAGACGCTCTGCTGCAGTCCTCTCCCCTCTCAGGCTCTTCTCTGCCTGAGGTGATCCTGGGCCCCTTTGGGACTTATAGTCTATAACCACAACCCTCTTTTAATAACTCGTTAGCTCCAGTCCATTGGCCTGTATTTATGAGCCAATTAGAATATGCTCTGACTGGCCTACCCTCTTTTTATTCTCATGTCTGGTACATAAACTTCTGAACCTAACTGTAAACCTTCTGAGGCCTATAAATGTCTCCTTGGTAAAAGTTTTTGCTTTGTTGACAGTAAGCAAGCTGCCAACAGTTAAAGCTCATTTACAAAGTCATGTTCGGGCTTCATTTACACGCAGCCTTCTTATCTCTCACAGTTTAACTACTTACAGTTATTAAGATACAGTAGTAGCAATTTTATATCACGCAGCACATTTATTTATAGCTTTCACACAACGTTGGAAATACCTTTTCCCTGTTGTTGTTGTTCAGTCGTTCAGTCGTGTCTGACTCTTCGTGACCCCATGGACCAGAGCACGCCAGGCACGCCTATCCTTCACTGCCTCTCGCAGTTTGGCCAAACTCATGTTAGTAGCTTCAAGAACACGGTCCAACCATCTCGTCCTCTGCCGTCCCCTTCTCCTTGTGCCCTCCATCTTTCCCAACATCAGGGTCTTTTCTAGGGAGTCTTCCCTTCTCATGAGGTGGCCAAAGTACTGGAGCCTCAACTTCAGGATCTGTCCTTCTAGTGAGCACTCAGGGCTGATTTCTTTAAGAATGGATAGGTTTGATCTTTTTGCAGTCCATGGGACTCTCAAGAGTCTCCTCCAGCACCATAATTTAAAAGCATCAATTCTTCAGCGATCAGCCTTCTTTCCCCTAAAGAAAGGCAATTCCGACTCACCATCAAGAAGAAGTTTCTGGATGGTAACAGCTGTTTGACAGTGGGACGGACTCTGACAGAAGATGGTGGACTCTCCCTCATTGTAGGTTTCTAAGCCTAGGTTGGATGGCCATCTGCCATGAATGATCTAGTTGAGATTCCTGCATTGCAGGGGGCTGGACTAGATCACCCTTGGTGTCATTTCCAACTCCACAGTTTTATGATTCTCCACAGCAGCTCATAAATTATTTGGGTCTGGTTTAGCTCATATGTTTCTTGGAGCAACCTGGCTGTAGCCACATTAACACCAATACTGAGAGAGTGCACGGGGTTGCCACACCTTCAGGGCTGCTTTGAAGTTTCAGAGATTGGCAGATGGCAGCAGGAGGGCTTGAGAGAGAGGAAGTCCTTGGTAAGTGTGTTTAGAATTGCAGCCTTCAGGGGCATCAGTCTGGGCTCCTGGCTGTGAGTGTCCCCATCTAAAAACATCACATCTCCACCTAGGCTTCCTAAGCAGGTGAGAAGGACCCCATACTTCAGCTAGACCTAGGAATCCCCCTTTAGCTAAGGTTTCTGACTTGATTTCCAACCAGTGAGGTATTGGCTGACTTCTTAGACTTCATGTTCTTTATTTGAAGACATGGCCCCAGCAACTGTGGTTAATGTATCATTCATGACATTAATGACATCACCAGGGGCTGGCCCTGTGTCTCAGGTTTGGGCCCTGTAGTCTCAGGAATGGACTGAGAGGTTTCACTTTTGCTTGCACTCAGCCACAGGTCCATTCCACGCCATGTTGTGTAGAATTGTGAAAGGAGATATGGGAAGTCCAATTTTAAATTTTGTATGCGCTTTTAATGCAAAATTATATTTTTGTGTGTGCCCCTTTTGTGCACCAAAACTGCATTGCAAAAATCCAAATAAGTGTGCCAACAGATTGGGAGTTGTGGGCCAATCCACAGTTCAGGAGTATCAACACAGGTTTGATACAACACAGGAGTATCAACCCAGGCTGCTTCTAAGAGTGGGGGACAGGCCCGAGACATCTCACCTTCCCCAACTCTTAGGAGTATTGCATTCCAAATGCTGTAAAGACATTCTCAGCTACCAGATGAACATCTCCAGTAATGAAGAATAATTAAAGCTCTTTTGTTAATGTTTCCCAAGCCACTCTTCAGTTAGCTATTCACAGTGATCAATGCAACCAAACGTGCAACAAGAATTAGCATTACATAGAGAAATAATAGTCGGCCTGTATAACAAGTGCTCGTTGGCGTGACCCAATACGATCAGCACAAGCATAACTATTAGAGGGGTTTTGGGGGGTGGAGTCGACAATAACATTCTGGTGAAAGATATTTATAATAGTCCATCAGTGGTAATAACTTCACGTGAGGGGAAACAACCTCTGTTCCTTTTCGAATGTGCAACTCTGGTATAATCAAAAGGCGGGGTGGTTAGAGAAAAACGTGGATTACCTTGCAATTGAGTAATGATTATAAATGCTAATCCTATCTGTTGATTGAAAGGTGTATAGTTCTGATTGGCAGGGTAGAGAAAATTCCACTTATATTCCATCTATTGGTAGTATTATAGATATAAAAAAAACTAGAGATTAATGGATAAGCAATTAAGAACATGAGAAGGAATGAGAGGTTTTTGTAAGAAAACTGTCACTCATTATATCAAATAAAGAAATCATCCTTTCTACAGCGAGAAGTACTCGAGTTTGCAATCGTTCTGTGACATCTACAAATCAGGCAACCAATTAGCCTGATAAAAGAGGGAAACGGTATTGAGAAGTGAAATAATGATAGAACATATTGCTTCTTATCTATAACCCCAAGCATGCTTGGATATCATGCTTTTGAATTTATTCCTATCTATTAAGTTGCAAAATGGCAGCCCTCAATTATATGGGAGAACGTAGAAGGGTCTGTTGAGGGTCATCATTAGAGTAGGGGCTAAAATTGCTTCACAGTTCTGCCATTTTTGTCAGGATTCTGCTCAGTTCAGATACCTGGGGATACCTCCTCTGAGTAAGAGGCCTGGGGCCTTCCAGCAAATCCCAGTACAATTGAGAAGATATGGAAGAAATTGCAAAAGTCCCTGAGAAGCTCTGAAGTACCACTTCTCAGAGAACTCAGTCCTTCAAAACCCCTTTGACCACATCCTAAGCACTGGCTGTTGTCTTTGTCTGTTGTCTTTGTCCATGGAGTTCTCTTGGCAGGGATACTGGAGTGGCTTGCCAGTTCCTTCTCCAGGTGGATCACGTTTGGTCGAAACTCTCCACTATCACCTGTCCATCTTGACCTGTCCATAGCTTCCCTGAGTAATTCAAGCCCCTTCGCCACAACAAGGCAGTGATCCAGGAAGGGAGAGAGCTGGACCATAAAGAAGGCTGATCGCCAAAGAATTGATGCTTTTGAATTACGGTGCTGGAGGAGACTCTTGAGAGTCCCATGGACTGCAAGAAGATCAAACCTATCCATTCTTAAAGAAATCAGCCCTGAGTGCTCACTAGAAGGACAGATCCTGAAGTTGAGGCTCCAGTACTTTGGCCACCTCATGAGAAGAGAAGACTCCCTGGAAAAGACCCTGATGTTGGGAAAGATGGAGGGCACAAGGAGAAGGGGACGACAGAGGATGAGATGGTTGGACAGTGTTCTCGAAGCTACAAACATGAGTTTGGCCAAACTGCGAGAGGCAGTGAAGGATAGGCGTGACTGGCGTGCTCTGGTCCATGGGGTCACGAAGAGTCAGACACGACTGAACGACTGAACAACAAAGCACTGGCTCGGTCACCAATTCCTCACATTCACACCCTGGATCTCAAGAGTGAGGCAGTCTACCTCTGGATATGCAGAACTGGTGGAGACAAACAGAAGACAGCTTAATAAATCTTTCCCCTCACTCCAAAAACACCTTGCATTTCAACAAAAACCAGAATTCTCTCTCCCGCCCTCATGATCGACAAACATAATTCTAGTATAAGTTGATGGCATTCAATGCTAGTAGGCCCATGGAGTTTATAGACATGATTCATTAATTTCAATGGGTTTACTACGAGTCTAGGAGAAGAAAAACTCTGGTCCTAAACCTCTGCTGCCTTGTGAGATATCTCCAGGAGAAGAAAGTGCTAAGGAATAAACCATACACAAATCTGGCATGGAGTCCCTAAGATGGTTGGATGGCATCTTGTACTTTGCCTCCTGGCAACTCCTGTAGCCAAGCCAAACATACTGCTCTGCTTTCCTTTGGACCACATCAGTGAAGCCAAGAGTGGGGGTCTTGTTGTGTGGTCAGCCCAGGACCTCCACACACACTGCCAGGCTTGCACTCTGGGGAGGTCACTTTGGTGCTGGTAACAGAGATTTGACTTCACCCCTGAAAGTTCACTCGATTGTCTCCAGAGACAGACAGGTGTGGACAATATTAATTTCATTGGGTCTACTCTGTGTAAACTATTAGCTGAATACAACCCTGTCGGAATACGTTTCACGGATCCGCCATGGATTCATATTTATTTGGTTATTTTATGAGTTTTTCGAGGTCTACTTTTGGTATAACTGCGCGCAAAAGCGAAAGTGAAAGCATGAATGAATAGTGTGGTTCACTTATGAGATTAATCCGCCTTTATTTTATAGTTCCGGTCATGTTCAAAGTTGTTAATGAGCGTTAAACTTGCTTCCCGCCTTTTTGGAGGGCAGCAACAGTGATTTTATTGGTTAAGGCATTAATGATGATGTCACGTTTGTTCCCTAATAAAAGGCAGAGGCACCCCGCTTAGGCACGTTCAGTTTGGGTTAGGCACGTTCGTTCGTGCATTCTTTCATTTTGTTTAGTTGGGTTTTAGTTGAAGTCAAGTTTAGTTTAAGGG
Source organism: Lacerta agilis (assembly GCF_009819535.1). Classification (NCBI taxonomy): domain Eukaryota; kingdom Metazoa; phylum Chordata; class Lepidosauria; order Squamata; family Lacertidae; genus Lacerta; species Lacerta agilis. The sequence goes on along the minus strand of NC_046315.1, from coordinate 94,540,852 downwards.
ATTAGGAGCGGGCTGGACGGGTTGGATGGGTTTTTCTTTAGTTAGAGTTAGGTCGCGGAAGATCATTCGGTTTTAGTTTTAGATAGGTTCTTTTAGGTTAGCCTAGGGTTAGGCCCGCGGAAGATATTTCGGTTTTAGTTTATTTAGTTAGCCTCGCGGAAGATTGGGCGCGCAGGGACTTTAAGCTTAGGAGAACTTAGCTTAGGGGACGAGCCTATGCGGGTTCTGCCGAAGCCACTAAAGATACAACCGGTGTCTGTCTTCCTTTGGGGTTAAAGGGGGGAGTAAAGTAAAATTTTTAATTTCTTTAAGCTGGTCCGTCTATTCAGAGTCAGGGTATATATTTTATTTCACGAGGCAACTTTCCATTAAAGAAGGCAATTAGGAACTCACACATCATCGGAGTCATCAATTGGCTTACTCAACATCCTTCAGACTGTGAGACTTGGCCGGCGACCGTGCTCAAAAGCACGCGGAACGCTGGCCGCTTTCCCCGCAACTGGTACCTCGTGCATAACCAGTCCAAGGCCGTGCACGAGGGGCTCCAGCACCCAAACCCCGACACAACCCAGAGTCAACAGGGCTGTAAGCAACCCTAGTCATATAGGATTGTTCATGCATTTCAACAGAAGCCTCCAGAATTTTCTCTTCTTCCCACCCACCCTCATTGTGAATTTAAAAAAAGTTCCCAAGAGGCCCTTTGTCTCACAACCAACCATAGCAAAGGAGAAAAGATGTGCTAGTGAATAGTCCTGTACAAAGCAAAGCTGTGGCTCCGTCTTCTACCTTGTGCTCAAAAAATGAAATAAAAAGATATTCTCTCTCTCTCTCTCTTTCACACACACACACACACAGAGAGAGAGAGAGAGAGAGAGAGAGAGAGAGAGAGAGAGAGATGCAATCTAATAGGGGAGTATTCATGAGGTTTGCAGATTTGGAAGAGCAGTCTTTCTTAATGAAAGAATTTGTGGTTCTAATTGGCACAGGTAAGGTGCCTGGAGGCTTTCTTGGCCTCCTAGGGAGAAAAAAAAAACATGACAAAAGGACCTTTAAATAAAGGCTGTCCTGATGGTTTAATTATTTGTTTTAAAAAAGCAAGGACCTGCAGATTTAACCAGAGACAAAACAGCAATCCCATGGCGGGCATGAACAGGAGGGGAGAATCCAGTGTAAACCATTAGCACTGCGAAATTCCTTCCTTCCACCCACTCCTGGCCAACCACTGGCTGCCTCTCCTATGTCTTACTGGAGACACCAAATGCTGAAGTCATTTCCACATTTAAAAAACAACAACAACTATTTATTTAGCAACTGGAGAGAACCTTCACAATTCATATTTCCCTTCACACTCAGAGCCCTATACAGTGGAACCTCGGTTTTCGAACGTAATCTGTTCCGGAAGTCTATTCAACCTCCAAAATGTTCGAAAACCAAGGATGAAAGGGCTGTCAGCAAGTTCAATGGGGAAAAAATAAAAAATGTGCCTCAGAAGCCGTTTGACTTCCAAGGTGCGTTCGTAAACAGAAGCATTCACTTCTGGGTTTTTGGCATTCAGCTTCTGAAACATTCGGTAGCTGAGACGTTTAAAAACTGAGGTTTGACTGTACAAACTTCTCCTGTCTATGTATGAGGATACTCCTCCTCCCAGTTTTTAGAGCACTTTTGCCTGCAAAACAGGAACAGCCTCATGCGACTGCACATTATATTCATGATCTATCCTACGCATTTTTGCCATTTGAGTGATTTCTTTCATTTCTTTCCTCTTCTCCTTAGTTGATGTTTAAAAAGAAAGAAACAACATTTTGAAAACTTCTTTGCAGGTTAGACGCTGATTGTCAATGGCAGCTGATTAAGTCTCTAAAACTCATTGCACTACAACTGGAATGTGCCCACAAATTCCCGCCCCCATACACTTCATATCACATTTGCTTCACAGAATAACAAAACCTTATTTTCTTCTTATGTTTCAAGCCTCTTTGATCCATTGTCAAACTGTGTTGATTCTAATTCTTCGTGTAACCGGATCGGCAATCACACTTTCTCATTATGGTTGTATTGATTACCCTTTTCTCATATTTGTATCATCACTTGTTACAATGAATATATTTAAAGAAGCCTATTATGGAAAATTTATCCAGGCAGTTATGACAACCAATATTCTTCTCTGTCTTGTTTCGTGCGAAAGGAAGATTCACATTCACTTCTTCGCCATAGATTGTTTTTGTTCGTTTTCATAGAATTTGTGGCTTATTGTTGCTGTTATGTAATTAGGAAAAGAACGTTAATTTAAGTTAATTGAGCTCTGGAAATGCTCCAGGATCCTAGAGGAAACTGAAGTTTTGGTATGTGATATTGAACATTTTACTATCTTGATTCTTGTTCACGTACCACTAAAGCAAACAAACCTGAAATGCCACACTGAAAGCAGATCATTTGACCTGAGTCAAATGATGTTTCATGCACCCCAATCCATGTACCAAAGCCAAGTGGAGTGGCAACTGAATCTTAATTCAGCACTGGTGAAAATGTCCCCCACCCTGGTTAAGGGGTAAAAGGCTTAGGGGATGCAGAGTTTGCATGTGGCACAGATGCAAATAATCTTGTTCTTCAAAAACGAGTGTTGGCCCAAGCCAGTTTACTGCCAGAGGCAAACATGACATGCACCCGGAGGCGGGGCATCGCTACGTATCCCGCATGCGCAGCATCGCTACGTACGACGCATGCGCCGTATGTAGAGACGCCACACATGCGCACTACGTAGCGGGTTGCCGGCACCGCCGCTCCAGCACTGTACGGATGGTGCCAGGATCCTCTGCTCATGGCTGCAGCTGCAAACGGAGGATCCTCTACATGTGGCTGCAGCCACAAGCAAAGGATCCTGGCACCATCCGTAGGTGCCGGAGCGGTGGTGCCGGCAAACCGCATGCCTTGTCACCCCCGGAGACGTGGCACCAGGAGCGCTCCGCCCTATCGCAACCACATTGCTACGCCCCTGAGTCCATGTTCAGAAGCTAAGTGGGCTGACAGCTGAATCTGACTTCAGCACTAACGACGTGATTGTATCCTTCATCACACCAGAGGCAGCAAGTTAGTTTAAGGGGCCCAGGAGACTGTGTGATATACACAATTCTGCCCTCCAACAGATAGTAAAGCCAGAGGAGCTCAAGAGCAACAGCCAGGGGACTGCCTCTGCTTCCTCTCAGTATCTGCATCCTCTGGTGATTGCCTCATCCTGCCTAATGGTAGGGTTGGCCCTACCAACATCTAACCACTGCTTCACTCTGCCTAATGATAGGATCATACGCCACACAATCAACCTAGCCCATTGGTTTAGAGCCAACCTGTAGGACAAACCTGACCTTCCAGGAGTTCAAATTTGTCCTGTGAGGCCATTTTCCTCAATCTATGCTCACCTGCCCTATACCTGATGTCATATGTGACACAGAGGTGTGGAAGACATAGAGGTGCAGTTGCCAGTGAACAATCTGGAACCTTAGGCTGTGTGCTCCTGGTTTTGGACTAGCAAGGGAAAGCTGACTTCCGTAAAGCCAACGCCTGCTGGATCAGCTGAGCAAGCAACTTCATTAGAAAGCAGAATTCAATGTGTTCACTGTACCTGTGGGGAACTGGCTCATCCAGTCAATGTCTGGCTCTACTGCCCATCAGCTGAGCAGTAAACCAAAAGCCTCAGGCATAGAGCTCTGTGCAATCTCTGCATGGTGCTTTGAAGTCCTTACTTCAGGATGTCAAAGCACCCAAATCACCTGCCATGCTTGTGATGTCCGATGATTGACAGGTGGGCAGCCTCACCCACTAGTCAAATTCAACCTGTGAGACTAGAATCTGATAAGGAACAGAAGAGCTTCTCCACCCTTCGGTTGCAGGCTTTCACATCCTTCATATGTACCATGTTTATCATCGTGAGAGGAAAGTAATCTGAAAATTACCCAGAAGAAGAAGAAGAAGGTTCGGGGAGGGAAGAAATATATTTAGGACCAAATTGTAAATAATGGAATGACTTTGAAGAGTTTCCTTTGGGCCCCAGCTGAGTTTTAGGCACTATAAATTCAAGTAATCTGATCTAAATAACTGCATTTCAGTGTTTCATACATTTCCACTCACCCGAGAACTAGAAAATATCATGGATGTGAATTGCCATAAACATATTCCTTGAAATACCAATAGATTAAGAAAAAGGTTTGTGGGAGTTCAGACGTGACCTTGATGATTAGCTGAAGGCTTTATGCTTAACAATATGGTCATTCCAAAAGAGAAATAATCTCACTGGTTGAGAAGATGTTCTTTTCTCCTTTTTTTTTTATTCAATGTTATGAACCACACTGTAACAGTGTATTATTTTTCTCATTTTCCAAGCATGCGTTCAGATCATTTAATATAATTGTATGTTTTATGTGCACTGAGGTGTTATAAAGCACTAAAAGATGAAGAGAACGGATGGTCTTATTATAGAACAGATCTACAGCACAGCCCAACAATTATAGGGAAGCTTCTCGTTAGCTCTCTCTTTCCAGCGGTATACATATAAGCAACAATGACAAACAGCAGTGCTTACCTTATTAATACTTCACTACTAATACATCAGCTTTAACTAAGTCTCAGGTGACCTAAAACACTCTCAACTGCGGCAGGGCCTTTGCCTTAACTCGCACGCTTCAACAGTTTTATTATGTTAGCTTTCTTTCGACACACATAATGCACAGATAAACTGATCCGTTGGGTATCTAGGCCCTCGTTGATATTCCACAGATTAACTGAAGTTTTATTCAGAGTGAAATAATAAAAAAAGGAGAAGCTAACAATGGCAGGAATGTACACAAGCTTGTAAATTGCAGCAGCCCTAATCAAATGTGGGTTTAGCAGTTGATCATTTCCTCAAGGCTTGAATGTTATAAATCAGGGGTGGCCAACTTCCAAGAGACTGCGATCTACTCACAAAGTTAAAAACTGGCAGTGATCTACCCCCTTTTGGGGGGGGGGGGGTTCAGGTCAAAGTTGTTCAGCTTTTTTGAGGAAGGAAAGCCCTGTTTCTTGGGGTTCACGTAAAAGTTGTTGAGCTTCTTTAGGGAGGAGGAAAGCAACACTGAGTTGTTGTTGTTGTTGTTTGTTTTAGGAAGGAACACCCTGTTTTTGGTGGTTCAGGTAATTTTAGGGGTACAGGGCAAAGATGTTGACTTTTTTAGGGGAGTCAAAGTTTTTTAGCTTCTTTGGGGGGAGCCACTGATCTACCAATGATCTACCACAGACATCCAGTGATCTACCGGTAGATCAGGATCTACCTGTTGGACATGCCTGTTATAAATGAATGTTTAATGAAGAACAGCCCTTCTTCCACCCCACCCTATCCCTTTTATCTGAGAGCAAACTATATTTTAGCCCTATGGAAGATGCTGAGAAATACACAGTGTATTGATCACAGTCAGTTACAGGATTTCTAATAATCTGACGTCCATAATAATACGATTGCAAGCTAAATGGCCAGGTGTGGTGGTTAGGCCGTTAGATCTAGCAGCTGATGGGTCAGATCTGGCTCCAAAGTATCTCCATTTGCCCCCTATTGATCTGATAATGTTTTTGGTTGACCCTCTGCCTACACAGAACCAAAACAGACTATACAATCTGCTATCAAGATCAAATGTACCCTGAGAAAGCTAGTAGAAGTTATTAAATATGACACAATTTGCAAGTAAGAAACAAATGCATTTTCGAGAGTTTCCTTTCCCCAATAAAACTATATAGTCGCAAAAGACCTTCCCATTAGTGCATGTATAACAGTAGGCTACGTATAATGTAACATTAGTGCAATAATAATTAATAGTATAATACCAGTCACAACAACCTATTTGATAGACCTTCTAACTATAGCATAGCTGCTCTGACTCTACTGCTGTAGCTATACAGCAACTACATTCCACAACTTCTTCGGGTGGAGAGACAAAACTGTTTCAAATTGCAATGTTCTGCCATTGCACTGATCCAAGAGATGACTCCTTTCCCTTTTCTTGGTGTCAGCAGTGGCAGGTCCTACCAATTTTGAGGCTGGCTCTTCTGGTGTCTTTGGCAATCTGGTCTAGATCCATCCTACATTAATTTGATCAACTAGGGCTACAAAAATGAGACTTTTTAAGGATGTTCAGACTATATTGGATTCTTCACCTTCCAAAATAAAAATAAGAATACTGTAGAGAGAGAGAATGTCCACCATATTGGGGGGGGCACACCCACCAACATCCACCATTTGATTATCACTTAGAAGAGGATGTGGAGGTGTTGAGAGAAGTGAATGATTTGTATTGTATGAAAATAGGTGGGGTGTGTGTGGGTGTGTTTAACCCAATTGAAACCAATTTAAACAGCATTTGGTGGGGTCACTTGAACCCCTAGTGCCTTATAAGCATTCCCCTGCCCCCATTCATTCCAGAAGGAGAAGAATTAACTCTAAAAGCTGTAAGGGTAAAAACTTGAATTTTTATCTACATTAAGGAAGGATGGGTCCCTGAAACAGCACCTAGAAATTATCTGAGTTAAGTGACGTCTGAATCACAAATATATGGCAGACTGACACTAAAGCAGTATGGATTCCCCCACACCCCAGTTTTGTCGAGGGGTGTTTGATCCCACCTCTCACTACTTGTTGTTAAAATGTTCCTCACACTCTTGCTAATTAAAAAGAAGTTATGAGCTGTTTTATCAATTGCAGTCTGGAAAGACCAAATAAAAACTACTCTCTGCCTCACAAGAGGACCTCTGAAAGAAAACACATTTGCACCTCAGCACCTTTGACTGAAGCCCTCACACCACACAGATTCATGAGATTCACTCTTTTAAATCCTTTATGGTTAATTTTTTGCCAAACATAAAGATTGGCTACCTGGGAGGAGGTTAAAATGCTCTAGCTCTTGATTGGCATTTTCAGAACAAAGAAGAAGAAGAAGAAGAAGAAGAAGAAGAAGAAGAAGAAGAAGAAGAAGAAGAAGAAGAGAAGACTTTGGACTTGATATCCCGCCTTTCACTCCCCTTATGGAGTCTCAAAGCAGCTAACATTCTCCTTTCCCTTCCTCCCACAACAAACACTCTGTGAGGTGAGTGGGGCTGAGAGACTTCAAAGAAGTGTGACTAGCCCAAGGTCACCCAGCAGCTGCATGTGGAGGAGCGGAGACGCGAACCCGGTCCACCAGATTACGAGTCTACCGCTCTTAACCACTACACCACACTGGCTCACCACCATGAGCATGGTGAGTTCAGGAAATACCCAGGTATGTCATCCCTGAGGTGGATGCAGTTTCCATGTCACCTTGCCAGCAACAACACCTTCTTAGATTTTCATGTTTGGCATGCTTTGTTCTTGCAGCCTCCTTGCACAGTTAAGAATCGGTCATAAGAGAGAAGATGAAAGAAAAAGATGGCAATGTCACAGGCCACCTTGGATTAATCCTCTGCTTCCCAGGCACATGGAAGTTCTTATTCCCTTCTACTTTGTTAATACCTGAGTGCCTGAAGAAGAAAATCAAAGTGGTGTTTCCCCCCTACCAATCCATATCCATACTACCCAGCTAGTAAAAATGTAATAGTAAAGATCAAAATTATCATTTTGCTGCTGGGCTTTAGAGCTCTTGATGGAGGTGTCTGTTGGAGAACTTGGAGGTGTTGAAGGAGCAGCTGTGGGAAAAAAGGGGGGGAAATCGTCTTCCTAGACCTTCTGTTGCTTTAGGTGCCTTGTCAGGCCTGTGGCCACAATGAAATAGTTCAGTTAATGTAAGATGTTAATATCCAAGGAAGGGAGTTTTCCTCACCTGGACAGAAGGTAACAGTGCCGTCTGGCTTTAGGATAATAAATACAGACCTTGTGCTTTAATGTTGAACACCACCTTGCTATATTTTCTGTGAAAGTGCAGTTTAAAAAAATACCAAAATAATAAATAAATAAAGTCCCAAGGCCTTCGTCAACAGTAAAGATTTGAAGCATATGATGCTTGTAAGGAGGATGTGTGGCTATATTTTCTCCTATTTTCATGGATTTCTTTAATACCCTCCAAGTGCCATGCGTTAATTGAGTTAAAAATTGCCACCTCTCCTTTTATTTTAACTTTCAGTGTTTTCTCATTTTAGAATGTATGATTAAAATATAAGTGGCAGCCACTGAGAGGGGGGAATTGTGGGGTTTTTTTTAAAAAAAAAACAATGTCGCAGTTCTTGCAATCTTTCACTAAGGTTACACAAAGACTCTAGTGCTAAACACAGAGAAGCTACACAAAGACGCTGGTAAATACCTTACTTGGAAGAAAATTCCATCAGTTTCCCTCCCTCCGCAGTGATTATTTCCTCATTGACAATGGTTGCATAGCTCCATAAAGCTATTAATCCAGATTCTGAAGATACTATAAAGTTGTATGGCATGCATTGGGTCTAATCAATTTCTTTCAGACGAAATGGATGTATAGGGCATGTAACTTTTTTAAAAATAAGAATAAAAGTAAGTGGGTCACATCCTTTATTTAGCCCTATAATCAAACACACACACAGATCCAGCAAAATCAAATTCTTCCCCGCCAGCTGCATTTTTTATTTCTCAGGTCTGTATTCACATTGAATGAGGAGGGATTGTTAATCCTCCTTGAAAAGGATGGAATTGCTAATGCAGTTAAGTACTACTTGACATGTTAAGTACTTTCTTTCTGAATGCAGAAATTAAGCAGCATTTGATAAAGGGGCTTCTCTTTTTTTCCAGTATGGTGCAAAATCTTCCGAAGAGTTTTCCTTATTTGTAGGCCAGAAATAAAATCTAAGTGTTTTTTCATGTTTCCTCCAGAAGTCTGCTTCTTTCTTTGTCTTCTGTTTTATGGCACCATTTTCTGATTGCCACTTTATCGCCACAGTGTTTACTGTGTACCAGTTCAAACCCTCATTTTAATACTAAAAAAGAAAGAGGCAAATTATTCAGCTACTTAAATGTTTTGAATTCTTATGTAAAAATCACCAGCCTGTGAACTATAATTCATTCTTAAGTGAAAGAGAAAGTTACCGATGTTTTCCTCAAACCATGCAAAGCCCACTGTGAATATGGTGTGTTGGGAGAAAGGCAAGAGACCGGGAGACATTCATTGATTAACTAGGACCCATTTACTAATTACAACGCTCTCTGGAGGGAACCGGCTCAAAATTTATAGCTGTACAAGCAACACAAGACTGAGCCTGGAAGCAGGACTAACAACCTCATTGCACTGTCTGCATTTGAATGTGTAGCATATCAGAGTCAGTCACTTCTGGATAAATGTCTGTAGCTGTATGCCTAGAAATGGCATTATTTTGTGGCACCGCTTGTACTGTTGTAACTATCAATATTTTTGCTTTTGAAACATCACAGGATATTTATTTATTTAAAGATTTTCTTGATTTACAAAAGTGAGTGCAATGTCTCTCTCGTATTTTTTCCCCCATGTAACATTTTTACAAATCAGATTTGGTTGTTGAGACATTAGGGAGAGAAAGGGGAAAGGAGGTGGGTGGGATGGGTGGGTGGGTGAGGTAGGGTGTCAATGTTTCTATTTTCCTTGATATATGTAGGGTTTGGTGTCAACGTTGTGTATGTTCTCTGTTGTTCGCTTGTGTTTCTTTGGCGATGGGAAAGGTCAAGATTGGCGTAGGGCGTGATTGTTCATTTGTGGTTGGTTGTGGTGATCTTTGGTCTCCTGTGTGAGTGGGGTGGGTGGGTGTTTTGGATCAGGTTAGCCATATTGATTTGTATGCTGCCAGTGGATTTTTGTCATTGTCTTGTTGGGCTGTGTGTGTGATGAAGGGGAACCATACCGGGGGGAAGGTGTCTTCTTTTGTTTGTCCCCGTGTCAGTTTCTGGTTACTGGTTAGTTTTTCTAGTAGGGTTGTTTCCCATACTACTTCGTACCATTGGTCCATGTTTACAGCCCTGCCTCCCTCCTTCCCTCCCTGGCTGGTGTGTGCGCCCCGCCCAGGAGGCAGGCGCGATCCCCGGCGCCCGCCCCTCCTCTCGGCGCTGCAATTGGCCGCCGGAGCGCTTCTCCAGCCTGCCACTACGCAGGACTGGAGGAGGGCATGGGAAGGCAGGAGGAGGCGATCAGCGGTGGTGATTTAGGGGTACTCTCATTTTGGCTGCTCCCCCTCACCCCGTTCCTCCCCCCCCAACCCCCAGACGAGGGACTTGAAGCAGCGGCAGCAGCGCCACTCTCGCCCATCTCTTCTCGGGCTGCGGACGCAGGGAGGCTGTCGGCAAGCCTCCCGTCGGCGCTGCAGCCAGGCTCCCTGGACGGCAGCGCCGCACCGCCGCTTCAGCCAAGCAGGCAGAGGCAGAGCACAGCTGGCAGCATCCCCACCCACCCCCCCGCACCCTCCGGCTGTCCACCGCGCCTGGCCCTGCCCAGCGGAGCGTGAGTTCGGTGTCCCCACGAGCTGCGCCGCGCCCTCCGGCTGCCTGCTGTGCCTGGCCCTGCCCGGTGGAGTGCAAGGGGCGCCAGAGAGATCTTCGTGCCAGGGTGCCGGATTTATTTAAGACAGTCCTGGGTGGTTTGCACATCTCTGCCAGAACATATCAACTAGGCGCACAGATCATTAGCGCTCTATGCTTGTGGGCCAAAATGGAACACTAATAGCATGATCTTACTCAGAAATAAGTCCCATTTAGTTCAATGGATTTACTCAGAAGGAAGTGTCCAAAGGATTTCAGCCTTAGACAGCTCAGTACTTTGTGGACAGCATCACATTCTCCGCCAAAGCCACAGAATATAAGCATCTAAGCGTTATCTGCATCATCCTTAATTTGAACTCATGTTACTCACCACTTAAAATATGAATGCTTAGGCTGATGAAAATTCTTAAAGTAATCCTGCTTCACTGCACTTAAGACGTTTTGCTGTTCAAAATAGTAATTCAAATGAAAATTGCTGGAAAGGAAAAATTAATGTTAATGTACTGAAGATCACCGAGTACTTTGTGTTGATGTGGCATGGAAAATATTTGGCTTCAGAAAAGCTTTGCACTGATGTGCATTTTTTTCTGTACTCTGAAAAGTTGCTAGTCAAACTATCATGTTGATAACACAAAGCCGGTTGTCACAGGCTGGTTTAACCACACCTTTCAATTACCTGGATGTAAATCTCACAGCTCTGTAAATAAAAGGTTTCAACGACAAAAGTGACATTCGCTTTAATGGAAACTTTCCGCAGACAGGCTTGAAGTGGCTGTTTTATCTGTATTGTAATATTTAAAATATTGCACATGTATGATGTGCACATAATACACATTGGTGATGATGTACATATGCAATGTTGTATTCAGCAGCTGAAGTACACCGTGGAGATAGACTTTCTGATAACCACACCACTCAGACGTGGGACTTGTATTCGAAAGGTCCTTTTAGATATAAAAAATGAAGCTCAATCAAAAATCAAGAGATAATGCCCTGATCTAATTACCAACTGTCTAAGTGAGGCAATGGTACTTTAAGAGAAACCTAATTCTACAAACATGGGTTGGCAACTGGGATTTTTAACAACTTAACCTTTGTACTGCAGCTAAAGGCAGATGTGAAGCTCCTAAATAATGCCAGCCATAAGATGAATAATTTAATACAATTTAGCATAATGTTAAAAAAAACAATTAAAAGTCATGGGCAAAGTTCCTGGCCTTCCTGAAGCTTTAAAAATGATGTACACTTTGTAGCAAGAAATGTAAAAGCATAATCACATAAAGGCTTGCCTTTTACAAATTTCTTAACCTATCTCTCTGTGTTCGTTCTCAATGGAACTACTGTGAAGAAACTGGATATGCAACTTCTGCTCTGATCCCAGTACAAGTGATCCATGCGTGTGGGGAGATCTCCTGGTGGAACAGAGCTTGCATGCACAGAATGGTGTGACGTGCGTCCTTCTTATACCCTCCGACATGTTGCTGTGGAAAACCAGGATGGTCATGAAAATATACATAAAGAGGTAGATTCATGTGAAGTTTTTCCTGATCTGTAACTGGCAGGTATACCCTGTATATACACGGGCAGGTGTTTGTGTGTTCTTGTTTTCAGAAGTGCCCTCCAAGACATGAATCCTCACGGAGAAGGATTCAGCATAGCTTTCCTCCTATCGTGTGATGCAACAGGCTTTTATGGGAAGATTAAGTTTTAATCCCCAACATTTACTGCTTCCCCCATACACAAACGTGATATTAAAATAATATAGTCCAGAAAAGGCTTTACCACTTGATTCTGCTGTTTGAACAAACTGATCCCAAGAACAAACTGCAGACTATGATCAAGAATAATGTTTCATTTCCCATTCTTTGCCACTACTGCATATTTTATTTATCCCACTGTGATACACATTATAATGTAAGCTGCAAAAGACAACTTTCATTATATTCATATGATGCATTTAGTGGTAAAATAATGCACCTCCTAACCTGAGATCATTGACATCTATCTATCTATCTATCTATCTATCTATCTATCTATCTATCTATCATCTATATCTGTAAACAAGTTTCTCCCACAACAAAAACTGGAAGTTTAAGAGTTACTGTTATATAACTTTCTCCTGCAAGGTTCTTCCAGGACAGCAAAGCCCTTCCGGAACATCACGATTCATTCCTTTATTTTTCACCATTAGCTGAAATAAAACTGAATGCCCCTACCCCGCTAAATAAATTAGAGTCTTATGAAATATAAAAAGCACTAGGAGCCAGAGACCTGAACTAAATGTATCAACCAGAATTAGAAAATGACCTCCGAATCCTGAATATGACATCATTCCTACCTCCTCCCAACCCCACAAACAAGCAAACAAACAAACCTATCAGCAGCCTTTATATCCCAGTCATCAAAGCACTTGGAACAGTGTCCGAGAGGTTGTAATGTTAGGTTTTCTAATAACAAACTGATGGGCTCATCAACAAGGGGTTGCACAGCTGCTTCGCTATTGCTAGTGTTTAATAGTGGACTGGGATGCTGTGAATATTTGTGATTTTCTGTTCTGTACACATTCACTGTTGTGGATAAAGAATTCATACAAGCAGCAAGTTTGCAATTTGCTTCATTGTATTCACAAGCAAAGGATGCGGGTGGCGCTGTGGGTTAAACCACAGAGCCTAGGGCTTGCTGATCAGAAGGTCGGCGGTTCGAATCCCCGCGATGGGATGAGCTCCCGTTGCTCAGTCCCAGCTCCTGCCCACCTAGCAGTTCGAAATCACGTGAAAAGTGCAAGTAGATAAATAAGTACCAATCCAGCGGGATGGTAAACGGCGTTTCCGTGCGCTGCTCTGGTTCACCAGAAGCGGCTTAGTCATGCTGGCCACATGACCCGGAAGCTGTACGCTGGCTCCCTCGGTCAGTAACGCGAGATGAGCGCCACAACCCCAGAGTCGGGCACGACTGGACCTAATGGTCAGGGGTCCCTTTGCCTTTTTTATTCACAAGCAAAAAGCAGCTCATGGGCAATTGCCTAGTATGGCACCTTTCATTCTTTCATTTGCGCCCCACCTTCCTTCCAAAGAGGTCAAGGTGGCATACATAGTTTTTGCTCCATGCCCACAACTCTTTAATCCTCACAAGAAATAACCCTGTGTGGTAGTTAGGCTGAGAAAGAGATTACAACCAGGCCAAGGTCCCTCAGGGAGCATCATATTTTGACACATTTGCCGACTTCTACTTTTAACTATGGATCTCTATGACGACTCTTATCATGAAAAAGAGGGCGTGTCCTGGAAAAAGGGGACATATGGCAACTCTCCCCAGGCCTAGTCCAGCACTCTAACCGTTAAATTGAATCCATTGTGAGAGGTGGGAAGCAGGAGCTGTATACAAGGACTAACCAATGGCAGCAGCTCTCCAGTTTTCAGAAGGGACATTCCGATCCCCTGGGGATTGACCCTTGGACGGACCTTCAGCATCCAAAACAGGTGCTCTCCGGCTGAGCCATGGCCCTTTCCCTTAAAGTGGCAGGAGCTCAGAGATAATGCACACAGAGCTCATTCACATGCTCTAAAATCACCTGTGTAGAGCTGCCCAGTGGACAGATGTACACACATATGGAGGATATAAGCCAGTCATCACTGCTCATACATCGACAGTGATTCTTGAGAGTATGATAGCGCAGCTTGTGTGAATGACTGCTGTGAAGCAGCATCTGCCAATGTGGTTATAACAGCTCATATATTACTTCCCCCACACGTCTGTGCCTAACAGGCCACTGTAAACGGAGGGGTGGTTTTTTGTGGTTTTTTTTAATAGACGGCATGAACTGGCCCATGAGCAACAGCAATTTCCTTGATTGTCGCAGCAATTTTTTTTCCTGCTGCTTCAATCACAGAAATATTGTTGATTATTATGTCCAACATCTAGCTACTATAAAATATTATATATATATATATATATATATATATATATATATATATATATATATATATATTTGTTGTTGTTCAGTCATTCAGTCGTGTCCGACTCTTGGTGACCCCATGGACCAGAGCACGCCAGGCACGCCTATCCTTCACTGCCTCTCGCAGTTTGGCCAAGCTCATGTTAGTAGCTTCAAGAACACTGTCCAACCATCTCATCCTCTGCCGTCCCCTTCTCCTTGTGCCCTCCATCTTTCCTAACATCAGGGTCTTTTCCAGGGAGTCTTCCCTTCTCATGAGGTGGCCAAAGTACTGGAGCCTCAACTTCAGGATCTGTCCTTCTAGTGAGCACTCAGGGCTGATTTCTTTGAGAATGGATAGGTTTGATCTTCTTGCAGTCCATGGGAGTCTCAAGAGTCTCCTCCAGCACCATAATATATATATTCCATTTGGAGATTGGTCAGTGGACCCGCCTACCCTAAAGAGTTAATACAATATGGGGGCAGCTCAACAGAATTTGGAAGTGAAGAGTCCTTGGGGAAGTCACATCTTTTAGGGAGTGGGAATTGGGCTTCCCTTGTTCTTGTGCTGTGATCCTTAATTATGGAGATGAGGATGGGTGAATCTGTCATATTATGTTTGGTCCTCCACTATATTCACAACACATTGCACTTTAAAAAAAAAAATCCACATGAAAAGCCAGCCATTTTTTTTAGTGTGAATCTCTCCTAATGCACACTTCTGAATGTGCAAACTTAATTTAATTTCTCCACCAACCCTGTATGGAGATGTTGATGTTTCATTCCCTATAGTCATGGTACCCAACATTTGATTGTGTGACACATTTTTTAATCTTATTTATAATGTTCAAATTTCTTTTTGATGTATTTTGGTTATATGTGTGTGTGATGTTTCTTTGTTGTGCATTGTTTTTAATGTATGAATGTTACAAATCTCAATAAAGATTTTATATATATATATATATATATATATATATATATATATATATATATATATAATGTCCCCTTCCAAGCCAACTTCAGCCCCCCATCACAATTGTATAATTTGCTTAGAGGCCTCATTCTATGCCCAGCGGTGCTGTGGCCCACAGGTTGCAGTAAAATACTGGGCAATGTTTTGCCCAGTGTCTTGTCTGTGTGATGGGTTCATGGGAAAAAGCTGTCTCATAAGCCCTTGCAAAGGAGAGGAAAAAAGCTTCTATAGAGGGGGAAAGCTTCCCCTGCAGCTTAGGGCCACTTTGACTTGAAAGCTTTCAACCCACCCTCAGGTTAGAGCCTTCACCGAGCAATTCTGGGTCACTGGTTAAAGGTAAAGGTAAAGGGACCCCTGACCATTAGGTCCAGTCACGGACGACTCTGGGGTTGTGGCGCTCATCTTGCATTACTGGCCGAGGGAGCCAGCGTACAGCTTCCGGGTCATGTGACCAGCCTGACTGAGCCGCTTCTGGTGAACCAGAGCAGCGCACGGAAACGCCGTTTACCTTCCTGCCGGAGCGGTCCCTATTTATCTACTTGCACTTTGACGTGCTTTTGAACTGCTTGGTGGTCAGGAACAGGGCCCGAGCAACGGGAGCTCACCCCATCACAGGGATTTGAACCACCCACCTTCTGATCGGCAAGCCCTAGGCTCTGCGGTTTAACCCACAGCGCCACCCCTGTCCCTCAAAGGTAAAGGTACCCCTGACCATTAGGTCCAGTCGTGGACGACTCTGGGGTTGCACGCTCATCTTGCTCTATAGGCCATGGGAGCTGGCGTTTGTCCTCAGACATGTGGCCAGCATGACTAAGCCACTTCTGGCGAACCAGAGCAGTGCACGGAAACACCATTTACCTTCCTGCCGGAGTGGTACCTATTTATTTATCTACTTGCACTTGATGTGCTTTCAAACTGCTAGGTGGGCAGGAGCTGGGGCCAAACAATGGGAGCTCACCCTGTCGTGGGGATTCGAACCGCCGACCTTCTGATCGGCAAGCCCTAGGCTCTGTGGTTTATACCACAGCGTCACCCGGGTCACTGGTTAACAGGGCTGTTAAGAATTGTTTTCCCCCTCTCAACCTGATAGACACTTGGTTGGGTTTTTCCCAGCTTTCCCTTAGTGAAATTATGGCCTTGCTTTGTTAGGTGAAGAACATTGTTTGTATGAGGGCGGGATGGCATTGGGAAGGATCAACATAGTATAGGGGGCCCCTTGTAAGAGGTCTGAGGGCAATATTGACCATGACACCTCCAAGCTTGGTTTGGGGTATCTGTCTGGTTGGAATCTGCACCCTGGTCACTCAGTGACAACTTGCTTGCTCAGCTTGCTCCACATCAAGGTTCAGCACTGGCCAACTCCTATGAAACAGGTTTGGGGCAGTCTAAACCCAACGGATCCATGTGGGACTTCTGAAATGATGAACTGGACCTGGCCCTAATGCCATGCCAACCCTCCCCCTGTCTGCTGCTGTCAATAAAGATTTGGCTTGGTTTTATCCCACCACCATTGTACAATCTGGTTATTTTGCTGCTCTCGTGTACCTACCTGGGCAACTGCTTCCTATAAGTGATCTGCAACGTTCTTCAGATATGTGAGTATTCAGAAATGCTGCAACTGTATATAATGAATTGTGTCAAAAGAAATTCATTTTGTGACTAGGCTTCCCCCTCCCCAGAGGACAAATATATAGTCAAATAGCTTAGTGCACATAACTTAGGATTTTGACAATGCCTTGATTTTTTTGGCTGCAGGATTTTAGTGCAGAATTCATGTGCTTAAAGCATGAAGTGGGTAGAAGTGGCTTAACTGGACCAACAGCTTTTTTCATTTCTCATCCATCATGTTTTCTTCCTGTGCCATGTCTTTCTGTGTAGTGTCCAGGATATTCCTGAAGATGTGAGCTAACGAGCCTTCATTACTTTCCCTAAGGAGATTAGAGTAAAAGCTAATAGATTAAATTGTCAGGAAGCTTTCCCTTATTTTAATACTAACTGTTACCTTTATGTAATTCATCCCATTACCCTTCATTATTAGCCCTCTTTCAGTGCGCTACATAAGCTCCAAGATTTCGTACGTTTTTATCATGCACATGTGTCACAGGGACTTAAGTTGCCTTTACTGCAGTACTTTTTGAAAGCTTGTGCACATCTTGGCATGGATCAGACCTTTGTGTCCGTATCAGGTGAAGATTTAGTTGGTGCTGAAATGACTGGGGCAGGTCCTGCTCTCAGAAAACTAACTCTCTCTCTCTCTCTCTCTCTCTCTCTCTCTCTCTCTCTGTGTGTGTGTGTGTGTGTGTAAGAGATTCACAGTGTTTGATCCACAGTACAGATGGCAATGACCTCTCTGAGGATTTTTTTTTTTTTTTTTTTTTTGCAATTCTTATCAAGACTCTTTGGACTTTCCTCAAAATCCCTATAGATGGTTCCCCCAGAGAAACCATTGCAAATTCTTCTTGACTTTCACCTTAGGTGAAAATTTGCAGCAGTGACAATATGTCCTTATTACATTTTAGCCATAGGCTACTATAGCAAGAAATAACTGGTGCATCACCCCTAGGTAGCTTGAAGACAACCTGTAAGCTAGGCAGTTCCTAGAGGCAACCAGAAACTTTTATCAGGGGATAATTCTAGCCCACTTGTCGCACAAAACGGGGACACAGATCTCTGTGATAATCTGGAGAAATGACATCATGTTTAACTGCTATTGACACCAGTGGAGCAATTTATGTCAAACCCTGTATTACACATCCACCACCATTTGAGGGGACCAAAATGTCTTTGAGAACATCTGTGTTGTTCATTGCCTCGTTCCCCCGATCTGTTATTGCGTAAGACATTCTTAAGACATTCTAAAAAAGTCATTGATGATGATGATGATGATGATGATGATGATTATTATTATTAAAGATTTTCTTGGTTTACAAAAGTGTGTACAATGTCTCTCGCATTTTTCTATGTAACATTTTTACAGATCAGTTTTGGTTGTTGAGACATTAGGGAGAGAAGGGGGAAGGAGGTGGGTGGGGTGGGGGGAGGGTGGGGTGGGGAGGCGATGTTTCTATTTTCCTTAATATATGTAGGATTTGGTGTCAGCATCGTTTGTGTTGGTTCTCTGTTGTTCGCTTGTGTTTCTTTGGCGGTGAGAGGTCGCAACTGGCATAGGGTGTCCCCCTTCATCACACACACAGCTCAACAAGATAATGACAAAAACCTACCGACAGCATACAAATCAATATGGCTAACCTGATCCAAAACACCCACCCACCCCACTCACACAGGAAACCAAAGATCACCACAGCCAACCACAAATAAAAAAGTCATTTTTAAAGTTGCACAAGCTACTTTGCTGCCTGAAATAGAGTCCAAATCTTCCTAGCTACAGCCAAAGCCTTGCTCTGTCACTCAGATATAAATTCCTTCAATATCTGCCTTCCCATGGTGCATCCTTAAGTAGATCCCCTTCACCTTCCTGTTTGTGGCAGGGCTCCTGGTCCTGTGATCATGTGGGAGCTTCAACTAAAATCTTGGCAGCGAGGAGTGCTCCTGTTCAGGGTTTCAGACATCACCCATGCATTCCATCCTCTGCATGCTCTCAGACCTCATCTGACTGATATAGGGTACTCCCTTCTTTAAAGGGAGGGGTGATCGTCTGTATTTCTGCAAACTTTGATGTTCCCCTGATACCTCCCTCTTCTGCATGGATGCAGCTGTTGTAGCTTCGCAAGAATCAGCACACAGGTAATTAGTTCTCTCCAGGTGCCATTTCAGCCCCACGTTGCCAATGTCACTCACAGAGGGCAAATGGGGCCGATTGCATTACCTTCACTTAGAATGAACGGAGGAAGAGAGAGAGAGAAAACTACCCCTGTTGCTAAGGCAACCAGACCAATGCCCCCTCCCTGTGGTTGTTTCATTCCCACCTTTGCTGTCACAGTTGTAGCACAGTGCAGCAAAGCAGGGAGTGATAGCCCAGGTATCTTGGCAAAGCAGGAGCCTGGCCTCCTAACACCTGTTCAAATCAAAACCTGCCCCCACAGAACATTTGTTTGAATACTTCTCTATCTTTAGGAACTCTCCCTTCAAATTATCTGAAAGAGGTGCTTTTCTCAGGGGACGAAACCGTTTATAAAACGCACAAACCTTTTCATTTCAGCCATAACTGCAACAAACTTTTGCCCCATTGATTTAAATGGAAATTAAGAAAGATTAAAATTCTCCAGATTAGAAGGTGTTATACTATAAGGTTAAAAACAAAACATTTGTAAAGAAGAAGAAGAAGAAGAAGAAGAAGTCTGGTTTTCCAATTAAGATACCTCAAGAATGACCATATTTAAAATGGGTCAGCAGGGGAGCTGGGCAAACTATATTTCAGATATGAAATAAAAGAAATACTTTGACTGGGAAGCACTCAAGTACGAAATGCAAATGCATTTTACATAAATCCCTAGTGAATTTTCAGAGTAAAATATGTTAATTCAATAATGTCTTTCGGTAATACTGGAACAACTTGTAAATGTGTGATTTAAATCATGGTACTTAACAGTTACAAAATGGCATATTTATTTATTTAAAAAAAATAGTTGTGGGGGAAAGAAGCACCTTACAGAAACCACCCAGTGTTTGAACGTGACCATTTCATAAAGAAAATGGTACCACGCCATCGTTTTAGCTGATAAATCAGTGGGATATGAAAAGATATTTTCTATGTGTGGAAGTAAGGGATTTGGAATTATGCCCTGACTGCTCATATGGGGCTGATCTGAATACTGTTTCTGCCATCTTGAATGGTGAGAAACACTGCTTGTGGTCCCATTAACCCCATCTTTTGAACGTACACCTAACTTCAATGTTTTCCCACTAACCTTTTCCTGTCTTTAAAGCATTCCACTGGCATTATCCCAGTAAACGTTACAACTATGTAAGGTCTGTTAGTTGTTGTTGTTCAGTCGTTCAGTCGTGTCCGACTCTTCGTGACCCCATGGATCAGAGCATGCCAGGCACCCCTATCCTTCACTGCCTCTCGCAGTTTGGCCAAACTCATGTTAGTAGCTTCGAGAACACTGTCCAACCATCTCATCCTCTGTCGTCCCCTTCTCCTTGTGCCCTCCATCTTTCCCAACATCAGGGTCTTTTCCAGGGAGTCTTCCCTTCTCATGAGGTGGCCAAAGTACTGGAGCCTCAACTTCAGGATCTGCCCTTCCAGTGAGCACTCAGGGCTGATTTCTTTAAGAATGGATAGGTTTTATCTTCTTGCAGTCCATGAGACTCTCAAGAGTCTCCTCCAGGTCTGTTAGTATTATTACCCAAATGGGTGACTGAGAGAGAGCAGATAGTATTATTATCAGATGGGTGACTGAGAGAGAGCAGCAGAGCCGTTCATGGCTGCAGTAAAATTCATACCAAATGATTTCTTGGCTCACGTCCCATACTCTTAAAACCGGTAGCAGATTGTAGGGTAGGGTCAGGGTGGCAGCTCTCACTTGACCTCTCGGATGCTGAGTCTCCACTTCTTAATGAGGGGTGAAGCATGAAGCAGCAGGGAGGTTGTCAGGGAGGAAACACACCAGGGGAGCCAATTTGGTGCTCTTGCCACTGCACGGGTACCACCCTGCCACCTTGCTCATCCCCACTAGGCAGCAGGATATCTCCAAGGAGGAGAGTAACTGGGATGGTGGCATGTGCGGAAATGAGTTTACCGTTTCCTCCCCTGCCATAATCCTGGGGGGGGGGGATGCCTTTATCAGTGATTGACTCCAGAAGGCAAGTTCACGTAAGCATCACAGGTATTATTTCTCTATTTCTTTATAGCTTGTATTTGGCCTGGATTTTCTATCCTCTACAAAACTCACCGTTTATTTGGAGGAGACAGTTTCCCCATTCCTAGCTTATGCTACGTAAGATAAAATTAATCTTAGCTACTTGGAATGGACAATCCTTTAAGATAAATGCCAACAACTTGCTCTCTGGGAAGTAAGCTCTCTCTTTCTTTCTCTCTCTCTCTCTCTCCTTCCCACTCACCCCTCCTCTCCGGTTGAAATTCAGTCTCTGAGGCTTGTTGACCATGAGACGCTGATTTATATTGCTATGGTAGAATGATTTGTGCTATGGTTTATTCCAGACAACAGTAACAGCAACAAAAAGACAGCATGCTTGCCATATGCAGCAGATATGTATCCTTGAAGCAGAGATGACGGTAGTCAGTCTTGAAGAAATTCAGCGGTTCTAGCTAAAGCAATACATCTGTAGCTCAACAGGAAATAACATCATGGCGGTTCACATGAGCCTCCCCCCTCTATGCACTGAAAGATGGTGGGTTGGTGTTTGTATGTGGTTGCTACCTGCAGTTCTGAACAAACCAGAGCATCCATTAAAAACCCAGCAGAAGAAAGGCAGTTAGAATTCAAGTCTCTATGAAGCCAGTAAATATTAGTTTAATTGCCAACAGTTCTATTTTGGCTGCTGAGACAGCAGATGGGGGAAATGGCTGGCCAGAGACGCATGCAAAATTGTTGGTGGAGTGGGGAGCATCAAGTTATTTCTATGGAGTGGGACAGGCCTCTGGGGCCACCAGCCAGGAATGGGATCTGATGTTTGGGGCGTGTGAAGTGCAGGACTAGAAGAGATTTTTCTGGAACCACCAACGTGATAGATGCCCATAACCCAGGTTTGTGAGGTGGGGGGAGGGATAGGAAGCAGGCAGAGGTATAATTTCAAGGGACGAGCTGGGCATCCTGCAGTTCTACCTTCTGAAATTCTGCCCTTTAATCTTGACATTTGAGGGTTTATCAGAGCAAGATTCAAAGATCCCTCAAACTATACAGTCCTTGCTAATCCTGTAGTGCTCTGATACAACTCATCCCTACAAAAGGGAAGGGAATGTGGACAGCAGCCTATTCTATGGGAGAAATTATGTGTAACAAACATTGTAGAAGTTAAAAGGAAGTTTGCATAAATGCCATTCATGCTTTGGATAAACATATGAGAGAGATGAGTTGCCAATCTACCCTGGTGTACTTTGCATGACTGAATTTACACAGAAGTTGAGGGGGTCACACACACACACACACCCTGAAGTGTGAGCAAGCAAAGAAAAATGTTTTAAATCTATGTGCATGTAAATAAGTACCATCTGGTGATGGGCAAAAAACTGTATATTGCTTGTTTTTTTTCCGTTTCTTTGTTTTGAAAATATGTAATGAAACAAATGTTTTATATTGTTGTTAACAAATGCTCTAATAAAATTTTAATCATTGTCCTCATGCAACAAATTTAAGTAGGCCTTATTACTGAGAAGACACTGAGATATCTTTTCTACCTAGGTGCAGCAGACAGCATAAACACACATCTGTGGTGACCAGTTTTAAATTTAGAAATGGCCCGTCTCCATTTTGGGATATCGGCGATGCTAGACCGTTCTATATCATATGCAGATTCCTTAACCTTTTGGTAAGATTGCAAATCTCCTTTCCATCTGCTGGCCTAATCCTGAATAGCTGGACTCCCCAAGTTCCTAGTAAGTCACCTGAAAGAGATGTGAAGCATAAATTCTGGTGCACCTTTACATTCAAATTTCCCTTAATTAGAATGAAGAATGGAAAGGCAAATTAGCATAAGCTTTCGTAAGTGGCTGACTGGATTTTCATAAGCCCTGCCTCTTTCAGTCCTGGGAGGTATTTATTGCATCACTCACAGGCTATAGAGGTGGGCAGCCATTTTTTCCATCTCATGGGCAGGAGGAGGAACTTTTGACTTCCCGTTCTCCCATTACCTCTCTGCTGTAGCCGATGCAAACCAAGGAAGGCCTGTCAAACACGCGGCTGCCGCTATTTTGCAATGGCCTCGGCAAAGGATTTTGGAAAGAGTGCAACTATTGTATGAATGTTTCAATTTGTTACAAGTGCAGAATGAGTATTTCATTTCTCCTGTAACAGTGACAGATTGAACCGGTATTCAGTGTAAAGTGATCCTACAAGTAACAATGAGATTGTATCTGCCATGCTGAAGGAAGAGGCGGTAGCTTTGTTAAATAAGAACTATTTTGTAGTAAAACCATTCAGTTGATGTTTCGGCAGCATTGGCAAATGTTTGTGATTTTCTTCCTCTGAAAGTTGACCATTTTCAGATTAAGAGTGAAATATGCACAGAGCATTCATATACAGTGGTACCTCGGGTTAAGAACTTAATTCGTTCTGGAGGTCCGTCCTTAACCTGAAACTGTTTTTAACCTGAAGCACCACTTTAGCTAATGGGGCCTCCCGCTGCCGCTGCGCCGCCAGAGCACAATTTCTGTTCTTATCCTGAAGCAAAGTTCTTAACCTGAAGCGTTATTTCTGGGTTAGCAGAGTCTGTAACCTGAAGCGTATGTAACCCGAGGTACAACTGTATTAAGCTTTCTCCTCCGATTGTTTCTTCCTCAGTTGAGAAATATTTTCTGTAGTCTGGAATTCAAAGAGCCCTCAAACTATATATGTTCTTCTGACCACTGGGGGTACCTGAATCCAGAAGCCCCCCCCCCAAAAAAGCTGTGTACCTACTCCCTCAGGGAGAGCGCATCTTCATTCAAGGAAGCAGTTGGCCAACTTCTATTGCTATTGAGAAAGCTGACAACGCACAACCAAACGTCAAGGCACGCAGAAAGAACAAGTGTGCCGCAAACTTCACGTGAACTTAAATAACATTAATAGAACCCATCCATCATTTACTTTGCTAAACACATTTTAAAAGATCAGTAAGAAGAACAAACATGTCTGAACAGACCAAATACAAGATAAGGAAGAAGGAAATAGTACTGTTAGTCGAGCGTAACAGATTATACCTCTTCTCAAGACAATCAGTTAGAGGTTTATCCCACAAGTCAAAATACAATAAACAAGATAATAAGTACTTTACATTTATATAGCACATTTTACACAGGAAGCATAAAAACCTGTGTGCAGTATTTTGTATTGGGTGAAAAATACTATCATAAAGCTTCCTCACTGCCCCGCCGCCCCATAAAAAACCCACCAGGTAATTTGTTGGGAGTTTTTGCTTTGTGGGAGGAGGTGTGGTCATATTTCTTTCTTTGGGGGGGCTTGTGTGGGTCTTGTAATGCAAACATAGAAAATAGGGCAACAAAAAACATTGGACAAATTTTACCTCACAGGACATCTTTCCCCAACCTGGTGCCCTTCAGATGATTTTGGATTCTAATTGCCACCAGCCCCAGCCAGCATGGCCAATGGTTAGAGAGGTTGTGAGCCGTGATCAAAAACACCAGGAGGATACCAAGTGGAGGGCACTGCTATAGAGATTCTTGTGAAGTTTCTTCTTTTTTAAAACAAGTAAGCAAACAAACAAACAATAATGATGATCTGCAAACTTCTTGCATATATTCCACAGTTTTTTCGACCATTTGTAGAATATATGACACAATGAAAAGGAATGGGGATGATGGGAGATTTGGCTTTTAAAAATCTCTAGAAAGTATGGCTAAGGAGGGAATCAATAAATCTATCAGATTTTTCACAGTTCCATGCTTCCCATCTTAAATTAATTTACATATCAACTTATAAGGAAAGTGTGGAGGAAACTTCGTTAGCATTAAACATTTTAATGTGTATTTTATGCCCCTAATATATGCTTTTTTTTGCAAAATTCTTTTAGGCAGGAGAACTGCATTGCAAAATTTAGAGAAGTGCGCTTTTTGGAGGACTGCCCCATTTCCATTTGCATATTGCTTTGGGAAGTGCGAATTAGATAGGTTCCTATCAATTTCTTTAAATATTTAGAACCTCTCTGTGCTAAGCAAGAAATGCCAACTGAACAGATTTCATCTCCACCCCTATCTCTAAGCCAATGAATCTTTTTTCTTTCTTTCTTTCTTTCTTTTTTTTTTTTTTGGATGTGTGTGAGAGAACCAATCGTTACAAGATCTAAAAATAAAGATACAAATAACAAATAAAATAAATATAAATAACAAATAATATCAACAACAGCAACAAAAGCCCCTAAGCAATACCCCAAGAGTCTGTTCAGCAGCCTCAGCTTTTGTAGCTGGAGTCAGTCAGTCCTCCCAGAAAAGGCCTGCAAGGCAGGAAGCGCATCTTTCAGGACTCACAACCCAGATGGCCTCATGGCTTTATCAGCTTCCATTACCAATTTGATAAAGGGAGAGAGGGAGGGAGGAATCCATGCCTGTGGATTATAATGGCTTTGTTTATTTCTTATAGGTTTGCTTTCATTTTCTTTAGATTTTTAAAAACAGGGTAGAACCAAACTCCTGTGCATGTCTACTCAGAAGTAAGTGTCATTGTGTTCAATGAGGCTTGTTGTTGTTCAGTCGTTCAGTCGTGTCCGACTCTTTGTGACCCCATGGACCAGAGCACGCCAGGCACCCCTATCCTTCACTGCCTCTCGCAGTTTGGCCAAGCTCATGTCAGTAGCTTCGAGAGCACTGTCCAACCATCTCATCTCAATGAGGCTTACTACCAGGTAAATGAGAATAGGCCCGGAGTCTTAAACAGCATTCCATACTCCATTACCTGGACGTAAGCCCCATTAAACTCAATGGGACTTCCGTGTGGAGATATATAGGCTTGCGGTGTCATTTATTTGCTTAGACTGTCAGTTTTTAATGCTGCAAAGCACACTGGGCCATTTTGAGGGCCAAAAGGTAGCGTAAAAACGAGTTTCCATATTTCAAGATTTGAGTATTGGATGTCATTTTGGAGACCTTTTAGATGGCGGGGAAAGAATGAAATGGGATGGGAATAAAACACAGACATTTAGACTAAAACTGTCCTTCTTCTTTTCAAATAAGCTTCCAAACATTTCCTTCTATATTGACTTTTTTTTTGTTCGTTTTCTTAGAGGAGGGTGACGTTTTCTCTTGAAGCCTTATAAATACAACTTACTGCTAAGCTTTGAAGAAGAAATGCTGACATCCCTTTAAAACGGAATCCAACACTGTGTGGCACTAGCATAATTGAACAATATCAATAATTTCCACACCAAATCTCCCACGGA
This sequence comes from Lacerta agilis, assembly GCF_009819535.1. NCBI lineage: Eukaryota > Metazoa > Chordata > Lepidosauria > Squamata > Lacertidae > Lacerta > Lacerta agilis. The sequence goes on along the minus strand of NC_046315.1, from coordinate 94,514,476 downwards.
GACCAGTCAAGAATTTAGCAATTATATCTCCCCAGGCTGCATTTTACACTCAAAATTATTTTCTCCCTCTTTACTGACAGGTAAATAACCAGTTTCCCTTAATTAGGCTCGATTATGGGAAATGAGCATGTTATTGAACAACAGCTATAGGGTGGAAGGCTACCTTTCATCAAGAGCACCATGTAAATGTCTTAAACTTGTCTAGTTGCCATGATAAACAGGCTATGGTACATGCTTATTTTAATTGCTACCAGCAAAATCTGCTGAAGTTTAAGCACTGCTCTTGGTAAAAGCGTCTTATGCTGAAATGACCCACTTACTAGTGACCTGTGCTATCAGAGTTATGGATTTAAATTGGTAATTAATAAAAGTCAATTTCTGAAAATGCTAACACAAGGAGCTCAATAAAAATGCTAACTAGGCCTCAAATTCTGCAGACAGTTTATTGACACTTTAATACATATTACTTATGCTAAAGACTTTTGTAGACTTAAAACTGAGGATGAAGAGATGACAATTGTCTTGTTTCTCAGCTAGGCAGTTGGAAGATCAGGAGTAAACGCAGTGGACTAGCTCATTTTTTGCGGCGCTTAATCCTGCTTATAATGGAGAAACAGACTGTGATTTCTTTTTGAAGCTGCATTATACCAAATGAACTCTCCTCTTTTTAAATCGGAGACTTCAGAGGACAAGAATTCAGGCAGAACAAA